>NC_064270.1:31573333-32802500 GCF_003254725.2 Canis lupus dingo | reverse complement strand
GGGGAAAAATCAACACTCCACTGGCGAAGCAAGGCATCCAACTGTGGGCAGGCTGCCTTCCTTGTGTGGACCTTCAACCTTGGCTTTGGGGAGGGAAAGCACTGCCCTCCCCTGTCAGCTTGTGCTTCCCTACATAGATGATGGCTTCTGGAGCTGAGGCTTCTCTGAGGCCTAGGAGGTGGTTTTCTGAACTTAGAATATGAGGTATGTAGGTATGCGACCTTCTAATTTATTGCCCAAACTGGGAGGCCCTTTTGAAAGCGAAAGATGGCCCGTTGATAATTATTCTGAGATGACGGGAATCAACTGGGACTGCCTGGAGAGACTGAGACACGTGGTCCCCCAGTCCTGAGCACATCTAGACTCCAGGTCTGCAGAAGGGAAAACCCACACCCCACACCCTGTGTGCCACCAATCGGTGTGTGATGTCAGCTCTGAGTTCCATCCCAGCAATTTCAGGGGGGGTATCCCCAGAGTTCCGTCTGGGTTCTGGGGTTTCCCGCAGTGACAAATGCTTCTGTCCTCTACCTCACTGCCTGCCTCCACCAGAGAGGTCTATCTCCTGGCCCTGGGCACTTTCTCGGGTGGCTTCTCTGCTTTGTCTAGGGCATGCTTGAGATCAAGGCCAGACAGAGGTCTCTGCCTGGGACCCAGTCTCCCTGCATCCCCTACATCTTGACCTATGGCACACACAGTCCCAGGGTGGTCTAGGCTACATGTGGGACATGAAGACCTCTTTCTTCTCCCAACCCTGGAAATTGCTCTTTAGTTGGAGGCAAATTCCCCTCTCCTCAAGCCTTATTCTCCACATTGGATTTAGGTATCCTCTCGCCTTCAAACTCTGTTTCCATTGAAAACAGGAACAGAAGTCAGGAAGTGCTGCTACCTGCCTTATGCGAGGCAAGGAGCATAGAGCCTATTTGAGTGAGGAGAGAAAGGAGAAAATACTAAAAAAAAACAAAAACAAAAAAACCTCTGAAAATTAATCTTGCCATACTGCTTCAAAGTCAAAAGTTCTTAGAAAATAACTATGTTTGCTTAGGCAGTCTGGACATCATTTGCTCTTTTTCTTTTTTTTTAAGATTTGCTTATTTACTTTAGAGAGAGTGTATGCATGTGTAAGCAGGGGTGGGGGAGAGAGAATCTCAAGCAGACTCCACGCTGAGCACAGAGTCCTACATAGGGCTTGATCTCATGACCCTGAGATCATGATCTGAGCTGAAATCAAGAGTCGGACAGGTGCCACCCAGGTGCCCCTCGCTTATTCTTTTGAAGGAGCAGCTGCTGCATCTTCTAGAGCAGCCCAGATCTATAGAACTTTCTGCGATACTGGAAACGCTCTGTATCTGTGCTGCCCAGTGTGGTGTGAAACCACAAACTCCAAGTGAGTGCTTGGAACATGGCTAGTGCTACTGAGGAATCAAATTTTAAGTTTTATTTATTTTTAACTAATTTAAATTTAAGTAGCCATTTGTGGCTAGTAGCTATCATATGGGACAGCACAGTTCTAGAAAAATCATTAAGAGGAGAGATATAACCCAACTTACATTTAGAAGATTGTCTCAGGTCGATTGGTAGAAAATAGGCTGGACACTGGGAAGAGAGGAAGCAGGGAGCTAGTTAGCAGGCACTCTTCCCAGATGGAGGTCACACCTTGGATTGGACTAAAGTGTTAGGAGAGATGGGAAGATGAATAGATGAAGAATTGTTTTGGAAGCAGAACCAGTGAAGGAGGCCCACTGGTGACTAGGCTTCCTCAGGCCACTCTGAGGACCACATTTGCAGCTAAACAGATCCACTCTCTAGAGAAATCACTCTAGAACCATGCATTAGTCATCACAGAGGCCCTGGACACACGACAGGTGTCAGTGGCAGACATGGCTGGTTACCACATGTACCAATTTGAATAGTATCTCCCAAAATCTAGCTCCACAGAGAACCTATGAGTGTGAGCAACCTTATAAAGAAATGAGGTCTTTGAAGATGTCATCAAGATGAGATCATTGTAGGTTAGGGTGGGCTCCAAATCCAACAGGACTGGTGTCCTTAGAGAAGGAAGGAAATTTGGACACAGACATTCACTTGGAAGGAAGATAGCCATGTGACCATGAGACCTAGGTTGGAGCTGTGCTGCCATGAGCCAAGGAACCCAAGGATAACTGGCAGCCACTGGAAGCTAGAAGAAGCAAGAAGGATTCTCTCCTAGAGCCTCCAGAGGGAATATGAACCTGCCAACACCTTCATTTCACACTTGTGGCCTCTGAACCGTGAATGTATTTCTGTTGTTTTTAGTCATTTAGTTTACGGCATTTAGTTACGGCAGCCCTAGGACATAGATGCACTGAGCCGGCATCCACTCCCTGTTTTCTTCCCAGCAGATTATATTCTGGCAACTACCCCTCCCCCAGTAGCCATGGACCTGAGGAAGCTGACCTTTCCTGGGTGGGTGCCATTGACCTAGAGGTAGTCCTTCCTTCTTGCCAGGGATGATTTTGGAGTAGGCATGTGACCCAACATTGGCCAGGAGTATATAAGAGGAGTCTGTAGAGGCCATCTGCTTCCATTGGTTCTAAGACAGTCTTCTTCCCTTGGACATGATTGTGTCGATGGGCAACACCACTAGCTGCTGCAGCAAGCCAGGTACCAGCCTGAGGATGATGTCCATGGAAGGATGGCAGAGCATAGAAATGGGAAGAGCGTGGGCCTATTGACCTCAGTAAGCTCCTGAATTAACTGGCCCTGAGTCCTGGGCTTACACCTACATGGTGTAACCCAGATGAGGCTCCTCTCTCCTCCATCCAACTGGTTTATCAAAGTACAAACCCAAAGAGTATTGGCAAATACCATTGTCCCCATCTGGCTGTTTCTCCAAATGATGTTTTAGCATCTCCAGCAATTCCCAGCTGATAATATCCACCTCCTGAGTGGAAACAATGAGTAAAAAGAAAGGAGAAATATTCACTAAGCTGCTACTCTTAAAAAAAAAAAAAAAAGCACTAATGAGGGGCACCGGGGTGGTTCAGTCGGTTAAGTCCAACTCTGGATTTCAGCTCAGATCATGATCTCAGGGTCACGAGATTAAGCCCTATATCCAGCCCCACATGGGGCTGGATGTGGAGCCTTCTTTTCAGAGTTTTGGTTCCTCCCTTCTGTCCCTGGCTATCCCCAAATTTTCTCTCATTCAGAGGGAAAAGAATGCATCCCGTAATTTCAGAAGACTTCACAAACCACCTGACTTTTAATTCCGCCAACTTATTTTGATGTTATCTCTCCACTTTTTCTCCTAAGAAGAGGCACTCATTTGTCCCTCAAGCTTTAACTTGAGGGCGCAAAAGTCCCATGAGCCCAGCAACCTCACAAATTCAGGCTCAGCTGCAGACACGCAGATCATTGCCTGGAGTCTGCCTTGGACTCTGCCCTGGAGACTATGATGCTTCCCCAGAGCCCGGACTGCTGGAGGCCTTCCCTCTACATGTGCTGCTCCCCTGTCACCTCCACAGTCAGCATCTCGGGGCATCACCTCCGGCTGCCTCCTTGTTTGTTCTTAAGATTTGGGCTTCCCTTTCACCCCATACTTGAAAGCCACTTCTCAGATACTGCTTCAGAGGTAAGGAGGATTTTCTTGGGAAAAAGACAAATTCACTGACTTGTCAAGTTCTTCCTCTCAGGTCACAAGAGTGCAATACATTCTTGGCAAGGCCAGTGGTCACTTCCCAAAGCACTGAGCTTCCCCTTTCTGGCTCCTCTGTGTTCCCATGAGCAGTTCCAGAATTTTCCGTGAATCGGCATGGCTTTCTAACAGTTCTACGTGGTGGCTGACGTTATATAATGTTAATAATTCACATGACTCTTAACTTTGATTATTTATGTAGGTCTAGATACTTGTATGGCACGTGATACCGATTCATTACATTAGCCGACAGCAATTGGATACTAGAATTGTGAAGGGCCTTTTCTATAAAAAGTATTTAATAAATAATTAAAATTTCAAAAATTAAAATTAAAGTCTTATAGTTAGAATTTTATTTTGCCTTTTTATATTAATGACTTTAAATACTTTAAAAATAACTTGTGAAGACAGATAAAAATAATTTAATTGAAACATTTTCCATTACCTTTAATTTGCATTTTTTATGAAAATACATTCCACTTTTGTACACGGTGAATAAAATTATTTTTTTAGAAATCCTGTGGCTCATGAGTACCTATAGGATCATAGTAGGAATAGAACATGCAAACCTAAAAGTCAGAAAACACAAGAGCTAGAAAGAAATGAGAGAAAATCTTCATAGAGTTGCTCCACTTAATAATAACTTATAATAATCAAGTGAGCACAAACATTACACATTCTTTTTTGTTTTTTAAAGATTTTATTTAAAAAAATAATAAAGGATTTTATTTTTAAGTAATCTCTCCACCCAAGGTGGGGTTCACACTTAAAACCCCAAGATCAAGAGTCGCACGCTCTACCAACTAAACCAGTCAGGCACCCCTTACATATTCTTTATTTAATGAAGATTTATTACCGATCAGAACAATGAAAATGTATATGAAAAACATTTTCAGTGGATTCACCTGAGAAAAAGGAAATCCCTGAAATTTTACCCTCTTCGTTAGTTAAAAATGTAATTACTGATCAAAACAGTAAGACCACAGCTGGGCTTCCATTTGTAGGCTAGCTCCAGGCCCAGGAACACCCAAGACTGGCCTGCTCAACCTTCAGAGGGTATTTGCAGAGATGCTGAGGGGTCCTGAAATTTTACCTTTATTAGCAAGAGATTTAATGAAGAAACTACTGATTAGATTACCTTAGATTCAGTACTTTAATTCTAACAATTTTTCTTAGAGAGAAATGGATTTTTTTTTTCCTTTTGGAGATGTAAACTAACAAAGTAGGGCATGCTGAAATTGCCATGGGGTCTCAGAGGGCAAACCCAGAGTGAGGTAGTAGCAAAAATGGTAGAGGAATAGACAGAGGCCAAAACTGTCAGAAGTTAAGGGCCTAGGACAATTCCCGAAAAATACAAGAGAAATGAGTCTTGAGACAAATGACATAGAAGCCTTAAAACTAACCAGCCAACCAACGAACCCACCCTGAAATTGTGTTGTTTTTTAATCTAATGAGTTTTTAAAAAATATTTCATTTATTTATTCATAAGAGACAGAGAGAGAGGCAGATACACAGGCAGAGGGAGAAGCAGGCTCCAGGCAGGGAGCTCGATGTGGGACTCGATTCCGGGACCCCAGGGCATGCAGAGGCAGACACTCAACCACTGAGCCACCCAGGTGTCTCAAGAGCATGTTCTTCTGCTGGGGATTAACAAGGAAGTGTGAGGATTTTCTTTCAGGAGAAACTCCTTTTAGATGTCTGTGGAACAGTCTGGTATTTGCATAATAAGGTGCAATTCTTCGAATGCTGCAGTCTTTGATAGATTCAGGCTCTTTTTCATCTATACTCTTAGTCAGAGGTGATGAAGCAAACTTTTTGGAAATTTTTATTCTTCTGGAAAATTACCCTGAGTTGCTGAGGCCCAGTACAAATTTCAGATCAAAAGAATCCGCTGGGATGAGACAAATATCTCTCTACACTTGGGGTCACCTGAGGTGAGAAGTGTTAACCCAAAGACAGCATGAATATCCATACCCAATGAGGACCTGTCTTGCAAGAACAAGACCAGATGAACAGAGCCAAAATTTCTTTTTACGTGATGTTAAAAGGAAGAAGAAGAAAAAAAACCCAACCCACAGTTTTCTGTATCTGGCAACTGTTTGAACATTGGTGCATTTCAATCCGAGTAATTCCCAAGACTTGCCCACTGGGTAAGTACAGGGTTGTCTCAGTCTCAAAATGCTCTTTATTATAAAATACACTTAAAATGAGCGTAGTGGCAATCAATAAGCATATCCTTAGCCTTTGTCTACTTGGAAAAATCAATTGGGTTGATCAGATGGAGTATTAACATGTGAAGGAACCATACGTTATATAGGAATAGGGTTCTGTTACATGACCGGGTGCAAAATAAAGCAAGACTCAAAGAAACTGTCCACTCACACAGATGTACTCCCTCGGGGCTCCCTGACCCTCCAAAGGTGCAAAATCTTGTAACTCCGGAATTACTTTGTTAGTTTACATCTCCAAGAGGAAGATGAAAAAAAATATGCATTTCTCTCTAAGAAAAATTATTAGATTTAAAGCACTGAACCTAAGGTCATTTATCCGTAGTTTCTTCATTAACTCTTTTGCTAATAAAGGTAAAATTTCATTAAAGCCAGCCCCCTCCGAGCCTCCTATTTTGGGGTGAGAGAATTGTGATGAACACATTGACCTAAATTGCTTTTGGTTCCACAGAACTAGGAAAACAGCTGGTGCATAGCTTCTCAATAGCACATTAGGAGAGAGAATGGGCGAACTGTAATGAGCCAGTCACCTCTGAACTCAGGAGGGTGAAGGGGAAGGTGCCCTGTCCGCTCCACCTTCTGCTTCTCTGTCCTTCTAAGCAGGTGGGGGTTTAGGGAGTTCTGGAGTTTCGTTGGGTGGTTCTGCTCTCCCAGGGGCGCTGGGAAGTTGGAAAGGAACATACACTCTGGGGCTGGAATCACCAGAACCCTCAACGTTTAGTGTGCAATGAAAAATCCCCTGAGGGATTCTGGAACAGCTAGAGTCTAGGCCCAATGATCAGGATCTCAGTTAACTTGAGGGCGCAAAAGTCCCATGAAACGTCTGTTCCACTGTCCCTGAGGACTTCATCAGTCTTCATACCATTATGAACTCTGCAAGACCCCCAAATCTCCACCTCCCACCCAAATCCTTCTCAGGTGTTTTAGACCTGAATTTCCAAAAGCCTGCTGGGCATCCTGCCGGGGTAGATCTGAAAATAAACACCTGACCTAAAGGGCCAGCAATTCTGGGGATGGCCTTCCACAGTCTGCACTTTTAAGATTCTCCTAAGTTATCCTATAACTCAGCAAGGGCACTGGAACACTGGAACTTACCATTGTAAGAGGTACAACGGTAGGGTCTTGATAAATGGTAGAGTTTCCATTTATGAGAAAAGAAACCAGTAGAGTCAGTAAAAATTTGGCGTTCTGTCAAAAAAGCAAAGGAAGTAGAGCCTTAGAAGGCTTTGGTTTGGAATGGATATAATAAGTCACCAGTTAAGGGTAAAAAGGTAATTTTTTAAAAAGATTTTGAGAGCGACCAAGAGAGCGAGCACAATGGGAGAGGCAGAGGGAGAGGGAATCTCAAGCAGACTCCCCGCTGAGCATGGAGCCAGGTGCAGGGCTCGATCTCATGATCCTGAGTGCATGACCTGAGCCGAAATCAAGAGTCAGACACTTACCCGACTAAACCACCCAGGTGCTCCAAAAAGAGAACTTCTGAGTGCATCGTTTAAAACTGGTGACAAACATGAACAGCAGGTAAGAAGAGATGAAAGGAGCAGACCCTGAGAAGTGGGGTGGCTGAGGTTGGCGACCTGTCAGCACTGTGGGGCTAGTGGCCACAGAGAGTTCTATTTTTTAAGGACAGGAGACTGGAACCCTGTTGTAGATTGAAGGAGGGAGCCAATGGGTCCACATAGGCTACAAATGAAATTGAGTGAATAATGACCCAAGTTCCTAGGGACATTGTATCTTCCTTTATTATTATTATTTTTTTTGGTGTTTTCCAAACAGCTTAACTGACTGACCTCTCAGTAGAATCTGATTTAAGAGGCAATAATTTAATCAGGGGCTGACGAACTTGTTCCTAAGGGCCAGACAGTAAATATTTTATGGGCAAGAGGCAAAACTGAGGATATTATGTACATATTTATATGTCATTTAACATGAAAAAAATTTTCATTTGCAGGTCATAAATATTATATTTGGAGATCTCAGGTCAAATCCCCTCAAATCTAATTATGACAAAAGACAAGATGCTAATCCCAAGGCCAGCATAGATGGCCCAGTCTCTACCTGAATGTGAGAAGCCATCCCGGTAAAGTCCTGCTCATCAGAGCAAGACACACAAGGCTCGTGCAGGACAGCTGTTTACACTGGGCCAGTGTGAACTGCCCACAGAGGCCAATCCTTCAAGGATTTAGATCCCTTTTGGGCCTCTTGTGTCAGTCCAGTGTCCTGCGTGGCTGGATGGAGCTGCCTACTTGGCTGTGGCTAGATGAGAAAAACAGGAAAATCACTAAAAGGTAAGACGATGCACACAAGTGAAAATTTTCAGCAACCCTACAAGTAGCTTTAATCTTATTGTCAATGACACAAGTATATTTATTTAATTACAATTATACAAGTATTATTATACCCCTATTATAAAAATTCCAACAGTATGGAGGATTGCCAATGACCTCCAGGGCCACCTTCTTTTTTTTTTTTTTTTTTTTTCTTCAGGGCCACCTTCTTGACCCCCGTGCCAGCACCAGCCCCGCACAACCTCAAGGCAGTTATCAGAGTGGCCACTACACTTCCTGAGTTTATTCTAAAGATTTCTATACATGCTTGGACTTACAGAAATATATAGATTGGTACCGCTGTGCAAAAATATTTGATGTTATTTTTTTAAACAAAAAATTTGGTACTTAAACTCAGTATATGGATTTTATTTTTTTAACAATTTATTTATTCATGAGAGACATGCAGGGAGAGGCACAGACATAGGCAGAGGGAGAAGAAGGCTCCCTGTGAGGAGCCTGGTAAGGGACTCGATCCCCGGATCCCAGGGATCCTGAGCTGAAGGCAGATGCTCAACCACTGAGCCACACAGGTGGCCCTGGATCTTACAATCTTTTAAACTCCCACATGGGAGTATAGTGTGTAGTTCCATCATTTATTTATTCTCTTAAGCATTTCTAATTTTTCACTATTACAAACTTTGCTGCCTTAAAGTCTAGGACACTCCTTCTTGTCTGTCATTCCGTAAGTGCTGCCCCAGGACAGCTGGGCTTCCCACACCTTTGTTGACAATCTGTAATCTCTATTTTTTATGTTTGAATTACCAAAGTTATTTAAAGGTATAGTTAGCTTCTTTGCATCCTACCTTTTTGCTATGTATTTACTTCCCACTGTGTACAGTGAATGCTGCCTATACAATTTCATGTATCTTGGGGGAATTTGTAGAAATTTCCAAGGGCCGTTCATTTGCATTTGGAAACAAAGTTCTCCCCTAAGACCTCAAACTTGCTAATTATGCTGTCCCAACCCTCCGTGTCCTGCTTACCTGTTTCCACTAGGTTTGCTGATTTCTGAGTCAGCGCCCCCGATGATGGCTTTGTCAATGTTTTTCATCGTATTTCTATTTGTTTTGCTCTATATAGTTCCCAGTTATGTTGTTAGAGACATAAAGTTCATGACTACTGGGCCTTCTTGGTGAAATCTTCCTGTTTGCTCGTGGATATCCTTTACAACTACCTGTGTCTTTCATTCAGCACCGGCCCTTGAAGCAGTCCTATGATCTTCTTCGTTCCTTTCAACTCTCCCGTGCTGCTGGGTTTTGGTGTTTTTAACTGTATGTAGCTCGGATTTATATTTTCCCTTTGTCCCATCTTAACATCTTTTTCATAGGTGAGTTTAAGCCATTAATACCTCTAAGCACTGCAATGTTGGGCTGTCGCCCTACCTTATTTTGTTTCCTACTTAACACAATTTCTTTAAAACCAAGTAACTTTTGTTTTTGTTTTTCTAAGATTTTATTTATTTGACAGACAGAGTGTGAGCACAAGCAGGGGGAGTGGCAGGCAGAGGGAGAGGGAGAAGCAGACTCTCTGCTGAGCAGGGGGCCCGACACAAGGCTCGATCCCAGGGCCCTGGGATCATGACCTGAGCAGAAGGTAGACGCTTAACTGACTGAGCCACCTGGGTGTCCAACAAGTAGCTTTTGTAAAGTTAGCTTTTTTCCTTTATATTGCAACTATCCGTACAAATAACTGCAGATTGAACATCCTGTACCACCCACTCAGCTTTTTATCCTGCTCATTCTTCCTGCATCATGGTAACTTCCAGACCACTGCTGAGCAGAGGGGAGGACATTTTCTGGTCCTGCTTCAGTGCCCTTTTTGGTACTTTGCTCTCCTTCTAGCTGCATCTTTCCTTTGACCTACCCCCCCCCCCCCCCCAGTCTTTCTTCCAAACACACGGCTCCCACCACCCCTACTGATTTGTCTTGCAGCTCCTCTTCCCAGCTAGCTTCTCTGTTTGAAAAGATCATGGTGGCATCTTCCTGGAAACCTCCTGAAGGTTAACAAATGCATAAGACCAGAGGAACGAACCTGGGGGCCCTCATCAGCCAGACTGCTCAAGTTTGCATCATTACTCTCATGTGCCAACAAGCATCTTATTTAACCTCTCCATACCTCAGTCTCTCACCCTGCAAAATGGGCTAACAGGAGAGCGCCTACTGTATAGTGTTTTTGTGAGTGTAAGAGTCAAGAGTATAGACTTACTATGCGCCATAACGGCCGGCGCATGGTAAGAGCTAAGAGAGGTAATGCTCAGTGTCATCATTCTCAAGGATCTAAAGAAATAGCTTTGCATAGGGTTGTCCTTGGTACTTTTCTATTCAATCCCTGTGTGAGGATGTACTAATGAGAATAGAAAAATGACACCTGAGATTAACAACACACTTCAGTAGGTATCTAGGCTTTCTTGTCTCCGTATTGCACTTTAGACCCTTGGACCCTGTGAATGCTCGGCCCATGCCACTGAAAGACAAAAGAAGAAAGGGGCTGATATCTAGATTTCTAAACTAATGTAGGAAATAATGGGGAACAGATAGGCTGAATTCTCCGATGGCATGAGCCATAGTGTATCGCTGGGTAAAAGGCACAATAATAGAAAATTTCCAAAAGTAGTACTGTAAAACACAGGCATAAACATCAGCTAGATAAAATCTATACTGTGGAGATGTGCTCAAAAGAAGTGGCCTCTCTACTGAAGAGCTGCTTTATTTTGCTATTTTTTTTAAAAAAAAAGGGTCCTCCAGTAAAATTTTCTTTAGCATCAGAATTTAAACTTGGTCTATATTGTACGACCTCTTCTCTGAAAACAAATGAAATTGGCTTACATGAGAGGCAAGCCATCAGCACGGGAAACGAAGGTGTTACCTGTTTTGTAGGAAGATTACATGATTTTGTTACTTCATCTGTATGTGTAGCAAACAACTTTGCTTCCTCAGAGTAGCAAGGATCTCTAGTTAACTTAGTGCTGTATTTTTTATTCTCCATAGAATATTGATTTTGTAACACTGAATAACATTAAAATGAAACTTGCACATCAGGAAAGATCAGCAAGGATATAAACTAGTACATTTATTAACATATGTCATAATCAAAAACCCCAATCATACACGGAAATCTTCACATCTGACATGCCAGCTTTAACCTATGAGAGCTAGTGTCTTTGTCAGGGGATAAATATATAAGCAATGACAGTGGTCAATCACGACACTTTTGAAATGTTAACTCTTTGTCAGTTAAGCCTAAAATAAATCTACAAGGATACTGAAATATAACAAGAATGAAATCCAAAAATCTGTTGAACAGAGATGATGTCAAGTAGGAGGAAGAGCACTGAATTGGGATCCCGTACATTTAGATTCTTGCCTTGTTTTGTCCCTGGTAGACGACCGTGGTCAAATATTCTAGGCTATGAATCCTTCACTTTTAAAATGAGAGTTGGCTGGATAATTCTTTAAGGTCTTTCTAGGTTTAACTTTCCATGATTCTAAAATTTCTGACACTGATTCATTTTCGTGTTGTATAATAAATCTCTAACAATCCTGACTTGGCTCTTGGGCTGAATCCAGCTCCGTCCACACAAAGACAGCCAAGCGTTTCCTTGGTGTTTGGGTTCACCAAGAATCACGGAGGCCTGATCCTCAAATTAACAAGGAAAAATGACAGTCTTCAGGAGGTGAACAAGCTCATCCTGCACTAGACACTAATTCAGCAGACAGTTTTAAAGACCCCAAAGTCATGCTTATTAAGAAAAGATATAAGGGTTGGGTGTGTGGGTGGCTCAGTTGGTTAACCAACTCTTTTTTTTTTTTTTTTTAAGGTTTATTTATCTGAGAGAGAGTGAGCAGGGGGAGGGGCAGATAAAGAGAATCTCAGGTAGGTTCCCTGCTGAGAGTGGAGCCCCCCACATGGGGCCTGATCTTGTGACACTGAGACCGCGACCTGAGCTGAAATTAAAAGTCAGACACTCAACTGACTGAGACACAAGAGTGCCCCAAGGGTCTAAACTCTTGATCTCAGCTCAGGTCTTGATCATGCTAGCCACAGAACCTACTTAAAAAAAAAATAAAAAAGGAAAACCCCACAACATCCTCTTTGGCAAAAGGTAAAATAATGATGATTCATTAATAGTAGGTAGATACATTAACTATAACATATAATTAATTTTTTAACTGGCTTTTGTGAACATGCACCAATATATACACACCATTAGATTTTTATCAATACTGAATATACATTCAAGGTCTGGATACACACAGGAGTTTCTCCGATGCTACTAATTTGAACACAAGGTTTATTCTAGTTTCACATGTTTATAATTCCACAGGAACCAGCTGGGATTTTTTCTTACTAATGTTGGCTTCTACTGCATTACTTGTAAAGCCCACCTCTTTTTTATATAATCACAGACATTAAAGATGTTCAGCTCCATTTTAGGGAAATTCGTCTACTCCCCTACTTTCCTTATTTAAATATTCATCATTCATTCGAGGTGGGGAGAGAGAAAGAGCATGCATAAGCTGGGGGGAGACGAGAGCCTGATGCGGACTCCATCCCAGGACCCCAGAATCATGACCTGAGCTGAAGGCAGACACTTAACTGAGCCACTCAGGTGCCCCTCCCCTACTTTCCTTATCTAATCACACTGTCTTTTTGTTTGGAAAGACTGAATGAATGAGTTTCTATCATCTCCCTATTTGAAAGTCAAGTAGACTTTATCTCTTTTGATCCAAGGTCTAAATCTGTCTTTATTTCTTCCTGATATTTTAAAGTAATCCTAGCTCTTTGTATTTACCAATTCTGAATATTTAACTGTGATTTGTGTTATAGAAATTAAGCCAATTCAAGAAACATCAATGTTCAAACCAAAACTACTTTTAAAATGTCAAGTTTTCTTAATAAACATGATCCTTTCATTTACGTACTAAAATGCTTCCCATTTGCACTGAACCTTGAAACATTTTTGAACATCTCTAACTCATGACACTTTTTCAGAAAATATAAAACTCTAACCACTCTCTTGTCCACTTCCCTGGGTGGGAGGGCCAGGGTCCTCTCCTCATTGAGAATCCCCAATACCGAAGAAATGGCATCACCTACTATATGTTTTGTTGAGCTTTGCCTTTCTATAATTTGTACTGTGAGACAATAGATTTATTTTTGCCTTCCTAGGTATAAAATAATTTCTCTATTATTTTTTACACCACAGAATATGCTTTTTCAAACTCTATAGGCCCTGTCTCTCTCTCATTCCTTTTAAGATTTTGATATACTTCTTTATAGGAACAAGACTTCTCTCTCTTTTAATTTTTATTTATTTATTCATGAGAGACACAGAGAGAGAGAGAGAGAGGCAGAGACACAGGCAGAGGGAGAAGCAGGCTCCATGCAGGGAGCCTGACGTGGGACTCGATCCCAGGTCATGCCCTGGGCTTAAGGTGGCGCTAAACCGCTAAGCTACCTGGGCTGCCAAGACTTCTCCCTCTTGAGAGTCACTGAACCAAAACATAATTTCTGCATTACTTTATCAGGCCCAATAACTAAGTTTGATGAAACATTATTCAATTCAAATATGGAAAGAAATGATGTTGAAAAATAACAGAATAAAATATTATAATATTGAATATGTTCTGATTATGAAACCGAGTTTTTTAAACTTTATGCTCGAAAACTAATAGACTTGCTTGTAATTTTTTTTAAGTGAGCTTCCTGCCCAATGTGGGGCTCGAGCTCACAGCCCTGAGATCAAAAGTCACATGCTGCTATATTGACTGAGCCAACCAGGTGCCCCGAGAGACTTGATTTTAAAATGATCTGCTGAAATCAACATGAAATGCATCTTTTATGCAGGTCAGTTATAGTAACAAGTTATATTGCTTTATTTTGTCAAAATAATGCTTTCCATCATGTGATCCTCAGAACAATACACTTATTTTCCACCTACTTCCAGATATTTAGAACTTGAACTTTCAGATTTTTTTAATTCAATTTTCTTTAGATTCTTCTAAATGCATTTTCAGTTTCTACCTAGTTTAGAAACTTAGAATTGATCTGTAGAATTGCCAACTATGACAAAAGCTTCTCTGATTTCAAAAAATAAAGATGTAACAGGAACATAAAATAGCCACGCCTGTAAGTAATACTCCAAATGTATTTTTCCAAATGCTGACAGAGTGAAACTTCTGTCTTACCCGAAGCTAGAATGTGTACGCAACTTTAAAAACAGTTCTGGAGAAAATATGGATGCATTTCTTCCCAAATTTGCAAAATCATTTCCTGTGCCTATTTAATGCAGACTGGAAAAACAGATAAGAGAGTAAAGGTCTACCCCAAGAATCAGGAATAAAGGGCTTCAACAGAATACTTCAGTGCTGCAGAGGTTTACTTCTCCAACAAGGCACGATAGTTTAGAATTTTATACCAGCAACAAGGGGGAGAGGCCTCATGCCTGAGGGGGTCAGTATTCCGCGTCAACACACTTTGCGATGGTGTTCAGCTGGATATTTGAAGTTCCTTCATATATTGTGCCTTAAATAAAAGGGAACAAAAAGAACAATGAGAAGGGCATCCAGAACTACGCGTCTACACAAGAAATCGCTCTTACACGTTACTTCTGTAGTGGTTGTAACACTGTCACCAGTGACATCTTTCAACGTCCCTGAATGTGGGGCTATGCGACAGTCATTCTAAGAGACGAGAAGATTCCATTTGGAAATTAGATTCTGATTCCAGAATCAGTATGAAACAGCTGATGTCTCTCATTCCTAAACTATCAATGCATAAGCTTTTCAAAGTCCCTCGTTTTGGTCTTCCTGTCTGGCAGTGGAGCACCAGATGCTCAGGCTTGACAAGGCACGAGGCTTCTGAAACTAGAACTTACCTTCCAAGGAAGCTAAGATTCGCCATTTGATGACTCAAATATATTAACGTTTTTAGTAAAAGAAAAATTACAACAGTTACTCTTGTTGCACCTTTACTAAAAATCTGTTGAGGCACTGAACAAGGCAGTTTGAGGTTTTAAAAAGATATAATCCATCTTTTTCTTGGAGGAAGAGGTAGGGGGCAAAATACAGCCATCGAAAAGGAGAGAGCCAATAAACACAACACTGAAGAGATTAAAATTGCCTTTGCCTAAGTACAGTAATATAAACTCAAACACATACAGCAGCCCAAACAGCTACAGAGGCAAATAAAAGAAAGCAAAATAAAACATACAAAATCTATTTACCAATTTTTGCATCTCGAAAGTATTTTTCCACAGGGTAATCTTTGGTGTAGCCGACTCCTCCCATCCACTCGATGCACTTACTAGTTGTGAGGCCCGCAACCTGCCAAAACCAAGCACCAAATAACACGCTGAAACCAAGTAACTCATGCACCCTAAATGCTCCTGCAGAATATTTTAATGACATTTTAATTGACTGCTGTTGGCAAGTGAAAGGACTGAAGTTACTTGGTAAGATAGCATCGTCACCTTATCTACATCATTTATACAAACTGTCCTATTATTTCACAACATTCCTGTTTTCTGAAGAAAATCAGGGTATTGCTCAGACACAGTCACATGCCACCAGGCGCCATCTATTCAGCAAATTTATCAAGGGCCTTCCTTCTATCACACATTCTGTCAGCATGGGGTAAGCCATGGCAGGTGGCCACCACCCCATGGTGGCCAGTCACTGCCCTTTTGGTTCACATGTCAAGCCAACAGTTACAGAAACAGATCAACTCTATGGTGCAACAGGAGAGCTGGCTAGAAAAGTGAACGGACTTCAGAGGTGGGGGGAGGGGGCATGCGAGGAGATGACAGCTTCGCTGAGGCCCAAAGGACAAGTTAGGGAACATTTCAAGTTGGGGAACACATGGGAGAGCTTCAAGGGGAAGATGGGTTTATCAACCTCAGGGACTGAGGGAGCAGTGGGCTGGGGTCCAGGCAAACTGTGAAGAGAATGAAGAGGCAGGCGGGCCTCACAGGGGCAGGCAGGCTCAGTACTGTAAAGGCCCCCAAAGATGACCACGTGCTAGTCTCCACAAACTGTAGTGTTTGCTACCTTCCATGACCATGAGACCACAGATGTGCTAAGTTGAGGGCTTTGAGATAAGAGATGGTCCTGAATAGCCTGGGTGCGCCCAATAGCATCACAAGGTTCCTCGTAAAGGAAAGAGGGAAGTGGGGAGGGGGCTAGGGTCAGATTTGAACACACTGCCCTGTGGGCCTTGAAGGCAGAGGACAAGACCATGAGTTGAGGAATGTGAGCAGCCTCTGGAAGTGGTGAGAGTGAGGAAATGGATTCTCCCCAGAGCCTCTGAAAGGCAGCTTTGCTAACACTATGATTCGATCCCAGTGATAATTCATTTCAGACGTCTGACCTCCAGAGCCAGGAGGTAATAAAATTGCATTGTTTTAGGCCACTTGAGTTTTGGTAATTTGTTAAAAGTAGCAATGGGAAACGAATACAAATATTGTTCCCTTTGCTGTGAGAAGCCATGAAAGTTAAGCTGGAGTGACATGGCCACCCGGACGTTCTGAAAAGGGAAGGCTGGACCAGAGGAAGCAACAGGGACCAATGGAGCAGCAGGGAGATGGGTGCATCGTCTGGTCAAGAGATGGGACAGCTAGGACAGGGGGCAGTGGAAAGGGAGAAAAATATATTATATATTATATAATATATACTTGGGGCAGAAGCCTCAGCAACTGATGGTGAGTTCAAGGTGGGGACGAGGGCGAAGAAGGTGGCAGGATGGCTCAGGCTCTCACAGGTATAATCGAGTGGGCAGGTCCAGCGGACACTGGATCTATTAGTCTGAACCTCAGAAGGGAGGTTGAGGCAGGTGATTGAATTTGGGGGCTGAGAGGCTAAGGGGCTATTCGAAGCTATGGAATGACCAAGGCAAACTGCAAAGCTGGGGACGCAGCAGCCAGTGATTTGGCAAAGTTTTCCAGCCAAAGTCTACTGGGTTAAACAGAAACATCAAAAGGAAGCATTCAATGAAAACATTAACAACCTCTTCTTGGGGTTTTCATTTCACATGATCTCCCTGGTATTCACTGTGCCCCAGCCGGAAACCAGGGGTAGGATGCTGTCACTCAGATGAGGCTCACCCAGGGACTTATGAAGAGTGTTCTATCTGAATTGGGCGACTCAGTTTCCACTGAAGAGCCTGTGATAGCACTGAGACCTCACAGAATTAAAGCACTTTCCTACGGAAGCTTTTCTGTTGTAGGAACTGGAAAGTCTCCTATTTTATTTGAAAAACAAATGTTTAATCAACACACCTGAGTGAAAAGGTTAATACATACATACCAGGGGGTTGGGGGAAGAAGGCTGAACTACATATTTTGCTTGTGTTTTACCTCTGCGGCATAGTATTTGGCCATAGATGCTTCTTTTATGATTGGCTTCCCGGTTTCCAAAAGCCTAGCAGTGTTGTATGTTAGCAATCTTGCAGCTTCCAGCTGGGTGGCCACGTGAGCCACTTGGTGTTGGAGCCCCTGTAACATTCAGGCCCATGTTAGAGAATGATGATTTCTGGAAATGCAACTTATCCTCCAAGTCTTGCCTGGATATGTACCACTGACAGAATGAAAATATATCCCCTAAATGGAATTTACATTCGTTTTGTAGAAATACTTGAAAATCTGCAATCCAAAATTAAATTTTTGAAAACTCAAAGTTCATGTAATTCTTTGTAATTGGCAAGATCTAAAAAAATAATCACAAAATTAGGTTTAAAAATTTGTAGTATTTAATAATTAATTTAAACCTGTTTTATGATCAAAATTAAGGTAAAACTAAGTGTTGGCAAAGCAAAAGTATGAATATATTTTTTATTCACTTGAATTCACAAAGTTTTGATTCTGCATACAGCCTCAGGGCATCAAGGAGATGTTGTTAGCTACAAAGTAGTGAAGGAATATATGAAGCTCCAATTATCTTTAAGTAACTTCACTGAAGCAACGCTGCTGCAATATCCCGGAGCAGATACCAGTCAGGGTTACAGAAACAGAAGAATAATTTAAAAAAAAAACAAACAAAAACAAACAAACAAACAAAAAAAAACAAAACACCCTGAAAAAAATTACTACTACTCTGAAATTTTAGAGGGTAACGGACCACACACCAAATGTTAATCAAATAAAGAAGTGAGCTGGCGAGTGAGGGTATGAATATTAGTTTATTTACTTTTTTTTAAAAAAATATTTAATTTATTTATTCTTTCATGAGAGACAGACACAGAGAGAGAGAGAGAGAGAGAGAGAGAGAGAGAGAGAGAGGCAGAGACAGAAGCAGGCTCCATGCAGGGAGCCTGACATGGGACCCGATTCCGGGACTCCAGGATCACAACCTGGGCCAAAAGCAAATGCTAAACTGCTGAGCCACCCAGGGATCCCAACATTAGCAGTTTAGAATTGTAAACAATTTTCTGGAAATATGGGCAGAGATACATTTATTACAAATGGATGGGTTTCCCATGCCTGGTGGCTCTGTCCACTCAGATCAGTCGATCTGCCTATTTTGATGCCAATATCAGTTTTAGAATTGTGTATGCAGAATGCAGAGATTCTAATTATTTTTGAAAAGTACATTCAGTTCAAATAAACCAACAATCGCCATCCAGGTTGTCTACTCCAATGACATGGAGTAGGCATAAAACAGGTACCATGAGAGGCATAAAAGTGACTCTGGCATGTCTCTTGCTCTAAGAGAACTAAGCACTGCTGGATCCTGGTTCCCTGACTACATTATGAACACAGGGCCTGGCATAGAGAACATTCTCAATGAATCTATGCTAAATAAATGACTGAGAGAAATAAAGATGAAGAGGCCTGATCTCTGCCCAAGGAACTTGTAGTCTAGAGAAAGACATGAATGAGTATATGCAAAACAAAAACCAAATCATTCTAATGAGATGAAAGCAGTTAGGGAAAACTAATAAAAGCTTCAGATATATGTTATATAAAATGAATAACACTGCTTTTTAAGATAAAATTTCTAACAGTTTTCTTTTAATTACTCACATCAGGCATCTTTAAAAGAGTCGGGATTATACCTATTAGTTCACCTGATCCCGTATCCCTCCCTCACCAACTCCACAGACACAGAAATGCTGTTTCCTATGTACAAAGGAGATCTCCCACAAACCGTCTTCATATTCTGTCCCTTTCCTTATAATCTATGTGGCTCTGAGTAAGTACTCTAGTGGGGGCGTCTGGGCAGCTCGGTCAGTTTAGCGTTTACTAAACTGGGTCCTGGGATCAATCCCACATGGGGCTCCCTGCTCAGCAGGGAGTCTGCTTCTCCCTCTGCCTCCACCCGTCTCCCCTGTTCAGGCTCTCAAAATCAATAAAAAAGTCTTTAGAAAAGGAAGAAAGTACTCTAGTATAATGAAATGAAAACCAGACCTGAAGCCAAGATAAAACACCTATCATTTGACACATGACTCCCTGCATGTCTTTGGGAACTCAGTCTCTAGGAACTTCTGTCTCCCACGTGTAAGATGCCCTGACAGCACGGGCTGAGGGAGGCCCTGGCCAGGCCTGACATGCTTGTTCTTTCCAGGCTTTAAACTGATTGCACACATTCATTGCACTGAACTGGGTGCACCCAGGCCAGAACTTGCTATGCCTTGAAATATCTATGCACATGCAATCTGTGTGTGCCTGTGTGAGGCCAAGTCCTTATTATAGCACCTGAAGACAATGCAGCACAACAGAGCTGGCGATGTAACGAGAAACTGTTCTTGGAGCCTAGAGCTGCTTACAGGGAGGTTTTGCCAACATGTAAAGTAATTACTCTGGATTTTTTAGGTAAAGTGCTTGAGTAAATCTGGTAAGCTGCCACTCTGGGCCTTCCCTAACCTGGTGAGGCCTCAACATGGACTGAAGATGCCATTGCCACCAACGGTCCCCTTATCTGGGGAGCTGGAAAAGACACATCCTTAGACCAGGCCAGTATCTTTCTCAGCGCTTGGCTGAGAAGACCTCACTTGTACTCACTGCGGTGAACTATACCTTCTACAGGCAAGAAGTATCAAAGTGTAGTCTTTGGAGGATTACTGTGTGGCTCTGGCCTGCACAGGGGACTCTGGATAAATGTCAGCATTTACCAAGCACTCATTACACTCAGGCAACGTGGTAAATACTCTACACGTCTACCCGATGCAAAGTCACCCTCATATTATCTTTAGTTTAGAGATATAGCAGTTAGGGCTTGGGGGGCGGCGGGTAACTTGCCCATGGCTGACAGCTGCTAAGACAGGGAGCTGGGATTTGAGCCCTGGAAGCCTGACTGCAGACCCCATGCCCCAGACCTTAGGAAACAGGGCAAAGACAACTCTGAAATGCTCACCAGGAAATCTGGAGTCATGCTACAGGTGGCCCTCAAGGACTGCTTTCTGTCCTTGGAGAAGGTCAAGGCATTCACAGGTATGTGCCCGGAGACCTACTCCTTCCTCCTTTCTACCTCTCCCATTAAAATCCCCCTGAGGAGGCCCCCTCCACAGCTTTATGACACAGCTCTTCATTAACAGAAAGCCATGAGAGTACAGTTCGGTACAAAGAAGCTAATAATGATATACCTGAAAATCAAATATCCTTTTGCCAAATTGCATCCTTTCTTTCATATATGGAACAGTATAGTCAAAGCACCCTTGAGCCAGTCCCAGCATCTGTTAAAAAAAAAAAAAAGGACAATTTCTTATTTTGTTATAAGTTTACATTTTTAATTATTCAGGGTATAAATTCCTTTTATAGGCAGGCATATTGAAGAGCTGGGGTTAGGGGCAGAACTGGAGGCATAAAAGGGGTACCTTCGCCCACTGCATCTGTAGAACTTAACTTCCAGTGACTGGGAGAAGATTTGAGCTATTTCGTATAAATAGGAATGTATTTAATTCTAGCAGAGGTAAATCCTCTGGCCTGGCTATGCTCATACAACCAGGTTACTTCTAAGGAAGCTTCTCGTTTAAGCTCTGAGTCTCTAGGCACAGAGCGAGCCATGGCAATGTTGCTCTCAACTAGCCTCAAAGACTGTAGAGAAGCTCCCTCTAGTCCTTCTAGAAGGCTAGCATGGAAGGTCACTTGATAACCTTCTATCTTCTTGTCCATTTTGCATATTATCAGGATTAATAAGAGCTTCAGGGGAAAGGGCATTGAACATAAAAGAGCAGTGTTTCTCAACCCTGGCTGCACATTAGGACCATCTGTGGGAACTTGATTTAAAAAAAAAAAAAAACACGATGTGAGGTCTAAAGAGTGGAGGGCGCGGGTGGCCTGGACCTTAGCGTTTTCAAATCTTCACGGTTTCCTGCAGGGCTACAGTGAGAGCATGTGGTAAAATCACAGATTTATGCATTGGAACAGTCAGGCCATGGTGGCAATCTCAGCCGAGCTGTCTCATTGCTAACCACCTATTTGAATCAGCTTGAAGGATTCAAGCTTGGAAACGGTTTCTAAATTCCAACACTAGGTGGCCATTAAGTCAGGATCTCATTATGTCAAACTATGTGGGTTTTACAAAAAGGAAAACGAAATCAATAATGAAAGCTTTGGGGGAAATGCCCACGAAAGTATCAATATTTCATTAGTGTTCATTCACATTTTCCTTTAGCCTTTTATTTTGAATTTTCTGGAGAACAGAATTTTGTGCTAAAAGTTAAAGGACACCACCCCCAAAGACCCCCAAACAGGGGGGAGCAACCCCCTGCACTTTTGGCTGAGATAAGATGATGTCACCAAACTCTTATGACTAAAGTTTATAGCTGATAATATCCTACGTTGACGTGAAAATTAATATGACCAGCTGTCAACCACAACAGGCTTTTTCATCTCTGTAAAATGTTTTCACTATCAATACTGAAAAGCTAAATGGTCTTCGGCTGCAGTTTTGAGGATAGATGCCTTCAGTTTGCTGTTCTATGTGACTCTTTCTCTACAAGGCATCCACAATGTTAACCAAGAAATAACTCCCTGACCTTAACTTTTAATTAGGTTATAAGATAACCTGGAGTAATTAAGACAAAAGCCCAGGCTGTGTATTTTACTGCTAGAACATCTATATTATTTATACGTCTGAGAACAAGGAGAGCCAGTATTATGGTTTTTAATGCCACAGCTGATGAAGTTGCATCACAGAAAAACATTAAAAAGAACAGATAGGCCATTTCTCTCATTATCTCACTTTGTGAGAAATATGGGTTAAGTCTTCATCTAAGAATATTGTTAGCAAATTAACAGCAGCAAAAAAAATTTTTTTTTTAAATCTAGAGGAATAGTATAGTAAACATTTAACTATTCCAATAGCTAATATGTGTAACATCTTCAAAATCTAAACGCTGCAAGTTTTTTAATTTGGGATATTCATTGATTAAAAATAAACAAATATATTCAAAATGACATTTAAAAAGAAAGATTTTATGTTTAAGTAATCTCTACACTCAACATGGGGCTCAAATTCATAACTCCAAGATCAAGAATCATATGCCTCATATACTGAGCCAGCCAGGCGACCCCAAAATGACATTGATAAGAAAACCAAAGATGCTATTCATTTTGTTAATCAAGAAAACAACTGATTTCACTTCACAGGAAAATGTAATGTGCATTAAAAAGGGCAAATTTGGTTTAAAAAAATGGAATAGTTCTCATCATATGTATCCACTTAATTGTGGCTATTTTATTTCAAGCACCACACACATACAATTGCCTGATTTTCACATGCAAAACACTAAGCAACAAATCTTTCATTCTTTACAGATTACAGGCCCTTACTATATGGGATATTAGGTATTCTTAATTGAAAAAAATTTCTTCTAGAACGAACTTCAAAAATTGAAAAGGTGATTTTTTTTAAAAGTCATATTTAATTTACAATATATTTGAGAAGTTATCGATCTAGGTATTGGATAATACTTAACGTTCTCAAAGCAGAAAAAAGCGTCACCACTAAGCCATTGTTTGGTTCTCGGGGCATTACATAATTGACTAAAGTGGGATCTGAAAGAAATGAGAAGCCATTCTTTCACTGCACGGAAGGGAAGGGCGCCATCTTGTGTTCACAAGCTTCCAATACTCATCACTTTTATGTATTTTTTCTTTTTCTTTCTACATTTTAATCAACCCACAATGTGAAAGAGTCAAGCAAAATGGCTACAATGTGACCAACCTGTGCAGCAATTCCTATTCTGCCTTCATTAAGAATCCCTATGGCATGCTTATAGCCGTGTCCAATTTGTCCCAGGATATTGCTTTCTGGAACCTGAAAGGAAAAACGTGCAGTGATTTCTACTTTTAATTTTATACAATTCATTTTGATTATATAGTTTTATATATACAACATTTCCAATTTGTGTGACAGGACTCTAGCCCAGGACTTAGTAAACTCCAAGGTGACTCCTCGCCTCCGTCTCCCTCTCCACGGCTTCCCTCACAGCTCTGGGATAGGACAGGACTCACGGCAGTGCTGCTTGCTATGGCTTCCACTAGCACCCAGCACAGCCATGTGTGGAATGAATGAATGAATCTATAAAAAGGGAATCTCATATTGATAACAAGTGAATAACAATTTTCCCCAATTCTTGCCTATATGTTCTAGTATGAGATAGAACATACTAGGAGTTACATGAAACATGTAAGTACTTGGGTAAATCAAGGGCGTCAAACCTTTCTTCTGTTGAGACTATTATTTATGAAGACATAAATATCAACAGAGGTATGTGCACATACACGCATGAGCATACAAGGGAGGGGCGGAAGGAGAGAAGAAACAGATTAAAACATTTATTTGTAGTTAAAATAATCTCGACTAGCAACAATAAAATAATACATTTAGCCTTATAACCTTAGGAGAGGGAGTGGGCAGACCAGAGAAAGAAAGGGCTGGGGGCATTAGTGAGGCTTGAATATCTACCTGCAAAGTCCCCCATGGGCACACACATGTGTCACTCACGAACCCATGAACTAAAAGATCAAGTTGTAATATGAGTGGTAAGAAACCTGTCACAACCTGTTCCATCTGTGTCAAGTTCTAAAACATTCTGGCTGTCTTCTCTTCCTCATGTTTTTTTTTTTTTTTTTTTTTGGTTTTAAATTCAATCTAATTAGCTTATATTGCATTTATTTTCAAAGGTAGGGTTCAGTGATTCATCAGTTGCATGTAACACCCAGGGCTCATCATATCACATGCCCTCCTTAATGCCTGTCACTCCACTTCCCCTCCAGCAATCCTGTTGGTTTCCTAGAATTAAGAGCCTCTTACGGCTTGCCTCCCTCTCTGATTTCATCTTCTCTTCCTCACTTTTAACAGATTCCACTCTAAACTGTGGGGCACTGCCTGATGGTTTCTCAGGCTCACTGGGCAACATCCCCACCTTGTGGCCTTTGGTATGTCCACAACGCATGTCCATCTCCGAAGTCAGTATCAATAAAGTATAAATGGTTCCTAAGTATGTAAATTTAAAAGTATAAATGGGATTAATTCTCAGCATTGGCTCTGAGGTCACCTGCTGGGCAGCAAGGTTTCCACTCTGCCTAAACACTTGTGAAAAGTACATTTAGTCAAGATCTTACTCGAGAACACCATCAACATTTTACAAAATATTCTCCTCTGCATGCTCAATATTGTGACACTTTTTTTTTTTATAAATTTATTTTTTATTGGTATTCAATCTGCCAACATATAGAATAACACCCAGTGCTCATCCCGTCAAGTGCCCATCTCAGTGTTGTGACACTTTTCTTGTGTAAAGCTTATTTCATGCCAGTCTTCTGCTGGAAATCCTAAGATACCCACCTTGACGTTTTCAAATGTTAATGCACAGGTGGAAGAGGCTCGGATTCCCATTTTTTTTTCTGATTTCCCTATGTGAAGGCCTTCAGTGTCACGATCGACCACGAAGCAGGTAAGGCCTTTATACCCCTAAAAAGAGGATTCGAAATGCTAAGAAAAAAATGCTATTACCACATTTGAACTGGTAAGATCCCTTGTTTCCAAGAGTTGAAAGTTACAGAACACTAAAACTGAACTTTAGTATTAATATTAGTTGGCTCAGAACTGCCATGTGTGCATTAGGAAACAAGAAATAATTGGAAAACATTAGATTCACAATTAAGAAGTCTGTAATTTCTATTACTTGTTCAGAAACCATTATGACTATTAAAATTATTAAGATACCCTAAAGTATTATTCTGTGATCATGAGCCTTCCATGTTTTAAATTTAATTTTGTTCAATAAAAAGTTTCAAAATTTAATTCAGTGTATGTCAGAGAAAAGACAAAAGAGAAAACATATTTACCTTTTTGCCATGTATCTATTTTCCAACTAAACAAAAAATTTCTTAAAAATGAATGCACTATGTAGGTACTTAAATTCATTCCTAAATAGAGAATGTGAAATCCTACAAAATGAAAGATCAACTTCCTATATAATTAATAATGGCAATACATGAACCTCCAAATAATTACTAATCACATCAACTGCATATATTTGAGGAGATGAGTAAATAAGATTGAAAAGATGTCAATCATCTAACATTTCAGTATTGAGGAGAATAAGGAATTTAAGACAAAGCTTCATCTACAAAGGAAATGCAGGAGTGCATGAGTGGCTCAGTCAGTTAAGCGTCTGCCTTGGGCTCAGGTCATGATCCAGGAGTCCTGGGATTGGGCTGAGTTGGGCTCCTTGCTTGGCTGGGAGTCTGCTTCTCCCTCTGTCCCTCATTCCACTCATGCTGTCTCTCTCTCTCTCTCTCTCAAATAAATAAATTTTTTAAAAAATAAAAAGGAGGGGATCCCTGGGTGGCTCAGCGGTTTGGTGCCTGCCTTTGGCCCAGGGCACAATCCTGGGGTCCGGGGATCGAGTCCTGTGTCGGGCTCCCAGCATGGAGCCTGCTTCTCCCTCTTCCTGTGTCTCTGCCTCTCTCTCTCTCTCTCATTCTATGTCTATCATAAATAAATAAATATTTTTACAAAATAATAAAAAATAAAAAAATAAAAAGGAAATGTAAACATGAAAGAGATATGAAGAGAAAAGGTGAAGGGGGTAAGGAAGAAATTCTGCTTTCAGACTTACAAGGTCAGGGTTGACGTTCACCATCACCAGGAAGAGTCCTGCATACTCCGCATTGCTGATCCACATCTTCGACCCATTGATGACATAATAATTTCCCTTTTTATCAGCTCTGGTCTTCAAAGCAAATAAATCACTACCTGCTCCAGCTTCTGAAAGGCAGATACTTCCTACCTACACGTGCAAACAAAAAAATTCCAAGTTAATAACGGCATTTGTAGTCTCTGTAGCAAAGATTTATGGTAAAGTAAACATGTCGCTTAAGGCTTTAGTCACTTTTAAAACCCTGTACTTACCAAATAGTAACGGTCTTTCCAAAGCATTATTTTCTAAAATATACCCTACTACTTGTCTAAGACAGATTTAAAGACTTAAGCACACATAGTCAATGTTAACTTTAAATTAATTCTAATAATTGCAGTTTTCTAGACATCTCACTATAAATGAAACCAGCAACAAAAGTATTAATATAATTGGGGCCAAAAAAAGGATTTTTGTGTCTGATGATTATTCTTTGAATTTCCAAGCAGAAATGATGTCGTAAGTTCAGAAGAGATCAGATCTATTTCAACAACTCCTATCAACCCACTTTTTCTGTTGTGAGCTTGGTCAAATACGTAGCCTTTTGTTCTTCTGTTCCATATTTTCTCATCAGATTGTTAATCACTGTGTTCTGGATGTCACAAACCAACGCGACAGATGCATCGACTTTGGCTAATTCCTCTATCACGAGGATAGAGGAAAAAAAGGAAGCTCCTGTTCCTCCGTATTTTGTTTCAATTTCAATACCCATCAACTAAAAGGAAAAACAAGGAAACATAGATTAAGAAGGCTCATTTCTATGTGGGAAAATTTCTTGCAAGAACAACTTCAAAATTAAATCTTAACCATATAAATTACTGATTTTAAAACTGTGTACGTATATTTCATTTTAACTCGGTATGGTTATTGTACGATCCTCTAAGTAGGAAAAACAATAGCAGACACTCTATATATTTGAGAAGGAAGTAGTTGCAGGCAAGAACTGTCATTTGTTTCCTCATGGAATCTAAAAACACAGAAATCAGTAAAATGCTTTGCAGGAGGATGGAATGGAATCATGAGAAAGTGTCTCAAATGGTGAGGAAAAGGAGGAAGGCAGTGGGGCACAATCTCTTCTAGGCAGGCTCCTCGCCTGGACTCATTCAGCCAAGATAATAACTGAAGGACCATTCCTTCTGGGGCATTCTAACAAGTCCCCGTGGTTGGCAGACATCTGGTGGTGTTTCCTGGAACCACCACAGACAAGGCAGAGGTGCCTGGTAAACACGACCAGATGCTGGCCAAGCTCTCCCATGACTGTCTCACTGTTCAGCCAATTCTCCTAAGTTGAGAACATGAAACTCCCATAGTTCTCCATTTTTAAGGGTCCTCATCTCAGACAGAGAATGTGTGTACCTGTAATTCAAGACCCAAAGCTGCTAACAGGTAAAAGGATAATGCTCCTCTCTCTTCTGCCCAGACACTTCTGGAATTGCAGTGTGCTATGGTCTGGGTTTCAGCTGTTAGGTTTCAGCTGATGGGAAGCTTAGTGGATATGCAGGTAGAACCACAAAGTTGGGGGAAGACTTAGGTGAGATCCAGAGATGCTGTCCCACCAGGAAAAACTGAAGGATTCGGGCGTGGCTTAAGTCTGAAGAGGGCGTGATAACTGATACAGTATCTTGAACAGTTGTCAGAGACAACTGCTTCTCCCAAAAAGTCACCGATTTTTTTCTGCGTGGGAAGTACCATTTTTGTCAGCTATTGCTATGGCAGGTGACCGCAGAAGAGGGACAAGAGGAGCCTCAGAATAGCTGGTGTAGGATGTGCAACCAAACAGATGCTCCAGGTGGTGCTAGGCCTCCTAAGCAAGGGCCAGGTGGTGGGGCTTCAGACAACCCTGCCTGCAAGAACCACCCCATCAGGGGAGTGCTGCTCCCAGCCTGGAAGCCCAAGACTTCTCAGAGCAGCCCAGGGACTTTGCCAACAATGCAGATGAAGCCTGCCTGGAAAATGGGACTCCCAGATGCCCTCTGACCCACGGGGGGCTTCACAGAAGATTCTATGTTCCTAAGCAGTTCATCGCTTTAAAAAAAAAGAAAAAAGTGGAAAAATCACTAGTAGGTATGGTATTTAAAAAAAAAAAAAAAAAAAAAGCTGGTCTCTTTACAAGGGGAAGAAGTAAAGACTATTTAGGTTCAGTGGAAAAGGCAATTTTTCCAGCACGGTAACAGAAAAGATTTTAGCCAATGGCTCTGAATAGGAGCTACTAGTTCTGGAATATCCCTAGTATTCAAAATAAAAAGAAAACATCACTTCACACCTATGGAGAGGGAGAGATGATGAGTAAGTGCAGTGATTTTGAAAATGTTCTCCTTGGAGCCCCCATGCTGACAACGTAGAGCTGGAACAGTTCTACTTTTGTCTATTTTGTATACTGGGCTCCTATCAAAGGGCTATGTGACTTAGGAAGTTGCAAATCGGTTTCCCTGGTTAGTGTGGAGTTCAGATGTCGCCTCAGCTTCTAAGTTTGCCACGTGCAGAGGGACTCAGGTAGAAAGCATGGTCTGCTCTGAGGTTTCACTAACTGAAGTACGCTTCTTAATCCTGGTGGTGCTGAGCGGGATCATTCTTTGTTGGTGCCAGTCCTGTACACTGTAGGCTGTTTAGCAGCATCCCTGACCTCTATTCCCCTAGATGCCAGGGTCACCCATGGTTGTGACAACCAAAAATGTCTTCAGAGACTGCCAAATGTCTCTTGGGGGACAAAACAGCCTCCAGTTGAGGACCACAGATCTAAAGAAATCATTCTCTTGCTTCTGAGCCCTTTTCTTAAAAAGCAGCATATTTTTTAACTTAAAATGCCCAATCAATTTAAAGGAAATCTGTGACTAGGATCTCAGTCTAGAAGAGAAAACAGAGGGGTTCCTGGGTGGCTCAGCTGGTTAAACATCTGGCTCAGGCTCAGCTCATGATCCTGGGTTTCTGGGGATCAAGCCCCACATCTGGTTCCATGCTCAGCAGGGAGTCTGCTTCTCCCTCTTCTCCTCCCTCCTCCCTGCTCATGCTCTCTCCCCCAGGTAAAAATACAAAATAAAAATCTTTACAAGAGAACACAGCTAATTTTGACTAGGAAATGAAGAGTTCATTAAGCCATCATTACAGTTCCTGAATTTAAAAGCATGCATACATTTTAACACTGGACAGTATTTATGAAAGAATGAGAAGAATTGTAAAGTATATACCCCTTGTTGAAATAATCCTTCTATTATTGATGGATCCATTTTTGAATTTTCATCCATCGTTGACACCAGAGGAGCAACCCGTTCTTGGGCAAATTTTTTAACTGTAGGGGGGAAAAAATACTGATCTGTCTTTATTCTCTTAATATGACAGGCTTTACTTTTTTTTCAAAAAAAAAAAAAGTTTTAAATTAGTGTAAAAAAAAAATTCTATTCACAAACTGAGATGGACATACCCCCCAAACATGTCATGGAACTTCACACTGTAGATCCAGCTGGTAATCAGAGGGATCTGGATGTGACACTGAGCCAGTCTACTCACCGGTGTTCTTTATCATCATCTCCTCATCTGTAAACATCTGCAGGGGGGCACCGGGCAGCGCGGCATTTGTTAGACCAAGGGCAGCTTCTGACTGGGAAGACTTTAGGACACGGGGAGGAGTCTTCCAAGAAGACAGGCAGGTTGGGAAGCTTCGTCTGAGCTGTAGGAACAGTCCCATTGAAGAGGGGAAACACACACAGACACACAAAAGATAAAGAGAAGTATCTCAACATCGGTTTCTTTGGGAATAACTTTTTAACCCCTTTCTTGCCTCTTGTGTCACCAAAAAAGAGGAGCAGGAGACTGGCATGTTTGAAAATTCACTGTCTTGTGAACAAAAACACAAACTTGTTTAACTTTATGTCCTTTATCCAAGCAGTGAGCTCTTCTAATTTTTTTTTTTTTTTTGGCTGGGTACAGTATACTTTATTGATGGTACATGACAAGGTAGGGCTCCCCAAGCCCCTCCCCTTCCTCAGGGTCTAGGATGTAAATTGGAGGTCAGGAGATTCTCAGTGTGTTGGGGGATTAAGTTGGGGCAGGGACTCCCCAGCAGCTGAGGGCCTCTCTCTTCCTCTTGTTCTTGCTGGGGCTGGTGCTCCAGGAGGCTCTTACTCCTTGGAGGCCATGTGGACCATGAGGTCCACCACCCGGTCGCTGTAGCTGAATTCATTGTCATACCAGGAAATGGAGCTCTTCTAATTAAACGAAACTTTCCCAGATGATTAGCTTTTACCTTCAAGAAAACACTTCTAGATGGACATTCTAGATGGAATTCATTCTTTCTTTTTTTAAGATTTATCTATTTTTGGGGGGGGGAGTAGAGTGAGAGAAAAATCTCAAGCAGACTCTGTGCTGAGCACAGAGCCCAACCTGGGGCTCGATCCCATGACCCTGAGACCATGACCTGAGCCGAAACCAAGTCAGACACATTCCACCACTGTGTCACCCAGGTTCCCCAAAATTCATTCTTAAAATGTCACATTTCATGGACTTCTTCGAAGGGGAAACCTGAATATAAATAACACTACTGGGTGACCACTGCAAAGAGCATTCTTGAGGAGGGTGGGAATAGGTGAGGGCGCGGGGACAACAAGGCCCCTCTCCTGCCCTGCCCTGGCGGCCGTAGGTAGCAGTTCTCTTTTGGTTCTCCTGGCTAATCCTGTTTTTTAGCTTCTCCTTAGTCAGACACGGTGCAGCATCAGGGTTAAGAAAACAGACTCTGCAGTCTGAAAGAACTGGTTTCAAATCTGGCATCTGGGATTTATAAGCCACGTGATCTTGGACAAGTGATTTCAAACTTAACAGTTAAAATCTCTTGATCTGTTTCTTTCTCTGAAACATGCAGATAATAATCTCGAGTTTTCTAAGGATTAACATCATAACCCACATGAAGGGTTTAGCATGCCATCTGCCATAAAGTAGGAGCTCAATAAGCAGTAATGGCTATCTCTACTCCGACCCCAAAGGACACTGGTGGTGGTCCTAACTGAGCAAGTCCCAGCAGTAGTGACAGTTAAACCACAAGGCTGCCTTTTCTGGTCATTAGTGTGTCTCCCTGATGCAGTGTCCCAGATCCTTCAAATGTGCCAATTTCTACTCAAACAATGGATTTGCTCCAAGTCTGTTGAAAAGAAACCTTCCAATTTGAAATGCTTGCTATAGCTTTCCAATTTCATTTTGTAGAATTTTATTACAGGGGAAACAAGTAAGTTATTAGTCTTTTAGTGCACCTACAAACATGCTAAGTGAAAAAAGCCAGCTACAAAAGATCACATATTATAGGATTCTATCCATATGAAATCTCCAGAAGAGGCAAATCCAGAGTCAGAAGCTAGTGTAGTGGTTGCCTGAGGGTGGGGGTGATGGAAATGTTCTCAATTGGATTGTGGTGATGATCCTACAACTCTGTAAATTTCCTGAAATTCATTGCGCTATACACTTTAAAAGAGTGAGTTTTATGGTAAGTTATACTTCAACAAAGCTGTTTGAAAAAAAGAAGTAGTGTTTTCCTTTTATTCAGCAAGATTCAAAACGAATGTTCTGAGCATCTGACAATTGTCTGAGAGCACAGGGTACTAAGGGGAACATTGTAAGGTTCACAGAATAGGCAAAAAACAAAGTCAAGTTCTGCAGGATTAAAAAGCATACGTGGTGGGGGCGCCTGGGTGGCTCAGTTGGTTAAACATCTGCCTTCAGCTCAGGTCAAGATACCAGTGTCCTGGGAGGCATCCTGGGATGAGCAGCATCAGGCTCCCTGCTCAAGCGGGGAGTCTGCTTCGCCCTCTGCCCCTTCCCCTGCTTGCGTGCTCTCTCTGTCAAATAAATAAAAATCTTTTTTTTTTTAAAGTGTGTGTGGTGTTAAAAAAAAAAGTAGTAATATATTGCAATATATTTTTTCTCAATAGTTTTGATTACACATGGAAAAGCTTATTGATGAAAAGAGAACAAACCAACCATGAATTAATCTGTTAAATCTTTCCCAAATTTGGGTCAATCTTTGTAGTTAATGTCCCCAGGAGTAGATGTACTCTGCTCTAGGTTGGGGTGGGGATGTGGGGAGGTGGGGAGACAAACATTGGCCAGTTAGAAGAAAGATACCTATCTCTCAATTTTGTAATTAACTCTGTTTTGTTTTTATTCGTAGGAGGCAGATAGTTTAGGGCAAAGTTGCATGGAACATTCTTTCCTTGTTGAAAGACCTCACGGGGACAGGAAGGACTTTAGACTAGAACGAAGGAAGGGGTGAGGGCATGCACATGAGGTAATAATGTCTTCTCCCTGATGAAACAGATGGAAGAACTGAGGACAAGAAGAAAGGAGGCAAGAAATGGAGATGCACAAGGACTTCAAGAGGGAGCCATGGTGCCAAGAAACGCAAGGACAGAGTGATCATTAGCAGCAAGCACCAAGGACCCGCAGGGCCTGGGAGAAAGGATGGGATGATGGAGAAGGAAGAGAGGGACATGTGGCATGCGTTCTGCTCAGTGGTTGGTGGGGGGAGTCCTGCACGGGACCCCTCAACAGACTTAGGAATTAAATGAGAGAATGAGCCAACTAATCTTCTCCACAAAATGATCAGGAAACCAGCCTGTTGTTATTTTAAAACTCTAACACATGGCCCAGGATTCCTCTTTCTAGGGGAGATTATTTACTTCACTAGACCCCCCTACAGAGTTCTTTGTGCCTCTGAGTCAATGTATCACCTTTGTGCTGGAGGTTAACAGAAAGCCCACCACTGAGAGACTTAAGGAGCCAGCAGGTATTACAATAATACCCATTTTTTTCCTGCTTGACACAATTGTGATCCACTTAGTCTCAAAATTGCTACTGACAAAGTGTATGGCTGTTCAACACATAACAATTATTTTATTTCGTTATTTAAAAATCTCATCTATTCATTTAGAGAGAGAGAGAGAGAGAGGCAGAGGGAGGGAGAGGTAGAGGGAAAATCCTAAGCAGACTCCAAATTGAGCGCAGAGCTCGACTCAGGACTCAATCTCACAACCCCTAGCTCATGTCCGGAGCTGAAATCAAGAGTCTGATGCTTGACCAACTTAGCCATGCTGGTGCCCCGACACATAACCATTATTTTGGATTCACAAGACCACAGGGACAAATGTGCTTTACAAAGGAAGTAGCTGCATACAAAGGTAGGGTGAGCTTACTCAAGATGCCATCATAAAACACAGTGGGTACATGCTAAGTGGATGGAATCCCTTTTTAACCAAAGCACTGTTATTACCGATCTTTTTGGGCAGAAAAACATGGTCCTTTTAATAGGACAATCTTTAATAAAGAAAACATTTCCCTGCCTTGCCTTTAAACGTGAGGCCCGAGGTTTCGATGATGCTTTTCAACTGTCCCCTGCCCTTTGGTGTTGACCTCAGCCTCTGCAGCTTTGGTGTCCGCTCCATCAAAATGATTTTCCACAGTTATAACCCATTGCACCACATCATCACATTTTTTTGTATAGAGCAGCAGTCACTACTTGCGTGGAATAATAGTTATTTATGCCTTGCCAAATGCTTTCCGTAGCCTGAGTCTGATCTGTTTTCTACTCAACGGATCAGAGCTCTGCTGCCCTCAGAAGTAGTGGTGATCAGACCTGGGGTCTGCAGACTCCTGTGGGCAGAGCAATAAAGTCCATGAACTCAGGTGGGGGCAACTACATCTTTGTTTCACTAACCTCTAACTGAAATAAAGCATTTCCTCCAATTATGAAATGTAGGCAAACAAGTTAAAGTTATCTGTGACTGCCACGGAAAGAAATTAGGTATTTTTATATCAAATAACAGCAAGCATCTTGATGTTCAGCACTACTTCAAAACCGTAGATCTTATTTAAGCAACATATATTACCATTATCACAATTAAAATTATTCTTATGACTTTTATCATCACTGGTTTCCTCTGTCATCTTGCATATTTTGTGTATTTTAAAACATTTTGAGAAAGGGTCTGCTAAAGTTCACCATACTGCTGTATACTTGTCATCCATGGCATAAAAAAGGGGTGAAGGACCCCCTGACTGCTGAAATGTTCTGGTAGTTTTGCTAAACCCATTAAGTTTAGCTGTTACGTAGTCATAACCCTTCTCCATTACGTTCCAGCATAACGAAATATCATTCCAAACATTTTTAGAGTGGTTCAAGCCTACAGGCTCTTACAATGTTTGGAAGGTAAAAAGAAGACAAGAAGTTTGCTAACCTGCGAAGTTCTTCTTAGACTTTTCCAAAGGAAATGTTTTGACGGAACATGGAGGGCTTCACCTTAAATGCCTATATTCAGGGGTTCCCACTAAATGTGCTCCAACCCCCGGTTGTCCTTCCTACATGTGGGCATGAAGCTGTATATTTTTCCCTATGACTCCATTCTGGCACCCCAGAGTTCTGATCGTCCAGTCTTCTTTTCTTACTGGTAACTTCTTTCTGACAGTGAGAAACCTGGCTCTCATGATCTAGGACTCACTTGTTCGAACCTAGTGCACATTGATAGTTCCAGAATTGCTAACCCATACCACTGTGAGAAACCAGTGTATCCCTTCTAGTGTGGTGCTTGGTTACGGTTCTTTTCATCTTTGGCCTTAAAGGTACTCAATCAGAACAACGGTTTCTGCAACTTCTTCTTTCCCTTCCCCACCCCCTTTGTGTGGTGATGTGATTCTCTGGTAATAATTCTGGGACCAAGTCAAACGTGGGTTTTTTCCCCCACACCAGCCGCCTGTCCTACCATTCAACTCAATTCTGACTCTATCTGCCTAGAGATGGCATCGATCCCAAAGGTCAAAGGGGCCCAGTCCCACAAGATGGGCCCCCGGCCCCCATTCACACAACAGTGGCAAGCCCAGGCTGTCCCCCATGCTTCAGACCCACGGGTTATCAACTGCAGGTTCCTAGCACTTGCTCCGTGGGGGCAGTCTTGTTTAGTCTTCAAGAGCAGCTCACAGAACTGAGAGGAATATTTTACTTACTGGATTACTGGTTTATTATTAAAGAATAGAACTAAGGAACCATCATGTGAAGAGATGCACAGGGCAAGGTTGGGGGAAGGTGTGGAGCTTCCATGCTCTCTACTCAGAGGCCCCTCTCCCAACACCTCCCTGTGCTCACCATCCAAGAAGCTCTGGGAACCCTGTCCTTGTGGGTTCTAGGCTTCATTACGTAGGCCAGATTGAGTAATTCATTGGCTATTGGAGCCTAATTCAACCTTCAGCTCCCTCTTCCCTCCCAGGAGGCTAGGGGCTCAAACAGAAAGGCCCAACCCCATAATCATGAGGTTGGTTCCCAGCCCCGGAATTCCCCACACCCTTAGCTGCAATCCCGAAGTCACCTCATTAATATAAATTCAGGTGCAGATAGAAGGGGGTCTGGTATGAATAACAAGGCACCCATTTCACCTTCGGGGCTCTCAGAGGATTTCAGGAACTGCAAACAAGAGACCAAATATTTTAACAAAAGATGCTCTTTGCTCTTAACTGCCTAGGAAACTCCCAAGGCATTGGGAGCTGTGAGCCAGGAACCCTGAAGGAAGACTCAATAGATATTTATTATAAATCTCAGTATTGCAACGTGTAATACAGTTAGATTCATCTGCCACAGCAGCATTCCATCTTCCCCTTCTATCTAGTTCGATTTTACTTTTATATATAAGATAAAACTATTTGTGGCATACAGTTTAAAGGGTTTTGACAGACATGTATGCCCACCACCACCACCACCACTGGCCACCCAGCACCTCCATCACTCCCAAATTCCTCGCGCTGGCCTCTGTGCCACCCACTTTTTTTTTTTTTAATATATTTTTTTTAAATTTTATTTATTTATGATAGTCACATAGAGAGAGAGAGAGAGAGAGAGAGAGAGGCAGAGACATAGGCAGAGGGAGAAGCAGGCTCCATGCACCAGGAGCCCGACGTGGGATTCGATCCCGAGTCTCCAGGATCGCGCCCTGGGCCAAAGGCAGGCGCCAAACCGCTGCGCCACCCAGGGATCCCTGTGCCACCCACTTTTCCCCCAATCTGTCTCACGGCACTTCTGATTACAACTCTCACTGTGACCGCATCCAGGGCACAGTGAGGAGACACAGACATGCATGTGGCCTCATTTAACTACAAGTTCATAGTCACCAACCTCCATTTGGACTCTTACCCATTCTCTGAACCGATTATGGGATCTCAACACCCGCCCCACCCCCCAGCCCCGCCAAGCTCCACCACTTACTGTTAGCTGATGAGTCACCTTCTACCAGAAAAAAATCAATGTCAGCAAATGGGGACAACCTCAACCTGCTGCCACCAAACCCACCTGGTGTCCTGCGTTTGCACCGCTCATCCTTCTTCCCTCCTAGTGCGATGGGCATGATGTTCCTCCTCTTAAGAAAGGCCTGTCCCTCTAACTCTCTCTGGGTCCCACCTCTCCCACCTTCCCAGGATCCTCAGCCATCCCTTTGGTCTTCTCACATCTTTCCATTTTTTTCCCCTGCTCGAATTTTTAGCATGACAACCATCCTTGAACCATGCATCCATCTTGCTAGCATCCTCTCTCCCCTTCCCTGCACAGCCAGATACTGCTGAAGGTGTGCCTTACTTGCCCTCTTTGCTTCCTTAGGACCTCCACCACTCACCAGCACCCCTCCTCAATAGGGTCTCCACAAACATCTCCATGTTCTTCAGGCTCCAACTTGCTTGCTCTTAGCAGATGCAGTTCAGGTAGGCACACCCCCCTCCTTCCAAATGCTCTCCTCTTGTTTCTTCCCTCTCCTGCCAGTCTTTCTGCCTCCTGCTCTAGCTTCACTCCCACCACCTGACCCTCAAGTGTTGAAGATGTTTGACAAAGACTCTCTCCTTAACCAAATGAGGGTCAGCTCCTCTGTGTCTAACTAGGCCCTGACCTTGGGCACTGCCCTTGGTCCACCTAGGCCAGTTTTAGCAAGGATCCTACTGCATCAGGTTAATGAAAACCCCCACCCTTGGTATCTGATCACTCTGGTCAGCCTCTAGCAAGAATCCTGGTGAGTCTGAATCTGGTGAGTGTTGGCATGGGAGAATTTTTTCTACTCTTCAGGGACCTTTTACTTGGACTAAGAATCAAATCGAGAAGAGACAGATTAACAAGAGAAAATCAAATGTAATAGCATAGACACAGGGAATCCACGCAGACATGGAGACTGCAAAGATAGGCAACATGATGCTTCTATGAGCTGGGGAGGAGGTGGATGTCTGAAGGTACAAAGGGAGAAGACCATTTGCAGGAAGGTGAAAGATGTTTGGAAAACAAAAGACAGCCTCTTTTTTTGTGTGTGTGAGCTCTACACCCAATGCAGGGCCCGAACTCATGACCCCAAGACCAAGAGTCACATGTTCTATCAACTGAGCCAGCCAGGTACCCCAACGGTTCTTCCCCTACTATACGGTGAAGTTTCTTGAGTCCAGAGAAATCTCTGTTAATAGCTCTCTTCCTAGTATAAGCAGGCAGGTGAGGGGGAGGTACAGAGCTTTTCCTGAACTTGCTGGGTTTGGGATGCTTTGAATTCATGCCCAAAATGGTCCCTGGTGGGGTGGCCTGCACCCAGCCCCCCCCCCAAGAATCCCGCTTAGCCCTCATCTTTCTTCTCAGTGATTTTCTGTCCACTGACTCCAACCTGACTTGCTGCCTATAAATCTCCACTTGTCATTGTGGTACCTGGAATTGAGCTTGATCTCACCTCCCTACCGCAAAATCCCAATGCAGTAGTTCCTTCTTAAATAAAGTTTTCTTTACCGTCTTTAACAAGGGTCATGAACAATTTTTAAGTGGGAAGAAACCCTTCCATTCTGTAGTTGAGGGTAAAAACAGGTGTAATCACGATTTAAGCAAAAGTAAAGATAAAGACATAACACCAAAGCCCAGCAATTCTACTTAAGTTCCTATGCCTGAGTACACGCTTTGCAAGCAGTGCAGTGAGACTTATAAAGGTGAAAAATTAAAAAGCCAATGATCTGTCAACAAAAGAATGAAGGGTAAGTTGTAGTATGCTGATTCTGAAGGGGAGAAGAATTCGCCAAGGCAAAAATGTCTCTTTGATATAAGGATTTTCTCGAGCTGGCAATTTTTAAGAAACAGCAGACAGAGAAGTTCTGAAAACTGAGAAGACATTTATCCTTTTGTTTTTTTTAAGATTTTATTTATTTATTCATGAGAGACACAGAGACAGAGAGAGAGGCAGAGACACAGGCAGAGGGAGAAGCAGGCCCCATGCAGGGAGCCAGACGTGGGACTCATCCAGGTCTCCAGGATCATGCCCCGGGCCAAAGGCGGCGCTAAACCACTGAGCCACCCCGGCTGCCCGACATTTACCCTTTTATAGGAGACATTGATCTACATGCATAGGAGAAATTTCCCCACAAACCAGAAAGAGATGACTAAGTCCCCAGAAACTTATCAATGGAAAAGGCAAGGTATTAAATCTGCATAACCACCCCACTCTTGTTTACTATGCTTTTCCTGCCAACCTCCCATAATTGCACCCCGCTATCTTGCCCCCCATCTTTTGTATTTAGCTGGTAACAGTATTTAAGGGGATGGTGGCTTGGGCCGTTTCAGGGTCACTCAGTTTTCCTGGGTTTCTCCCATTTATACAGAAGGTATACAAGTTATTAAATTTGTTTGTATTTTACCCCCTGTTAATCTGTTGTTATGGAGGGATCTCAGCCAAGAATCAGGAGGGTAGAGTGCAAAATATTTTTTCCTCCCCTATAATTCAATGGAAGATTTTATAGCGGTTAAAGTAAACTAGGGAGCTACATATATCAACATGGATAAACCCTGAAAATATAATACTGAGTTAAAAAAGCAATTTGCAAAAGGATTTGTTTGGGATGATAGCATTTATGTACACTTTAAAAACACACCAAATGATAGTATATATTCTTATGGAGACACATAGATGCAGTAATGCAGTAAAAGTTTAAACACATGAACAAGAAGCATACACATCAGCGTCAGGATTATGGTTTCCTCTGTAGAAGAGCTAGAAATGCGGGGTTTCTGTAGTGTTTTATTTCTTTTTTCTTTTCTTTTTTTTTTTAGATTTTATTTATTTATTCATGAGAGACACACAGAGAGGCAGAGACACAGGCAGAGGGAGAAGCAGGCTCCATGCAGGAAGCCCGACGTGGGACTAGATCCTGGGTCTCCAGGATCACGCCCTGGGCCCAAGGCAGGAACTCAACCGCTGAGCCACCCAGGGATCCCTGTAGTGTTTTATTTCTTAAAGTAAACAAACCCAAAACTATAGCAAAAGTGGGTGGTGGGTATAGGGTGCCAGTTAAATTGTTTTCTGCACTTTCTATCAGAAATATTTCTAATAATATTTAATGTTTTGGCTTTTTAAAAGTACGTGCAATGGTTTGAATCATGTATGCTCTGGATTTTTGGATTTTCGAAGTAGGCTTGCCTTTAAAACGCAAAATGTAGGTTTTAGATAATGTGCTCAGCATCATACTGCTGAACCATTTTATGGATTTCTTAAGAACCTGTCAAATGTTGTTACACATAATTAAACTAAAGAAAATGGTTTATTCTGGAACATTTGCCAACTCTATTGGGATCTTGGAAACAAGTGCCCCTGAGATTTAAATCAGGGGTTGCCATTCTTGGTTACATACCAGATCACTTGGGGAGCTTACAGCAAAGGAGAGTACAGCCCTACCAATTAAGACTGATTCAACAGACTCCAGATGAAGCCCAGGCCTCTGTATTTCTCAAAAGCTCCTCAAGATAATGCTAATTGTAGCCTGGGCTGGCATCTGGTTTACATGCATGATTTGGAAAGTAAAAACTCAACCCCTCCTACAGCAAATATTCAAAAGCCACACCATTCATTTGTCTACAGAAGTGATTCATAAATGTGCACCCCTGCTCTCTCCCCTTGCCCACCCTCACCCCCAAAGCGTCTGGCTTTAAAATGCTTTTGTGTTGAATACGTAACAAGGCTCAAAAAGACCGTTGCCCCCACATACCCGGGAAAAAAGCTGTTGACCCATCCCCATTCAGCCCACTTCTCAACCTCTCTCACAGGTGACCACTCTGATCAGCTTATGTATATCTTTATATATTTTTTATATACAAATCTAAGCAAATAGGAATAGACTTCCTTATTCTCCTCCCTGCCCTTTCTAAAAGGTAGCATACTATGTACCCTATTCTGTGCCTTTTATTCATGTGGCAATACATTCTGGAGAGGTTTCTGCTTTAGGACCTAGAGAATACCTTCATTCCCTTTTTTTTATAGTTGCAAAATAGTCCATTGTGTACAAGATCACTCTTGTTTTTATTTAAACCAGGGCTGCTTTAGGGAGCCAAAGAAACTAATCAAAGGGCAGAGATGGGAAAGTGCAACCAAAATCTCTTTTAGTATTATGAATAATGCCCAACAAGGGGAACTCAGGGTCACTGTGTCAATCCATATCTCCACTGCGGACAAGGTCACACAAATCTGCAAGTGAAAAAAACCCAGATCTATACATATATAGTGTATTTCTTGGGAAGAAAACTTTCCTCTACCCACAGGAAGGGTGGAGTAGAGGGGTGGGGAGGGTGCAACTGAGAACTGACAATAAACAGATTAACAGGAAAAAGTTTCTTTATCCACTAAAGTGGATCCACTTTATCCACAAAAACACTAATTTTTTTTTTTTTAAGATTTTATTTATTCATGATAGAGAGAGAGAGAGAGAGAGAATGGCAGAGACACAGGCAGAGGGAGAAGCAGGCTCCCTGTGGGGAACCTGATGTGGGATTCCAACCCAGGACTCCGGGGATCATGACTCAAGCCAAAGAGAGGTAGATGCTTAACTACTGAGCCACCCAGGTGCCCCACTTATACTTGTTTTGTGTTGTCATGGAGAAGTCTGTGATTTTTGTGTTGCCCAAATTATTACTTTTCTTTGGGGGATGATATCTGGCTTTTAATTATAATGATCTTCTTTACTCTAAGATAATAAAGGAATCTGCTCATGTTTAGTTTTAGTATTTTATAGATTTTCTAATTTAATGTGCATTTTAACACTGGCTAGTAACAACAGAATGCATGAATAGATTTTATTTTTTTCCAGTCTTTTTTTTTTTTTTAATGAGCTCTATGCCCAGTGTGAGGCTTGAACTCCTGATCCTGAGATCAGTAGTGGCATGTTCTAGTGACTGAGCCAGCCAGGTGCCCCCTAAGACCTTTTGACCTACAAGGCAATAAAAATCAAGATGATTCTACAGCTAGGTAGAGTGCTCACCTGTGGTAAACAGATTTTGATGGTATTTTTCATGTCCTTCTGCACTGTTAAAGAACAAAATTTAACCAAGTAAATTTGAAGATCTAATTGCTTGTATTAAACAATTCACAAATTGGGCAGCATCCCATCCAGCAAGCATAGGGGACCTCCACTGAGCTAAATAAAGAAAGGTTTTCAAAGGCAGGGAGGGCATTAGAAAAAAAGAGGAAAGTAATTTATTATCAAGGAATGCACTGTTTAAGCAAGGTGGCTCTCCTTCCTAAGGGGAGCTGAATGGGTCTATCAGTACATTTCCTAGCTGGACCAGGAAATTCCAAGTTGATCCCTGAAAGGTTACATTCCTGAGGGGTTGAAACTATTTAAGTTAGACATTAAGTTTTGGTCTCCTGCCTTGGGGCCCTTAATCTAAACAACACCATTTTGGGCCTCCGGTTTTCTCTTTCACAGTACTCATTCAACTTCACAGACCCAGAAAAGGTAAAATGATATTATTTTATGATACAATTAAATATGTAGAATACATAAAAGGATCTTTGAACCATCAACATACTAGAATCTCTTCTGATCCTGTTGGAAACTAAAAGATATTTTAAAAGCAAACCAACGCAGTGAGATATGATCAGAATGGTTAAAAGTAAAAAAAAAAACAAAAACAAAAACAAAATTCAGTGACAATGCCGACTGCTGGCAAATGGGGCAAAACAGGCTCTCTGACACACCATCACCTGGAAACCTGTTCTCCTAAAAACCCATGCCTTTTCTAATAGAACCCTATTGGTTTTCCCTTAGAATCAGTTTCTGCCCCTTCCCTTTTCCCTACCAGGATATGTAAGCATTTAAGTTCAACCTCTGAAAGAGCCAGCTACACTTCTTTGGTTGGCTCCCCTACACAGATGAAATAAACCTTTCCCTTGAGTTAATGCTTTTTGTCAGTTGAATTTCCAGATTCTGGCTCCTGAACCCAAGAGGGTAGAGAAGATTTTCCTTCTCTATAAGGGAATATTGCTCAGCAGTAAAAAAAAACAAACTACTGATCTGAGCAACAACTTGTTCAAACCTCTGGAGAATTATCCTGAATGCAAAAAGCTAATCCCAAAGGTTACGGAGCTAGGATTTCATTTATCTAACATTCTTGAGATGATACAATTATACAGAGGGAGAAGAGAACCACTAGGTTACTAGGCCTTATGTCATGTGTTTAAACAAGAGTGACCCAAGAGACCTTTATGAGGATGGAACCGTCCTGTAGCTGGATTGTGGTGGTGGATACATAAACATACACGTGACAAAACTGCGCAGGACTAAATATATAAATTTACACATGAAACTGGAGATATCTGAGTAAGTCCTATGGATAGTCTCTGTATCAGAACTTGGTTGTGACACTGTACTGTAGTTTTTGTAAGTGTCACCACGAAGGCGAATTGGACAGAGTATCCAGGATTCTCTCTGTGTTACTTCTGACAACTGCATGAGGATCTACGATTATCTCCTGAAAATAGTTTAAAAAAAAATCTATGGTGATCCCTGGGTGGTGCAGCGGTTTAGCGCCTGCCTTTGGCCCAGGGCACGATCCTGGAGACCCGGGATCGAATCCCACATCGGGCTCCCAGTGCATGGAGCCTGCTTCTCCCTCTGCCTGTGTCTCTGCCTCTCTCTCTCTCTCTCTCTCTGTGACTATCATAAATAAATAAAAATTTTTTTAAAAAAATCTATGGCACCTCCTCCTCACCAAGTTAAATTAACCAGGTTATATTAAAATTAGAGAAACCAAAAAAAAAAAAAAATTAGAGAAACCAAATTTTATAGCTTTACCATTACAGAAATTCATACAGTTTATGAGAGTTATATCAACAATTTAGAGGACTGAATGAATAAAAACTTAAACATTCTATCTCTTATAATTTGTACCTGTTTCTAAAACATGTAAATTTAAGTATTCCAGCAGGAAGCAGTGGCCAAGAGTGGCAGGTCCTCTGCGCCAAGATTTCATATAATAAACACAAGGCAAGGTTAAATGCCAAACTGTTTAATTATGCTCACTGCTTGTTATTGCTTTAGCTTAATTAACCTAATCAAATGAAAACAGTGATTTTTTGGTAATGCTTTTATGCTCCTTGGGATATAAGGATCAATATAGCATGTAAATAGTTCTGCAGGTTTATAGAACTAGAACAATATTTATTTAGTGCCTTATTATATAATCAGCTGGCCACATTTTTCTTCTACTGCCTTAGGCTCTGTGGTTGGCTGAGGCAGATTCCTGCCAAGACAGCTAGTTTCCCTTACAGCAAAGCAAAAAGAGGAGGAGGCAGAGGTAAGAGGATATACTTCTTAATGCTACTTTATTGATTATGGTTTATACATTCTTTGGTATAATAGCTAATACATTGTTCCTTTCCCACTCTCTTAGAGAGGATTCCCATCTTCTTCTAGACAGATCTTTCAATGAATTCTCACTAAATCCAAGATATCCATTTTAAAATCGGATTTAAGTATTGCATATCTCACATTAAATTTTAAGTCGATCCTTTCTCTGCTTTCATATCCTTGAGCCAAAACTCCTACACCAGAACCCCTCTGACCTCTGCTTGCTTTCTCCATAAACAGTAGCTTCTGTTCTAGGTATTCTCTGGAACTACTAAAAAGGTAGCCCTTCCCTTCCACCAGTCTAAGGCTACTCCTTCCAATAGTACTGGAAGTAGTATTACTGGTAGTACTACTGGTTCCTTTTTTTTTTTTTTTTAAAGATTTTATTTACTTATTCATGATAGACATAGAGAGAGAGAGAGAGAGGGGAGCAGAGACACAGGCAGAGGGAGAAGCAGGCTCCATGCAGGGAGCCCGACGCGAGACTCGATCCCGGGACTCCAGGACGGCGCCCTGGGCCAAAGGCAGGCGCTTTCATCAATGTCAATGTCATTGACAATGACAATGTCATCACTTTCTAGAAGAATATGCAGAGAATGCCTCCGAAGAAGGCAAAATATATGGAGAAGGACGCAGCGCCAGGGAATCTGCATACAGGAGACCTGTTCACCTTTATGTGTGTGGCCGTGGCCAGGTCAGCAAGTTCTCTTTCAAAACTACCCCTATTTCCAAAGAAATCTTACAAGATGTGATTATTAATGAAGCTAAAGCAATTTAAAAAAAAAAACTAAGCTCCGGTGTGAGGGTGTGTGTGTGCGTGCCTGAACCCACAACCCTGAGATCAAGACTTGAGTTGAAATCAAAAGTCAGAAACTTAACTGGTCGAACCACCCAGGTGCCCTTTAAAACAATTTTTAATCGTTAATTTTTAGTTAACTTGGGTCCAACACCTTTATAGATATTTGGAACGGCCTTCCTCTGCAGCAAAACCAGGTTAGTAGCAGAACAGAAAGAGCAGTTAACATCCAGGTCAAGAGACCTGACCAGACCAGGAGTTGTGCGCTTAAATGCCTGCAGGGGCAGGTGGATACTAAAAGGAGAGAAGGGAGCTTAAGACCTAAAGCAGTTCTCTATCCTTAAATAGACCCAGGTCACACCCTGCCTCCATTCCCATTCCAGCATCTTCAAAAGCTGGTCTTGGGTTCTTCTGCTGTATATCTTGTAATTCTCAAAACATCTTGCCTCTGCTCCCTATGGGGTCTTTTCTTTACTCTATCTGGCACAAGGTCTGCTGGTACTTTTGCTCTTAAGACTGGACTTAAATATCCTTTTCCTTCTTTTGCTCCAGTTCTGAATATAAAGCCTGTTTGTCAAAATGCTCCTCGAAGGGATATCCTACGTTAATTCTCCTCTTTGCTTTGCCTGTCTCCAACATTCCCCCAAGATGATCTGTAATATGCTCCAAAGGCTCAGCCCTGTATCTCTAGCTCCGATATTTCTCCTAGTTTCCAGATTCCTTTTCTGCTCGGCTTCCAAAATGCTTCCACTTGACACTTTTAGAAGCCTGGAATCTAAAGCAGAATGAATGCTTTTCCTTTCTGTTCCCCCAAACTGTCTTCCCCCAGACACCCCAATCTCTGCATATCACTTAGCTAACTCCATTCAAAAATGTGGTGTCCATCTAATTCCTCCATTTTTAGATAATGACCAAATCTTCTCAAGTTTTCCTTTGTGAATGCGTCCGCCTTTCTAGCCAGCAGTAGTATCACCCTAGCTGAGGGCTTGTGTCACCACAGGTGAACTTCTGAAGTGGTCTAAGTGGTCACCTATCCCTTTGGGTTCCTTTTGCAAGCTATTAACTGTTTTATCTCAGAATAAAACAGAATCAGAATCTCAATGGCTCCTGTTGAAATCTGGAAAATCAATTCCTATAGTCAACAAACTGAGTGTGGCAAGTAGTAGTGATAGTTTTCCACCAGCCTATGAGGAGAAAGGCCACATTCCACCTCCACCCCCCGCCCCCCCCCAAGAACACGGGGCAGCACAGATCTATGCCAGTAGTTCTCAACAAGGGGCATTGTTGTTTTGCCCCCAGGGAATATCTGGCAATGTCTGGAGACATTTTCAGTTGTGTGGGGGTGGGGTGCTCACCATCCTGTAATGCACAGGACAGCCTCCCCACCACAGGGAATCATCTGGCCTCCAGATCATTCTGGACAGGCACTGACCGACAGTGCCAAAGTCAAAGCAATGTAAGCCCAAGAGCAGGCTGGTATGAAAGGATCCTGAAAGAAAGGAGAAAGCATTTTATGGCAGCCAGAGAAGACTGTTTTGGTTACTTAGTCTTCTTGGCACCAGAGAGAAAGAAGGGTTTGGAAACAAAGACCTATTTGCATTTGCAAAAACAAAAACAAAAAGAAAACCCACAAAACAAAACACAACCACTGCCATTTCTGTACTGATAAGTAATAACATTATGAATGCTTGCATTTTAGTCAACCAAAAAATGCTGTTATCTGGAACTGTGGGCAACCCTAATGAACCAAGACTCACTGCTGCTCGAACAAGTGCGGACCTAACCATTGAACGTTATAGACACCTGTCATTTAAACTCATTCTGTCGGGCAGCCCGGGTAGCTCAGCGGTTTAGCGCCGCCTTCAGCCCAGGGCCTGATCCTAGAGACCAGGGATGGAGTCCCACGTCGTCGGGCTCCCGGCATGGAGTCTGCTTCTCCTTCTGCCTGTGTCCCTGCCTCTCTCTCTGTGTGTCTCATGAATAAATAAAAATAAAATCTTAATAAATAAATAAATAAATAAACTCACTCTGTCAACCTGCAAACTTCACATCAGCAATCCTAGAATAATTATTTCTCAGACAAGCGCAGTACATTCCTATATCTATACTGTGGTTCACGCATCTCCTTGGTCTATAATGTCCACCAATCTGTTGCTTTACCTAAATCTAAGCCATCCCCTTTTATGATGCACAGTTCCAACCTCTCCTTCCATAAGCCCATCTGTCCAGGCTATTTATTTTAACGCTGGCAATCTTCTACTGTTCCTACTGGCATTTCTTAACACATCTACCTGGTCTCTACAATTAAAAATGTAATTTCCTTGAGGCCAAAGACCCTGATGTAAACTTACACACCCCTGAGACTGATCAGAGAGCTCTCTGCATAGAGCAAAATCATCCCACCCCGTCCTCCCAGTTACTGGTAATGGATGCTGCATGTATTAACAGTGAGCCTTTGCTGAGTATTTCCTATGTGCCAAGAGCTGTTTTAAGCGCTTGACATCTAACATCTCCCTCAATACTCCTGTTCTCCCCACTTTGTAGTAAAGGAGACAGAAGTACAGAATGGGGCAGCAGCCTGTCTTAAGGTTGTCCAGCTAAGAGGTGGTAGAGAGGATTCAAACTCAAGCACTATGGCTCCAGGGACCCGGCTATGGCACATGAACAATTTCTGTTTTTTTTTTTTTTTTTAAAGATTTTATTAATTTATTCACAAGAGACACAGAGAGAGAGAGACAGAGAGAGAGGCAGAGACAGAGGCAGAGAGAGAAGCAGGCTCCATGCAGGGAGCCCGACATAGGACAAGATCCTGGGTCTCCAAGATCACACCCTGTGCTGAAGGCAGCGCTAAACTGCTGAGCCACCCGGGCTGCCCACGTGAACAATTTCTGCTTCTGCATGTGCTAAGCTCTCACCGTCCAGAGGCCACATATGTCAAAAAAAAAAAAAAAAAAAAAAATTGCTCCCAGCTTTCTTGAATAGCAAGAAACTGAACAAGATATATATCTTAGTTTAGCAGTTCCAGCAACTAGCAGACCTTTATAGGATTAACTGAATAATATTACATCAAGAGTATTTTTTATGAAGAATATTTTTTAAAAAATGATCTCTTGCAAAATATCAAGTGGCTTAAAATGTTTTGGAACAAAAGTTGACCAGGTCAATTCCTCACAAATTTGGTTGCCCAATCAAAATGGACAGGTTAGTTCTAATGCATTTGCAGGGACAACTGAACCCTTCTGAGAAGGCAAGTGTGGTCGAGCGCCCAAGCAGTGGCCTGACTCCCGGGTGACACAGAGCATGCCTACCACCGCCTCCCAGGTCCTCATCTGTGAAATGAAGCCAGTGACCCCTGCTTAATAAGAGTCTATCAGGTGGATATAAAATGCTTTCCCTGGTCTTTTGTAAATCCTCAGTAAATTCTTCCTTTTCATTGATCTTTTTTTTTCTTTAAGATTTTATTTACTTGAGAAAGTGAGAGAGCACAAGCAGGGGCGACAGGGAGAAAAAGCCTCTCCCCACAGAGCAGGGAGCCTGACTCGGAGCCTGATCCCAGGGTGACCTAAGCCCAAGGCAGACACTTAACCCACTGAGCCACCCAGTTGCCCTCCATTTATCTTTGAGAGGAACCAAAATTAGCCCTACTTTGGAATTCTCTACCCTCCATACCACCTGCTGTGACAGCAATAAAACTAGATCATAGCTGATTGCTTAGCTCCAAGACTCAAAACCTTCAATGGCTTTTGACAATCCAAAGGATAAACTCCAACACTCCTTAAAACTCCCCAGTCTCCTTTTGTTACTGTGTTTTCCCCAATTCTCTTCTCCTAAAACCTAACCCCAGCTCCTGAAGAACCTGTGTCTCCCCTAATGGTCCTGATCATTGTTCCTTCCTCTGAACCTACAGGCAGACTGTGGAACCCCTGGGGTTTGTACCACACCTACACAATATCAGATTTGTTGGATATAGTTCTAAACTCTCCATTAAAAGAGAAACTTCTATGGGATGCTTGGGTGACTCAATAAACTAACCAATCCAAATAAAATAGGTCTCCACTAGGATCCCTGGGTGGCGCAGCGGTTTGGCGCCTGCCTTTGGCCCAGGGCGCGATCCTGGAGACCCGGGATCGAGTCCCACATCGGGCTCCCGGTGCTTGGAGCCTGCTTCTCCCTCTGCCTGTGTCTCTGCCTCTCTCTCTCTCTCTCTTTCTGTGTGTGTGTGACTATCATAAATAATTAAAAAAAAAAAAAACATTTAAAAAAAAAAATAGGTCTCCACTATCTCCAAAGAAGGGGAGGCAGTAGTGCATTAAGGTTAGCATCAAACTGGAATTTGAACGCCAGCTCTATCACTTTCCAGCTGAGTGATGCTGAGCAAGTTACCTGATCTTCTACAGCATCAGCCTCTGCAGCCAACAGATTAGCTAACATGTGTAAGATGGCAGTAAGAAATTAAGTGGGTGGCTCAGTGGGTTAAGCCTCTGCCTTATCACTTGACGGATGAGCACTGGGTGTTATTCTGTATGTTGGCAAATTGAACACCAATAAAAAACATTATTATTAAAAAAAAAAAAAAGCCTCTGCCTTAGGCTCAGGTCATGATAGACTCCTGGGATAGAGGCCCCCACGTTGGGCTCCCTCGCTCAGCAGGGAGTCCGCTTCTCCCTCTTCCTCTGCGTCTCCCGTCACTTGTGCAGTCTCCCGTCACTTGTGCACTTTCTCGCTCACTCTCTCTCAAATAAACAAACAAAATCTTAAAAAAAAAAAAAGAGGGAATTAAACGAGATGACACAGGTAGAGCACCAAAAACATCTGCCACACAGCACGTGATCAGTATAACTGTTGGCTGTAAAACAAGAGTCAAATTGTGAAGCCCTGGTAATTATCTTTGTTAAACTCATAAAAAAAAAAAACAAATCATAAGACAGTACTCATACCAAAAAGACTCACTTCTTTGCAACAATATACTAATTACGACTTTAGTAATTTTCTTAATAGCTCAAGCCTGTAAAGCAATCAAATAACATTAATTACCTCTAATTAAGCAAACAAACAAAAAAGAGTCCTGCTTCTGGGCACAGCACTCACTGAAACTGTAGTCTGAAGGGCCTTTTAACTCCTCTGAGCGGACAGAAGGAGGTAAAAGTTTACAACTAAGCAGAGGTCAAGTTGCTAAAGAAGTGGAGCGTATGGAAGGGTGTGAGTGTATTCGGGAAAGCAAGCTCAACGGTGCAAATGTTCAACGCCATGAGAAGATCCTGGCAAAACCCATCAAAGGATCTACGCTTTGGGGGCAGCCGGGAGTGCAGAATTAGGTGCCACAGGTGACTGTTCCTGGGAGGCAGGTGTCATCTCAAGTGCAAGGGCGCTGCTCGGGGAATGCGCACCCCCGCGCTGGGGTGAGCTCGCCATGGGAGATGCTGGGCCCCGGGTCGGCTGATACCTGATACGGGGCAGGGGGCATCCCCGGACTGGCAGGTAAGTCTGGCCAACTCCAGGGGCGCTTCCTAACTTCGGAGCAGGGGCTGCAGGAGAGAGGGCAGGGCAGCAAACGCTCTGCTCGGAAAGACCGTGCCTGCGTTTTCAACTACCTTTTTAGTTAAAATTGGGAGGTGGGGGTGAAATGGGATAGCGGGGGGCACGTGGCATCGGAGGGGACACGTCTCTGCAAAGTGCCCCCAAAGGCCCCGGGGCTCCCAGGGCCCGACGGCTCGCAGAGAACACAGGGCGCGCGCGGCTCTCCGACGCCACTCAGGGCTCGAGCTCCGGCTCCCGCTCCGGCTCCGGCTCCGAAGCTTCTAGAACAGCTCCCACCCCCCTTCGCGCCAGCTGCCGCCACTGCCAGCCCAGCCCTCCTCACAGGAGCGGGGACCTGCTCCGCCAGAGGCCTGGAGGGAGATCGGGGGCCCGCCGGGCGCCGACAAGGGGGCTCCCGGGTCCCGTTAGGAGAAGCCCCCGCCGCCAGCGCACTCACCAGCGCGCCTCCGCGCAGCAGCCGCGCCGCCGCCGCCTCCATGACCCCAAGCGGCCCTGCCAAGCCGCGAAGTCGCCGCTCCGCGCCTCGGCGCCCGGCGCCAGCGCGCGGGGGCGGAGCCAGAGCCCCAGCCCCGCCCCCAACACACCTCCCCGGCCCCGCCCCTTCCCGCCTACGGAACCCCAAGAGAGACACACAGCCCCCTCTCCGCCTTTGCCCTGCGTCCTGCTCACGCGAGACTTGGAGGAGGCAGCGGGGCGGGAAGAGAGTCGGAGACACAACAAACATGGCGGCGGCGGCGGCGGCGACGGTGACGAAGGCGGCGGCGGCGGCGGCGGCGGCGGCGGCGACGGCAGCGGCGTTAAACAAGGCAGTGGGAGTTACTCGGTGCGGTGGTCCGGTGGTAAGTAGCAGGCTTCCGGCTCCGGCGGCAGCGACACAGCGGAGCAGGACGGTTAGGAAGGAGCGGCAGGAGGAGGGGAGAGCCGGGGTTCGGGGCCGGGAGTCCGTCTCGGCGGAGGGTTGGGCGTGGTCGGCCGGCCGGCAGGTCGGCAGGGTCACGACCCGGGATGTTCCCGGCCCGAGCGCGGAGTGTGCTGTCGGTGGGCTCCGGGAGCCCCGAGGGAGCGGCGCCTGTGGGCAGGGGCTGGAGACGCCCGGGTAGGGACTGCCTCTCGCTCTGACAGGTGGTCGTGGGGGGGCGGGGCGGGGTCCCCCCGGGGTCGCGTCTTCACCGGGCCCGGGTCCTGGGGCTCGGCGGAGGCGCGGGGCTCCTGGGTGCTCCGAATCCTGATGAGGATGCTGCCCGACGCCAGTCTTGGGCTGCTCCTCGGGAGGACTTTTTAAAACCTCCGTCTGTTTACCTGATGGTCCAGCCTGGGTTAGCTTCTGCTGTTGGTGCCCCCTCCAGTTCTGCGGAGATGTGAAGTCTGGGGGGGGGGTGCTTCGCAGCAAACACCTCTTCAGGCTCCTAAACCAGGAGTGCGGATAGCCAAGCCGCGCACCCACCAAGGGCTCTGCAACTGTGAATTTGAAATGAAGTTAAAAACCAGTTCTAGCTACTGCTAACCAACCACGTGGCCCGTTTAGTGTCCGTTCCCCCCCCCCCTCCCCCCCGCTTCGTGTGCGGTTCAGGAACCCCAGCGAGGAGTGACGAGCGGGAGGAGGAGAAACAGGCGCTTTAAATTGTGGCTTCTAATGAAATTTCATGTTCAGGAGAGACAGAACTTACCTGGAAACAAAATCGAAAAACGTCCGGACTGACGGTTTTGAAATTCCACTTAATTTCAATTTATGATGTGCCTTCCACACAGCTAACAGGTTGTTGTTGGGAAATCGTTCCAGGGAATGGAGATGTTTTGTATTTTTGCCCCCAGGGGGGAGTTCAGACTGGTTCTTGGAAAACCCTGTGTTTGGGATTGCGATAGAAAGCATAATAAAGATGGGAATCAAATGTTCCCTTGTGGGAGATGCCCAGAAGTTTTCTTTTTAAGCCTTTCGCACAAGTGTTTCCCTGCAAGGCTAGCACGTTATTTTTATGCAATTCTAGTTGGGCAGTACTGTACGAGGCTGACCCTGTGAGTGTACGATATTGTGCACAAATGAGATTAATAACTTGAATTAAGAAAGATGCTAAAAGTGAAATCTTCACAAATCCACCAGAAGAGGGGAGGGGAGTCAGATTAGTGCGTGTTATTATTCTTTGGTGATGCTTTGGAACTTTTGTTGACGTGAACCTGTTGCTCTGTTCTCCAATCACCTGTTATATTAGTTTTCTTTTCTGGTAATGGTAAAATTGGTAGAAGTTCTTTTCTTAGCTCATTAAACCTGTAGATGCAAATTAACTTTTTCTCATAAAGGTTTTGATTCGTGGTGTGCTTTTCTTTGCAGACCTCTGTATGGCTTTTCAATTTTAGTTGAAATTCCCTCCATGGCCTTTTGGAGTCCCTTGGTGTGTCTCCAGAGTAAATTTCGATTACTCTACATTTCATCAATGTTGGAGTGGCAAGAAAAAGGAGGAACTGATTTGGGGTGAAAAGGTTAGAATGTGTAGCTTCTGTTTTGGATATCTTCTGACTTTGTATTTTACTTCTGTGTTATGTTTTTTGATTTCTCAAAGCCTCATAATGTCCCTTTTTGCGTTCAAGGAATTTTTTTTTTTTTTTTTTTTGGACAGTTCTGTAATCAGAGAAATGTGTTCTAATTGTCTTTGAAGGACCATGTTGCTCTTTATACTAATCAGTCCTCATTTGTCAGGCTTTTCCATTGATGTGTATTCTATGGCAGAGTAAATCTTTGAGTGACCATAATTATTGGGCTATAAATTAAGCACACCTATTGAACTGCAGTCACTTCATTTGTAGAGGCCTACCTAACGGCCAAATTAAGCTATTACATAAGTTAGTTGCTTAGTGTTCTACTTTATGGTTAGTAACCCTCAAATGGTAGGTGAATAAAATAGATCTTCTATTCCCTAATCATGTTCTCAGAATTCTCCCATAGCTTTTAAAAAAGATCGACATTGGGAAGAAAGTAGGTTATAGAGAGTTCCTGTGTCACTGCTCTTTCATAGTTGTGGCTGTCTTCTAATTCACATCACGATGCCTGTTTTGTTAGTTCCTGGTTAAGAGGGTATGTGTGTGTGTGTCAGCAACTTCCCATTTATAATGTGAGACTGAAGAAGTAGTATCAGAAGACTTCATTACAAATAAATCCTTTATCAGAAACCAAGGAAAGTCAGAGAATAGTTTTAAGTTCTGTGGCTCAGTGGTTGAATGTCTGCCTTTGGCTCAGGTCATGATCATGGGGTCTGGGATCGAGTCCTGCATCAGGCTCCTTGTGGGGAGCCTGGCTCTCCCTCTGCCTGTGTCTGCCTCTCTGTGTCTCTCATGAATAAATAAATAAAATCTTTAAAAAAAAAAAAAAAAAAGTGGGCAGCCTGGGTGGCTCAGTGGTTTAGCGCTGCCTTCAGCCCAGGTTGTGATCCCGGAGACCCGGGATCTAGTCCCACGTCAGGCTCCCTGCATGGAGCCTGTTTCTCCCTCTGCCTGTGTCTCTGCCTCTGCCTCTCTCTCTCTCTGTTTCGCTCTGTGTCTTTCATGAATAAATAAATAAAATCTTTATTTTTTTTAAAGATTTATTTATTTATGATAGACAGAGAGACAGAGACACAGAAGGAGGGAGAAGCAGGCTCCATGCCGGAAGCCAGACGTGGGACTCGATCCCGGGACTCCAGGATCGCGCCCTGGGCCAAAGGCAGGCGCTAAACCGCTGAGCCACCCAGGGATCCCCAATAAAATCTTAAAAAAAAAAAGTTAGCTGCTCAAAGATAAAGAGGTTTCCATGTTCTTCTGGGATATCATGGCTTCCTTTTTATTTTTATTTTTTTTAAAGATTGATTTGTTTATTGGAGAGAGACAGTGGGAGAGAGAGAGCATGAGCAATGGGGAGAGGACAAGCAGACTCTTCACTGAGCCAGGAGCCCAACATGGGGCTTGTTCCCAGGACCTCAGGATCATGACCTGAGCCGAAGTCAGATGCTTAACCAACTGAGCCACCCAGGAGCCCCTCAAAGCTTATTTCTTAAGTACTTCTTTCCTTCACTAGTGTGGGTAGCCCTTGGTTGTTTTGTGAGAACCTTATTTTTGAGCCTTGAATGGATAATTTAGGAGAAACTATTGGTATAAAGATAGTTCGGGTACATTCTACCCAGTTTATACAGACATGGACCTACATCCCATGGAATCCCATAGTAGACCCAGCTTAACTTTAATCAGAGTAATCACAGGGAGGACTCAAAAATTTTGCCATAGCAAAAGGAATGATAATCATAGAGTATAGGAATAATTCTCTGGTTGGTATAATTAGATATCATTTAGTAGAAAGAGTAGATCAGGCTAGGAATATACCACCCAAATCTGCGGTAAAGTTGGGAGAACTCACATATGTTTCTTTTTCTGATGATATGATCTTAACATATTGAAATTTTATGTGAGTTATTTTTTGGCTAACAGGCTCCAAGATGTTGAATTTGTGGCTCTTGGAAAAGATATCTTTAGTAAAAACATTATAGTTTGCTGAAGTCCTAAAGTAGATTTTTATGGTATGTTTGTAAAGGTTTTTAAACTTATCAGTGTTTTAGGGGCATCTCTAGATTTCAGTTAATTTGTGGAGTTCTTAGATTAAATTCTCAGAGACTAATGATTACTTCAATAAGGACAGGAAGATGGCTTGTATATAAAACCTTTATTTTCTTTTGATATTAGGAAGTCTTATGTAGTTCCGCAGTTATTGTTCTTTTTCTACTCATTGTTGCTTGGAAATAGTGACTTGAGGTGGAGATAGCTGGATTTTGAACCAAAGACTATTCAGATTCAGGTAAGGGCCTGTCGCGAGGTGTGTGTGTGTGTGTGTGTGTGTGTGTGTGTGTGTATGAGAAAAAGCGATTATGTGAGAGAGATGTGATGAAGGTCAGGTGAGCACAAAAAATGCTTAGGGATGGAATGATGCTTATTTTTTAAACTGCAGAATATCTGAGGTTGAAAACCATTTCAATATATTTAAAACTCTTAATTTAAGAACAGATTGTTTTATATTTACAATATTATCTTCCCTTTTCTCATTGGCATTCTTTATTTTGTTGTTGTTTTTTTAAAGTCCTTCATGCATTGTGATTGAAAATCACCGCGCAATTTATGGCAGAGAACGCAGTGAAATTTATAATGTGACAATGTGATAATAGCCAAGACTGTCAAAATATGCCAGCCATCCTCTGTAATTAGGCTCATTTGTGTTCTTAAAACTTGAGATGCATGTATAAAAATACCATTTTCTTCTGCTTGCTTACTGGCAATCTCCTGCATTTTTTCTGCACTGTCACATGTTTTACCATAGCAGTGTTAGGCTTTCTAATCAGGAGTTGGTCAGATTTATCTTGTATTGAAGCCTACTAGAGTATATTCAGATATTTTCCAGTGGAAGCATATCTCAATTTTCTTATAGATTAGCAAGAAGTGATGCTAAGTTGCAATGTAAATACCAGGAGTTCTTTCTTAATTATAACTTTCATAATTAGGACACAATCTATAGGGCCTTCCCAATCCTCATACCATTTATTTTCTTTTTTCCTTTTATTGTGGAGGCCTCTTCCTCTAGTATTATATTAAGTAGCAGTAGTAATAGCAATCATCCTGGTCTTGTTCTTGATTCTAAAGGGAATGCAACTAAATTTTCTCCATTAATTGGTGTAGATTTTCTAAAGATAGCCTTTATCGGCTTGAGGAAGTTTAAACATTCCAATTTGAATAAATGATTAGTCTATTATTTTCTTGCACCTAATTAACTTAGTGTTGCCTTTGGCACTCAGATACCATTCTGATTGTTTTTCTTATGTGAGTGGACTGCCTTTTTTTTTCTCTCTAGGGAGTTTTATATTCTTTTTGTGTTCTTTGAGATTTTAAAATATCAAATGTGTAAGTGGTTTTCTTATATTCTGTTTTGCATTTTATGATCCTTTTCCATCTGAAAAGGATCTTTAATTTTGGAAATTTCTTGATTGTTACTTTTTAAAAAAAACGATTTCACTTTTGTTTACATTTCTTTTTTTCTGGAACTCATTTTATAACTCTATACCTTTAATGTATATTTTTGCATTGTTTCCCACCTGTGTGTGTTTTGTTGTCCTTCTTTCCTTTCCCTTTTGTTGAGATATGATCTTATAGATTAATGTTAATCTTTTTCTTCTACAGATTATTGTTGATCTTATTCTTAATAATATTTTTCTTTGGAGCTGACTGGCTCACTTTTCCCCCCACTAACCAGAGGGCAAATTTTAAAGGACAAATGAACAGAATCAACAGTAGTCACAGAACAAATAGTAATAAACTGATTAGGAAGCAGAGAGAGTGAGTTCAGACAAGCCTGGTAAGATGAGAAAAAGCAACGGAAACAAACCTGTTCAGAAACCAAAAATAATCCTTAAGATTAAGAAATTTGAGCCAGCCCAAAGCAAGTGATTTAAAGATGGTACCTAGAAGAGTCAAATAAGATAGGAGTTTGGGAAATTGCAATTTGGACTATGTGGATTAATGAGACAAAGGTAGACCACGTTCTTTCATTGTAACTAAAGAACATTAAAACAATCTTTTACCATGCTCAGTTGACGAGTTTGTTGATAGAAAAAAGGGAAAATACTGAATCTGGGACAGAGGAATGTTTTGACCTGAGGTATAACTATTTTTGCTGCAAAAATAGCTGAGAACATGCCGTATGTTACAGGTATTGGGAAATACTTTACATACAGATACTTGTAAAACTTAAACCAGCCACTGCCCATTGGTATTATTATTCCATTTTACAAAGTAAGAAATTACAGCGAGAAAAAAAAAAAAAAAAAAAGAAATTACAGCGAGAGAAGTTTCTATTCAGAGTCTTCAAGCTAGTAAGTTTGGCATAACACTATAATACTCTGTTCCTTCCGAGGATAGACTTTCGGTGGCCTCAGCTTTCTAGAAAACAGTGAAAAGAGGTAATAATAATAATACCTTTTAAAAACCCCTAGACATCTTCCAAGAAGGGAAGAAAAGAACTATTCACAAATGTTGCATTAAGAACAATGAAAATTTGCTCTCTGTACATTTTTATTTCGATAAATATGTTCAGAATAAAGAACAAGTTAACTGTGAACAGAGAGGAAGACAAGAAATACAGAAATTAAGTCAACTTGGGGCCAGTAAACAAGAGAAATAAAAACCAGCCCTGTGTCCTTCATTAGTTGCTAAAATATCACTGCATTGTTGTACAGTACCGCATTCTCTAGGAGGAACATAGGGTTAGTATATATCTAGAAGAGTACAGTTAAGTTAGTTGAGACAGGGATCCCTGGGTGGCGCAGCGGTTTGGCGCCTGCCTTTGGCCCAGGGCGCGATCCTGGAGATCTGGGATCGAATCCCACGTCGGGCTCCCAGTGCATGGAGCCTGCTTCTCCCTCTGCCTATGTCTCTGCCTCTCTCTCTCTCTCTCTCTCTGTGTGACTATCATAAAAAAAAAAAAAAAAAAAAGTTAGTTGAGACAGAAGTTTTGGTCTTAAAACATTGGTCAAGCTACTGCTGTCAGTTGGTAAATGTGCCATCAGTGGATCCCTCTCATTTCTCAACTCTACAACACTTTCTTTGGAAAACAGGCTGAAAAGTACCCAGAGTAGTCCAAACATTCTCAGAGAAGAAAAATTTAATGGGTAGACTTAAATGACTGAGATATTAAAATTTTTATTATTGGGTACATGTAATATTAGTGTGAGAGTACACAAAAATAGACCAGTGGAACAATAGAGAATCTAGAAATAGGGTGACATATCTATAATCACCTGATTTAGGAAAGGAAAGTGGTAATAGAGTCTAATGGAGAAGTGCATGTTGCTAGGACAGTTGGCTCTCTCTGGAAAAAAGTATATTTTGACTCTTATCTCACACTGTACATACACAAAGCTCAATTCCAGATAAAAATATGAAAGGTAGGGACGCCTGGATGGTTCAGTGGTTGTCTTTGGCTCAGGTCGTGCTCAGGTCTTGATCCCGGAGTCTGGGATCGAGTCCCACATCAGGCTCCCTGCGAGGAGCCCACTTTTCCCTCCGCCTATGTCTCTGCCTCTCTCTCTCTCTCTCTCTGTGTCTCTCATGAATAAATAAATAAAATCTTTAAAAAAAAAAAGAATCAAATATGAAAGGTAAAAAATAGTAAAGCTCTTAGAAGAAACTGCGGAAGAGAATTTCAAGAAAGATATTGGCAAGGACACAACTCAATGTAAAGGAAAAAAATGGGTAAATTGGACTGTGTTAAGAACTTCTATTTATCAGATTATCTTTAGGAAAGTGAAAAGGCAACCAAAGAGTGAGAGAAGACACTGAAAAAATATATATCTAATAAACAACTCATATCCAGAATATTATAAAGAACTATTACATATTAATTAGAAAAAAGAAAGCCTAATAGAAAAATAAGCAGAAGACTTTAACAGATACTGAAAATAGAGGGTAGCTCCATGACTAACATAAAAAGTAAACAACTTCATTATTTATCAAAGAATAGAAATGGGGCAGCCCGGCTGGCTGGCTCAGTGGTTTAGCGCTGCCTTTAGCCCCGGGCATGATCCTGGAGACCCAGGGATCGAGTTCCACATCAGGCTCCCTGCATGGAGCCTGCTTCTCGCTCTGCCTGTGTCTCTGCCTCTCTCTCTCTCTCTCTCTCTCTCTCTCTCTCATAAATAAATTAAAAAAAAAAATGAAGACCAGTGTGATACTAACTTGCACCCTCTGGAGTGGGTTCAATGAAGAAGGCAAAAAACTACGCGTGTTAGCAAGGGTGTGGAAGAACAAAATTCTTATTCATTGCAGGTAGGAGTGTAAATTGGCATAAGCACTTTGAAAAACCATTTTGCATTGTCTAAAGCTGAATGTATTGCAAATCCTGTGACATAGCAATATCATAAGTCAGGGTAGCAGAGCCCTTGCCCTGGCTCTAGGGGACAGTACTGGAAGGGTCTACCGGGGGGGTTCCTGGAATGCTAGTGACCTGTTCCCATCGTGGGTCAGACTTCATGGATACGTTCACTTTGTGACGACTAGTTGAGCTCTTCCTGTACAATTGATGTGCTCTTCTGTGTGTGTGCTGTGCTTTGAGAAAAAGTTAAGCATAAATGTTGAGAAGTGACTAATCTTTAGCTTTAGATTCACTCTACTGGCTTTTAAAGATGAGAACTTTTTAAGATAGAAATTACTCATGAAATAGTTGGAGTTTAAGGAAAAAATAGCAGAAGACATATTTAAGAAGACCTTATATATTTGCATAAAAATATTTCTACTGGAAGAAAAGAAATTTGTCTCCTAAGTGCTAGACTTTTTTTTTTTTAATCTTGTTCTGACTAAACAACTTTTTGGTTATTTGATTTCTGAATTTGGGCCATAATATGGGAGGGTGAATTTAGTTTCTGATTATAATATTTCATATGAGACTTTCCTCTACATTAGCATCAGAAATTTTTTGTTTTCTTTCTTCATTACCAACCCCCCGCCCCCAACCCATTCTCAGAGTGAATAGGATCATGGGTAGTGGCAGAGGTGGTGATTTGGGTTTCTAAGGCAGAGGTCCATAAACTATGGCCTATAGGCCAGTCTGGCCCCAAGGCCTGCTTATGCTCAATTTGTTTATACATTATTTGTGCCTGCTTTTAGCTATAATGACAGAGTTGAATAGTTGGAACCAGAGACCTTATCACCTGCAGAACCTAAAATACTGTCTGGCCTTTTTATGGAGAAGGTTTGCCACTCCCTTTTCTAGAGCACCTATTTCTAGAGTAGTCATTCATGTGAACCCTATGATTTGAGGGCCTTGCTGCTTGAAATCATAATCACTAGCTATATATAGCTATTTCTATTTAAAAAAAAAAAACAAACAAACCTCAGGTCATTTGTATTAGCCACCTTTGAAGTGCTTGTTGTTATGTGTGGCTAGTAGAACTCTGCTGGACAACAGAGACATGTAACATGTCTATCTTCCAGAAAATTTTGTCTGGCCCTGACTGAGCCTTTTTTTTTTTTTTTTAACTGTCTCCTTTATTGATAATCCCTGCTGCTATGCCTTTTCTTTCATATAGATTTTCTTTTTTTTTCAGTCTTTGTAATTTTGTCCATCCTCTTATGACTGAGTTTAAGTCCTAGTTTATTTAAATATTAAATATATTAAATTTTGAAAATTTTATGTCTGTGTTCCCTAGTTCACCAAGAAGATGATAAGATAGTTCAAGGCAGGTACTATATACTCTGTTGCTTTGTATATTGTCTTGCACATAGTAATCTTTGTCACTGTTGTTTTAATACGTACCAGATCTCCCTAAGTAGTGTGAAATTATTTCAGTTTTTTTCCCCCTAGGCATAACAAACTAAACTTCAAAAGAAAAAAGAAAAAACAAAACAAAGCAAAGATGGGTGAAAAGAAACCAGAGCCTTTGGACTTCGTGAAAGATTTCCAAGAATATCTGACTCAACAGACTCATCATGTGAACATGATTTCTGGATCAGTTAGTGGGGACAAAGAAGCAGAGGCTCTTCAGGGAGGTAGACTCATTTTAATACTATTAAATAATTCATTTCTTACAAATATATTAATGCTTGTGTATAATTTTCCATACAGTGAAGACCACTATTCACTAATGTGAATCATCCCATTCTTACTTAGAAATACACAGGACAATTTGTTTTCCTTCTGAAACATGTCAGATTTTTGTTGAGGGAGAATGAAACTTCCCAAGGGCTTAACCTGATCTAGGGAGGCATTATGGTCCTGTTGGAAGGTTAGGAGTTCTAAATATCCTTCCCATAGTCTAAGTTCTGTGAGCTAACGGTAGACACAAGGAGCCCACAGAGGGCAGAGCATCAGCTTCACTACACAAAGGATTTGGCCATTAGGAAATCTGGATTAGATTAAATCAGAAACCAGAGACACAATAGGAGTTTTTGTTTCTTCTCTTGAAATGAAAGGGCTGACCACATTTCCTTCTCTAGACAGAGGACCAGAATAGAGAAAGCAGAGACCCACTTGGAGCCTGCTACAGAGAGACTTTTGTCTGGTTTACTTACCACACAGACTATTACTCTATTTCTGAATGTATCTCAGGGGTCAACAGACTACTCCCCATGGGTCCAATCTGGATTGCTAATCATTTTTGTATGACCTGCAAATTAAAAGTGATTTCTACATTTTAAAATGGTTGGGGAAAAAAATCAATACTATATTATGGGGGAAAAAAAGAGTAATATGTACGAATTATATGAAATTCAGACTGCAGCATCCATAAATAAAGTTTTAGTAAGATGTAGTCACACTTACTTGTTTACATATTTTCTGTAACTGTTTTTGTGCTGTAATAGTGGACCTGAGTAGTTGTGATAGAGAACAGATGGCCCACAAAGCCTAAAGTACTTAGTATCTGATCCTTAATGGGAGAAGTTTGCTGACCCCTGACATAGTCTATAGCCTTGTTGTCCAGGGACTAGCAGCAGAGAGCAGGCATCACCTGGGAGGTTGTTAGAGGTGTAAAATGTCAGTCCCCACTACAGATTCTACTGAATAAGAATCTGTGTTTTAATAAGCTCCCCACATGATTAATATACACATTAAATTTTGAGAGTCACAGATTTGGGAGAGAAATCAAAGATGGGGACACTAAGCCTTGTCCTTCAGCGCAGTAGTACTATTGAATATTGCATTTGCACCAGCTAGCAAAGTCACTTCACTTCTCCTGGTGAAGGATGGGGCTTGACTTGCTCATACTAGAGCTGCTATTTCCTGGGGTGGAGACGTGTTTTTCCCAAGAAATTGTAGGAATAAAAATCTCCACCCCCCCACCCCCCCACCCCGACACTATAGTGTACAGATTCCTAGACTGGGATTCAGGAGACCAGGGATGTAGTACCCACTGCTTGGCTGCTTTTCTTGGTTATGAGCACTTGCCCCTTCAGTTTCTTTATATGGATAAAGAAGTAGTTGGGTTAAATTAAAAACAAAGGACTAGACAAACATCTTTTAGTTTTCAGATTCTTACAGTTCTAACATTGAGAGGTATCAGATACAGTATCTTCCTTTTACATGCTGTTAGAATTTTAAGATCTTAAATGCATCCCAGAATCTAGAACATGTGTATAAACCAAATGAAACAGTGCAAAGCTCAACATTAATTGCTTTAGACTACAGTAAATTGAATTAGGATTTGGGGAAATTATCTTGACTGCTAATTATAATACTTGTAGAAGTGGCTAGAATCTTAAACGTTTATAATTTTGCCATTACTATTTGCCATTACTGCCCTATGTTTTCCACACCTGTCAAATGAGGATAATACCCTCTTCTCTTCTTCAAAAGCATGTTGAGGTCTGATAAAATTTATGTGTAATGTGAGGTTCCCCTATAAAAGGTTCTCAACGGAATACTGCTTTGGTATGAAATTAACCTCTGTTCAGAAAATCTGTATTTTCTGAGCTTAGCTTTTGTGTTAAATTATCAATTTATGAAAGATTTTCTACCACTCAAGACTAAAATGCTAAATGGAGTTGATTCTGCAATGCATAATTTCTTTGGCTACACTTTGTTTATAGCTGGAACAGATGGTGATCAAAATGGACTCGATCACCCATCTGTTGAAGTTTCCCTGGATGAAAACTCAGGAATGTTAGTAGACGGGTTTGAAAGGACCTTTGATGGGAAGCTCAAGTGTCGGTACTGCAACTATGCCAGCAAAGGAACAGCCCGGCTTATTGAACATATTAGAATCCACACAGGTAATGGAGAAATGGCTGGAGAAGGCATTTCTTTGGGGGCAGGAGAGGGGCCAAGGAATGCAGGTTGATCTGATGTATAAATAGTTCTGATAGTTTAAAATTGAAGGTTAATAGAAGGTATGAGTAAATGGGGAAGTTACTCCATTTTTTCAAAACAATGCCGTAACAACATACAGATAGGAATTAAGTCGCCTTCTGGAGCTTCCTCTTCCTTAGCCATCTTCTTGATCCACATAATCTTTCAATATCTGTCTGCTTCTTTGTTAATGCTGAAGGTAGTGTGAAGTGAGAAAATGTTTTTATCTTTATCCTTACTAAGTATATTTCAGTTGTCCACCAGGGACGAAGCTTTTATACAGCTGCTAATCCCCAGTGCTCATTTTAGCCATCTCCCTTTCTGAGAAACCCTCCTAACTACTTCCTGCTCTGGCCCAGGACCTGATCAGTCCTACCTGTGTGCCCTTTGGGTTTTCATGCTGTGTCGTGGTGGCCTGAAAACATTTGAGTACAGGGCTTGTGTCAGGGCCATGTTTGTGCCCATAGACCCTAACAGAGCATCTGACCCATAGTAAGTACTCAGTACTTATTTGTTACATTAATGACTCCAGATATCCTATTCCAAATACTTACATTACATATTTGTGCCATTTTCAGCTAATGGCACTAAAATTGTCCCTTTCGGCAACTGAAGAGGAAAGAAGGTAGAGGTGAAGCACTAGCCATTTTGAAGGGACACTTTGCATAATTCATACTTGGACTGGGAAGTTCATTTCCATTTTGAGCTTTCTATTTAATAGAAGAACTTTTTAGAAAAGGTTTTTGTATTTTTCCCTGAGGAAGGGGTATTTGTGTTTGTGTGTGAATACGTATGAAAAAGTGTTTCATGTATGGATGTGTACATAAATACATAACTGAGGCATGCTTTTTATAGTCATTATTATGTAGGGAATATTATTGTCAGTTTTGCTGTTCTTTCCCCAAATGCCAGTTGAAGCCATAACAATTTTTATATTATTGACTAATAGAGTGTATCTTGTATCTGTATATCTCAAATTGTTGCTGATGAGTTCTTAAGCTGTATTTAAGGTGACAGGTTTCTTTGCAAAGAAATCTGATCAATATCTAAGTCTAATGAATGGATGAAACGTGAAACTTTCCATAAATGAACTACTCTTGCAGTTTCTCCCCCATTTTTCTTTTTAAACAGGTGAGAAACCTCATAGATGTCACTTATGTCCATTTGCATCTGCTTACGAGCGTCATCTGGAAGCCCACATGCGTTCCCATACAGGAGAAAAACCATACAAATGTGAATTATGTTCCTTCCGCTGCAGTGATCGAAGTAACCTATCCCATCATCGAAGGCGCAAGCATAAAATGGTACCAATTAAAGGTACTAGGTCTTCCTTAAGCAGCAAGAAAATGTGGGGAGTTTTACAGAAGAAAACAAGCAATCTGGGCTATAGCAGAAGAGCATTAATCAACTTAAGTCCACCTTCCATGGTGGTTCAGAAGCCAGACTACCTTAACGATTTTACCCATGAAATCCCAAATATCCAGACTGACTCCTATGAAAGTATGGCAAAACCCACATCAACTGGTGGCCTCCCAAGAGACCCCCAAGAACTCATGGTTGACAACCCCTTAAATCAGCTCTCAACCCTGGCAGGACAGTTGTCTAGTTTGCCACCGGAAAACCAAAACCCTGCATCTCCTGATGTAGTTCCCTGCCCCGATGAGAAGCCTTTCATGATGCAGCAGCCGTCTGCCCAAGCAGTGGTTGCTGCCGTGTCAGCAAGTATTCCTCAGAGCTCCTCTCCCACAAGCCCTGAGCCTCGGCCGTCACATAGTCAGAGGAACTATAGTCCAGTGGCAGGTCCGAGCAGTGAACCAAGTGCCCACACGAGTACTCCCAGCATAGGGAACAGCCAGCCGAGCACCCCGGCTCCGACCCTGCCTGTCCAGGATCCGCAGCTTCTACACCACTGCCAGCACTGTGATATGTACTTTGCCGACAATATCCTTTACACCATTCACATGGGATGCCATGGGTATGAAAATCCTTTTCAGTGTAACATATGTGGTTGCAAATGTAAAAACAAGTATGATTTTGCCTGTCATTTTGCAAGGGGACAACATAACCAACACTGAAAATAATCACATTATGCTTTACTTGGTTTTACCTTTTGGTGTTTTATAGTTTTTTGTTTTTTTTTGGGGGGGGGAGCTTATTCCTAATTAGGTGACTGCTAATTTAAAGTCAATATATTTATAGAATATAAGTTTGACGGTGGAAACGATTTTTTTTTTCCATAAAAATCTGGTCAGGCTCATTTATGTATTAGAGCAGTGAGACACATTGGTGTCTATTTTTTCCTTTCACTTAGTTGAGAATTGGAGTGCAATCATAATCCCAACAGGTATTCATTTAAATTTCCCATATTTATGGTCCACAAAAGCTTCAAAGCTTACTGATACTCTTGGTATTTCAACATATACATTGCAGCTAGATATTATTTCTGCCATATTTCAGCATGGTGGAATAACTGTCTCTTACAAAGTCTGTTAGCAGTTTATTTCAGTGTTTCGTAGAAGAATTGCCTTTAACCTCATTCTTTGTCGACGTGCTGTTTCATTCACATTGCTGAGCGTTCACAGCACTTTCATTTCGCCTGATAGTCACAGAGCTATTTAATGTAGCAGATCCTTCTTTTTTTTTCCTCCCATACGGGGAAATGTAAAACAGGTCATTCTTTTTAAAGTTACAAAAATATGAGGTAAAAGTTTTGAAAAGAAATGAAAACAAAATTGAAAAAGTGGCTTAATACTTAAAATACCTGTTTATTCAATTTCTAGTTTAAATATGTGTCAGTTTTCTATTGGGTTCTTTTTATTCTGGTTTATTGTAAAAAACCACATGAGAATGCTAGAAATATCAGAGGATTATCTATAAAGATGCCTTTTTTTTTTTTTGAACCTTTCATTTAAATTCTTCACTCTGACATCATTTGTGTCAGGTGAGGTTGATAAGTATACTGAGAATCTGTTCTTCCTCCTATTCCTTTGATTACCAAAGAGGTACACTGGGAGTCCTCCATCTTACTCCTCGGAAATGCAGTCCTTCAAAAGAAAAACAAAAATCTCTGAAGTTTCCATTTCCTGCCTTCTATCTATTTACTGCCTGTAATTTCCAAGTAGAGGTGGTTATAGAAACACATGGGAAAATAGAATGGTGAAGTGTAACACTTAAAAAAATGAGAATGTGTCCAAAACAAATCCTGGTTTTCCCTCCAGAATTGGCCATTTAAAATATTTTCTGTGAATTCAATTTGTAATGCTTATTTGCAGCTCTGTCAGTTTTTCATGTACAGAACTATGTGGAGACTGAATCGTCGCCTTAGTAGGAAAGGGTACAAAAGTGGGAAAATAGATATAAAATGCATTTAAATGTGATATTTAATTTGTTTACAAAAATAAGACTTGCTAAATCTAGAATAATTTTGAATAGGAGGCTATTGTTTTTATATTGTGTAATAACTAGCTTACTCTAAAGAGAGCTTGGTCAAACAATAAAATATATTGTTACTAACTGTTGGTTTCTGTGTACTTTACAAAATTTTCATTTTTAATTTGGTTCAAATCTTGAAAGTGTTACTAATTGGCTTCCTAAAGAGAATATTCTAACTATGAAGCATTTATTAAGCAAAAAAGAACTCCACTCAGTTCAATGCTGAAATAACTGTATCTAGTGTGTAGTTCCTATTGTGAACGGAAAGGTAGGCGTCTGCAAAACCCCCATGTGCCAACTTAATGGAGCTCCTGCCCTCTCTTCCAAATGCTAGAAAGCCATTAAAATGAGTTCTCTTTGTTTAATATCAATCGAAACTAACCTCAACAGCATTGTTCAAAGAGCAGCAAGGAGTCTGTCCAAACTATAAATAACTCTTCCTTGTCAAATCTGAGGCTTCTGAATCTACCGTTGTTTCTCTTGTTGCTTAAAATCACTCATTGCTCAGATCAGCTTGAATGCAACCATTTCCAAATGTGGAACTTGGCTCTAGTATTTATTTATTGCCAGAAAAAAACAGGTTGCTGTCATTTGGAAGCTTTTGTAATGATTTTCTTCCTTCTCACTTTTATTCTTCACATAAAAGCAATACCCGAAGATAGAAAATGAAAGCTTTCATTAAAGAGAAAGAACCCTCTTATTAAAACCAGTTTATTAACTCTATATTCTGAGCCAAATAGTGACAAACACTTTTTTTTCTGGCAACTAAAGACAGATGTTTTGAAGGTACATTTTTAATTTAAACAAAATATCTTTTTTCGTAATTATAAACTAGAATGTATAATTCTAATTTTCCTATGACTTAAAAGAGCACAGTTGGTATTCCAAAGGTGTCAATGCTTGAGAGCTACAATTAATTCTAAATGCACTAAAGTTTTTGAATCAAATCTACCTTATAAACTTTTTTAGTGTATTTTTAAAAAGATTTTAGGATTTTATTTAAATTTTCTGTGAGTTAAATTTTATACATGGAAAGATACTATCTTCCATTAAGTGTTGAATATGTTTCTCCCATTTTATTTTTAATCAAATATTTTATAGAAATGAGCTGCTAGGAAAAGTTGAACATGAACTATTTATAGTACTTTGCTGTTAACAGGCAATGTTCTGAAACTAAATGTATTTTTGTTCAGTGAACATAAGTTTAGATTTTTAAAGTTGGTAGATAATTTATCTCCACTAATATTTTTTTAAGAAACTGTGAAGAGATTAACAGGGAATAATTTCATTTCAGATTTTACTAATATAGTATGTAGCTGCAACTTCTTGAAATTCAAGTAAAGGCTAGACTTTTACTTTGAATATTTTCCAGTGCTATTTCATTTTAGAAATAAGTGTTTGCCATTCATCTGCAGAATTATTTGACAAAGGGAATATTACTTTAAAAATGTTGAGATAAACCTCATTTTAAGTTCTACAAAAATATTTATCAAGTGGATGTATTATTTAAAAAAAAATTCCCTGCTAAGGACTTTTTCATTATATAGTCTTAGAGGGTATATGATTTCTAGAACTTGTTTTTGTTAATATGTACTTTGATGTAAAGAACATATTTTGTATGCAAAACCTAAAACTCGAGTATGGTTGCAAAACACTATATTGTTTAGGGATTCCAGAGAGCAGTTCAATGCTGAAATAACTATATCTAGTCTGTCGTTCCTATTGTGAATGAAGCTTTGCTTTTGTAATACATAAATAAAAAAATAACACTTTCTGTTGATCTCGATTTTTCTTCTTTGAAAGCTAGGATCCAATTTTTAAGTAATTTTCCAGTATGTAAACTGCTAATAATAATTTTTTTAAAAAAGCAGGTTTTATGGTTACATTGGTTTGAATTTGTAGAACGCTTTACCCATGAGAATACCGGTCACATGAGTTAAAAACAAAAACGGTTCCTTGCATCCCCATCTTGTCTCCTTCCTACTTTCTGCTTTCCTGAGGATCCACTCAACAAGACCCCTGTCCCCACCAGCCCTACCCTGAGGGTTCTGACACACACGTGAGGAAGCCTGTTTCTTTTTTTTTTTATTTAAAAAAATTTTTTTTTAAATTTTTATTTATTTATGATAGAGAGAGAGAGAGAGGCAGAGACACAGGCAGAGGGAGAAGCAGGCTCCATGCACCGGGAGCCTGATGTGGGATTCGATCCCAGGTCTCCAGGATCGCGCCCTGGGCCAAAGGCAGGCGCCAAACCGCTGCGCCACCCAGGGATCCCAGGAAGCCTAATTACCCATGTCACGTCTGCCAAGTGACTGAGTGAAGTAATTTCTGTTGACAAATCTTTAGGGTGGAAGGTTACTTTTTTTTTTAATAAGTCTTTGGCATTCATGTCATTGGGTGAGAAACCACCCAGTAGCACAAAACAATTTTAGTTCACATAATCTTAACCAAAATTGGACATTTGATTGGAAGTTCAGAAGTTTTAGTGTGGCTTTGAAAAATATTTCCGGACAATGTTATCTTTCTCATAATGAAAAAAAGAAATAATATCTGGTATGTGGATGGTTTGTTGAGAGCACAGGTATTTTTTGTTTCCATGTTTTAGATCTTCCAAAAATTCTGCTTTGAGCTTGTTGAGTTCTTCTGCTAGAAGCTTCAAGTTGAACGGAAGCACTTGTTCATCTAAAATGAAAAGATACTCAAATTATTTGTGTAACCTAAAGCAAGTTGGGCTGTCTAGTAACATCAGGAAATGAATTTGAATACTTCAGACAAACCAATCAGCTTATTCTGTTAATAATCACAGTCAAGTAGAGGTACTATAGAGCTATAGAGACAAGGTCACACTGACGTGACAACCAATCTTTCCAATACCTGGCTATGAAATGCATGAGCAGAAAAGATAAGCCAGAAAGGGATTTTTGTTGTTGTCTGACAAGATAGTTGATTTAGAATCTTCTCGAACTAACAGGTAGGCAAAAAAGGAGAACTGAAAGATGACAATTTGTTTTGAAACTGATAAATAACCTCTAGAGCAGTTGTCCCATCTATAACTTTCTACAATGATGAAAATGTTCTGCCCCTATTCAATCCAGCAGCCACGAGTCACGTGGGTAATGTGATTGATTTATTACAGCTTTGTTGAGATGAAAGTTGCATACCATACACTTTACTCCTCTAAAGTATGATTCAGTCTACCTGCAGATACGTGCACCTATCCCCACATCCATCTGGGAACACCTCATTGTCTCAGAACCCTGCATTAGCTCCCACCCTCCCACCCTGTCCCCCACCCAACCCCAAATCCCTAAGCAACCACTAATGTACTAGTGTGGCTCTCGATTTACCCCTTCTGGGCATTTCAGATGACCGACTCAAGCAATAATATGTGGCCATTTGTGATGGCTTCTTTCACTTTGCGTACTGTTTTAAAGGTTCATCCTGGCTACTAGGAATAATGCTGACATAAATATTTGTGTACATATTTTTATATGAACATATGTTTTCAATTCTCTCAAGCAGATAACCTAGGAGTGGCATTGCTGGGTCCCATGGTAACTATGTTTAATCCTGTGAAGATCTGCTTGGCTGTTTGCCAAAGCAGCTACCCACTTTCCATTCCCACCAGTCCTGTACAAGGGTTTGCATTTCTCCACATTCTCACCACCACTTGCACTTTTTGATTCTGGCTGGCCTGGGATGGGCACTAGCATCTCATCATGGTTTTGATTTGCATTTCCGTGAGGACTACTGATGTCAAATGTGTTTTCTTGTGGTTTGGCCATTTGTGTATCTTCCCTGGAGAAATATCTATTTAGACCCTTTGCCCATTTTAAAAATTGGGGTGTCTTTATTGAGTGGTGCGAGTCTTCTACCTATTTTGGATACAGGTCTATGAGATACATGATCTGCAAGTATTTTTCCCCATCTGTAGGTTGTCTTCACTTTCTTGATGGTAAGGGAACTCATTTTCTAATTTAAGGATAGATCTAGAAGCTAGTAGCGCCTCCTACACACACACACACAAAAGATTTTTAATGGGCAGAAAGTGAGTCAAGAGTGATTTGGAGGGGGATCCCTGGGTGGCGCAGCGGTTTAGAGCCTGCCTTCAGCCCAGGGCGCGATCCTGGAGACCCGGGATCGAGTCCCACATTGGGCTCCCGATGCACGGAGCCTGCTTCTCCCTCTGCCTGTGTCTCTGCCTCTCTCTCTCTCTCTCTCTCTCTCTCTCACACAAATAAATAAAAATTAAAAAAAAAAAAGTGATTTGGACATAATCCTAGTCCCTTCCCCCTTCTCCCCATCTATTTTATTCAGAAGACAAGAAAGGCAAATGGTTGAGAGAGAACTCCTACAACTGTTTTTGTTTCCAATCTAATTGTGTTGCTGTTTTTGTTCCAGGCCTCTAGTTTTCAAGCTTTGGACTGTAACCTACAAGCGAGATGCAGGTTGCAAGCAGTGCTTTTCTAAAATGAAATCAAATAGAACGCAGTAGAGCTCACTACACGTGAGGGTTTTGTGAAACTTGTTGCTACACATGCATGTGGTCATATACTGCGCTACACACTAGGGTACAAGATAAGATCTGCTTATGGATACAAGATAAAATCTGCTTATGGATCGTGGTAAAAACAAAAGTATAAAAACCACTGTATGGTTAGGGTTCTGTTTCCTTTTTCAACATTCTAAACTTTTGTAAAGGTATTAATAGTCAATGCTAGAAGGGTGCCTGGGTGGCTCAGTTGGTTAAGCATCTGCCTTCTCGGGTCATGATCCCAGGATCCTGGGATCAAGGCCCACATTGGGCTCCCTAATCAGCGGGAAGTCTGCTCCTTGCTCTCCCTCTGCCCCTCCCCTGACTTGTGCTCTGCTCTCTCTCAGTGTCTCAAACAAAGTCTTTAAAAAATACATAATGGTGGTGACATGGGAACCTTAAGAGAAAGCACACACTAAAGACAGCCTTGACTCTGAACCCAGGCTGTCCAAGTATCTTCAGCCTTTGGCAAGTTACTTGATCCTCCCAGAACCTTCATGTCCCCATCTGTAAAATTACACTCACCTCATGGGGGGCTGTAAAGACAATAGGATGTATAAGACACCTGGCATATAAAAGCTCAAGAAATGTTAAGCTGTTAGGTTTTGAATCAAAATTTAAATATAGCAAAGAGTTCAATATTTAAAACCTAAAGGTTCTTTTCTAGAACTAGTCCATACTGCATCCAAGATCAGACTGATGATAAGCTAAGCTTGCCGATTTGACGTGTGGCCCCTGACCACCTCTTCCTTACTTCGCCCGACTTTGAAGTAAGTTCCTTACTTCGCCCGACTCAATAGCTTCTGTTCTGCTCTAGAACATACCAAACAACTTCACCTCTGGACTTCTGCATTTGTGTCCACTGCCTGGAATGATCTGCCACCAGATAACTATGCTTGCTCTTTCAGTTCATTCATCTCTCGGCTTACAGGTCATTGCTGAGAAGCCTTCCTCACTACTCTTTAAAAAAGATCTTAAGCCAGGAGGGAAGAACGAAATGATTTGGAAGCTACATTCTACTTCTCCCATCACTCTCTGCTACCTTACCCTACTCTATTTTCCTGCAGGGCATCAGCAGATACTCCAGTATTTGGCTGTCTGCTTAGTGTAACGTGCTGTTCCCTGCTGATGCCCCGGGATCTAGAATAAAGTCTCACACAGAGTAGCCACTCAACAAAAACGTACTGAATGAATACTTTGTTTTAGGGGTAGAATTTTTAGTTTTATATAACCAGGCTGCATACTAAAGCTGAAAACATGATAAAAACATTAGGACGGAAAACTAATAAGCCACCCAAAGAGTCAAGGGAACAGGACTAGCAGCAGAGTGGTATCAACTACACCCCATGCGAATATGCAACATACCTTTTGCTTCCTTCATTGTCTGAGAGACAATCCTTCGGAGCATCTGATCAGCTTGATGCAGAACATTAGTTGAGCAAATGATCCTGTCCGTTTTCTATGTGATACAGACATTGTATGGGAAGTTTTATAAAAGAGATGGCTAACGGGTGACACATATTGGATAAGACTAAAGGGGGAGCTAAGGTGGCTTTTCTGTTCCAGTTGTCCCTCCCTAGGAGATGGTCCCATCTGGGGAGAGGGTGCCGGTAAATGTCTACTAATGGGCTCTCCAGAAACAACAGCAACACAACCCGTTTCCAGTGTTTGTCAATATCTGTGGGGCAAATATTCCTGTCCTTGCCCGTTTCAAGTTACCGACTCCCACCATAATGTCAATCGGCTCTGACCAGCCGGTACACCACTGCAGGCAGGTGTCAGAAGCTGAATGCTGCTGAGATGCCAAGGCAGTGACAAAGCATTTTTCACATTTTACTCATATTTTACACTCCGCTCAAAAAGACCTTCCTTCAAAAAGTCATGCCTTCCCGTTTATACTAAATCTATACTGGAAGATTTACCTTTTGTTCCACATTGTCCTCAATATATGTTACTGGATTTTCCAAAGCAGTAAGCAATAAGTCAGTCAACTTCAGGCTATAAGAGAAGGTGAGATAAAATAAATCCTTGTATCAAACTTTAAAAAAAAAAAACTTGTATTTTTGAATACTAAATAGCATTCTAGAGGAATAAACGTGCTATAACCCAAAGATCTTAAGCCAAGAGGGAAGAACGAAATGATTTGGAAGCTACCTTCTACATGCAAAATCTAAATGCAGAAGCTTAAAACAAAGTATAAGGCAAAAGATTCTCCTTATTTAAAATATACTAATTTCCTAAGACTCCTTCCAATAAGCTTTCAAAAGACATTGTTTTCCCTCATTAAGTGCTAAACTCTAGGCTACTACAGGTCTATTTTAGTCCCTACAGAAGGATACTGTCTGTACTTTCTGGCCTTTGCTTGTTTACTGGATGTAGAGTAGCCACGTTCCTTACTGGTCAAGGGGCCACAGAGCATTGAGGTAGAATTCATTCCTTCATTTAATGAGACTTTATTCAGTATCTTCTTATATGAAAAATATACAACCAGGTATATGAGACTATGTGCTAGGCTGGGGGAACAGCAAAATCCCTACCCTAAGCCTAGTAATGATTACATTATCGGTCTCAATAATTAAGCAAAAAACTGTAATTTCAGACAGTGACAAGTGGATGAGTGAAGAAAATAAACAAAATGTTGGTATTAAAGGAGTGACGGATTAGTCCAACGAACACTCTTCACGTTGGTTACGATGGTCGGGAAAGTCAATCATAAATAGGTGGGAAGGGTAGGGGGAATCCCAGGTACAAAGGCCCTGAGGCAAGATAAACCTCCTCACATTCATGGAATAAAGGCCAGTCTGGCTGAAAAATAGCAAGGGGGGAATGTAGTAGGATGTGAGGTTGGAAAGTTAGCTGGGGTCAGAGCATGTTATTTATGGTAATGAGTACGGATTCTACTCAGAGTGTAGAGGGTGGCATTGAAATAATTTAGGCCAGCCTGAGTGATGAGTAAACACAGAGTTAAATCTCAACCTCAAGATGATCTTTCTCACGCTGAAGAGAGACTGCATGGGGTCCAAACCTTGGGTCTGCCACCTACTCCCTGGATGTGTTATCTTACTTGGGCTGGTTATCGCATCCCTAAAATGGGGATAATTCTATTTATCTCCAAGAGTTGTTTTGTTAGAATTGAATGAGATTATACATAGGAAGTGTTCAGAACATGCCCAATACGCAGTATCTGCTGAACAGCCGTTGCTGTGAGCAGCAACACTACTAGCAGTAATGGTGGTTAAGTAGGAGCATTTCATAAAGGCCCAGAAAAGGTACATTTGTCAGATCATCTTTCAATTTCTAATGCAGGGCCACCAGACTTGCAACCACCCCTTCACTGATGCTGTGACTATTCTGGATATGTGAGAACAGGTAGTCGGGTTCCGAAGACTCAAGACAAAACAGATTATGCTAAGTGTGGGCAATAGCATGGGAGCAACTCACACCCTTTCTTGCTTTTGGCAAGAACTGGCCCTCATTGGTCTCAAAGCATTGGTAACAGTAGGACATTCTCATGGGATAGATATCTCGATGCCTCAGCCGGCCAATCACTTCCAAAGGAGAAAATGTTAAGTATTTCAGAATGAGTGGCAATCAGCTGGTTATGTGCCCGCTCAAAGGTTCAGGATATTATAAGTAAAAATTAGAAACCTCAGCAGTAGCTTATTTCATAATCCTTATAAACTATGGTCACTTATATCTACCTTTTCCTTAGTACGTTCAAGTATATGTTATGAAACGCATGGAAACTATCCTGGGAACTGAATTTTGACAAATGAATTTTTAAAATGAGCCTTTTAAAAACTGCTGATCCCCTGTGGACAACACTTAGGCAGGGGCGAAGGAAACGTGGGCAATACAGCTCTAGAATTCTGCTCTCTGATACAACAGCCAACAAGCCACAAGAGGCTATTTAAGTGGGAAGCAATTAAAATAAAGTTTAAAATTTGGCTGTCAGAGGCACTGGCTATGTTTCAAGTTTTCAATAGTCGCATGTGGCCAGCAGCTACCACGCTGGATGGTACAAATACAGAACATTTCCATTACCCCTGAAAATTCCATTAGAAATGCGCTGCTGCAGAACTCCCAAAACATAGATCGTGAGTGAAAGCATTAGCACTGCAGCCTACCAGCCTCACACGTACACAGGGGATATCGACAGGGAGGTTTAAGGCAAAATTCGGACTCAGCCACTTCTACTCTTTTTCTTTCTGTAGCAAAGTTACTGGACAACCTTTTTAGACTGTGCTACTTTAGCAAGAGTTTCAAAAATGCTTCCTACTCTGCATCCCCTGCTCTGATCTCTGTGACAACACAGTCTTAACAAGAGTACATGTGGGCCACCCGGGTAGCTCAGCAGTTTAGTGCCGTGTTCAGCCCAGGGTGTGATCCTGGAGTCCCTGGATTGAATCCCACGTCAGGCTCCCTGCATGGAGCCTGCTTCTCCCTCTACCTGTGTCTCTGCTTCTCTCTCTGTGTCTCTCATGAATAAATAAATAAAATCTTTATTTAAAAAAAAAAAAGAGTACACATCTCAGCCGCCACATGCTCGATGACGCTGGGCAAACTAACTTTCTTACTTAGTGGCCTCTTCTCTGTAAGGGAAAAAAGATAACAATCTCTCTCCCAGACTTGTGTAAAGATTAACCAAGTGGATATGAGTCAAGCAATGAACACAAGGGCTGGCTCAGGGAGGCACCCAGCAAAGGTTGGCTTTGTGTGGGATACCTGGCCTCGGAAGAACATGTTGTACTTGGAATTATGAGGCTGTTGTGCTCCCACGCATTTTTCTCAGGGTTGGGCTTTTCTATCTTTCCTTCCATCAGGTGGATGGTCTCGGCAGGCAGGGCCTGGGGTCTCTGGCCATTCCTCTGTAAACAGGTCTCAAGAGAACAATCTAAAAAGAGCTGGCAAAAACCTAATGAATCTGAAAACAATATTAAACCACAAAATTACTGGTGTGCTGTTTTTTTTTTTTCCAAAGTGTGACATAAACAAATTAGACAAATTATCCTGGTGGCAGCAGAAAAACCATTTGCAACGCTGAACATCTAGCTTTGAAAATTAAGTACATTTATACTCCCTTCCTGATCCAATTACATTCTCACTAAAAACAGTAGTGATTTTGACATGCAAACAAATGTCTGTTTGTAAGGAAAAAAATATTTTAATTACATTTCCGAGCCAGTTGATAGACTTCGTATCTCATACTTTGGTAATAAAAGTTGTCATCTAGAATCAAAAACAAAGGTCTAGAAACCGCAGTCTTTGTTAAGAGGTAGCAAGACTGGGTTTCCAGGGCAGCAGAAGATACCAGATCTTGGTGCTTCAAGCAAATTATAAAATCCTCCCACATGGCTGCAGTCCTGTTGGGTGGGGCAGACACCTGACACCCATTAATGACAGCCATCAAGAAGCATTCTAGGTACTTCAAGAGTTCTTGTCGAAGCAATTTCCATTGGGATGGCTAGAAAAGATGGAAGAATTACAAGTTATATTAGGCTTTGGCCAGTAAGGTGGTCATGCTTATTGCCACCCACCCCGCATGAACATTTCAGCTCACGGTGCTACACCATTTGGAATTCTCTGAGCACAACCTGTTTTGCCATGTCTCCATATCTCCGCCTATACTGTTTCCTCTGCCCCGAAAATCCTACTCATTGATGTTAGACTTCTGCAATCTCCTCAGACTCAACCACATAGGAGGCAGCTCAGACTCTCCTTTGTCTACAGGATATCCTGGGTCTCCACTCTAGCAGGGTGTTTAGGTATTTGTTTGCACATATCTCTCTCTCTCTCTCTCTCTCTCTCTCTCGGCTAGGTCAATAGTCCACTGTATACCCAGCCTCCAGCAGAGGGTCAGAAACCTAACAGGAGCTCCAGAAATGTAAATGAAATGAATAAGTGACTAGATCAAAGAATGAAAAAAAATAAAGAAATAAATAAATAAAGAGCCAGAATCAATATCCTGCCAAAATAAAATAGTCTGTCTTAGATATAGCTATGCTCATTTGCCCTTGAAATGAGAAAAGTTGTGGACAGAAAAGGTCAGCTGAAAGGTGTTTAGGGACTTCAGGCTAACAACAGAGTTGAAATGGGATGGGGAAAGATAAAGTAGACTGAAGGGAAGAGACTGATAGGAAAGTAGACTGTAGGGAAGTTATCTCTAAATAACTTGAGAATACAGATAATCTTATGCTGCTCAAGGGCTATGGGCAGCAGGGACAGAGTTATGAGGTCCAGGCTGGAGAGAAAACAGGAACCTGAGATAAGGATCCCTATCCCGCCTGTCCATCCCTACCGCATCACTGAGATTACAGCACATATAACAAATACATCAGCTAAACCTACTAAAAAGGAAACATGATCACTTCCTAGAAGGTTAAGATTTCCTACTCATGGTGATTGGATGAATCCCATGGCCTTTGTCTCTAGGGGGGAGTGGAAAAAAATGTAACAATAAAAGTGAGTGAAAAAGCCCAGCAAATATAACGATATCTCTCAACAACGTCCAGCATTCACTCAAGTGGTGAAAATACTATCATCAACTAAATCTAGTGCCACTAGGGACTTGATGCTGTATTTATCCCGAAATTAAACAAGAATAGGAAAGTATGGGCAGCCCGGGTGGCTCAGCAGTTTAGTGCTGCCTTCAGTCCAGGATGTGGTCCTGGAGACCAGGGATTGAGTCCCACATCAGGCTCCCTGCATGGAGCCTGCTTCTCCCTCTGCCTGTGTCTCTGCCTCTCTCTCTCTCTCTCTCTCTCTCTCTCTCAGGAATCAAGAAATAAAATCTTAAAAAAAAGAATAGGAAAGTATATATAAATTTTGCTGGAGCAGTCCCCAATTTTCCATCCACCACACGTACTATATTTATGCATATATATTTACAGAGTGGAATCACGTCACATTTACATGTTATTTAGGTGCGTCCATCTACACTAGGGTATTAAGCCACAAATATTTAAAATTTTCAGAATCTGTTAAAGAGGATTTGCTCTGGAGTGAGAATGAGATGGAAGACATGAATCTATTCTTCCCTGAGAGTTCTGTTTCCATGTGCTCCTCCAAAGGAGGAGCCGGGCTCAGCGTGATTTGAAGGCTTAAAGAGAAATATCCTTGGAACACACGTTGGTCACTACACACAGGCCCACTACATTGTCTGGTGGTCACCTAAGAAACGACCACTTTCTCTTGACCAGCAGATGCAGATTTACCCCGAGATAAATGAGGAGTGAGCTCCAGAAGCCAGGTCCTTCATTGGCACAGCTTTCTACTGTCGTGGGAGGGACCCTGAGAATTTTGTTATTTAAAAAAAAAATTACCGGGATCCCTGGGTGGCGCAGCGGTTTAGCGCCTGCCTTTGGCCCAGGGCGCGATCCTGGAGACCCGGGATCGAATCCCACGTCGGGCTCCCGGTGCATGGAGCCTGCTTCTCCCTCTGCCTGTGTCTCTGCCTCTCTCTCTCTCTCTCTCTCTTTGTGTGACTATCATAAAAAAAAAAAATTACCCCAAATTGTATGAACTTGGAAGACCCACAAAGATTCGCATATGGCCAAAAAGACATGAACAGAAATTTCACAGAGGAAGACACAGATGTGGCCAACACGCACATGAGAAAATGCTCCGCATCTCTGGCCATCAGGGAAATACAAATCAAAACCACAATGAGATACCACCTCACACCAGTGAGAATGGGGAAAGTTAAGACATGAAACAGCAAATGTTGGAGAGGATGTGGAGAAAGGGGAACCCTCTGGCACTGTTGGTGGGCATGGGAACTGGTACAGCCACTCTGGAAAACTGTGTGGTGGTTCCTCAAAGAGTCAAAAATAGACCTGCCCTATGACCCAGCAATTGCACTGTTGGGGATTTACCCCAAAGATACAGATGCAGTGAAATGGCAGGACACCTGCACCCCGATGTTTCTAGCAGCAATGTCCACAATAGCCAAACTGTGGAAAGAGCCTCGGTGTCCATCGACAGATGAATGGATAGAGAAGCTGTGGTCTATGTATCCAATGGAATATTCCTCAGCCATTAGAAACGACAAATACCCACCATTTGCTTCGACGTGGATGGACCTGGAGGGTATTATGCTGAGTGAAATGAGTCAATCGGAGAAGGACAAACATTATATGGTCTCATTCATTTGGGGAATATAAAAAATAGTGAAAGGGAATAAAGGGGAAAGGAGAGAAAGTGAGTGGGAAATATCAGAAAGGGAGACAGAACATAAAGACTCCTAACTCTGGGAAACGAATTAGGGGTGGAGGGGGGGGAGGTGGGCGGGGGGTGGGGGTGACTGGGTGGCGGGCACTGAGGGGGGCACCTGGCGGGATGAGCACTGGGTGTTATGCTATATGTTGGCAAATCGAACTCCAATAAAAAAATAAATAAATAAAAAAAAGTTCGCCCACGGCGGGGTGTTCAGCCGGCTGTGCTGGAGCTTCTAGGTGGCTGCGCCCGTCGCTGCGGGATTTTCCCAGAACCCCCCCCCCCCCGCCCGCGCGCTGCCGAATCCCACGCGGCCCTCAGCCTCGGGACAGACCGCACAACGCACACGTGCCCCAAGCAGGCTCGCGAGCCTCTACAGTGACTGACGGACTCCAGGACGGAGTCACAGGCCCCACGCCCGGCGCGGCTCCCCACGCCCGGCGCGGCCCCTCCGTCCCCCTCCGCGCAGGCGCCGCGGCCCAGGCCCCGCCCACTCCGTCCTGACCAATGGCCGCGCGCTCGCTTCCTCCAGGAACGCGTCCGGCATGACGTCATCGTAGGCGACGACGCCGACGGCCCAGCCCTGCTCCTGCCGCAGCCGGTGGCGGAGGCCCCGCGCCAAGGTTGACTTTCCTGCTGCCGGCAGGCCGCAGACGAGACAGAGGCCTATCCTCTGCGGCCGCTCGCCGCGCGCTCCCTTGGCGTCCTGGGCGGTCTTCATGCCGTCGCGGGAGACGGCAGGCGGCTGGGAGCGTCGTCCCCGGCACCGCCCGCCCAGCGCGCACGCGCAGTCTGGCTGCTGCGCCGCCGGGCGGGGAGGCCGGGCGGGGAGGCGGGGAGGCGGGGAGGCCGGGCGCCGCTCCCAAGGCCCGCGCGGTGCGCTGCCCGCCATCCCCGCGGCGTCCCCGAGGTCCGCGGAGCCGCCGCCGCTGCCGCCGACCGCTTGGGGGGCCGAGTCCTCGATGCCGGGGACACCTTGGCGATGCACTGCCTGACCCCTGGACAAATCCCAACGGGTCGACACTTGGACTAAGTGCTCAGTTAGACTTAGCTTAGCCTCCCTGCTGCAAACTTGCAAGCCCCTGAGAATTGCACCTCGGCTTCGTGAAGTCCACGTCCTTGGGAAATCCCGGAGACCTTGCGCCTCTTCCCCCTAGCGGTCTTCGAAAGGTCAGTTGGGCTCAGAATGTGAGGCGAAGCTGCCAGCCCGACCCCGTGCTCCGCGGCCCCTGCTGCACGTGACGGGTGGAAGGACAAAGTGAACCCACACTTGCAGCGAGTGTGAGAAGCGGGGGCAGGATGGCAACATCCCTAGACCTGCGTTCCAGTGCATTCACTCAGAGGACAGTATTTTGGTGTTAAAAGAGAAATACCAAGCTGGGGAGAGGTATAAAATTCCTTGTATGGGGTTGTGATGTAGAGAAGTTGAATTCATGTTCTGACTTTCACCTTAAAGGGGATTCTTAGTCATAAAGTGGTGAGTTCAAAATGTGTGCAAACGAGGTAGAATAGAGGGGGACGGGCAAAATGCAATCAGTAACGCGGTGTGAAATCTGATCTAATTGGACCGCTGAGCACGTCCACCTACATGTTCTCTGGAAGGTGAGCCAGGAGTTACACATACTCCTGATATTAGGTCGTTGGTCCCGTGGAAGGACAAGTAAGGAATGTTATGACAACGGGGCAGCAAGCTCAAGGTCTCCCAGCTGCAAGGCAGTGTGGGGGGTGGTTGCTGAGTGCCCAAAGCCCAAGTAAATGACGTCAGCAACAAAGATACAGAACTTTGGGCAGAAATCTAGTCCATATATTGAGCCTCAGCAGGCAGCTTCTTGGAACTTAAAAAGCTTTGCATACTGACAACGCATGTCTCTACCGTTTCCTTTCCCTCCCACCTCTGTTGACTTAAGGAAAAAGAGGAGTATACTAACAACTTGGGGGAGGGAAAGGACCCAAACTTTCATTGCTGTTAGATTCTAGTATCCGTATCCAGACGTATCTAATACTGCAGTATTACAGGGGCAATAGGTGGGACCAAAAAACAACCCCATCCCCAACAGACGTTTGTGGCCCATTTTACCTCCCTACAAACGTATGATCTGAAGGGGCACAGGTCACTTGTACTTGGGATGTTAAACTTGGTTTAAAACGCTCTTAGATTGGTGGTCACCGTGACTAAGTGCAGCCTCAGCTGTCATCATTCTGTCCCGTCTAGTCCTCAGAGGCAAGGAGGTTGGCCAGTACCCCTTCATGCTGGAGCAGTCACTCTGCTCTGAGCTTGGGTGGAGACGGCTTGACAGACCTCACCTTCCTAGTTGTCATTTCTGCCCCTCAGAGCCATAGGCATTGCCTGGGACCTTTGCCTTGCCTACGTCTCCTGACTACCACGCAGGTTTTAGGAGGTGCCCAACACTCAATGCCAATTTTTGCCTTGGCTAAATTGTCCCATGTTGGAGGCTGTTCAATTAGTTTCTTCTCAGGAGAGTTTTCCGTTCACTTTGATTCAGCTGCCTGTTCCAAATACGTTAATTGTCCTTAGGGGGAACTGGGAGCAAGTGAACACAGAACTATGTGTGACACCTGGGTTTGTCTCCTGATCCGTATAATGAGTGAAGTCCTCAAAAGGGCACTTGAGAAAATCTGAGATTCCACCTTCTGTCACCCTCAGGATCTTCAGAAGCAGGGTTCCTCCTCTGGTGACTTTAACATTGTTTTTTTTGCCAACTCAGGACTTGAGTTCTTCAGCTGCTAACACACCACTAACAGTCTAGCTTGCCAAAGCGCAGATTTCCTTAATCACAGCAACAGTAGTAAAACCTCACCCCTCACCTCTAGCCAATTTCTTTTTGCTTTACTAATTCATAGAGCAAAACCTGGAACCTCTTTCTAGTCAGATTTTTAAAAATACCTTGACCTGGGCACCTGGGTGGCTCAGTTTGTTAAGTGTCAGACTCTTGGTTTTGGCTCAAGTCATGATCTCGGGGTCAGGAACTGAGACCCATGGGGTTCCTTGCTCAGCAGGGAGTCTGCTTGACGATTCTCCCTCTGCCTCTCCCCCCCCCCACGAATAAATAAATCTTTACAAAAAATACTTTGAGGTGCTTTACCTTACTAACCCAAACATGGCATTGCTAGCATGGTGTTCATGACTTGTCCAAGCTCTATCCCTTCAGCTGCCACATCATGGGCCTGTGAAAATGAACTGCCTTTCTTTGCTTTCCAGTGAGGTGTTTATTCATACCCATTTAAAAAAATCCTGTAAATTTCAGACCAGGGTAAAACTTGTGAGCTTGGATCATCTTCAAGTCACCAATCATCTTCTTGAGTTTTTTAAAAACCTAACAAAGGTATCCTAAAATGTGAGCCAGATAGTGAAATGTTACCAGATCTTGAAGTAATTTTACAATATGTACTGTTTCTGATTTCGCAAAGACCACTCTGCCCTTAGTATTGTAAGGTGAGGAAATGTGGTATTGTAAGAACAAGTAAATGACATACTATGCTGAAAGTAGGTAGTTAGACCCAGAATACTCTTATTAACTCTCATTAATGACCACCAAAGTGGCTGAAAAAGACCACAGGTACAGGAAGCAGTTTCTTCTAAGGAGGATCTGGGCCAACCTCTGATTTCAATGTCTTGGGTTTCTTAACAAACTTTCAAAACTCTTGGAAGAAAACACTTCCTAGAGATTTCCAATGAGCTTTCTCATTGTGTCCTTACTTCCTACCACTATTATATATTTAAAATAGTTAAAAAGATGTTTTAACAATCTCAACAGTCTAATAAATGAGCAATATTTTAACGCTGTAGAAGTTACTCAATGTTCATTTGGTACCAGATACTGTGTTATGCTGGGTATCCACCCATAAATAAAGACATCTGCTGTTAAAAAAAAAAAAAGCTCATACTTTGAGAAAATTAAAAATGTCCACAGCATATAAATATAGCCACTATTTCAGAAAATTTGGCTGTTCACATTATATTGTATATAAAAGTACAGCTGTCAAAGGTGAAACTGGTATAAAGTTTCCCTTACCTGAAATCCATTATAATAACATATCCCTGGAGGAACATTAATAAATATATCTCAAAATTCTGTGATTTTGCATAAACATGGGCAATTTTTATAGGAAGCATGCAATATTCAAAATGAATTAAGAGCATATTATGCAGAAATTTTGATGGGTTACTTCTTCAGAATGTTACAAGTGTCAAACAACAAAAGATAACAAAATACATCTTATGGTTCATTTAGCTTGGATGCTACTTTCCTTCATTATAAATTTACCAAAATTTATCAAGAAGAGTTGGTTTACCCAGACCTTAAAATTCTAGGTAAACAAGTGAAGTCACCACTGAGTTCCAAAAAATGTGGACTAAAACAATCCTATGAAATGGATGCATTATGAAAGTTTATTTAAAGCCAGGTATTTTGAAGTCTGGAGTGGATTTTTCCATACATACCATGTTACTCATGCTGGTTACCTTTTCAATATATTTTACTGGATCATTCACATCTGTGTACATTACTGCAGCTCCAAGCAGAATATGTTGTTAATTTTCTTAAATTATCAAGGTAAAACATACAAACAAAATCTCTTCACAGTTCTCAATAATTTAAGGGAATAAAAGAGTTCTTTTTTTTCTTTTTTTTTTAATTTTTATTAATTTATGATAGTCACACAGGGAGAGAGAGAGAGAGGCAGACACACAGGCAGAGGGAGAAGCAGGCTCCATGCACCGGGAGCCCGACGTGGGATTCGATCCCGGGTTTCCAGGATCACGCCCTGGGCCAAAGGCAGGTGCCAAACCGCTATGCCACCCAGGGATCCCTGGGAATAAAAGAGTTCTAATATCAAAATGTTTAAGAATCTGTTGTAGGGCACACACAGCAACAAGACAGTTACATGATTCCTATCTACCTCATTCCCTAATACCTCTATTTGTATTTTTAAATAAATCTTTTTCCCTAAATTTATTCTCTTTAAGACTCTAGGGTGGTGATGGTGGGCAGAGGTAGGGAAGCAAGAAAAGCATGTAACAATAGCATGGGTTCTTTTTAAAAGCCACATATACTATCCACTAATAAAAGTCTACAGGGGCACCTGGGTGGCTCAGCCAGTTAAGCATCCGACTCTTGACTTCAGCTCAGTTCATGATCTCAGAGTTATGGAATCGAGGCCTGCTAAGCACAGAACAGGGCTCATGCTTTCTCTCCAAAATAAATAAAATCTTAAAAACAAACAAAACCCACCTTTACAACTCTCCCTACTTAGAATTTAAATGGAGTTACTAATGGAAGACTATGACATATACTGATGACCACAGTTGTGTTGTGGTCGCCACGGCCACCCTGATTCAGTGATTTACTAGAAAGACTCAGAAAAGCTTTAGACTCACGGTGATGAGATATAACCATGTCTTGTTGCTGTGTGTGCCTTAGATTCTTAAACATGAAAGGATGCAGGTTAATACTAGAAAAGTCGGGATCCCTGGATCGAGTCCCACATCAGGCCCCCTGCATAGAGCCTGCTTCTCTCTCTGCCTCTCCCTCTCTGTTCCTCTCATGAATAAATAAAATCTCTTTTTCTCTTAAAAAAAAACAAAAACAAAACTAGAAAAGCAAAGCTACATAGGGCAGAATCCAGGGGATACCAGATGTCTTCCGGTTGTCTTCTCCAGTGGAGTTGTACTGACAGCACTTAATTTTCCTAGCAACGATATGTGAAGACATGGGCAGAATACTGAGTAGTGTCAACCAGGAAGCTCCTCTGAATCTTGGTATCCAAGGTTTTTATTGGGGGGTCATGCAGGCTTGGAGTACCTATGTGTTGACAGTTACTTAGTCTTCAACCCTTCAGAAGTCAAACTAATAGAATGTGGCCCTTCATTATAAATCCTGTTGTTCAGCATGACCTAGAGATGGTGGGACCGAAGGCCCCTAGTTAAAAGACAATGTTATCTAGAAGGATAGTCCAACAGCTTAGAGGATATTTCCAGGACCTTGGCAAGCATCAGGTTTTTGGGAATGTGCAAGTTCTGAGCAAGTTAATCCTTTTACTGAACAAAACAACTTCAGAATAAGATGTCACATAGTTGATATCATGGATGTGGCCACAGATCCACCTCTAGATCAAGAGCTTCTCCATCATTTCCACATTTCCTTGCAAAGCTTGATGCCAGGCTGTATTGAAAACTGTATAGAGTACAATAATGTTGCTAACCAGAATAGAGATTATAAATGAGATGGGGCAGGAAGCACCTGTAAATGAGGGTTGGGGGAAAAAGAGTAGGGAAGTCACTCTTTCCTATACCTTCCCTATTATAGGTCCAGCTGGAGGCAGGGTGAGAAGAAGGAATTCCTGTCAACTGTAGGATATTCCAAAAGCCAGAGTCAGAAGGGAGGTGAAGCCCAAGTGGTGGTGCTTCCTGGCAGGTAGTATCCCCCAGGTTCTGTCCCATCATCCCTCTGTTTCATCAGCAAAAATCCCATTAATCTAATTTAGCCAGAACTCCCCTGACCCCTGATGATTCCTCTCAGTAATTTTCCACCACAGACTCCCTACGCTGCTGCTTGGGCATGAATTCCCATTTGTCCATGCTATATTCAGAATGGAGCCTGGTTCTATATGGATGTCTTTCTCCTACCGCAATAGTTCTGAGTAAAATCTGCTTTTACCATCCAGCTCTGGTTTTTTGGACATGCTTATAAAGGGCAAGTGTAGTACAGAGAAATTAGTTTAATTCTATAGGAAAGTGGTTATCTGTCTGGTTTTGAATCATAAACTGGGTGCTCTCTACTGCCCCAAAAGGGGCATTCCAGGTCAAGGGGAAAATATGTGCGGGTGGGGGGGGGGGAGACAGTAGTATGTGGGAAGAGGCAGGCAAGAGTCACTGTACAAAGGACTTTGTATGTCATGCTAAGCACTAAAGGTGACGATGATGTGAAGCACCAGAAGGAGAAGAGGACTGAATGGAGGTCATGAGAATGAAGGCTTATGACAGTAAAGAAACCCTGGGAATTGTCCAGATGAAAGCTAGTGCTTGCAAACAGAAGACCCAGAGATGAAGAAAGATGAGAAAGGTTTCCTTTAAGAAAAACCAAGACCTGCTGATGTACTGAATGATGGGAAGGAAAGAAGGGTAAACCATAAGAGTCTTTAGTTTCTTGCCTCCTAGTCATTGATCCTATTTAAGGAAGTAAAAATCCAGTTGATAACATTGTTCTCCATCTTTAAATTGAAGATCGCTGTTTTTGAAGAAAAGTGTATTTTCCTTTGGACTCCCCCAGAATGTTACCTTGAATAAAATGGAATTTATGACCACAGAAGCAAGATATACAGGTAGAAATACTGATGTAGACGACTTAGAATGAACCTGGAGTACTGAAAATCTTTGCAAACGTCCTAGGTAGGCCCTTCACATTTAAGGACTCTGAAACTTACCTGTGAACTATTTTCCTTTTTTCTGTCAAAAGATGAAAAACTCATCTGCACGAGCCTTTCCAGGAAGAGAGTCGGTGGAGGTGGTGGGAGGCACCTCTTCCCTTCAGGCTACGTCGGGTTAGGAAAGCTTTTTTTACGAGAACCCTCTAGTTTCGGGGATGAGGCAGATCTGTATTCTCAGGAGGTTCATATCCTCACGTAACTCCAATAAGACCTTAAGAAACACAAAATAAGTTACTTGGCACTGAAACGAAAGTCCCAGAAAAGCAAATCCTAAAGCAAAAGTAACAGGAGACAGCGCGAGATTTCTATTCTCTAGAGAGGCTGCTGTCAGCCCAAATCTGAAGAACCCTCACGTTCCCATTTCATTTATTTTATCTGAATCTCATTATCCAGTTTTCTCCAGGTGAGGGTGACAGGAAGAGGCAGGAGGCACCTGTCACCGCCCCTCCCCGCTCCCCCCAGCGCTGCGGCCCCGGGGCGCGAGGCCCGCTCCACCGCCTCCGCGCCCGCCCCGCCCCGCCTCGCGCCGCGGGGTCACTAACGCGGCCGCTGACCCGCGCCGAGCGCACCTGCGCCCCCCCCACCCCCGCCCCGGGCCGCCCCGCAACCGCCGCCCACGCCGCCCGCTCGCTCCGCCCGCCCACGTGCTAAAACCGCCCGCGCCCGCGCCGCGCCTGCGCACAGCTCCCTCCGGGCTCAGGGGCCGCCGCGGCGCATGCGCGTCTCCGGTACGCGTCCTTCCTCCCCCCGGGACCAGGAGCCCCGGCCTCGGGTGTGAAGCCCGCGGCGCCGGAAGTGGCCGTGCTCCTCCGCCTCGCCTCGCCTCGCCTCGCCTTGCCTCGCCTCGGCCCTGGCGGAAACTGACGCCCTGGAAGAGAGGTTCCGGGGTTGGCCGGGGCTGGCGGCGGCGGGATGGAGAGCGGGGCCGAGGACGCGGGGCTGAGCCGCCGCCCGGTGCTGGCCTCCTCCTGGGACGCCGCCTGCGGAGCCCTGGCCCAGAGCCTCCGCCTCACCCGCGCTGACCTCGGCGCCCGGGAGCTGGACTGGGACGAGCTGCTGGCGCCGCCTGCCGCGGGGTGCGTGGGGCCGGCGGGGCCTGGGGCGGCGGCTGCGGGTGGTCGTGCCCCTGGGGGAGCGGGGAGGGCAGGTGGGGGCGGAGGGGGAAGGGGGAGCGGGGAGGGCAGGTGGGGGCGGAGGGGGAAGGGGGCGGAGGGGGAGGGGGCGGAGGGGGAAGGGGGAGCGGGGAGGGCAGGTGGGGGCGGAGGGGGAAGGGGGCGGAGGGGGAGGGGGCGGAGGGGGAAGGGGGAGCGGGGAGGGCAGGTGGGGGCGGAGGGGGAAGGGGGAGCGGGGAGGGCAGGTGGGGCGGAGGGGGAGGGGGCAAGGGGGAGGGTAGGTGGGGGTGGAGGGGGAGGGGGGAGCGCTGAGGACAGGTGGGGGGACGGGGAGGGGGCAAGGGGGAGGGCAGGTGGGGGCGGAGGGGGAGGGGGAGACGGGGGTTGGGCAGGCAGGGGGGAGAGGGGGAGCAGGGAGGGCAGGTGGGGGGAGGGGGACCAGGAGACGGGGGAGGGGGAGGGCCGGTGGGGGCCGTGCGGGGGGCGGGGGTGGGGGAGGGCGGGGTCCCTCACGGGGCACACGGGAGGCGCCCGGGGAGCTGGCTGCGTGGAAATGCGGGGGCCCGCGGGGGTCGCGCCCTGGAGTCCGCGGGTGCTGGCGGCGGGGGCGGGGGCGGGGCGGGGCGGGGCCCCAGGGCTCAGTGGAGGAGGTGAGTGAGGACGACCCGCGCGCGGCCTCCCCCTCCCGAGAGCTCCGAGCAGTGCCCACGACTGGCCCCAGTAACGCGTCGGGCGCTCTTCTTTGCAGCCGAGAGCTGGTGGTTTTGAGGACAAGCCCGAGCAGCCCTGACGAAAAGCCCTGCTTCCTTTACCTGAGATGTGACCCTAAAGCAGGTGAAGAAATCGCTTCTGTTGGCGTCTTGAGTTCAGCGAGAAACATGGAAGTGTACGTGGGAGAGGAGTACTGTGGCACCAGCAGGGGCAAGAGTGTGTGCGGTGACCTGGGCGGCAGGTGGGTGACAGGCCACCCGCAGGTGTTGTCCCCAAGCCCTGTGACCTCCCTCAGCTTTGCTGCTACTCACCGACTCCCTGAGCTTGATGCCAGACGCCAGCGGGGAGAAGTTTCTCGCTCCTACGGGTCTTTGAGACAGTCTGGGTCAGCTTTCTCCTGGGTAGAAATGTGCAGACCTGGAGCCGATGGAGGGAGGTGCCTGGGTGGAGGGTCCTACTAGTTAGTCCCACTGTACGTACTGTACAGACTATCATGCATAGTCCTTATTCCTGCTTCTTGGCTTTCTCCATGAACACAATGGTCTGTTTCCCAAAGGTAATTTGGCAGTTAGTCTGGAACGTTGAACACATTTTTCTGGAGGAAAGTCCAATACAGATGGTGCACAGCCTCAAGACTGCCACACCTGCCACACCCTAACCCACAATTCAGCCTGTTATGGTTTGATGTTTCTCTAGGTTCTTATACAAAGACTCGACTGTAATTGAATCTCAGGATTTAAGTAATGGCTTAGAAACAATTTTAAAATTTGTATTATTTGAGTGTAGTTGACATACAACATTACATCAGTTTCAGGTACACAACATAGTGATTCAACATCTTTATAGGTTAGCCTATGTTCACCACAAGTATAACTACATCTGTTACCATACGATGCTATTACATTATCATTGACTGTATTCTCTATACTGTACCTTTTATTCCAGCGATTTCTTCCATAACTGGAAGCCTGTGTCTCCTACTCCTCTTCATCCCTTTTGCCCATCCCTCTGGCAACCATCAGTTTTCTGCATTTTTAGCTGATTTTGCTGTTTCTTTGTTTATTCATATGAAACAATTTTTAAATGTAACTATTAATAATAATAGTAAAAGTTAAATTCTATTTTATTTTTAGGGAGCACGAAACTATTTTCTATATGAAATATTTAAAATTGGAGTCCTGTAGTCATGCTTGTAAAATAAAGGTAAGTCATCACTAGATTTTAACTAATTTGACGGTTGCAAATATTTTTGTATGATCTGTAGTTGTTTTGGTTCTGTAATATGATTAGTCCAACTTTGTTCCTCATTATTTTTATATAAAAATATGGTGTCATGAAAACTATTAGTCGTTTTGGCTTTATTATATCTAGAAAGAAGGGATTTAGGGAAGTTATAGAGAAGAGCATCCAAGAGTTAAAGAGATTTGGACTTATATCTTAAAAATATCATAACTAGCACCAAGAGAAAAGTTACTGAGCTGGAAGGCATAGGCCCAGGATATTCCTCCTGTTTTGTTGCCTAGTTGGGTGGACCTTGGGCAAATCTGTTTCTTTTGAACTACTTCATGGATAAATTACAGGACTCCTCCCCACCCCAAAAAAATTATTGTTATATACATGAATGTTCATCCATCATTCCTAATAGCCAAAAGGTTACAAAGAAAACAACTGTCCGTCACTGAATATGTCAACAAAATATGGTATGCCCACACAATAGAAAATGGTTCAGCATAAAAAGCGTATAGAAACACAAATGAACCTTGAAATACACTGTGCAAAAGAAGTTGGGATCACATATTGTATGATTCTGTGTGTGTATGCATATGTAAAGTCCAGAATAGGCAAATCCATAGAGACTGGAAGCAGATTAGTTATTGTCTAGGGCTAAGAGGGTTGGTGGGATGTGGAGTGACTGCCAGTGGGTATAGGGTTACTTTTTGGTATATAAAATTACAATGGCTAGCACCAAAACCATAAGATAGCTAGGAATAAGCCTAACCAAAGAGGTAAAAGAGATCTATATTCTGAAAACTATAGAAAACTTAAGGAAATTGAAAAGCACACACAGAAATTGAAAAACAATCCATGCTCATGGACTAGAACAAACATTGTTAAAATGTCTATAGTACCCGAGGAGTCTATATATTTAGTGCAATCCCTGTCAAAATACCAGGAGCATTTTTCACAGAGCTAGAACAAATAGTCCTAAAATTTGTATGGAACCACAGAAGACCCTAAGTTGTAAAAACAATCCTGAAAAAAAAAAGCAAAGCTGGAGGCAACACAATCCTGTAGTCATCAAGACAGTATGGTACTGGTACAAAAACAGACACATAGATCAGTGGAACAGAATAGAAAACCCAGAAATTGACTCATGATTATGTGGTCAACTCATTTTCAGCAAAGCAGGAAAAACGTCCAGTGGAAAAAAGTCTGATCTTGCTGGGAAAATTGGACAGCAACATGTAGAAGAATGAATCTGGACCATTGTCTTACACCATATACAAAAGTAAATTCAAAATGGATGAAAGACCTAAATGTGAGACAGGAAACCATCAAAGTGCTAGAGAACAGAGGCAGCGGCTATTGGTACTATTGAACTATTGGTACTTCATCAAGATAAAAAGTTTCTGCACAGTGAAGGAAACAAGACTAGAAGGCAGCCTATGGAATGGGAGAAGATACTTTCAAATAACATCTGATAAAGAATATCTAAAATCCTTAAACAACTTAACAAAGTCAACACCCCAAAGAATAATTCAATTAAGAAATGGGCAGAAGACATGAATAGACATTTTCCAAAGAAGACATCCATATGGCAACAATGAAAAGATGACCTATGAAAAGATGCTCAACATCACTCATCATCAGGGAAATGCAAATCAAAAACATGATGAGATATCCCCAAACGTGTCAGAATGGCTAAAATTAACACAAGAAACAAGGGGTGTTGATGAGGATGCAGAGAAAGGGGAACTCCTTGCACTGTGGGTGGGAATGCAAACTGGTGCAGCCACTCTGGAAAACAGTATGGAGGTTCCTCAAAAAGTTAAAAATACAGATACCCTGTAACCCAGCAATTGCACTACGAGATATTTACCCAAAGGATACAAAAATACAGATTTGAAGGGGTACATGCACCCTGATGATTATAGCAGCATTTTCAACAATAGCCAAACTGGAAAGAGCCCAATGATCATCAGCTGGTGAACGGTTAAAGAAGATGTGGTATAAATATATATACAATGGAAGATTAATCAACCATCAAAACAAATGAAATCTTGCCATTTGTAACAACGTGGATGGAGCTAGAGTATATTACATTAAATGAAATAAGTCTTGGCAGAGAAAGACAAATTCCGTACGATTTCACTTATATGTGGAATTTAAGAAAGAAAACAGGTGAACATATGTGGAGGGTGGGGAGAAGAGAGAGGGAAAGAAACCAAGAGAGACTCTTAATGGTGAAGAACAAACAGGATTGCTGGAGGAGGTGGGTGGGGGATGGGCATTAAGTAGGGCAGTTGTTATCATGAGCACTGAGTATTTTGTGTAAGGGATGAATCACTGAATTCTATTCCTGAAACCAGTATTGCACTGTATGTTAACTAGAATTTAAGTAAAAAATCTGAAAAGAAAAAAATACAACAAAATTGCAATGGCCACACAACTCTGTGAATATATTAAAATCCACTGAATTATATACTTTATTTTTTTTTTTATTTTTTTTTTTTTAAAGATTTTATTTATTTATTCATGATAGTCACACAGAGAGAGAGAGAGGCAGAGACACAGGCAGAGGGAGAAGCAGGCTCCATGCAGGGAGCCCGACGTGGGATTCGATCCCGGGTCTCCAGGATCGCGCCCCGGGCCAAAGGCAGGCGCCAAACCGCTGCGCCACCCAGGGATCCCTGAATTATATACTTTAAATCACTTTTTTGGCATGTGAATTATATTTCAATAAAGCTATTTTTAAATTTTTTTAAAAGGAAATAAATCTTTGCTATCTTTTTATCTCAACATTACTTTATACAGGTTATATTGTTTAGAATAAGAAATGATAAGTAATTTCATGGCCTGCTGGTAGCAAATTTACAGAACTGTTTATTCCAAGACATGTTTTATGCAATATATATTAATAGTTTCCAGATTTACTTTAATGAAGTGTTTCATAGTATTTGAATGCCTACTGAGGCTAGATATATGATTAGGCATGTAGGAACTAGCAGTAATAAAATGACTGCCCTCATGTTGCTGACATTCTAGTGTGATGAAGTAGATAAGCTGACTCAATGAGTAAACTATGTCCCATATTCAGTGGTGGGGCAATGGGGATGAAAAAGCAGAAAATAGGTAGTAGGGAGATTAGAAGGTAGGTATATAAATTGAATGCGGAGTTCCTTAATTGTTGAGGACCATCACCTCTTTGGTGCCACACTCAAAGAGTTCTTGCATCATGTGTTCTGACCTGTGTTGTCATATTACATATAGTTTTGTGTGTGTCTCTGAAGGTGAGTTTTTGTTCACTGTTTATGGAAGTTCTATGGGAGTGCTAAGGGGAGTCTCATTAGAGAAATCCTAGGCCCACTAAAGCTTATTCTGGGTCAGTAGTATATGAAAGCTAATAGTTAGCCATCTTTTTTTTTTTTTTTTTTTTGAGCACTTACTCATTAGTAGGTACTGGGAATTTTAACACCTAATCTTCATAACAACCATGTAAAAATAATTGTTACTACTCTCCTTATTTTGTTCTTGACTCGGGTTTTTGGCCTTTCCCAGGGACACACAGGCTTTAAGTAGAGTCATCATGGACCCTGTCTGATTCTAAATCCTATTCCTTTCTACTTTGTTACCTTGTTGTCCATGTCACACAAGATATGTCTTTTGGTTCAGAAACCTGGATGAAATAAGGCAGTATACAGTATTGGGCAAGCCACTGCTATAGAAGCCCAAGAGCTAGGTTCCAAGTTTGACGTTTCCCAATTTGGATAATCCTTTGACAAATTAGAAAATCACCCCTGACCTCATCTTTTGTATGTGTGAACCAGCTGGTTATGTTAGACCATTCTGAATTTCTCTTACAATTCTAAATTCTAAAAGTTGGCTTATTTTTAGTATTTTAGTAAATACTTGGACGTGCTTTTGTAAAGCCTTCTTTTGTATTAAATAATATTATAGCTAACTGTGCTGTGTTAGGTTCTCAGATTGGTATAGCTTATTTTTATTCATTAATTTAAGTGAATGAAACTTTATTGGAGCCCCTCCCTGTATATCTGCATATTTTTCACTTCGAAATGATATTCTTTTATATAAAAAGTTCTTATGAGCCTCATAGTAAATTAGAAGTGCTGATCATTATAATTTTCAGGAAAACTTAAAATTGAAAATGTATTTAAAGTTTGTTTGTGTTCCTAAATACATTATTATTGCTAGTTGATATAGAAAAGTGACCTTAAATAGTGATTATTGTTTAATATCATTTTCTGGAACTCTTTTGTGTTATAATAGTTGCTCTCCTTTGGTGAAAATCAGTGTGTATTCATCAGTAAAGTTGTGGTACAATTGAGGCGGGTTTCAGCAAATTCTTCAACAAGCTCTCCTGCTCTAGGATCAAGGATAGACCTGCAGAGGGTCCAAACTCTCATGGAGGCCATGGGGTCAAAGTTGTCACCTGGCGCTCAGCAATTGATGAATATGGTTCGATTTCAGCAGCAGGTAGGTAGAGATGGATTCTGTCCAGGTACTGTTAAAAATTTCAAAATGACAGCTTTTTATAAGTAGGTCAAACTAATTGACCTTTGAACTTTTACATTGATTTGTTTTTTATCTTTATTTGTTTTTGTAAACTAGCATTTTGTAGAATTTCTCTTCTGCAAAATATCTTATTACAGATCTTCGCAATTTTCCATGTATTTACTCATTCATTCAGCAAATATTTATTGAGCACCTTTTTGGTAAATAAGGCAATGTTTTGAGAACTTTAGAAAATTCAAAGGTCAATTAGTTTATAGCCTATCTTTAAGTATCTTTGTAGTTTCCTTTTATCTAGGCCTTTAAGGAAGAAGGACGGACTGGGCAAGTAAATTTGGAGGGATGCAATTTGAGAGAGAGAAAATAGCATTGCGTAACCCTTTAGTGCTAGAAAGAACAGTATATACCTACGAAATGCCCAGAAGTTCACTTCCCTGGGGTAAAGAAGTAATAGGAGGAGTTTAGCTTGGGGCTGGAACACAGAGGGCTTTGAATGTTATTTTAAGAGTTCATATATGGTTGTGCCTACATTTTGAGATATTCTAACCCAGCATTATTGCATAAGAGGAATAATTAGGAGCAGTGAATCACTAGGGTGGGAGACTCCAGAGGGAGCAGCTACATGTCTCTTCCCTCATCCAGATAAGAGTTAAGGGTGGTCTAAAATTGAATATGTAATAAATAATCTGATACTGGATCATGACACATTACCTCTTTGGTGCCACACTCAGAGTTGTTGCATCATGTGTTCTGACCTGTGTTGTCATATTACATATGGTTTTGTGTGTGTCTCTGAAGGTAAGTGTGTTTTTGTTAACTGTTTATGGAAGTTCTGTGGGAGTGCTATAGTGATGGTGCCATCAACACTAGAAACTAACTTGATACTGGTATTGCCAGAGAGGAATAGAGTTAAAGGTGACATTGAGGTTTTGAAGATGGTGATACCAACAATATAAATGGAAACCAAGGGAGGAGACTGCTTGGGAAAAAGGGAGTTTGATTTTGGGAATATTGCATGGTAGATATGAACCAAATAGTGCTTGAAATGATGCTGCAAGCTTTTGGAAGCACTGGTCAGGGTGGGGAGTGGAGAAGCAGAAGGGAGGTTTGAGAGATGTATCCCCAGTAGAGAGGGCAGGGAAGGTAGTGAAGAGAGAGCGGGAGCAAGGAAGAAAGGTTCATGGGGGAGTCACTATGTTTGGTAAGGATATAGGAAGTGGGAAAAGGACCAGAACAGCCCAAGACAACAGTGTGACCAAGTAGCACCAGGGGGGATCTGATCTCAGAAGACCTGACTGCAGGTTGTGGTGCTGACGTTAGTAGTTGTGTTATTTGGCATCGCTTCATCTTTTTGAGGTAAGTTTCCTTGTGTTTAAAATCTAAACGATAATACTGCTAGGATCATAGGATTAATGGGAAAATTTGAAAGAAATGTTGCTTTTGGGTTGCTTTTGTTCTTAAAAGTTTTGTTGAAGATTTTTCTTACTCTGTTTGAAGTTGAAATTTGCGGGCTCTGATTCGGTTTTACTTTACAATTTAGAAAAATTCAATAGAAATTCTGTATCAAAGTGCCTAGCCTATAGCATTCATTTAATGCTGCCTGAATGGAAGGATGCACCCCATTTTTCTCAAAAAAAAAAAAAAAAACATACCCAGTTATGCAGGATTTACATTGTTTACTTTTTTGACCTTTAAAATACAAATATCTTTTTTCCTTGTTTTTTCAAGGTGATACTTATGTAAACTTCTTATAATAAAAGTTAGACAGTCCTTTCAGATATCTGAAGAAATATTCAGAAATAATTTTTCACAAGTCTGGGGGTAAGTGTGCACATACATAAAATTATGTATATACACATACATGTAGTTCTTTACATATTCATGTATAGGTGTATGGACATAATTCTGCATGAATTATGCTTCTATATTTTTTTTAAAGACTTATTTATTCATTCAGAAAGAGCGAGAGAGAGGCAGAGACACAGGCAGAGGGAGAAGCAGGCTCCATGCAGGAATCCTGACATGGGACTCGATCCCAGGTCCCCAGGATCACACCCCGGGCTGCAGGTAGCGCTAAACCGCTGCGCCACCGGGGCTGCCCTGCTTCTATATTCTTTTAAGCTTTTATGCTTTTATGGTCTTTTAAGCTACTCTGTGTTTTTTATATAACGTGACAAATTTTAAGCAATACATACATATAAATTATTTTATATATATTGCTCTGCCTACTTTTAAAAGGGTTTGGTGGACCTTGCAAAGCAACATATGACAGAGAGCACAAGAAAATTAAGAATAGACTTACCTATGAATTCCTTGATATTTAATACAAAGAGGAAAAGGAAATTACTTTCAGAGCTCTCATCTGAGAAAAATATGACTAATTTTTATAATAGTGAATTTCTAATCAAAATTTGTTATATTAGAAAAGAAAATTTCATATAGCAAATAGCTTATCTGCATTTAGATTTTTTAAATTATAATTTTTGCCAAATTAATTCTCATACACAATTTTGACATTGATTTCTTGCTGTTTATGCAGAATTTTCAATTTTCTGGGGCACTTGAGTGGTTCAGTCCGTTAAACATCCAACTTTTGATTTCAGTTCAAATCATGATCTCCAGGTTGTAAGATCGAGCCCCTATGTGGGGCTCCATGCTGAGCATGCAACCTGCTTGGGATTCTTTCTCTCTCTCTCTCTCTCTCTCTCTCTCTCTCTCTCTCTCTCTCCCCCTCCCCCCTTCCCCCCTCCCTCCCTCACCCCTCATTCATGCACTCTTTCTCTCTAAAGATAAAATTAAATTTAAAAAAATAATTTTTAATTTTCTGTCATTAAGGTTTTTCTGGACTATTGTAGTACTACCAAAAATAATTTAGCTCTGTCATCATGAATAAGGCTCCTTTCTACCAAAGGAGACTATTTAATTTTAAAATTTTGTATATAATTATATGTGTATTTTATATATACATATAAATTATATAGTTGTTTGCAGTCCAAGGTTTATCCAGAACTTGCATTCAATAGAAGATAACATTTCTTTATAAAGAGTATTCCTCCAAAGTACGATTCAGTAAAAGAAATTTCATGGAGACCTTTCAACTCCTACCCCACCAACTTCCCTGGCTTTCATTATTCCCCTTTTCTCCTTTATTTTTCCTTAAAGTATTTTTCCCATCTCCATCCACATGATATATTGCCTGCCTGCCTGCCTTCCTTCCTTCCTTCCTTCCTTCCTTCCTTCCTTCCTTCCTTCCTTCCTTCCATTGTTTCCTGTTCCTGTATTGGTTTCACATATTGTGATTTTCATTTGTTTTGTTCACTCACTCATTTCCTATACCGGAAACACAGAGCAGATTTCTGGTAAATGTTTGTTGACTGAATGAGTTTTGGGTTGGTTTGATCCAGGAATCATTTTTTAGAGTGTGTAGACAATGTATATATTGAGTTTCTTTAGCTAACCTTTATAATACTTTTCTCAGTCTCTTTCAGTAGGTGTTGATCAACAGTAAGGATGCAATGGCATCTTCCAATTAAAATCTTTAATAGAGTTTTGTGTTTCCAATTTAGGATATAGGTCTATAACCTAACAGTTTAGTGGACTAGAAGTAGTTTTGCTTTTTTCTTGTGGAAAAATTGAAAAGCATAGCAAGGAGCATTGCAAGAATGTGCCCCTGTATGGGAGACCATGTAGCCCCATCACAGAAGTGAGCCAGAATCTTCTCATGAAATAATAGAGTATTGCCAATTCAGTTGAGGCCATAAAACATAATCTGTTATCCTACAAGTCATTAAAGCAGACATAGCCAAAAGTTGGCTCATTGTTGTTATGCAGATGTCACAAATGTACTGATGAAGCGTCAGACTTCTAGTATATAAGCTATCTGGTGTATCTTCCATGATAAGCTAGTTATAAAACATTTCCTTCGGGATCCCTGGGTGGCTCAGTGGTTTAGCACCTGCCTTTGGCCCAGGGCCTGATCCTGGGGTCCTGGGATCAAGTCCCACGTTGGGCTCCCTGCAGGGAGCCTGCTTCTCCCTCTGCCTGTGTCTCTGCCTCTCTCTGTGTCTCTGTCTATCATGAATAAATAAATAAAGTCTTTAAAAAAATTTCCTTAGATTAGCTTATATATGAATCTTGATGGATGATATTTAATTCTAAGAAAATCATCAATTACTGTTACTCAGTTGATAGTACTAGATTTAATTAGCATAAATTAAGGAGGCCTTTGTAGTGGAGACATTAATGCTAATGCAGTTTTACTAAGCATGCTAACATTTAATATTTCCTTTAGGAAAAACCATAGTGAAATCATTAAAAGCCTTGACTCTGGAGTTAGGTGGCCTGGGTTCATGTCCCAGTTCTGCCACTTACTAGTTGTGTTACCTTCGCCCGGTTACCTTTAGCCCTTGTTTTACCTTAGCCTTGATCTCCTCAATTTAGGATTGGCGTAGTAATCTAATAGCTTCCTTCCTATGGATGCTTTGAGGACTGGATGAAAGAATGCATCTTGCCTGACTTATAGCAATTACCCCCAGAGTTAGCTGTCATTACTATCAATAGTAATGTGGATTTATTTACCTTAGAATTGTGTTCCCATTGGAGAGCAGCTTCAGTCGGTTTTGGGAAATCCTGGTTACAAACGCATGATGGACCTGCAGTCCTCATCTGCTTCAGGAACTTTAGACAAGTCACCCTCCACGCCTTTCCCTTTTAGAACTGGATTGACATCCGGATCCCTGGCTGAAGACTTAAAAGCTTATATTGATAAAAGTCTGCAGCCACTTGGTGGAGGAAACATGACAGACCTCAAAGATTATAACGTGGTGCCACAAAACCATTCTCTTCTTGAGAATGACCTCAGAAATGCAGTTTCTTCTTTCCTACCGAAGAAAGCAAGTGATCACTCAACTCTACTTAACTCTGAGTTGCCGCCTTTTCTCCAGAAGTGTAGTCAAGTTAACCATCTCCGTGTGGGACATAACACCAAGTGGCAGGGAAGCATCACTAAGGCCAGTGAAGGCGTTGTTGGTGTTGGGTAAGTATTTATTTTGAGACAAACATGGTTTAAATTTCATAGAAGAATCAGTTGTAAGAAAATAGATTTGTTTCACTAAAAATTTACTGCCTGAAGCTGTTTCCACAGGTAATCTTTGAAGCTTCCACGTTTTAGCATTAACACAGTTATAGGGGATAAATATTCTACAGGGTAGAATGAATCACTTTTGAAGAAATGCCTAAAATTGAAGGTGTTGGTCACTTCTTAGGCATTTTATGGAAGGAGTACAAGCATCACATAAGGGAGTACAAAGTGGTGTGAATGGGGAGGAGCCATGGGAACCATGACAAGATCTGATCTTGTCTGTCCCAGGCTAATTTTGGAGTCATCAAGACATAATGCATAAGCCCTTATCTGCCGATCTCATAATTCCGATTTGGGGGCAGTCTTAGTTTGATTAAAGGGTGGCTGAGTATATTTAGTATGTTTCCCATCCTTTATGTAGATGTGATATGTCAAAATATTGCGCTAGACTGAAATTCAGGACTCCAGTCATAGTCCTGGCTTAACTAATTTCCCTTATTATTTAAACCTTGTGACTTAGATTTTTTTCACATGTAAAATGACATTAAATGGTTGAAATTTTCTTTTTTTTGGAGATTAATTTATTTTAGAGAGCAAGAAAACATAGGCTTAGGGGGTGCGGGTGAGTTTAAATCTCAAGCCAACTCCACACTAAGCATGGCGTCCACATGGGGCTTCATCTCAGGATCCTGAGATCATGACCTGGGCTGAAATCAAGGGTCAGTTGCTTAACCAACTGAGCTATCCAGGCCCCCCTGCTTGAAATTTTCTTAAAGTGTCTGATAGGGAAGCCTGGGTGGCTCAGTGGTTGAGCATCTGCCTTTGGCTCGGGTTATGATCCTGGGGTCCTGGGATTGAGTCCCACGTCAGGCTCCCTGCAGAAAGCCTGCTTCTCCCCCTATGTCTCTGCTTCTCTATCTGTGTCTCTTATGAATAAATAAATAAAATCTTAAAATAAATAAATAAATAAATAAATAAATAAATAAATAAATAAATAAATAAAATCTTTAAAGGAAAAAAATCTCTGATATAACATTGAAATTTGAGGATTTTAATAAGTTATTGGGAAAAATGGTTTTTATTCAATAAGGATATTTATTACTTAGTAATATAATATTTTAGTAAGGATACTCAATAAGGAAAAGTAACTTTAGTCTTCAGTTGTTGACAGCTTACATCAGTGAACTAGCTGGTATGTGATACAGCAAAACAAAAAAATTACTGAGATTAAAAACTGCTTCTGGGTCTAGCTGAGATTGAATGTCCCCATCCCTCTCAGGTCTGTCATGTAAAGTGAATAAACCTTTTTTAAATTTTAAACAGAAAGGATGGAAGAGAGTTTTATTCAAGCCCAAAGTAGGATAGCTGCCCTGGATACACAGTCCTCACAAAGAAGAGGATTGGAACGATGAGAAGGGTGATACTTAGGAAGGGTGATTCGTATTTTTTTCTCCAAGCAAGGAACATGTGTTGCCGGGTGACTTTTTTTTTTACATAAAGAGGCACAAATCATGACAAAGGACATTCCAGAAAGGTACAGATTTTATCATATGTTTTTAGTATATGTAAGGGTGTATTACATTAATCTTAGGACTAAAGTTTTTAAAATTTTTCTTATCTTCATGTTTGGAATGTTCCTTTTTGATTACTTGTTTTTTTATTTTTATTTTTATTTTTATTTATTTATTTTTTTAATTTTTATTTATTTATGATAGTCACAGAGAGAGAGGCAGAGACATAGGCAGAGGGAGAAGCAGGCTCCATGCAATGGGAGCCTGATGTGGGATTCGATCCTGGGTCTCCAGGATCACGCCCTGGGCCAAAGGCAGGCGCCAAACCGCTGCGCCACCCAGGGATCCCTACTTGTTTTTTTAACAAAGCAGATAGACAATGTGTACTTGGGGCAGAATTGGGCCTGAGCTTTGAGATTTCACCCAGTCATTTTGACCTTGGTAAAATGTTAAAGTCAAGCCTTCCTGGAAGCCTGGGAGCAGGGCCATTGAACATTAAAGCTGAAAATTTCTTTTACCAAATCCTCCCCTTTACAAATAGAAAACCCTGGATATAATAAACATATAGTGACTGTAAAAGATAGAAGTCAGACTGCTTAGGGACTGTAAGGTACTGTCCCTTAATTCCCAGTTTTCTGAGATTCTTTCTCATCATAAATCAGTGTTGGACTTTGTCAGATATTTTTTCTACATCAGTTTATGTGATCATGAATTTTCTTCTATAGTTTGTTGATATGGTAAATTACATTAATTTTCAAAAACTGAACCAGCCTTACATACCTAGAATAAATCCTGCTTGGTCATAGAGTATAATTCTTCTTTTTTAAGCATTGCTACATTTAATTTGCTTATATTTGTCAAGTATTCTCATATCTAATTCATGAGCGATAATGATCTATATTTCCTTTTTCTTACACTGTCTTTGGTTTTATATCAGGGTAATACTAGCTTCGTGAAATGAGTTCTGTGTTTTAGAAGAGATTGATATAAAGTTGCTCTTTTTAAAACTTGTGGTAAAATTCTCCAATGAAACCAACTGGCTTGAATGTTTCTTTCTTGGGAACTTTTTAATTACATATTCAATTTCTTTTTTTTTTTTTAATCTTTATTTATTTATGATAGTCACACAGAGAGAGAGGCAGAGACATAGGCAGAGGAAGAAGCAGGCTCCATGCACCTGGAGCCCGACGTGGGATTCGATCCCGGGTCTCCAGGATTGTGCCCTGGGCCAAAGGCAGGCGCTAAACCGCTGCGCCACCCAGGGATCCCACATATTCAATTTCTAACAGTGAAGTTGTCAGTTCTCCCACTGATATGCAGGCCTAAAGTAGAGATTACTTAGAATCTTTAAAAACAAAAACACAAAGCTATAAAACTTCCCCAGTAATATATAGGAGAACATTTGGGGACCTAAGACTAGGAAAAGACCCTTAGATGATTCCAGAAAAAGACCCTTAGATGATTCCAGAATCACAGTAATGCTAACATCAATACTAGATCCTTCAAAATATAAAACTTCTGCCTGTGAAAGACCCTGTTAAGAGGATTAAAATACAGATACAAACTGGGAGAAAGTATTCAAGTCACAAATTTAACAAATGACCTACATTTCTGTAGCTCCCAAAATTCACATTAGAAGAAAATTCAATTAGAGGATGGGCAGCTGAGACGTTTTACCAAAAAAGGCACACAGATCAAATAAGCAAATGAAGAGATGATCATCACTGACCTCATGGCTCCCAGGGAAATGAATATCAAAACCGTAAGATACTACTACATGGTTATTTGAAGGCTAAAGTAAAAACACAAAATGGTAGCAATACCAGATGCTGCTGAGGATATGGAGAAACTGGATCTCTTCTACATTGCTAGTGGGGTTTAGAATGCTATAGCCACTGTAACAATACCTTGGCAGTTTCTTGAAAACTAAACATAACAGTTAATGTGTGATCTGGCAATCCAACTCCTGAGCCTTTGTCCCAGAAAAATGAAAACTTCTGTCCACACAAGGAACTGCCCAGTTCTTCATGCAAAGCCTTGTTTCTATGTAATAGTCCCAAACTGGAAACAACCAAAATGTCTTAAAATACATGAAGAGTTAAAACAAACTGGCATGTCCATACCACGGGATGCTAATCAACAAAAAGGAACGAACCATTGACCCACACAATAATAACTTGGATGGCTCCCAAGAACATTGTGCTGAATGACCAAAGAGAATCTTAGGTGGTCACGTACTATATGATTGCATTTGCACAACATTCCCAGCTAAAGTGGTAGAGATGGAGACCATTGGTGGTTGCCAGGTGTTAGGGGAGTGGCTGTGACAGGGTGGCAGGAGGGAGATCCTTGTAGGAAAGGAGGAGTTGTGCATCTCAGCTGCGGTGATGTTCACGTGACTGTGTGTACATGGGAGAGGGTAGCATACACACACTGCCAACATCAGTTTTCTGGTTTTGTGTTCTACCAGAGTTAGGTGAGGTGGGACCATTGGGTGAGGGTACTGGGAACTCTAGCATCTTTACAACTTCCTGTGACTCTGTAGTTACTTGGAAAACAGTTTTAAAAACCCTTATATATATACTGGAATGAGGCTGTCAAACTTCTTGGTCTTTACACTGAAAAATAATTGAAGCCTCTAAAGAACCTTTATTTATGCAGACTATACAAAAGGATTCATTTGTTGAAAAATAACAACAAATACCTGTTCCCGTTATATAGGAACATAACAGTTTTTATGAAAAATTTCTTTTCTAAGAAGCTTAGCGAGAATGGTATCCTGTGAAATGTATAGACTCAATAATAACTTCTGGTTGCATTCTCAGCTGTATTGCCCCCCCCCCCCCCAAGCGTGTAGCATCAGTAGCTAGGAAGACACAGAAGTGGAGAGAACAAATGGGGTTAATCTCTGAAGAGAAGATTTATACCCTAAGTTTACTACTTTTGGAAAGTCTAAGAAACATAAGAATACACAACCACAACTTGTGTTAATCACCTGAGCAGTGACATTACACCTTGGGTAGCCTCTGGAAAATGTCCCTGTATGTTCTTGAGAATCCTGAGGATGAGTTCAGATAACATCTTAGTAGTAGCGTGAGCACATTTGCCACTTCATGGAAGCTGAAAAAGTCATGGCGACCCCAGGGTTGTGTGGACCATACTCAGTCACTGCTCTAGATTCATTTGTTGTGAACTTGAGAAGCTGTGGAGTGCTTTTTACTATTTTTTTTTCCCAGACTTTATTTATTTATGTGTGTAAATATGTATGAATGAATGAGAGAGGGAGCACGAGCTGGGGGATGGGCAGAAGGAGAAACAGACCCCCCTGAGCAGGAACCCTGAGATCATGACTGAGCCAAAGTCAGACACTTACCTGACTGAACCACCCAGGTGCCCCCATTCTACTATTTTTATTTCTACTTGCCCATTCCAGTTATATTCAGTTTTAAACGTTTTCATATTAGGTTAGAAAAGAATCATCCAGTTATTAAATGAGGTGGTACAAGTGACAAAAGACAAAACTAGTAATTGTAGAGTTGTTGGGGGAGGTTCTTGGAAGACCTACATGGAGACCTTTAACAACTGGGCGAGATCAGTTCTGAATTGGGGCTCAAAATCCAAAGACCTTTAGTAAAGACTTGTTCTTTGAGGGTAGACATTCTGTCTTCATCGTTACAGTCTCATTTCAGTTGTATGCTGAGATGTTGAAAGAAAGGTACAGAATGCTTTGTGCGTTCAGGTCGTGGTTGCCTGTTGCAGATGTATTTTGGCAGCTGGAAATAGGTCATGCGGGGACGGCACAGTTGCCCAGACTGATTTCCGCACTGTACGCTGGCTGCTGGTGTTAGCATAGTTGGGTTGTTTGTGTTATGAGATCAGAGATAACTGTCGTACTGGCCTTTGAAAATGTATTTTTAGAACGGAAGAGCAACCTGTGTGTTCCTACTTAGAAAAGATTCTCACTAAAAACTTGGAACTGATGGAAAAGAGACTCGTGGACTACGTCGACCAGCGACTGTGTAAACTCCAAGAGCACATGGACGCCAAGATTGCTCTGTTAATGGACCTGCTGCAGAGTCCCTACTCCCCACCCCCGGGGACCGCCCTCAGACCCTGTGACTCTGGAGAAAGACTTTCAAATGGAGAAAGATAAGTGCTCAACCTTATCTGTGTGCTACAGATATTTATTACGTATTTATTGCAAAGCCTAAACCCCCAAGGTTCAAAGCAAGTATTTCATGTCATTTGAGGATCATCCTCTCCCTTCCATCAAGTGACCTCCGTGTTCATTTGAACTCTACTTGTTACTGTAAATCCAGTACTGTGCACTAGGATTAATGGGATAGGGTCACCTACTATTTTTGTTTGCAATAATGTTTACTTTTATTTTTTATTTGTATTTACTTTTATTTTTGTTTAAGTGTTTTAACTTTTTTTTACAATTTGTATTTTAATTCATGAATCTGTTTTATATATGTGTTTAAGTGCTGTTTTAATTTATACAAAGGCCCTATGTTTTAGGTGCGTGAGAAAAGTACAGTGTTTGATATATTTTTATCTAATTGATTGTTCTTAGAAACCTTAGACTATTTAGGCCTTGCTTGCAACCTTTAATTCCCAGTCACCAAATTACATTTCATATTGTTTATTTCAGATAAAAAATTAAATGTGTTTCTGCACCTTTAGTTTACATCGGGGCCATTATTTTTATGTTCTGTCACATTGAAGCTATACTGTGGGTAGGGGAGAAACATCAAACTGGCGCTTTTTTTGTTAAGATTATTACTTTAGATTTTGCGTTTGATGTAAAACAGGAGAAGTCATCTTGTTTTATTTCAGTAAACACAACTTTTTTGAGTTGATAGTGGTTCTTCTTTCCATAGCCCTTCCCTGGTACGTTTAACATGTGAAGTGCTGAGCCTCTGCATGCAAAGATGAAGGCATATGAATCAAGAAGATTGTGCCTTGGTGGCGGATGTAATTTTCAGAAATTATGACTATTTTATGTGTCTTGAGGGCTGGTATATTTGCATCTAAAAAATAAATGCATCTACTCTGGAAACTATGTGTCTTATATAAATACAAAAATGTTTTTGAAGATTTTATTATTATTTATTTAAGAGAGAGCAAGAGAGAGAGAGAGCATGCGCAAGCGCACATGTAGGGAAGGGGCAGAGGACAAGGGAGACACAGACTCCCCACTGAGCAGGGAGCCGGACTGGGGGGCCTTAATCCCACGACCCCGGGATCATGACGTGATCCGAAGGCAGACGCTTAACCAACTGAGCCACCCAGGCACCCCAAAAATATTTTCATCTAATATTTATTCAAAATGAAAATGATGTTTTACACTCATTGCATGTTTTGGTGAATATAGTTTTTTAAAGTGAGAACTAATACAGTGTTCATTTATGAATCATTCTGACCTCAGTGACAGGAGGTCTGTATATTACTTTTTTCAAGCTTTTCCTAATTTTATTCACGACCTATGTAGCCAGTAAATAGCATTTCTGCCCACAGTCGGAAAATGTGTTGCACTTAAAGCTCAACCCTTCTGTTAATAGCTGTACAGTTTCTGATAGTTGTGGTCTGTTCTTTGGTTCAGAAATTGCCTCAAAATAGTTACAACTAGAACACACAAGGTATGTTTTATAAAATGATTAGAATAATACAATATTCATGACTATAGTACTAGAAATAATTCATATGTGCTTTAATTCCTGATTTTCCATTTAATTTTTCTGTGTTAATGAAGACCTTACATTTTATATGTATTAAAAATTCAGAGGTATTGATTTTCTTAAAAACTGTTGTACATAAATGTATGTATTGCTTTATTATTATTTCTGAAAATACTGCCTGAATTTGCTCTGCAGAAGCAGCAGACTATAATACTTACAAACTCTTTATTATTAAGTCTTTTTTTTTCTTGTGAGTTTTCTCCACATATAATAAGCCAAGTCTGCAGAGTAATGTGTGTTCTAATTTCCCCATTTTTACCACTTTGAGCATCCTTTTGTCTCCTTTCCCATGGAGGTTTGCTGAGGTTTCCATTCCACTTCCATCAGTGGATCGATTGTCAGTGTTTGGGGTGCAGGGCAGAGAGAGTTTATGCCCTGCTGCCCTAGGACTCTTCTTAAGGTGTGGCCGCGGAGACTGGCATTGGAGGCTCTTCCTCACTCAGCCCCAGCCCAGCTTTCCAGCCTCATCAGCCACCTCCACATCACCTGCTGTGCCAGCCTGTCCTTTCTTCCCACAGCCCCTCACATTCCTGGTTCCAGCAGAACAGGAATGTTCTCCTCCTCTGGTTCCCACCTCTCCCTACCCTACACTAGCATTCCAGCTCAGCACAGATGCAGCCACACTGGGTCCCTCCCCCGGGAAGGAAGCAAGCAGCTGGATGAGTGAAACAGGCAACACAGAAGGCTCTTTTCGGGGCACGGAAAACAGTCTAGGTTGGCTAATGCATAGGATGCAGCTGAGGCCTGGGGAGGGAATGAAGAGGGAAGGCCTGAAAAGGTGGCCTGGCTTTGGCTTTGGAAAACCCTGAATGCTCCACTCTGGAGATTTGTCAACACCAAGGAATCAGTGGTTTAAGAAGAGTGACGTGGTCATCTCTGGGCCTCAGAAAGCCAAGCAGAGTGGAACTTTGCTCACGAACCCACTTGCAGAATTTCTTGGCGTTCTGCTTTGCGCTGCAGCAGAATCTGGGTGCTGTGAATGCAGAACCCCCTTAACATGTGATTGCCTGACAAGTTAGGTCAGCATTTCTCATCGTTTGCTCTTCGATCTTTGTCAGAATCACTTGGGGAACTTGTCAAACATGAAGGTTTCTCGAGCCCCAACGCACATCTTCTGAATCAGACCAGAGGGAGAAACGGTCCCTGAACGGGCATTTCAAAGGATCTCAGGGTTATTATAAAACAGGCCAAGCCGGGAGAGTCTGCGTTGGTTCATAACACAGCACACTCCAACACGTAGCCATCCGATCAGCCCCATGATCCCTCATCTGGGAGCTGGTCAGAAGGCAAATTCATGGGCTCCATCCCAGAACCAGTGAAGCAGAGTCTCGGGGGGTGGGCAGGAATCTGCTTTTACGGCTCTCCAGGTGATTCTCATACACACAAGTTAGAGAACCACTGCTTTAATGAATGGATGTCTCTGAAGAAATAGACCCACAATTTCAAACACCCAAGACAGGTATCTGTATAACCTTGTATCTGTAGGAGATGCTCCTGGACGTTTATGTTTAAATGAGAACCAGCAGTTCCAGAATAATAGTAGAAGAGGAAGGCAACTCTGACTTCTTGAGAGTCAGAATTTCTGAACCATGAAATGACTCAAATGGAACATAGTTCTTTTTACTGCAGACTTTCCCTAGCAGAGACACCTTGGTAGAGTTTCCATCAAAAATTTTTAGTGTTTTCACTTTTTCTTTTTTAAGATTTTTTTTTTTAATTTATTCATAGACACAGAGAGGCAGAGACACAGGGAGAGGGAGAAGCAGGCTCCATGCAGGCAGCCCGATGTGGGACTTGATCCCAGGTCTCCAGGATCACACCCCAGGCTGCAGGTGGCGCCAAACCGCTGCGCCACCAGGCGCATTTCCATTGGGATCATGCCTGCAAACAGAACACGTGTGGCTGGAGATGAACCACCAGCAGAGGGGCTCACTGCTTGCATTCGTGTCTCAGTTTACAAAGTAAGTGTGATATGTCCATTTATGTGGAAACCTCTCAAAGACCCAAAAGCCACCACCGCCACAACCACCCTTGTCAAACCACACAGCACCCACTATCTTGAAACAGGCCCAGGAAGCTGAATGGCTTTGCCAATGGTTCTGACAAGTCATGGGGGGACGGTGGGCCTGGAATCCACCTCTCTTCCGTAGGCCATGTGGATTGTGGGGTGGGACCTCCCTATTTAGAATTGATCTCTGATAATTTGAAATCCAAGGTTGTTGAAAGGTGAAGCAACTCGTCTTCCATGGCCCCCTCTCAAGGTAAAGCAAATTTAGCCTCTTCTACATGCTTTTCTACCATTGTGACATTGTCTCTCCGAATGCACCTTGGAAGACATATTTTCAGGATTGCTTAGAGGACAATACACAAGGGTGGACAAATCTGAATTCTTCAATCACCTGCTGTATAAATTTGGATGAGTGATTCTTTTTCTTGACCTCAGCTTTCTGTAAAATGGGGGATGTCACAGCCTACCTCATGCTGTAGCATAAGGTTTATAATATTATGAACATGACATAGTAGATGTTAGATGGCAAATGTTAAATTTTTCTCTCCCTTTTCCTACTGTGTTCTCTTAAATGGGTGTTTCTTAATACCATTACTATTCTGGAGATTTTGAAGTCCCTCTTCTATATCCTACCTTAGCTGCAGGAGACTCACAATCAGTTCTGTTGAGCAGGGGTTCTCGAGTCTAATTCAGGAACGATCAGCATCACCTTGAAAGTTACTCAAAATGCAGGTTCTTGGACCCCACTTCAGACATACTGAATCAGAAACTCTGAGGCCTTGTGTTTCCTGAAGTCCACCTGCTGACTCGAGTGCCCACTCATTTTGAAAACCATTGGTTTATGTCTAAAAGCACACTTTGCAGCCAGCTTACATGAGTTCCTTCCCCCAAACCCCTGCTGACATACCACAAAGCTGCTCTACACCTGGCAGGGGGAAAATGTAGGCTTTTTACTAGGGTTTTAAACCTCTATGAAATTGGATCCTTGCTTATTTTTCCGACTGGTGTCTTGCTGCCACTCCCCTTCACGCATCTCACTCTAGCCCCAACGACCCCTTTCTTGTTCCTTGAGCACCCCAAACCCATTGCAGCTCAGAGTTCTGTCATTAATATTTGCTTTGCCTCGAATGTACCTCTGATCTCCGATCTCCCTTTTCTCCATGCCTCTGCTGGAGCCCTCAGAAAGGCCTTTCTTGACTATGCTCCCTAAATTCGTCCTCCTCATCCCTATCATTTGGTCAACTATTTTCACTTTTCCTGTTAACCATTCTTTAAGGGGTAGATACATTTAGAATGAATTCTATTCCTTCATCCGAAAATGTCTCTTTCCCCGTCCCTTCCTGAGGGATAATTTTGCTGGATATAGAATTTAGGGTTCTTTTCATTCAGCGCTTGAGAGGTATCATGTGCTACTTCTGTCTGGCTGCTGCGGTCACAGATGAGAAGTCTATTGTTTGGAACTGGTGTCCCCCTGTAGGTAGGGTGTTATGTCTCTCTGGCTGCTTTCGTTTGTTTGTCTTTAGTTTTGAAAAATCTCATTATAATGTGTCTTGTCATGGATTTTCTTGGGTTTATCCTGTTTGGAGTTTTCTCTGCTTCTTGAATCTGTGTGGTTTTCTTTTTAAGATTTTATTTATTCATTAGAGAGAGAGAGAGAGAGAGAGAGAGAGAGGCAGAGACACAGGCAGAGGGAGAAGCAGGGTCCGTGCAGGGAGCCCGACATGGGACTTGATCCCGGGTCTCCAGGATCAGGCCCTGGGCTGAAGGCGGTGCTAAACCGCTGAGCCACCAGGGCTGCCCTCATTTTTGTAACCCTTATATCTCCTGATTAGGTATGAAAATCTTCCAATGAGCATGTACTTGAATTCTAGTAAATGGCATTGCATTATTTTGTTGCATAGCTAAAGCATAAAGCCTAATCAGCCTTCTAAACTGAGCTTTTAAGTGTAAGGGGATTTTTAGTCTCCCCATATTTCCCTTTTTTTTTTTTTTTTCATTAAAATCTTATATCAGCTTTTGAGGAGCAGTCAAATCCTGAGAATCAATGTAAGGGAAATAAGACCTGAAAAGGAAAAGACTTAGAATTAAATGGTTCAAAATAGTCTCTCTTTCCTGAGGGCTAAAGTACACTGGTACATGGGACAGAATTCAGAACTCTGCGGAAGAGCTGCTGTCCTGAGAGCTGATGTCACATCGCTGTGGCATAGAACATGGGGCTGGGCAGTGGCTGTGCTTCAAAAGCAAGTTCTTCAACCTTGGATCTTAATTCCTTCTGACAAGGGTGATTCTATCCTTCTTTCTCAAATTACGGCTTCCATAAAATACCCTGTTCCCTAAATTTTTTTAAATTGTTTTTAATACTTGGCCTTCATCCAGATCTGGACGGTTTACCTCTAGTAAGTATGCCTCGCAGTTACATTGTTAATGCTGCTTTCCTGGCTCACTGTTCCCTAATTTCAGAGCGTCAGATTAAACACTTTGCTGTTTTCAGGCCAATTTTCGTGGGAGAATTTCGGAGGAAAAGTGTCCAAAAGGCCTGTTATCTCCTGGAGAGACAGAATGAGGGACAGGGGCTCCTAAGATGTCCTGAAACCATAATATGGCAGGACAGTTGTCCGTGGGAGAATTAGAAACTTTGTTCCCTTAAAACTCACCACTTCCAAGGTGCGTTTGCATATTCTCAGCATTGTACAGCAGGACACTTTGAAAAAAGACATTTCCTTTGTCATTCCCAGGAACCATTTTAAACTTGACGAACAGCAAGGGGTCACTGTTGACTCTATCAGTGCATGTATTTCATGAGGCCCAGAGGTTTGGGACTAAAACCACCTGCACAAGGGTAGGCCTGTGTGGTAGTTGTAGCTGCTCATTGCTGCCTGTGAAAAGGAAAAACATTCTTCCCAATTTCTCTCCTGATTTCCTTCCCGCCGGAGTTTACATTTCAGTTGCTTTTCATCCACATATAAACCCTATCCCCCTGTGGGCCAGCCTGGGCTCCCTGGGAACATTCATGCATGGTTTACACGTATGACACCTGGGGTTTGGGGCTCATGGGTCCCCCGCTGAAGGAAGCTGGGGCCTGGGATGGGGAGGGAAGCCACATTCACTGCCTCCCTGCACTTCTCTGCACAGGTGCCTATGACATGCTTGACCTCAAGATCCTGATTGCCATTGGTGGCAGCTTATTGATTGTCACGATTGTGCTGATGGCTGTTGTCCTCTGTCTTTACTACAAACTATTCCGCACATTAAAGTGAGTGATGTGGGTAAGAGTGAAAAGCACCCCCTCAAATAGGATACCCGGGGCTCCCTGCCTGAGCAGGGTCATCCCTTGCCCTGTGCCCACACCCAGGGGGGAAGTCAGGAGCAGCAGGTAGGTCTGAAAACACAAAGACAGGTGAGTGTGGAATCTTGAGTTTTCCCCCTTCTGGCTTAGGGCTGTGAGCTCATAAGTAGAATGTTCTCAGCAGAGACGGGGGGCTGCTGCTGTGATGCTTTGCCCCACTACCCTCCCCGAGTGGACCCTCAGCGGCTTACTCCTCACACTGGCTGGGCCCTCCCTCTGTCCCAGGCCCTGCAGACTGTGCAGGAGGCTGTGGGTGAGTCTGTGCCTGGGATTCACTCAGAGGACAGGCTGGATTGACCTCCTCTTAGCGGAGTTGGGGGAGCGGTCAGGGGGTTCTCTCATTCACGTGCATGGCCCTGGGGACAGTGAGGTGGGCCTGGAGGACTGTGGGGAAGCTGAGCTGGGTGAAGGTCCCGGGGACACCTGACAGGGGAGTGCAGCCCAGACAAAAGATCATTAACTTTGGGGGAGAGGAACCCTGGAGCCTGGGAGAGAGATGGGTCGTGAAGCCGTGCTGTTCCCGTCCTAGGGAAGTGAAGCCTGTGAGCTGGAAGGTAAATCCCAGAACATGGGGGGTGGGGGTGGCCAAGTGTGGCCCCTTCCCCATCCCGCTCTGTACTTGATGGGCCTGCAGGGATCGGCTGGGTGATCCACACCTGCGCTTGCTCTCTCTTATTGGCTGTAACCTGATTTTCCATTTCTAGCAGTGGGACAGGAAGGGATTGGATAGGAGCTTGGGACAGGGGCCGAGAGCTCTAGTTTCGGGCTCCTGTCATGTCTTTGATTGGCTCCAGCCCCAAACCTCCCAGATACCCCTGATAATTATGACAAATGGATGGAGAAGAAAAATTCTAATTCCATGCTCTGTGTGTTTTCTTAAGGGCTTCCAAGGCGTCTGTTCCCCAGACCACCAGCAGTAATAATCAAATCACAAAGACCCAGGCCACAGTCTCCACTGAGTCCTATCCCAGCCTCAAGTGCTATGACCAGTGTAAAGCGTGTATCAACTACAATCCCCCGCCACCGTGCTACTATGATATAAACGAGGGACTCTGACTTGGGTGGACACAAATATCTTCATGTGCAGTATTTCTTTTCCAGTAGAATTTATTATTGAAGTCAGGGTCAAGTAGTGTTTACATCATATTATGTGCTATTTAACATTATATTTATGTACTTCTGAATAAATGTGCAATACTGAAAACAATCCTCTCTGCCTCTGGTATTTTTGGTGGCGGTTATGTACTTAAACTTTTGTACTACCCACTTAGGATCTTGGGGCAACTAGCTTGTAATACTGCGGAGGAGGAGAGTCAGAGCGAAAAGAAAAAGGCATGTAAACAATTTAACAGGAAGGGATACTGTGCTAGATGCTTGGGATGGAAAAACCAAAGCTTCTGAAAACTAAGTTTAGAGTAAGCTTCACAGCAGCCTAGGCAGAGAGGGAAACACAGCATTTCCAAATGGGACATACTTTGTGCCGATGCTAAATTCTGCTTGGATTTTATGACATGGAGCCCTCTCTTTGAGACTCCGAAGACAGGGACATCTTCCTTTGGGTTTTACAAAGATTCAGAACCGGTTTTCAAACACCGGCAGGTACTAACATCTGAGGGCTCACTGTCCAGACGCTTATTTCTTGCAGACCCTTGGGCACTAAGTTGGCTCTGCGGTTGGATGGCTCCGTGGGGAGATTCCCTCCCGTGCTCAAAACTGGACTCTTCTCATGGCAGGTGCCAGGGACACCACGAGGTTCTCGTTGGTGCAGGAGTCTGAGGGTAACATGAGACTCCTGCAGGCAGAGCAGGAGCTGTGGGAGAGGACAGGGATGGACCTTGGGTCAGATGCGGGGAGCTCACAGGCTTACGCCCGGTAGCCTGGGATCCAGGCTGCTTTCTGCCAGCAGTGATGCCAGTGGTGCAATCCACAAGTATTGGGGTATTTGCAGCCACCTGCCCCAGGGGTTAGCTGCAGGGGATGACACCTGGCAAAATAGGTGATGTGGATCAAAGTCCTGGTGGGTGTGGATTACTAAGACTTTGCCACAGGGAAGACCAAGCTCCTGTAACTGGGATCACATCACAAAGTTCAACTCCCGGATTCTGAACACGGGCCCCTCCCCATTCCTGTTACACCTCGACTTCATCACCCCCAGCACTCCTAGCCATCGTGCAGTGTGGATTGCCAGTAAGGTACTGTTTAGGACATAAAATGCAACACAGAAAACCCTTCCTCTCTGTAAGTTGCCCACAGCTGAATTTCTTGGCAGATGCTGCAGCTCAGAGCCAGAGCATTCTAGGTCACAGAATCAGAGGGACAGGGATGGGAAACGAGAACACTTCTGAAGACTCAGAAAGGTCAGGTGGTGGAGAGGACTGGACTTGGGTGGCAGGGAAGGTGTGGAAGGTCACCGAGCCAGGCAGTGGGTCATGATCGGCCCTGACTTGCAGTGGAGCGTGGACGTCACTTCTGCTCTCTGGGCTTAGTTTCCGCTTCTGTCAAAAAGCAGCTCGAGCCACTCTATCTCCATTGGAACTCAAAAGATACTTCCTGAACACACTGGATGGTAGTGAGCTCAAGAGCTGAATGTGGGTGATTAAATAAGCAATGTTAAGTACTCTTAATAGTAATCAAAAGAGTGGCTCCTGGCTGGCTCAGTTCGTTGGACGGCTGCCTTTGGCTCAGGTCATGATCTTAGGGTCCTGGGTTGAGCCCTGCATCAGGCTCCCTGCTTAGGGGGGAGCCTGCTTCTCCTTCTCCATCTGTCCATCCCCCTGCTTTTGTGTGCTCTATCTCTCAAACAAAATCTTTAAAAAAAAATAGTAATTGAGCGCAGCCCGGGTGGCTCAGTGTTTTAGTGCCTGCCTTCAGCCCGGGCCTGATCCTGGAGACCCGGGATCAAGTCCCACATCGGGCTCCCTGCATGGAGCCTGCTTCTCCCTCTGCCTGTGTCTCTGCCTCTCTCTCTCTCTGTCTCTCATGAATAAATAAAATCTTAAAAGAAATAGTAATCAAAATAGTTTAACACAGTTTATTTCTGTGTTTTGAGTTTACTGCTGTATTTGAATTTAAAGGTTTGGGTCAGCAAAGCTATTACCAGATTGACAAAGCTCATTTTGGGGTCATTGCTCATGACACCTAATGGGTTCCAGGCTTTTCTTAGGCACTTATTCCAGACAGAAGACATGGTTCCTGCTCTCAGGTGCTCATAAACACCCTGAAAAGAGAAAGCCCACAAAGCACCACACTCCCCAGGATTTATCAAACAGGTCAAGTCACCTTGGGCCTTGTGGGGGCCCAGGAGATGAGGCAGTCAGGTCTAAAGGAAGTGTGCCCACAGCCTGGCTCCTTCCCAGTGACAGCGCTCATGTAGGCCACACCCTGCAGCTTAGAGGAGGGGTTTTCTCTTCCATCCTGAAGCAGCTGGCTTCACAGAACGGTGCAATGGCCTCTCCAAGACTCGATTACAGCATCAGCTGGGTGGCAATACCTTGCAGGTCTGGGGCAAGGTTCTCCAGAAGGCTTGTGTAGGCTCTGAATCTGTGTGCAGGATACGGTACTATTCCTCTTTCGGCCAGGATTCATAGTTCCAGGAATCAAGGGGTGGAAATGGGACTGGCGCCACTCACCACTGCCTCCAGCACCATTACTCCTAGTGAAGTTTTAGTTTGTTATTCCCACACCTTTCTGCTCTGCTGGCCTAGCTAGAGGTCTTAGTTCCAAGGGAGGCATGCTTCTACTAGGAGACACAGTAATGCTTCCACTGAACTGGAAGTGAGGACTGCCACCAGCCACTTTGGGCTCCTTATGCCGTGGAGTTGACAGACCAAGGAGGAGAGTTACAGTGGTGACGGGGGGGACTGATCCAGACTTCCAGAGGAGAAACTAAACTACACAGTGGAGGGGAGGAGGTTGTCTGAAAGCAGATCCCTTAGGGTATCCCTTCAGAATACCATGCTCTGGGATGAAGGTCAATGGACAACAAGGACCCAATCCGGGCAGGATTACTCATGGCCTAGACCCTTCGGGAATGAGGCTTGTGTCATCATGCTAGGTGAAGAATCATGACCAGCTGAGGTTTTTGATGAAAGCAAAGGGAATACAGAATGAGTAGTAGAAGGTAGTTCTAAACCGCACTTACTGCCACGTGACCAATTACAGAAACAAGGACTATCATGAGTATTATTTCCTCCTTATTGTTATGAACATGCTGGTGCATCTGTACACACGTGTATACATATACCTAATACGCATATTATTAAGCAAATACCTTTGCTTTCTTTTCTTGTTCCTGTATCATGTAACATGTATTGACTTTTTTTCTTAAGATTTATTTTTTCATGAGAGACACTGAGAGAGAGAGAAGCAGAGACACAGGCAGAGGGAGAAGCAGGTTTCATGCAGGGAGCCCGACGTGGGACTCAATCCCAGGTCTCCAGGATCACGCCCTGAGCCAAAGGCAGAGTTCCATGAAGGCAGAACTGTGCCTCCCCTGTTCAAGTATTCTCAGGCCCTAAAACATTTATGAAACCTCTTTTAGTTGAGAGGAAAAAAAGAAATGAAGGAAAGGAGGAAGGAAGGAGGGAGGAGAAAGAAGAGGGCCATGCCACACACTCACACACTTGATCTTCCCGGTCTCACTGTGGACACTGGGATTCCCATCGTCTGCAAAATGTCGTGCTCAAGGGACTTTGATTCACCGGCTCCAGGCTTTCTGGACATAATGGTTTGAAATCCCTGGCCACTGAATCTGGACTTGCATTTATTCTTCCTCCCATCCTGTGCCACCCCCCTCCTCAGCCTCAGCACCCTGGCAGGCATCTGAGCAACCCAGCTGGACCCAGTTTGTCCAGGGGCCACACTACCTGCCTTCAGAATCCAAAGGCTTTCATATGGGGACAAGAGCAGCAAAGGTGTAAGATAACAGTAGCGCCACCTGCTTTGAGATCTGAACAAACAACAGGGTGAAGGCTCAGCTCCCGGTTGGTGCCGTGAAGGATGACTCGGTGCCCACCGTGGGCTGGGCCTCGGAGATCCCCCATGAAGAGCTTTAGCTGGGAACTTTGTGTAGACGTTCCTGGAATGGACTGGGGAGAGCCAACACTCACTGGAGGGATTGCTGATAATCAATCAGGCACACAGCTGCTCTCTTCTCACAAGAGAAGTTTGGCCCTTGCGTGGTCAACCTGACACATTTCCCTGAAGGTCTCCAGAAAGCGCTGAAGCCAGATAAGGAACACTTCTGAGAAGTATAAAACTCTCTGCTAACCCTTTAGGGAGCTTCCTAAAACCCAGATTCCCAGGCTGCACCCCATACAATTAGCTCACAATTCTAGGAGAAGGGACCTGGCTTCAGTGATTTTTATTTTAAATTTTTTATTTTGAAATAGACACAACTGTCTTCTCTAAGTGCCCAGGTTATGGCAGCATGAGGACAAGCTGAGAACGGGGCACTGCACTACGAGAGAGTCCCTCGAGGCTTCAGGAGAACTTCCCCACTTAATGCTCTCAGCAACCCTCTAATCCCAGTCAGTGGGTGGGAAATCCCAGAGAAGTCACTTAATGTGCCCAAGTCACAGACTAATATATGGGTGAGAGAGGACCAGAATCTAAGCCACCTGGCTCCAGAGCCCAAAGTCTTACCCATCCCAGTGGTTCTAAGCTGCAGAGTATCAGAAGCACCTGGACCTGGAAGGTTTTGCAATCGCACAATTGCCCGGCCCTGGGCCCAGGTCCTGATCCAGATGGGGCAGCTGGGGCCTGAGAATGTGTGTGCACAGGGGACAACCTCCCGGGGGCAGTTCCTGATGCCGCTGCTGGCCAGGGTGACACACTGGAGTGTGTGGCCCCACACCACGGGAGTCGGAAGGGACTTCTGATGGGACCTAAAGGAAACAAATTCCCTACTTCCTAGAATTCTCGGGCTCCTAAGAATCATGTACATTGTTCTTGGCACATAGAGAAAGAGGACGGCAGCGGGGCAAGAGCGAGGGAGGGGAGACGAGCATCTCATAGTTCTTAGATGCTCTCTGTGTGCCAGGCCTGTGCTAGGGGCTTCCTGGTCAGGACATTATAAACCTCACCCGGGACAAAAGCTGGGACACCCCAGTTGCAGAAGAGAGAGGAAAGGGAATAGTAAGCCTCTGGCCCAAAGGTACACAGCAGGTAGGGGACTAGGGGGAAGGAGGATCCGGGTTTGTCCGCCGCGTGGTTCCCTCTCAGGCATCTTGGCCCTGGGTCAGAATTCTGAGGGCGTCTGGAGAGACCATCAGAAGGGGCAGAAGACAGCACCCTGGTGTGCCCTGTCCCACGCGGGGCCTGGGACCGTGAATGAGGATGCGGGGATGTGAGGAAAGGGAAGTGGCATCTGGGAAGAGGCTAAATTTGCTTTACCTGGAGAGGGGGCCAAGGAGGAAGGGCTGCTTCACCTTTCAACAGCCTCGGGTTTCAAATATCAAGGGGAATGAGTTCTAAATAAGATCCCCTGCCCACAATTTCCACATGGAAATTTCCACATGGGCATGAGGAACAGGAGGTGGAAGTCGAAGGAAAGGAATTCTGAATCCAGGCCCACCTGCCCCTGGACTTTACTGAATCGTTGATAATGCAGTTCAGTTCCCTGAACCCTGCTTCTTCTTGAAAGGGAAGAGATGGGGGATCTGTGTCGTTGACAAGGGTGCTGGTGATGGGAGCGGTCACTGTTTGAGAGGCTTCCATGGGAGCGGTCACTGTTTAAGAGGCTTCAATGAGAACAGATGTTTTACTACTTGTAAATTGTGATGCTAATGTGAGCGGTTGTGCACTCTTCCTAGTGAGACATTTCTCCCGAATGACAAAGGAAGTATGATCCTACAGCTATATATGCTGTGAATGTCTCACGAATTAGAAAAGACTAGAAAAAGTAGTATGCAAATTATTGAGTGACTGTGGTGACAGGCTGTTCCGGGCAGGGTGTGACCCAACATTAGCACTGTGCTTCCTAAACATGGACAGAGTATCTAAATTAGCCCTTAAAGAATAAAAACTCGGGATCCCTGGGTGGCGCAGCGGTTTAGCGCCTGCCTTTGGCCCAGGGCGCGATCCTGGGGACCCGGGATCGAGTCCCACATCGGGCTCCCGGTGCATGGAGCCTGCTTCTCCCTCTGCCTGTGTCTCTGCCCCCCCCCCCCCCTCTGTGTGACTATCATAAATAAATAAAAATTAAAAAAAAAAAAAGAATAAAAACTCATCAAAACATTAAATGGGTGTGAAATGCCCTAGTTTCATAAAAAATAAAACATTTTAAGATTCATTGAAAATAAAGCATTTCTATTTACTTAAGACAAGTGGTTTCCAAAGTGGATACGTTTATTAAGTGCAAATAGATTACTCTTCGACATACACACAATAGTTCTAATTTCGGGAAATTACACCTGCTGGAGAGAAGTGCAATCTTGATTTCCAGCCCTCATCAATCCGTGCACAACCACAGCACTTCACACTTGAAACCTAACAGAGAAGGGCTCTGGAAAGAACCTGTAGCAGCTCAGAAAAGGAGTGTTCCTTAAACTTGTGTTTACTGAGATAAAAGCTGAATTCTCCCATTTTACATCAAATACTAAAGTACTAATTCCAACGAGGAATAGGTCAGTTTTGATTTTTACTATCCAACTGACTGCTACCCTGTACTGACACTAATAGTGGCCCTGGTGTCCACACACACCTCAAACATTGCATATTATTCATTATCTGAGATTAAATGATACAAAAGGTAAATTAGTGATCTCTGTGAAAGGTTTTTAAGCCTCAGGTATCCAACGCTTCATTAAAAATCAATTACAAAAAGAAAAATTATCCATACTCTACGCATTATTTTTCATACTCCTAAGACTATAAAATAAACCTCTTTATAAATAAAAAATGTACTTCTATCAAACACATTCTATAACACACACTTAGGAATTGCATTAAAAATCTTTAACATTTTCAAACACTTAACCCAGAAATACACAAAAATTTCTGTAAGAGTAAACAGTATTGCAAACAAAAATAGTAGGTGACCCTATCCCATTAATCCTAGTGCACAGTACTGGATTTACAGTAACAAGTAGAGTTCAAATGAACACGGAGGTCACTTGATGGAAGGGAGAGGATGATCCTCAAATGACATGAAATACTTGCTTTGAACCTTGGGGGTTTAGGCTTTGCAATAAATACGTAATAAATATCTGTAGCGCACCGTACAGGTTGAGCACTTATCTTTCTCCATTTGAAAGTCTTTCTCCAGAGTCACAGGGTCTGAGGGCGGTCCCCGGGGGTGGGGAGTAGGGGCTCTGCAGCAGGTCCATTAACAGAGCAATCTTGGCGTCCATGTGCTCTTGGAGTTTACACAGTCGCTGGTCGACGTAGTCCACGAGTCTCTTTTCCATCAGTTCCAAGTTTTTAGTGAGAATCTTTTCTAAGTAGGAACACACAGGTTGCTCTTCCGTTCTAAAAATACATTTTCAAAGGCCAGTACGACAGTTATCTCTGATCTCATAACACAAACAACCCAACTATGCTAACACCAGCAGCCAGCGTACAGTGCGGAAATCAGTCTGGGCAACTGTGCCGTCCCCGCATGACCTATTTCCAGCTGCCAAAATACATCTGCAACAGGCAACCATGACCTGAACGCACAAAGCATTCTGTACCTTTCTTTCAACATCTCAGCATACAACTGAAATGAGACTGTAACGATGAAGACAGAATGTCTACCCTCAAAGAACAAGTCTTTACTAAAGGTCTTTGGATTTTGAGCCCCAATTCAGAACTGATCTCGCCCAGTTGTTAAAGGTCTCCATGTAGGTCTTCCAAGAACCTCCCCCAACAACTCTACAATTACTAGTTTTGTCTTTTGTCACTTGTACCACCTCATTTAATAACTGGATGATTCTTTTCTAACCTAATATGAAAACGTTTAAAACTGAATATAACTGGAATGGGCAAGTAGAAATAAAAATAGTAGAATGGGGCATCTGGGTGGTTCAGTCAGGTAAGTGTCTGACTTTGGCTCAGTCATGATCTCAGGGTTTCTGCTGGGGGGGGAGGGGTCTGCTTCTCCTTCTGCCCTCCCTCAGCTCATGCTCCCTCTCATTCATTCATACATATATAAATAAAATCTGAAAAAAAAAAAAAAAAAGTAAAGAGCACTCAGTTTCTCAAGTTCACAACCAATGAACACTAGGGCAGTGACTGAGTATGGTCCACACAACCCTGGGGTCGCCATGACTTTTTCAGCTTCCATGAAGTGGCAAATGTGCTCACGTTACTACTAAGATGTTATCTGAACTCTCATCCTTGGGATTCTAAAGAACATACAGGGACATTTTCCAGAGGCTACCCAAGGTGCAATGTCACTGCTCAGGTGACTAACACAAGTTTTGGTTGTGTATGCTTCTGTTTCTTAGACTTTCCAAAGGTAGTAAACTTAGGGTATAAATCTTTTCTTCAGAGATTAACCCCGTTTGTTCTCTCCACTTCTGTGTCTTCCTAGCTACTGATGCTACACGCAGGGGGGCAGAGGGCAATATAGATGAGAATGCAACCAGAAGCTAGTATCGAGTCTATAGATTTCACAGGATACCATTCTCCCTAAGCTTCTTCTAGAAAAGATATTTTTCATAAAAACTGTTATGTTCCTATATAACGGGCTTGTTATTTTTCAACAAATGAATCCTTTTATATAATCTGCATAAATAAAGGTTCTTTAGAGGCTTCAATTATTTTTCAGTGTAAAGACCAAAAAGTTTGACAGCCTCATTCCAGTATATGTAAGGGTTTTTTTAACTGTTTTCCAAGTAACTACAGAGTCACAGGAAGTTGTAAAGATGCTAGAGTTCCCAGTACCCTCACCCAATGGTCCCAATGGTCCCACCTCACCTAACTCTGGTAGAACACAAAACCAGAAAACTGGCAGTGTGTGTATGCTACCCTCTCCCATGTACACACAGTCACGTGAACATCACCACAGCTGAGATGCACAACTCCTCCTTTCCTACAAGCATCTCCCTCCTGCCACCCCAACTGTCACAGCCACTCCCCTAACGCTCTCCACCCCTAACACCTGGCAACCACCAATGGTCTCCATCTCTACCACTTTAGTTGGGAATATTGTGCAAAGGCAATCATATAGTATGTGACCACCTGAGATTCTCTTTGGTCATTCAGCACAATGTCCTCCCAAGTTGCTATTGTGTGGGTCAATGGTTCATTCCTTTTTATTGATTAGCATCCCATGATATGGACATACCACAGTTTGTTTGAAGTCTTCAGGTATTTTAAGACATTTTGATTGTTTCCAGTTTGGGGCTATTACATAGAAACAAGGCTTTGCATGAAGAACTGGGCAGTTCCTTGTGTGGACAGAAGTTTTCATTTTTCTGGGACAAAGGCTCAAGAGTAAGATTGCTGGATCACACATTAACTGTTATGTTTAGTTTTCAAGAAACTGCCAAAGTGTTGGTTACACTGGCTATAGCATTCTACGCCCCCACCAGCAATGTAGAAGAGATCCAGTTTCTCCACATCCTCATCAGCATTCTGTACTGCCACCATTTTTTGAAATTTTAGCCTTAGACTTACTGTGCAGTGGTATCCTGCTATGGTTTTAAAATGCATTTCCCTAGTAGTCATGCAGTCAACAATGATCTTTCATTTATTTGTATACCCTTATTTCTAGTAAAATATCTGTTGCCCATCTTTTTTTCTCTGAGTTCTGATAGCTATTTATTAAATAGAAGTCATTTTTTAAACATGTTAACTTGCAAATATTTTCTCCCAGTTTGTAATTTGTATTTTAATCCTCTTAACAGGGTCTTTCACAGACAGGAAGTTTAAATTTTGATAGGATCCAATTTATCATTTCCATTACTGTGATTCTGGTAACATTTGAGCACTTTTCCTAGTTGTAGGTCCCCAAATGTTTTCTTATATATTATAAAAGTTTTATAGCTTTATGTTTTACTTTTAAGTGTATGATCCATTTTGAGTTAATTTTTGGATAAGTTGTGTTTAGGACATGGTTCACCTTTTGCCTTTTGGATATCCCTGTGCTCTAACAACACCATGTGTTAAAAAAGTCTACCCTTTCTCCACTGAATTGCTATTGCACCTTGGTCAAAATCAGTAGGCTATACTTGTTTAGGGCTATTGCTACATCTCTATTCTGTTACTCTGTGTGTCTGTCCCCCTACCAATATCATGGTCTTAAATACTGTAACTATGTAATAGGTTTTGAAATGAAGTAATGATTTCTCTTACTTTACTCTTTTCAAAATTGTTTCAGCTATTCCAGTTTTTTCTTTCCAATTCTACGTTTTAAAATAATCTTATCTTCCCTTATAGAAGATGTTTTTGAATTTTGGGAGGAATTGCATTAAACCTACGGATCAATTTGGGGAAAACTGACATTGTTTCTGGTTTCTGAATTTGAATCTTCAAATTCATGAACATGGTATGCCTATTTATTTTGGTCTACTCTGATTTCTTTGATCAGTATAGTTTTCAGTCTACAGATCCTATATGTCTTATTTAAATTTTTAGGTTTTTGTAATTAGTTTTAGATTTATGTATTTTACATGTACTTACATATTTTTATGTATCTCATTTTCTTTGGGGCAGATTTTGTTCTCAGGGCCTACTCACTTCATAAAATGAATTGAGACATCTTCCCTCCTCTTCTTTCTGGGGAAGTGTTTATAACTGTTTTGTAAAGGTTTGGAAGAATTCTCTAGTGGAATCATCTGGGCCTAGAAATTGCTTTTATGTTACCTTGCAAATTATGAATTCAGCACTTTTAGTGATTATACGACTATTTTACTTATTTTACCTGATGAATTTGGTAGTGTGTGGTTTTTTGAGGAATTAATTCATTTCTTCCAAATTGTTAAAGTTACAAGTATAAAGTTATTTGCAATATTCCCTTTTTAAAATGGACTTACAATGTCTAGTGACATCTCCAGTTACATTCCTCATATTGGTGATTTATGTCTTCTCTTTTCATCTCTGCCTGTCTTGCTAGCCAGTCTTCCTAAAAGTTTTATCAATTTCACTGTATTTCTTCATGGGTTTTCTTTACTATTTCTGTTTTCAAGTTTGTTAATTTCCACTCTTTGTCATTTCATTCTTTCTGCTTACTTTGGATTTATTTTGTTAGGCTTCTAAGTTACAAATCCAATTTCTTTAATGGTTATATAGGATTATTCTGATTATTTCATCTTCTCTGAGTTGTAGTTTTGCATTATTGAGACCTTTCGTCTTTTCATATGTGAAAATTAGTGCTATAAATATCCTACCCAACACTTGTTTAGTAGCTGCATCTCAGTTTGATCTACTGTATTTTCATTCATTTTCTAGTATTTTTAAAATTTCTCTTGGGACTTCCTTTTTGAGCCATAGATTGGAAATTTGTTGTTGTTGTTGTGTTATTGATTTCTAGTGGGATTCATTTAAGGTCAAAGAATTTACTTTGTGTGATTTCAGTGCTTGGTCAGGTTTACTTTGTAACTCAAAAAATTATCTATATTTGTGACTCTTCCACTGGTACTTGAAAAAAAAATGTGTATTCTGGTACTGTTGGTGGAGTCTTCTACAAATGTTAGATTCTGATGGTTGGTATGAAATTGTTTAATTCCAACTGCCTCATTTTCAGATGAAAACTCTAAGTTACAGGAAATTAAATTGTGACAAAGTAGATAAGCCAAAAGTATGACCTGAGTCCTGAATTCCAGTCTAATGCACTATTTTGACAAATTACATGTATGTAAAGGATAGGGAACATACTACATTCCTAACTATCTCTTAATCAAACATGTGCTGCTAAAACATGAGATTATAAGATTAGGGGATCAGGGCTGTGTACTATAAATAATTACCATCCTAATATACTTTTGATTATTTTAAAATTAGCCCAGGCCAAACATGATCTACAAAGAAAATCTGTTATAATGAATGCCAGACATACCCAGCGGAATAACAGGACAAACATAAATTAAAACAATGTGAAGTTTATGAGGCCACAAGTCCTCTCCACTCATACAAATAATTTTCTGCTCCAAAGTCTATCTGATGGTTATTTCCCCCAAATCCCTGAGAAGCGTTCAAAACCTCCACTTTTAGGTACCTCTTTCAAAGCAACCAATTCTACTCTGCATAACAGTTATTCCTTAGAAGTGTGTTAGTGGTAAAATGTATAAGCTCCTAAAATTATCTCTGGAAACAAATTTTCAGGTAGTATGCACTGAGATAAGGCTGTTTCCCTTCAGTTGGTTCTCACACCTACCTAATCTAAACCATGTTTGTCTCAAAATAAATACTTACCCAGCACCAACAACGCCTTCACTGGCCTTAGTGATGCTTTCCTGCCACTTGGTGTTATGTCCCACACGGAGATGGTTAACTTGACTACACAGATTCTGGAGAAAAGGCGGCAACTCAGAGTTAGGTAGAGTTGAGTGATCACTTGCTTTCTTCGGTAGGAAAGAAGAAACTGCACTTCTGAGGTCATTCTCAAGAAGAGAATGGTTTTGTGGCACCACGTTATAATCTTTGAGGTCTGTCATGTTTCCTCCACCAAGTGGCTGCAGACTTTTATCAATATAAGCTTTTAAGTCTTCAGCCAGGGATCCGGATGTCAATCCAGTTCTAAAAGGGAAAGGCGTGGAGGGTGACTTGTCCAAGGTTCCTGAAGCAGATGACGACTGCAGGTCCATCATACGTTTGTAACCAGGATTTCCCAAAACCGACTGAAGCTGCTCTCCAATGGGAACACAATTCTAAGCAAGATAAATAAATCCACATTACTATTAATAGTAATGACAGCTAACTCTGGGGGTAATTGCTATAAGTCAGGCAAGATGCATTCTTTCATCCAGTACTCAAAGCATCCATAGGAAGGAAGCTATTAGATTACTACGCCAATCCTAAATTGAGGAGATCAAGGCTAAGGTAAAACAAGGGCTAAAGGTAACCGGGCGAAGGTAACATAACTAGTAAGTGGCAGAACTGGGACATGAACCCAGGCCACCTAACTCCAGAGTCAAGGCTTTTTTTTTTTTTTTTTTAAGATTTTATTTATTCATTCATGGGGGGCGGGGGTAGAGAGACAAGCAGGCTCCACGCAGGGAGCCCGATGATGTGGGACTGGATCCCGGGTCTCCAGGATCACACCCTGAACTGAAGGTGGCGCTAAACCGCTGAGCCACCGGGCTGCCCACCTTTTAATGATTTCATATAGTTTTTCCTAAAGGAAATATTAAATATTAACATGCTTAGTAAAACTGCATTAGCATTAATGTCTCCACTACAAAGGCCTCCTTAATTTATAGTAATAAAATGTGATACTCTCAATTAAGTCACAGTAATTGATGATTTTCAGAATTAAATATCATTCACCAACCCTCCACATATGGTAAACTACTCATTTTTACTTAGGCATATCTTTTGCTATGAGTTTCTCATGGAGGTTACTGAGGTCATTTAAAATTATATGTATATTTGGTACATTTGTGACATTTTCAATGACTAAAATGAGCTACCTTTTGGCTGTGTTTCTTTTAGAATTTCCAGGATAATAAGAATTTTCATGCAGTATTAGTTCCTGAGAAAATTCTGGTTTACTTTGAAGGGAAGGCTATCATCTCTCTATTATGCTCTTCAATTTTCTTCCACAGGAGAAAAGCAAAACAATCTCTAGCTTAAGTAAGTGTTAAGGTATAAGGTTCTGTCCTAAAATCAAACCAGTAGAATTGTACTATATATATATTTTTTTAGATTTTAAGTAATCTCTATGCCCAGGTGTGGGGCTCAAATCCACAACTCCACAACTGAGAGTCATACATTCCACTGACTGAGCCAGTCAGGTACCCCAGAATTGTACTATAGATTCTTATCAGGATATATCATCCCAGAGTTTCTGCTGTTCAATAGTTTGTGAGAGGGGCGCTTGGGTGGCTCAGTCAGTTAAACATCGGACTCTTGATTTTGGTGTCAATCTTAGGGTTGTGAGTTTAGGCTCCGTGTTGGGCTCCAGGATGGGTGTGGAGCCTACTTAAAAATAAACACATAAATAATTGTTTATGAGAGACAGTTTGGAAAGTATTACTTAAGATTAGCTAAAGAAACTAGATATTAGCGTATCTAGATATGCTAAAAAATATTTCTAGACTGAGCTAAACCAATATTCATTTATTCAATATTTACTAGGAATTAACTCTGTGCTAAACACTATTTCAAACACTGGAAAAAGAATATGGCGGTGAACAAAGATTAAAATTCTGACCTCATGGAGCCTACATGCTAAGGGAATAGGGAGAGACTAAAGAAGAAAAGGAAAGGAAAGGAAGGAAAAAGTCATGTGGATGGAAGTGGTGATAAATACTTTAGGAAAAAATGAAGCAGAAAGGGGGAATAATGAAGGCAAAGAAGTGTGTGTGCATGTCAAATCCCCACAGAAATTCTTTCAGTGAATTGCACTTTGGAGGAATGTTCTTTATGAGGATATTTAGTTTTTTATTATTCTTTAAAACATACTCTTGGGATGCCTGGGTGGCTCAGTGGTTGGGTGTCTGCCTTCCACTCAGGGCGTGATCCTGGGTCTGAGGATCGAGTCCCATATTGGGCTCCCTGCATGGAGCCTTCTACTCCCTCTGCCTTGTGTCTCTGCCTCTCTTTCTGTGTCTCTCATGAATAAATAAGTAAAATCTTTTTAAAAAATAAAATAATAAATGAAACATACTCTTTAAAAGATTTACTTATTAAAAGAAAGAGTGTGTCCCCACTGAGAGTGGAGCCCAATGAGGCTCTCATTCCCACGACCCTGAGATCAGAACTTGAGCTAAAACCAAAAGTAGAACGCTTAACCGCCTGAGCCACCCAGGTGCCTCTTTATAGGGAAATTTACTCTATTATCAACTTACCTTGTTCCACCGAATCCAAGTTTTGAACGAACCTAAAATTACTCCTGGAACATGATGGATTATACATAATTATATTTCCAAAATTGTGACTTAGACAACTCTCCTTTAGCTGAAAGGAGCTTCAGTCATAATGGAAAAATTCATTTATTTCTCTATTGGACCTCAAAAAAAATGCATAGCAGAAAACTCGTAAGCATTAACAGTAAGGATATTTACATCAAAGTCAATGTCAAAATTATGACCATTCATCAGGCAGAAAATGTAATAGAAAAATCCAAATGTAAAGGTATTTGCTATGCAAATTTTCCTTTCCTGACACATCTTAATATTCTGATTTTAAGAAAATCCCTGATTTTTAGTCTTTTTTTTTTCCAGATAAGAGGTCTTCAGGTGATTTTGTTTTCTTTGTATGAAATATCAAAATATTCACAGATAAGCTTACATGCCACTATAATAAATGAACAAACCTCAGGTGCTGGTGGTTGTTTTACTGCTTTTTATGTGAACTTGTTCAATTCTTGTTATTTGTCCTGTCATATATTGTTCTGAAGTCACATCAATTCCTTTTGAAAGTGGACAGCTAAATACATATTAAATAATTTAAAGGACTTAGTCTTTGCCAAAATAATTCCACTGCTAAGAATTTACCCTTGGGGCACGTGGTGGCTCAGTTGGGTAAGTGTCTGACTTGAGCTCAGGTCATGATCCCAGGGTCCTGGCATCCAGCCACCTCAGGTTTCCTGCTCAGTGGGGAGTCTGCTTCTCCCTCTCCCTCTGCCTATCCTCTAGCTTGTGCTCCCTCTTTCCCTCTCTGTCTCTAATAAATAAAATCTTGAAAAAAAAAAAAAAAAAGAATTTTCCCTGAAGAGCTATTTGAACCAGTATATAAAAATAGATATTCAAATTTCTTCAATGTCCTGCTACTCATGTCCCAAAAAAAAAAAAAAAAACTAAAAAACTTAAATGTCCATGAGTCTAGGACTGATTACATACCATAGAATATCCAGAAAATGACAGAGATATACATTTATTGCTTAGGAAAAGGCCCATAATATCCTGTTAAATGCAAATGTTACTAAGCAACATATACATTATAAAAACATTTAGAAAAAATTGAGCCCATATATTTAATGAATATATAAAGAGCTATGTGTGTGTGTTTAACTTCATTCATGTGTATGTATACACACACACAGAGATTTCTGAAAAATTAAGCTTATCTCTTCATATATGGTAGGAATTATACAAGTATGAATTTCCTGTAATTATTTACTATAGAAACCTCAAACATGTATTACCTTTAATAATTAGAAAAAAACAAAATTATAAAGCCATTTTTATTTTACAGAGGAAAAAGTAACAGAGTACAAGTCCTGAACAATTTAATGTTTCAGAAAATGGGGCACATCCTTTCATTCAGATAACTTTAAGCAACAGCTATATGTTAGGTACTTTGATACAGAATTCCACTCAGCTATTTCTAAGTTACTAGAGCAAAACCAAATCAAAGCTAGCAAATCTGAACGTCAAATACAAAGGAATGAGGAATAACTTTAACGTTTACTGTGATAAAACAGAAGTTTGTATTGTCAAATAAGACCCACATTACTCAGAGTATTAACCTTTAATGAAACTTTCAAGAAAACAAGCAATCCCAAGATACAGGTGAAGCAGGGAGAGATCTTGGACTTGTACCCCAAGTCCTTTCCTTCCTCTTCAGGACAGGCCCATCCAGATTAATGGAGGAAGGCTCTAAATAATGTGTGCGGTTAATCACCTCCACAGAAAGAGTAGTTCTGGTCATGAAACATCCCCATTTTATGCTCACAGGGACTTTTCCAAGAAGCTATGCCTTGGAAATCTAGAGATTCCTGGTTTTTTAACAATAATCCACCCTAGACAATCAGGATACACTCCATAAATAAGGAATAAAGACAGTCTTTCATTAGCACGTTTAAGAGGAGATTGAACAAACCACCTCTCAAAATTTGGGGTGTTCCCCAAATTTCCTGGCATGTAAGACTTGGTTGTAAGCAAGTTACAACATAGTGTCTCTCGTATTAACCCAGGAGTGGTAGCTGGGACAGTTTCCATTTGTTTCTACATGCAGAAAACTCTAGAAGGATACACACCAAACTGTTATCAGTACTTACCTCTGGAGAACAGGATGACAGCTGGGAAAACACTTTTATTTTTTATTCAATACATTTTGGCACTCATTCAAATTCATGGCAAAGAAAACGTAGTATTTTAGGACTCGAGCCTTAATAAAGACATGATGTCCCCCTCCAAAATAAATCTACTACCATTTTTTTCACCCAAAGTCAAGTCTTTAAAAGATAGAAATCAGTGAACTAGTTATATTTAATTCATTCATCTCTTCTGATTATTTCCAAAATCTTTTCTTGCTTTTGAAAATTTCTTCCTTTTTAAAATCTTATCTGTTTCTCCACAGAATCTTTGCACTGAAAGGGCTATTCTCAAACCATAGAGTGCATAAAATTAACCTAGCATACTTATTTACGGTACTAATTCCTGGACCCCACTCTCCAAGATTGAGTAGGTAGAAAGTGTGGCTGGCATATGCATTTTGTAAACACTGGAAAGATTCTGATACAGGTGTTCCGTGGCTTGTACTTTAAAAAACATCCCAAACTCTTTTAAAACAGCTGAAGTTTCACAAGCTTGGCAAATTCTTCCATTGTTCCCCAATATTCCTTTACACAACCATCTTCTAATTTTCTCTTTATCTCTAAGCTTGAGAAAAACCCTCTAAAGTGCTCAAAACTGTGCCTTATTCACCAAGAAGGTGCTTAAAAAATACCTGCTGAATGAATGAATAAGTAAATTCAAGAAAAATTGTGAAGATCTGTAGTAAGATATTTTACAGAACAGAAATTCTACAAAATGCTAGTTTACAAAAGCAAATAAAGGTAACAATCTAATCAACAGTAAAAGGTCAAAGAAAAAAACCTAAATCAATACATGTCCTTATAAAAACTCATCACTTTGAAATTTTTAACAGTACCTGGACAGAATCCTACTTTACCTACCTGCTGCTGAAATCGAACCATATTCATCAATTGCTGAGCGCCAGGTGACAACTTTGACCCCATAGCCTCCATGAGAGTCTGGACCCTCTGCAGGTCTATCCTTGATCCTAGAGCAGGAGAGCTTGTTGAAGAATTTGCTGAAACCCGCCTCAATTGTACCACAACTTTACTGATGAACACACACTGCTTTTCACCAAAGGAGAGCAACTATTACAAAACAAAAGAGTTCCAGAAAATAATATTAAAAACAACCATCATTTAAAGTCATTTCTTAAAAAAATAAAGTCATTTCTTGTTATCACTTAAGAGTGAAGCATTCGAGAATAAAAAAATTAACCATAAATGTTTTTATTTTTAAGTTTTCTCTAGCACAGTCATAGAAAAATAATTCAATTTATCATGAGGCTCAGAAGTACTAAGAGATTACACATAAAATAACAAATGGGGGTGGGAAACATAAAATAACATTTACTCCGTTTAAAGAATTGAAAATAAACTGTACCAATCTGAGACCTTAACATACTGCAACTTGCAGTATAAATATATTTAATACAAAAGAAGGCTGCCTAGAGCCCATGCTAAGTGTTTACTGACATATAAGTCAGGCTTTCAGAAGTTAGAACTGTAAGGGACTGTCAAGATGATCTAATAAAGCTTGATCATTTACTGATTAAAAAAATGAGTTCAAGGGCAGCCCGGGTGGCTCAGCGGTTTAGTGACGCCTTCAGCGCAAGGTATGATCCTGGAGACTTGGGATCGAGTGCCATGTCAGGCTCCCTGCATGAAGCCTGCTTCTCCCTCTGCCTGTGTCTCTGCCTCTCTCTCTCTCTCTCTCTCATGAATTAAAAAAAAAAAAAAAAAAAAAAAAAAAGAGTTCAAGAGTGATTTCTAATTTGTCAAAGGACACCCAAGTAATAAAGGTCGAGCTTTGAACCTTTTTCTTCCAGTCTGACCACAGTAGTCTTCCCAACGCTTTACACTGCCTCATTTTGTCCATGTTTCTGAACCAAAAACATTTTCTGCCTGCTATGGGCAACAAAGTAGAAAAGTAGAACAGGCACAGGATTTAGAATCAGCCAGACCTGCATACAATGATGCTGCCACAATGCATAGCCTATGTGACCTTGGGCAAATGCCAAAACTTGAGTAAGGAGCAAAATGAGGGAGAGTGATAACAATGTTTCATATGGTTGTTCTGAGGATTATGTGTTAAAATTTCTAGTACTGATCACTGATTAAGGACTCAAAAATATGCACCAGTAGCTTTTTATTTTTAGTAAAGATTTTATTTACTTGACAGAGAGCACAAGCAGAGGGAATGGCAGGCAGAGCGAGAGGCAGAAGCAGACTCCTCACTGAGTAGGGACCCCGATGCACGGCTAAATCCCTGGATCTTGGGATCACTACCTGAGCTTAAAGTCAGCTGCTTAACCAATTAAGCCACCCAGGTGCCCCACACCTGTAGCTTTTAACTTTCATATAGTCTTGCTCCAGATGTCTTTATAAGAACCCCCTAAATGAAACAAATCTTTGCATTCCCACATACTTCCAAAGAACAGTTACAAAAAACATTCACTGACACATAATCCCATATATCACACAAAGACACAGGTGAATACAGATCCATGATCTAAAAACTCAGTGTGGCACCAAATATGACGGTCTTCAGCAATTAAGTAAACATTTCACTAAATTTATACGTCTATATGCCCACCTCCCTATGATCCCTTTTCTGCTTTTTAATTCCCAAACAGTACATATTTAATCTACATATTATGTGTTGCCCCCTATAATATCAGCAACCTACATATTATCTGTTGCCCCCTATAATATCAGCAACCTACATATTATCTGTGTTGCCCCCTATAATATCAGCAACACAGTGAGGGCTTTGTTTCAATTTATTTTATTACTGCTAATTCCTAAATACTTAGTATAGGGTATAGGATTGAATGGCACTCAGTACTTGGGTAATGAATCAATCACTTTATTTAACTGTCTTTAGATGATACTAGCATTTACTACCTAAAACATCTTGGAACAAACAGTTCTGCGACTTTCTCTATGCAATAACAAGCACAGAGATAAAATATTTTAGGGATGAAAATAACCCAAAGATGTACTGTCTTCAGCCTCCTAACATAACCTACAAGGTAGGTTTGAAGGGGTGAAGAAACTTGCCCATGCCTATCCTGCTAGTCAGGAACAAAGCTCCTAAGTCAAGGCTTATGATTTCCAGCTCAGGACTCTTTCCTTAGGTTCTGGTGACAGCATTAAAGTTCACTTCAACAATATTTTTCATGCTAAAGTCCAAAGTCTTTTAACTGTGTGGTGCCTTTGTCTGAAACTTCTCTGTGTTCTTTTTTGGGGTGTTTTGGGTCAAAAATTGCTTATGGTTTTCACCTAAGTTTTACATAAAAATAAAAAATGTTTTTAAATTCAGTTCCCCAAGGTTTAAAAGTACAATAATACTGTATGAACAATAGTATATGGCTTGGCATTGCCATAACTAATAAATGTTCACATTTTAAAAGAAGAACGTTGATTTTTTAGAAAATTTCTTCTTACATGTTCACTAAGTATTTCTCAACTAAAACCAGGGACCACACTGAATGAATGTATTGCATTACTGAACCATCAGAAGATAAGTTTATATAGCACAAAAATAACTGCATTTTTCAAATTAGTTATAATTGAGTGATTACTTACCTTTATTTTACAAGAATGTACGGAGGACTCCAATGTTAGGTATTTCTTGTACAAAATAATCTTTTCATCTTCACTGCAAATAAAAAAGAAGTTCTTAAAATTTTCATACATTATCACTTTTAATAGTTCCATTTAAAAATGAAGGTTTTGGGATCCCTGGGTGGCTCAGCGGTTCAGTGCCTGCCTTTGGCCCAGGGCGTGATCCTGGAGTCCCAGGATCGAGTCCCACATCAGGCTCCCGGCATGGAGCCTGCTTCTCTCTATGTCTATCATGAATAAATAAATAGAATCTTAAAAAAAAAAAATGAAGGTTTCAAGGACAATACATAAATCCTGAGAATTCAGTTTTCCTAGTGAGGCATAAAGAATTGTGGCTTCAAACTGAATTGCACTGGGTAAAAAAACTACATCTGTCACTTACTACTTATATAAGTTAAGTTAGATAACACGTATAATCATGCAGCACAGGGCATATTTAAGATTTACTTATTGGGGGCGGGGGGCAGCGTGAGACTGCACAGTGGGGCCAGAGGAAGAGGGAGAGAGAGAATCTTCAGCCAACTCCAGGCTGAGAGGAGAGCCGAAGTGAGGCTCCATCTCAAACCCTGAGATCATGACTTGAGCCAAAACCAAGAGTTCGTTCCTCCACCAAATGCGCCATATACCATATACATGGTATATGAAACAGTTCATATTCTGAGTTCTATTAAAGAAAGACTTGGACAGACTCAAGAATTCAGAAAAAAATTCAGGGGTGCCCGGGTGGCTCCCTTGGTTAAGGGTTGGACTTCTGGTTTCGCTCTGGTCATGATGTCAGGCTCTTGAAATCCAATCCCATGGATACCACACCTGCATGGAGCCTGCTTCAGATTCTCTTCCTCTGCTTTCCTCCCCCAAAAAGAAAAATAAAAATAAAAAATAAAAAACAATCTCAGGTTAAATTTAGTGGTATGGCACAGTGGGACTTCTGCACTATTCCTAATGGGCTTCCTACAAGAAAACGTGTTCAACTTTCCAGACTGATTAATTTTTGGAAAACAGACCCGTCTGAGTTAAGACAGTCCAAAAACATTTATCTCAGAACTTAAATTCTTTTTTTTCTTTTTTCTTTTTTTTTAGAACTTAAATTCTAATCAAAGTCCTCCACTTACTAGTAGGACCCTCCACCCAGGCACCTCCCTCCATCGGCTCCAGGTCTGCACATTTCTACCCAGGAGAAAGCTGACCCAGACTGTCTCAAAGACCCGTAGGAGCGAGAAACTTCTCCCCGCTGGCGTCTGGCATCAAGCTCAGGGAGTCGGTGAGTAGCAGCAAAGCTGAGGGAGGTCACAGGGCTTGGGGACAACACCTGCGGGTGGCCTGTCACCCACCTGCCGCCCAGGTCACCGCACACACTCTTGCCCCTGCTGGTGCCACAGTACTCCTCTCCCACGTACACTTCCATGTTTCTCGCTGAACTCAAGACGCCAACAGAAGCGATTTCTTCACCTGCTTTAGGGTCACATCTCAGGTAAAGGAAGCAGGGCTTTTCGTCAGGGCTGCTCGGGCTTGTCCTCAAAACCACCAGCTCTCGGCTGCAAAGAAGAGCGCCCGACGCGTTACTGGGGCCAGTCGTGGGCACTGCTCGGAGCTCTCGGGAGGGGGAGGCCGCGCGCGGGTCGTCCTCACTCACCTCCTCCACTGAGCCCTGGGGCCCCGCCCCGCCCCGCCCCCGCCCCCGCCGCCAGCACCCGCGGACTCCAGGGCGCGACCCCCGCGGGCCCCCGCATTTCCACGCAGCCAGCTCCCCGGGCGCCTCCCGTGTGCCCCGTGAGGGACCCCGCCCTCCCCCACCCCCGCCCCCCGCACGGCCCCCACCGGCCCTCCCCCTCCCCCGTCTCCTGGTCCCCCTCCCCCCACCTGCCCTCCCTGCTCCCCCTCTCCCCCCTGCCTGCCCAACCCCCGTCTCCCCCTCCCCCTCCGCCCCCACCTGCCCTCCCCCTTGCCCCCTCCCCGTCCCCCCCACCTGTCCTCAGCGCTCCCCCCTCCCCCTCCACCCCCACCTACCCTCCCCCTTGCCCCCTCCCCCTCCGCCCCCACCTGCCCTCCCCGCTCCCCCTTCCCCCTCCGCCCCCTCCCCCTCCGCCCCCTTCCCCCTCCGCCCCCACCTGCCCTCCCCGCTCCCCCTTCCCCCTCCGCCCCCTCCCCCTCCGCCCCCACCTGCCCTCCCCGCTCCCCCAGGGGCACGACCACCCGCAGCCGCCGCCCCAGGCCCCGCCGGCCCCACGCACCCCGCGGCAGGCGGCGCCAGCAGCTCGTCCCAGTCCAGCTCCCGGGCGCCGAGGTCAGCGCGGGTGAGGCGGAGGCTCTGGGCCAGGGCTCCGCAGGCGGCGTCCCAGGAGGAGGCCAGCACCGGGCGGCGGCTCAGCCCCGCGTCCTCGGCCCCGCTCTCCATCCCGCCGCCGCCAGCCCCGGCCAACCCCGGAACCTCTCTTCCAGGGCGTCAGTTTCCGCCAGGGCCGAGGCGAGGCGAGGCGAGGCGAGGCGAGGCGGAGGAGCACGGCCACTTCCGGCGCCGCGGGCTTCACACCCGAGGCCCGGGCTCCTGGTCCCGGGGGGAGGAAGGACGCGTACCGGAGACGCGCATGCGCGCCGGCTGCCCTGGGCCCGGCGCCTCTAGCCCCGCGGCCGGCGGGCGGGGGAGAGCCCGGGTCGGAGCATGCGCCGCGGCGGCCCCTGGGCCCGGAGGGAGCTGTGCGCAGGCGCGGCGCGGGCGCGGGCGGTTTTAGCACGTGGGCGGGCGGAGCGAGCGGGCGGCGTGGGCGGCGGTTGCGGGGCGGCCCGGGGCGGGGGTGGGGGGGGCGCAGGTGCGCTCGGCGCGGGTCAGCGGCCGCGTTAGTGACCCCGCGGCGCGAGGCGGGGCGGGGCGGGCGCGGAGGCGGTGGAGCGGGCCTCGCGCCCCGGGGCCGCAGCGCTGGTGGGAGCTGGGAGGGGCGGTGACAGGTGCCTCCTGCCTCTTCCTGTCACCCTCACCTGGAGAAAACTGGATAATGAGATTCAGATAAAATAAATGAAATGGGAACGTGAGGGTTCTTCAGATTTGGGCTGACAGCAGCCTCTCTAGAGAATAGAAATCTCGCGCTGTCTCCTGTTACTTTTGCTTTAGGATTTGCTTTTCTGGGACTTTTGTTTCAGTGCCAAGTAACTTATTTTGTGTTTCTTAAGGTCTTATTGGAGTTACGTGAGGATATGAACCTCCTGAGAATACAGATCTGCCTCATCCCCGAAACTAGAGGGTTCTCGTAAAAAAAGCTTTCCTAACCCGACGTGGCCTGAAGGGAAGAGCATCCTCTGCTTCTCAGAAGCTGCATGTGTTTCCTCTGTGCTTTTTTTGTTTTTTTTTTTTTTTTTTTTTTTACAAAGGCCTGCGTTATTAGTGCCGGTTTCTAGGTAACCGAAAGAAAGGTGAAGAGGATTTTGCTTTGATGAACTTGGAGGCCTTACTGTATTATAAGGTAAAAGCTAAGCAGGGTCACACAAACTTTGGGAAAGCAAGAGTTACTTGTACAATAGCTGTTTCATTCTTTTTTTTATCTGTTAGAAAAATTGGGCTGTAACTTTTTGCTAAGTATTGTTATGCAGAGTGTTTATTAGGTGCATTCACCACGTTTGAAAGAAACACCACCAAGGGATCACATGTTAATGTATTGGACGGTCTCCAAAGGAAAATAGACTTTTTTTTTTTTTTTTTTTCCAAAAATAGCAACCTGCAAGGTAATGAACTAGAGGAATACTTTCAACTGGGTTTTGACTTCCTTATGCAAAGTTAAAAGCCACAGGTCAGAAAACTAAAGACGGCTATAGGCCTTCCCTTTCTTTCATGCCCATATATCCAATAAATCTCTCCAAGTCCTGATTTTTTTAAAGATTTATTTATTTATTTATTTATTTTATTATTTATTTATTTAAGACAGAGAGAGAGAGAGAGAGAGAGAGAGACAGGAAGAAGGAGAAGCAGGCTCCATGCCGGGAGCCCAACGCGGGACTCAATCCCGGGACTCCAGGATCACACCCTGGGCCAAAGGCAGGCGGTAAACCGCTGAGCCACCAGTGATCCCCTGATTTTTTTTTTTTTTTTTTAAAGACAAAGCTTTCTATCTTTTTTCCATCTCTGCCTCTTCTGTTTCCAAGCACTAACTTTCATGGCATACTTTCAGGAGTTTCTTCACTGGTCATTAGCTCGCATTTTCATCTTTGTTTCATTCTGTGCCCCATCCTCTGATTTTCCTGCTCCTGAGCCACCACCATCTTTGCCCATTAGCACAGCATCTAAAGCCTTTGGTACTCTTTGAGGAACCTCCACACAGTTTTCCAGAGTGGCTGCACCATTTCACATTCCCACCAACAGTGTAAGAGGGTTCCCTTTTCTCCACATCCTCTCCAATATTTGTGGTTTCCTGCTACGACCCAGCAATTGCACTGCTGGGGATTTACCCCAAAGATGCAGATCCGATGAAATGCCGGGACACCTGCACCCTGATGTTTATAGCAGCAACATTCACAATAGCCAAACTGTGGAAGGAGCCTCGGTGTCCATCGACAGATGAAGGGATAAAGAATCTGTGGTCTATGTATACAATGGAATATTACTCAGCCATTAGAAATGACAAATACCCACCGTTTGCTTCAACGTGGATGGAACTGGAGGGTATTATGCTGAGTGAAGCAAGTCGATTGGAGAAGGACAAACATTATATGGTCTCATTCATTTGGGGAATATAAAAAATAGTGAAAGGGAATAAAGGGGAAATCAGAAAAAATGAGTGGGAAATATCAGAAAGGGAGACAGAACATGAAAGACTCCTAACTCTGGGAAATGAACTAGGGGTGGTGGAAGGGGAGGAGGGCGGGGGGTGGGGGTGAATGGGTGATGGGCACTGAGGGGGGCACTTGACGGGATGAGCACTGGGTGTTATTCTGTATGTTGGCAAATTGGACACCAATAAAAAATAAATTTATAGGATCCCTGGGTGGCGCAGCGGTTTAGCGCCTGCCTTTGGCCCAGGGCGTGATCCTGGAGACCCGGGATTGAATCCCACATCGGGCTCCCGGTGCATGGAGCCTGCTTCTCCCTCTGCCTGTGTCTCTGCCTCTCTCTCTCTCTCTCTCTCTCTCTGTGTGTGTGTGTGACTATCATAAATAAATAAAAATTTAAAAAAATAAATTTATAAAAAAAATAAAGTCTTTGGTATATGTGACTCCTGCCTATGCCGCAGGCTCCCCTACCTTTGCCCATGCTTTCCTCTCTACCTACAATGTCTTTTTTCGTGGATAGCAGGGAAAAATCCTGTTTATCGTTGAAAACCAAGTATAGAATTCCCATTTTGTTACTGCTTTTTCTGTACTAAAAGTTTTCAGGTACTGTAATTCTCTTGTGGTTTAGGATTGTATAAAATAATTCTCAACGTTTGTGTTCTCTACCATCTGAATGATTTTTAAGATTAGGAATTATTTTATACCTGGCGGAGAGGTTCAGAAAAGGTTTGTTGAATGGAACTGATGAGCAAAGCAGTATGGGTTTAGAACTTTATTACAACGTAAGAGGAGCAGAAAAAGGAGAATCTAGTAAATTCAGTCTTATACTTTTTTTAATCAAAGCCAGAGTAGTTGTGGTAGTGCAGAGTTTACCTTGATTTTATTTTTATTTTTTTATGATTTATTTTATTTACTTATTTATGATAGACACAGAGAGAGAGAGACGGAGAGACAGAGACACAGGCAGAGGGAGAAGCAGGCTCCATGCAGGGAGCCCGACGTGGGACTCAATCCCGGGACTCCAGGATCATGCCCTGGACCAAAGGCAGGCGGCAAACCGCTGAGCCACCCAGGGATCCTCTACCTTGATTTAAAAACTTTTTTTTAAATTTTTATTTATTTATGATAGTCACACACACACACACACACACACACAGAGAGAGGCAGAGACACAGGCAGAGGGAGAAGCAGGCTCCATGCAGGGAGCCCAATGTGGGATTCGATCCCGGGTCTCCAGGATCGCACCCTGGGCCAGAGGCAGGCACTAAACCGCTACACCACCCAGGGATCCCATCTACCTTGATTTTAATAAGCTAAATTACTCTTACCATGAATTGCAAATGTTTCTTCTTGCCTTTTTATCACTTTAAACAATTAAAACATTTTTGAAAACTTTCCACCAGTATCATGATGTGGTATTTTTTGGCTTGCTATTTTATCTTATTTATTTATTTTTTAAAAGATTTTATTTATTTATTCATGAGAGACAGAGAGAGAGAGAGAGAAAGAGAGAGGGAGAGAGGAGAAGCAGGCTCTATGCAGGGAGCCCGATGTGGGACTCAATCCCAGGTCTCCAGGATCACACCCTGGGCTGAAGGTGGCACTAAACCACTGGGCCACCCTGGCTGCCCCCTGGCTTGCCTATTTTAAAGAGAAATTTAATATTTTAGGATTTACACTGTGAATCATGACTGTGTATTGTAACACAGTGGTTCTGAGACACTTTTGGCTTAGGACCCTTTATACACTCATATGTTGAATACTCCAAAGAGCTTTTGTTTATGTGGGTTTATGTTACTAATTAAAAAAAAAAAAAACACTTCTGGTTTCAGCTCTGACATGAAAAGAGTTTGGGATTTATCACAACCATCTTTACAACAACAACAAAAATGTTGAACAAACTGAAAAATCAATGACTTTTTAAAAATCCACCAGGTGATGAGGTCACAGGGTAAACAGCCACTCTGACAACTGGAAAAATAGGTAAATGCAGAAAATCCCAGTGGAGATTGGTTACTAGGAACAAAATCCTCTGGAGGATAACTGGGAGGAACACTTAAATGGTCATCAATGAACTACTGGAGGCTGAGCCTCCTCTGAGAGAGATAGATAACTCCTGGGAGCCCACTTTTAGGAGGCCCCACACTTTTATGGGTTTTACTTCCAGGAATCCCACCAGATTTGCACAGTGAAGATTGGAGAAGAATCTCCTAGTGCTTTCTGCAGGTGGAAGGGAAAAGTAACCATTCCGAAATATAACCCATAGTAGTCTCCTTAATAAAGGTGTACTTTCTGGGGGGGAAGCTACCAGAGTCTTTTGTGATCTGGGGGATGAGCAGTTTAGCTTTCCTGTTGCATGTAGGGAGAGGGGGGAAAAAAGACAAACACTTTTGAAGGTGACAGGCAAGGGACTCAGGTCTGCTAAAAACAGATTCAGTCTTAAGATTATGGAATGCTGGGGGCAGCCTGGGTGGCTCAGCGGTTTAGCCCTGCCTTCAGGCCAGGGCCTGATCCTGGAGACCCGGGGATCGAGTCCCATGTTGGGCTCCCTGCATAGAGCCCGCTTCACCCTCTGCCTGTGTCTCTGCCTCTCTCTCTCTCTCTCTCTCTCTCTCTGTGTCTCGCTTGAATAAATAAATAAAATCTTTTAAAAAAAGATTATGGAATGCTTTCCTTCCCCAGTGCCTTACCACCATGTCAGCAGGGCTCTGGGATAAAAACAGTCCATTACAATTAGGAGAGTAAGATGCAGACTATTTTAAATGGACTTTCTAGGGAAACCAGAAGGCAATAGGAGGGAAAAGAGCAGGAATATTAGAGGAAATTGAAGCCCCTGGCACCTGTAGTTCCAGCGAATATTAAACATTGCTTAATTCCTAACCAGATTAACATAAAACTCTGATTTTTATGTGATTACCTCAGTAAAACGTGATTACCTCAGTTCCTATGCATTTCTTCATTACATTATGTCTGACTTTCAACAAAACATTACTGCACAGGCTGAAAGGCAAGAAAAACTTGTGCCAAAGAGACAAAGCAAGCATTAGAACCAGTCTTAACGTATGACACAGATTTTGGAATTATCAGGGAGCTTAAAATAACTAGCATGTATAAATTCTATAATATACTCTAGTTGAATGTATCACTAGACTAGGATTTCAATTTGGAAGCTCCTCCTCCCTCTTTAGGGTAAAACCTGACTCTTCTCACAGCAGTTGCCAGGACCACAACAAAGCCCTCAGCTGAACAGGAGGAGTCTGAAGCAAAGCCCACAGTCCTGAGAGCTGTGAGAGAGGACAGGGATGGACCTTGGGTCAGATGCGGGGAGCTCACAGGTTTACTCCCGGTAGCCTGGGATCCAGGCTGCTTTCTGCCAGCAGTGATGCCAGTGGTGCAATCCACAAGTATTGGGGTATTTGCAGCCACCTGCCCCAGGGGTTAGCTGCAGGGGATGACACTTGGCAAAATAGGTGATGTGGATCAAAGTCCTGGTGGGTGTGAATTACTAAGACTTTGCCACAGGAAAAAACAAGCCCCTGTAACTGGGATCACATCACAAAAGTTCAACTCCCAGATTCTGAGCACAGCTGCTGTCTACTCCTTGCCAACATGGCCCCTCCTATCACTCTCAGCGCTCTTGCCTAATCACTGCATGTGATTTGCCAATGAACACTTAAGGTGAAAATCTTTTCAATGACAATAATAAATAAAATGCAACTGGATTTCTTTGCATATCTTTCAGCTCAGAGCCAAAATCAAAGCCTCTGTGTGATACAGTTAGTGAGCACTAGGGAATGAAGAACAACACTTCATTTCAGAGGAACCAATAAATCTCCCAGTCTTTCATGAGGGGCTCCATGTGCATGTTGGGGCATGGCTTCAACAACCAGCCAAGCCTTCACTTTTTGCTTGGGAAAATGCCTCAGGGTCAGTCAGTGGTGAATGCTCAGGACCATCTCATGTCTTTCTTGAGGTTACTCATAGCCTTAGACACGCACACTGCACACATGCATGGCCTAGAGTCCCAGGAATATGTCAGAACTTTTCAAAACTCCTGAATGGACAGCTAATTTACCAGCTTTTCCTTTAAGCTTTTTGGCTATTCTGTGATTTGCCCCCAAATGTTATCCACTACCTCAGGCAGCCAGAAAGGTAAAAGGTATAGTTGTTTTTGCCAAAATCCCCTTAAAGGAAGACTTTTTGCATCGGGCAAACTCCATGTTAGGTCAAATACAGATAGCTTTGCAAGTGAGGATTTCCATGTGACCGGAAGACAGGTCAGATAATGACAGTTCTTTGGGAATGAGGCTTTGAAAGAGCTCTACCTCTGTTTTCCCTTTGGTGGCTGCAGTGCAGCTTGGGTTTTAGTTTCAAGGTTGTCATGGAGCTGGAGAGGGAGTGATAGAACAATGCCACAAAGCCTTGCTGCTCATACTGAGACTCAGTTGTTCTTAAAAATAGGTGTTTCTTGAGCAGCAAGCTTTTAGTGAATTTCCAGGGTCTAAAAAAGACCCTTTTTCTACCAGATTTTTTACTGCTTTTATACAGGAAAGAATTTTCAGAGGTCTTATGCCACTAGTTTTGTTGATAAGCCCCCTGCTGTTTATAACCTCACCCAGGGTTTAGCCAGAGCAGCAAGGAATAACCCTTCATAGTTAAAATAATTTCCTCATTTAACTGAACCAGCTTTGCTAGGTATGAATATCTTAAAATAATATAAACCTGATTTATAACATTTTATTCATTATTGCTTTTTGAAATCTTTTTTGTCTTCACCATAAAGTATGACAATATTCAGAAGTCAGTGAACATACATCTGAGTCCTATGAAATGACTAGGCTATTATTCTATCGTGTTGCTGCAACATAAAGTCTAACCAGTCTTTCATAATTGAACTTTTAGATATAGGAGTGTTTTTAGATATTAGCCTTCCCCACATTACTGTTCTTTGATTTTATTGAAATCCCAGATTTGCTTTAGATTAACAGTCAGACCTTAAAAGGTTCTTTGAGGGAACCAAGATTGAAAGGGTGAGACTGAGAATAAATGATTTAGAATAGTATTTGGACACTCCTGTTTCTATTGGTCCAAAAATGTATCTGAACATGAAACAGAATTCAGAACTCCATGAAAGGGAGTTGGTGTCCAAAGTGTTGATGTCACACAGCCTCTGGCCTGACAGGCATAGAAGTTGGAGCTGGACAGTGGCTGTACATTCTGGTAGCTCTTGTGGAGACGATGCATCCAAAAGCCAGCTCCTCAAACTTAGATCTTAATTACTCTTAACGGGGATAACTAGAGTTTTCTTTCTCAAATTAAACGTTTGAGAAATTCCTGATAAGATGTACTGTTCCCTAAAGTTTATATTAATTGTAATTTTTTTTTACTGCGGGCATTCATCGAACATGGAAGACTTAGAGGGTAGTAAGTATATTTCAACTCTGGGTTGTTTTTCAGTCCTCACTCACTTTTCCCCGCTTTCAGAGAATGAGATTAAACAAATGGCTTATTCCAGAAAAATCGGATTTCCTGGGAGGATTGAGAAGGAAAAAAATGGCAGTTGTCAGTGGGAGAATAGAAGACTGTTTTCCTGAAACACGTATCACTTACAAAATGGATTTGTGTAGTCTCAGCATTGTTGAACGTAACATTTTAAAACAGTCGTCCCCTTAATCATCCCCATAGGAGATTACTAAGCCTGATGTAGAGTGAGGAGCTAATTCTGATTCTGAAAGTGAATGTATTTCAGGACCCAGGTATTTGGGAGCAAAACCATTTGTTTGAGTGAAGCTTGTTTTGTTACTTAGAGCTGCACATTACTGCCGGTGAAAGGAAGAAAAAGATTCTCCTGCTTTCTTCTTTTTCCCTGGGTTTTGCATTTCAGTCTGGTCTCCTTCATAAACAAACCCTTTCCCCCTCTCTGGGCCAGTTTAGGGTCCCATGCTGTGCCTTCTGGGAAAACTCATTTGTATGTTGGGGGTTCACTCTTTTTCCAGTAGAGGAAGCTGTTGAGGTGGCTACAGTGGCTGGGTGGGGAGGGAAGCTACTTTGTTTGCTGCACTTCTCTGCCTAGATAAAGCCAACTCTTCTAAAGTCAACACGATAATTATGTTCTGCATTGGTGGCGGTATCCTGATGGCCATTCTTGTGCTGATGGGTGTTGTCATCGGTCTTTACCACAAAATATCCAACGCATTAAAGTGAGTGATGTGGGTAAGACTGAAAAGCACCCCCTCAAATAGGATACCCGGGGCTCCCTGCCTGAGCAGGGTCATCCCTTGCCCTGTGCCCAACCCAGGGGGAGGTCAGGAGCAGCAGGTAGGTCTGAAAACGCGAAGACAGGTGAGTGTGGAATCTTGAGTTTTCCCCCTTCTGGCTTAGGGCTGTGAGCTCATAAGTAGAATGTTCTCAGCAGGGATGGGGGGGTGCGGCCTGTAATGCTTTGCCCCACTACCCTCCCCGAGTGGACCCTCAGCGGCTTACTCCTCACACTGGCTGGGCCCTCCCTCTGTCCCAGGCCCTGCAGACTGTGCAGGAGGCTGTGGGTGAGTCTGTGCCTGGGATTCACTCAGAGGACAGGCTGGATTGACCTCCTCTTAGCGGAGTTGGGGGAGTGGTCAGGGGGTTCTCTCATTCACGTGCATGGCCCTGGGGACAGTGAGGTGGGCCTGGAGGACTGTGGGGAAGCTGAGCTGGGTGAAGGTCCCAGGGACACCTGACAGGGGAGTGCAGCCCAGACAAAAGATCATTAACTTTGGGGGAGAGGAACCCTGGAGCCTGGGAGAGAGATGGGTCGTGAAGCCGTGCTGTTCCCGTCCTAGGGAAGTGAAGCCTGTGAGCTGGAAGGTAAATCCCAGAACATGGGGGGTGGGGGTGGGGGTGGGGGTGGCCAAGTGTGGCCCCTTCCCCATCCCGCTCTGCACTTGATGGGCCTGCAGGGATCGGCCGGGTGATCCACACCTGCGCTTGCTCTCTCTTGTTGGCTGTAACCTGATTTTCCATTTCTAGCAGTGGGACAGGAAGGGATTGGATAGGAGCTTGGGACAGGGGCCGAGAGCTCTAGTTTCGGGCTCCTGTCATGTCTTTGATTGGCTCCAGCCCCAAACCTCCCAGATACCCCTGATAATTATGACAAATGGATGGAGAAGAAAAATTCTAATCCCATGCTCTGTGTATGTCTTTTCTTAAGACCTCCAAAGTCACCTCTTTGTTTGGCCTTAAAAAATAATCCAGCCATACTCACTCAGGACAAGGTCGCTGCAGCCGCCCTCTCCGCTGGGTCTTATCCCAACCTCCAATGCTGTGACGAATGTAGCTTGTATGCTGACTTCGATCCCCTGCCACCGTGCTTCTGTGATGTAAATGAGGGACTCTGACTTGGGTGGGCACAAATATATTCATGCATAGTATTTCTTTTTTAGTAGAATGTTGTATTATTCAAGTCAAGTTTTACAGTGTTTACATTATGTATTATATGGTGTATTTATGTTCTTTGAATAAATGCAATATTGAAAATAATCCTCTGCCTGCAGTGGTGGTTTTTGTTAGTCATAAATGCACTTAAATTTGTGTACTAGCCACATTGAAACTTGGGGCAACTATCTTTTACTTTTTTTTAAATTTGTAACTTTTATTATTTTAATTTTTTTATAAATTTATTTTTTATTGGTGTTCAATTTGCCAACATACAGAATAACACCCAGTGCTCATCCCATCAAGTGTCCCCCTCAGTGCCCGTCACCCAGTCACCCCCACCCCCTGCCCACCTCCCCTTCCACCACCCCTAGTTCGTTTCCCAGAGTTAGGAGTCTCTCATGTTCTGTCTCTCTCCCTGATATTTCCCACTCATTTTCTCTCCTTTCCCTTATTCCCTTTCACTATTTTTTATATTCCCCAAATGAATGAGACCATATAATGTTTGTCCTTCTCCGATTGACTTATGTCACTCAGCATAATACTCTCCAGTTCCATCCACCTCGAAGCAAATGGTGGGTATTTGTCGTTTCTAATGGCTGAGGAATATTCCATTGGATACATAAACCACAGCTTCTTTATCCGTCATCTGTCGATGGGCACCGAAGCTCCTTCCACAGTTTGGCTATTGTGGACATTGCTGCTATGAACATTGGGGTGCAGGTGTCCTGGCGTTTCATTACATCTGCATCTTTGGGGTAAATCCCCAACAGTGCAATTGCTGGGTCTTAGGGCAGGTCTATTTTTAACCCTTTGAGGAACCTCCACACAGTTTTCCAGAGTGGCTGCACCAGTTCCCATTCCCACCAACAGTGCAGGAGGGTTCTTGGGGCAACTATCTTGTGATATCATATTGCAATATGAGGAGAGTTAGAATAGAAAATACATCTCCAACCCCAGGAGAAAAATGTATTTTGATCTTAGAGCATTTCTAGTTTCAGACTCATCAAAAATTCCCAAGCTGGAGCAGTTCATGTGGCTCTTCTCCTTGCGAAGGCTTCATTCACTCTCATCTAGCTACTCTACTGCAGGCAATTATCTTACATGGTCGTCAAGGAGAACTGTCCCCCCAGAGAGCGAGAGCAGACACATGGGATATCTCTGGGTTTAGGGTGACCTCATATGATAGGGTTGGGCCCAGTGGTGTCTAAAAGACATTTTGAAAAACCTGAGATTCTTCTGTCATTCTCCAACTCTGGAGAAGCAGATTTCCTCCTTTTTAGATCCCTTTAACACTGAGTTTGCTGATTCACCTGCCAGTGCCTTTAGGTGCTAACAGGAATGTCCAGCAGAACGCCAGGGCCCAGGATCTCTTGATCTGAGAGCAGCAGGTAGGAGGATGTACTGCTCTCCACTTGGGTCCATCAGCCCCTTTCTGTTCCTGCTCTTGCCGCTGAGCCTTCCGGATCCCTTTTTACTCAGATTCCCCATCTGTAACTACAATTCATACTTTCTCTGGTTAACAAAACCCTTGCTTTGTGAGCATCACATGTTGTACTTAAGGGTTAAAAAAAAAGTAATATCAAGAGTTAACTAGGGACAGGTGGTTAGCTACTAAAAGGGGAGAAAAGGGACCACAGGAATGAAGGAAGGAAGCAGCTTTTACCTCTAGGCTGGCGGGAGGGAAGAGTGGGGAGGTGAGAAGCTGCAGTTCTCTCAGCAGAAGGCTGGGCTGATAAGGAAAAATTTGCCAGAAGAGGCGTGGGAGCTGGAACTGCGCTCACAGAGCAGCCCTAGTGGCTGAGAAAATCCTGGAGGCTGGCTGTCCTCCAGCCCCACTGTGAGTTTCAGGAGGCAGATTCAAGGCTGAACCTTCCCCGGATCCTGCCCCGAGACCTTCCACCTGGAAGAGAGCTATCCCCCTTGAGCTCCTGAAGCATTTTCTCTGCCTCCCTCTGCCATCCACTGCCCTGCCCTGCAGTGTCCATCTGTGCTGTGATTTGATTCAGAGGGTGCACCTGCCCCTCTGAACCTCACCCGGTGGGCAGCACGGTGCCCAGGACCCTGGTGGCCCTGGGCAAGCACATTCTGTATTGGAATTCCATGGGGAATATGCCTAAAGTCCAGGCATCCCACGGTCCATGAAGGAGGCAGGATGGAGCAAGGGCTCTTAGAGACACCACTCTCGTGGGCAGTAGGGACAGTGTGGAACATGTGGCTTTCAGAGCCTGATACTCTTGGTTCTAATCCATCTCTGCCCTTCATTAGCTATGTGCTATTGGGGGAGTTTCTTAACCTCTCTGAGCCTCAGTTTCCTTGATGTAAATTGGAGGCTTGCATAGGTGATGGTGAGGATTAAGCAGGATAAGGTATACCAATCCCGCAGGCCCTGGGATCCTGTGATCTCATGGTAAATTGCCACCGGCCGGAACCGCTGGTCTTTTCATTGCTCACCCAGGGTTCTTTCCCCTCTGCTAGTCCCCCTCCCAGGAGAGTGTGCACAGAGCCCTTACACCCAGTGGTGGTTCAGGGTACCAGGAGATCACATCCATAGGAGATGGAGACGGCTTTAGTAACAAAGTGGGTGTGTGTGGACACAGCTGGGGGTGAGTGGCCCTTAGTAATCAGAAGGGTCCCTACCCTATACTCCTGCCCTACCCCTCACTCTCACACCAGGGTGTCCTGTCCCCACCAGGGGACACCTGTGGCCAGCCCAAGAAGTCTCTTAGCTGACAGGAACTGAGTGCGGCTGTGCCAGGTGCCTTGGTGAGTGTCCCAGCTCCTTGTGAGTCCAGCTTCCCAATGTCACAGGTGCTGGGCTTGCCACTGTGGCACAGGTACAAGGCCAAATGCCTGGTCCTAGGGCCTAACTGGAAACAACCCTGAGTCACAGCCCTGCCTGGGAACCCGAGTGTCCTAGAGCCAAATAAGGACAGAACAACATGGAAGTTGAGGGTACCCAGGAAGAGTTTTAAGGTAGAAGTTCAGTCTATGCCTACCATTATCTCACAGGGCTGCAGGGAAGGTTCCTAAAATATTGGTCATCATTTTCCTGCTTAAAAAGTTCTATCTGAACTTAGAATACAATCCAAATGCCCCATCTGACCTACAAGTCCTTCACAATTGGACTATCACCTTGCCTCCTTACGTTACATCTCACTTCCCTCCCCTTTACTCACATCCACCACGCTGGCCTGCCTCCCCTTCCTTCATAGACATGCCCAACTGATTCCTGCCTCAGGACCTTTGCACTTGCCCATTCTTTTTGCCTAAAATCATCCTCTAAGCCCACATCACAAATGAATGCCTCTCTCTTTCTTTTTGCTCAAATTTCATCTTTCTCACTTTCACCCTCATACTGCATCCCCCCTGCAATCTATCTCATCACCCTATTTTCTTATATTCATAGTACCTCTCGCTATTTGTAATTTGTTTTAGTTTTTTCTCTGTCTCCCTCACTTAGTAAGTTCCACGGGGGCAGGGGCTGTATTTCTCATGTTTAGTTCCAAATCCCCAGACTGTAAAACGGTAGCTGGCAAATATTTTTTGAATAAATGAATGCGTGAAAAGAGGAATACAAGCTCCTTGTGAGCATGACCTCTTGATGTCACAGCTGCTGGCTGAGCCACTAGAGCACCAGTCTCACCGTGGACATCAGGATTCCTTTCTATGGTCTGCAAAACGTCGTGCTCAAGGGACTTTGATTCACCGGCTTCAGGCTTTCTGGATATAATGGTTTGAAATCCTTGAATCCACTGAATCTGGACTTGCATTTCTTCTTCCTCCCATCCTGTACCACCCCCCTCCTCAGCCTCAGCACCCTGGCAGGCATCTGAGCAACCCAGCTGGACCCAGTTTGTCCAGGGGCCACACTACCTGCCTTCAGAATCCAAAGGCTTTCATATGGGGACAAGAGCAGCAAAGGTGTAAGATAACAGTAGCGCCACCTGCTTTGAGATCTGAACAAACAACAGGGCGAAGGCTCAGCTCCCGGTTGGTGCCGTGAAGGATGACTCGGTGCCCACCGTGGGCCAGGCCTCGGAGATGCCCCATGAAGAGCTTTAGCTGGGAACTTTGTGTAGACGTTCCTGGAATGGACTGGGGAGAGCCAACACTCACTGGAGGGATTGCTGATAATCAATCAGGCACACAGCTGCTCTCTTCTCACAAGAGAAGTTTGGCCCTTGCATGGTCAACCTGACACATTTCCCTGAAGGTCTCCAGAAAGCCCTGAAGCCAGATAAGGAACACTTCTGAGAAGTATAAAACTCTCTGCTAACCCTTTAGGCTGTTCTACCCCTGGCAAAGATGGAGGCTGTGAGAAGGCTCGTCCTTTTAGCCTTCTTAATGGTGCCATGCTTGGCAGACTTGAACTTGACTAAGTCTGAAGGTAAGAAAATTGAACCTGTTGTTTTTTCTTCCTTCCTGCCTTTCTTTTTTCTTTCAAGATTTTATTTATCTAACAGAGAGAGAGAGAGAGAGAGAAAAGAGAGAGTGCACAAGTAGGGGAGCAGAAGGCAGAGGGAGGAGAAGCAGGCTCTCCACCAAGCAGGGATTCCAGATCCAGGACCCTGGGTCATGACTTGACCCAAAGGCGGATGCTTAAATGAGCCACCCCGGTGCCCCTATGCTTTTTTCTTTAATTGTCTTTGCTGGTATTTTTTTTACTAACAAACATAGTAATAGTTATTATTAGGGGAAAAACAAATGAGACTATTGTTACAAGGACATCACTTATCATCACAGATAATAAGGAAAACGAAAAGCTTTTTGTTTCTAAGTGAAGTTCTTCGCCCTTCGTTGGGTTCCATTATGAAGTATTTGATTTTCTTGTTCACGTTCCATTGTAGCTGTTCCTCCTCCTCTTCCTCCTTGTTTTGAGTAACAGCTTTTTAAGGATAAAATTCACATACCATAAAATTCACTCTTGTAAAATGCAAATTTTACTAGTTTTTAGTATACACACAGAATTGTGCAACCATCACCGTTATTTAATTTGAGAACATTTTCATCACCCCAAAAAGAAACTCCTTACCAGTTAGCAGTTACTCATTTCTCCCAATGCTCTCAGCCCAAGGCAACCACTGATCTACTTCTGTCTCTGTAGATTTCCATAATCTAGACAATTCATACATATGAAATCCTATAATCTGTTGTCTTTCACTCAGCATGATGCTTACAAGGTTCATCCACACTGTACCATCCATCAGTACTTCATTCCTTATTGCTGAATAATCTTGCATTGTGTGGAGAGACCCCATTTTATTTATTCATCAGTTGATGCACCACTTTTTGCTTATTTTGGCTGGTGCTGCTGTAAACATTAGTGTACACTTCTTTGTGTGAACATATGTTTTCATTCTTCTTGGAGATATGCCTAGAAGTGGAATTGCTGGGTTATGGTAACTCCCTGATTAATCTTTTGAGAAATTGTCAGATGATTTTCCTAGCAGCTGCCCCATTTTATGTTCCGATGAGCTTTGCAGGAGGGTTCCAATTTCTCCACATCCTTGTCAGCACTCATTTATTTTCTGTTTTTGACTCTAGTTTTGTTTCACATATTAAATGGTGTGAAGTGGTAGCTCATGGTTTTGAATTGCATTTCCCCAGTAACTAGTGATATTGAGTATCTCCTTGTGTGTTAATTGGCCTTTATGTGTTCTTTGGAGAAATACTTATTTTGGTCATTTGCCCATTTTTTTTTAAATTTATTTATTTATGATAGTCACAGAGAGAGAGAGAGAGGCAGAGACACAGGCAGAGGGAGAAGCAGGCTCCATGCACCGGGAGCCCAATGTGGGATTTGATCCCGGGTCTCCAGGATCGCGCCCTGGGCCAAAGGCAGGCGCCAAACCGCTGCGCCACCCAGGGATCCCCATTTGCCCATTTTTAATTGGGTTTTCTTTTAATTACTGAGTTGTAAGACTTCTTTATATATTGTAGATATAAAGCTTCTTCATAAAACCATCTTTCCTTAAGCTCTAATATAGTCTTTATTTTTTTATGCCCCATATGTAGAGAAATCATAAATATTTTCCCCCCAAGGACTCTAAGAGGGGGAAACCAATTGCCAAGGGCTTACCAAATTTGGAATGAGCTAAATACCATTCCCAACTATCTGCATGCTTGTCTGGATATTACATTGTGGCAGGTAGATTCCCAGTCCCTGGGGGAGGAGGAGGTCAGGGGCAGATGACTTTCCTCAATGTCAACTGTGATTTCTACCAGGCAAATCAAGCTGCCAGGCCAGTTTGGGAGGCTCCAGTCAATCAGATGCCCACAGAGCCCTAATCCTGAACCTCCATTCCAATGAGGACTGTACCTGGACATTACAAAGACCAGAAAACAAAAGCATCAGAATCATCTTTTCCTACTTCCAGTAAGTAGAGGCTTTACTTCCTAATGAGGGTCGCTGAACTCTGACCATACTAGGGTATTTGTGTTGGAAAAATATCAGCTGGTCCTAGAAGTAGTGGTAAGTTACCCATGACCACGATGATGATGATAATGGTTGGTATTCACTGACTGATGACTGGGCCCCTGACTCTGGTCACAGAGGTCCTGTGAAGTCAATGTGATTGTCACAGGCACAGGGAAGTTGGGATTTGTTTCAGGTCACATTGTAAGTGAAATGACTGGGATTAAGACCCAGCTGGTCTAGTTCCAGATTCCAGACCCTAAAACGCTAAACTCATGGTTTTAAAGCATGGTGTGCATTAGAATTAGCAGGAAAGCCTCTACAAATTCAGATTTCTGGGCTGAACACCATACAATAAGCTCACAATTCTAGGAGCAGGGACTAGGCATCAGTGTTTTTTTATTTTGAATTTTTTATTTTGAAATAGACACAACTGTCTTCTCTAAGTGCCCAGGTTATGGCAGCATGAGGACAAGCTGAGAACAGGGCACTGAACTATGAGAGTCCCTTGAGGCTTCAGGAGAACTTCCCCACTTAATGCTCTCAGCAACCCCCTGTCTAATCCCATTCAATGGGTAGGAAATCCCAGAGAAGTCACTTAATGTGCCCAAGTCACAGACTAAAACGGGTGGGAGAGGACCAGAATCCAAGCCACCTGGCTCCAGAGCCCAAAGTCTTACCCATCCCAGTGGTTCTAAGCTGCGGAGTATCAGAAGCACCTGGACCTGGAAGGTTTTGCAATCGCACAATTGCCAGGCCCTGGGCCCAGGTCCCGATCCAGATGGGGCAGCTGGGGCCTGAGAATGTGTGTGCACAGGGGACAACCTCCTGGGGGCGGTTCCTGATGCCGCTGCTGGCCAGGGTGACACACTGGGGTGCGTGGCCCCACACCACGGGAGTCGGAAGGGACTTCTGATGGGGCCTAAAGGAAACAAATTCCCTACTTCCTAGAATTCTCGGGCTCCTAAGAATCATGTACATTGTTCTTGGCACATAGAGAAAGAGGACGGCAGCGGGGCAAGAGCGAGGGAGGGGAGACGAGCATCTCATAGTTCTTAGATGCTCTCTGTGTGCCAGGCCTGTGCTAGGGGCTTCCTGGTCAGGACATTATAAACCTCACCCGGGACAAAAGCTGGGACACCCCAGTTGCAGAAGAGAGAGGAAAGGGAATAGTAAGCCTCTGGCCCAAAGGTACACAGCAGGTAGGGGACTAGGGGGAAGGAGGATCCGGGTTTGTCCGCCGCGTGGTTCCCTCTCAGGCATCTTGGCCCTGGGTCGGAATTCTGAGGGCATCTGGAGAGACCATCAGAATGGGCGGAAGACAGCACCCTGGTGTGCCCTGTCCCACGCGGGGCCTGGGACCGTCCCTATGAATGAGGACACGGGGATGTGAGGGAAGGGAAGGGGCATCTGGGAAGAGGCTAAATTTGCTTTACCTGGAGAGGGGGCCAAGGAGGAAGGGCTGCTTCATCTTTCAACAGCCTCGGATTTCAAATATCAAGGGGAATGAGTTCTAAATAAGATCCCCTGCCCACAATTTCCACATGGGCATGAGGAACAGGAGGTGGAAGTCGAAGGAAAGGAGTCTTGGATTCCAGTCAGATTCTTGATAGAACCATTGACAAAGCAGTTCTGCTTCCTGAGGCATTTACAGACTGATGGTGTGTGGTGTGATGTTGGGGGACGTGGAGACGTAATTGGTATTGGAGAGATTGGAATGAAAACAGATAAGCCACTGCTTTGCAAACTGGGATGGCCAAGTGCACAACTGACTCCACTCTGAAACCCCCTTGCCTGGTGGCTCGTCTCTAACCACACGTGTGTTCTGTTCACAGGCTTGATCCTGATGGACCGTGTGAAAGTGAAAACATTAAAGTTTTTGATGGAAACTCTACCAAGGCGTCTCTGCTAGGCAAAGTCTGCAGTAAACATGACTACATTCCTGTTTTTGAGTCATCATCCAGTACATTAACGGTTCAAATAGTCACCGACTCTGTAAAAACTCAAAGAACTGTCTTCATCTTCTACTACTTCTTCTCTTCTGGCACCTGTGAGTTCTCACTTATACATCCTATGCATAACCACCTGCGAGCTTGGAAAGTTACACTCCTGCATGGGTCGTTGTAATCTTGAGTCTGAGTTCTTTGCTTGTGAGGGCAGTGGTTCTCTAACTTGTGTGCATGAAATCACCTGGAGAGCCTGTGAAAGCAGATTCCTGCCTCCCCCGACCCCTGACCCCCTCCCGAGACTCTGCTTCACTGGTTCTGGGATGGAGCCCGTGAATTTGCCTTCTGACCAGCTCCCAGATGAGGGATCATGGGGCTGATCGGATGGCTACGTGTTGGAGTGTGCTGTGTTATGGACCAACGCAGACTCTCCCGGCTTGGCCTGTTTTATAATAACCCTGAGATCCTTTGAAATGCCCGTTCAGGGACCATTTCTCCCTCTGGTCTGATTCAGAAGATGTGCGTTGGGGCTCGAGAAACCTTCATGTTTGACAAGTTCCCCAAGTGATTCTGACAAAGATCGAAGAGCAAACGATGAGAAATGCTGACCTAACTTGTCAGGCAATCACATGTTAAGGGGGTTCTGCATTCACAGCACCCAGATTCTGCTGCAGCGCAAAGCAGAACGCCAAGAAATTCTGCAAGTGGGTTCGTGAGCAAAGTTCCACTCTGCTTGGCTTTCTGAGGCCCAGAGATGACCACGTCACTCCTCTTAAACCACTGATTCCTTGGTGTTGACAAATCTCCAGAGTGGAGCATTCAGGGTTTTCCAAAGCCAAAGCCAGGCCACCTTTTCAGGCCTTCCCTCTGCATTCCCTCCCCAGGCCTCAGCTGTATCCTATGCATTAGCCAACCTAGACTGTTTTTCGTGCCCCGAAAAGAGCCTTCTGTGTTGCCTGTTTCACTCATCCAGCTGCTTGCTTCCTTCCCGGGGGAGGGAGGGAGGGAGGGAGGGAGGGACCCAGGGTGGCTGCATCTGTGCTGAGCTGGAATGCTAGTGTAGGGTAGGGAGAGGTGGGAACCAGAGGAGGAGAACATTCCTGTTCTGCTGGAACCAGCAATGTGAGGGGCTTTGGGAAGAAAGGACAGGCTGGCACAGCAGGTGTCGTGGAGGTGGCTGATGAGGCTGGAAAGCTGGGCTGGGGCTGAGTGAGGAAGAGTCTCCAATGCCAGGCCCAAGAGTGTGATGTCATTTTCTGTGACTTAGTCCAGGTAATGGAGGGTCTCTCTAGCTGGGGCAGATCTTACACTGTCATGCTGTCCTGAACCAGTGGTCAGAAAATCCCGCAATAAAGAAGGATGAAAACCTCGGTATGCCACCAATTCAAAAGACAGCAATGGAACAAAATTTGGGTGAGGGTGGGTGTTTGCTTATTAAGCTAGACACACCGCATGGAAACTAAGCAAAGTCTCTGTCTTGACTTACATTCATGGTCACCCTCTCATCCCTGTCAGCTATTCCAAACTGTGGTGGTTACTTGGACAGCCCCAAAGGATCCTTTACCAGCCCCAATTACCCAAATGCGCATCCTGCACTGGCTTATTGTGTGTGGCACATACGAGTGGAGAAAGGTTATAAGATAAAATTAAACTTCAGAGACATTTTGTAAGTATTGTGGTCCATTTCTGCTGTGGGAGAAATGCCGTGAGCCCACCTGGCAAATGGGGACCCTGGGGGAGAAAAATTATGTGAACTCCTCGTAGAGGGTCACTTTTCACAAAACTGGCGTATAGAGAAAACACCAATACTATGTCATTGAACTAAGTTGACTATTTTTCTGAAGATTCTGAGGTCACATCAGGGACTGGCAAAGCCCCAGGTTTGTCATAAACCTGAGATACCATTGTGAGGGAAAATCTTTAATCACTCAAGACTGGGCTATTGAGAATTGAGTTGGTTTGCAAAGCTTTTTCACCAGAGGCCCTACTTCTTTAGCATAGAGGCGGACGAACACTGCAGATTTGATTTCATTGCTGTCTATGATGGCTCCTCCACCACCTCTGGCCTGATGGGACAAGTGTGTGGCTATGTGAAGCCCACCTTTGAATCCTCGTCAGACTCACTGACCGTCGTACTATCGACAGATTACGCCAACTCCTACCGGGGTTTCTCTGCTTCCTATACTTCAATTTATGCAGAAAATATCAACACTAGTAAGTCATGTTCTTTAGCTATTTTGAGCTCTTGGAGATTGTGGCCATAGAAACTGCTCCTCACCTCTTAGCCTACCTGTCGCTGTCCCTATTTGCAAGCCTGTACTATGTACTTTGGAATGTATATTCATAATCTGAAGCTTGAGAATCAGTTCGGTGCATTGCTTAGGACAAGAGGAAATTGATGGTTTTATTAATTTGGAAACGATTTCTGTAGGAAATACAGACTGTTTCCTGTAATGCCTTCTGTAAAGGCACAACAAAAAACAATAGATTTACAGATTTCAGTTGCAGACGGGGTCACAGCGAACATTGTAAAAGGTGGATCAAGTACCCTGCTGTCTCAGGCTTCCGATCACTGTTTAAGGCAAAAGAGGTTTTGAGTTTTTATGTAGTCTTCTGTACACACAGCTTTTCAAGAGCCAGAGTTCCTAGCTGTTCCTAAACATAATCATCCTTGTTTTGTTTTTCTGAACAGCGTCTTTAACTTGCTCTTCTGACAAGATGAGAATCATCATAAATAAATCTTACCTGGAATCATTTACTTACAATGAGAATAACTTACAACTGAATGACCCAACTTGCAGACCAAAGATATCCAATGTGATAGACTTTTCTATCCCTCTTGATGGATGTGGTACAATCAAAAAGGTAAAAGTGAGACACCGAGCTGGGTTTTGTTGAACACCAGCAGTATGTCAGATCGTACTGATGGCGCAGAACTTGCTGGTGGTGTTAATGGCCTAGCACACGGTAAGCCTGTGTGAACATGGAAGCCCACTCACTTGTGTGGTGGCCTAACACACACACACCACACACACACACACACACACACACACACACACACACATATTAGCACATTCATTTTCAGGGCAACTAGAGGCAGTTATCTTTCCCAAAAGGTGAAGAATTCTGAGAATTCAGTGAAGAAGGTTTGGACATCTATGTGCTGCAGGTGTAGGAGCCTCCCAGGAAGACTTGTACAGAAAAGGATTAGATCACGTATTTAGGAAAAACCTAGCTGTAATTCTAGGATCTCCTTTCCCCTGTAAAGGGAGAAGATAAAAGCATTATCCTTGTTTCAAACACTAAGGACATAAGTTTGTGATTTGTTCTCCATTTTCTACAACTTCAAGATCTCAAGCATTTACAACCCGTAGGTCCCTTTTAGGATGTCTACCCTAAAATTGTCACTCATGTCATTAAACAACAACCATTTTGAGAAGAATGGCAGCTACTCCAGAGTCCATAAGGATAGAAGTCAATTGTTATTTTCTGCTCCAAATGAAGGAACACTTGGGCTGTTATCTGTGCATCCCCAGGGAAGGCAGCCTGGGGAAAACATGTGGCAGGACTTCTGTCTGCAGACACTTGGGGAACTGCACAGTGAGCCACACTAACTTGATGCTTCTTACAGAAGGCCGTACATTACAGGATCTCAGTTCCCTCTAGGGCTGGAAGTTTGCATTCAGAATTGTTTTTTGTTTTTTTTGTTTGTTTGTTTTTAAATATTTTATTTGTTCATGAGAGAGAGAGATGCAGAGACATAGAGGGAGAAGCATGCTCCCTGTGGGGAGCCTGATACAGGACTCTATCCCAGGATCCTGTTGATCATGACCTGAGCCAAAGGCAGACGCTCAACCACTGAGCCACCCAGGTGTTCCCAGAATTGTTTTTAACATATCTGGAAAAAGTTCTGTCAAATTCTGTCTTCGAGTCTCAGCTGCGCTCTCTCATCTGACACCTTTCTTCCCACCCAGAATATTTCTTTTTTTTTTTTTTAAATTTATGATAGTCACACAGAGAGAGAGAGAGGTAGAGACACAGGCAGAGGGAGAAGCAGGCTCCATGCACGGGGAGCCCGAGTGGGATTCGATCCCGGGTCTCCAGGATAGCGCCCTGGGCCAAAGGCAGGCGCTAAACCGCTGCGCCACCCAGGGATCCCCAGAATATTTCTTAAATCACATTGAAGCTTTTAGTATCCCAACATGAAAGCTGCAGTCTTGTGATTTAAGAAAATTATGTCTCTACCTGCAGATATTAATCATCTCTGCGCTCTAAGTTATTACTGGATTTTTTTTTTTTTTGCTATTACTGGATTTAATCCAATCTCACCCTGCAGGTAGAAGATCATTCTGTGACTTACACCAATATCATCACTCTCAATCCATCCCCCACGTCTGAAGTGATCACCCGTCAGAAACATCTTCAGATTATTCTGAAGTGTGAAATGGAACAGAATTCCACTGTGGAGATGATGTACATAACGGAAGACGACATAATACAAAATGAAAGTGCGCTGGGCAAATATAACACAAGCATGGCCCTTTTTGAGTCTAGTTCATTTGCAAAGCCTATACTGGAGTCACCATATTACGTGGATTTGAACCAAACTCTCTTTGTTCAAGTCAGTCTGTATACCTCGGATCCAAATTTGGTGGTGTTCCTGGACACCTGTAGAGCCTCTCCCACGCCTGACTTTACATCTCCAACTTATGACCTAATCAAGAGTGGGTACGTACTGATGGGGTGACATGCTTCTCTGAGGATCCGTGGTGACTTGAGTGAAATAGTATTTTTTGTGATACATGATTCATGAATGCATTCATGCATGCTTTTTTCTAGTACTGCTACCATGGAATTAAGTAAATGTAATCATATTATGAAATACAGTTACTATGTACTCATTACAAATGATTTAACTTAAAGCACTTTTACAGCCACAGCCCATATCCAGTAGAATTTTAAGTATATTTCCAAAATATTTGCTGGTAGAAACACATTTATTTTTTGTCAAGAAGGCTTTATGTTTTTGTTCTTGTTTTTTTCCTTCACACTTTGGTTATTTTATTTTATTTTTTTAAGATTTTATTTATTCATGAGAGACGCAGAAAGAGAGAGGCAGAGATACAGGCAGAGGGAGAAGCAGGCTCCATGCAGGGAGCCCGATGTGGGACTTGATCCCAGGACCCCAGGATCATGCCCTGGGTCAAAGGCAGATGTTCAACCACTAAGCCACCCAGGTGTCCCATACACTTTGGTTATTTTAAACAAAAATCACAAAAGATTATTTCACTCATTCCAGCTCTAGAACACAAACATAATGAAATTTGTAAAGCGTATGTGGTATTCTTTGGGGAAAAAAGGGGTCCCTGGCTGGTTCAGTTGGTAAAGCATATGACTCTTAATCGCAGGGTTGTGAGTTCAAGCCCCACATTGGGTGTGGAACGTACTGAAAAACAAACTAACGAACATTTTTTTAAAACGTTCTTTTGAAAGGAAAATTTTCCTTTTTTTTTCTATAAGTTGATAGATTTTAACTACATCAGCCATACTGACACATTCACAGAAAGTGTATAAAGTAAGATGTTTGAGCTTTAATATATCCAAATTGATTTTCTAATTAATTCACATGGACTAGAAATGTTATTGCCGTAGGGAACTTTATTTTACCCAGGAATCAGATCCATAGTCTTAAACTCACTACAGTGTGAGCTAAAGACATTATCTGTTTTTAAATTTTTTTTCTCTCCAAATTTGTATCTAAATTCTAGTTAGTTAACTTATCATGTAGTATCAGTTTCACTATAATTTAGTGATTCATCACTTATATACAACATGCCTGATATCCTCTGATCTCGGAGGCTATGCAGGGTTGGGCTGAGTTAATACTGGGATGGGAGACATTGACTTTCTAGAGAAATTTTTGATCCACAATCAGACAGTTCACACCCAATCTTAGCCAAAAGGCTGAGAAACGATCAAATCAGGCAGTTCAAAGAAAACTTTGTATCATTTCTTTTCAGCATTAGAAAGACTGAACGTAAATCTTCTAAATGTGCTGTGAATTCTGTTCCAGATGTAATCAGGATGAGACTTGTAAGGTGTATCCCTTATCTAAACACTATGGAAGATTCCAATTTAATGCCTTTAAGTTCTTGAACAGTCTGGGCTCCGTGTATCTACAGTGTAAGATTTTGATATGTGATAGTGGTGACCATCAGTCTCGATGCAGCCAAGGCTGTGTCTCTAGAACGAAACGAGACCTTTCTTCATACAAATGGAAGACCGATGCTGTCATAGGACCTATTCGTCTGAAAAGGGATCGAAGTGCAAGTGGAAATACAGGTAAGGAGAAAGCTATTAAGTGATCTAAGACCACCTCCTGGTTCATTAAAATTTGCTCAGATGTATTCCTCCTTAAGCATGTACAGTTTAGAGATTTATGATATTTGTAGCGAAGCCCTAACTAAGGTAAGCACAAAAGATTAATTTTTCCTTCTACTAGTTGATAAAATGAAAACCATGTATGTTGTAAGCATGTATGTTGTAAGCATATTATGCTCTGATAATTCACCATTATTCACATGGCTTTTGAGTATAAATGTAAGGTCCTCACTTCTAAAAACAACAGTTTCTCTCAGCTTCCTGACTTCTTAGTATAGACACCATGGCAGAAAACAGAATCAAAAGCAATGTATTTTAACTCCTAAATGAGGAAAATCAGGTGAACCAGCATCCCACACAAATCACCTTTTTTGGGAAAAAAAAAACCCACAATTTTTTCAAAACAGAAAATACCATATTTTCAGGATAACCCTGCTTCTTTTTAAAGGTTGGAAACATGACCCCTGTCAGGTCAAATGAGAACAGAGTGATGGTGAATGCCCAAAGGACGAGCCGCGGCTGACTGGCTCTGGTAGACCGTAATTACATAAAACCTATTTATAAGAATTTACCTTTTATGAAAATGATCCTGTCATAAAAGAATCTTATGTCCTCTGTCCTATTATTATTTGAGTGGATTGTGAAGGAGTAGGATTCTAGTTTGTAGCAAAATATTTCTTTTTTTTTTTCAAATATTTTATTTATTCATGAAAGACGGAGGGGGGTGGAGACATAGGCAGAGGGAGAAGCAAGCTTCCCGCAGGGAGCCCAATATGGGACTTGATTCCGGGACCCTGGAATCATGACCTGAGCCAAGGGCAGACCCTTAACCACTGAGCCACCCAGGTGTCCCTGTAGCAAAATATTTCTATGACAAAAACAAAAGAATACAAACAAAAATGAAATCCAATAATTTAATAAACATGTTCACTAAAAAGACAATGCATCTATGGGTATTAGTCTAAATTAGTTGAAAATTTATGAATGAAAGTTATAGAGATATCATCCACATTAGAAAAATACCCTTTTCCTATTTCAAGAGAAGAACTAGTTGTTTCTCTATAAATCAAATATAGTTTGACGAGTATGGGAGATGAGTGACTATCAATGAATGGACTTACATTTCTGTTGGACTTTGATGATTGAATTCCACAAGTTTCTCACCTTATGTCAGGGAGACAAATGAACTATTTAAACAAACAAACGTAAGGACATCTTGTCTTTTAAATTAAGCAGAAGCATATACTAGGGACACCTGGGTGGCTCAGCGGTTGAACATCTACCTTTGGCTCAGGGCATGCATCGGGCTCGCTGCAGGGAGCCTGCTTCTCCCTCTGCCTGTGTCTCTGCCTCTCTCTCTGTGTCTCTCATGAATAAATAAATAAAATCTTTTTTTAAAAAAAGAAGCATAAACTAATTGAAATATTTGCTAGCAGTACCTATGTGTATCACTTTGGCATTATATATCCCACATTAATTGATACAGAAGATTCACAGACTGTGGAGAGAGACACATTCATGACAATTTTGTAATGTCAGGTAGTACTTTTCTTTTAATGATTTTTATCTTGTTTCCAATTATAGGATTTCAGGATCAGATACACAAAGAAGAAACTCAGAGTCAACCTTTCAGCAGTCTGCATCTATTTTCATTCACGGTCCTTGCTCTGAATCTCGTGATTGTGGCCGTGATCATAACAAGGCATTTTGTGAATCAGAGAACGGACTACAAATACCAGAAGCTTCAGAATATGAACTAACAGGGTCAGCCTTCACTGAGACTCATTTTCCCTGAACACTAAAGGAAATGCTGCCTCGTGGCTACACGTTATAAATAAATTAGGAAGAGCCTCATTAACAATGACGTACAGGTCCTGCTGTCACTTTGGTCAGAGCGTGCCGCCTTGCAGGGGTGATCGAAATGAACAAACATTGTGTCAGTTAGATCTCCTGCTAAAGAACGAAAGCCACCAAAATATTGAATGAATTAGGAACATCCTTTTTCATGAGCACAAAACCTTCTGAGTAAACTTCAGGTGAAAAGAAACGATTGTTTTTACTTAAATCTACAGCATTAGATGTATTTGTTTCCTAGATGCAAATATGCTCCCTTTTGAAATGTATCTGAGAGTTAATAATTTCTGAGAGTAACTGTGATGGAGAGAAGTGCCATGTTATTTATTCCCATGCCTCACTCTAAGGCCGAGCCTCAGCATTTTACAACTTGAACACATCTCAGGAAAGGGCTCTGGAAAGAGGAAAGCTATTTTATGATCTAGGAATAGGAAAGCAGAGCTTGACTATAAAGGGGAGCCCTTGTGTGTAGTTTCTAGGTTAAAGAATGAAGACAACAATTCTCTTCCCATTTACCATCAAACACCAAAGCCAAACGTAACCCTAACAAGGAGTAGTCAGTTTCTGGCTGAGACTGACACAACAGGAAAGGCCTTGATGCGCGCTCAGGTTGCGCATACCAAACGTCATATTGAATTCTTTGTCGTAGATGACAGTATGACTCTACCGGTTCATCACCCAACACCACCATGGTCTCAGGTTCTGATGCACAACCAAGGAGGCACCCACATTTCTGAATGCCCAAAGGCATTCTCCTTGACACCCATGCACATGGATTGGGTACACAGTATGCCCGGGGCGTACATTACGAGTAAAACAGCATCTCTACCTTCCTTGAACAAGTTGTTAGGGACCCACTGGGTTTCCAGCTCCAAATGAAGGTAGATCTTCCTTATTTTCCTTTCAATATTTCCACTCAGATCTTCTAAGCACTTCCCCCAAATGGCCATGTAGTTGAGCCTCTTCTGCATTTGTCTGTATGACTAAATGGAGCTACTGCAAGCTTCTTTTCTTTTTTATTGTATTTTATTTATTTATTTATTTATTTATTTATTATTATTATTATTTTTTTTTTTGCAAGCTTCTTTTCTAACCTAATGTGAAAGCTCTTAAGAACTAAATTAGAATGAGCAAATCAAATTCAGTAAAGACAGCACTTAAGAAGTGTCTGATCCCTGGCCCCTCTGCAATCTTTCCATCAGGAACTGAGTGAACACGTGCCAGTGGCCAGGCCCCAGGGGCTACCCAGAGGCACGCCAGGCATAGCAGTGTCATACTAAGAAAATCATGAAATTAGTGACTCAGTAGACAGTGTAAAACTGTATCATCATGAATCAAAAAACCTTCACAGTGGAGCTATTGAGCTATACCAATGCGTTAGAAGTTTAAAGTAATATATATCACCAATAAAAAAAATTTAAAAATAAAGTAATATATATCAGTAAATAATTTCTTCAGGAGAAACTATGATAAAGTAAGTAAAGGTCCTATATCTGGAGTTGGTGGCCTGGGTTTGAGTTCTTCCATTTACCTGGTGGGCTACCTTGATCAGGTCACCTTCAGCCTTGATCTGCACAATTTAAAAGAGTGAAGGCTGCTGACCAGCCCACCCCCCATCCCAGCCCCCAGAGTATCGCAGTTGCAAGGATTCAGTGAGGAAATGAGGTGTGGTTGGGCTGTGTTTCACCTGCCAATGAGGAGTTTGCTTCCTCAGGCCACACCTGGTACTGACCATCATGGGTTGGGTCCTATGAAACAACATCCAGTAGAGGGGTTTGTGTGCCCAAGGATTCCTGGGGCATGGGCCTCGGCCCAAGCCCTGTCAGTGGGGAGGGAAGTGGGCCGGGGCAGGGGGGTTGGGGAATGATGAAGTGGCTACAGCAGAAAGCCCGGCGAACCCCACGGAGTCCTGGGCTGGGTTGGCCCTTCAGAGAGACCCTACATGGGGCTTGGTGCTCTGGCCTTTAAGTGCCTCTATGGACTTGTCATTGGTGGGAGACTGTGAATGTGGACAAGGCAGCTGCCTTGAGTGGAGGGAATCCCTGCAGGGCAGGGGGGCTGAGAGCCATCAGCCACCAACACTCCTGGCAGCTTGAATGACTGATGGCAATGAGGGAGATGTGCGGGTCATACCAGAGTGGTCGCCATGCTCGCTTCCTAAAAGCAAAATTTTCAGAATATCTCACCACATTAAACTCCGACTCTATGCCACATTCAAGAGACGTGTTTAGCAAAGCATTTCAGCAAGGCTAAAAGTAAAATGGGCGAAAATACCTACATGTGCGAACAAGGTGGGGAGGTCACCTTGTTTCCACTGGGCAGGGTGGAAGCCAGGCTACCCCTGTGGCCTTTGCTGCCCTTCCTCCCAGGAAGGTGGATTTGCCACATTACCTCTGGGTGGGGTAGAGGTCCTGGCTCTAAACTACGTCTCCTCTGATACCACCCCAGAGTAGTCTCGAAGGGGTGCTAATACCTGCCAAGTGGGGTTAGAAGTCCAGGCTCCCCACCGGGTCTCCACCTGACATGGGGGATGTTGGGGAGGCCCTGATTACTGCTCAGAGGTGATGCCACCCTGGAGAGGGGAGGGAAGATGTAAGGGACCCGGAGGGCAGGTGGAAATCTGGGCTCCCCACTTCACCTTTGTGGGCTAGGCTGGCAGGAGGGACATAGTTTTACCCATGGTGTTTGGAACCACGCAGTTACTGGGTAAAGTTCACTGTCTTGCCTGGTTACCCCTTTACCCATCATTTAGCTAGAGAGAACAGGCTTCTCTTGGGGCTTTTTTTTTTTTTGTCTCCACCATTGGTGTTTCTGGGTTGCAGGTTTCTCCCTATTAAGTGCATTTTGATCCAGTGCATGCAGTGCTCAGCAGTGGCCACGGCTTTCAGATTTTCACACTCCTCAGAACCACCTGGAGTGTTTTGGAAGGGGCAGCTTCCCAGCTCCCATCTGCTGAACCGCACCTGGAGAAGCTGACCTGGAAGTTCTCTGGACACTTGTTTGTTTGTTCTTAAAAGTTCAGTCCTTTCATTGTCAACTCTTTTCATGTTAGGCATTTGTTAAAAGCTCTAAGATGCCAACTTTGGAGGCTGTTAGCCCCCCACTTCCTCAACACATATGGATAGATGCAGTTAATGTGCCGATAAGCTTCTGAAAGGAGAAGTTGTAGCGGTTCAGTGCTCCTTGGAAAACTCCTCAATTCATGTGAAGTAGATGCGTGATGCTAAAATCATGTGACTGAAGATGAAGGTACTCGGTGACAAATGATTAACTTTTGATTTAAAGATGCTGCCTTCACCAGATTGACCAGCAATTACATTCCATCAACTTCTACCAGGTATAAGCAGGGAACACCATCAAAATACCTGCCAGTATCCTATTTTTATCCAGATGATTGTTGATCTGGAGACAGAGACATACCCCTTTAGAAGCAATGCCCGCCCTGGGGTCATGGGTCAGATTTTCATCGCTCAGGACTTCAAGGTTAGCTCCCAGGCTTCCCTAAACCCTGCCCTCCTCCCTTGGGGACTTGGCCAAACTGTGTTCTCAACTCGTATATACTATTGAATGACAAAGATAGGAACAATTTATTGGACTTGAGGACTCCTATTTTAAATGTTGTTATTGAATATTTCTTGACAAGTGAAAAAAATTGACTGTGTCCAAGACCATTTGTTTTTCTTCTTCTTTTTTATTTTTAGGGGGAGAGAGACTCTTAAGCAGGCTCTACACTTAGCATAGAGCACAAAGTGCAGCTTGATCTCACAACCCTGAGATCATGACCTGAGCTGAAATCAAGAGTTGGATGCTTAACTGACTGAGCCACCCAGGCACCCCAGGACAGTTTATTTAAAGATAGCTTTGAGGGTATGGAGCCCAGCACAGGTCTGTTTCTGTTAAGATACAAAGAAACCTTATAGTGAGTGCTGCCCTTTTCCATGAGGGTGTGGGATATGTGAACCTGCCATCTTGTGCTCCTCAGGCTTCCTGTGTATTTCTTAGGTTTCCTAGAAAGCTTTGAGGATCTGGGACCCAAATTGAGTGCATGGTAGCTCAGAAAGCAGTCACAGGTGGTTCATGTGATTGTGTCTCCGACTCTCATTTGCTGTCAGTGTCAAAGCCGTCACCCAAACCCAACAGAGCCGAGGCACAATGTATTCCCTTTGACATAGGCAAGAAGAGCTTGTTTTGATTACATTATGAGTAAATGAGCAAATGACTGACGTGTCTAATTCAACTAACGAGTTAGTAGAGTTAAAGAAAAAAAAAAGCAGTGGTTTCCCAACAGTTAGTTTATTTTTCCTAAGACTCTTAGCAATATCTGAAAAGAAATTCTCACACGACCCAAGGGACAGAAACAAAAAGATCCATTTACTAGCATCTAAGCGTTAAGGAGTCAATTAAATAAAATCTTTAAATTGGAAATTTGGTATATAGAGAGAACCCTGTTCTTTAGAACATGTACAGTTTAAGACAACAGTCAGGTTCTTGGTAGTGAAGAATCAGAGAACATAGCATCTCCAGCCTGCAAAGAGAGTGATTTCCTCACAAGCTTAATGATCAGAGGTTTATTTAGCAACAAACCTCAGAGAGAATGTCTTTTGCTGTTTCTTTCACCTGTCGCTGTGTGGGCAACTTCTGATTTGTCAAACATATTACTTTGCTGCAAGGAAATAGGCTTTGCTTTCTAATGATAGATTCACATGGAAAGTTGAGAAATCACACAAGGGTCTTCCTCCAACCGGTCCCTCTGTGGATTTCCAGTGGCCCCACCACTTGGAGATGCTCAGGCTGCTCTTCTGGGGTCTCCACAGGGCCCACATCCCTCTTACCCCGCCCTGCACAGCCCTGGGAGCACCGGGAGGAGTAGTCCCCCACTTTGCACACAGCCACCTCACACTGCAGATAGACCACATCATAGTTGCTGAGAAAGTTGAAGGCATTAAACTTGAACTGGGCCGTGTTCTTCTGGTGGGAGTGGAGGTCGACATAGGTATTGTCTTTGATGCACCTGATAGAAGAAAAAAAAAAAACCCAGCCACAAGCATTAGCTTGAAGTATGGTGTGAATTCACCCCGACTTGAAAAATCAGGCTTGGATCCAGACCTATGAATGCCAAACAGAGTTCTTCCCACTACCCATTCTTTCTTTTATAAAGAAAATTAAAACACTACCATGAGTATAAAAACCACTGTTCTTGAGCAGAAATAGAAGGTACTAGTTAAAGAAAACATCATAAAAAATGAACAAGGTCATTAAATTCTAGCCAGAGCTGTTGCCTTCCAAAGGTACTCTATTTTGCCCAAAGGGGAGATTAAAGGTAGTGGTTGTATTATTTGAAAATGAAACTTAGATTATTTTAAAAAGTGTTTTGTCAACCCTAGCACAACTATGGAGAAAGTTAAGAAAGTATAAATGATGCATTAAAAGAGGAGATAAAATGGAATAATAAAAAATGTTCCATTAAAACCAGAGAAAGCAGCAAAAGGAGAGTGGAGGTAGATATAAACAACAAATGCAACAAATAGAAAACAGTTACCAAGATGGTAGATTTTCATCCAGCTATATCAATAATCACTTGTTTTTTTTAAAAAAAATATTTATTTGAGAAAGAGAGCGCAGTGGGGAGAGGAAGAGGATGAAGGAGAGAGAGAATCTTAAGCAGGCTGCATGCTCAGTGCGGAGCCCCACATGAGGCTCAATCTTACAACTCTGAGATCATGACCTGAGTTGAAATCAAGAGTTGGACGCTTAACCCACTGAGCCACCCAGGCACCCCTCAATAATCACTTTAAACATGAGTGTTCTAAATATGCCGATTTAAAGATACAGAGTGCCAGAGTAGATGAAAACAAGAAAAACCGAGACCCAATTACTGATGCCAGTTAGACACCAACTTTAAACATGAAGACATAGAAAAGGGATGGAGAAGGATTTACCATGCTAATACTAATCAAAAGAAAGGTGGAGTAGCTATATTAATTTGAGACAAAACAGAGTTCAGAGCCAGGACAATGATCAGGAATGAAGAAGGGTATTGCATAATAATAAAGGGATCAGGCCTCCAAAAAGACATAACAATCCTTAACGTATATACACGTAACAACAGACAAAAACTAACAACTGCAAAGAGAAATCTACAAACCCACTGGAAATGGGTGGAAATCCAGCAGAAAATCAGGAAGGATACTGATGATCTGAAAAGCACCATCAATTGGATAGACTGACATCTATAGAACACCCCATCCAACAACAGCAGAATACAATTCTTCTCAAGCCCTTGTGGAACATTCACTGAGATAAACACATTCTGGACCATAAACCACACCTTTAGCAAACTTCCAGAGAAGAAATCATACAAAACACATCCTCTGAGCACAACTGGAACTCAATAACAGAAAGGTTGCTGGAAAATTCTTATTCGGAAATGAAACAACACACTTCTAAGTGACCCAGAGGTAAAAGAAAAAGTCTCAAATTAAAAAAAAAAAAATTCGAACTAAGTGAATATGAATATACAACTTACCAAAATCAAGTAAATCAAATACATGACTTGGAAAAGAAGAAAGATCTAAAATCGCTAAGACTCTACCCGAGGAAATTGGAGAAAAAAAGAGCAATTTAACCCTAAAGCAAGCAGAAGGATAAAGCCTTGGTTGTTTCATTCCGGCACCAAACTGTGCCTCTCTCCTTGATCTGTTTATAAGGAGAACTGAAAGGGAAGAGCGTTCTCACTCAGAGCCTTGGAGCAGTTTCATGCCACGGCTGTGCACCTCCCGCGCTATGGCTCACGCCACTTCTGCACGACGCTGTGTCTTGCCCCCTGCACCCCCCACCCCGGCTTTTGGAAACAGGCACCACGATGATGTTTCTCACGTGGCTCTCACCACTTTAAAGCTGCCAGCAGTGATGGGTTTTTGCCCTTTTGCGCTGCTTGCCAATTGCCCGTCCATAGTGTTTGCTCCTCTTAGGGGGGGCAGAGGAGCTACAAAGGCAAACGTCATACCAAACTTCTAACTTGGTGAATCCTTTGTTTAACCAAAGGAGCCAGAATAAATCTCACGACTATAAGAGTTTAGGTTGAGAAAACCCGCCAGCCCACCGAGGTAGACCAGATGCCCCGAGAGCCTGAACCACCGATGGGGAGCCAATAAGGTCATAACACAAAGGGAAGAGAGGCACGGGTGAGAAAGGATGAGAGGGGACAGCAGTGTCCCAGACAACAAGGGTTCTGCCCAGAACTCTGGGGGATCCAAGGGAAGTTGTCTAGACTCTCTACGACTATTTGTCCCCAGCTGGGATCAGAGGCGGGCAAAAGCCCTGGCTGTGCCTCTGGGGCACGGTGAGGTCTGTGTTGCACAGCGCTGTGGCTTAGAGCTGCCAGTTGAGAAGCCGGAGATGCCGCACAGGAATGCCACGGGAATAGAACAGCCAACCCTAGACGGCTTTCCATTTCCCTTACCCTTGTCGGATCAAATCGTACTTGACGGTCGTAAAGTCGTGTGGGTCGGGAGAAGCCACGCAGGTATCCACAGAGAGCCTCAGCCTGGGGTCGGGGCTGTGCAGCGTGGCCTGGAGGAAGACCGCCCTCTGGCTGGCGGGGTACGGCCCCATGTGCTTCATGGGCGGGGACAAAGGCCACTCGAGGAAGGATATGGATACGTCGTAGCCAACTCTCTCCCTGGGGACATCAGCCCCAGGAAGGACTTCAACGGCAGATGGGCCCTCCGCCCTGCAGGTGAACTTGAGCTGAGGCACCCTGTGCCGCACGACGACTCGGCCAGGGGGCCCCCGGGTCCGGCCCCTGATGGAGTTGGAGTAGCCGAGGGAGCCGAGGCTTTCCTGGGGGGGCGAGAGGGCAGGGGCTGGCCGGGGCTCCTGGCTCCCTTGCATGCATCTTCGTGCGCGGCCGGGGCCAGCTTGCCAAGGAGCACAAGTGGGAGGCCTCGGGCCCGCAGTCTGGGGTGCCTAATGCCACGATGGGGTGGCGTTGTGTCCTTGGCCCTTGGAGTGTGGGGTGCATGCAGGGAGCCCCGAGTGTGTGAGCCTGGCCTCCCTTCTTCCCTCCCGTGAGGGCCCAGCTGTGCTGGTACAAGGTGTGGCGGGAGGCCCGGGCTAGTGGCTACCGGGCACGCTCTGCCAAAGTGTCCCCCGCGTCCCCCGCCCTCGGCCGTGGCATCTCAGGCGAGCACAGAGCCAGGCCGCTGGTACCCCCTCCTCTCTGCCACCTCTTGGCCCCCTGTGAGTGGTGGGTCTGGCCCAGCTTGATTGAAGGGCTAACAGGTGCTCACGGCTACTGTGCAGGCTGCCACTGCCCCCCGCGGCCTGGTCCCCACAGCCCCCGCAAGCCACCCAGAGATTCAGCCTGGCCTGAGACGTTGGCTCAGGAAGGCTCTGCCCCTGGGACTCAGGTTCTTGACCTCCGCCTCGGAACCTCCGAAGACCATCCTGGCAGCTCAGACCAGATCTGCCCTGTTAGACCTTTCCTTTTCTACTCCCCACCCCCTTTCCAGCCCCCATTCTGAAATGTTCATACAACAGAGACATTCTTTATGTCTTGCATGAATATCTATGCTTTCTCCTTAAAAACAGATTTTTTTTTTTCTTTTTTTGCCCCTAAGAACCAGTATCTCCCTTGACCCTCGGAGCAACTCTCACCCAATGCGGAGATGAGGCTCAGAGGAGAAGCTCAACTCCAAGGCCATGTGGCCCTGCCCCTTCCAAGGTGACCTTGGGCTTCCTGGTGCTGACAGCCTCCAGCGCCTTCCCCAGGCCCTCCAAGTTTGCTGCGGGGGCCTGGGCGCCAGCTGCCCCCTGCCTGGGCACTCCTCTCGCTTTACCTTACCTGGCTGCATCTCCTTCAGACTCAGGCCTCCCTATTCCAAATGGCCTTCCTTCTACCCCAAATAATTTCCTATTCCCTTCCTTGCTTTGCTGTCTTCTTAACATCTGTGAAATGATTCTCAAATGTGCGCTTGCTCAGTGCCTGTCTCCTTTTTCTCGAATGTGAATGTTGTGGAGCAGGAGCCCTGTCGGTGTGGTTGGCCGCTGCAACCTCAGCACCTAGATGGTAGCTCATCCACTGACTCTGAAATCATACTTTCTCTGGCATGTTTTCGCAGTGGGTGGCCTGGGACTGGCTGTCATGCCAAGTGGTTCCTGACCTGCTGTGTCCTCTGGGCCCAGTGCTGTGAGAGCTAGGCCAGCCAGGGCCACAGAGGCCAGCTGCAGGGTCCTGACAGCCTGAAGCTTCCGGGGTGCCCACCTCCCAGACACTATGGGGCTTCCAGCATGGCTCCTGGGGTAGAAAGCTCTGAGGTAAAATCTAGAAGTTTCAGAGCAAAAAGGACAAGAATGACCATGATCTGCATAACCAAGTAGATAAAATGTGAAGTATGGAGTCAGAGTGGTCACTTTGAGTGAATTAACCTTCCACAATGCCAAATGTTTGCTGTTTTTCCATGTGTGTCTAAATAGGGATATAAAAGAAGAGAGGAACAACATGGAGATCCTGATGTATAACATATTACATTGTTGGATATACTGAGAAAAATGATTTTGTAGTTCTACGCTTTTCCTATATCCTGGGTCTACTTGTTTCCTTAACTTCAATGACATTGTTTTGTGAAATAAACTGGTGGTTAAAGAACATGTAATCAATGTATACATTTCATTATCCACACATGTCCTGGATATAAGTTTTCTAGATGGGGAAATAAAGCTAGTTGCCTGGTTAGAACATAGCAGTCAGATAGATCATTTGTCCTCCCCAAAGCCCAGCACCATGGCTTTCACAGAGTAGGTGTGAACTGAAGGTGAATAAAGAAGCATGTTGTGGAAAATGCTTGGCTTCAGAGCTAAGAGAACATCATCCATCCATCCATCCATCCATCCATCCATCCATCTATCCATCTGTTGATCTATCCATCAATCCATCAGCACTCACCAGTTCCTATGTATTCCAAATTCACTGTGTATTCCAAATTCCCAAAAGGAAGGAAAATTTCAGACAAATTAGTGCCTGCTCCAGGTCTCACTGAGCCTTTCCTCTGTCCCTACTGCATTTTTAACAGGTGGTTTAATTTTCCAAAATTCAATTCTCTCTCTTTGGCCTCCATCCGCAGAGATACCACCACCTTGTCAGCTTGTTACCTGTCTGACGGTGCCACAGCGACCATAGGGAATGTTGAAGATCAGGTATCGTCCTGTGACTCGAGGGCGGCACAGCTCATCATTTAAGTGGACGTCCCAAGAGGAGTAGCCCAGCCTCCGGAGATAGCCTCGGTCAATGGTGACTTGGAAGAGGTGAGGCAAGCAGGAGAGCCGGGCTGCAGGAGGAGGAGCATGGGGAGAACCTCACGAAGACAGTTTGGTACTCTGGACATGTAGATTCACGATGTGGGTGTGCGCTTACTTTATAAAGCATGGAGGGTGCCTTGGGTGGGGGCTGGCTCAGCAACCAAAGCTCTACCCTTGATTTGACTTCCACCGACTTTATGTCTCTCCTTTTCCAAAAGTCACACCAGATCATGGGAGTCCTGCCCAGGCACATGTCCCACGGTCTAAGAGTCAGAGCCTTGTCTAAAGGGTTAAAGGACAGCCCACTTCCCATGTTGAGGACACCCGAGGCTGAACGTACATCTATCAGAGGCTTTGTATGAAAGGTAGTTTGGGGAAAGAGAGTGGGAGCAAAGGGGTAGGGAGCATAGGTGTTAAGGGGCTTCTTCTCCAAATTCTGAAAGCCCATCAAGTAGATGGAGATTCTGGAGATCTCAGTGAGACACAGAAAAGCCTGTTCTTTATCCCCGGGACAACTGCTCTCTCAGCTTCCCCTTACCGCAGTCAGAGGGGAGAGCTTACCATTGCCCTTGGGTACAGCAGAGGCAGCTGGACCTGGTATGGGGAGATGGGTGAGAAGCACATGTCAGCTGTGCAGACACACTGGAGCAATATGTAGCCAGCAGTAGACATGTAGTGCAGAAACGCTGGAGGAGGAGGATGTAGCCAGCAGTAGACACTCAGTGCCAAGAAATGGGCTCATTCAATTTAGCCATTACAGCTGGAGAACAATGGATTGAAAATATTCTAGGGCAATGCAGAGGACAAGGGCCTCCTGATGGAGCCAGAAGGAGGGATTCCTGTGTGTATGAAGTAGTGTTGAGAATATGGATGTCATCAACACCAAGATTTGTTAGAGCAGGAGAACAGTAAATACGGGCTTTGCAGGTTATAAACACTGTTGTCTGTAGGCATCTGGTTGATGTCCCTTCCCAGGCACATGGCATACTTGGGATCTCGGGCTTGGACATAGGAAATCTGTGGCTCTCAAAGGCCTCCCCAGCCCAGAAGCCAGGCAGGATAGTAACACAGGGCCAGGGCCTAGCCCAGGAAGCGTGGCTGGCCAGATTCACTCAACCTCTTCAGATATTCTTGGCCCCAGACCTCTGTCTGGTCCTTTGGTCACTGTTTCCAGTGAAAAGCAAACCCTATGGTGCATAGTCCAAGAATGGAAAATGAATTACCCTTTCCAGTGGGCCCCCTAACAGCAGGAGGAATGACTGGAACTATGAATAGACACAGTGAAAGTGAGAATCTGGAGATAAGGATCTCAAGACTCCAGGTAGACTCTTATCATAAGATTCTCTGTAGGATTGTCTGTCTCTGGGGGACCCCGATGGTTAATCTATTTACCATGCATTTCAGTGCAAAACAAGAATAGCTTCTGCATAAAGACAAAAGCATTGGGAGAGATTCCTTTGTTTACTTGTAAAAAACTAAGGCTGGAACAGACAAAGGGAGCTCGGACTTGTTCACCAAATCTAGAATTGCATAACTTTTTGAAACATACCTGGGTAAATTTAGGGCAAATATAAGAAAGTGCTACTCCACATAGGGGAGGGTCAACCTCTGGAGGTCTGAATGCCAAGAGGGGTATCAGGTGGTAATAAAAAGTACTCCAGGAAAGGTGCAGGCCAAATTGTGGATGAAAGGGACACAGGGAGAACCCAGGATTTTGTAGAGTACTGACTTCTGAGGGGCCAGGTCAAGGTAAAGAAGGTTATCCAAGGACTGTGCCTGGATGACCTTGTCAGAAATTGAAAAAGGGTCTTTGTGGTCTGATCACCTCAAGTTGTATGTCCTTCATCATTGTATTACACTCACTTCTTCCTTCGACCTCATAATCTTGTAGCCCTATTTCAGCACAAATACTCCCCTGAATTGGAATTCGGCAAAGCCAATGAATAAAACCACAAGGCTGTGCCAGGAAAATATTGAGCCCAGCAGTAGGTGACAAATAGGCCCTCACCATCCTAGCTGCTGGCGCCTTGGCCACCAGGTCGTTGCTTGACCTTGGAGTGCTGGCAGAGGAAGCAGGACACAGCCCCGGGGACCCACCTGCACACACCACGCCCGCGTCCTCCTGGTGCCGGCAGTTGTGTCGCGCCCAGCCCGAGTGGCGACAATGGCCCAGTGCGTCCTCGGTGCCCACACAGTGCACGTCGTCCAGCAGGATGGGCCCCAAGCCCAGGCCGAAGTGGCCGCGTCCCAGGGCAGCGAGTGCGGGACCACAACCCAGCAGACGGCACACGACACGGGCGTCCCTAATGTCCCAGTGGTCATCGCACACTGTGCCCCACACGCCCTGGTGGCGGACCTCGACCCGGCCCTCACAGCGGCTGCGCCCGCCCACCAGGCGCAGGTCCGGATCTGCAGGACAGGAGAAGAGAGAGCGAGTCAGGGGACTGGGTGACAGGTGCAATAGCCACCCTCTGCTGCCCTGTGTCACTTGCCTGGGAAGAAAATGACACTGCAGTGAAGTCCTCCATGCCCTGTGCTGCCTCTCTCTCTGTGTCTCTCTGTCCCTCCCTTCCTCGTCCCCTCCTTCCTGTCGCACTCCCTCTCTCATAAAAAGTCCAACATGCATTAACTGAAGCCCTTGAAGATCGGCAGGTGTTGTCAGCCTAGTTGCCCAGATACCTAAGAATTTCATTGTTAAACAAAAATACTAAAAACCCAGAGAAAACAAAATGGGAAAAACCCCACTCTGGAGGAGAATTGTTGAGGCACTGGCTTGACTTAGCAAAGAAAATCTATCCCACAAAATTTCTTCTACTCTTGCTGAATAAAAGCCAACATTTGAACTGTAAAAAGTATCTTCTGTGGCCGAGGCATTCCATTTGTAGGTGTTTACTGAAAACAGATGGGCACTGAAAGATTTGTACATAGCAGCATTCTCCACCCTGGACAAAAACTGGGTAGCACCCACAAGCCCACCCACGGGGGAGGGGGTAAATTGAGGGACATCCACCCAATGGAACATTAGTAAGCCATACAAAGGAACAAAGTACCAATATTAAGGGACCAGATGGACAAATCTCAAAAACAGTTTGTTAAGCAAAAGAAGTCAGACACGAAAGAGCAACATATTACTGGATTCCATTTATATGAGATTCTAGAAAAACAAATTAATCCACAGTGCCAGAAAGCAGAACAGTGATTGCCTGGGGGATTTAATGCAAAGGAGCATGAAGGAACTTTTTGGGGTGATCAGAATGCTCCGTATCCCGACTGTGGTGGTGGTTACACAGTTGGATACATTAGAAGAATCTCCCAGATGTGAGCAATTTATTGTATATATTTATACTTCAAGACAGGTGATTTTAAAAGTAAAAATAATTTTAAAAATCTATATTGTGTTGGTGGTGCCACACCCACAAATGTGTGTAAAATAATTTGTCTTCATATAAAGTGGTTGCTAGTGACCTTTCTAACTTTTTGCTCTCTGTGGCCCATAAAAGATACTTAGCAAATGCTATAGGCACCACTGGTCATGGTTTCCCTGTGGCTATGGTATCTTGATTTAGGACAGTTGCTTGCTCCTCATCTAATGTGTTGCTGTGATATTGGAGGAAGATAACCATGCTTGTCTGAACTATGAACAAAGGCAAATATCTTTTGGATGAGGCTCCAGGAGGTGAATTTAGGGCTTCTGACCCACAAAAGTGTGTGTATGTGTGTGTGTGTGTGTGTGTGTGTGCACATCCTTGTCTGCACATATATATACTTATTAGCTCATAAAAGTTTTCTGTAAAGAGCAGGGACTTTGAAAAAAAAAACTGTGACCCTAATAGTATTAATGATTTGATAATTTAAGTGCTTAAAACAAATACAAATTACCAGGTAAAGGAATCATGTCTTCGCCAACTGAAACTGTAACTGTAAAAGAGAAAAACAGCTTAAAAAATGCATATTCTCAAAATCATATATTTATATTCAAATATGTAAAAGAACCACACATTTTCTAAATATTTAGGCATTAGTAATTTTGAGTTTCCCCTTAGGTTTAGGTACAGAGTACTGTCCACTAGGTTTTATTTTCTTATCAAAATGTAACAAGTGGTATTATTCTCCAAAGAGAAAATAATCTGATAAATGGCCAGAAAAAGAAGTTCTTATAAATATACAGAATGTTTATAGGAACAATATAAAAGTATTAGATTTTGTAGGAAAAATGTTTATTGGGGGGCCTATGTGAGGTCAATACAAACACATCTAAAGAATAAAATAATTTGATCAGGACAATTACATGAATAAAACCAATCAGATTTCTCAGGAAAATGTTTAGATAAGAGAAAGATCATATCTGAGAGGTGTAAATCTACGGGAAATATACAGAGGGAAGCAAGGTAGGAAAAATAACAATGAATTTTATGATAGAGTCTGGTTGTGTGAATTACTATGAAACTAAGGGTTAATCAAGCAACAGGCATGTGATCTTTACCAGGTGATGATGTCACTGTTGTTGAAATCAGATTTATGGCTGCCAAAAAAGAGAGAGAAAGAGAGAGAAATTTTTTCCAGGGAAAAGAAAGCGTTCAACCTCTGAAACTAATAATACATTATATGTTAATTGCATTTAAATAAATCATAAAAAAAGAAAAGAAAGCCCTCAAGTTGGATGTCATTGAAATCTTATGCTGTATACTACAAGTTTATGAAAAATAAGCCCGACGCAAAAGCTGCACGGAATAGAATCCACCCTGCTTATTTATCCTGTGGACGCACATATCCAGGAGTCAAAGGGTGTGTGAGAAGTTGGCATTTTGCAAGATAGATGAGCAATTTCCATTTGGAGCATCCATGACGTGTCCTACAATTTACATCTCGAATCCCTGCAACAGCCATTCCAGGGAAGTAGTAGCAGCGTTTGAGAGATGAGGACGTCGAGACTCAGACGTTTGTAGGACAGCTTGTAGGACATGCCTGGAGCATCCTCAGCTCTGACCTGGGAGGCCCCGAAGCGCACGCCCTTCCTACAGCACTCTGCCTTTCGGGAGCATAAAATATGGGAGTTGCATTCCCTCTGCGTGCTGTGAGGGGGACAGGGATGAGGGAGAAGGAAGGGAATGGTCTCACGGCCACCACATCTGCCCTCGCACTCGAGAGGCAGGAAGTGATTCTGCTGTCGTGCTTTCCTAAAGAAAATAAAGTGCATGAGTGTCACCTGACTGTGTGAAAAGCAACCCAGTTACCATCAACCGGGTCTGCAAAGAAAAGCTCACCTCCTGCAGTGTCAAGAGCTAGTGAGCATGACCAGTGAAAGGAACCTGCCAAAAGTAGAGGTCGTGTTGGGGACAGGGAAAGAAGGAAGCAAGGAAGGACGAATGGAAGGAGGCAGGGAGGAAGACACTCCCTAAATCTAAGTGAGAGACAGCTTCTAAACTTGGTTTCTCTGCCTTTTACGCTGTTATGTCTTCAAAGTAACCGGGAATCAAAAAGAAAGGAAAGAAATAAAATGCAAGCAGGCAGTAGGCCTCACTCCTGAAGAGATCAGTGTCCGCTGGATTGGGTGGAGTCACATAGATTCATCAGCAAAGCCTGGGAGCAGAAAGGACCCTTGCGTGGGAGCCGGGAGACCCAGCTTGCCTTGCTCTGTGACTGCTGGGGGCTTAGTTATGTCCCCTCAAAGTTCACATGCAAAGCCCTAACCCCCCACTTGGCTGTATTTGGAGATGGGGCCTCTGAAGAAGGAATCATGGTACAGTGAGGTTGTAAGGGGGGGCCCTGATCTGCTGGAATTAGTGTCCTTATAAGGAGACACAATCTGTCTCTCTCTTTTTCTCCCTAAGGGAGCACACACTGAGGAAAGGTCCTGTAGGCACACAGTGAGAAGGTGGCCATCTTCAACCCAAGGGGAGGCCCTCACCAGACATCAACCCTGCTGGCACCCTGACCTTGGACCTTCTGGTCTCCAGAACTGCAGGAAGTAAATTTCTGTCGTTTGAGCCACACGGTTTGCCATATTTATGACTGCCTGAGCTGAGACATTGGCAAGTCTCCTCCTTCTCTGGGTCGCATTTTCTTCCAAAACAAGGGTAGTGGCTCAGCATTTTACTCCCCGAATGTGGCCCATGACCAGCAGCATAGACACCACCTGGGAGCCTGTGAGAAGTGCAGAATCCAGGCTCCACCGGGAGCCACTGAATCCAAATCTGCACATTAACAAGTTGTCCGGGCCGTTCACCTGCACATCAACTTTTGAGAATCACCACCAGGGGTCATCTCCAGGGTTGACACCTAATGCTATTTTGTCCTACTTATCCTGTCCCTGCATCTGCTTTCACCATGTTTAGGGTCATGACCACCGTTGGTTCCAGTGGCCTGGAAATTCCCGACCTCTCTCTCTCCTCTCTCCTGACCTCTCCTGGGGAAATAAGAGGTGCTTCCTCTGGGTGTGTCTGCTCCTGCCGGGCTGGGGTTTCTAAGGAAGTCACTCACGGTGGCTACGGTAAAGAGCAGAGAGCATACCTGGGGAAGAGGCCTCTTCTGGAGTGGGAGTTGTATCTGGAAACAATGAGAAATCAAACTGAAATATCAGCAAAAAGACAATGGAATGTTTTGCCTTGAACAACAGTTTGGTAGAAGATGGAATTGCAAATGGTAGAACCAACACTATCACGATCCAGTTCTCTCACATTTGGGTGTGCTGATGGGTCAAAGCATCACCCGTAACATAACACACACCACCAAGCAAGTGGAAGCCTGGAGTCCCTCACTTCCCGTGGGCACATCTGATCAAGACCAGGGTGACAAGCAGAGGGCGTTCCCTGGTGGAGGGACCACTCCTGTGACTACGGATGTATGATGAGAACATGAAGCTTCATTTCTGTGAAAAGGATGCTGGGACTTCTGTTTACATCAGGGCTTATACCACAAACGAAATATTCAGTACCCATGTACCATTTGTCTAGCAGAAGGGGGGAGAGTGGATCATGTTTAACTTAAGAAATGTGACAGGCAAAAAACATTACCAGAGGGCGTGTCCACTTCTACTGAAGTCGAAGATACGTCTATATAGGAATAGAGAAAACAGGACCCTTAAAAATGAGAGGAAGGACACTTCAGTGTGTCTTTTCACTCAGTCTACTTTGTGGTCAAAATGGTCCTTATGTGGGCTCATTTTCTAAATCGAATATGGCAAGTAAGAGGTTGACATCCTTAATTTAAACCACACAACAAGAGAGCCTTTACCTGAAGGAGAGGTCACTTCTGCTGAGGTTGAAGAAGTATCTGTAGAAAAAGAGAAGAAGCAGCCTAAAAACCAGTGGAGAGGACTCCTGGTTCTGTTCTTCCTGAGGCTGTGTTGGGGATAAAATTTCCATGGAACAGCCTAGTCTGACGAATGGAATTCCAAGATGAAGCACTTAATGGCTTACGAGACAGTGTTGTACCTGGTGTGGAGGTCACAGTGGTTGTTATTGAAGCTGCAGGTGAACAAAAATAACAAGGCAGCCACATCAGGCATACGTGTTGCTAAGATACAGGAGACATAAAGGTGGCCGTCGTAGATCAGTATGACTGGTCTGGCTTGTGCTCCTGCTTTCCCATCACAGGGGTGATGGCAGGACATCTCTAGATCCTCCATTGCCTCTAGGCCACCCTTCCACTCCTCAGGTCTCCATTCCTCTTGCCCACCCTTTAACTTCTCCCCTTGGAGAAGGTGGACATTACCTGCTCAGATGGCAACAACCATGGGTCCAAGTTTCTCCCAACATGGGCTAATCTAATAAAGATTCTGTAAATGGAGGGATTCCTAGTCCTCCCTCCTCTCCTCAAATGTTTGGAAGGCAGTGACACAGGAAACGATGAGCTTTGCAGATTGGATTTTTTTCCAGGTGGGTAGTCCCAAGACCCAGACTGCAGGTAAGGAAGTGGGGTAGGTCCATTTGCCTCTGGTACTAAGAGATGCCCACCAACTAGTCCTTCCCAGTAACAAAGGCCATATTTTGGTGTCAAGTCTGGTGTTTTATTTAATTGCTTTAGTGCCTAGAGCAGGGGAGATCACCCTCTTTATTATCCTCCCCACAAATAAACCTCTAACCCTCTATTTGTAAAATTGTTCACCCTAAAGTCACATTAGGAACTCCTCAGGCGCAACCAGCATCACTCAAGATTATTGTACAAAAGTTACTTGTTACCGTGGTCAACTCTGTATCCCTCCAAATCTTGGCACAGAGCTTGGCACGTGACCATCCTCACTGAATGCTGGATGAACGTCTAAGGAGGATCAGTCAAAGCCATGGCTTGACTCTCCACCATTCTGCCAACACCCACACTGTGGTTGATCTCCAGAAAAACCCCCACCGTGGGCATTAGACCCCCCTCTCAGTCAGTCCAGTGAATGAGTTGCTTTTGAGTTTGGGAATTGACTAAACTAATTTTCCCCTTGGCCCATGCATTTAGCTGGACTGTCTGTAATTCATTCATCATCGGGGGTACAGGGGTGGCCTATGCAAGTCAGGTCAATATAAACATATTTAAAAACTCTAGAGAATAAAATAATTTGATTAGGACATAAAAGATTGTATAATGAGCTCCCTGGAAAATCGAATAAGATAATTTATAGCAAGTAAGATGGATAGATAATATCAAAATTACCTGTTAAGGTGGTTACAGTAACACTAAAAGATTCTGAAAATAAGAAAAGGCAATTGGTCAAAACCTATCAAATTAATTGTTTTATAGTTAACTCATTTTTTTTCTCTCTGTCCCTGGAGCATAGAAATCAAGGACTTTATTTAATCAACAGATTTTGATTCATCCATCTCCTCTATGGCAGGCACTGCGCTAGATGCGGAAGTAAAATAATAAAGAAAGCTAGACATGGCTCCTGTTCTGTAAAAGTGCAGCTGTGACCAGCGCTATGAAGGAGAGACATGTGATGGTGAGAATCTATGACAGGTGATCTCACCTGGCCAGGAGTTCCCCTCACTATCTTCCCAAGAGGCACCACCACCACCTTGTGCCTGGCATAGGGTCTGGCCCAGACTGGGCACTCTGCTCAAAGACAGTGACAACCTGACACTCCTCCCCTCCTGACCCCCGCCCAGAGCTGCCCTGATTTTGGCTCTGGCGACATGGCACAGGCAGTCTTGCTGTCCCATCTGCCTACATTTGCAGTAGGGCATTACCAGGGCAGAGGGCATTACCAGGTGAAGAAGTCACTTCTGCTGAAGTAGAAATGATGCCTAAATAAGAAACACAAACAGGAAAGTCAGTCCGTGGATCGGAAAGTTCTCATGCATTTTCCAGTTCTGCCTCTTTTATGATCTCATTTACCTGCTTTCGTTATTGGAAAAATTAAAGTTTGAGGACTAGTTATTTCTTAAGCTCCTGAATAAGGGTTAAGGCATCCAGAATAAAACATGAGCCGTTATAGACGAACCCTCTCCTGAAGTGGAGCATGTTTCCCTGTTCTGTTCTTTTAAATAGAAGACATAGTCTAACCTGCATGATTCAGGCTCTTGAGGAAGAAACCACTGTTGTGCAGGGCTGTCATCCAGGGCATCTCAAAGGATGTTGAGGTTAGGGGGCATTTTGACTCCAAGTTGGAACATTTAGAAAGTCTGGTGACATTTAATGGGTTTCTGAACACTTCTCTGGCCGTCAGACTATCTGTTAGCATTCCCTGCAAGTGCCACGGTGGCTGTTCTATGAGCAGCCCTTCTCCATTCCTGTCCCCTTACCTCTCCCTATTTTGTTGTCTCTCATAATACACAGTCGGTGGGGAGACCAGAGAGCCAGTTGTTATGCGTGTGCAGGAAGTAAGAACAACAGGCTCTGTGACCACTCTCATGTGAGCTTGAATGTTGGGACCTACGCTTAGCTGTGTAGAGGCCCTCTGTGTCTGTTTCTGGATTCCAGTCTGTTTTCTAAGGAATTAATTCAGCCAAGTGACCCAAATAGTGTAGGTGTACTAGCCCGATAGAATTTCAACACAGCAATATCCCCGAAAGGCAGTAAGAGGACAAATCAGCAGAAAAGTTGTTACCAGTTGCAGGGACCGAATCTGTGGCTGAAATAGAGGCAGGGACTGTCAAAACAAGCACAATTTAAGGAGATTTTAATTAAATACCATCCTTGTCCATCAAGTTGATTGGTAAACAATTTTTTTAATCACCCTTTTTACAAATTATGTTCCAGCTGTGTCCATATTTGATTATGCTCTGCTCCTATTTTGTTTTCCTATTCTCTGTATCATTAAGCTAAGGGAAATAAATAATGCAGAAGGTGGTATTTGGGTCTGGGACCCAAGAGACCTGGGCTCTAGTCCCTGCTCTTTGTGTAACCAAACATGTGACTTTGGACAAGTCCCTTTGCATCTCTCAGCTTCCGCTGCTGCAGCTGAAAGGCTAGTCCATGGACCAGCAGCATCTGTATCACCTTGTTAGAAATGCAAAGCCTCAGGACCCACCCCAGAACTACTGCAGAATCAGAGTCTGCATTAAAAAATTTCCAGGTGGGATTTGTTTCGACGTGGATGGAACTGGAGGGTATTATGCTGAGTGAAATAAGTCAATCGGAGAAGGACAAACATTATACGGTCTCATTCATTTGGGGAATATAAAAAATAGTGAAAGGGAAGAAATGGGAAAGGAGAAAAAATGAGTGGTAAATATCAGAAAGGGAGAGAGAACATGAGAGACTCCTAACTCTGGGAAACTGAACAAAGGGTGGTAGAACAGGAGGTGGGCGGGGGGTGGGGGTGACTGGATGACGGGCCCTGAGTGGGGCACTTGATGGGATGAGCACTGGGTGTTATTCTATATGTTGGCAAATTGAACACCAATAAAAAAAAACTTTCCATGTGGGACGCCTGAATGGCTCAGTTAGTTAAACGTTGGACTCTTGGTTTTGGCTCAGGTCATGATCTCAGGGCTGTGAGATAGAGTACCACGTCAGGCTCTGTGCTCAGCAAGGAGTCTGCTTGAGCTTCTCTCTACCCTTCCTACTTGTACTCTGTTCTCTCTTTCTCTCCCTCTCTCTCTAAATAAATAAATAAATCTTTAAAAGGAAAAGATCTCCAGGTGATTTATATGCGTATTGAAGTTTGGGAGGCACCAAGCATTCAGATGGACATGAAATAATTGGCACAGGCCAGGAAGAAACCAAACAGCACTGCCCATGGAAAGGGTTCCTTTTCTACTCAACCCCAGGCAATTGGTGCCTTGCCAAAATTCATGCTAGCGCTTCCTACCCTCTGGGTTTTCCAAAAAAGCTTGAAATCTGGACTTTTATATGAAATTTCTCATTTTAAATATTAAAATCAGATTAAACATTGCAAAGGCAAAACTGTGTTGTCTGGGGCAGCCCGGGTGGCTCAGTGGTTTAGCGCTGCCTTCGGCCCAAGGCCTGAACCTGAAGACGCAGGATCGAGTCCAACTTCGGGCTCCCTGCATGGAGCCTGCTTCTCCCTCTGCCCCCCTCCCCCCGCCCCGTGTCTCTCATGAATAAATAAAATCTTTTAAAAAAACAAAAACAGAAAACTCTGTTGTCTGAATCAAAACCCCTCCCTGCATCAAAACTGGCCCATGGGCTGCCTGTTTGTGACTTCAGGTCTGAACAGTCTCTATGGTTTCTTCCAAATCTTGAAAAAAAAATGCTAGATGGTGCCATGTTGAACTTGACCTTGCCTGAGAGAACGGGCAGCTGATTCTCACACATCCAACCACCAAGGAGAAATTGATTTCATTGTCTGATTTTCTTAGAGATCAGTTTCTCCCAAGCCTAGCAGAGGGCTCTGAAATTTTGGAAATATGTACCAGGAACTATTGTCACAACTGTTTACCTTTAGAGAAAATTTGACTTGAATTTATTTGTTTTGAGACGGTATTTCTCCAACTTACTTAGTCATATATTGATTAACTCAAGCCCTAGAATGATCCTCAGGGCCCCCAAGAGGGAAGTTTATAAAGCCACATGTGCTGCTTAAATTAGAGAGCCAGGTCAGACTCAGCAGATGGTAGTGCACACATGCTTAGTAGTGTGACTACCAAGTTCCCACCACTGTGTTCTTGCACCAGTGTATGCCGTCCAGGACAAGCTTCCTCCTCCTGTTCTCCAGAGTAAGGAAGAAAGGAGGCTCTGGAAGTTAAGGGGACTTGCTCACTATCGCCCAGTTGGTTAGGGCTAGAGTCAGAACATAAGCCAAGATTCTTGGGCTCCAAATTCTGTGATGCTGCATTTCTACTCCAAAGGTTTCAGTGGTCAAAGAAATTTGAGAAGTATTGGGTCCAGCCAAGTGTTAAAAAAAAAAAAAAAAAAGACACTTTACTATAGGGTTTGTTGAGACTTTAATGGGCTAACAGACTGTGAATCTTCAAGGGAGGGATGTGGTATTTCCCCAACTTATTTAGTCACGCAAATTATTTTTAAAAATTTGCACATGACCGGGGTGGTGTACTGTATTGTGAAGCACACACAGAGATGCGGTACTCTATTATTTTCTGACAATGCAGATTACAGGGATAGCTTTGCCCATGATGCCTGAAGTCCCACGCTGTTAAAAGAATGAACTCATTGAATTCCCAAGCGTGTGACTCTGAGGGAGGCTTATGTCACTATAACTTGATTTCAGAGATCTGCAGGTGCACCAATGGTCAAGAGCGCACGGTGGGCATCACAGTGTCCTCCATAAGGAAGGGATGCGAGCACTACCTGCCCCAGTTACTAAGCATTCAGTGAATGTGTGAGCACCTTGTGTTAGTTTGATGTGAGCTTGATATTTAGTTTCTGGTGATGTATAAACTTTAACCCTAACCATATGCAAAGCCATCCAGCCATCTGTGACTTGTCTAAAGCAAGAATGAAAATAAAATTACCAGGCGAAGTGGTCTCTTCCGAGGCTGATGCTGAAATTGTAAAACAAAGCCAAAACTGAAATCAGATAAACTCCAAACAAAAATCCCACCCACGAATGGAAAATTTAGAAGATATCTTTTTACTTGAAGCAATTATGCCTCAGATATACTAAAATTAGACACAAAAATGACTTCTGGAATGTGAAATTACAAATAAGAAAGGCTCTTGGGTGAGATTGAGTTGGAGCTAAGGCTGCACGAAGATGGACGTGAGAATTGTCTGTTGGTTCCCAGGACAGTATAATCTCCCTGCGTGGGTCAGGAAGGCTGCTTGTCTGATGCTCTGCAGAGTAAATATTTCCTAGGGTTTCGAAATATAGAAACCTTCCTAATTCTGACCTTAGGTTTCCAACACTGATTGCTCATTTTCATTGATCTAACTAGTTATACTAGTTATACCGCAGCACCGAGGTCTGAATACGAAAGGAGAGTGGCTCCTTAACATAATCAAGCATATTACAACTCTTGATTCAATATTGATTTACTTTCGTGAACAACCTATTGTGGTGGAAACACATAAATGATCTTGAACTGTCCCCCTGGTAAGGGAGCCCAATGAGGGCAGGATTTTTGCCTGCTGGGCTCACTTCTACATCTTCATGTGGAGTTGTGCTTGGTGCAGGGAAAGGGCTCAAGAAATATCTGTTAAATAAATAGATGAATTCACTGAATCCTATTAGTCTTGTCTTTGCTCCATAAAATGAAAGATATTATAAAGTGGGTGTTTCCATTTTGTCTGATTTGCTTTTGTAATTCTGGTTGTTTGGCAGCCTGAGATAGTGCACACGTGGGCTGAATTAAGAAAAGGAGAAAAGGAAACCATCTCATACCCCTGAGGCCCCAAGGTAATAGGATCAATGCTTTCACAAAGGGTCCAGGTGAGAAGGACTGGGTTTTGTTCATGGACCTCCCCCAAAGCAGCACCACAAAGGCAGCTTTAAGGCTCACGACATAATTTTAAGCCAAGGACCAGGAAGAGCGATTATCCCAGTAGGTGGATAATGGGGGATCTGGTAAATCCTTGAAGAGGCCAGACACTGAAAGCTCTAAAGTGAACTTATGAGTGTAGGTTCAAGCATTGGGTATATCAGCAAATTAAGAGAGGCAAGAAGGACCCAGAGGCTCCGGAGCCAAGGTTGAGAATGGATCTTAAGCAGGTGTTTGGAGGACCCCGATGGGACCCGAGCTTCCTCACTTTAATTTCCACGTTCCCCTAACCCCCCCCTTACTTCGGCAAGTAATTCTTAATAGGACTTTCCTGCAGTTTTTAGCGCCACAAACCCCGAAGTCCAGTACTCTATACCATCTCTCACTTCTTTTCCCAAGCCCCATAGGGAAAAGTCAAATTAGAGATTACAAATGCAGCAACTGGATTTTCCCAGCCTAGCTCTGATTTCAGATACTGTGTTTCCGAATTCCCATCTTTGCATCTGAAATAGGATAACTGCAAGGATAAGGATAGATATTGATTTTAGAACTGGGTCATTAAATGGCTAAGCAGCAGCATGGGAAGATTTCAAATTCAACTTTTCACTATTTTCTTTAGGCCAAACTCGTACAGTGGCCCAGATTCACAATTAGACAAATTTTAGAGGCAGAGACTAGACCAGGGGCCAGCTCTGCCCACAGCCTCTCCCTGCCCACAGCCTCTCCCCCGAAGCCTCACTGTAGCCTCAGGGAGCCCCCTAGAGCGTCAATAGTTAGCAAGCCCCGAAAGAAGCAGTAAAAGGATTACCGACTGTAGGAGTTGTTTCTGCTGGATCTGGGACGGCTTCAGTAGCTGAAGGAGAAAACCCAAAGCATTCACGTTAGCGCAGGTGCCCATCTGCAAAATGCTCCCACACACCAGCTGAGTGGGCACATGAACCCACATCTGTGCCAGTGTGTTGGTGCCGGCCGGCCCGGCAAAGGCAACTGCATTTCTAAGACCATCTTTCCCTCCGCTGGTGAGATTCTGGTTTATGGACACTAATCAGAAGCATCTATCTGACCTCTTCCAGGGAGGATCCATCGATAGCCACTCCGATCAGATCTGAAGCTACAAAATAGGACAGATGAGCATCTGATGCCATTTGACTCAGAGCTCTCATTGAGAGATACCACGACTCATTTGCAGCACCAAACGCTCACTTTATGGGCTAAAAATCAAAACTACCCAACAAAAGGGTAGGATAGAAATACTCTCACCTCCTCTGCATCTTCACCTGTCTGGGGACCTTGTTTCCCCCCAACCCTCTGAGGGGGGGTGGCTCTGGGCCGTGGGGTGGGAGTCACAGATACTCGCTGTGTACATCATTTAGTAGCAAAAGGTAACCAAGCAGGGTTTTTAAATGTTCATTCAGCTTTTTTAAGCGGTTGCATGAAATCATCCCTAATGGCAAGAAAAATCCCTATTCGGGCAATCAGCAAATCAGGAGAGCTGAGAAATACCTTCATGAGAAACTTAGGAGATTGTCACACAAAAATCATTCCTAGAAATTAAAAATTGTCTTGAGCAGGGGCATAACTTCTTGTTTGCCAGGCATGTTTTTGCTCATAGGATCCCTTCTCTTCTTAGGGCTCAGGGAACAGGCTGTGGTATCAGGCACACTTGAGGCTACTGTGACCGATGTCCTGGGTTAGCTGAACCTGAGGGGTTCCCATGACATGGGACTTCCAGTGCTACAACTGGGAATATTCCAGGCAAATGGGACGAGTTATTTTCATGACTTCAGACGCCGAGCCTTCCAGGGTTGGCCCTCTGGCAGATCTGACTCTGCTGCTTGGGGAGGGAACCATGTCTTGGGGAAAGGTCAGTTATCTGGGCAGACGGCCCAGCATCCTTGTTGCGTCCAGTTATGGACCGACAGGCCAAGGTGGTGGCACTGCCCAGGCTGCTCTCATTGCCCGGGCAACGCACATCATCCAGGAAGATGGGGCCTGAGCTGCCACCAAACAGACTACCTCTTGGGCCACCAGGGCCATTCCGCAGCCCAGGTGCCAGCACACCACCCATGCAGCGAGCAGGCCCCAGAGGGGGTCACACACCAGGTACTGCTGTAGAGGATCTCCATGCAGTCCTCACACCTGCTCCTCCTGGCTGCCCACTGCACCACCAGCAGGTCTGCAGGAGCCAAGGGCAGGAGGCTTGAGAAGGTTCCCTCGACTCTCAAATGAGACACTATTTCCAGTTAGAGAATTGTACCCCAGTCTGCAGCTTGCTGCCCTCTGCCCAGGCAGCCTGTGTCCATAAGGAGATGATACATGCAGAGGAGACCAAGTGGCTCCTTCTTGCTTCTGAAATTTAGCTCACCCTCTATAGTGTTTTTCACTCACTGAGCCATTTCTTTATGGGGATCGGGGCCACATGGTGGCTTCGTAGAAGACATACTTGAAAACAAGTTTCTGCTTTCTTCCTGTTTGGGGTGTCCTTTGTCATGTGGCTTCTCTCAAAATTCAAAACAGGTTCAGCGGAATGCCTGGAGTTTAGACTTCACATTTCTTACCCAGGTCTCTCGAAAAATGTTATAGACTTTTCAGAATGAAATTAATTTCACCTTACTTGAATTTTAAAAAGGATGGAGTATTTGTTGGAGGACGAGGGAAGAGGTTGGGGCTGGAAAACCGAGCAGGGGAAGTAGGGGTGTTGCTCCTCCAAGAAGCTAAGATGCTGATGGACTGGAACTTGCCCCTCAGCCAAAAGCAGATTCTGAGCCCCAGAGATTGGGCTGGTTCATGGGATCCCCTTATAGAAGGGCCACCAAGAGCACTGTGTGCATCAGGGCCTTCCTATAGGCCTTTCAGTGATGCCACTGAGGGAGTGTGGGCGCCTGGCTCTCCTTGAAAAAGTCCCCACACGGGGACGGCCCAGCACATCACCAGCTTGCCTCCGATGAGCACAATTTTTATTCCTGACATCACCAGGGCCAGGAAAATTATGTTGGCTACATTTCTGTTGGCCGCAAAGGCCAGCCTAAGAAAAGAAGTCACAAAATGTAAAAATGGGAAAGATACCTATTGGTTGGAAAACATGTGGCTGTTCCCCAGGAGCTGAAGCATCTGTAAAAAGAAAACAGTCATCCTGAGTACATTCCAAACCAATGATGCGATTGCATAATTGTCTCAACACCATCTACCTCACATGCATGAGTTTGTTTGCCCTTAAACAATTCTGTCCAATCTCCAATCGAATTGTTAGTACTTAAAATTTGATGGTAGCTCATACATGTGTACATATTATTCTGGTGAAGAGGAAGACAATAAAAGAAATAAAGGGGATGTTGGGATTGTGAAGGTATGGCCCCTTTGGCCCAGGGAGCTTCTCAGAACCACAGAGTTCAGCAGCAGCAGCATCCAGGGCCTAGGTGGGGTTGCAGGTGGGGCCTGGAAATGTCTACCACCAGGCCCACCTGCCCTCAGAGCCTCCTGCCTTCTCTGGCTTGCCACAACCTCTGTTGCATCAGCCACCCCTTTGGGTCAGGAGCCGGCGTCTCAGTCCTGTTGACATGCAGGTCTCATTTATGGGAAAGATGCCATCAAACCCGTTAAAACCCAGAACAGCTTTCCCTCTGGGGACAGAGTAGGGCCCCTTGGGAATGGGAAACAGCTCTGGGACTTCAGCTTCTGGGAAAGGTCGGGAGCTAAGGGCATTGTCAGGGAAAGTGAAGGGTAGGGAGAGAGACCTAGTGTGGGGACCCTTGCTCTGGGTGGCTCGTCACCAATCAGCAGATAAAATGGATGTGAACTCACAGATACCTGGATGTCCAGCAGCTGAAGAATCTGCAGAGATAAAGGAAACGTGAGGGTGGTTTAATAATAGAAATGAGCTGGAGCCCTTGTGTGGCACAGCCTGTGAAGCATCCAACACCTGTTCTTGGCTCAGATCGTGATCTCAGGGTCGTGAGATCAAGCCCCGTGTCTACACTGAGCATGGAGCCTGCTTGAGATTCTCTCTCCCTCTCCCTCTGCCCTTCCCCTCTGCTCTCTTTCTCTTTCTCTCTCTCTCTAAAATAAGTGAACAAATAAATAAAATCTTTTAAAAAATAATAGAAATGAGGGCAGTTGAATGGTTCAAAGATCGTTGTCTCAGTTTAAATGCCACCCAACGAGGTGGTGTAAACATTTGTGCTTACACATCTGGGGCTGTCCCCTCTGGCTTTGTTCAGCCAGGCCCAAAACTCTGAGATAGTGATTCTGAAAGAATTTGCCTTAGTAACTAAAATACCACCACCAACAAAAGAGTTAACATGTTGTGCGTTCATCGTGCGTCATTGGCTTGACTAAGTGTTGTACGAGGAGGAGTACCGCATTTAATCTTCCGACAAGTTTAGGAGATTAAGTACTACTACTTTCTCTAGTTTGCAACGGATTAACCTTTACAGTCACTCGGGTTGAATGGGGCCCTCCCATACCTTAAGCAGCTGGCAACTTTTTCAGAGTCAGAACAGAAATCAGTCCTGGACATGGAGAAGCTTAAGGCGTGAAGACGTTTCCAAAGTCCATCTGCAAATTTCTAGGCTTGGCCCAGGAAGCTCTGTGACCGGCCCGGAGGGGACCTGTGCCCACCTGAGCAGATGACACCAGCGTCTGGTGGTGGTCCCAGTTGTGTGTGAGCCGGCCTCTGGGAGGGCACTGCCCCAGGGAGGACTCGCTTCCAGGGCAGTTGACATCGTCCGGGAAGATTGCCTGATACACGGCCGCAGCTGGCTTCCAGAAGGGCGGACACAGCCAGGACACAGCCAGGACACAGCGTGCTGTCTGCAGACCTCGTGGGCATCCTCTAGGGACCAGCTGTCCTCACACACCGTGCCCCAGGTGTCAGCGTAGTAGACTTCCACTCGGCCTTCACGCCTGCTTGAGCCATTCATCAGCCGCAGGCCCAGAACTTGGTGGACCTCCGTCAAGGCTCATCCGAAAGGCCGCCAGCGGGGCCAGCACTTCTTGGAAATTGTCCACTGATAATCAGTGATAACAAATCTACTCTCCTCTCCACTTCATTCACTCATTTATTTTTGCCTTGAGTGTTACTGGGTTTCCAAAGGTTGCAGTTGCTTAACAGATGGTTTTTGCTCCTTAGCCGCTGGCTCAGACCCGCCTCACTGTATACAGCTGCTTCTGCTCTTCTACTGTGTCTTGTGAAGTCTTTGCCGAATTTTTCATGAGAAGCTAACATGCACATACCAATTCGTGTGTGTGTGTGTGTGTGTGTGTGTAATATTCTCTGTGTCCCCTTGCACACATTGATCAACTGACAATAACAATGGCTCCCATCTATCAGGTGCCACCACCCATGTGCGGACATTCCAGGCTGCCCCTCACGGTGGAAGGGCGGTGTTGCAGAAGGGAACAGAAACCGGGTATGCTCAGAACACAGCCAAGGACAACTCATGGTGGGAGTTGGCAGGGAAGGGGGAGATCTGGAGTGAGCGGGCCACCCTCAGCCCTCCAGACCAGTCCCCAGAAGCCATTCTTGCATCTCGAAGCTTCTTGTCACTCACTCTCCAACCACAGATTTTCTAGGCGAACCCAGGCATCCTCAGTCCTCCCTCCAGCAGCAGCCACCTGTGCACCTGCCTGAGGCTGTGGAGGAAAGTTTCCAGCCGGAATGCTTTTGCCCACAGCAGTCACACTGGAGTGTTTCTGAACTAAAGCACGAGTCAAGGAAGGCAGCGGAGGACGGGGGAAGAGCTTACCTGCTGATGTGGGCACCTCTGTCAGCTTCTTCAGGAAAGATGCTGAGAATAGAGGGAAACACAAAAGAAGACCAGGATACAACATCTCAAGTGTCAAACATGTTTACCTCTCAGTGAACTGGTGGTGGGCCCTCCGCCTTGTGGGTCATGTACAGTTTCTGATTCTAGGTTGATTCCCTTCCACAGTCCTTGCTGGGTAGGGGGGTGCCTTCCATTGGCCAGGTGGTGCGTGCACCCAGAGGAGAGGCAGCTGATGCACACTCCAGAAAATCAGAGCACAGGGGTTGATCATTTTCATTTTTTAAGCAGATAGATGTTAAGGAAAGCATCCCCAAGCATTTGGGGGTCACTGCTGTTCAGTATAACCTACCCTGGTGCTTCCTTTGAAGGTTTGAGGTCTTTTCTTTTTCCTAACTCCTCTGCATATTGCATTTTACTCTTAAAGACTCTGCCACAGACGGGCTGCTGACCTAATTTACAATGTGACAACTAGTGAGCCGGTCACAGAGTCACAAAGACCAAGTCATGCATTCCGTTCCTTCATTCTTTGTAATGCTGTCAGGTAGAAAGCAGGACGTAGAGAGATGAATCCTGGTGGTGCGTGGAAGGAGCCGGCTGCCCCTAGATCGTGTGCCCACACGTCAGGCACTGCTCCAGCCATGCTACACAGAGAGAGCACCGAGTCTCCACACGGATTTAGGAGGCAAATGCTATTATCCTCCTCCTCCTCCTTAGCTACAGGAGGAACTCGGGATACAAGCTCGTTCGGAGATTTATTTGAGATCCCACAGTTCATAAGTAATGAAGCCAGGATGACAGATCCAGGGCATTGGGCCCCTAAACCATTGCCCTACTATCTAGGGTGACTTTGCCAAGAGAAGTTACAGTTCCTCAATCAAGAACAACCGAAATTACCTGAAGTTGGGTAACTCGTAGCAGATGATGGTGCTGAGGAAGGCAGGGAGGCTAGGAGAGACATAAATCAAAAAGTGAGCGTAGGTCATGTCCTTTCATTCTTCTCAAGCCCAAGAGGTTGATCTGCTTATTTGAAATGGAAAGGTCCATGTGTTGTTCTGGGGAGAAACTGCCCCCAATCTGGGCCCATGAGAATGGCCCTGAGTCGCCATGATTACAACCACCAGATGTCCTGGGTCACCTTGTTCATTCCCGTCCAGCTGCTGGACATCCCAATGTCTTTCCCACCCGTGCCCCCTCCCCAAACTGTGGCCACAGTGATGGTTGCCTTATGTGGAGTGCCTATCTTTCCAGTCAGTTTGGTTTTGTAATTCTTCCTGTGTATGTGGGTCTTGCCTCCCAGAGTACACGTCAGTTCGCAAAGCACAGAACTATATGCTCCTTAGGCCTCCAGCCCTGTCCTCAGATGTCATACTCAGCATTTGACTTCAGCTCCTACTTTACTTCAACACTGACTCTGCCCCTTGACTTCTCTCTTCGTCTCTCAGAAGCTTCCAGTACCCCTACACTACTTGCTCTTTCATCCTCTGGTCATTGTGGCCTGGTCTAGTCGATAAACCACTTTGGCTCTCCTCAGGCAAACCCAGAAGGATGCAGAGATAACTGGGGGCTTTTCACTCTAAGTACTGAATTTATTTGCAGAAACTCAACTGGGATAAAACTGAAAGAACAGCAGCCCTGGGTTGGGACCTGGGCTCCCAGCTCTGTGACTTTAAGAGCCATCTCTCTGTCAACTGGCCAACAGGTGGGATGAACCAAAGAGACATTTCCCAGAGGCATGACTCATCGCTGGTGGGATGTTAGATAATTTGAGATGGCGCATCTTCTATTTTAAGACTTACATATTTTTATAGCATGATAATTCAAAATTTTAAATTGAGTTCCATTCCAGTTAAGGATATTTTCAGATATGCAACAGGCATAAATTGATCAGATTAGATAGTTGTTTAATTTTTTTTAACATTTTAACATTGTTTTATTGCCACTGGGTCTATTGGTATGGATTGCCTGTTTATGGTAAGCGATCCCGCCTGTCCGTGTGTGGCGGGATATGGAACTTCCTTGTAAAATGATTTCATGTACATGAAAGAAGAAGAGGCCACCTAAAAGGAAGTATTAGGGAGAGTTCAGTGTGGGTGGTAGGTGGGCAGAAACCATGCAGGGGGATCCCCTCCTGCTCTGAGCACAGTCAGCAATGCCATGTCGCCCGCCTGCTTGTGTCAGAATCAGACCCACCTGAGCAGATGACGCTGGCATCTTCGTGGTGGCCACAGTTGTGGGAGAACCAGTCACTGTGCAGGCACTGCCACAGCGTGGCTTCCGTGCCGACACACTGCACGTCGTCCAGGGCAATGGGGCCCAGGCCTTGGTGGAAATGCGCCCTGCCGGGGGCCGACACCGCCCAGCCACAGGACAGCTGCCGGCACACCACCTGGGCATCACGCAGGTCCCAGCTGTCGTCACACACTGTCCCCCAGGTGCCGTTGTAGTGCAGCTCCACGCGGCCCTCACACTGGTGGCTGCCGCCGGCCAGCCTGAGGGCTACATCTGGGAAAGGCAGGCACGCCTGGGTCATGTTCTGGGCACCCCTCCCCTTTGTCCCTGCCTTCGAGAAAGGACCTGGTCATTTCCTGGGAGTTGACCAGCTTTCGGGGGCTCTTCTGTCTGACGTGGGGAGCCACCGAGGGTTAAAGTGGGCTGCCAAGGGTGCTTTGGGCTCCATCTCTCACAACAATGTGACTTTTTGAGAGCTGTTTTTAAAAGCCTTTCCCCCACACAGGATTTTCTGCTTGACAGAGGCAAAAGGAGGCCTCCGAGAGCCCTGGGTTGAGGTGGGCAGCCCCAGGCATGCTGACCTAGTTGTGGCCACTCTGGGTGGGCAATATTTGGAAGCAGGGGTAAAGAGACTACAGATGTGTTTTGAATGAAACAGGCTCAGAGACAGCATCAGGAACCCTAACCCTAACCCTAACCTGAGACCCCTCTTGGGTGCTGTGTGACAAGCTGTAGTATCAGAAGATGTGCATGGATGTGCTGCTCCACAGCCGTGTTGGGTGTTCAATCACTTCCCTCAGTCAGATCTCAGGGGTAAGTGAAGGAATGGGGTGACCCCCTGGCACCCTGGGGGTCATAGTTGGCCACCCACTGTTGCCGTCATCACCAGGCAGGGCTGGTGCCAAAATGACCAAAGGACCTACCGGTATTGTTCTCGTCTTGCACAAAAGACTTGTAGGATGCATAAAAGCCCATGTTGGTGACGATAGCATCGCTGTGGAAGACCACTGTCAAGCGATTTGAGGAGGAGGTGAATACTGGGGTTGTGCCAGAACAGAACTTGCCCAGAGAAAAGGATTCATTCTGCGGCCCGTCAAAGATTTCAATGAAGTCATATGGACAGCTGTAGAAGTTCTCCAACCTGTGAAGTAAGCGATATCATTCAGATGCCATCCGCTGGGGTTTCCCCTCCACCAAGCACTGCACAGATTGGTTCAGGAAGGGAAGGTTCTGGAAGAGCCACCTGAAGCTTCCATCTTCTCACACAGCTCGGAGGGAAATAGGACCCTGCTGACATGCAATATGTATCTTCCTGTTTATAAAAATCTTTCAGTTTATAAAGTTTCCATTTAATTGCATTTCCTGAACATGCATGATAAGCCCAAAGAACAGAATTTAAATTGTATTGACAGGTATTTGGTGAAAAGTGAAGTTTTCTCCTACCCCTGACTAGTCCCTCTTGCTTCACAGAAGCTTCTTAGAAACAGTCACTATAAATGGTTTATTTCTTTCCAGATCGAGTCTAAGCACAGATGACAGCTGCTGGCCTGTTGTCTGAGGCTTTTTCTGCAGATCATCCCAAGGCAATCCCCCATAGGTGTGTGATGGACCCAAACCTGTTTAAGTGGCCCCCTATTGATGGACACTTAGATGGTTTCCAATCTAGTGCTCCTATAAGAGTACTGCCATTGGGGATCCCTGGGCGGTTCAGTGGTTTAGCACCTGCCTTCAGCCCAGGGCATGATCCTGGAGTCCCGGGATCAAGTCCCACATCAGGCTCCCTGCATGGGGCCTGCTTCTCTCCCTGCTTGTGTGTCTGCCCCATCCCACCCCTGTCTCTCATGAAAAAATAAATAAAATATTTTTTTAAAATCTTAAAAAAAAAAAGAGTGCTATCATCATCCCCTGTGCACAAGACTTTATCAGTAGACTGATTTTCTGGAACTAGAATAGCTGCATTAAGACTTTTGCCTTCAAAATTTTGATCGTTACTGAACAGGCCTCCAAGGCCTTCCTCACTTTTGAGAACTAACTATGGAAGGTGGGTCTGATTGATTTGTTTGTTCAATTTTTTATTGGTGGGGGTAGGGGAGGTGGGCAGGGTCACTGTGCCTATAACTGAGCAACGTGGGAAACAGCTACTCACTTCACCACTTCAAATGTGAGCTTGATATGAGCCCTGGGATCCACGTGTATGTCCCAGGTGCACACCACATTTATAGGGTATTTTTTAGGATACCAAGGACTGGAGAAGGAGCCTGAATTATTTGTGAGCAGGCCGCCACAATGGAAGTTTTCATCTGCAAGAAACAGCCAAGAAACCTTGTCAGAGAGAAGCACTGACCTGTGCTTGTGTCTTCAGAGGGGTCAGAGGGCACAGGGAGTGGTAGTGAGGGAGATTTATTCCAGGGGTGCTTTGCCTGGTAATGAGGCTGGCTTTGGGGGTCTCCTCTGGGTTTCTGATGCTGTTCTTTGTCAGATAAGACTATTACACCTATCCCATCAAGCTTACAGGAGAAATGACAGTGATTTATGGTTGACAGGGCTTCTGGACCCATATGCACAGGGAGGTCTGAGCATATGTTTTAATGAAAAGATACAAGGACATTGCAAGCCTGAGTGTCCTTTCTCAGTCCATGTCACACTGGCTGGGTATAAAACCACTCATGATGAAAGATCCCTTGTATTATATACAAATCCCAGCTAAAGTCAGCACCAATGGCATGTAAAGCATCCATTTTACGGCTGAAATCCTGCATTTGGTGTGACATTTAAGTTACAGTCTTCTCTGTGCTGCAGCTTCTTAAGTGTAAAAGGAAGGGAGCATCCATCTAGCTGCTGGAAGCACTAACAGTGAAAATCAGGCAAATATAAAACCACACGAAGGGTTTAAGTGAAGCTGACATACCTGTAGCTGCGTTGTCACCAGTTGAGTCTGTGAAAATACACAGAGGAAAAAAAAATACTGTGAGCAAGGACTTTTATCCAGGATACTCCCCTAAAATACTAAAAAACAGTAACACTCAAAGCTGTGACTTCTCTGTACCCTACTGGATTGGTGAGTGGCTCTTTAAGAGTTGCGAGGACTGCACACTGAGTGTGTGGCTAGGAGTAGTTTGATACAACTCGTTGAGGGCTGACCTGGGGTTCCCATCTCCTTGCTCTCTGCAGCATCTGTGGCATGATCATCCCTGCAAGCAGCTAGCCCTCTGTCGTGGCATGTGCTGACTCACGGCACCCCTGGGACCCAGATACTATGTTTCTGGTGAACCTGAACTCTACCCTCCAGCTCTCTCCCTGCCCTCTGCAGGCTCCCAGCCCCACCGATATGTCAACACTAATGGGATCTGTCATTCTTGTTCATTAGCAACAGAAGGTTTATGCAGTCAACCAGCTGTGCCCTGATTACAGTATTAATGAGGAGCCAGGATCACATATATCACTCAGAGGCCAGCTAAGCAGTTGAAATGTATGGAAGAGCAACCATACCTGTTGGTCCTACTTTCAGACTGCCATCAACACCTACTCAAAGACCAAAAGAAAGAATGAGGAAGATGGTCATGTGATTCACAAAAGAAAATCAGGTGTTCTTTATTTTTATATTTTTTTAAAGGATCAAACACATTCTTTATGGGCAGTTGGGAGTGTAGCATCAAAACCCGTCAATGTTGGTTAAAGATTGGCAGCCTACATCAGGGCCTCCTAGGTGAGGGGGCACACTCTGCTTGTCTGCTTTTTATCTAATTGCTGGAAATACTAAAATTGAAGGCAAATAAAAAATATGGTATTTATTTACTTTTGGTCAGTAATGGGGCTGGAGGAGCCTTTAGTAACTAATTTAAGCTCAGACTTTTATACAGTACTTTGGAGGTGATACTTAGCAGAATATGGATCACATGATGTGTGATCTTGGATATGCTTCTGTGTCCTCATGAATAAGATGAGAATGTAATAATCTCTCTTAATAGAGATTGTGAAGATCAAATGAGAGTATGAATGCACTGGTTTTTGCATCGAGCCTGGAACACGTTAAGCACTCTTTGGAAGCCAGTTACCATTGCTCTGTGGGGGAGAGTGGACTGTCCCCAACATATGCCATAGATATGGCATATCTATCCAGGAATGGGATGTCTGATGATACAAATCCTCTAATTATCACAAGTTTTAATGGTGGTGGGGACCCTTAAACATTTTACAGAAGGAAAACCAACTCTTAAACAAATTGACTTAAAAAGATGGCTTGAAGCCCTGGATTCCTTTCTGAGTCACTGTTGCTGGCATTGACTTCTCCCTTTCCAGGGTCTGCTAATGGGTGAGACTTGCTCTGATGTGTGCTGTGCCCTATGGGGGCTCACCTGAGCAGATGACACTGGCATCCTTGTGGTGCCCACAGTTGTGGGAGAACCATCCATTGTGTGTACATTGCCACACCTTGGCTTCATTCCCTTTACACTGAACATCATCCAGCATGATGTGGCCAGTGCCTCCATCAAAGTAGCTTTGACCTGGGGCTGATAAGGCCTCACCACAGCCGAGCTGCTGGCACACTACCTTGGCGTCTGTCATGTCCCAGTTGTCATCGCACACTGTGCCCCAGGTACCATTGTAGAGGACCTCCACCCGGCCCTCACACTTGTGACTGCCATTCACCAGTCTCAGGGACGCACCTGGGGGACAGGAAAACAGGGGCTTCTGAGCTGTGGTGCTGTCTCCAAAACCGTAGGACCTTCTGCAGTTACAGGATGCCCGGCACGAGGGCACATTTTTTTCCATGTTAGGCTATCGAACTCTAGGTCAGGTGGCTTTATGTCCAATTTATCTGGAATAGTCCTGTTTTACAATAGTTGCAAATCACATCTACCTGTTAATTATTTTAGAGTTCCTTTTAAACTCTCAAAAACATCCTGATTGGAGGATAAATTGCATGGTCACCCTAAGCATAATTCATTGAGAGCCCTAGAATGTTCCCAATGTCCTGCTGTAGAACCTAAAAGGTCTGTATATATGTTCTAGATTGTTTTTGTATGGAATTCAGCTGGGATCCTGTGGGCTGGTAGTTGCAGTTTGAGGTAGGTTTGTTGTAGAAGGATCGCCCACCGCATCCTCCCTTCCTCTGGAAAAGGAAGACCATCATTTTGGTCGTCTGTCTATAGACACAGTCAACGTAAGATATGAGATTCAGCATCTGTTGCTTTAGCCAGGATGTTTCAGTGGTAAAAAAAATGATGCCAAACGGCAGAGCCAAGTGACGGGTCAGCCAGAGGCTGCTAGTGTCAGAGTGGATGTCATTCAGGATGTCATTAATGACAGCAGACTCCACAGGTCAGATTTAGAAACCATCTCCTCCCTTAAAGGGGAAGGACACAAATTAGATCTAATTTCCCTCCAAGGTACCTATCAAGATACCTACCATTCTCTCTTTTATCTTGCTGAATAGCATTGTACAGAGCATAAAACCCTGTGTTGGTGATCATAGCATCACTTCTGAACACCACGGTCATGATGTTTGAAGAGGAGAGGAATGTGAGCTCTGTCCCAGCACAAAATCTGCCCACGGATAGTGAGGCAACTTGCCATCCGTCGAACACTTCAATAAAGTCATAAGGGCACCCATAGATGTCCTCTAATCTGAGGAGGTAAAGGCACAGTAAATCTCCCAAGGAAATCTGCAGAAATGCCTTAAATAAAATCATCATTTGCATCATAACCAGCCAGAAATTGCAATCATCCCTGCTGTTGCCTTCCAACCACAGGTCCCACTAGTGGACTTGACCCCTTACCTATAGCTTGAATTTTCCTTCCTGTCTTTCCCTATGGACACTGGCCCAGGTTAGTCAGCGTTTCTCTGTGTCTTAGCTGCCGACTTCAGGGCCTCCATCTGGTATCTTGACTTTCCATCTTTCCTACCATCTTTCTCTTTACCTCAGGTGTGTCCTGAATGTCCCCTGACTCTTTATTCAAACTCTGCCACTCCCTGGGGTGGGAGCAGACATCCACTAGGGTCTCATTGAGTAAAACACTCAATGGGACCTGGGTCAGTGGGAAAGGATGCCTGCTGTCAAAGCTCCCAGAGCCTGCTGAGTAGGACACTTCCCTCCATACCCCAAACTGCCTGGTTCCAATCTGGATGTCAGAGAAGCTGTCCCTGATCATCCTACCAAATGCTGTCCTCACCCCCTCTGTTCTCTATCCTGTTACCATATGTGCATATTTTTCTTCATAGCACATATCAACTTATCACTAATTGAAATTGTCCATTGAGTTACTGGTTATTGGTTTATTCAGGTACTATTTGCCTCTCTATCTAGAGTGTAAACTCCATGAGGACAGAGATCTGTCTTTGTATATTCTGAAATTATAGTAGGACATTTATGTTGGGATAGTAACCTAGAGAATGCAGGGAGAGTGGGTCACTACAGTGTTTGGAGCAACAATTTCCCAGAAGTGATAAAATGAGACTCTGTGCCCCCGGATCATAGAATTGTGAATTGCATAGATTTGAATATATTGTACCGAATCTGCTCATATTCCTTACAATGAATGCATGGGTGTGGAATGAATGAATGAAAATTACCTTTTGCTCACAGTATACAATACTCTGTGGTTTTAGTTTATTTCTCCCCATTTGAAAGGCATTTTGGCCACCAGGTAAAACTAATAGGATCCATCCCTCTCTCCATTGCCGACCCATTTCCCCTTTGAAGACAGCACTTAACCATTCAGCTCCTTGACTACTGAGGCTGACGAACACAAATGGGAAGAGGTGGTGGAGGTCTGGCAAACAACGAACAATGGCAGGAGGAGAGAATGACCCAGATGGAACTCAGTGTAGAAAAATGAAACCAGGTTAAACATTATCAGGAAAAGCAATAGTTTCATTAAAAAGTGACTCAGGGGGAATCCCTGGGTGGTTCAGCGGTTTGGTGCCTGCCTTCAGCCCAGGGCATGATCCTGGAGTCCCAGGATCGAATCCCACATCGGGCTCCCTGCATGGAGCCTGCTTCTCCCTCTGCCTGTGTCTCTGCCTCTCTCTCTCTGTCTCTCATGAATAAATAAATAAAATCTTTAAAAAAAAAAGAAGGCTATAAAAAAAGTGATTCAGGTATACATATATGTATATGAATATGTATATATATACACGCATAAATATGCATTAAAATAAGGTCCTTTAAAAATGGGTATGAGTAGAGAAAGAAGTAGGAATGAATGAACAGTGGCTGTTAAATATGTGGAAGAAAACTCTTAGTTGGGGCATGAGAGACATTCTTGGAGGGAAAAGGAAGCAGATTTGTTTTCTGTAGCATCAGAGGGAAGAATGGAGATGAGAAAATGAGAATGAGGAAGAACCAGGTTGGGTTCAGCCCACGGAAGAAGCAGTGTCCTGGATGGAGGTGGCTGAGAGTGGAGGGGTGAGGTCATTGTGTGTGTGACCCCAGCTGAGGCCCCCTCGGTGGCCCGGTGTCAGGGATGCTCACGGAGTATTTGTGTTATTCTCTAATTGCATAGGAAGTCGAGCTCAATGATTATAAGTCTCTTAAGCTCAGATGACCAGACTAGTTTTCACCTAAAATGTGAAAGGATGTGTCACAAGGTGCTGTGGGCTGAAAGTTTGTGTCCTCTCAAAATTCGTATGTTGAAACCTAACCCCCAAAGGGATGGTATTAGGAGGTGGGGTCTTTGGGAAGTGATTAGGTCATGAGGGCAGAACCTTCACGATGGGATCAGTGGCCTTGCAAAGAGTCCTGCAAAAGCCCCCTTGTCTCTTCTACCAGGTGAGGCTATGGTAAAAATATGACCATCTATGAGCCGGGAAGTGGGCCCACACCAGGCACTGAATATTGATCTTGGACTTTATATTGATCTTGGACAGCCTCCAAGACTGTGAAATAACTCTCTGTTCTTTATTAGCTACCCAGTTTATGATATTTTGGTTATAGCTGTCACGTTGACCAGATTCGTGGAAAGGACCCCTCCTTGAGGAGGTGGATTTAAGTCCAGTCTGGCCTTTGAAGTAGAAAAAGACAAAGGTGCTTACTTCAGGCTTGGGATCACCAGTTCTATGTGGAACTTCTCAGCCACATGTATCATCCAGACACACTCCACATCAGTGGGGTAGTTCGTTGGATACCAAGGACTGGAGAAGGAGCCCAGGAGGCCTGAAAGTACTCCCCCACAAGAGTTACTTCCTCCTGTGGGTAGACAAGAGACCACTGGTTGGCTTCTGCAGGCATGCACCTTGCATGTTCCCAGGAGTAGAATCCAGAATTCCACCAAGCTCAACAGGGAATCACAGGGATCCCTGGGTGGTGCAGCGGTTTGGCGCCTGCCTTTGGCTCAGAGCGCAATCCTGGAGACCTGGGATCGAGTCCCACGTCAGGCTCCCACTGCATGGAGCCTGCTTCTCCCTCTGCCTGCTTCTCCCTCTGCCTGTGTCTCTGCCTCTCTCTCTTCTCTCTCTGTGACTATCATAAATAAACAAAAACAAAAACAAAAACAGGGAATCACAGAATGGGAAGGGATCATAGTAGTGTAGACATAGTTGTAGCTTGGCTGGTGTGTGATTGCACCCTTAGAGGGAATGAGGGGAAGAAAAGATGTGTGACTGGTACTGGGGCAGGACCCTAAGGTTGCAGGTGAGACTGGAAATGGGATGGGCCATGTCGTGGCAGCTGTGGGGTGTCCAGCAGATATCTCACTAATGCTCTGCCCAGCTTCCTGTCATGCAAACCAGCTCAATTCAGATGGAGACAGTCCATCCATCTATGAGGGCTCCATCCCACCTATTCTTTCCCCTCAGGCAGCCAGGGCAGTGACATCAATTCTGCTTTCATGAATTACCAGAGTGATTCCATCCTTTCCAGGTCATACTTACAATGAAAGTGAGTTACCTTGTGGCGGCGTAGGCCCTTGAGGGATGGGAGCTGCAAAAACCAAAACCAAAGAAAATCAGAAAAGAGCTCGGCAGGACCAAAGCATCATATATTTACATACAAAGGAGTGAATCTGTTCCTACACTCGAGTCTTGAGACATGGTGTGGGCTCACTCATTTCTTTTTTCCCTCCTAATGTGGGGTGCGGTCTCTCCCCTTCCCTCAGTGATTCACCCAGAAATCTCAGACTATGCACAGCTACGTGACTTCTTTTCTTTTCTGTGTTGGGGTCCGCCGACGCCAGGCCTGTCCTGAGATGGATCAGTCACGAGGCATCGCCCACAGTAACGTCACCGGGTTTACGAGCATGCCACTGCAGACCGTGCTGAAGGGCACAAGGATGAAAACCAGACCTGTGAGAGCCTGGGCGGGGAAAGACAGGTGGGACGAGTGTTCCACTGAAGTTGACGGGTCTCAGTGGGGAGCTTCCTCCTTTCCTGTGTCCTTTTGGCTTTGGTTTCTGCGAGATTGAGCCCACGTCTGGCTCTGCATTCAGTGTAGAGTTTGCTTGAGATCCTCTCTCCCTCTGCCCCTCCACTCGCTTGCACTCTCTCCCCATCCCCGCCAAATAAACAAACGAATCTTTTAAAAAAGAAGCTATTCCTTTTTGTTAAAATGTTTGATATGCAGTGTTTCCCTTAGAGGATTGAGTGGCCAATGCCTTATTTTGTGTGTGTGTGTCCCCACCAATCTATAATGCTTTATCGAGAAGTGGTTCACCTATGGGTGGATACTCTTTGGACATAAAGGGTTTCATTTTCCCCCATAATGTCTTTTATTCCCTGATGCATTCTCTTAGTCAGCTATGCATCCCTGCCTCAGAAAAGGAATATGGTAGCAGAGAGAAAAGAAAGAAAAGTCTTTGGAAGTTTGCAGCTCTAGATCGCAAGTGGATGTGGCACAGAGCCGTCTGATGGACTGAAAGCCATGTCCTCCCTACTCCTTCCTCCTCTCTGGCTCCAGGCGAGGGGAGACTCCTCACTGGGGAAGGAAAGAAAGGCCAGAGGGCACCGAAGGGAGGCAGCTCCTTGACAGTCCCTGAGAAACGGTTCTGTGGGCTCTGCTTCCCCTCCAGGGCTGCTGCATGCTTTGTGGTCCCCAGTGCAAAATGAAAATGTGGGGTCTCAGTCAGAGGTGGGGAAATCAATTGCCCTTTCACTTCTGCATCCCACACCAGGTGGGCAGCCTGCAGGAGGTGGTGGCTTCTACCTGGGATGCCCTTGGGATCTGGACCGAAGTGGGCAAGAGGTCCCCACCAAGTGTCCCTCCAAATGTGCCACGGTGGTGCCAGCCCCAGGTAAGGACAGGCTGCCAGCCACCTTGCCCAGCCCCCAAGCACTACAGGGTGCCCCTCAGCCTTGACCTTCTCCACACCCAGACCCCCACTGAAGGCAGAGGGTGGAGGTAGTCACCGTGCAGGGTTGGGAGGAGGCTGGGCGGGGCCCAGGGTGCCAGTGGGCAGGGAAGTGGGCAGCTGAGAGCCTGTCCTGGAGAGGTAGGTAGGCAGCTGCAGGAGGCAGGACCACACGTGCTCAGATATCACTGGAGCCCTGAATTTGGAGGTCACTGACACACTGACTCTGGGTAGGTTACCAGAACAACATGTACCCTGTCTCTATTCTTGCTTTGTTGGCAAAGTCAGAAGGCCCCCCCCAGGGTAGCCCCAAATGGCTTCACTTCTCACGCTCAGCCTGTTCTTGACCCACTGGGAGACTATGGCATTGACACATCTGTGTTTTCTCCCACACTTTCATTTACCAACACATGTTCCCAGGAGGCAAACCTTCCTACGTTCTCTCCTCTCCATCCTGACCCTCTTCTCAGCCATGGTGATGGAACTTCTTCCCCCTTCCCCCTCCTGCCTTTCCTTGCTCCACTGTCCAGAGGGGAGTTTTGGATGCCATCTCATTGGGGAAATGTGGCTCTTAGCTTACTGTCCGAGCCGCTGGATCTCTACTTGCTGCATGCTGGGATCACACAAGAGATCTTAAGTATTACCGATGACCTGGTGTGAGCCCAGAGATTCTGATGCGACTGGTCTGGGTACAGCCGGGGCATCAGGGATTTCAAAGCTCCCTGGATGATCATAGTCTAGGTCACTGTCCACCAGTGTCTAGGTCAAGACAGATTACATTTCTTATCCACTCTGCAGAGATATTGGAGGTTCACAGTGTTGGACTTACCTGGGGATGCAGGGGTCACATCTGGAGCCCAGGCCCCAGCATCTGCATGAATTAAAAAAAGAAAGGTAAATTTAGGAAACCTAAGTTACATTTTATGAGGACAGGTGGTGGTTTCCTCGTGTGGGCAGGTCTCAAGCAGGTAAGCTTCGTGTCACATAGCCTAGAACAAGGGCGTGTTAGATTCTGGAAAAGTAGCTCAGACCTCGGAGAGATTGCAGAGTATAAAGGACCTGGCAAGTGTGTGGCTCTGGCGTGCATTTCTTTAAGGTGGAGTCAGGCTGTCAGCATTCTTTGTCAGCCTGGTTGAGGGGACACTCATGTCGGGCCACCGTCTGTCCTCACCTTCCCTGGCCCTGCTCTGGGCACCCCCTCCACCCATCACTCAAATGTTGCCAGTCGAAAGGTGAGAAAAAACCTGCCATGGAAGGAGAGGCTTACCTGAGCAGATGACACCTGCGTCCTCATGGTGGCCACAGTTATGGTCCGACCAGCCGGAGCTGGGGCACTGACCAAGGTGGTTCTCGTTTCCCGAACACTGAATGTTATCCAGGAGGATGCTTCCGGAGCCCGGGCCGAAGTGGGCCTTTCCAGGGGCTGCAATGGCCCGTCCGCACCCCAGCTGTCGGCACACCACCTGGGCTTCGTTCAGGTCCCAGAGGTCATCACACACGGTGCCCCAGGCCCCCTCGTGGAGGACCTCCACGCGTCCTGAGCACCGTCCAGATCCACCCACCAGCCGCAGCTCCGGTCCATTTTCTAAATAGAGCAGGGTTTTATTTTGGGGCTTGGGAAATTTTAAGTAGGAAGGATTTCCAGCTCCTGCCTTTGTGGCCAAGGCAGATAAGTGCAAGAACCAAGCGTCAGGCTGTCTTGATTCAGTAATGGGGCTTATAGGCAGAAGGGCGAGACGGAGAAGGGTTTGAATCCAGCTCTACTGCTCTCTAGTTGCGTAACCATTGACAAGTTGCTTAGTATCCCTAGGCCTCAGTTTCCTCATCTGAAATGGGGACTCGAGCAACATGCATCTCCGAGGGCGATCCCAGAGGGGTGACGACTATGTGCGAGTGTGACTACAAAGCATAGTGCTCAGCACCCGCACACCCTGGCTTCTGCAGGTCTTGCTATGTGGGTCTATGACACAATACTGGGATCCTGGGAGAAAGGGTCCCCAACTGTGTTTTTGGACATGACTTGGGTAAGTGTAGATTTAATCCCCTGAAGGCACTTGAGCCACCAGGGTGTCTGTGACTTCATAAAGCCCAATGGGGTTGGCTATTTCTGGGCCGACGGTTGGCAGCCAGCTGGAATGGCGTGCTGTCTCCTGGAGACCTTCCCTTGCCGAGTGCACAAGCTCTGCCATGGTCACCTGTGTTTCTGTTTCTCTAGCATGTCCCCAAGAGCCTTTGTATTTGCTATTCTCTCTGCCTTCACTGTCATCCATCACATGTCCCCTAAGCAAGGCTTCCATTCCTGCTCAATCTGCAGGAGCACCCACCCCACCCAGCCATCCTCTTCCAACCCCCAGGCCCTGTCTTCCCAGGCGCTACCACTACCGACCCCCAAGTCATCTTGTCATTTCAACTGCACATCATTGCCTTGTTTCAATTGCCCATGTGGTGCTTTTAGTGGGAAAATCTAATAGCTACACAGCAAGGCTTATGGGGCCACTTATGGGGTGCTTTAAAAACCGAATCCCAGGCCTTGGCAAATAGGGGAGTCGCTCAAGTTAGGAAACTGCTCTGTCTTTTGAAGACCAAAAACCTAGTTGAAACTTCCTACCTGGCTCTCCTTCACCCTGTGGAATTACGTTGAATCGAGCATAAAAGCCAGTGTTGGTGATCATAGAATCACTTCGGAACACCACAGTCATGATGTCTGAAGAGGAGAAAAATATCACAGCTACCGAGGCACAGAACTTCCCCATGGACAGCGAGGCAATCCTGGGGCCGTCGAAGATTTCAATGGAGTCGTAAGGGCATCCAAGGATATCCTCCAGGCTGGGGGCATCGAAGTGGAGGGTTAGTGATGGCTTCAAACTTCCTAGATCTTAAAACTTTAAAAAGTATGACAATCATAGGATTAAATATTTGGATTTACTTTAAACTGCATGTTGGTACATAAAGCATCAGTTGACTTTTATAGATGCCTTATTATAGAAGTCTTATTTTATCTGAGGATTGTGGGAGGCTTATGGTTACCACTTAGTAACAGAAATTTAAAAATCACTAAAGCTCTGGCCAAATCGCCATCTACAATGGAACATTAGAAATGCTAGTGTTCACCGCAGGTGAATTCTTACCAGACCAACACCCTGATGATCAGCATGTAATCAGCATCACGGCCAGATTTTCCTACCTCTGTTTTTCACACCATTCTCCATACTCAAATTCTTGGGGAGAAAAAACTCGACTTTAAAATAAAAACATCAGTGCAGAGAGTATCTGCACGTTGCGGTCACTCACGAGGATGTACGTGAGGCTCATTTTAGAACAGGTTACCTATAAGAGGATGGACTTTGGAGGGGTGGGTTCAAGGTTCTCACTTCATTGTGGGCTCTCTGTGTCCTTAGGGCTTTAGTCAACATGGACAACATGTTTCTAGGATACTCTTTGGCATAAGGCATGCCTGATTCCATGGACTGAGCAGTAATTCAGTGTGTGTAGCATTTCACAGCGTTGCTGTGTTTGCAGCATGATGTGTGTCCTGCATAGCAAGAAAGGCTTTTCGCAGAGTCTTCCCACAGAATCACATGTTGGAGAAGAGCTGGAGCTTTGACGTCAGACAGACCTTTGCTGGTTAACCTGGGGCAAGTTAGCTAACCTCTCTGAGCCTCAGGTTCCTCACCTCTAGGGGAGATGACAAGGGCATACATATATCTTAGGGTTGTACCAATGCTGCACTACAGCAAAGCAGACAAAATACATGGAGTGGAGCCTGGATACACAGCCAACACTTAAATGCCAGCTGTTATTTCATGCCATGGAGATAGAAAAACATCAGTGCCTTAGAGAAATGTATTCCGTACGTGCCAGCGATGAGGCCATGCGTCCCCTGGCTCCGTTCACTTACAGGCAACATTGGGAGGACCCAGGGCCTGGGCTGGAGGAGGTGGCTCATGTGTGCGCCTGGAAAGCCCCCTCCTGTTTGTTTAAAATTTAGATAAAGGAAAAAGAAAATCTAAGTGGTAAGTATCGAGACCCAAACAAAGGCAAAGCTGGCAAGGAGGATTTGGGTGACATTTTTAGAAAAGAAAAAAAAAAAAAAAAAAAAGAAAAGCTATCATAATAAGGTTGAGTTGAATAAGTTAATAAACCTCTTATTCAGTTCTCTGAACTAGCAGTAACTCATTGGAGAGCACGACAGAATTAATTTGACCTTCAGATTGGGAAGCATTTTGTGTTCTTTTGTCCCCCACCCCCATCCCCAAATGTTTCCTGCTTAAAAAAACAAAAAACAAAAAAAACAAAACTTTATTCTGATTCCACAAACCACCATTCTTATCTAGAAAGACTCTCCTCTTAACAAGTTGTTTTCTTACTTCAGAGTTGGAATCAGGAGTTCAATGCGAAACTTTTTCTCCACGTGAATCTCCCAAACACACTGGACATCCGTGGGGTAGCTTTCTGGGTACAGCGGGCTGGAAAAGGAGCCGGAGGGACCGGACATCACCCCTCCGCAGGAGCTACTTCCTCCTGAAGCCACAAGAAAGAGGATGTCAGCATGCGTCCATGGGGTGACCCTACTAACGACCCCTTGGTACCCGGTGTCTGCTGGAGTCAGGCAGTGTGGTCCACCTGGGAGTGCGGTGGGGGACCCACACCCAGGCTGTCTACACAGATCTTTAGTTTAAACATATCCAGGGAAGGAAAGTACATTCCATTGCAACCTGATGGGGCAAAAGTACTAATATGTGGGAGTTCCCGGCCTTTTCCTCTCCCCTTACTGTCTGCTAATGAAAATACCAGGTCTGTTCACTCTCTCCTCTTTCTTCTAAGGCTGAAGGATTCTTGCTTGGGGGGAGAGTGGTTGGGAAGGAGGGGGCCAGGGGGCAGAGGCTGTTAGGCCTGGGTAAGGTGTGAGTAGTTTGGGAAGGTTTGGGGAACAAGAGTCTCCAGGGCAACGGTGGGGTCTGATGAGCTGGAGAGAAGATGTTGGCCACCATTGAAGGATGTTGGCACCATGACTGGCACCTCACCTCCTCTTAAGTACTTTTTCACCACCTTGTTGGGGTAGATTGTGTTTCCTCTAACTGTATCTACTGAGACTAGAACTTACAGGTCTTTGGATTTATGAGAGTTACACAAGTGAAATCCAATTCTTCATTATATTTTTATGTCATATTCATATACATCGTACACTTGCATATATACACATACGCCTAAAGCAGCACGCCACACAAAAAAGTGCAAATCTTAAAATCATCAAATTATTTTAGAGGAAATTTGAAAATGTAACATGAGTTGTTGACCTGGTCCCTAAATTACCAAGTTGTTTAATTTTCTCCTTTCTGTCTTTGCCTGCCTAACTTGTCATGCTCCCAGAATTCCAAGATTCTTGGTCTTCCCTGTGACAGACGGCGGGAAGTAGGGGCGCGCCCAGTCATCTCAGAGCTATCCTGTTGCTTGTGCTGTAGTTACAACTGGGTCAGGTCAGACAGACATGAAAACTCTGGGACTAGATTTCTTGAAACCTCTGCACATGAGCTGGTGCCCGTCATGGGTGCCCCCTACAGGATTGTACCCAGAGAAGGCAGGCTGGGCACCACTGGCCGGATGAGCCACATTCTCTTCAAGTCTCTTGTCACCCTCCCATCTACTCTGACTTGGGCAGATCCACATACCCCCTTCCCAACCTGCCCCATTGGTTAAAAAGTCAGTATTTACAGGCCTTAGCAGTGCAAATGGATGCTCCTTGGTGAGGTTACAGTGGGGACTGAGGGGCTCCATGGGCTGGGGTCCTGACTCCCATGGTGTTCTCATGAAAGGGGCCAAGACAAGACTGGCATGGGTAGTAGACAAGTAGCCCTTCACCCATGCTGTGCCAGCGTCTTTGTGCCACGTCCTGAGCAAACTACCTAGCCTCTGCAGCATCTGTAACTGTGGAGTTACATTCTCAATTTTAAACAAGTGACTACCTGTTATATGATCCTGAGAAGCTGTGGAAAGACCTAGAAGGAAAAAGAAAAGGGAGATAATGCTGACATCCAGGAGAAAAATACTAAGTTTCATCTACAAGTTTGTGAAATATAAAAGGTTTTCTCTGAAATGTCAGTGTACTTAGTGCCAACTAAGAAAGGTCTGAAGGTGCTAAGTGAATATTTCTGCTGTCCTGCGGCACATTGAAGAAGGCCATACATTCTTGGATATGCCTTCTGTCATGAAGTGGGATCTAGGTCTCCTCGCTCGAACCTGGGTGGCCTTTGTTTTGACCAACAGAATATGATGGAAGTGACACTTTGCCTTAAGAGACTGGAAGCTTCCACTTCTGTCCCTGGGAATACTGGCTTGCTCGTGGCCCCCTGAACCACCCTGTAAAAAGTCTGATTAGCTTGCTAATCGAGAGATCAAGTGAAGAGGTCCCGAGACCACCTGGAGATGAAGAGGGCTCTGGCTGAGCCGACTAACCGTCTACTCCAAGCACAGGGCATGTGAGTGCAGCAGTCTTCTACTCTCCAGACAAGCTCTGGGTACCTTTTTGCAGGATTAGTGACAATCTGAGTGAAATGTCTCCCCTTTTTTGTGCTAATTTTGCCTTGTCTTCATACAGCCGGGGCCGATGGAAGGATGTGGTAAATGAGCCTGGTGGCCAGGAGCACTGACAAGCGTGGGTGCAAATCCACTGGCTAGCCCTGGGTGCATTACTTACTTTTTTTTGTCTCTGTTTACCTAGCTGGAAAAGTACTTGCAAAACAGTGCCTATTTCTTAGCATCCACAAATATTTTTGATACTATTATTAGAAAGTTGTCTGGACTAGAACAAAATGTGGACATACCTTGAGGTGTGGGAGGAGGCAGTTCTTCTGCATCTGAATGCATAAAGAAAGGCAATAGGTTACTCTCTTTAGTGAACCCAAAGCATGGAGGGGGCCAGGTAACGAGGGTGCAGGTGGCAGATGGAGGGGAGAAGGGGCAGGTGGGGAGTGAGGAGAAAGGACTCAGCCCTCCTCTGCCTTCCTCTTGCAGGGTCCCTGGGCTTGGGGGCAGGGCACAGCAGCAGTGTCATCTCTGCCTCATGGCAGGCAGTGAAGGATTACTTATGGCCCCTCTTTTGCTGAATCACCCAGACTACTCGTGAAAATGCAGATTCCAGCAGCCCTGCCCAAGCTAGTTAGTTGTGGTCTCTGGGGCCAGGGCCCTGGATTCCACATTGTAATGCCTCGGGCGGTGCTGGTGTACATGAACCTGCAAGATCTCCTGTGTGCAACCTCGTGCTAACCAAGGGTGGGTGTCTGTGTCCCAGGCTTGGTGCAGAGCAGATGCTCAAGGACTGTTTTATGAAAGAAGGAGTGAATGGGCGGATGGATACATTCCATGTGGGATGAATACTTTCAAAATATCTTCAATCACAATATTAGAAATTATTGCCCAAGAGGGAAGAGGCTACCTGAGCAGATGACTCCGGCATCTTCATGGTGGTCGCAGTTGTGCTCCGACCAGCCTGAGTGGGCACACTGGCCCAGGTAGTGCTCCATCCCCAAGCACTGCAGGTTGTCCAGGAAGATGTTTCCAGAGCCCGGGCCGAAGTGGGCCTTCCCCAGGGCAGACACGGCTCGTCCACACCCCAGCTGTCGGCACACGACCTCGGCTTCGTGTCGGTCCCAGAGGTCATCACACACGGTGCCCCAGACCCCCTGGTAGAGGACCTCGACACGTCCTGAGCATCGACCTGAGCCGCCCACCAGCCGCAGCTCCGGCCAGTCCCCTGCAGACAGAGACAGGGTGAGTGTGTGAGTCCCCAAATGACCCTCCTGGGGCGCACCAGCACCAGGCCTCAGAGGCAGCAGGACTAGGAGTTTGCGGAGGGACATGCCTGGGCTTGAGCCCTGGGGCCTGTTCTTCATGTTTCTCGTGTGTTCCTGAGCTGCAGGTTGTGGGGTCTTCAGCCGTTCAATCTCACTTCAGAGGAATTTATTGATTGTCTTTCCTGTTAGGCACTGATGATACTGCTGGGGACCAAAGAGATATGGTTCCTGCCTTCGGGGTGCCTAGCATCCTTTAATCAAATGCAGATCCTGGGGCAATGCGTTATTCCAAGCAGTGAAGGGGAAGAACAGGTGCTGTGTTATGGCCAGGTAAAGGGGGCACCTGGGCGGAATCCTCTTAAAACAGTGAGGAGTGGGCCCGGGAGGAGGTGGGGAGAGAGAAAAGCATATGGAAAAAGACCCTGAAATGCCATTTCCTCATGTCTACATCTCTAAAAAATATGGACACACACACACACACACACACACACACACACACACAGAGCCATCACTACATGTGGAAAAATCAAGAGTAATCCTTCCATCGGCATCCCAGTGGTGTGAAAACCTCCACAGTTCAGACAGAGAGTGAACTTAACAGCTAGAAGAAAAGAAAGAGTCCACAGAAAAATCAGGGAGAGCCAATATTTGAGTCCCATCAAGATAGAGTGTGACCTACCTGGACTATTAATGAGTGATTCTTCAGCATCTGTTTATAGGAAGAATAAATACATCAGTATGTTCCAGAAATCCTGCCTTCGACAACTGAAAGCAAAGGTCTTAACTACATCCTTGCAAATGTTTATTAATCCCATATGGGAAGGATTAGTCCTGCTAAATAACATAGCCCTGGGAGGCCCAGATTCACCCATGGGTGTAAATGAGCGCCGCTCTCTGGCTGTTGGCCTGCACCTGCACCGGCAGGAAACCATCCATGATGAAGGGCACATGTAGGGTACATGACTTGAACTGCTGATTTTGTGGCAGATGGGGAGTTCTTGGGGGCAGCTCAGAGGTAGACAACCATCCCCCAGAGCATGGGAACGGGAATAACACGCAGCCAAAGAGGCTGTGGCGACAAGATCAGACACGCCACGTCTAATGAGATGCCACAAAGCAAACAGAGAGAGGAAGACCTCTAAGTATCACCCCAGGTTAAAGAGCCATCTAACCCAGCTGCTTCTCACGTGGGCGACTCCAGGTCACAAGCACCACTTCGAGTTATAGTTAGTAACCTTTCCAATCACACCAGGGACTAGGCTGTCAGTTTACCCAAAGGCTTCTGATTGGAAAGAGTTATTAATAGACGTTCCAGAGGTGAGTACCTTACCCCTTGCTAATTTTTGCACATGGATAAATCCAGAGTATCTGAAAAAATTGTAATGTCATAAGACGATTAAAATGAGCCATTTGGGGCACATTTTGGTTCAGGGTATGATCTCAGGGTCCTGGGATCGAGTCCCGCATCAGGCTCCCCGCAGGGAGTCTGCTTCTCCCTCTGCCTGTGTCTCTGCCTCTCTGTCTGTGTCTCTCATGAATAAGTAAATAAAATCTAAAGAAAAAAATGAGCCATTTTACTTCACTGATTTCCTTGGGGTATTGAGTGAGGAAGGTAGTACTAAAAATGGCCAAACATACAGCCCCTTTGTCAGGTGTGCTTTACAAAAGAGTTTGTATCCTTTCAGCAAGAGAGTGATCAGACTCTAGTTTTCCAGGGAAACTGAGGCTCTAGGAGTTTAAGAGTCGCCCTAAATGCAGTCTGAGTGTTAGCATTGGCTCTGGGATCCAGACTCAAGTCTGTCCAGCTCTGACATCTCCTCACTGCCCCTAAATGAAAGACCTTGGATAAACTCCTTCAAGGTTCCTTTATCAATCATGTTCTTTGCACATGTCAGTTTGCAGTAAAGCACGCCTACCTTTGGTCAACCTTACTACCAAATTAGAAAATTGGAATGTTTTATTCTGGGAGGTTAGCAGTTAAAATCTTGTATTTTTGACCACATTAGAAGAGATAAAGCAAAAATGGAATGCCACATGTTTGAGGGCCCTGTCTTTGTCCCTGGCCAACCCTGAATTCTAGTAGAGTAGTCTTGAAGACGGTGGCAATGAGCATCTGAAGGAGGAAAGGCTACCTGAGCAGATGACGCTGGCATCCTCATGGTGGCCACAGTTGTGTTCCGACCAGCCCGAGTGGGCACACTGGCCCAAGTAGCGCTCTACCCCGGAGCACTGCAAGTTGTCCAGGAAGATGTTTCCAGAGCCCGGGCCAAAGTGGGCCTTCCCCAGGGCAGACACGGCTCGTCCACATCCCAGCTGTCGGCACACGACCTCAGGCTTCGTTCAGGTCCCAGAGGTCATCACATACAGTACCCCAGGCTCCCTGGTGGAGGACCTCGACGCGTCCTGAGCATCGACCTGAGCCGTCCACCAGCCGCAGCTCTGGCCAGTCCCCTGCAGGTAGAGACCCAGTGATCATTGCTCTCAAGGGACACTGCACATTTCCCACGAGTTGGGTGAGCTCTCCACCCCAACACTACTATTTGGGATGGAGAACTTGCTAAAAGAGTCAGTCAACTAGTCAACCTCCCAGCTGGAGGCTAATATGTAATTAAGATTGTCAAAATAACATTTAGCCTAAAACATTCATTAACTGAATATCTATTGGGCCAGACGTATGTGCCGATCTATTTTGGCTAAATGCAGAAAAACATAAATGATATTCACAGTGATTTGTGGCTTTTTGTAGTGCTTTTGTGTATGTGCAGGTGTGTGTTCATCTTCACCTTCGTAATAACTTGGAAGGCAAGCAGAAGAGTACCAGTATACCAGTTTATCCATAAGAAGACTGAAAGTTGGAGAAGTGAAATGAGTCACCCCAAATCCCACATCTGGGAAGTAACAGATCTAAGCTTAGCTCTCCTGATTCCAAAGTTCACTATTTTTCTCTGCTCTTCCATCTGACTGCCTCTGGAATGGCTTTGATGCTCCATTCACTTTGAAAAAGCCTGTTAGTGATGCAGATATAGGTTATCTATGTGCAGAATTGGCCAAAAAATAAAAAAAATAAATAAAATAAAGCTAGGACCCCTGCTAGAAAGCACTTGGAAGACTTAGAAGACTCTGAAAAATACCAAAAAAAAAAAAAAAAAAAAAAGAAAAAAAAGAACTTTGCTCACCCTGGGATGCTAGAGCCAAAGGATCCCAAGAGTTTTGCATAGTCCTAAAAATTTGCATAGTCAATTGGCTCATTTTCCCAATTGATGAACTACTTTCAGTTGGCCTAGTTCCTGTCCCCAAAGCAGGTACAAATGCAGGTACCAAGAGGAAAGGATAGTTGGTAAATGAATGAATGCGTCCCAGGGCTTACCTGGTCTTGCTGTCACTGTCTTGGGTGTTGCTGTTGGGATTGCTGTGAATACAAGATAACACCCTTCAGATAAACAAGGTCAGGACAGCCGTATCCCTTAAACGCCAAGATTCTGGTTGACTCATTCTCCCTAGCATCTTTATAATAAATGAACTCTCAAATTAAACTCTGTTTATACGTGGTCTTGTTGTTCTAGAAGTGTGGGATCCAACAGAAATAATAATCCCTTCTGTCCAATCACTGGAAATACAATAACATTTAAATTGTGCCATTCTGTGCCAAAATGCAAACACCCATGGTGCCCTTCTAAGGAAAAAACTATCTCTTCCACATGCTTCTATTTTGTTAATTTTCCCCAAGTGTGGGATGCTTGATTAGGTGTATCTCACTGGTTTTGATAAAATTGAGGAATTAAGAAATCAAATTGGCAATTATCAAGGTACAGAGACCCAACTGTTGGTATGTGTAACTTGGTTCCCCTGTGAGTACGCATCATGCTGGTGCAAAACGTGTGCAGAAAGAACCTCTCATCTAGCTGAACCGACGTGGGAAATTAGGAAATAGATGAGACTGAGATCAAACTATGACACTCCAAGCACTAGGTGGGGGGACAGAGGAAGACACACGAACGAGGAATGGAGATAAAGTAGCAACGTTAAACATGACTCACTGATTAGATGTGGGATCCGGGAACCGGCCTCTGCAATGACAAGGGAGCCTCGTCAGTACCTGTGCAATCATAGTGACAGTGACTTTCTCTGATCCACTTTGCGACACTGAGCATGCTCACTGAGTCGCCCTGGCGCTCGCTAACAGGGCGGGAGACTGGTCTGAACAACATCTCGGCCAAGGCAGATGCTAGAACTGCTCATGAGGTCCGTGAGACAGCCTCTTTTCTCTTAGAGGTAAATAGTGCAGGACCTATGCCTGGGTCACTATGGGACAATTACTGAACCTCTCTTGCCTCAGTTTCCCCATCCGTTAAGGGGGAAGTAGCATGGGTTTGTGTGAAGATAAAGGGAGATAATACATGTAAGTGCTTACAGGGTTGCCTGGCATAAAATAGGCATTGAGTAAATGTTTCTTGCTGTTTTGATCACTGTTGTTGTGATTACCCAGCCTTGAGTACTCGTGCTTCATCAGAAATCCTTGGCTTAGCTTCTGCCTTCTCACCACACGCCCTACACACCCCATCTCTGCGCTCACACTGCTTCTTCACCTGCTGTGCCCCCTCCCTATTTCTTGACTCACAGCCTGGCCAGGCTTAAAGACAAATCTAAGGCTGCTTCCTCCTATGTTTCCTTCGTGCTTATAGCCCATGTGATTCTCTTTTCTAATGTCTTTTGCTGAGATGCATGCATGTGTCAACTTAGTATATTCTGGTCTATTCTATTTGTTTGCCTTCATTTGGTATATTTTATGTGTCTACTAATTGCATCACATGGGTTTGTTTTGAGCTCCGTCCAGGTTGTGCACGAGCCCCTCCTAGGCTGGGACTACACCCTCTTCTTCTGCAGGTCCTAAAACACCCACCTAGTACTAGATTCGGGGTAACTCCAGAAGTGGAACCCTAATGGGCAGACTGGAATGAGGTGTTTATGGGAAACCAAGCCTGTGGTGACTCTGCCAAATATTGACCACATAACGTGTTAGCTCTATGCAAGGGCTTTGCTTATATCATTTTGGGTAAGCCTATGAGGGAAGCTTCTCTTATCCCCATTATACAGGGAATGGCTTGAGGCCCAGAGAGATCCGGTCTGTTGTCCAAGGTCACAGATTAAGCGACGGGGGTTCTAACTGGCCCCAAGGCAGGCAGTCTAGCTGCAGCTCCAAAGTCCCTGCTTTTAACCACCATCCTTACCTTTGGGTGCAGAATAATAATAAGCAATGAAGTTTTTCCCTATGTTGTTGAAGCTTCGGAAGTACACGAGGGTCAATGAGCTGGAGGAGGACGAGTAGGTGAGGTAGGACCCGGAGCAGGTCTTCCCCAGGGACTTTGCTGAGGATGGAGGGCCGTCCAGGATTTCAAAATATTCATTGGTGCAGTCCAGGCTACGGAAGCAAAGACCAGGGGCTGCCTCTTAGCCGCCCCATTAGCGGGTCTTAGAGGTATGCTCTGAGGCAGACCCTTTCTTTCATGACAGTGAAGCTGGGTACAGATTAAAAGCCTGTCAGTCATTTAAGCATAGCATGGATTCCTTTTATCCCACTTTTTCTGGAGGGGCTGGGATCTTAACTGGAAGAGGGAAGAGGCGGAAGCACCAGGTGCACCCCTGCTGAGGCCTGAGACATCAGGGACCTGGAAGCCCAGGGCCGAAGGCCTGGCCAGGCACCAGCCTCTCTGCAGGACATGGCTCCAGGCTCCAGAGGACCTACTTACAAATTCCACAGCCACCCTGCCTCGAGGGAAGCGTGCCACCCAGCTTGCTTTGAGCAAGTCATCTGATTGGTCAGCTCTCATTCTTTGTTCTGGGGTTTTGTCCAGATGCCCCTAGTGTTAGAGTCAGAAGACCATCTCCACACCTCGGCCTGATGAGCCGCCTACTCTGTCATCTTTTGATTCAAAAGTAATAAATAATTTAGGTTGCTCCTGGGAGTTAACTTCCATACGACATTCATTTGTGAATGACATCAACCTTGACTATTTACAATATTAAAACCTAAAATTTCTTGATTTACTAGGTCTGGGGTTTCCCCTGGAATCTGCATCTTTAACTAGAGACTGAAACATATTCTCTCTCTCAATCTCTCCCTCCCTCCCTCCCTCTCTCCCTCTCTCTCTCTCTCTCTCTCTCTCTCTCTCTCTCACACACACACACACACACACACACACACACACGTGGACGCGGAAAATGGTGAAAACAGCATAAGGTCTGAGGCCTCGTGTATTATTGCATTACTTCCTGGTTTGATATTGCCCTACAGTTATAGAAGATGCCACCATTGCGGGAAGCTGGGAGAAGGTACGTAGAACTCTATGTTTTATTTTTCTAATTTCTTGTGTGTCTACAACTATTTCAAAAGTCAGAATCAAAAAGAGTGTGAAGGATTCTTTTGCTTATGAGAATCAAACTCGGGAAAATGCTTGGAGCTCTACACTACACTTAAGTGTACTTAAGACATGTCTTTGTGACTCACTTAAGATACGGAAATGCCAGCAGTATATGATCAGATGCATTGGCCTTGATTTGCCACACGCAGGTTATGTTGTCATGCATTTCGTTCCGCGGGGGATTCCTAATTGCTCCAGATGAGTTGGTAATAACTCTGCCACACTTAGATTTCTCTAAAAGCAGAAAGATATTTTACAATTTTAGTTTTTTCATTGTTCAGATCACTAATTTTGTAATTCACACTTTCTCCCTCCCCCAAAAGGTCTCCTTGATCATTACCTTGTGGGTACGTCTTAGGACATATCAGAGGCATATACCAGTCTAAAAAGTCTTGCATACTTAGGAAATCAGGTCATGAAAGTGTCTGAATTTTGAACATCTCTCACTTGTTTTGAGAGTTCTACCTCTGACGTGGCCATGCTGGGCGGACCAGCTATCCAGTTTCACCCAGAATCTTTCCTTCTGGTTGTTACTCCCTAGTGGTGGGTTCTGTAGCTTTGATTTTCGTCAGGTCACCAGTAGTAATGAGTAAATGGCTTCATTTTCCCAAGAAAGGTGAGTCTATGTGAAGCCTCTATGTATGAAGATGGCGATGTTCCATCTGCCATCTGTTACAATGTGTTAAAATTACACTATTAAAAATCCACCACTAAGTGGAGAGAACTTGCCCTGAATCATTTACTCCTCCAACACTGACATCATTCTGTATCTGCCTGTTTACCACCCGTCCACTTGTTTTCCCATCTACTTGTCTATCTGTCCACTATTCAGTACAAAATTAAAGGTAACTCCTGTGGCAATGGCTTTCTCCATCAGACTCTCTGGCTGTGTGAGAATCAGACCTACACTCGATTGGCTGCAGTCATCCACCTGTGGCTCTTCCGTAGAAGGACCAGCCAGGCTCTCCAGCCATCAGTATTATTTTAGCCCTTTATCTCCAAGTGGTGCTAAGAAAAGTTTAGTGGAGCTTCTGGAAGCCCAAGATACAGGCAAATACAGGGGAGGAAAATGGAAGATGCAAGGAAGGGGTGAACAAGGAAGACAGAGATTGTCAGAGAAGGGAAAAGGGTGGAGAAGAACAACATGGTTATTATGACAGCGGCCCTCTGAAATGATGCTTTTGGGGAGTGCCCTAGCGACACGGCTGTGTTAAGAGCCACATGCCTGTCCTTCACATGGAGGGTTCATGCTGGAGACCAAGCAGGCTGGCACCACTTGATTATTTGGACTGCCTTCTTTGACTACCTAGAAATGAACTGGAACCATCAATTTATCTGCCTTCATTATTGGACTCTTCACTTAGAACATGGGTTCAAGGGGATTATCCAGACAGGGCAGTAGTATGTTGCTCAACTTCCTTGGAGAATCACTTCAGGGCTTGAGCTAGAAGATGGTGGTCAGAGCAACCAGAGACACCAAAGTCTCACCTGCAGCCATTTTTGGTGCTATGACATCCAGTGGGCGATCTGTCAAACACACAAAGGCATATGGCTCGTCAGCTGGCACTGAGTTCCCCGTGAGCTGAACATGATTCCCTGGGGAGCTTATAACAAATACAGTGTGGGGGGCCCCCCCAGAACTGCTGAGTCATCTCTGGGGGCAAGGCCAGAGTATGTAGGGGAAGTTAATGTGTGGGGTGGAAGAAGCACTGATCTAGGTCCTTCTTAGATTTTGATAAATTATCAATTATGACAATTGATAAATTGTCATATACACAAGTGAGATATTTTAAATTTTGGGGTTTGAGAACACTAAAGACATGAAATTCTGGCATCTGTAGCCAATTCTAGTGACCCAAGGGCTGGGAGCTATGAGACTTTGAGGTAAGAATAGGAAGAGGCACCAACTGACCCCTTCCTTTGACCTGGTGCTCCTCAGAGATGGGGATCCAGGACCTAAGGATGCTGTGGATCCTCCTTCATGCCCCCTGAATATCTCCTACCAGAGACACCTGGCCCAGAACCTTCCACTGGAGTCCTTTCCCTGGGTCTAATCCATTTCCACTTACTAGAGTTGACGACCCAGGAGGGTATTGCCTGAAGCTATATCAGACCTTTTCTACTCAGCTTTATTCATAACTCACTTTCTGACCAAAAGCCAGCCAAGGGTAGGGTCTCAGGGAACCTAATGGTTTGATGAAGGAGAGAGGCATGGAAAACTCTGGATGCTGGCATTGAGAACATGTGGGGGAAAGGACAGCAAAAGAGGCTCTGTAGGCACCAGGAACAAGGCAGAGGGTGGGAATGGAATTGGGTCACCTTGACTTTGGCCAGGTCCAGCCCACCGGCAATCCTCCCTGGGGCAGGAAGTGTCCTTAACCACCTCTTATGTTTTAACCACCCCCTACCCATATCATTGCCATGGCCTTGTAACCCTCAGAGCTGACAAACTGAAAGTGCTATACAGAAGTCTGAGAAATTTATAATCTGCTTCCTGTGTGTAAAATAGGAGAGAAAAGTGAAGCTGGGTCAAACCAATTTTAAGGTACTATCCATTTCTCCCACTGGACAGACAGGTGACTCCACATGTCCCAGTCACTCTACTGGCCCAGAGGATGACACATCCAACTTCCAGCAGAACTTCTTCCCCAAGGTTTTGAGAAACCGCATATGTAAATATTGCCTTCCTTACCTGAGAGTGAGACTGTTGAGTATTCAGCATCTGTAAGCATAAGGGATTAAAATATCTGTTGTGAGCAAATAATGTACTGGTTCCTTTTCAATAGCTAGATTTCTACTGTCTTTTGAAAGGTCTTCTCCCAGAAACAGCCAAGGCTGGACTCTGCCTGGGAGGGGAGCAGGGCTTTACCTGAACAGATCACACCTGCATCTTCTGTGTGTCCACAGTTGTGGGAAAACCAGCCGATGTGGGAGCACTCCTCCAGGTGCTGTTCATCTCCCCTGCAGTGCACATTGTCAAGGAGGATGTTCCCAGAGCCTTCCCCGAAGTGGGCCTCACCCGGGGCTGAAATGGCCCAGCCACATCCCAGCTGCCTGCAGATGATGTTTGCTTCTGGCAGGTCCCAGAGGTCATCACACACGGTCCCCCAGACTCCCTGATAGAAGAGCTCCACGCGGCCGGCGCACCTCCCGTGGCTACCTACCAGCCGCACAGGGGCCCAGCCTCCTGGGGAAGAACCGTGGGTCAAGGGGTGATGGCCACTCACTCTGCCTTTCGATGACTAGACTACATGCTACCCAACCTATGTTTTCTTATTTTCCATGACTTTGCTATTCACACCCTTCATGCATCATGTGAGCTCCCATGCCATTCTCCAGAAATGTCAGCTTTAAGAAGTAATGTCTTCCTTATCCACACTCTATTTAAGACTGCTTGCCCGGGGTACAGTGTTTACAAGAATGATCACAGCGCTTCTCTTCCTAACATCTTCACTCTTTATGGTGTGACGTGGCTGCTCTGCCTATCAGGATGTTGAGCTTATTTTCCTACTCCTTGATTCTAAGTGGGTAGCCTATGATTTGCTTTGGATGGTAGAATGTGGCAGAAGTAATGGTGCACTCATGGGGAGCTGAGACCTCAAGAGGTTTGAGAGGTTTCAGTTCATTCCTTGGGAACACTGAGGGAATGACATGAAGAAGCTTGAGCTGGTCTGTGGGTGAGGAAAGAGCATGACCTCATCATTCTGTCTCCTCAGATAACAGCTATGGAACTGTAAGACATGTGAGGGAGGCCTTCCTAGGCCAGACAGCCTTTAGCTGACCTGCCTGCTAGCCACAGATGCATGAGCAAGCCCAGCAGAGTCAGCCAAGACCAGCCAAGCCGATCCCAGAGTGGCAGGACTACCCAGCTGGCCCCTAGACTAGTAAGCAAGGATAGATGGTAGTCATCTTAAGCCTCTGTGCTTTGGGATGGCTTTACATGGCAAAAGATAATTTATACCCTTGTTTACCCATACCCTCTTCTTAGTTAGGTTATTTTTTTGTGGTGATCATTTTTGAAATATATACAAATATGGAATCATTATGTCGTAGTCCTGAAACTAATATAATGTTATATGTCCATTATACCTCAATAAAAAAATTAGATGCCAAGAAGAGAGATTGGACAGATATATTAAAAAATGTTAACATAAAAAAATTAAAAAGAAAGATGTGGAGTGTGAATTCAGGTGATTGGACCTCACAGAACCAACAATGGCACCTTTGGTAATCGCCATCCCCCCAAAGCCACAGCCAATGGCCAGGAGCTATGGCACACGCCAGGCACAATTGTACCAGAGCTGCTCAGACCCCAGGCGGTCATAATGGTTCCTCTGTCTCCTCCCTGAATCTTTTGACTGTACAGCTAGATTAAGAGACTCATGGGTCCAATATTTTACTCCCATCTTATCTGACCTCAGACAAAATCCAATTCATAAAAGAAAAAAAAAACCTAACACAAGGCCAAATATCCTGAAATATTACTAATCCCTGCTCACCGTAGAAAACCCTCTCAAAGAGCCACCTCACTGTTCTCTAATTCTCTATGCTTATTGACCAGCCCTATGTCCTAATTTGGAACAAATGTTAATGTCTCCCACCCTGTAGCCCACAGGGAGTCTGTCTGGTTTCTCCCCTGCCTGGAATAATCCATGGCTCCCTCACCCTTCAGGTCCCTCCCAGATCCCTCAGATCTGGATGGAGACCCTCTTCTGGGCACCTATAGCACCCTGAGATCCCCCATCAGAGCATTCACCACACTTCTTTGTAATAGGTTCCTCCCCCCATGGACTTAGCCTATTTGAGGGTTGGCTCTATTTATTGCTACATACAACCCTGGTGACATTATATATCCTTAGTGACACATATTCATTCACTCATTCATTATTGAGTGAACAAAGTTGTTCAGAAGACATAAAAAGAAACAGGCTTACCTGGAGGTACAGAAGAAGGTGGTTGTTGAGCTGCTGATATCACCAAGGATGTGGGAAGTAGGGTCTTATAGGCTATTGGTGAGTTAAAAGGAAGATAGTCATTGGGGAGCAGTCAGAAAATCGGGAGAAGGTACAGTTACTTCAAGGGATCACCTGCCTCCTGGATTGACCAGGAATAACCATGACACTACTTTCCAAAGCCAGCGCTCTCATAGCTCCAAGATCTTCATTTAGGACAGAGCACGGTATTATTACTCATTGACAAATGAATATGCACTACGTGGCCATCAGAAAAGCAAAGCTCATGGACAATTTGCTCCATGTGGCCTGCTGTAGGAGAGGCCTTTGGTCGGCCATCATCTCTCTCTTTGCTGCCCTCTCCCCAGGTGTGTCATGACGTCACCTGAACAAAGCAAGGAAATTCACACAGCAGATCATGGAAGTGGAGTGTGCGGGAGGGAGGAGAGCATCAACCCCAAAATGCATGAGGAAACCTTTGAGGGTAAGGGAACTGTTTTATATCTTAACTACGGTGGTGATTATACGGTGGCACACAATTACCAAAATCCATCAAATTGGACCTGAAAATGAGTGAGTCTTAAGTACATAAATCAAACATTAATAAAAATATGATGAGTTGTTGGATGAGTAAAGGGATGATAGAAGGACTGATAAATTTAGCATGGGATCTAGGTAGGTAGCAGCTCATTGTTAAATCCTTCAAACTGCTGTGTATTTGAAAATTCTCATGGTAAAATGTTAGGTGGGAAAGCATCCCTCAATTTCTAGTACAAGATCTACATCTCTGTCCTTCAAAGACAGCCTCTGGCTTTCCACAGTGGTTTACACCTCATTCAGCCAATCCACGTGGCTGCTTATCCTCTCCGTGTGTCATGGAACATCAAAGACATAGAATTTTAGGGAGCATGGAATCTAATGTGCCTGTTCTAATGATTTGGAGAGGGAGAGCCAAGGTTATTTATCTGGAGAGACACCAGCCCGGATCAGATTCCTTCAGCTTGGGGCCCTTTGCACGTCTCCACACAGCCTCTCTTAGTTCACATTAGACCAAAAGAAGGAGCTGCGTGAGTGCTTCTCAGGTGCCAGGAGTCTTTGGGCGCTGTTACATTCAATTCTCTACATTATTCCTACTCTTGGGAAGAGAAATTGAGATGAAATGGGAGCAAGAGATGATATAATCTGGCTGAGGTCACATAATTGAGGGTGATCATATGCCATGTCTGCCCCCTCCCATTAAGGTGCAGGCCTGTGAAAGGAGAGAGTTGGGCAGGGTGGGGTGGGGGGAGTTTGATCATTGCTGTTGGCCCCAGTGGTTATTGGCACAGAGGAACATGCAGTGGACACTCAGTCAATATCCGCTGAATGAACAGATGAGTGAATACATGAAACTGGGAATCAAACCAGGATGTGCCTCTAAACCACATGATCTTTCTCACATCCCGCCAGGTCTAGTAGATGATGCCAAATGTAACACGGGTTCTACCTGTAGGCAAAGCAGCTGTGGAATCAGCACCTGTCAATGTAAAGAGAGATCATGCCTGTTATCACGTCTAATTTAGTGATTTTATTGGGAATGCCCTAGTTTTAGGGAGCGTTGGGAAGCACAGAGAGGCAGAGACCCTGCCTTTGAGGGTCTTAGTATTTCCTGGGGATTTGAGACATGAGACCAGGTAGCAAATGCTGAGTGTCCCAGGGGAGCTTCAGAAGGTGGTGTCTCCCCAGGGGCCTAAGGCGTTGAGGGGTGTGGCTCAGGACGGGCCAGGTGCAGCCTGGCAGGGCCTGTCATTTGTAGGGACACTATTCCAGCTGCCAGTGGGGCAGAATTGGGAAAGATTATGTGGTGCAGAGAGTCAACTAGCGGGACACATAGGTTTGGGAAGGTCACCAGGCCTAGTTAGATGTGAAGAGCTGGAAACATCAGCTGACAAATTTGGCCCATCACCCAGGGGTCACAAACTCAAACTCAGAAGTTTCCAAGGGCCATGGGAATAAAACAAATAAGGGATTTGAGTGATGGGGACTGTGTGAACTGGAAAGCTGTTTTGTGACCAAAGGTCAGCTCTTTCTCAGATGCAGCCAGTTAAACACAATAAAAGAATTTATTGTTTTGAGCCTGAACTTCTGTTTTTATTCTTTTTTTTCCACAAATGCAAGAATTTGGGTTTTTATGCCACATACTCTGATTTGGCTGAATTGAAGTTCAGCCTGAATTTTCAAACCAAAGAGGCCACTTCTGAGCCTGGATCAGCCGTCATGAGCCATACTCAATGATCTTTGCAGTCAAGGGGGGCAGGCTGGTGCATAACTTTGAAGGGATGTAGACAACACCAGTTGCCTGCCTCAATCCACTGACATTTCTAGGCTATTCTATCTTGTGTGGGTGGAGGAATGAGACATGAGGAGATAGGGAGGAGATAGTCCCCAGATGGGTACTGACAGCCTCTCACCTGCACAGATGACGCCGGCGTCCTCCAGGTGCCCGCAGTTGTGCCTGGCCTCACCGCTGTGCACACACTGCCCCAAGTGGCTCTCACTGCCCACACACTGCACGTCATCCAGCATAATCTTCCCAGAGCCTGCCCCAAAGTGGGCACCCGTGGGGGCCTCCCTGGCCTGGCCACACTGAAGCTGGCGGCACACGACTGTGGCCTCAGCCAGGTCCCAGAAGTCATCACACACGGTCCCCCATGTGCCCTGGATGAGAACCTCCACTCGGCCTGAGCACCTTCCTGTGCCATTCACCAGCCTCACAGCCATAGAGGCTCCTGGGGAGACACAGAACAATGGGAAATTCTGAGATTGACCTTTGTGTCAGCATTTTGCCTTGATCCTTTTACAGTGGTGGTCTGATGGACTACTGATATCATAGTTCCTCTGCGTTGGACAGAGAGAGAGCTCTAGGGTCTTAGCACATCAAGGCTGCAATTTTTTCTTCCTGGAAGTGCCTGAAGGGGCTAGAAGATCCCAGGAAACAGCAGCATCGGGCTTCTAGAGGGGAAAGCCAGAGGCCCTGGTTCTCAGCTGTACACATGTCCCTCCCATCCCACCTACAGCAAAAGAACTCAGGGTACCCTTGACCTGAGGGTCATATGGATGGGGGCCCTATGATGACCATCCCTTGGTGGACAGCTGACAAGAGTCTTCTCAACTGTGGAAGTTGACCAGGGTGGTGTATCTGGATATTACAGAACACTCTTTTTAGCACTAGAGACATTTCTTTGCAGCCAGCATGGTTGTACTTTTAACCATAGAATGTTCACCTAATGCCTATTAGGTGCGAAACTGGACAGAGTTCACCACTCAGGATTTACAACCAGTGAAAGGATGGAAAAACCACACACATTGCACTCTCAGGGGAAATAATGAGGAATATCTCTAGGAATCTAATAGTGTTATCAGTGATGGACACATCCTCTACTTTGGGAGATTATTTCATGAAGGTCTGGCTTTGAAACATGAAGACCTTTGCTGCAGGTTGATCATGATAGAAGAGGGCTGGCCCCAGACAGGAATGAAGGGAAGTGCAAGTTCACATAGGATGGAAACCTGTGAGGACTTCAACTGCAACATGATTTGATTAGATAAGTTCATCTCCTCTCCTTCCCCAAGCATGCAAAAGGCATGAAAATGTTGTGATCTGAAAATACAGAGAAGATGAGATGGATAGTAAGAGCCGATGGAGAATTTCAGCACATTCTTTTTAGAAACTAAACAGAGTGGGGTTGAGAGGATGTTTGCTGAGCATTAACTTGGGCTATTGTGGGCTAGGTGAGGGTGGCTACCCGCTAGAAGTGAGCAGACTCACCCCAGAGGAACCTCGTGGGTGATGTGTTTGGAGGAATAGGATGTCAACCAATGTAGGAGCGAGGTGCTGGTAAACAAAGGGGATCATGGTCAATTGCATTTTTGAAAGATGTCTACAAAATATCTCTAGTTCCTCAAACCCTTCTGGAATCTTGACAGTCCCATGTCCCAAGGAGGACTTTCTTTTTTCTTTTTCTTTTTTTTCTTTTTTTTAAGATTTTATTTATTTATTCATGAGAGACACAGAGAGAGAGAGAGAGAGAGAGAGAGAGAGAGAGGCAGAGACACAGGCAGAGGAAGTAGCAGGCTCCATGCAGGGAGCCTGATGTGGGACTTGATCCCAGGTCTCCAAGGAGGACTTTCTGCATCATCCCTTCAAACCTGGTTGGGCCTTTGCAACTTTCTTGACCAATGGTGTACGGCACAAGTGACACTAAACATTTTTGAGCCAGGGTGAGAGAAATGCCATGCACTTGTGCTCTGTCTCCTCCAGGGACTCACTCCTGGGACCTGGCCACCACCCTGGGAGAAAGGCCAGGCCTCATGGGCATGCTGACGTCTGAAAGCCACTCTCAACGTGTGTAAATGTCTTTAGGCCAGTTCTCTCTCTCACCTTAGCAAAAAGCAAATATTTAATGGCAACAGTGATGATGACAGTTATGATAAGGCTAACATTAATATTGACTTCCTCGCACCCAGTACTAAGTAACTGACCAGCTCCTTTAACCTCCACCATAGTCCTCAAACCACATCTATGTATCTATGAATGTATGTAGATGTGTATATATAAATAATAGTGTGTTTATACATGCCTATACACACACTCATAGATGTATTACATACTAATATATTCTATTATAATGCCCATATTGTGGGCAAGGAAATTAAGGCACAAAGCAGTTGAGTAATGTCCCCAAGATCACACAGTTCGGGGGAACCGGTGTTTAAAATTAGGAAATTTGGTTCCACAGTCCTTGCAAGAAATCTTAGTGAGATTTAAACAAAACCTGGAGAGAACTCCCAAAAGAATTAGATTAATATTTTGTCGGTATAGAACCAAGGTAGAGGGTGGAGTTGGAGAAGGAAGGCCGCGTGACAGTAAGCCTGTTAGCACTGTGTAATTGTTAATGCATGTGCACAGAACACCGTGATGGAAGGAAGGAGGGAGGGACAGAGGGAAGATGAGGTGGGTAGGGAGCGAGGGGAGTGGGGAGGGAGGAAGAAAGGAGGGAGGGAGGGAGGGAGGGAGGGAGGGAAGATGAGGTGGGTAGGGAGCGAGGGGAGTGGGGAGGGAGGAAGAAAGGAGGGAGGGAGGGAGGGAAGAGCCCAGTTATATTGCAGCATTACCTGGGCCTCATTTTACAAATGTGCTTCTGTTTTAATAGTCTAGAAGGCAAATTTTTTTTCACCCAAATTTGTTTAGAGTTATTCATAGTAGCACATGTAGGGATTCAGTAATTTAGAACTCAACCTTTCCCTAATATATTTTAGGCCAAATACTAGTCTTAAGAGCTGCCTTCTGAAAAATAAAACTATTCCCTGGTCAGATAATTGGGGAAAATGGTGGATACTTAACCCCTTTTGGAAACCCTCAAGTTAATTCTCAGAGTAAAATCCTTAGATGTACTGAGTTAAAACTACAATGAAAGTGAAAACTCATCCCATCAGTTCGACAGAAGCTTCTGATCTTCAGAATCAGAACCCTGGTTTGGATCTGTGTCAGTGTTACTATCCAGAATTCAGACTCCACACAGTGCATTTTAGGAAACACTGACATATCCTAATAACATAATCAAAGTAAAATTTTTCTTAGAAATGATGACTAATGCTCTTTTTTTCCTGTTCTTGTCTTTAGTAATAAGATGCCTTTTATTTTGAAACATTTAATCATGAAAATATATGCAGGATATAACGTACCAACCTATATTCTAAAAATTCTATTACTATACATCTAATTGTAGGCTAACCTAGAGGTACTAATTCAGTAGTTAAGGTAAAAATGGAAATACCAAAACACCAAACCAGAAGCAACTGAGTAAAAAGGAAAGAAAATCATTTCTTATACTTAAAAGAAAGATACTATATTTTTGGAGGGGGTTGCTGCCCATGTAATGTTAAGAATTTATTAAGCCGTAATGGTTTTTCATCCGATGGAATTTTTATAATAAATTTTAATTTATTAGAGATGAGTTTCTGTAGATGTAAAGCATATATGCCCCGATCCTTCTATCAACTTAGTTTCTTTTGTTTTCTGATTCTTATTGTAAGTGTGGAGTTACTGATACTTGTTGTTTTCCCTCACTGCTAACAGAGAGATTCTAATAGCTCCTCACTGCTGCCTAGGAGAAAGATTTCAGCAAGGAAAGAAGGAAGAAAAAGTCCTTCATTTCACTTAGATACGGAGAAATAGATACTATTTTGCTTCATCATGGTGCTCTTCACAAAAGAATTTTTTTTTTAAAGATTTTATTTATTTGAGAGAGAGAGAGAGAGCACATGAAAGAGCACAGCAGGGGGAGCAACAGAGGCAGAGGGAGAAGCAGGCTTTTCGCTGAGCAGGGAGCATAATATGGGGCTCAATCCCAGGACCCTGAGATCATGACCTGAGCCGAAGGCAGACACTCAACCAACTAAGCCACCCAGTCGCCCTGCAGATCAAATTTTAATAAAGGAGAAATAATCTGTGAGGTTATTTCTGTCTGGGAAAGGGTCTGCAATTCTGACAGTCGTTTTATTTGTTGCCCTGGCTAAGATATTGACATTCTGCATTCTAGAATGTTCTACAAAAAACGATGGGTTTCTCTGTTAAGCCCTCAGTGATCTTCAACACGTCCCAGTTCCCTATACGGAAGAGATAAAAAGCAGAATTCACTGCCTTGTTGGATTTCTTAAAGAGTTTCATGGTCTGTTTTTCACTGTATGAGGTTCTCTAGCTTACAAAACAGGAGTAGAGACATAATACAGCACAATACAGTACAATACAAAATAATACAAATAATATAAGTAGTAATATTTCTCTAATATACAGGTTCTTTTGTGATCAGTTAGCATATACATGTGAGTGAAATTGCAGTGAAAATGTGCACTGTTAGCATAATCACAAGGAGACTATGCTCAGAAGGTAAGGTAAGGAAGCCTGCAAAGAGGTTGTAAGTCAAGCTCCCCTACAAGTCCTAGTTCTCCTGGGCTGTCAATATTTGCTCGGTGGACACCCTCCCCCACCCCCCACTCCTGCTATCATGCTGGAAAAGCATGGAAACACCAAAGTGTGGCTATTACCTACTATATATATATTTTAAGATTTTATTTATTTAGAGAGAGAGCAAGTAAGCGAGGGGAGGAGCAGAGGGGGAGGCAACAAGAATCTCTGGCAGACTCTACGCTGAGCACAGAGCCTGATGCAGGGCTCCATCCAAGCACCATGAGATCGTGACCTGAGCAGAAACCAAGAGTCGGAGGCTTAACCAACTGGGCCACTCAGACTCCTCTACCTACTATTCTTAACTGAGTCCCACCAGGAACTGTGTGCACTGTTCCCCAAAAGATGAACCTCTCTTTTCAGCAAGGCTCTAGTGAGCTACTTTGGTCCAAAAATGGACCGACTTGCTGTGAGCCATCGCTGCTAACAGGCAGCCTGGCTTCCTGAGATCCCAACTCTGAGAATGTGGCCTTGGAACAGCTCTCACCACAGTTAATCAATTCTGCATGCCCCCCCGCCCCAAGCTGTAAAGTAAGTCAAAATCTACCCCCACCTCTGATTTGAAACAGCCTTATGGTGGGCAAAAGTGTCACATCCTCCCTCTCCCCCAAATGGCCTTGGGGGGTTATGGTGTGGACTGAGACATGCTAGTTATTCAGAACAACCCAGAGGAGTAAACAGACTCAACCATCAGATATGGTGGGCACACTGCCTGGGCCCAGGTGACTTTTAAAGGCCCCCAAAATATCTTAATTTCTCTTAAAATTAGGAAAAAAAGAGGACTACAATATAGTCTGCTTTCCACTTGTCTTAATACCAATGCAGTCATAAAATATAACTAAATGTATATATATTTATGGAGAAAGGGGTCCCTGAAGGCAAAAGTGTCTAAGGACCCCAGGGATGTCAAGAAGCAGCTCAAGCCGGGGTCTGAAACAGAGGAGGTCATGTGTAACTGCTGCATGATGCCCTTTTAGAAGACATCAGAATGGCTACACCAATCTTCAGATGCCAAAATGGCACAATGGGGTTTTCCTCTTTGTAACACAGATGTGCAGGCAAGTCCACCAGGGTGAGGAAGGAAGGAACAGATCGGGGCTCATTCCTGATACAGAGTGCTAGGTATACTAAAGGGATACATTTTGCCTAACTGTCACACTGGAAAATATAAATTGGAAAGATTTCCCATTAGGAATTTTGTACTAAAAACTACAGAGTAAGTCATGACCTACGGTTGAGTCCCCAGTTTCCTGGCTATGGTCTTAATGTGCCTCCACCACAGCAATTAGACTTGTGAGAATGTTGTCTTCCCAGTAGTGCAGAGACAGTTTTGGACATACTGTTCCTTGACCCAAAATGCTAGTAGTCACATAGGTTTGGAGTTAGGCTGATACGTGCCCAGATCTTAACATCATCATGGTGTAGATGGACGACGCTAGGAAATGATCCTTTCTGTGTCTCATTTCACGAAACAATGAGAGTTGTGAGGAGAATAACCCTGGTAGATTGTTGTGAGCGTTCAATGAACTGTCAGTTCTATGAACACATCTGATCCTCTGTTTTATCACATTTTGGTTGTTCCACAAACATTTCTCTTTCCCCCATTTTCCCAAGGACTTACCTGTCGGTGGCGTAGGGGTGGAAAGCAGGGCTGCAGGCTCTGATGTGACTATGGCTGCAAATAATCCATCACCTGTCAGTGGGGACAAACAGAAGCATCTCCAGTAATTGGGACGTCCCCTTATCTCAACTTCAGAAAGACCAAGGTTCAAACACCAACCCAACTTGAAGGTCACAGTCAAACACTAATGTCAGTTCCTGGCTCTGCTCCTATGCAGGCAAGGAGACCTCCCAAGGCTGTGGTCAGCCCTTGGCATGGCATCGGGTCTGGGAAGGGGCCAGCCCAGTGTTTGGTACACGGTGCCCTTCCTCTAGTCCCTGTAGAGCAAATGACAACCGACCTGCTGGAGTAGTTGTCACAGGAAGTGTAGCAGGCTCTGCGGTGGGCTCGGCTGCTGTCAGCACTTCACCTGTGTGTGTAAAGCAAAGAGAGGTCTTGTCCACTTGCCCCACCCCACACCGGGAGAGTGAACTTCCAACAAGCCCAAAGAGGATGTTAGGCACAAGTCTGTCCTATTAGGGGTTTTGGTCTTCATTCCCACTTCCTTCCCTGCCACAATCATCGAACACTGGATATCAGACTTCACTGTGGGATGAAAATGTTCAAACCTGGACAGTGTTGCCCTTAGTACACTCCATGTCACTAAGTGTCCATAGAACCAATTGTGGATTTTTTTCCCCTTTTCTGTTGAGGAGCAATCCAGCTGTGTTCTGCTACAGGGACACGCAGTTAATTAAATGGCTGAACAGTGTCCATTTAGATTTGTGGGGGGCTTTACCTGGGCTCTCAGTAGCCTAAGCCATGTGAGGCTTCCATAGGGTATTAAGGCAGCCCTGGTTTCGTCTTATTAACTCATAAAAACGGTAATAGAGTACTGTTTTGCTTCCCTTTTAAACCAGCTTTTTCAAGGTATCCTTGATATCCTTGATATCCACGCACTTATTCAATGTGTATGGCTTGTTGGGATCCAAACACTCATGACACTATTGCCAGAGTCTTGGTAACAGATACATCCAGCACTGTCTAGAATTTCTCTGTGTTTTTCGCCTCTTTTGTGTGTGTGTGTGTGTGTGTGTGTGAACACTTAACACAATGTGTATCCTCTTGACAAAGTTTGAAGTGCACAATACTGTATTGTTAACTATCAGCTTTATGTTGTAGGACGGGTCTCTAGCATTTATTCACCTAGCATAACTGAAACTTCATACCCATTAAACTCCCTGTTTCCCCCTCCACCCCTGACATTCCCCATTCTATTATCTGCTTCTGTGAGTTTGACTGTTTAGATACCTCAATAAGTGAAATCATGCAGTATTTATCCTTCTGTGACTAGCTTTTTTCACTTAGTATTATGTCCTCCAGGTTCATCTATGTTGTTACAAATGGCAGAATTTCCTTCTTTTTTTTAAGGCTGAATAATATTTCATTGTATGTATACACCACATGTTCTTTATTGGATCATCTGTTGATGGACACGTGGATTTTTTTTCTGTATCTTGGCTATTGTGAATGGTGCTACAGTGAACAAGGCAGTGCAGTTATCTCTTTGAGATCCTGATTTCAATTCTTTGGATATGTTAAGCAGAAGTGGGATTGGTAGACCATATGGTAGTTCTATTTTTTAATTTTTAAAGAAATCTTTGAGATGCTTTCTAGAGCAGCTGAACCATTTTACATTTCTACTAACAGCATACAAAGGTCCCAATTTCTCCACAACCTCACCAATACTTGTCATCTCTCTTTTTAAAAATGGTAGCCACCCTGGGATGACTAGGTGAATTAGTCAGTTAAGCGTTCAGTGAAGTGTCTGACTCTTGATTTCAGCTCTGGTCATGACCTCAGGGTCATGAGATCGAGCCTGACATCAGGCTTTCTGCTCAGCATGGAGTCTGCTTGAGATTCTCTCCTTCCTCTCCCTCTGTACATCTCCCTTGTGCACAAGAGCTCTCTCTCTCTCTCTCTCTCTCTCAAATAAATAAATCTAAAAAAAAAAAAAACCAGTAGCCATCCTAACAGATGTGAGGTGATATCTTATTGTAGTTTTGACTTGCAATTCCCTAATACTTAGTGCTGTTGAGTACTTTTCATATATCTGTTGAATATTTTTATGTCTTCTTTGGAGAAATGTCTGTTTGAGTCTTTTGCCCATTTTTAAAATCTGACTATTTGATTTTTTCCCTAGTAAGTTCTAGGAGTTCCATATGGATTTTGGAAATTAACCACTTAGCAGATAGATGGTTTGCAAATATTTTCTTCCATTTCATAGATTGCCTTTTAATTCTGTTGATTGTTACTTCTGGTATGTAGAAACTTTTCAGGATGATACAGTCCCACTTCCCTATTTTTGTTTTCGTTGCCTGTGGTTTGGGTGTCATATTGAAGAAGTTATTGCCAAGACTAGTGTGAAAAAGACTTTCCCCTATGTTTTCTTCTAGGAATTTTATAATTTCAGGTATAACACCGGGTATATATAACACCAGGTATATTTAAGTCTTTAATCTATTTTGAGTTTAATTTTTGTGTATGGTATAAGGTAGGGGTCCAGTTTCATTTTTTTGCATATGGATATTCAGTTTTCCCAATATCATTTGTTGGAGAGACAGTCCTTTTTCTATTGTGTGTTCTTGGTACCCTTATCAAAGATTAGTTGACTAAGTATGTATGGGTTTATTTCTGGGTTCTCTATTCTCTTCCTTTGATTGATATGCCTATCTTTATGCCAGTACCATAGTGTAGGTTTATAATACATTTTGAAATCAGGAAGTGTGATGCCTCCATCTTTGTTCTTTCTCTAGATCTCTTTAGCTATTCTGGTCTTTGTAGTTTCATATGAATTTTAGGGTTTTTTTTTTCTATGTCTGTAAACATTGCTGTTGGGATTTTATTGGAAATTGCTTTGAGTCTGTAGATCTCTTTGTATATATATTAAGGTGTATATTTTAACAATATTAAGTCTTCCAATCCATGAACATGGGATGTCTTTATATTTATTAGTATTTCTTTTAATCTCATTTGCCAATGTTTTGTAGTTTTCAGTGTACAGATCGTTCACCACTTTGGTTAAACTTATTCCTAAGTATTTTGTTCTTGTTGATGCTATTGAAAATGGGATTGTCTTCTTAATTTTCTTTTTGAATGGCTCATTATTAGTGTAGAGAAGCACAATTAATTTTTTGTTTTTGTTGATTCTGTATCTTGTTACTTAACTGATTTTTTTTTAGTTATATATTTTTTTTTCTGTGGAAAGAATTTTCTACGTATAGGATCATGCCATTTGGAAATAGAATCGTGCTTTTTCCTTTCCAATTTGAATTTCTTTTATTTCCTTTTCTTGCCTAATTGCTCTGGTTAGGACTTCCAGTGCTATATTAAATAGAAGTGGCAATAGTGAGCATCCTTGTCTTCTTTTGATCTTTAAGGGAAAGCTTTCAAATTTTCACCATTATGCATGATGTTAGCCATGGTCTTGTCATGTATGGCCTTTATTATGTTGAGGTACATTCTTCTATACATACTTTATTAAGCATTTTTAACATGGAAGGGTGCTAAATGCTTTTTCTGCATCATGGGATTTCTTTTTCTTTTTTTAAAAAAAGTAATTATTTTTTAAAATGGTTAATTTCAGTACAATTAACATACAGTAATATATTAGTTTCAAGTGTATAATATAGTGATTCAACAATTCTGTACATTACTCATTGTTTATCACAGTAAGTGTATTCTTAATCCCCTTCATCAGTTTCACCTATTTTTTTTAAATCTTTAATTGTGTTAATGTGGCATAACACATTTATTGATTTGTATATGTTGGATTGTTTTTGCATCTCAGTGAAAATATCACTTGATCATGATGTATGATCCTTTTAATGTGCTGTTGTATTATTTTCTTTTAGAAAAGATCTCAAACAATGAAAGAAAAATATTAGGATTTGATAAAGCTCAGTAGGGGATACCCAGGGGTTCATGATGCTATTCTTAACATTTGTCAGAGAGCTTAATACTCTTCATAGTATTATTTTATATATGTAAACAATTGACTAGCCACTTCATTATTGTCATCTGTTTAAATAATTTGTATCTAGACTATCTAGAAGTTGTTAAATCATCAAACATGCTATTTAAAATGTGCTAGAATAGAAAAAGGAAAACAATCACATAACTGACTTATTTTTTTTAGTTGGACATATGGGCCATTGTCCATGGAGTAAAGTAGAATTGGTCTTAGAATGTCAAAAGCACACAAGAAGTTTTACTACTAGTAGTGAAGCCTCTAAGACTCAGTTCCAATCAGAGTAAAAAAGGGGACTCTGTGAGTGTGTGGCTACTGCCAGTGAGAATTTCACTATCAACCATTTTATTATGACTCCTATGTATCCTGTACTTAAGGAAATAGGCTTCACTGCTATCCTATCAAATTCCTACAGAGGGAGGAATGCCTCATTTTTATATATTGTGTCCTCTTCTAACCAGTTTTTTGTTCCTGTACTTTTCAGATTCTTAAAATTAAAAGGATGCTACATAATGAACATACAAATACCTACCGATATGTGAACCTATAAGGAGTTTTTAAAATATGTCTTGATCACCATAAATATTGCTTGGGAGAAATTAATTCAATATTAAAAGAATTTATTATAATTGAGCCTCTGAACCCTTTGGAGACAAATAAATATTCTCAATACCCAGGCTTTGTTTAAGCAAGTTCAGGAATTATTTAAGAGGTCTAGGTGATGCAATAAGAAAGTTGATTCCCCTTCTGCTCTGTGCCCCTCTGTATGATGTGATATCATGTGAATGACTGATAATTATTCCACCCTGAAGTGACTCAACCGCACGGGATGACAGAGCTTCACAACCCCAGGAATCACCATTCACGTGTAACATGTGATGACATGGAGATGTAAATCACAGTGTAGTCTAGGAGGGTAATGCCCCCTGAAGTTGTTCAATGTGAAGACTCTGCTAACTAGGCTTAAAAAAGAGACATTCTAGGAAATAAAATCTTCAAAGCAAAAGAACTGAGCAAATGATGTATCAGATAAAGGACTAGTATCCAAGATCTGTAAAGAACTTATTAAACTCAACAGCAAAGAAACAAACAATCCAATCATGAAATGGGCAAAAGACATGAACAGAAATCTCACAGAGGAAGACATAGACATGGCCAACAAGCACATGAGAAAATGCTCTGCATCACTGGCCATTAGAGAAATACAAATCAAAACCACAATGAGATACCACCTCACACCAGTGAGAATGGGGAAAATTTAACAAGATGGGAAACCACAAATGTTGGAGAGGATGTGGAGAAAGGGGAACCCTCTTGCACTGTTGGTGGGAATGTGAACTGGTACAGCCACTCTGGAAAACTGTGTGGAGGTTCCTCAAAGAGTTAAAAATAGACCTGCCCTACGATCCAGCAATTGCACTGCTGGGGATTTACCCCAAAGATACAGATGCAGTGAAACGCCAGGACACCTGCACCCCAATGTTTATAGCAGCAATGTCCACAATAGCCAAACTGTGGAAGGAGCCTCGGTGCCCATCGACAGATGATGGATAAAGAAGCTGTGGTCTATGTATTCAATGGAATATTCCTCAGCCATTAGAAACGACAAATACCCACCATTTGCTTCGACATGGATGGAACTGGAGGGTATTATGCTGAGTGAAATGAGTCAATCGGAGAAGGACAAACATTATATGGTCTCATTCATTTGGAGAATATAAAAAATAGTGAAAGGGAATAAAGCAGAAAGGAGAGAAAATGAGTGAGAAATATCAGAAAGGGAGATAGAACATAAGAGACTCCTAGCTCTGGGAAACGAACAAGGGGTGGTAGAAAGGGAGGTGGGCAGGGGGTGGGGGTGACTGGGTGATGGGCACTGAGGGGGGCACTTGACAGGATGAGCAATGGGTGTTATGCTATATGTTGGCAAATTGAACTCCAAAAATAAATAAATAAATAAATAAATAAATAAATAAATAAATAAATAAATAAAACTGAGCAAAGAATGGACTGACCTGACAGTGTAGATGACGGGGTGGCAGTGTCAGTCTCTGTATTTGGAGTGGGACCTGGTGAATTATCAGCACCTGATTGCCAGAAGAAATACACATGCTAAGGTCTCTGGTGTTATTTATAACATAAAAGATCTTAAAATAATTTTTGATAAATGTCTGAAGGCAGACAAAGAACTGATGTTGTGTTAAAAATAGCCATCTACCTGTACAGACAACACCAGCATCCTCCAAGTGTCCGCAGTTGTGCCCGGCCTCACCGCTGTGCACACACTGCCCCAGGTGGCTCTCACTACCCACACACTGCACGTCATCCAGAACGATCTTCCCAGAGCCTGCCCCGAAGTGGGCACCTGTGGGGGCCTCCCTGGCCTGGCCACACTGCAGCTGGTGGCACACGACTGTGGCCTCAGCCAAGTCCCAGAGGTCATCACACACGGTCCCCCATGTGCCCTGGATGAGAACCTCCACTCGGCCTGAGCACCTTTCTGTGCCATTCACCAGCCTCACAGCCATCCAGGCTCCTGGAGAGGCACGTGGAGGAAGAGAGATATTGGAGAGCTAGCTCTCTAAAGTCAGGGAGATTTCCTATATTTGAGGTATGGCGCTAGGTGATAATAGCTCAAGTTTTCTAAAATGCTGCTTCTTGGTCACATAAACTTCATCACCTATATAGTAAAGAAACAGCCTTCATAGCTTCCTCACTTGACTTGGCTTTTCTATTTGTTCCTATTGAGAGAACTTGTCTTCTGCAGTGAATGAAGCCCAATAGACCTGGAAGTAAATATTCCCAGGTGATTTTCAAAGGAATTGTTTTTTGATTCCCTGGGGATGTTGTTCATATCAGAGATACAGCTTATGGAAATGTTAGTTCTGCCTTGAAGGCAAGGAGGCATTAGTTTATAAGCTACGGAGAAGGCCTAGATACAACTGGGAGATCAGTGTTGCTCAACTGGAGCATGCAGGGAAAATGGACAATCCAAATGACTAGTTTTTTTTTTTAAGATTTTATTTATTTATTCGAAAGAGAGAGAGGGGGGGGGAGAGAGAGGCAGAGACACAGGCAGAGGGAGACGCAGGCTTCATGCAGGGAGCCCGACGTGGGACTCTATCCTGGGTCTCCAGGACCACACCCTGGGCTGAAGGTGGCACCGGGGCTGCCCCCAAATGACTAGTTAACATGTTATCTTTCATATCTTCTATTACTGGAAATTCTCTGTCATACTCAGCCTAATCATATACTTAACATATCACGTTTCCATATGATTTACTCAGATCATCTTGAGATGAGCAGTTAGGCCTTGTTCACACCTTCCTCCTCTAGTAACCCCAGGGGTAACTTTGATCCATATCATCAAGAAAAACAAGGCAAAACCAACACGATCCTTGTGGTTGGGCGTGTCTGGGTGATCCAACCTTCACCAGGTATGGTTGTTTAACTCTAGTGTCACACAGTGTCTTCTGTTCATGTGCCTTTTCTGAGCCTCTGTGTATGCATTTATGAAATGTGGGAGATCACATCTTCCTTTATGGTTATTGTGGAGGGACAATATTGTGAAGGCACATATTTCTGTGCATGGCACAGGCTAGACGCTCAGAAAACATGGAACACAACACAAGGCAAGTCACAGAGAGGCGTTACCTGCTGGTGTGAGTGTAGAGTGAAGGGTAGAAGGGCCTGTCCTGGCTATGGTAGCTGACAGTGCATCACCTGTAAATGGGTACAAACAAGAACATCACTTGTGACCAAGAGCCATTAACCCCACGGAGGAGAAGAAAATGCTTACAATGAGAACGTTCTGAAAATCTGGCATAGAATCTTCCAGTGGCTTCCCCCACAAAGTATTGGGCAGGGAAGCCCTCATTCTGCATGATCTTGACCCTTAGTTCTTCAGTTTATAAGATGAGAGTTTGGAATATTGCCCATGGCCTATACACTGTAGCTCTCATAATGCCCATGAGTCCATTTCTGGCTCTCTCCATTGCCATCTCCCTTCTTTCTCTTTTAGGAAGCCACCAGCCCTGTGCAATCATGAGGACAAGGGATTTGTATCAATGACTGGACTTTTTAGGCTTGCCCTAGGTGTTTGGCCAACTCATCTACATTCCATGTAACCTATGTCATGTGTGATTTTGAGCCACTCTTGTTTCTCATTTTGCCTCATCAAACATCAGTCCAAATGACCTTACCGCCATAACATTATGGGGTCAATTGGGCCAAATCAGAGTTTAAAATGTCAGGGAGCCATAATCCAGCAAATGGGATACTTAATGTGGAGAGAGGATTTGTGGTTCCAGGGTTCATTGGCAAAGTGGAGTTAGTGGAGCTAACCTTAACTTTCAATAATAAAACCGCAGGTGCCATGGCTGCTGCCAGAGTAGATGGAGACCCAGCATAGGTCAGATGCTGGAGGAACAGTGCCCACAGCAGATGCCTCAGCATTGGGAGCTCTTCAGCCTTCCCCATCCTTATAGGTTCTACAGACACCTATTTAAGTGAGTTCACCTCATTGCCAGCATCTGATAGGTAGTCAGATGTGCTGGGAATAATTTGATTTTTGTAGTACTTTTAACCTCTTTGGGTCCTTTTTTAGTTTTGTTGTTTTTTGTTTTGTTTTGTTTTTGAGAAAGAGAAAGAGAGAGAGAGAGAGAGAGAACATGCCCAAGATTGGCAGGAGAGGGGCAGTGGGAGAGGGAGAGAGAAAATCCCAACCAGGCTCCATGCTCAGTGCTGAGCCCGACATGGGGCTCAATCCCATGACCCTGAGATCATAATCTGAGCTGAAATCAACAGTTGGACGCCTAACCCACCCAGCCACCCAGCGACACTTTTGGGTCCTTTTTAAATTGATTAGATAGCAATGGATTGAACTCCCAAAGCAGTGGAATTTGGATTTCTCAGTAATACCTGTTTCTGACAAACAGAAAAGGAACATTTTGAGAATCTCAGGTGTAGGATAAGCATCTTGTTTTGTAAAAGTCCTGCCCCTCCTTATTCTTAGGTGCACAGTGTTTGCACATTAAAGAGGAGTCAGGTGGCTTTGCCATCTCTCAGTACCACAACCAGAGTGTAGATGTAGGAAGTGTCTTCTAGAGGGTGAGTAGAACCAAACCAAATGCAGCAAGCAAAGATGACTCACCTATGAGTGTGTACACTGAGGAAGGGGCTTCAGACCCTGGGCTGGCACTGGGGGCTGGTGGACCATCAGTACCTGAAGATTGAATGGCATCAGCATGGCTTCTAATAATAAGGCTTACCATATGGGGCTTGTTCAATACATGGGAATGATAGCCTCTCACCTGCACAGATGACGCCGGCATCCTCCAGGTGCCCGCAGTTGTGCCCAGCCTCACCCCTGTGCACACACTGCCCCAGGTGGCTCTCACTGCCTATACACTGCACGTCATCCAGAACGATCTTCCCAGAGCCTGCCCCGAAGTGGGCACCTGTGGGGGCCTCCCTGGCCTGGCCACACTGCAGCTGGTGGCACACAACCGTGGCCTCAGCCAAGTCCCAGAGGTCATCACACACGGTCCCCCATGTGCCCTGGATGAGAACCTCCACTCGGCCTGAGCACCTTCCTGTGCCGTTCACCAACCTCAGGGCCATCCAGGCTCCTGGGGAGGCACATGGAGGAAGAACACTGGAGGACTTGCCTTCCCAACTCTGGAAGGTTTGCTTCATCCTTTGCATTCCTTGATGGGTCATATCCTAATTAATACATATGCAAGACCGCACAGTCCCCATGTACCCACACAATAATAGGTAGAACAACCTTAAATTTCAAATCCTTTCCATGAGTCTTTACTGAACCCCTCTCTCAATATATGAAACTCTCTTTAAGAATTTTCCAGAATTCTTAAATCCTCCTAATCATTTTATCTATATGTTATTCCTCTGCAATGAATAGGGTAGAAATCTGAGATGTCAATACATCAATGAAATAGGAAACTATACTATCCATATGCAGGTCATGGCTAAATAGACCCCTTTTTGGCCAGACTGCATTAGTCTTGCAGCAACTTGGTGCCTTTGGCCCCATAATCTTTTTTATGGTTATACTCTGTAAAGGAAATTGAGACAGAAACTAACATTTGTTGTTTGTATGTTAAGTGCCAGAGCCTTAGGCAACCACTAATTTAAACATTCCTTTCTTAATCTTTTACAAACCCATGTGTAGGGCATGGGTTTCTATCTTACAGATGAAGAAGTTAAGAAAAAGAAAAGGTGAAAAATGATCAAGAAAATTGCTCTAAATGCTATAACTTGTAAGTGGGCCAACTTTCCCTTTAACTCTGCCTGTGGTTTCTCCCCAGCTTGGAGAAATGCCTCTCTCCATGTTTTCCATCATCCATTAATTTCTCAGGAACAGCTTCTCATACCTGTAGGTGGAGGAGGTGGCGTCAAGTCCTTGGGGACTGTGATCAGTGAGAGCTCTGAGAAATTGTCAGCTAGGAGGAACCACAAAGCTAGGTCACCATCAATCAGTCAAGAAGGAAGAAGAAAGCAAGCACACTGTTGGAAGGACCCATTATAAGACCCTTCTGGAACTTTTGTTTTCTTTCTTTTGATTCATCTAAGCAAGTCACCATCATTACCATCAAATAAAATCATTTAGCTTTTTAGACATGTGTTAGATATTCATGGTAAACTTATCCTTGAATCCTTGGCTCAGTGGAAATAAATCCTTAAGAAACAGAAGATAAACTTAAGAACATCATACTTTAGGAGACCTCAAGGCCATAAATTCAGCCTCTGCAAATTAATAATGCTGTGTGCCACCATTAATAACAAATACTTACTTAATACAAAGAAGCTGAGATTGAGTGCCTGCATTTAAAGGGCTTATAATTCACTCAGAAGCTAGAATAAGCATACAAGTAACTGTAATATGAGGTGGGTTATGAGGGATGTCAACAGAAAAGTCACAAATGTACAGGATATGTTTTCTTGTGGAGACCAGGGGATGCTACCTTGAGAAATGCATGGAGGGGGAGTGGGGAGAGCTCCTCTTAGGAAGCACAGGTATTGGAGGATAGCAACCTTGAATTCAGACATTCAGGAACATGAGGGAACAGGTGTTTTAATTTTTAAGTAGGATTTTCTTTTTAAGTAATCTCTACACCTGAAGTGGGGCTCGAACTCACAACCCCAAGATCAAGAGTTGCATGCTCCACTGACTGAGCCAGCCATGTGCCCCACATTTTAATTTGATTAGAATATTGTGGTAGCATCTGTATTAATCCCCAATACCTGGATTTTACATTTTCCTTACTGATATTATGCAGAAAACTTCCTAAGAGATGATACATAAAGAAAAGGGATTTGGATCAAATATATTTCATGAGCATGGCCTGCTATGATTTCTAGTGGGGATTTTATAGGATTAATTGTATATTAAAGGTTCCTAGACATTCTGTAGTAAAGAAATCTGTTTAGTTTCTTTAACATAGTGTTTCCTAAATTCATCATGCCATAGAGTGTGTGTGTGTGTGTGTGTGTGTGTGTGTACAATTCATCTTGTTGTTGATCTAGTAGTTCTGGGAACATATTCTCAGAAACATCTTTATGTCAAGGATTCTGGTAGAGACTGGAGACTCTTAGCAATGTTTGCTATTAATTTTCCATTATTATTCTTATTTCTAGAAATACAAAATAACTTGTAAACTTGAATAAATTATAAGATATAAGGCTTCAGTATAAACTAAAAAAAAGCTGCATTTTCAGGTACCTATTGGTGTTTGCTCTTCCTCAGAGGTAATGGATGCCATTGTCATTTCAGCAGCTACAATGAAAAGAAAACATGGATTAGTGATGAATAGCCCCCATAGGCACACAACTAAAGCTGAGAAAAGGGAAAGTTTTCTAACATGCCAAACCAATTTCTAGTATTTCTTGGTGAAATATAAAAGCCAGTTCTAAAGGGCTTTAGTGAATTTCCAGCCCACAGACAGGATTGTTCTAACCTGGGATCTAATTCTTACTTCACCACATATTACAAAGGAACATCTGTTTCCTGATCTGTAAAACTGGGAATCAAATCTGATAATGAACAGGAAAGAGCATTATAAACAAAGAAATGAACAAATTGAAAAATTACCATAACATAACCATTAAAAAGTACACAAACTAAAAATAACTAGAGAAGTGATTCATAAATATGAAGTTTGACTTACTAGATAGAATAGTTTTTTCTGGTAATAGTGATGGTGCTGGTGCTGGTAACAAGGATGTGGATAATGATGGCATTGAGGAAGGTGATGATGGTGATGCTGGTGATGATGACAATGATAATGGTGATGATGACAATGATGATGGCAATGACAAAGGTGATGATGGTGACATTGGTGATGATGATGATAACAATGGTGATGATGGTGATGATAATGGTGATGATGACAGCAATGATGGCAGTGACAAAGGTGATGATGGTGACAATGGCGATGATGGTGATGACGATGATGATGACAATGGTGGAGATGACAACAATGGTGATGATGGTGATGATGACAATGGTGGTGATGATGATGACAATGGTGATGATGGTGATGATGACAATGAGGACAATGACAATGGTGCCGATGATGATGATGATGACGATGTTGAGAATGATGATGAAGATGATAGTAATTCTGCTTCTGTTTATTAGGTTAAGAAAGAGTCCTTATTTCTTTTAAGACAGTGGTTTTCAAAGTGTGGTCCCCAGACCAGCATAAGCATTCTGGACTTGTTGGAAATGCAAATTCTCATACTCCACCCTAGACCCATTGAAGCAGAAGCTCTGGGGGTGTGGTCAAGCAATCTGTGTTTTAGTAAGCCCTTTGGGTAATTCTGATACACAATAAAGTAAAACATGAACTGCATTAGGATGAAAAAGAAATGATTGCAATGACCCCAGGGTTTTTCCTACTGTCAGAGGTACTCTAAAACACATAAGCATAAATTTTTAACTGATGTCATTTCTTCATGTGTTAGAAAGGATCAGGTCCCACAGACTCCAGAGGGATGATTTTCTGATTTAATTACTCTGGAAAGTAAATGGCAATTTTCTCTTAAATAAATCGTTTGTGATGACTGATGGGCATAGTCATAGAAAACTATCCTAGGAGGAACCTGGGTGGCTTAGTGTGGTTGAGCATCTGCCTTTGGCTCAGGTCCTGACCCCCGGTCCTGGGATTGAGTCTTGCATCAGGCTCCCCGCAGGGAGCCTGCTTCTCCCTCTGCCTGTGTCTCTTCCTCTATCTCTGTGTCTCTCATGAGTAAATAAATTTTAAAAATCTTAAAAAAAAAAAAGAGAAAACTATCCTAGGTCAATGACCATTAATCACAGTCCTTCAATGGCCCCATAAGAGTCCTGTCTTGCCTGTAGCTGCCTGGTAATTTCACTCTGATTTAGGAAGATTCCTGCACCTGAGTTATTGGGTAGTTAACTGATTGCTGAACTCCTTCTTTGCTGATATTGCTCCTCACTGTTGAGCTCTCCACCAAGCTGCACCCTAAATGGTGCCTGGGTTTACCCTCAGGCAGCTGTGCAGAAGAAGGATCATTCCGGCCAAGATTAGCAGGTTTCATCAAGGAGAGCCTAAGTGCATGAGAGCAAGGTCAGAACCACATGCCGGGATCCCTGGGTGGCACAGCGGTTTGGCGCCTGCCTTTGGACCAGGGCGTGATCCTGGAGACCTGGGATTGAATCCCACGTCGGGCTCCCGGCATGGAGCCTGCTTCTCCCTCTGCCTATGTCTCTGCCTCTCTCTCTCTCTCTCTCTCTCTTTCTGTGTGACTATCATAAATAAATTAAAAAAAAAAAAAAAACCACATGCCCATGTTCTGAGTTCTCTGTGTTATGGTGGATTGACTATAGACTGGGAAAACCTTTTAGGCTTCAAGCGATCTGGACCAATCAAACCAACTTCTATAAACTGCTCTCAGCTTGATTTAGCAGGGTCATTTCATTCCACTTCTATCATACATTTAAATATTAGCCACCCAGAACTAGAACTAAGAATGGGTTTAGAAATGGCTCAAATCAGTCTTACCTGGAGGGGAGGGGCTTGTCGTCAGAGAACCTGTTAGTGTAAAAAGAGGAAACCATCACCCTCACTGGATGGGGCCGCTGGCTCATTGCTCAGTTGCAGTAATAACGCATTCTATTCAGAGTCATTCAGAACGCACAAAGACCCCTTACCTGAGCAGATGGCTCCAGCATCCTCCTCGTGACCACAGTTGTGAGTGAACCAGGCATCGTGATCACACAGGGCCAAGTGGCTCTCCTCACCACTGCAGTGCACATTGTCCAAGAGAATCTTTCCAGAGCCTGGGCCAAAGTGAGTCCCCAAGGGGGCAGACACTGCCTGGCCACACCCAAGCTGCCTGCACACAACGTGCACCTCCTTCAGATCCCAGCTGCCACCACACACAGACCCCCAGGTGCCCTGGTAGAAAACTTCCACCCGTCCAGAGCATCTTCCGGTGCCATTTACCAGCCTCAGTGTGGGCCAGTCTTCTGTGGAAACCAAAATTAAGTGAAGCTTTTGAAACTTCCCTCTTGAACTCATCCTATCTGCCTTGCTTACAAATTAAGGGGAATCTTGTGATTACTCCACAAGTATAAGAGCATTTTAGGAAAATACTGCTTAGTGAGTACATCACTGTCCTATGCACTTTTTCCGAACTTTATAATGCTTTGCTAGAACAGGAGGAGAGTGAGAATGATCAGGTGCCAAAGTGATGGGAGGCCCAGACCTGTCCTGGAGCCTGTGATCTTTCTTCCTTTCACTAGTCTTTCCTGGGCACCTCTGAGGCCTCTAACTGCAGCCACCAGGCTCCTTCTCCTTCTCACCACCCAATCCCATCGTAGTGACCCCCTGCAGTCTTCAAGGGCACTAGTGCATCCTGTGGGGAAAGCTGCAGACCTGATGGGCTGGGCCAAGGAACACTGGCTCTGCGGCTGGAAGACAGTGAGTCAACCACAGGTAGACCTGGAACAGCATGGAAACAGTGATTAGATCCAAAACTCTGAACTATAGGAAACAAACTGAGGCATGCTGGATGAGAGGTGGGTGGAGGAATGGGATAACTGAGTGATGGGCATTAAGGAAGACTTGATGTAATGAGCATTGGGTGTTATATGCAACTGATGAATCACGGAACTCTACCTCTGAAACTAGTAATACAGATTATGTTGATTAATTGACTTTAAATTAAAAGAATTGTTGAATGCCTACTAAAAAAATAACTGAAACTTCTTTTCTTGAGACAGACACAGGACAACATGCCAGAAAAGGATTCAACTGGTGAAGAGCCACCGGGTATGCCACACCTTTCCAAAACATCTGGACTAGCCACACAGTCATGAAAAATGACTTTCTAATGAGGTGGAAGTCAAGTTCAGGCTGCTGATAGAAAGCTCCTAAATGTGATCCTGCTGCCCTCAAATGCCTCACTTTCTTTAGCCCTACATCAACTCCAGGTCTGTATAAGGTGCTCCACAGTAGTAAAGTAAGTCATTGATGAATTGAGCAAAAGTTTTAAAAGGATTGTATTTATAAGGTTGCCAATTATCTTGGATGACCCCACATAGGACATCATATAACCTAATGGCACGACCCATCTGTTTGTACCTCCCATCTGGATAGTGAGGACCTGGTGATAAAATCGTTGTCCTACCTGATATGATAGTTGGTAACTTTTCATTATCTGCTGAGGCTGAAAAAATATTTTTAGAAAGATTTGGCTTCATTTGGCTGCATAGTTTGCTCACCTGTGAAATACTAATACTTCTATCTGAGAAGGGATATTAGTACAAGTAGGGGTTATTGGCATTTTCCAGAATTATGCCTGTGTCCTTGAGCAGAGGGATTTGTCTCTACTCTACACTCTGCACTGACTAGCAGAATGGTTCTTAGCCAAGACCAAAGTTACTCCAAGAGGGGTTAAATAGTCTGTCCACACATGCACCACTTGCATATTCTTTTATTGATTCAATAAACTTCGTTGGGTGCTTATCATGTGCCAACTCCTATGATAGCTGCTAGAGGTACAATGATGAGCAAGAGAGACAAAACCTTTGTCCTCATGGAGCATAAAATCTGGTGTTGAAGCTGACAATGGCATCCTTTGTCCCTAGATCCTTTGGTAGTGAATTTTCCATGGCCCTAAGCTTCAGTTCATCCTAATGGGCTCGAATGTTGGAAGTGGCAAATACAAGATATCATACCCATTTTTGGTGGTTGTAACTCATAGCTTGTTGGCCTCCCTGATGATATGGTTGAGTGGTTAATATCTTCTGGGATGGTGGTAGTTGAGAGTTGGGAAACAATACAAGGAAAATGACTCCTGATGTTTGATATCAAATGGAAAGAGAAATACTTTTTAAAATTTGCTTCACATTTTCAGGAAAATTCAATTAGCTCTATATGAGCTCGTTCAACATAGAGAATTTTATTTTATTTTATTTTATTTTATTTTATTTTATTTTATTTTATTTTATTTTATTTTTTATTATTTTTTTTAACAGAGAGAATTTTAAAGGGAACAGCAGCCTTGAAGATATTATGCCAGACACAAAAGACCACATATTGCATGTTTCCATTTATGTGAAATATGCAGAACAGGTAAATTTGTAGAGATAGAAAGTAAGTTGGGGAGTGCCGGGTGCTGGGGGAGGAATTTTGACAAAATGGCCATGATTATAAGCAAAGGGCAAAAATGCTGTTCCCTGTTTATCCAGCTTAGCAGTCATGGAGCAGAACCCCTCTTCCTTGAATGGTGCTTTTCCACAGGACATACCTCAAGGTACTGAAGCCTACACTCAGGTGGCATGACTGCACCATCTTTCCACCAAGTACTTTACACAAACTCACTGATTTACTCCTTATAACTCTTTGAAATGCTTAGTTATCACTCCCATTTCAAATAAGGAAGCTGAATACAAAGAGGCAAAGAAAAACTGGTGAGGGACACATAGTTGGGAGGTGGGAAAGAGTGACCCCAAACCCACCTGGCTCTGAGTGTTGTACTAGCAAGCAAATGGAATATGCCACTCAGGTTTCAAAAGAATCCTTTATCACTTAGACATGAGACCTAAGAATTTAATGTGTTTGCTCTCTCTCTCATTAATATTTGGAAGTGGACACAGATATGCAAACTGGGATCAGCCAGATGGGCTTCGTTTATCCAAGCATTTACTGATTTCTACATTTAACAAACACTGAAAGCCCATCAGACAGCAGGCATTGCTCTCAGGACTGTGTATTTGTGTGTGCAAGGGTGAGGTAGGGACAATGTCACGGATGAGAAACATATGGATTCTGCTCCAAGAGGTTGACCATGTCATTGGAGCAACGAAAAGACACATACAACAGTCAGGAAAGGAATAGGAGCTGAAAGTGAGGACAGTTACAGAGCTGGGAATCTAAAAGAGGGAAGTGCCATTGCGAGCTTGGGATGGGAAGGACCAGACAAGGCGTACAGGGGGCTGAAACTGGTGTCCTAGTGAGACACCAAAAGGCAATGGAGATGTGGGTGTGAGAGAAGTGCAAGAATAAGAAAATAAATGCAGACCCGGCTCAGAGATTAGCACATCTTTTTACTCTTAGCTTCCTTCATCTCAAATAGATCCTCGTGGTTTCTGAATAGCAGCAAGCCCAGCCAGGCTTTTAGTAGTTTAAGGATTTTAAAGTGGTTTAGAGAGTTAAGATAGTTCAGAGATAAAGCTCTAAGTTTCTGAAGTCAGATTGTCTGTATTAATCATTCCATTGACCTTGGGGACAATATGTAACCTAGTTGAATTTTCCCCATTTAGAAATGGGGGTGATAGAAGTTCCCTCTCCGGCTGTTGGGAAGATTAGATAAGAAAATCCATGTTAGGCGGTCATGGGGATGGATGTGGCATCAGGCAGTGCTGTCCAATAGTAATAAAGTGCAGGCCACATATGTAATTTAAAATGTTCTGTAACCACATTTTATTTTATTTATTTTTTAAAGATTTTATTTATTTATTCATGAGAGACAGAGAGAGAGAGAGAGAGAGGCAGAGACACAGGCAGAGGGAGAAGCTGGCTCCAGGCAGGGAGCCCGACATCGACTCTATCCCGTGTCTCCAGGATCACACCCTGAGCTGAAGGTGGCGCTAAACCTCTGAGCCCCCCGGGCTACCCAAGGTAGCCCCATTTTAAAAAGTAAAAAGAAACAGGCAAAATTAATATCAGTAATATGTCTTACTTTAACCCAATATATCCAAAATATTACCATTTCCACGTGTAATAAATACAAAGATGTTAGTAAGAGCAATTCTATATTCTTTTTATCATACCATGTCTTTGAAAGACCCAGTGTGGATTGGACACGCACAGCCGGTGTCAGTTCTGCTGAGCCCCATTTCAAGGAATTGGTAGCTACATGGATGGTGCAGATATGAGGGCTCATTCAGGGTTATCATCAACATTGTCAGAATATGGATTATTTGATGGTATAATTGAAATGTCAGTAGTTAGAGATGAATCAGCACAATGAAAAAACAAAATGGCCCAAATTTGTGACCACTATTCCCCACAACTAGGAGGAGGTGCCCCTTTTTTATGTGACTCGCTGCTACAGGAAAATGAGGTTTTTTCCAGGTTGAACACTTTCCTAACATAAGGCCAGATGTTGTAGTTTATTTCTTAAATTCAAAAGGTAGAAGGTGGGACACCTGGATGGCTCAGTGGTTGAGCATCTGCCTTTGGCTCAGGGCATGATCCCAGAGTCCTGGGATCGAGTCCCACATCGGGCTCCCCACAGGGAGCCTGCTTCTCCCTCTGCCTATGTCTCTGCCTCTTTCTGTGTGTCTCTCATGAATAAATAAATAAAATCTTTAAAAAGAGGTAGAAGGATGACATTTTTAGTAACATCACTCTCTTACTCTGACACACATGCACAAATACCCCAACCTCTTTTCTTCTTCCTCTTTACATTTGTGAGACATGGGAAATGAGAAGCCTTGCGTTATGATGTTTTTTGATTGCAATGTCAGAGGCAATAAACATAAAGTGAAGCTGAACAGCATGAAATCCTGACTCTCTCAGGGTCCTCTTATCTCTTTTTTCTCAAATTGTTCAATCTCAAATAGAATATCAGCAGTGTCTAGTGGTGGTGGCAGGATGGCTATCACGACAGGAGTTGCCTTAAATCCAGTAAGGGTGGTGGTGGCGGGTGGGGTGGGGAGTCCTACCGGGTGATGTTGAATGTGCCACAGTCACAGGAAAGAGCTGAGTTGAGTTGGGAGCGGGTAGAACTATAATAAAGAAACATCAGTTAGTAGTAGAAAGTAACTGTTTACGATGACTTAGCGATGTGGCCAGCCAGGGGCTCCCTGTGGTCTCACAAAAGGTTGTTTTGCTTCAACTCTGAAGTGACCACTGCATAAGTGATCACCTAGGTCACATCTCTGCTGCTGACCCTCAGCCCTGTGGAGCCTCAGCTCAATACTGCATCCCCTCATCCCCTCTCTCCCAGACTTAATGTCCAGGTGCAGATATTTGGTTTTGTGACAAGAATGCTGTGTATTGGATCTTAATATTCTCCCTAAGAATTGAGTGGTGGTCTGGACCTTCAGGATCCCCTCCCTGGTACTTACATTCACTTGCTCTGCTTATTTCCTTCCCCAGCCTGTTTCATTATTGACATGTGGCTCTGTGGCTGGTGTAGGTATTGCCCTGGCATGAGAACTCTCCACAAATCCACATGACCCCATATTCCTCTCCTGTTTGTAGACCTGACTCTGCACCCTACATAGCCCTGGGAACCACTTACAATATCCCTGAAGAAACAACAGTGGGTGACAACATTGCTTTTCTCTTTGTACTGATTCAGGTAGATGCTACCCTTTTCTATCACACCCTTCTTCTCTGCTTGCTTTCTGGGCCACCACATTTCAGCATACATCCTGAGATATGAGTCCATCTCTGTGCCACTGAGTGTAGCAACTACAGAATTGTATTTAAGTGTGGGAGGCCGAATACTGACCTCCTCAAAGATGTCCACATCCTAATACCTGGACCTTATGCCTATGTCATGTTACATGGCAAGGAGAATTAAGGCTGCAGATGGAATTAAGGTTGCTAATCAGGTGTCTTGAGATAAGGGACATTATCCCTATTATCCAGGTGAGCCCCATGTAATCATAAGCATTCTTAAAAGTGGAAACAAAGGCAGAAGAAGAGAGTCGGAGAGAAATCTGAAGACACTACCCTGTTGTCTTTGAAGATAGAGGGATGGGGCCATGAGCTGAGGAATGCAGATGGCCTCTAGAAGCTAGAAAAAAGCAAGGAAATAGATCCTCCTCTAGAGTCTCCAGAATGAATGCAGCTTGGTTGACACCATGACTTTAATTCAATGAGATTTATTTTGAACTTCTGACCTCTGGAACTGTAAGATAATACACTTTGCATTGTTTATGCCACTAAATTGGTAGCAGTTTGTTATAGCAGCCATTCGAAACTCATACAATAAGCAAATATTACATGTGATCAAGAGATGCTTCCTCCAAAGAAAATTCGAAATGTATCATTTATAAAAATTATAAGATTTTGGATATTCTCAGGGCAACTGACCAAAATGAAAACTTAAAGACAATTTAAAAAATACTTTGTTCAAAATGGCTCTAGTGTTTATTCAAAAACAGTGGCACTGTAATCTCACTTTTTTAGAAGTTAGTGAATCTATTGGGGGCAACACCCTGAAAATCAGCTCCCCATATACTCACAAGTAAGGGGCAGGTAATATTAAGTCACTCAGCAAAACAACTCAACAGTGACTCTTTCATTTATTTCTTTTCTGAATTTGGTTGGGTAATCAGAAATATTCCAGGAGAAAACAGCACAAAAATGTTCTTTTACAAAAAAAAAAAAAAAAGTTCTCTAACCTGATAATATGGTTGCTGAATTTCCATCACCTGTTGGTACAAATAAATGGACGTGTTTTTTTTTATTCAATTAAATGGAATAACTTTTACTTTACCTACGTACTGATATTCCACAAATCTTTAATGTGACAGGTCTAAAATGTAACATGTAAAAGATAGTGAACTTCTGGCAAAATATAGTCCTTTGGACATGATAAAAACCTCAGAAGTGTTTGCCGATTTGATTGTTTTGAAGAGATTCTAGAGGCAATAGCTTTAACACGTGATGCTAGCTCCCCAGAACTGCCCACACGTTGAGAGCAAGCCAACACTCCTAGAACGTGGGGCCCCCTGCCTGTCCAGGGAAGTGGTTCCCAACTGGAAAATAGGTTCCCATCCTGGGAAGCAGGATGACCATGCATCTCAGCTCATGCTTCCCACAGAACCCAGTGGCATCATATGTTCTTCCTGGACCCCTTTCTGTTAATTTCTGTTAATCTGAGTAAATATACCCTGCTATGGATTTCCAATGACTGGTGTAAAACACATATATCTGCATAGCAAAACAAAAAAAAAATAAGAATACACATTTAATGACAATATGGATGAAAGAGAAATAAGTAGAAAAACAAACAACAAATTCAACCAATAACCAACCAACCAACAAAACTCTCAGCTAATTATTAGACCCACTTATTCAACTAATCTCTGAACTTCCTGGAATTTGAAGAGAGATGGAAGTCATGGTGCATAATGGAATTATACTTAATTAATAAGTTGTAAGAGACAGAATTGCCTGACAGGTGGTATCTTCCTAAAGGGAGTTATTGCCTTTGTTTTAGGACCACTGAGCATGTTAGTGACTAATATATTGTCTTCAATACCAATTTTATAGGAGAGGCAGAGTGCTAACACGTGTCTATTATTTTTTCATTCAATAGGCATTTATTCAGAAACTATTATGTGTCAGGAACTGTCCTTCGCTCTGACATAAACTTGCCAGAGCTCCTGCTCTCGTAAATTTACAGTGGACACTGAAGCTTGTAGTTCAAATCCAGCCCGGTGCCTGTTTCTGTAAATAAGTTTTTTTGGAACACAGGTATGCACAGCTGCTTGCAGGCTGTGATGACTGCTGCTTTCATGCTCTAGCAGCAGAGGTGAAATGCAGCAGTGACCATCTGTGCCACAAAGCCTAGAAGATTTACTATCTGACCATTACAGAAAGTTTGTTGATTCCCGAATCAGAGAATAAAAAAATTAGGTCTTAGAAAAGTGCCTGGATATCCTTAACAATCAATAAAAAAAAATAGCTTTTGTTTTCATTCCAAGTACATGACCTCATTTTAACCTAAATGGAGCTCTGTGAAGTGTTTTTATCCCATTTTTTAAAAAAAGAAAGAGACTGAGTGGCTTGCCCAAGGTCATATACTAAGTAAGGATCAGAGATGGAACTTAAACCTCCTGTTGCCAAACCCATTGTCCTTCCCTCATCTCAAGGCCTACCTGGGCCGGTACACGGGCCTATCTTGAACATGTTTCCACTGGGTCTAATAGTTTCAGAACTCACAAGTTTCCTAGTATACTGATAAACTGATAGTTTATGTGCAAATTATGCAATAGGTTGCTCCCTGCAAATTTGGTTCAGCTATCCCAACAAAAAATCTTCTGGTTTTAAACCAAAAGGAAAATTTGCATTAAGAAAGGACAAATAATGTTTGTCCTTCTCTGATTGACTTACTTCACTCAGCATAATACATTATATGTTCTCATTCATTTGAGGAATATAAATAATAGTGAAAGGGAATATAAGGGAGAAGAAATGTGTGGGAAATATCAGAAAGGGAGACAGAACATAAAGACTCCTAACTCTGGGAAACGAACTAGGGGTGGTGGAAGGGGAGGGGAGCGGGGGTGGGGGTGAATGGGTGGTGGGCACTGAGGGGTGCAATTGGTGGGATGAGCACTGGGTGTTATTCTGTATGTTGGTAAATTGAACACTAATAAAAAAAATAAATTTATTATAAAAAAAAAAGGACAAATATGGGCAGCCCGGGTGGCTCAGCAGTTTAGCGCCGCCTTCAGCCCAGGGCGTGATCCTGGAGACCCGGGATTGAGTCCTACATCAGGCTCCCTGCATTAAGCCTGCTTCTCCCTCTGCCTGTGTCTCTGCTTCTCTCTCTGTCTCTCTCATGAATAAAAAATTTTAAAAATCTTAAAAAAAAAAAGAAAGGACAAATACTGCAAATTCAGCTTGAAAATACTTCCTACCTTGGGGTGTTGGCAATGATTCCTCTGTGTTCTCTGTAGGGAGAAGGATTGAGAAGTCAGTGGCTGTGAGCATGTAAAAGTATTCATTCCCTCTGTCAGCCATTCAAGACACACAATGGGAAAGAACATATGCTGAACAGTTGTGTAAGCTACACAAATAATTTGCCAAGGTATTTCTTTAACATTTCTTTTAACAGCAATTCCATTGGATGAAAAGATCAATACCAGAGAATAACTTAAAACCGTTATGACTGAAATGAAAAAGAAGCTAACTCTTGTGGAAGGAAGAAAGTGGTCCAACCACATTTTCAACTTAATGGTAGAATCATCTTACTAACCCAGGAATGTGCAAATGGCAAATAATGATTCTCACAATATGGCAATCTGAACCTTTCCACCATGATTCCCTTTTTTCCTTTATGATCTACCTATTACCTGCACAGGTAGCACATAGAATGAAAAATGTCATGTCAGCAAAACAAAAGTATCCATTTATGCAATTCAGGCTTGAAATACTCAGTCTCTGTTAACATATGGGAAGAGAAAGACCGAAGTTAGAAAAGGGAAGTTGTTTCTAGAGATAATTCAATTCAAAATGAATTTTAAAACGAAAGAATGTGATTCTCAGGTATAAAAATGTTGATTCTTCCTGCCTTAGTTCCGATGACTTTAGTTAACCATCGAAGGTATAAATGTTTGTTAATACAGTGTGTCTAAGAACACGTGGTCACCCAGCTATGGCTGTGGTGTTTCTGCCCTGCAGAGTCTATATATAAACACACCCAAATAAGTGGCAAACACTTGTCACACACACGAGGCAGGTGGGACCTAGTGGCTTTACAAAATAGACTGCTTTGATGGAATTCTAAACCAAAAGTCCAACTAAACAACCAGAATAAAACAAAGGCGAATCAAAGATAAAAAAAAAAAAGAAGAGAAACTAACAATAAATGAAAACAAACCAAAACACCCCCCCCTTCCCCAGTATTTTTGCTATTCGAATTGACTTAACTTACTACCTTTGTAATATGGACACAGTCTTTCTAGTTGAATAAAATTGGAATTTTTCGCAAGTGACCAAGTTCACTACTCTAGACCCACTACATTATTTCCTTTATTTCCCACTGGTATACACATTTATATCTTTAGCATTGGTGGTTCATGAATACTAGTCACATATTTGGTGAAAATTCATCTGTATGTCTAGACCAGTGGTTCTCAATCAGAAGCAATCCCCCACCCTCCAAGGGACATTTGACCATGTCCGAAGACATTTGTGGTGGTCATAGCTGGTGGTGAGGGGGCGTGGGGAGGGAGTGTCATTGAGCAGATTCAGGTGACAGATAATGCTAAATAGCTTATATGCATGGGACAGCCCCTACCACAAAGAATAATGTGTTCCACAAACGTCAATAGTGCTGAGGTTGAGAAACCCTGGTCTAGAATGATCATGGTAATAACTAATTAGTTGAAGGCTTGTGATTAGCAATACATGGTCTAGACTCACCATCGGTAAGACAAAACTCAGTGCTATTCGAATTTATAAACTCCTGATTTCTTCACCTTCATTAGACTGCAAACTTTCAGTGGGGAAAAAACTTTACTTTTTAGTGTACCCACAGTGTCTAATGCTAATAGATTGCATTCAGGGAGTGATTAATATCACTGTTGACTTATGTTGTCTTTTACCAGTCATTTTGAAATCTAGTCCTTGAAAGGGAACCACTAAGATCTTCCATTATTTTTCTCTATTAAAAAAATTCATTTCAACCTCTTGTGGCTAGAAAATTCCTGAGTTCAAGGTGAAGCTCTCAAATTGCCAAAACCTCTTTACTTTTGGCTCATACGTGTGGTCAGAGACGGTTTATGAGGGCACAGATGCAAGCATCGCTGAGGATATTGGTAGAGATGCCATCTGCTCAATGAGACGTGCACCCCTTGGAGGGAGGGGTGACCATTACCTAAGCAGATGACACTGGCGTCTTCTCCGGGACCACAGTTATGTAAGGACCAGTCAGTATGAGGACACAGTCCTAAGAAACTCTCTCTTTCTGTGCAGTCGACATCATCCAGCAGAAACTTGCCCTCCCCTTCCCCAAATTGGGCCTCGACAGGGGCAGTGAGGGCACGCCCACAGTTCAGCTGCCGGCACACCACATCAGCTTTGTTCATGTCCCAGTGGTCATCGCAAACCCTGCCCCACTGGCCGTGGTAGAAAACTTCCACACGTCCAGAACATCTGCCTGACCCATTCACTAGTTGCAATTGTGGCCAGTCTTCCAAAGATACAAAGAATATTACATGTTAGGAGAAGGAACACTTTGTGCATTAACCCATTTGTTTAACCATTCAACACATATTTCTGGAGCATGCACTGGGTCATGGCAGACAGCACTGCCGGTGGTATGGTTCCTAGAGCAGACTTGGCTTTGCTGCCCCCAGAGTTGAGTCCAATTTGCAGAGACTGGAGGAAGTAATTGTATTAATGCAAAATTATGTTTAGATTTACAACTATGCTAAAGGCTAGGAAGCAAAGAAGGAGATGTTTGTAATATCTTGAGAGCGTATCGGGGGTGGGGGGTTCAGGATATCTTTTCTAAGGAGTGATTACAGACTCGAGTCTTGGACAAAAAGTAGGAAGGAGCTAAGTAGACAAAGAAGGATAAGAGGAAGCAGAGGCTTCCCCAGTTCATTAAAAAACAGCAGAAGTTTATGAATGAGGTAAATGCCTGGAGATGAAATCAAATGTGTAAGAGAGGCCATCTGCTTAATGGTTTGGACCCACCAAAGCACATGAAGAGATAGAAAATCATGACTCACCACCAGGGAATGGTGTTAGGATCTCAGCATCTAAGAGCAGAGAGAAAGAAATGAGGTGATTGCCATCCCAAAGAATCCACCCAAGTTTACTGGAGAGCATCGCATGTACGTAGTGGGCTCACAGGGCAGACACTAAGTGAAGGGCATGCCTTAGGGACTGGATTCGTGGCAAGTGAGAATGGATAACGTATTTGGGCAGTTCAGAGTCACTCATACATTGCTCTTTTAAACTGGATCCTTCATGGGAACATGCCTTCTGCTGCAAAGGCAGAAGGGTCAGGTGCTGGTAGAAGTGTATTCCTCTGGCCCATAAAGAGACTCCTAAGGAAGAAAGGTGTGTAGGGCCCAAGCTAACCAGAAACGGTGAACTTTTCTCCATTCATTTCTGAATTTGCTAGAAGTCTAAAGTCAGGATTTTCTTTAGTACAATTATGTCTTTGAATGATAATTGATTAGATTATATTTATATCCTTACTCCATAATTTTCTGACATACACTTAGGCAATGAGAACAAAAACAGTTTGGGGAGAAAATGTTTCCTCCATACCATACTTAAAGCAGAGAAGCTGCATTTTTTCCCTTTCCTTTGTTGAGTTCTCTTGATTAAATTCATTATTTGTCTTTTGTACTCCCCCACTGCCATGATGGGTTATGTTATAAAATCAGAGGATTGGGGGCATTTGGAGAGGTTTCCTTAAAGATGTACTGCAGTGTGATTCTTACCAAAAGCTCCTGAAGTTTCATGTTCATATTCTATGAGAAAGAAAAGAAAGTTGAATGTATCTGGAATCTATCAAAGAAGAGAAGCATTCTAGAATGCCGGGCACTTGCTGGAAGGATCAGCTGTTGTCCCACTGCTACGACCGCAGGGAAAAAGTTCAGCCTGGAATTTGTGCTCTCTGTGGTTATCCCAAAAAGGAGGCTTGGAAAGAAAGATCTTTTAACTATTTGCAATATTTGTTGAAAGGCAAATATCTTGGTCTAAACTCTAAGCTCAGGAATAGCCCAAATACATTCAACCAGGGTTGGTTTGTTTAAGTGCCCTTCCCTGAGACTGGGGCTGGGAACACCTGCAGGCTAGACAGGTACATCTTCCTGAGTGTTGGTTACCCTAAGTAACCCACATTACCTTATATTTTAGAGTATTTTAAACACTTGTGTGCATATTGTGATAAATATGATTCTATTATAACTTGGAAATAAAATTCTTTGTGGGTGTTGAAGATAAATGGTTTCCAAAGAGAGTCTGAACTCAGGGCAGGCAACCTTGGGCTGTGCTGTTTGGGGTATTTGTTTGAAGAACATGGGAGCTGATTAACACATGGACGTTCATTCTCTTGTCATGTGGTCAATCACTCATTTCCCAGTTGACACTGAGTTTTGATGATGTTGGTGGGTCTGGAGGCTCTGGTTCAAATAAATCGGGGCAGTTCAGCTCAAGGGGTACTGTGCATCTGGGGATGTGTCTGGGCCTGGGGCACATGAGTGGGTGGGGAGCCTAAAATATGAGGGAAGGGTGTGGCTGCTTGTGGAACAGCAAGACAACTTTGAACTTTTGCAAATGTTGCCTAGATTCAAGGTGGCTTTCTAGCATGTGGACGTATTTGGGGGGGGGGGGTGGACAGCACCAGAAGTGGAGTCCTGAGGCCTGGATATTAGCCGTATGATTTTGCTCGAGGTACTTGGCCTTGATTTAACCTGTCACCAAACCTCAGTTTACGTATTTATGACAAAAGGATCATAAAACAAGCCGCTTGAATTGTGTAGTGATGGAATGCGGTAACCGATGGAAGATACTTAGAAAACTGGAAATTGCTCCATGACCCAATGGGATTTACACTTTGAGGCAGTGCCTCAGGCAAACCACCAAGTGATTCAGTATACTCAGATTTGGAATATGTAACATGCTAAGATTATAATAAAGATTCAACAAATCTGTCAAAATATCATATTTGAAAGAAATTAGATTTTCTTTCCCCCAAAATGATAGTAAACTTAATGAACTTTAATCAGTAGATAAGACAATCAGAGGAAATTATTGGAAAAAACCTAGACTGAGGTTGACACTTGAAGAAGGAGCTATAGACACCTTTGCCTTCATTAGTAAAATGATGATTAATCAAGTAACCCTCCATTAATTATTAATTCATACATATTTACTAAAATGAACAAAATCAACCACACATGCTTGATTCCAAAGCAGGGTTCTTAAATTCGGCACTATAGATACGTGGGCTGGAAAATTCTTTGTGGTGAAGGCCTGTCCTGTGTGTAGTAGGAGGTTTAGTAGTGTCCCTGACTTCTAAGATGCCAGTAGCATCTAGTTGTGACAATCAAAAATGTCTCCAGATGTGACAAATGTCCCCTGGGGGACAAAATCATCCCCAGTTGAGAACAACTGCCTAAAATTATACTAAAAATAAAGTATACTTTAAATTTCCCTGGAGTCAGATTCTTATAATAATGTGCTAACTGGACTATTCTCAGCCCATCCTCCCCTTGGGTGCTGTCCCCGAGGACCTGCTGCCTAAGGGACTAGCAGAGTCCTCCTTCCAACTTCCTAGGCCACCAGGAGTGCCCAGATCGGGCAAAGATGACCTCTGCCCAATCCTGTCTCCTGAGGACCCATGGGAAGCTCACAAAGTGGGCTCCAGGGGTTCAGGGAGTCAGAGGTACTGGGGCCACCTTTCCCCCACAAGCCACTGTGAGGCCTCGGGAATGATGGTTTAATGGATCAGAACTCTCCTCCACACCTTTAACCAGCTTTCGAGACAGAGCTGCCTGCAGTGGGAAAGGTCCAGCAGGGCAGGGTCCGCCACCATCACCAAGAGAGGTGAGTCTGCTGCTTTGTGACAGAAGCGGGCATGTGGAGTAGTCTGGAAGTCAATCCCGTGGGACAGCGACATGGTGTTCGCTGCTGAATCTTAAAGGCTTCTGCAATAATATTTTCTTTTTTTTTATTTTTATTTATTTATAATAGTCACACAGAGAGAGAGAGAGGCAGAGACATAGGCAGAGGGAGAAGCAGGCTCCATGCACCGGGAGCCCTACGTGGGATTCAATTCCGGGTCTCCAGGATCGCGCCCTGGGCCAAAGGCAGGCGCCAAACCGCTCTGCCACCCAGGGATCCCCTGCAATAATATTTTCTGAATGAATGAGTGCTTGGCTCTTGGGCTAGCTGATAATGGCTTAGATCTTGCTTCCTGGCAAGTCAGATTTGAGAGGAATGATCTGGGGGTATTGGGAAGTGGTCTCCTCTGACTCTACTGTATTTGGTAGCTGAGGAACAAAGAGGAGGCCGCCTCTGGTTCCTGACTCCCTAACTTGCCCCGTCCTCCAGAGATGGTTTATTAGAGACATGGCTACTTGGTCTCTAGGAGGTAGATGTTCTCAGAAAGCAGAAATATCAGGCACAGCATCATTGGCTATGAAATGACACATTAAGGACCAGAATTGACAGGTGTCTTTCCTCACAGCAAGGAGAGCGGGAGGAAAGTCATTGTTTTGGTTGTTATTATTATTATTATTATTCCCATTGTGTTAAATAAAGGGGGAATAATGTGCATAAAGCCACATTAAGAGGAAGTGGGGCATGGGGGGGCACATCCATTAAGGATGCCAGATGCACCTGCTGTCACTCAGCACCGCCCCCCTCAGAGCTTTAATGCTCTGCTGTTGCTGTCTTGAAATTCTGAAATAAAATTTCTGAGAAAGGAGACCCACACTTTCACTTTGCACCAGGACCCGCAGTCATGTAGCCCATCCTGTGACTGGATGAAGCCTTTTCACTTCAAACCTAGACTTCTTTGCAACACGATGACCTTTGGCTTCCCAAATAGACTTTTTTAAAAAAAATTTTATTTATTTATGATAGTCACAGAGAGAGAGAGAGAGAGAGAGAGAGAGGCAGAGACACAGGCAGAGGAAGAAGCAGGCTCCATGCACCGGGAGCCTGACGTGGGATTCGATCCCAGGTCTCCAGGATCGCACCCCGGGCCAAAGGCAGGCGCTAAACCACTGCGCCACCCAGGGATCCCTGGCTTCCCAAATAGACACAAGAAGTTTGGTGTTAAATTTAGGGTGTCTGACTGTGTTCAGGGGAGATATTGAGGAAATAACTGGAAAAAATGGAAACTCAAGTCCTAGAGAAGAGAGAAAGGCATTTACCCGAGCAGATGACACCAGCATCTTCCCCATGCCCGCAGTTGTGGGTGAACCAGCTGGCGTGGGAGCACTGCCCCAGATAGAGCTCAGTCCCCGAACACTGCACATCGTCCAGAAGGATGGGGCCCGAGCCCTGGCCATAGTGAGCCTCTCCCGGGGCGGAGACAGCTGTCCCACAGCCCAGCTGCCGGCACATCACGTGTGCTTCCTTCTCATCCCCAAAGTCGTCGCACACCGTGCACCACATGCCTTCAAAGTACACCTCGACATGGCCAGAGCACCTGCCAGAGCCTTCCACGAGCTGCACAGCGAGCCAGTCTTTGGGAGAAAGGCAGCCCCACCCCCCAACCCCACAAAGTGTTGGTGGAGTTACCACCTTCAGGGGCATCATCACCGTGACAGGAAGGGCTATTTATTGAGGGCCCCCTGTGCTCCAGGTGCCGGGTTAAGTCCTTTACAACAGGCATCTTTCCAAGACTTACAATTACCTTGTAGGGTATTGCTGTCCTCATTTTACCAGGGAGGAAACCAGGGACAGCTTTCTGGGGAGCCCACCGGTGAGGGGCAGAAGGGGAACCCTGGCTCATTCCATCTGCTCCTGGGGGTCCTCCGCACATCTCTGTGGGGCCCTCCTGTTTGGGGGGGGTGTCATCCACGGGAGGGGAGTTTACATTGGCGGGACATCTGGCTTCACTTTGCTCTTTTCCAAAGCACTTCGTTCCGGATCCTCCCTTCTGCTCCGGCAAGAACACCTACATCTAAGACAGGATCGCTCCAGCTCTGGGCCCCGGGATAGCTCAGCTTAAGAAAAATCCCCTGGATTCTTGGATCATTTCCACTATGTCATCGTCAGTGTCGAGTTGAGCTCGCCGGAGGAAAGCAAGTGTGCCAGAAACACACACACACACACACACACACACACTGGGAGAACTCCCCAGGAACCCACGGCCCTCCCAGCGAGCACCCACACTTCAGCCCTCGGAGCATTTGCTGGGCGTTGCTCCCTGGCTCTCCCGATGCTGGGGCAGGAGGGGCCTCCTCGGCAGGGAGGTGCACCGCAGGCTCTGCCTCTGCTGCTGGTCTCATCACTCACTAGCTCATGCAATCTGTGTAGGGCCCCACCTCTCATTCCTCATCTGCGGGGACCGGGATAAGAGCACCCCCCTTGAGGGAGATCCATGAACCAAATGCATCTGAAGTGCTCTGCACCGAGGGAGCATCAAGGAGCTGGCGACTGTCATTTTCTCCCCTTCACCCACTGTCATTAGAGAGCTGAGGAGGCCGAGGGGAAGGAACTCCCAGGGCTGCTTCCCCATTTGCTCCCTGTCCTCGAGGTTGCAGAGCAGCGCTTCTCAAATCCTATTCTCACACAGCCTGCATTGTTCAAATCTCTGGGGAGAGGCATGCTAAAGATCAGATTCCTGGAGGGTACCCCATGTCTGGGAGGGGACCTGGGATCTTGCACATTCCCCAAGCTCTTGGGGGTTGATTATAGTCAACTCCCAACATTTAAGAGCATCTGAAATAGGGACCTTTAAGTCAGTCTCTAATGTGTAAGAACCACAGAATTAGATAAAGACCATGTCTTGTTAAACAAAAATAAAAACGGGATGTCTTTATTTCCAGTAACTGACTCATCCATCCCCAGGGGCTTTCACAGCTTCTCCACATCTCTGCAGCCCTGGAGGTGCCACCTGCCCTGGACCCCGCCTCCCCCAGGCCCTGGGGATGATCCGACTCCGACTCACCATCCAGCTGCTCTGCAGGTGAGCCTTGCATGGTGTCTCTTTTAGAATGTCCTTTCCACAGCCGTTCTGTGGGGCCTCTGACATCTCTCCTGGAGCAAACTGAGACAGACAGCCCTATTAGAATCCGGATGTTCAGCCCAAGGAAAGAGAAAATAGCCTCCCCAGTAGGGAGACCCCACAGGGCCCAGCATCAGACAGCAGCTTCACCAGCCCCGCTCCAAACCCACTGACTCACAGGCTCAGCAGAGGGAATCTGAGGATCTGAATGTTTCACAATCCAATTGATTCTATTGTGCTGCCGAATTTGAGAACCCATGTTCTGGAATCACCTTTCCTCAAGCTCTTGTCTTGGGGTATACTGGATTTTATAACTTCCTTTTAATCACATGAGGATTTGTACTGGTAATTCCAACTTTTTGTCAGCTGGTATATGTTATCAGACATCCTTAGCTGTCTGTAGCTAATCTTGAAACATTTTCTTTTTCTTTTCTTTTCTTTCTTTTCTTTTCTTTTCTTTCTTTCTTTTCTAGATCTATTTATTGGAGAGTGAACAAACAAGAGAGTGAGCATGAGCAGGGGGGGAGGGGCACAGGCAGAGGACAAGCCAACTCACTGCTGAGCGGGGAGCCCAATGTGGGAAGCTTCATCCCAGGACCCTGAGATCATGATCTGAGCCCCAAGGCAGATGCTTAACCGACTGTGCCATCCAGGTGTCCCGAAACATTTTCTTTAATTAAGCTATAGTTTACACATAAATTCAAATACACATAAATGCCTTTTAGTTTTAAATTGATGTTTTCCAGTATCTCTCTCTCCCCCCCTTTTTTTTTTTGCCTTTTACTTATTTTTCTATTTTTATTTTTCTTATTTCTTTGTCCTTTGCAAGCTAATTTAATTATTATTAGTCCATTATTTTATGTGTTTGGCTTTGTCTGAAAGATAAGATGTTTGGGTACTGCTCAGTATAAACCCCGCCGTCCATTATTTCCTGGCTCCCAAGTGTTTCCGGCTAGGCATGACAACTTTGACCTAAGCATTGTCTCTGAGCAAACAAATAAGTGATATCCTCCAGAGCACCCTGTTGGTAGATTTTGCACCGTGAACTCCTGTGCCCGTCAGCTCCCACCTTCTGTCAGCCGTTATGAAGTGATGCCATGCTCAGTGGACAAACCATTCAAGGGCATAAACTGTGAAGCTCGTTGAGTGGATTTACAATAGTCCATTTACCCCTGGGTCTGTTGGGGGGAGCCTGCTATTCCTTGTCATTGGATAAGGCCCCAGGGACTCATCAGAAAACACAAAGCCTGGAACTTGGGGCTGGGAAGAAATCCATGCCCACTACACGGATTGAGCACTAGACCAGACAAGATGTAACCCAGCAACTGGACGTGTGGTCTGGCTGCAAGCCTAGGAGAGGTCCTCCATGGGGAGGAGAGGCTTCTAGAAGTCAACTAAGTTGGTATTGTTAATAGTAATACCTGACCTTTATTCGGCACCTGCTGTGTGCCTGTCGTGAGTCTAATTGACTTGAAAAGACTGTAGTTGACTTGAAAAGTTTCTATTATTATTTCCACAGCCATTTTAACAGATCAGGAAGTCAAGTAACTTTCCCAGACCCCACAGCTCATAAGCAGCAATGCTGGGATTTGGTTCGAGTCTGGACTATTTAGTTGCTCACTCTCACTTCTTTCCTTTTCCTCCCACACTTGCCACATTCTCCTACCATGTGGCTGAAGCCTTCTGTTTATAATGCCACATCTACTGGTTCCTTTGCCATGAACAGCTCTGACGCCTACACCCAGCTTTTACACTTTTCCAAGCACGTTCATAGCTGTCAGCTCCTTAGATTATCAGAGAAGCCCTGTGAGGTGTGCTGCTCGGGCCCAGTCAGGTGGCCTGGGTGGCCGACAAGCAGAATCTCTACACTTGCCATCCAAATCCACCATGATCACCCTGAATTAGGTTTGTTTGTTTTGTTTACTTTGTGTGTAGACTACCATGATCTTTTTTTTTTTTTTAAGTCAGTTTCACTAACTCAATCTTTCCTCACTTTAGTCCATATCATCTGTCCAGTCATCCAAAAAAAAAAGCCACTTTGGTGTCATTCTCCTGTCTACTATGGTTCTTCATCATCTATTGGGTAAAGGCCAAAGTTCTTAGCTTGAATTTCAAAACCCTCTTTAATCAGAGCCACAGCTTCCTTTCAGATATGGAAAGAAAAGGCAAAATAATTACAGAAAAAAATGAAGTTTCCTTACAACTAGGGATGCCTGGGTGGCTCAGCAGTTGAGTGCCTGTCTTCGACTTGGGGTGTGATCGCATGGTCCTGGGATAGAGTCCCACATCGTGCTCCCTGCATGGAGCCTGCTTCTCCCTCTGCCTATGTCTCAGCCTCTCTCTCTGTATCTCTCATGAATAAATAAATAAAATCTTTAAAGAAAGAAAAAGTTTCCTTACAACTGACAGCTCAATTGACAAATACTTAAGACAGAGTGACTTTCCTCCAGGAACTCAACTGCCTTGATGTGAATTCTATGCTAAGGGCAAAAGGCAACCTTACCTTGAGATTAGCCAACCTCTAGGATCCTATAAGTCTTCTTTAACATATGAAAATCCCTTTGGAAACTTCCTTTATCTCTACCCCCTCCACAAGAAATACATTAGCAATCATCCTCCAAACATATGGCCCATTGATATCCACCTGAAGGGTCTCATAACTAAGGTTTTACTAGCCAGTAGTAAAGGACTCTGCAAGGTCCTGGAAACCTTGCTTTCAAATTCCTTAGAGACTTCCACTATCCCTAACCCCCTCCTAAATGGAAAGTATAAAATGGCCCATTCGTCACAACTCCAGTGCAGCTCTTTCTACCCCAGGTCCTGTCCCTGTGCTTTAATAAAACAACCCTTTGCACCAAGGACGTCTCAAGAATTCTTTCTTGGCCATTTGCTCCTGAACGCCAACATATCACATCATTTTCCAGTTCCTCTCTTGTGGGCAGCTTATTTTCCCTCTTTCAGAAGGAAGCCTCAGACTTCCCCATGACTCCATGAGCTTTTCTTGAAATTCCCTGGAATGTCATAATCACTTATATCAACATGGTATCCTAGCCATCCTGGCAAAACCAATTCCCAACTGGAAACTTTATGAAGTTTTCACCATGACTGAAAGCCTGACCTCCCAAAGTTTTTATGTTCAGTCCATTCAAGTTTAACAAATATCACTGAGCACCTACTACTATGTGCTGGGCACTGGGGATCTGATGGCAAATGAGAATGTCTCAGTAACTCATTGGATATTTACTGTCTTGTCTCTCCTGCAGTAAGACCGGAAGATCTGAATGGAAGGGATAGTGCTCCTCTCACAGCACCTGGAATCTGCTGGGCACTCACTAAAGGACAGGCAAATGAATCAAGGGTGTGGGGTGTCAGACAGGCCTTGAAGAATGGGTGGGTTAATTTTGGAGGAAGTGGACAAATAGGAATGAGCCATTTTTATAGGGGAATCAGCATGGGAGCCATCTGAACTATGACTCTGCATTGGAGGAAGAGTTATAAAAATGGATCAACAGGAAAGATTTTTTTTTTGAAAGATTGCTTTTTTAGGGTTTTGAATGCTAGGAAGAGAAGCCTAGACTTTTCAAGGGATGGTGGAGGTACCATTTGGCATTCTTACTCAGAGGGCAGAAGTGATAGGCAACACAGTACAGGTGTAGCTGCAAGTGAGTGAGAATTGAAGGTAGGGAGGCAATGGGTGAAGATGATTGCCAGAAGATGCCAGCTCTGATGGCAGCTCTGGGTATGTAGAAGGAGGAAAAATAAAACGTTAGTTGATATTTCTTAAGATTGATTTCCCAGCTGCCTTCAGCAGAGTTGCCTGAGTGTTTAGGGGAATAGTTGTGAGATAAGAAGCCAGGATGAGGGAAAGATGTTTGACTAGAGCAAAGACATAGCAGACAGCCTTGTGAGTGAGGGCAGGGCACTGGGGATTGAGGGAGGGGACTGGCAGGGTTTCCTTTGGGTTGAAAACAAGGAGGGAAAGATACAGGAAACAGGTTGGTCCTGAGAATGAATGTGTGTGCATGTGTACATGTGTGTGTCAGGGTGTGTTTGTATGTGAATGAGTGTGAGGGTTTGTGTGCATGAGAGTATCTGTGAGTGTGTGTAAGTGGGAGTTCTGAGTGTGTGCATGAGAATGTGTGAAAGTGTGTGATTGTGTGTATGTGTGAGAGTATGTGTGTTTGTGTGGATGAGAGTATGTGTGTGAGAGTTTGTGCGTGCAAGAGAGTGTGTGCACAAGAGTGTGTGAGCACACATGTGTAGGGGGCAGGGGGCGGTTAGCCCTCAGAGCTGTCAATATTGTGAGCAGCACTGGGTGGTATGATATCTGCTGAAGGTTTGACCAGAGGTGACGGAGACAACAGGGCATCTGTGGCAGGGGGGTGGCTCCATTGAGAGGACACCATGGATTTCCAACCCACTCTGGTGCTAGGGGTGAAGCTTGGGGCCTGGGGAAGAGCAGAGGCGGGGCCAAATGCTGGAGGCAGGGCTGTGGTGTGAGAGAAGGTGAGGAGGTGGTGGTCAGGGAGTCAGACCTGCAGGTAGAGCAGACCCAACACCACAGCTGAACCGATGGTAACTTGATCACCATGTGGTTTTAGAGACTATTTTAAGTACTGAACTTGGATTGTGTTGATCAGATAAATTCAACACCAGGGAACAATCCCATTTTTAGCAATAGTCCTTTCTTTGGTGGTCAACAAATTGTCCTTTGTCCTCAAATTTTCCATGTGAGTTGCCCTAATATCACCTGAGCTCCAGGGGCCTGCAAGTTCCCCAAATCCCTGCTGATGCCCAAGAGACCTGCACTGAACTACAGCTGCATTTCTGGGTGCTTGTTCCCAGGAAGTCTCACTGGCCTCATTGTCTGTAAGACTCTTGTGCAATCAGCATGCGGAGCCTAACAAAGCCAACAGGCCAGATCGGATCACTAATCCATGTGTTCCTGGAAGCTTGGGAGCACAAGCACCCCCTAGAAACTGTAGGGTGATGTACTCATCTTGGCGGTCAGGGGAGGTGACAGTATAAAGCCTGAACAAAAGGATTGGAGAAGGAGGCAAAGAAACTTGCCAGAGAATTATGGAGAAAATAGCCCCAGTGATAAGTGATATTTGTAAATCATGTCTGTAAGATCTACACAGCCTTTCAAATACCCTTAGATTTAAGCAGTCAGGGGAAAGGACCCCGTGATCCTGCTGTCTTTATTTTGAGAGGATCCAGTAAGCACTCATTACTCAATGGTATAATATTCCTGTTCATTGATTTTTCACTCATTTATTCAGAATTCATTTATTTATGAAGTGCCCTCGACTAAGGCCAGGAGCTATGCTAAGAGAATGGGTCAATAGGTGTAACAAGTTGTGCCTTTGGTGGGCAAGTAGTGCTGGTGTTTGGCAGTAATTTTGCAAATTTCAAAGAAAGCAGGATAAGTCAGAGGAAGAAGAGAGTTGAATATTGGCGTAACTGGATCAGCAGTGCAATAGATAGCCCTTATTTTGACAGGGTTTCTTCACTAGGACTTGTTTTTTTCAGTGAGATAAGAAGAGGGGGTGGGTTCAGAAGTGGGGCTGATCTTTGTTACCAGGGTCCCCAACACATCAGCAAATAGTTACTGCAATGTAGCCTTATGAGAATTACTGAAATTTAGGGTGTTTTTTTTTGTCTCAGTTCCCAGAAATCACTAAACTCACTTATCCCATGAAGTTTGTCTCCATTTTCTCCATTCACATCTATCCTAAATCCTTTGTACACCTAATTCCAAACAGATGAAATCATAGACCATTTCCACTTCGAAAGAGTAGCAATACACTTCAAATAAAGCCTGGGGGGGGCAGAGCTCATTAAGATTCCTTCCAGGTTGTTCCAGGGGTCACTTTCAATGACACTTAAACTCCATTTGCTACTGGTGGCTTTCAGCACCGTCAGAGTCAGCAACATCTCTGCCACAATGGAACAAATATGACTAACTTGAATTTTGAATGATCTCAAAAATTTCCAAAAATGTTACATTTCAGAAAACCTCATCAATTTCCCATATCCATTTGATATAATTCATAAATCTCCAGAGTACCTATCTGCATAATACTGATTGGCTGGAAGAAAAGAACTTCCCTGTTCACATGTTAACAACTACTATTTGAAACCTATTGAAATATTGAAAAATACCTTTTTTTGTGGGGGGGAATGGAAACATTAAAGTAAGATGTTATAATCTGAATCTGATGACTGTATTTTCTTTTCTTCTGAGTTGAAAATACACAGTTGAGAATTTATAACATTTATAATAACAGTTGGCATTAAGTGGATATTTTCTATGCCTGAGGCACACTTCCAAGCAATTTGCAAACATTATTTCATTAACTCTCCCCAACAATCCAAAGAATTATACCCTTCTATGTGAGAGGGAACAGCAGCATGCAGAGATTCAAATACTTGCCTGGGTCTACATGGCCAAAGTTAGGATCAAACCCATATCTCATTGGATGTACAGACCCCAAAGGATTAAAAAAAGTCATTTAAATCCTTCTCAATACCCTATTATGTTTTAACAAATGTGGTTGAGTAGCTGACATAAACTTATCCACACAATTACTTGCAGAATGAAAAAAGAATTTGGGTATAAAATTTACAATCAAACATTATTCTGTGGTTTGTGAGTTATATTTTTCTTGATTGTTAATAAAAATTATATTCAAGCTATTTGTTAGTCAAGAGTATTTCCAAATTTTCATTTGTCCATATAAGTGGGAAAGCTAAGTAACAAAGGACTCTACTAATTTCCTCCAAAGCTACAAATCATGACAAAAATAATTGAAATTATGTAAATATTTTTAATTGGTTTAGTTCCAAATTAAATTGAGATCTCCTTTAAAGGACTAATTGTGGAATACAGATTAAGGCTAAATATCAAACTGATACTTTTTTATAGATAGGTATATATTTTCAGATTAAATGCCTCCATGAATCAAATCCAGATAATTTTATGTCATGCCAAATATTTCAGGCCAAGATTTATTTGTTTATTTGAGAGTATATATATATATATATATATATAGAGAGAGAGAGAGAGAGAGAGAGAGAGAGAGAACCCACACAAATAGTATGTGGGGCAGAAGAAGAGAATCTTCAAACAGATTCACCACTGAACATGGAACCCTACTGAGGGTTCAACCCATGAGATCATGGCCTGAGCTGAAACCAAGAGTCAGACATTCAACGAATGAGCCACCCAAGCTCCCCAAAATATTCTTTTACTGTGCATTTTACAACTCTGTTCAGCAATAAAGAAATCATGTCAGTAGGTCAATATCTCTAGTGCTAAATATCAATATATGAGCCAAAGGACATTTTTAAAACTCTTATTTATCCTACAGCCAAATGTTAATTCTTTTCCATCTCTTCCAGAATCCTAAAAACAGCCATGTTTTGAAACAGCAATAAACCAGCTAATGCCTTGTTCATAGATAATAAATCTTACAGAAAATATTTGACCCAACTTCCCTAAATCAATCATGATTATGCATTTGGCGATTCACAGAGCAACATCTTATCAGTGGTTGAATTGCATTAAACACAGAAAAACCTCTATTTGTCCGGATTTAATCTTAAGCTTTCCAAACGTGTGCTGGTGGACTATGTGCAAACATTCATCTTCCCCTTTGAAGCCTGGAACAAGGCATAAGCAAAATGGTGCTGGGGCACCAGCCGCAGTACCTGCTTCATGTAGAACAGTGGTGTGAAAGAGCAGCAGCCAGAGGAGGAGGGCTGAGCAGCCCATGGTGGGAAGGCTTCAAGCTATTGGGATACATGGGGTTCCTGCTTTATAAATGCTCTACAGGCTCCCCTGTGGGGGCGGGTCCCTGCAACCTGATGCCCCTTTCAGCCTTGGATTGGCAGGAATTCAGAGCAGGGGACAATTCATTGGCTTTGGCATTTTGTGTATATTTGCTATGGGGAAAGGGTGAGTCTACTTGTTAGAAGCATTCCATAGAATAGTTGGGAGGTAAAATCAGAGAGAAGGGACAAATTGTGAGCGGTACCTGGCTAGGTAGATGGGACCCCCTAGCTCCTTAGGGGAAGAGAGGGCACTAGGAGCCCTGGACTTCACTGAAGGCATCATTCCTCTTGGTGTGGGTGCTTCCTAGAGGAAGAAGCTGCTAGAATCTACTCACCCTTCAATGCCCACACCTGCATTGAAGGGTGAGTAGATTTCAGCAGCTTCTTCCCTCCTTGAGGTTTTTCCTTACTCCCCACTACATTCTCTGATTACTACAGCACCCACTTGGTACTTATAATACTCAATACATTCTGCTGTAGGTGTAGCTACTAAAGTTTTAGTCTTATTTCCCCATTGGCTTACAAACCCTTTGTGGAAGGAAGGGCTTCTCTTTGTATCACTTATAGTCCTGCTTGCACTATTGCTTACTTATAATATGCTCAGCATGATGTCTTGTACTTAAATATTTGATGAATTGAACTTTGAAGTACTCACTAATGTCTGATACGCTTCAAATGATTGTTTTCCTAATAGATACTTTTTCTTAACTTAGATCATTGGCTTATAGAAGCAAATTGTCCCATAATCACAAGAATTCTCTGCTCTGAGGCTTGTTCCCTCCATTTTGATTTCAGGTAATGCACTTAGCTGCACTGAGCCTAAGCCTCCTCATCTCTAAAATGGAGATACTACTATCTGCCCTGCTTATTTTGGAGGATGATTGGTAGGATTCAATAAAATTCAACATATATAAGAAATCACTCTTCCTCAATAGATGTCCTCATACCAGAGACTGAGTTTTTCTGACAGTCTCAATGCCATGAAATTATAGAATAAATTCAGTCAAATTTAGCCAAGTGGAGAAAACATAGGTGTAGAGCGAGTGTGTGTTATGTAAATGAAAGCAACTAGAGTTAGTATAATATTTCACAGGCCAAAGGTGAATCTCTATTTGTTTTCCTATGACCCAGCTCTTCTTTGGAACCCTCATTCTATCTAGGGTAGACTAAAGAATTTATTTAAAATAAGTCCAAATAAGCTCTGCCATTCCAGGTTTATTTTCAGTAAATCCAGGGTTTTCCCTTTCCTCTTCCTAATTCCCTGGAATCCTACCTCCGATCAGCCCTTCAGTGGGGCATCTGGTTCCTGGATGTTGGCTGTCATCCATACTTTGATCTACTGTGTCCCTCCACAATGGTGGTCAGTAAGACGTCCATGTCTTCTCTGGTCTCAGGTTGTAGGATCCTCAGTGCTCTCCTTAGCATCCCTGGTCAAGACCATGGCCCTGTCAGGGGCCCCATCTCCTTCATTCATGCACGTGGTCTCTCTCCCTCTAACTTCTGAGACGTCCAAGGGATATGAACCACTTCAGGGCCACTCCAAACCTCTTTGCCTTTGGCCAACCACTCATCTCTTTCTCCTCTTGTCCTCACACAGCAGGACAGTGAGTAACTTCAACAAGATCCCTATCATTCAGGTTTCCAAATGGTGGGAGAGACTGAAGTCTTTTCTCTTTCAGACCCCATGATCTCCCAAATTATCTGGGGAGTCTCATTCTGTGGTCATCAGGGACCCACCAGCATCAATTTCCTTTTCACTTCTGTACCCCTAATATTCCAAAGTGCTTTTAACCCAATAGGTCTTTTTCCAAATACTTCCTATCATACATCTTTTGAACAAAAAGTTAATAACATGTTTTTATTTCTGGTGCCATTGCCCTGGATGGAGGACAGAGTGAGGTGTAAAAAAGACATAGATGGGTACTTCACAATATTATCTCATCATATAGTGAAATAGGTGGATCTTCCACCTGGAAACCATCACGCTGGTGAAATGAAGCCTTCGGTGCCAGAGTTTAGGTATGATTACAGCCCTCCAGGCAGCTACTATTCAGCTCTTGGTACCTCTGTTCTCTCATAGAGGAATAATGACATCTGTCTCACAGGGTCATTGTAGATAATCAGGAATATATATGAGGAACACCAGTAGAATGTCTGGAACACAAATGGTAGCTGTTGTTTCTAATCATTATTATTAAGAACTATGGCCCCTCCCTACCCATGGAGTTGATATGAAACTACTCGAAATGATATGAGTGGAAGAGGTTTGAGCTCTTTGTATTACAATAAGTGTTGAGAGGCTGAGTTTACAAATAACAAACTGACCAGAGTCTTTGACATTTCAACCATGATTACAGAATTTTAGATAAATTGGACAAAGCAAGCAGTTTATTAGGACAAACTTTTGCTTGTAGGAAGATGTAGTTCTGAGGATTTAGTGTACAGCATGGTGACTATAGTTCAGAGTACACACTGTATACTTGTGAGCTGCTAAGAGAATAGATCTTAAATGTTCTCACCACACACAGACACACAAAAGATAGTTATGCAAGATGATGTGCATGTTAACTAATATATTGTGGTAATCATTTCATAATACACATATATATCAAATCATCACATTGTGTACCTTATGCTTACACACTGTTATAAGTCATTTATACCTCAAAGCTGGGGAAATTTTTTAAAAGTTGATCAGAGGTGGCACTCTACCATGTTGTGTATTCACATAAGGTAATGAGTCTTCTGATCACTTAAGATGTGGTTCCAACCAAGCTGTGGTGGAGAGCATGCAGCGCTCCATTCAGAGACTCTCAGGGGCCTCAGTGGCCATCTGCCTGTCGATCTGAATACTCACACAGCCACTGTGCTGTTGCATGCTGGATAAGCCTGGTTTCTCAGAACTTAATGAACCTGGAAGAGCACTGGCTGAGTGAAGTGCAGGGAGGACACACCTTCAGGGTGCCCTGGGAAGGGTCCCCAGTGTCTGGAAGTAGCTCTAGGAGGGCGGCTATCTTTAAATGAGCAGGGAGGCATACTACCATTTATGGCTGTGGAAACAGGGAAGATCCTGCTCCACTTCCCCTCTTTCCCTCTTCCTCCCTCTCCCTTCTTATCCCCTCCCTTTCTCCTTCTTTTCTTTGCCTCTTTCCATATTCCTTCCAATAAATACCTACTGAACACTTACCTACTGAGCTACAACCAGAGCCCATCAGTCAACAAAACAGATGACACCCTCTGTGCTGTGAGCCCCAGGTTCTAGGGCAAGATGGATGATACAGACCAAGTAAGACACAGTGTGCCATTGGGTAAGTCCTTTGGGGAACAGTGGGAGCATGGAGGGCATGGGAGGCAGTGTTGGGGAGGAGGGAGTCACTGAAAGCAGGATGCTCAGAGGAGGCCTGCTTAAGCAGAGACAGCTTGATGAGGTGGTTGATTAGCCTTCTCAATGTCAGGAGAGACCATGTATCTAGGAAGATTGATTCTGGACCATTATGGTGCCAGTGTTCTGAAGGCACTCATGGGACCAGGTGGGTTGGTGCCTAGGACGCTGCTGAACCATCCTGGTCTCACGGATCAGGACATGAGATGGGGCAAAGAGGACTGAAGCCCCAGGAAGCCTCCACCATCTGAAAGGGCAGATGTTCTTTGCAATATTTGCAACAATAGGATATATATGTAAATGCTAATTTTAATGGCATGATGAAAGATTTCCAATTGTCTCCTTTTAGATATTGCATTTCCCAGGGAGAATATAAATTTTAGCTTAAAAAAAAGATTTATTTATTTATTTGAGAGAGAGAGAAGAGAGATGAGTGCATGCTCACTTCAGTTTGCGCCAGTGGGGGGTGGGGAGAGGATGAGAAGGAAAGAAGCAGGATCCCCGCTCAGCTCAGAGGCCCCACAAGGGACTCCATCTCACGACCTGGAGATGAATACCTGAGCCAAAATCAAGATTTGGATGTGCAACCAACGGAGCCACCCAGGTGCCCCATAAATTTTAGCTTTAATAAGTTGATGACCAAGTAGTATTCTCATAATAAGAATATCTGATTTCTAATCTCTTCTTCTGCTACTAATGACCTACCTGACTTTGGGCAGGTGACTTAATCTCATGTATTATTTGCGCCTTTTGTAGAACAGGGATAATAATGTTGGACCTGCCTGACTGGGGAGGGGAGGCAGGCAGTCCAAGTAAACGACAGTGGAGAACCTCTCCAGCACTGACCCCAGACCTTGTCTTTTTCATTAATCTGCGTAAGGCTACGCAAGAACACACTTGCAGGAACTAAGCTACTAAGCAGGGTTGAATTCAATCAAAAGCTAATGTGTATGTTATAACTTTCATTTGTTAGCATGATGAAGGTAATGCATGTTCTCTAAAGGCGAAGCATGTAAAGCACATGAATGTTTGCAGAAGAAAATAAAATCACCACACTGAGCTACACATCGTCAGTGTGTTAGAATATTCCTCCTAAAGCTTTTTAGGGCATGTAAAAAGCTTTTTGTTGTATTGTTTTTATTTCTCTCATTGCCAGTTTTTTTTTTTTTTTAAGATTTTATTTATTCATGAGAGACACAGAGAGAGAGGCAGGCTCCCTGTGGGGAGCCCGATGTGGGACTTGATCCTGGGACTGCGAGATCACAACCTCAGCTGAAGGCAGAGGCTCCACCGCTGAGCCACCCCGGCGTCCCCTCATTGCCAGTTTTGGGTTTACTTCTTGTATATGGTGGTACGGTTTTAAAAAAGATCCTCCCATTATATCAGGAGAAATGTCTAGTTTAAATGTTCTCTGAAAACATGATTCTGAATAGCTATGTAATATTTCACACAGAGAATAACCTATAGTTTAATTTTACTTCTCTTTTATGGTTGACAACTGACATTATTTCCAATATTTGGCTAAACTAGATGCATTTTAAAGCATTGGAAGCATAAGGCTGTTTGTCTCAGATCAGCAAGCTGTGTCCAGATCACCCCTGCCCCATTCCCTACCCTGTACTGGACGCTGAGCAACGCACCCCCCCACCCCCTCTCACTCTGGCCTTTCCCTGGGCCTTGCAATTCTTCTCCAACGGTCTTTGCTGGGACCTGCAGCTCCAAGGAGCGAGGAATTGCACTGATGTGGGGAAGGGAGAAGGGTCACTGGGGGAGAAGCTGCTCCTGAAAAGTGGTAAAAATTAGCAGAAGCTCCTATTCTGATGTGTTCACCATGTACAGAAGCAATAGTTTCCTTTATTGAAATAAAACGCAGCCAGGTTGCGTTATGTGGACATTTTAAAAAATAGAGACTTCCTGTTTTTCATAGGTGTTCAAAAGAAAACATTAGTTCACTGGTTCCTATTTCAGATCAAAGCTTCATTTATCTCATTGAGTTTGTGAGCACCTTGCAAACTTTACTGTACTTTCAGGAAGTTAGACCAAGGGAGAGGCAGAGGTCATGGATGAAATTCTGCAGGGACTGGCCAGCCTCTTGGCTCCTGGGTCTCAGGTAGCCTGATGAGGCCTGGGTCTCTGAGGGGCTCGCCTGTAACAGCTGACGTGTGTCGAGTGCTTCCTACACCCCACACCGTGCTGTGTTTTATGTACCTGCCACCAAACCCTCGAGGCCCACTAGGAGGTGGACGCTGTATGTTGTCCACATGTATGGACTGCCCTTTTGTCCCTGTCTCCCCTGGTGCTTGGACCAGTAATATTCAGTTAAAGCTTAATTTATTATTTTTTTTAAATTAGTTTCAGAGGTAGAATTTAGTGATTCATCAGTTGCATATAACACCCAGTTCTCATCACATCACATGCCCTCCTTAATGCCTGTCACCCAGTTACCCCATGCCCCGCTCACCTCCCCTCCAGCAACCCTGTTTGTTTCCTATAGTTAAGAGTCTTTTATGGTTTGTCTCCCCATCAATTTTCATCTTATTTTATTTTTCCTTCCCTTCTCCTATGTTCCTCTGTTTTGTTTCTTAAGTTCCACATAGGAGTGAAATCATATGGTGTCTTTCTCTGACCGACTTATTTCACTTAGCATAATATCCTCTAGTTTCATCCGTATCATAGCAAATGGCAAGATTTCATTCTTTTTGATGGCTGAGTAATTTTCAATTGTATATATATCTATTTATCTGTCGATGGACATTTGGGATCTTTTCATAGTTTGGCTAGTGTGGACATTGCTGAAGTATGGAGGTTCCTCAAAAAGGTAAAAATAGAGCTACCCTATGATCCAGTAATTGCATGACTAGATATTTATCCAAAGGAAACAAACCTAGTAATTCAAAGGGACATATATATTTATAGATAAGGCTTATTTTTTTTAATTTTAATTTTTTATTTTTTAAGTTATTTATTGAGAGACAAAAAGAGTGAGCGAGAGCATGAGCCAGGGGGAGGGGCAGAGGGAGAAGGAGAAGCAGACTCCCTGCTGAGCAGGGTGTCTGACTTGGGGCTCAATCTCAGGACCCTGAGATCATGACCTGAGCCGAAAGCAGACACCTAACCGACTGAGCCACCCAGACACCCCAGAGGTTTCCTTTAAGAATGTGGGTTTTACCTGGGTACGTCCTTCTCAAAGAATTTTGATGATGTGTTAGTTTGTTAGGGCTGCTATAACTGAGTGGTATAAACAATAGAAATTTATTGTTTCATAGTTCTATAGGCTAGATGTCTGAGATGAAGTTGTTGGGGTCGATTTTTTCTGAAGACCTTCAGGAAGAATCTATTCCATGCCTCTCTCCCAGATTTTGGTGGTTTGCTGGCAATCTTTCTTGCTTCTCGGTGTGTAGAAGTAAAACCCCAAATGTCTGCCTTTATCCTTACTTAGTGTTTGCCGTCTATGCGGTCTCCAAATTTCCCCATTTCATAAGGACACTATATTGGATTAGGACCCATCTTCATAATCTCATTTTAACTCAACCACCTCTATAAAGGTCCTATCTCAAATAAGGTCACTTTCTGAGGTACTAGGGATTGGAACTTCATTGTGTGAATTTGGGGGAAACACAAGTCAGCCGGTAACCTATGGTGTTAACTGGATGCTCAGCCATCATAGGCAAGGCTGGAATCTTTCCATCAGCAAAATCAGCACATGGAATTGCAAACTCCAAATCCTCAGTTCCAGAGTGAAAGCCATCAAAGGCAAGAGGGAGAACTCTAAGTCATGCTCATTCTCACCACTGTGTTCTGACCTTTCTTCCCCACTTCTGACACCTGGTCCCCTCACCCCTCCTCCAGAGGCATGTCTGGCCTCCTTGGGATTATTCGGGTCACTGATGCACTCAACTGCTTCAGCATCAACATGTGTCTCTTGACATCACTGCTCTTAATGCTCTCCTCTCTTCTCCCCCTCCTTCAAGCTTCATAACTAGCGGGCTTCCTTGGACAATCGTGTCCACTTCTTGATGCCACATCAGACCTATCGAAGGAATGCCGGATGCCTCCATTATCTACCCACAGTGGCTGCAGTTTGGATGCAGGACAGCAAAGACACCGAACATAACAGTGACTCTTGCAGAGGGGACCACCACTGACCGAGGAGCTAGAGCTGAGACGAGGGTGGTGGTTGTGGCGGACGCTGCCTCAGGGGGACCATAGTGAGTGGTTGTGGCTGAGGTCACATAGCTACCAGAACCACAAGCCTTGTTTGTGACTGAGAGGCTGGAAGATACAGACAAGGAGGGGATGGTGAACCCAGCAGGCACTGGAAGTTTCCACAGATTGCTGTTTTTGTTTTAAACACTACTATTAAAAGTATTGCGATTGATTTCCCTTTAATAGAATCAGTGGTCTCTAGCACAAACAAGAGGCAAAGCATTGCACAATCAAGTTAGGCTTAGCCTGCCACTTTGAGTTTCTCAGCAATGGTCACTCATATTTGTTCCCAGGACTCTGTTCCAAGGTACATAGTTGAAAGATCATGAAAATACACTCACTCTCCTTGGGGTTAGATCCCAAATAAGATATACTGTAACTTCCTCCCCCATACCTCCTCCATACCCCATGGAGCTCTAGTACCTGTAGGAAATGTTTTGCCAACTAGGGTTTTAAGATAAGATGGTTTCATGTTTGCATACCATAACTCACAAGATCTTTTTATGCATGCTCAATTAGGTTCAGCCTTTTCCAAAGAACGCAACTCTTCCCCAGGTGAGTCCTAAGTGGGGCAAGGGGTCTACAGGGGAAGTTCAGAGAGAGACCAGCTCTCTATCCACTCAAGACAGGAAAAACAGACGAAGTTCTCAAAAACAACACTTAAGCTCCTCCTTAATTTGTAGGAAGGGATGGGATTTCGTACAAACATTTGCAAACCCAAGAAAAGCACGCGGGGGTGCTTCCTGACAGAGAACACATCACATTTCCAGGTAGCGAGAGATAGTTGCTGGGAAGGGGTACCCCCTGCATTTTATGCAACATGTGGGAGATTCCTCCTCAAAACCTGGTGGAGTTTCCTGAAACACTGAAAGTGATTCTGGATTGAGACCTGCCAGTGGGGCTGGTATTCAGTCAGTACCCATGGTCTTTCTTCCTGTGGCCAGTGAGCCCCCTGAGTGCCCTCATAACTATGTGGGGCCTCAACCCCTTTCTGAGCCCAGACTCCCCAACATAAAACATAAACACAGCACTAAGTCTGATCAGCACCCCATGATATGCCCAGCACTAGGGCTTCCATATGCCAAACATCACTTGCCCATCACAACAGATTACTAGAGCTGTTCATCTGATATGTTTTGAAACAGATGCCTTTTGGAACTTTTATTAATATGGTTTAAATATATATGTATATTTAAATATTTAAATATACGTATAAGGCAACGATAGTTTTTAGACTGCTATTTGTTCAATAAGTATCCGTTTTTATTGTTAATTTTGGTGGCATTCGTTATTGCAGACCAAACCTGTAGATTGAGGGTAGCGACAGTCAGTGGTCGCTGCTGAACCCTGGCCTCTCAATGTTTTCCTGTGTGAACTTCCCCAGACCCATATTCCGTTTCAATCTCCTTATCAGACTGATTTGCATCATTCAGTCTCCACACCATTTCCTGGGGAATCTAACCTCAGATTATATTGAGATTGGTGGTTTTGTTTTTTTCTAATTTTAAATAGTGTGACCTTGGGCAAATCATTGAAACTTTCCTTCAGTACACTGGCCTCTTTGTCTGCATAACTTCAGGCAATGGGCCTCCTGAAGGCGAATGAGGAGTGCCCAGAGGGACCCCTGCCCTGGCAGCAGAGGGTCCTACTGGGTGGGTGGGTGGGTGGGTGGGGGAAGCCCTGGCTCCACCCCCAGCTCTAGGCTCTGCAGTGACCTGGAGGTTCCCTGGGGAGAGGCAGTTCTGCAGGTCCTTCCGGACAATCTTCTTATGGAGATTCACACAGGGGACCTCCTGGAAGCAGAGGCCTTGTAAATGCAAAATCTCTCTTATTTGCAAGTTCTGTGTGAGGGAGTTGTGGGAGTTGTTCTTTTTGGAGGCAGTCTATCTCCCCTATAATTTGATTCCAGTACAGTCCCCCCAACGTTATTTCCTGTTGCATCTTAGCTACCTTCTCCCTTTGACCTTGGCTAAGCTTCCACAGATCAGAATGGTAGAGCTGAGACCAGGACAAACTCCTGCACTGAGACTTGATGTATTTATTCTCAAAACAAAAATGCCTGGGTAGGCTCTTTCTCTTCCTTCTTCCTGGCTGTGTGTGTCATTTGAATAGATCACTGCTGGTGTGATAAAGGCTCTGAGCTGACTTAGGGGTCTCGGTCACATCATCAACATGGAGTTTTTTGCTGCTGGCAAGCACAGCACCTAGTTAAGGAACTAAAATATTTGCTTTTTTATTTGCACTTAGAGTTAATCACCTTTATTTATTTATTTTTAAAGCTGGTTTGTTTGTGTCTTTGTATGAGGTCTGTAAAACAGGCATTTTTTTATTCTCACTTCCTGGAATACTTACTATATTTCAATTAGACATTAGAGAGAAATATGTATAGCTTTTAAGAATTAGAAGAGTGCTTTTCTGAAGCATAATGTATCAAGTCATGGTAGATTAGGAGAAAAATCTATATCTCAAGTGTTTTTGTGGCAATTCACATTGGCTCACCCTCAAACTGAATTCTATCTTCTCTGACTCCACTCCGATTTGGCAAACATGCTCTGTATCACTTTACAATATTGGTGTTTTAAGTTTTATTCAAAAATCAAGAATGAAAAGACTACTTGGAGCTGTAAAAGTCTTTCTGAAGTATTGCAGAATCCGATCAACTGACCTTGTGGAAGGAATAGGCTTCTTAATCTTTGTCAATGGCACCATAATGGCACCTAGGAGCCATGAAAGTGCAATGGTTAGTGCTACTTCTCTGCACGTGAGAACCTGAACAAAAGCTTATATATTAAATATTTTGAGTCTAACTGAAAAAGATAAAGTCACATAAAAGCTGCTGTTTAGTTTTGCCATGTACCTAAAAAACTTGTATTGCTTTAATTTGCCTAAAATCAATATCCTTAAAACTACAACTGATCTTTTCAATATCTGGGAAGGAATTTGCTAAACTTCACAAAACAAAAATTTGTACAAATTCTGAAAATTTGGAGAACACTACCTATATATATTTCTTGGCATACGGAGAGCAAACATTCTTTTCTGTGTCTTTATCTTTTAAGATAGTTGAATATTTTCTCCCAATAATTGCTACATTAGGTCATCACTCAGATAAGTACATAATTCTTGGAAGAACTTGCAAAAAAATAAACTGTAAATACAAACTTCCTTAAGGGAGCAAGGAGCCAGATTTGAGAATCAATCCAGGACCTTGAAATCATGACCTGAGCCAAAAGCAGATGCTTAACTGACTGAGCCACCCAGGCACCTCCTAGTTTATCATTATTTTTAAAAATTTGGAGAATGATTTGCACTTTAGAGGTGTCAACCCATCAGAAATTGTGGTATTCATACATTGATCGACACCAGTGTGTTGTCTACTTTGAGTTTCACAACCTTGCATGACAAAGAAAAGGCTCCTATCCCTTGGAACTTACCTCCTCTAACAGGTGGAGAGATAAAATAAGCAAGATTTTTTGTTTTTGTTTTGTTTTGCTTAAGACTGAGACAAAAGAAAAGCAAAAATATCTAGAGATAACTAGTATAAAACAAATATTGAAATCAGTAAAAAAAAAAAAAAAAAAAAAGGATAATGCATCATGACCAAATGCAGATTGTTCCAGATATGGAAGGTTGATCTAACATTTGAAAATCATCCAATGTAATTCGTCATGTTAATAAAGTACAGAAAATTTTAGATCATTTCAATAGACAGAAAAAACACTTGTCAAAATTCAATACCTATTTAGCATAAAAGGAACTTCAAGTTAATAGAAGCAAAACACTAAATGCTTTTTGCCTCTGACATGGGGAATAAAACAAGCATTTTTGCTCTCACTGCTGCTAGTCAACATTTTATCGGAGGTGCTAGCCTGTGCAGTAAGGTAAGAAAAAGAAATAAAAAGCATGTGGATTGGGAAGGAAAAATGGAAACTATGTTTTTAGATGACATGATCATTTAAGGGAATCTTATGAAATCTTTTTTAAAAGCTTGTAAGGCTACTAAAGAGATATAACTAAATGTGAGGTGGGATCCTGGGTTGGGCTAGAAATATCAGTGGCAGGATCAGTGACCAAAAGAAGTTCCGGAGATTATTTAATAGCATGATTACCAGTGTTACTTTCCTGATTTTGATCTTACTATGGTTATGTAAGATGTTAACATTAGGGGATGTGGGGTCAAAGGCATATGGGAATTTTCTGTACTATTTTTGCAGTTTTTTCTCTTGGCCTCAAATTATTTCAAAATAAAAATGCTTTTGTAAATGGTGGGGGAAAAGCCTCATAAAATTAATAAGTAATCTTAAAAAGGTTATAAGAAATATGGGAAAATGTAAAAAATTCAATTGTATATCTACTTACTACTAATGATAATTGGAAAATGAAACACAATTACTGTTAAAATACCATAGAGAGCCTATACCATTCTCATGGGTAAATTTAACAAGACATATACAAGAACCACACATTAAAAACTATAAAATATTGCCGAGATTAAAGATCACCTAAATAAACAGAGAAATATACCATGTTCAACAAGTAGACAACTCAAGATTATTAAGATATCAATTCCTGCCAAAAGTGATCTATAGTTTCAATGCAAAGCATTAAAAAATAATCCTTGTGGGCTTTTTGTAAAATTGACAATTTGATCTTGAAGTGAATATGTAAAAGCAAAGGACCTAGAATCGCCAACGCATTTTGGAAAGAGAACAAAATTGGAGAAGTTACACTATCTGATTTCAAGACTTAATATAGAGCCACATAGTCACGACAGTGGACATAAATGAGATATATAGATCAATGGACTAGAGCAGGGTCCCCAAGTAGATTCACGCACATATAGCTATTGGACTTCAGACAAAGGTGCCAAGATAATTCACTGGGAAAAAGACAGTCTTTTCAAAACCTGGTGCTAAAACAACTGGACATCAAAGTGCGAAAAACAGAAATAAAAACAAAAACACCTCAGCTCTTACCTATCACATCCAAAATTAACTTGAGGTGGATCATAGATCAAAACAAGAGTAAAAGGTGGCAGGGGAAGGGGGTTCCTGGGTAGTTCAGTCGGTGAAGCATCTGCCTTTGGCTCAGATTATGATTTTAGGGTCCTTGGATAGAGCCCTGCATCAGGCTCCCTGTGTAGTGGGGTGTCTGCTTCTCCTTCTTCCTCTGACCCTCCCCCCATTTATGCTCTCTCTCTTGCTCTCTCACTCTTTCTCTCTCTTTCAAATAAATCAATAAAATCTTAAAAAAAAAAAAAAAGATAGACCCAGGCAGAGTCTCTTGTGCTACTTAAATGACTATTAAATGACAATTAAGATAACTCTTCACTGAGTGTCAAAATCTGAATTCACATAAATTATGTGCCTAATGTGTGTGCAAAAACCTGTTTCATTTGTCATGTCTCTACACATATCACATTGTTTCTGTGCTGCCTTGAAAGATACCATCTGAGTGATGTCCACATGAAGGACCCATTTTAAATACCACCCATCATCTTGAGCCCCACGGACAAAGAACACAGAGCAAAGCCAGAACGAGATGATAGAGATGTTTGCTTTGAGATGAGCTGATAGCTTGTCCCACCTTCATTGTCTAATATCCCAGGTCCACTGGACCCTTGACCTTACCTTAAGCCAAAACCAATTTTCAAATGTCTCTTTGAAGGAAACTTTCACAGGTCAATGGCAGACTTTACGCTCTTCCTCCTGTTGGCAAATCTCGTGCCTGTCTGTGTTCCCCTGAGGAAGGGGCAGGTGTGTGATCAACTCTACCTTGCAAATGCCTTGGCAGCCAAGCAGAGAGGCATCCCACTTGGAAAATGCCTTCAACCTGCTTTTCTTCACTCACCTCCTCTAAAGCTCCCAGGCCCACAGCTATTTGTGGAATCTATTCCATGCCAAAAGTTAACAGAAAATCAAGGAGGTGGATAAACCTGTACATTCTTTCCTCACATTCTCAACATCCATTGTTTTGCCCATGGGAAGTTCTCAGAGCCCCTGGCTGTTAAGAGTCTCTGCCCAGCATTGCCAAAAGTGTCCCTTTTCTTGCACTTGTTACAACATGCATTATATTGTACACTGACTTTCTGTATGCCTGTCTCACCCCACTTCATGAGATCCCCCACAAGACAGGGACCCTTGTCTGTTCATCTCTGTAACCCCAACATCTAACAAAGAGTTGAGGTCATGGCACACTCGAATAAATGCGGGCATGCACATGTGAATGTATGTATGAATATATGAAAAGTGGTCTTCCTTACAGAGTTCTCCCTACACTTGAGTCGACTAAAACATCCTACTCTAATCGCTTAAAAACAAGCTTCTATGCTGGCAGGTTTTGCCAGTAATGTCAATACTTGCTAAGCATGCAGAACAAATGTTTAACGGTTAGTTCATGCCGTAAGGTGCTTCTGTAGATGAAAGAAAGCGAAAAGTTTGTCCACACACCAAATGCTAGCCTCATCCCAATCCTGAAGGTGCCAAGTTCTTGCCTCTGTATTTGTAGCTCCACATTGCTCTTCCACCAGACCACATGACCTTGAGTGACTCCCCTTTAGCTCTTTCTCTTTAACTCTCCACAAGTGGAATAAGCCATGGGGTAAGCCCTCCATCTGGTGAGCTAGCTGGGATGTACCTCCCAGAGATGGCTAATCCCCTTCTTCCCACATTCTCTTTTTGGTAGCTTACTTCCTAGATGGGGCATATGGCAACCCTTATGGGGGCAGCGTTGACTCACATGCCAGTGGGGCATGAGACACAACAAGGCAAGGATGGGATCTGGACCCTGCTTAATCTTCACCATCAGGGGAGGGCAAGTAACACCATAACCCTACTATCTTGAGATGGCTCTGGGGAGAACTATCTTTTCTCCCATTTTTTTTTTCTTTTTTTTGGGTGTTCAGATGTCACAAAGACTGACAGGAAGGAGCATTCCAAATACAGGAAGGTTGCCCATCCCCTGTCTCCTGCCTTGTCTAGTTGTAGTGGGACCAGCAGAATCATGTTTGGGTTTTCCTGGCGCCATCTTCATGCCAGACTAATACAGGGAGTTGTTATTTAGAGATAAGGGAAACCACAGTTAACACCCTCCCTCCATAATCTGATGGAGTATCAGAACTGCAAAGTCATTTCTGTGTTAGTCTATGGAAAATTAAGCGGATCTCCAGCCTTACTCTTCAGGGAAGCCATTAAGCCGAGTGGACTCAGCCACAAGCTCAGGAAGCTACAAGCTTCCGGCTTCATGGGAAGAGAGCAGATTTCATGAGCATGGACCTAGTAGTGCCTCTGCTGTGACAGAGGGACAACAAAATACCCACTCCACTTCGCAGCAGAGAGCCAAGGAAAAGAGGGTCATTCAAAGCTAGAAAGGAAGGAGTTGATTTAAAATAAAAACATTTGAAGGCAAATCTGTAGAGACAGAAAGGAGATTTGAAGATGAGTAGCTGCCATGGGATTAATTGTAAATGGGCACAAGGGATCTTTTTAGGGTGATGGAAGTGTTCCAAACTGAATTGTAGAGACAGTTGTACAACTCGGTAAAGTTACTACAAATCATTGAATTCTATGCCTAAAACAGGTGAATTTCATGGAAGGTAAAGTTTACTTGAAAAACTTATTTTTAAAAAAATTAAACTGTTGGGATGCCTGCCTGGCTCAGTCAGTAGAACATGTGACTCTTGATTTCAGGGTCATGAGTTCAAGCCCTGCATTGGTGTAGAGCTTACTTAAAAAAAAAAAAAAAAAACTGTTGCATATGCCTCCTCCTTCAAAGGACGTTGTGAGGCATGTCTCTCCTGTAGGAAAAGTGCCAACTCTTCAGTGTGACCTAACAGCCTCTCCTGATCTTTGCTGCCTCTTTTTCTAGCCCTTGACTCATCATCACGTCCCCACGCTCCCTCTGTTCTTGCAAAACCAGAGTACTTTCAGTTCCCTGGACTCACCAGGCTCTCCCACTCTCTCCCCTTCTCTGTCTCTTCTGTGTGGAAATCCCTCCTGTTCACCTGATTTATCCTTCATGAGTTAGTACAGATGTCACTTTCTCTATAAAGTGGTCAAATCAAGCCCCATCCTCAAGGTGGGAAGGGGTGAGACTCCCCAGCCTTGGAGGGCTGGGCAACATGGACCTCATCCAAGCTTTCTTTCCTGGTACTCATCTTTCCTTTGGGAATGGGTTCTCATAACTGCTGTGACCCCAGTGTCCTGGCCTCAGAGGCACTATCCACTCTCCCTGTCCCTGTCCTTCCCCTCAGGACAAGCATGAGTGTATGGCCAAGACTAGACTGGAGCAGTTGAAACCTGGGCTCAACATTCAGGGAAGTAGACACAATCCATAAGGAGCATGGAACCCCAAGATTCAGCTCACCTCTGGCTGTGACCTACCCCAGTGGCTCTCAGTTTGGTTCTTGGTTCTTGACTTTGCTGTTAGCCTCCTCCATGTAGTGGAAGCCACCTTCCCCTCACTACCAGAGCACCTGCAAGAAGGGTTAACCCTTCTAAGAGCTAAGATGCAAGAGAGTGAGACCCAGAGAGTGGCAATAATTTCCTCTCCTGTTAAAGCCCTTCGCAAGAGCCCAAGAGATTGGCCTTTCCCTTATGCCTTCGGGAAGACCCCTCCACTTCCTGCCCATAGTGGCAGGGTCTGACCTAAGTGCTTCAACCAGTCAATGGGAGCAGAAACCAGCCCTAGAGGGCATGCTCTCAGGAGCTGAGGGTTGTTTTTGCTCACTTTCTTCACCCCCTCCCTTTCCTCCCTGGTCAACAGAAGTAGATCTTGCACCTCTGGCCCAGAGTTTCTGGTTCACTGTATAAATGCTACTGCATTTTAGCTAAGTTTTGGGGTTTTTTTCATTCCACAAATATTTATTGAGTGCCTTCTATGTGTCAGGGACCATGCTGGAAGCTTGGAAAATAGCAATCATTAAGTAAAGTTCTCAGGCTCTTGGAGCTAACATCCTAATGGGAGAGGTGAGACCCTAATAATATAACTACAGGTGGGTCTGCAAAGAGCCCAGCAGAAATTCTGGTGGAGAAAACTAAAAGACTGACATAGGCAGGAATACCATCACCCTGGTGTAGATTCTCATGTTTGATTAAATCACCCCACTGGGACGTGAACTTCCCCAGATAATAATCTGTTGCCCCTCAGACAGGAAAAGAGTCAGCAGCCCTGCTTCTGACACCTCCATGTGTCCAAAACATTTCCCAGATGTCTAAATGTGACACAGGCCTCCCCTTACCCTTAGGCTCCGTATTCTGGGTGGACTCCACAAAGAGGCTCCAAAGTGGACCCCACAAAAAAGGCCACGCTGACCCTATGCCTGAGTAACTGTTAGATGGCTCTGCTTGAGCCATCACCTCCCCAATCTTTATTCCAGAAGAAGGAACCTGGAGAAGCTGGAAGCTGGATTTGAGAAACAGGGTGGGCTACAGCTGTGTGAGTCCTGGCCACAAGCCCGCTGGGCTGACCTCCCTGGCAGCAGCGTACAGGTTGTACACCATCTGATTCCTCACACGCACCAGCCAGCTGCCTTTTGCACTTACCTGTGCTTGTGAATCCCTTGGGGAACTTGTTGAACTGCAGATTGGGATCCAGCAAGCCTGGAGCAGGGCCTGAAATTCTGCGTTTCCAACATGCTCCCAGGCGATACCACTGCTGCCGGTCCATGAACCTCACTTGGAGTAGCACCCCCATGTTGCGTGGCCCCACACTGAGTCACAACTTGGTTTCTCTTGGACCAACAGCATTGGCATCACCTGGGAACTTGTTGGAAGTGCAGATTTTTAAGTCCCCACCCCAGATCTACCAAATAAGACTTTGCATTTTAAGGCAATATCCAGGAGATTTATTTGCACATAAAATTTGGAGAAGCACTGGTCTAGAAGACCTTGCCAGGGCTCTGAGATCAGAGCCTAGAACCAATGGTTTTGTAGAGGAAACTGAGTTTAAAGCACACAGCTTCTCATATAAGGACTGTATTCTATGCAAAATTTATAAAGGGCACCATTCCCATGAAAGAGGGGGCTATCTATACAGAAAATCTGAACTCTGGAGTGGGGGTGATGGCTGATGGGTCTTCAGGGAGACATCTTGCAATGGGCTGCAAGATCCACGTGAGGGAGCCAGAGCCCAGGCACTGAGTGCAGGGGTGGCTGTGGGGAGGAGGATCCTCCTCCAGATTTTTATGTGTGATTTGCGACCTTGCGCAGCGTGCACACGTGCACACACTTCTTGCTAGCCATATACAATTAAGCTGGAGAATACACTTTAAAAAAGATGAGAAATAACTGAGCACTATAGCTGAAAAACTGCGAGTAGAAAGTGATATTTCAAAAGAAGAAAACCCCAAGGTTTTAGAGGCTAAACAATATCATTATAAATGTACATGTATTATAATCTAGGAGAGTAGTGTTTCTACCTAGGGTAGGAAATAATTTCTTTAAAAAGACATGGGAAGCATTAACCAATCAGGGAAAAATTGCTAAGTTGGAGTGCGGCTGGCATAAGAAACACCTTTAGGAAAGGAGAAGACCGAGAGAACACTAAGTAGGAGCCGGTGTTTGCCATCTATTGAACCTGTGAAGGGCTTCCATCAAGAATACATGAAGTGCCGCATACCAACAAGAAAACAAAAGCTTGTTAGAATAAATGGACAGACAACTAGAACAGACATCTTACAAAGGGTAATCTCAATGGCCAAGAGAAAAAGCGTTCAAACTCGTTTATACTCAGAAAAATGCAAATTAAAGCCACCGCGAGATACCACAACATACCCATCAGCATTGACAAGGGGGAATTACTGGTGGGGTTGTGAACTGGTAGAAACTGTGGAATAGAGCTGAGAATTCTGCAGGAAATTGAAGCTACCCATACCCTCAAACTCAGCACTTCTGCGACTGGTTTTGCACCCATCAGAAGAGCACACACCTAACCCAAGACATGTGCAAGACATGTACAAGAGTTCCCCCTAAATCCGAAGCAGCGGAAGATGGATTAATAAATCATAACATAGTCATGCTAAACAACAAGAGAAATGAGCCAAAGTCAAGCATATCAGTAAGAGTCTGAAAAACATAATGTTGAGGGAAAAAAAGCAGACGCAAGGGAATGCATACTATACGCATCTATTACTACAATGTTCCAAAGTGGGATACAACAGGAAACCTTTTGTTAAAAGACTAAAAGAAAAAAATTAAACTAATCTTTTAAAATCTACTAAATATAAGGTTTGATGGTTAATTTTATGTGCCAACTTGGCTGGGCCATGGTGCCCAGCTATATTTTGGTCCAATGAATAATTCTGGACATTTCTGTGGGGATATTTCTGGATGAGATTAACATTAGGTCAGTGGACTTTGGATGAAGTAAACGGCCCTTCATAATATGGGTGGGCCTCATCCAATCAGTTGAAGGCCTGAACAGAAGAGAGACTGACATATCCCAAGCAAGAGGAAATTCCAGCGGTAGGCCTGACCTACAACATGGCTCTTCCCCGAATATCCAGCCTGCCAGCCCACCCCACAGAGTTAGGACCTTCCAGCCTCCATAATCAGGTAAGCCAATTTCTTAAAGTCTCTTCTCTCTCTCTCTTTCTCTCTGTCTCTCTCTCTGAACAACCCTAATACAGTAGGTAAAAATAGATGAAATGTATCTAAAAGGTAAATGCTACAAGGCAGAGATATAAAAGGAACATGAAAGTAACAGAGGAGTACAACGACAAGCAGAGCAAGAGGAAATATGGAAAACAAGCCAGCCCATGAGATTGATGACTGTGAATAAAAATGACCACAAAACCAGGGAATAGCAATAAAACCTGATGTAAAAATGATTAGAGAGAAATGTCTTTTAAAAAAAATCTTGGGAATGGCAATGAGAGAGGGAGAGAAGAAAGTGAGCTCAAAGCCAGTATCAAGGTCTGTGGCCATGGTGACACCTTCCCAGGCAGAGTAGCAGGGTGCCCCCTTTCTCATCCCCTTTCCCTGATGTCTGGAGAAGCTGGATCCTAACCATGGCACCCTTTCCTGTCCATACATTCTGGGATGGGACCATAGTTCCTCCATCTAAATATCTGGAGGCCACCAGGCTGCTGGTAGACGGCCAGACCCAGAGTATCTCCTATCAGCCCACAGCCCAGAGTAACCAGTGCTGATGTTGCTGTGTATTTCCTGCTGGTCTTTTTCCTCTCTTACATATTTGTCTATATACGGCATCCAGATCATCCTCTATAGAAGTTCTGCATTCTGCCTTTTTAAAATGCTGCATTACACTACATTATTGGAAATTTGTCAAAGATATGCTTTTTGATAGGTACATAATATTCCATCATAGATCATTCACTGGCTGTTTCACAAATATTTGTTGAATGCATGTAATGTGCCAGGTGTTGTGTGGCTCGTGCGAGGTCACTCTCCATTAGCAGCTAGTGTGGAACAGATGGCCGAGTCACTGAACACAGAGCAGAAGGCATTTTCTTTACTGTTAAGAGGTGTTCCTCATGGATTCCTGGGTTTGGAGCTGTTCCAGGTAACTGAACTTGCTTGTGTGAGTGGGGGAATTGCTGTGCTGTAGATGGCTCACATGGGTATGAGCCCTGGACCACATCGTAAGCATCCCCACTGTGAAATTCCTGGTGGAGTCAAAGGCAAGTTTTAGGATCAATACTTGACGGAGACAACATGGCAGTCCTCTTCCAGTGAGTTGCTGTTTCATTTTCAACTTTTTCCAAGTGTAATATGTTCATCATGGTTCTAAATTCAAGACAGAATCATGTTTGCAATGAAAAGTCTCATTTCCGCCACTTCCTCATCTGCCAGGTGCCTACCTCCAGCAACCATTTTTATTAGTTTTTTGGTGTGTATTGTTCTGGATTTTCATTATGGAAATACAAATGTATATGCTTATTGGTTCCTTTCCAACTCTAAAATGTAGTCTATGACTTATATTCTTTTGCATCTTGCTTTTTGCATAAATTTAACCATATTTCTTGGAGATATCTCCATATAAATAAAGATCCCCCCCTTCCTTGATCCTTAGCACTCCAGCATAGTATTCCATTGCATGGTTGACCATAACTCTCTAACCAATCCCTATTAATGGACATTTGAGTTTGTCATTAGGTTTATCATCCCAAATAGGCTGTGTGTTGACTAACCTTGTGCATATTTTATTTTACACACATAACTTCTGGGTCAAGGGTAAATGCATTTGTTAGGTTTGGTATGTATTGTCAAACTACTTTTTGTAGGGGTTGTGCCAGTGTACATTTCCACCAAGAACACTCTTCACCCCACCTTTGGCCAGAGACCCAGGATGATTGCTTATTGAATTAGCAAGTCGAACATCTGCTCTCCGCTCTGGGCCCTGTGCTAAACCACAGCAACACAAGAACAAGATGCTGCTGGTACTTCCTTTTGAGCAGAGTGAGAGATAGACTTACTGGACGACCAAGTCAATTTGTGACGAAGCTCTATAGCATGACACCAGGACTATGAAAACACAAAGGGGTGATTTATTCTGGAAGGAAATCTTCAGGGGGAGGCACAGGTGATCCAGGCCCTGAAAGATGAGCAAGTTGCCAAGGGATGGAGAGCTACCTGACCCATGGGGACAGCATGAACAGCAGCCGAGAAACTGGCTCCCAGGGCCATGGATAGAGTAGCTTGATGGAGCCTGAGGTACTAAGATTGCAGAGGCAAGCAAAGACCAGAGAGAGACTGAGCTTTCATCCTGAAGGGACTGAGCAGTCTCTGTGGGCTTACAGGTGGCAGCGATGTGGTCAGACCGTTTCCCCCAGCCACCTGCTCTGCCCACTGTATTCCCCTGGACTTCAGTACTCCCAGGAATATGGTGGTGGGTGTCCCATTTCATCCCAGAGTATCATGTGATGCCTAAACTCTGACCTCACAATAGCCTCCAAGTAAGCCAGTTATGATGCAAGAAAAGTTTGTGACTGACCTTTGGGTTCCCATAAACCTGTCCTGGAAAGCAACTCCAGGCCTTGACACCTCCCTTCCTAGCAGACTTCTGGAGTATGATCAGAGAATGGGAGAATGGCTGTCAGAAGATGGGAAAACAGAAAGCCCAAGAAAGGAAGGTTGCAGACGGAATGTGGAGGAAGGATGGAACGCCAGTCAGGATATATAACACGAGCGACTCCTTCTGGGAGAAAGACTCCTTGTGCTGTCAACGGAATCTGTGTTCTGCTTCACCACTGGAGTGAGTGTAGCCTGTGCTTCTGGTTCTTTCCTTCCCACCCCTCCCAGAACAAGCCAAGGGGAGGAGCCCACCCCAGTCACAGTGGTCCTAGCCTGACTAATGCAGAGTCGCCCTGAGGTTTCCCACCCCGAAACTAAGAGTAGGAAGGCCCTTTCTGGAGTCTTACTCTACCTGCCTCTCTGCCTTTCAGGATATGGACCAAATTCTACAAATCAGATCCACGCATTGCCCTCGGGAAATACTCCCCCTTGGAAAAAGAGATCCTAGTAAGTGTCCTAAAGCATATTCACAGGGAAGCCCCCCTTGAAGTTGGGCAGTAGGTTGGGGGGTGGAGCCAGAGGTTCAAAGCCCACCAGCCATGTAGATACAAGTCTCCCGGTGGCCTCAAGTTGGGTGAGTCCGTTCGAGGCTCCCACACTTGCATAGCAAATACTCCCTTGCTTCAAAGTCTTAATCAGGTATAAAACTGGGAGTGCTGACAAGGGACAGGAGCTGCTATTTCTGGAGCCTTTCCCTTATGCTAGTTGCTTTCATAAGTACTGTCTTCTGGAGGTCTCGCCATCACCCTGTAAGTCGGCGCAATTCTTTCAAGTTCACGGTAGGTAAGGAGAGACAGGATTTGAACCCCAGTCTGTCTGACCCCAAAGCTCCACCTCATTTCCCCCAGCACAGGAGGTCAAACACTCAGCCACAGGGGGAGAGGGGCCATGAGGCAGTTCTTTCTGTGGATGGCCCTCTGTTCCTGTCCCGTTGAGATTTTAACAGTCCCCTTCATGTTGTCAGCGTCTGGGTGGTGTTCACACGGTAGCAGCAAGAAAACTTCTGACTTACAAGCAAGAGGAAGAATGGAAAATGCTCAAGGAGCTCCAATCACTGTCTTCCAACTACAAGCGGGTGATGGAATATAGAACACAGCATTCCCCTCCCTGTGCCACCTGTAGGCCCCTAGAGAAAATATGGACAGCAAAGGTGATCGTGCCCTCAGAGGAGTTCAGAATGCCACAACGTGAGAAGCTCACCATCATGAAGCACATAGAACGGATGCAGCTTGCTCGAGCCCTAAGAAATAAGCAGCTCTTGCCCTACATCGAGAGGTTTCGGGGCTCTTCATTTCTACCTAGAGGGGGCCTGTGCCCAGTGGCAAAAGACAAGACCGGGGAAGACGAGGACGATGAGGCTGATTTCTATGATGACGCCAAGCAAGAGGAGAGAGGCAAGGCAGAGAAAAGACAAGAGATGAACATGAAAGTAATTTTCAAGTCAGAAGAGCCAAAAAAGTGTTTCATACAACATCCAAATAATCGGAAACCATTCTTCCCCACAAAGAAAGCAGAACGGTCCATCACTGGCTTAACCAACCGGAATCTTCTCCACTTGGCTGAATTCCCTGGTGACCTAATGCTAATGAATCAGGATTTTATATCACGGGGAGTCTTCCCCACCGAGGTGACAAAGGCCAGCCTCCTGGGGGAAGAGAGCGTCCGGAAAGAGTACATGCCTAAAGCTGCCTCTCACCAATATTAAAATCTCACTTATTCCCATGGCAACCAAGCATCCTGGTTCTTATTCCTCCTGCAGCTCTGCTCTGCCCCCTGGATCTCCAGGGCTCCTCAAGATGAGACCTAACAGCGGGGGCTTCCTGGTTTCAGGCATCTTTTGGCTCTTGGCTCTCTTGGCTCTCAGCTGCCACCCTCACCCATGGCCCAGGCCTTCCCAGGATGCAGGTCCCCCCTTTACACCCACTACCACGGGGCCTGTGTCACTCATCCCTGCCTGCTGTCAAACAAATCACCCTTAAATTTACTGGCTTAAAATAACAGTCATTAATTTAGCTTGTGATTCTGTGGCTTAGCAGTTTAGGTTGGGTTCAGTTGGGTTCCTCATGGGTCTGCAGTCACCTGCAGGTCAGTTAGATGACTCTCCTGGGAGTTGACAAACTATCAGCAAGGTCCATGGGAGTGACTGAGCCATGTGTTTCCTTCCCGCAGCAGGCTAGCCAAGGCTCGTTCGCAGGGCCACAGGATTCGAGAGAATAAGTGGATGTTTGCAAGGCCCACGGAGCCAAGACTCAGAAGTAGCACACCACCACTTTGTCACATTGTGTGGGCCAAAGCAAGATCGGAGGCCAGTCCAGATGCAGGGGTGGGCATATGGGCCTCAGCTCTGGATAGGAAGGATTGCAAAACCCTGCTGCAAAGGGCATGAATATGGGGAAGCGGGTGCGATTGGGACCCTGGCTGCAATTATTCCTGAGCTGGGACCAGTCTGTAGCCCAGATGGGTGAGAGAATGCTTCTCAAGGAGAAGGCTGCCCAGACCTAAAGGCCGAAAGTCGGTTCCAAGCTTCCCACGTCTTACTGAGGTATGCAGCCTCTACCTCGGAAGGTAGAGCCCACCGGTTCCTGGCCTTGTCTCTCTGCTGCCCTGCTCGTCAGTCTAGCCAGGTGACGTACACCTTCCCAAGAAGCCAAGTGCAGGCACAGGGCATGCACGGCTGTCATGTGCATGGTTCCTTCGGGCGTGTCTGGAGGTGATCTAGGGTCTCTGAGGGCAGCTATTGCTGTTCCCATTAAGGCCTGCCTTGGCCCCAAGGTTGCAGATCCAGCAGACAGCACCTGGGACAGCACATTTGGCATTTGAGAAGCAGAATGTGTCCATTTCTTACCTGCATCTGAAGCACAGAAAGATCCCTTAATTAACTGCACTCTGTCCTTGGCAATCTGGCCACAGTTGGAATGACACAGAACTTGTCCACGCAGCCCAAGGCTTCCCAGCGCACAGCCAGCTTTCTTTCTGGCTCCCTCCTCTAGGGTAGGAGGTGAGGGTGGGATTCTTATGTCTGCTCCCTCAAGAACCACAGCTGCTGTCCTAGCACAGGTCGGAGCCAGGGGCAGGAGACTCCTCCCTCTCTCATTTTCCAAGAGAACTCCATTGGCCACCAGGGCAAGTACCAAGTTGGTAGCCGCTGTGGCTGGAATTCCAGGGTGTTGGGAGCCATGCTAGGGAGGTGCACACACAAGCTGTGTCTTTTCATGATGTCAGCTGTATTCACTCATAAAGCAATATTCCAAACTCAATGACATTTCTCTATGCTTTGAACTCGGCTTCCTACATGTCACGTAAAATGAATACAAGTCATACATCAGGCCAAAAGCAACAAGGGTAGAGGTTAAGGCGGCCATGAGCGTGCCCTGGGCATGCAGACTTGGTCTGGTTCGGGGGAGCTCCTGGCATTCCCTGCTTATCATGTTCAAGCAGTGGGGATCTCCATGTTCAGAGATCAGTCAGGTAGAGTCTTTGGGGGCAGTCGCCCTTTCTGATGTGGTCAGAAGTAGGGGAGTCAGTATCTGGAGAGTCTGACAGTTGGCTGCAAAAGTCCTCCCTGTTAAAAGTTTCATCCTAATATGGTTTCACTCATACAAGGAATATAAGAAATAGTGAAAGGGACTATAAGGGAAAGGAGGGGAACTGAGTGGGAAAAATTAGAGAGGGAAACAAACCATAAGAGACTCCTAACTCTGGGAAACAAAGGGTTATTGCAGAAGGGGAGGTGGGCGGGGAGGGGTTGGGGTAACTGGGTGACGGGCACTGAGGAGGCCACTTGATGGGATGAGCTCTGGGGGTTATACTATATGTTGGCAAATCAAACTTCAATAAAAACAAATGCAAATATTTTTAAATATTGCAAATATTATATTAAAAAAAGAAAAAATAAATAAGAAAAAAGTTTCATTTTTATTTTGTCCCTCCAGACCTCTTCTGGTTCTTGTGATTATCAGTTCCTGGTTCTTCCAGGTTCTCTCAGAGCCTTGCTGATGATCAGTTCTTGTACCACCAGCGCACTCAAGTTTCAGCAATATCTATTCTCGGCTCAATGCTCTTGGCTGCTTACCTCACCGCTTGACATGAGTGACTCCATCGTGCTCTCTACACTGAATCCTTGTTTCAGCATAAATGTCACCTCCCCAGAGACAAAGGTCACCAAGAGCTTAAGATAGCTGGGCTTTATAGACGAGATGACACAAACGGTCCTCCCTCAGTTCCCCCCACCCTTGGTGGGGAGGAAGTAGCCAAAGACAGTTACAATGATGTTGTCAGCACAGTGCCCCCCCAAAAAACAGAATATTTGATGGACTAAACCAGTTTCCTCATTCTCCTGCTGGGGAAGTCTTTGACCTTAGCCTAACTTGGACTTTTCTGAAGGGCTCTGGGAAAAACTCAAAAGCATTTGTTTTCACTCTTTACAAAAAGCAAGATATTAAACTAGGTAGGTTTATTTGACATGTTCAATCACCTGGAAGCATTGTCAAAGGAGAAGTGATGTCTGACCTTTTTAGGTTACATTAGGATCGGGACATGTTGCTAATATAAGTTTTCTAGAAATTATATGGCATTCCTAGAAATCTGTCCTGGTATAATGTCATCAGTCATAATTCTAGTTATTGACTTAAAATGTTGTGTGTCACAGAAATAATCAAATTTCCTTGTCAATTGCATTGTGATGAGCTCTCATCAGATCTTTAACCATGGCCATTTTAAGTCTTTTGTCATTTACGGACTATTCTTGTTTTATCCTGGTGCTTTTGCAAAAGTGCTCCATTTTCAAAAAGATACATGGAAGAGACTCTGATAAGTGGAGTCTTCTGATAACTTAAAGATCATACCACTGAATTGGGTGAGAATTTCCAGAACTCTAAAGGAAAACTTGAATTCATAAAACTGCTAACAAAAGAGCAACATCAACAAGAATTAATTACATGGGACTGAACGAACTCCTGCGGGTTCTTATTATGACTTTTGCTTTAAAATATCACTAGTTTGGGGGCAGCTGGGTCGCTCAGTCCGTTGAGCATCTGCCCTTGGTTCAGGTCATGATCCCAGGGTCCTGGGATGGAGTCCTGCATCAGGCTCTCTGCTCAGAGGGGAGCCTGCTTCTCCCTGTTCCTCTCCCTCCAGCTTGTACTCTCTCTCTCTCTCTCTCATTCTCTCTCATAAATAAATAAAATCTTTTTAAAAGATAAAATGAATAAAATATCTCTAGTTTCTTAATTTTTTATTTTCCAGATTTAAGAAGAGTTTCCCCCCTTCTTTTCCAACCTATTTATGTCTTATATCAATTTGGTAAAGTTTACCTTTGTGAATGAAAATGAAACCATGGGACACCTGGGTGGCTCAATGATTGGGCATCTGCCTTCAGCTCGGGTGTGATCCCAGGGTCCTTCGAGTCCCTCATTGGGCTCCCCCGCAGGGAGTCTGCTTTTCCTCTGCCTGTCTCTGCCTCTCTCTCTATGTCTCTCATGAATAAATAAATAATTTTTTTTAAAGAAAACTGAAACCATTACTTTTTCTTCCTAACTAATCCCTCCAGTATTTGGGAGTTCTTAGTGAGCATTCTTATTTTCATGGCAATATAGTTGTTTGTATAAGTTCAATAAGAATCTGTTCTCCTTGTAACAAGACACAATGTTTGAAACTTTGGTACATTACCAAGGCTTTGACTGGAATGTCAGATCTGAGAATATGCATGAATCAGATATGACCAGACAGCTTTGAAAACTGGGGTTGACTTGAGGAAACCAGTAAAGCCCTTGAAAAAACTGGCCTGGTACATTGCTTATAGGGTTCCTGGCAGCCTGCCAGCTGACTAAGGATGGTCACCTCCTTGCAATCCAGGAACCTCACGGTATTTTCAGGACCTCAAGAAGAGAGAGGTTATCTCAAATCTAAAGGTATCATAGACAAAATCTGATGACAAGTCCTTCGCTTGCCTTCTTAGCCTTGAGGGGCTTTACAAAAATCTAATCTGAGATTCCTCATGAAAAGTTCCAGCAAAACAGATTAAAAAGAGCTTATGTGGTTACCATTATTCTTGCTGCCTTTTGTAAATAATCAGGCCATGTTTAATGAGACTAGACTTATTTTGCAAATCTTAGTTTGATTATCTCTGAGAGAGAGAGGGGTAAAGAGGGAAAATTATATTTTAATGGAAAAGTATAACACACCCATATGGATGATAGATCATCCCAGTCGTGTTCATTCACTATAGGTTTTATTATCTCTCTGCAAACTGGACTCAGTCCTGAATTCTTTTAGTTTCTTCTGATATCTGGCTACACCTCCCCAAATTAATGTTTCCAGTGATTCTCCTACCCTTCTGATTTGGAATCATTCAGAACTAAAACTGCCTTTTCCTGAAGACATGCAAGCTACAGCTCAACAACTTGGTATAAGCTTCAGAGAAATGCCACCAACAGCTCATATTTAGACAAATTTTACACCTGTGGCTGTGTGGGCCACTTAGGGAGGCCACCAGAACACTTGATGACATTTTTCCTTGCCATTCTTCTCTGAAACTGGTCATCAAACACCCATGTGAAAGGTACCTTCCCTGTACCACAGGAGAGGAAGTACCCTTACACCAGAGATGAGGAGCTTGGGACCAACAAATCTGTACAAACCAAACTCATTAAACTCACCCTTATCTTCCCAATTACCTCTTCACCATTTACTGCTCCTCATCCAAACCCCTTTGTCTTGTCAAATATTCACAAAATTACTGTTTGTCAAAAAGGTACGAAAACTTCCTGCCCTGGTAACCTCTAGTAACTTCAGGCCTTCATTCTTTGGTGAAGGCTCCCAAGTACACGTCATAAAAACTTAGCAAAATTTGTCTGCTTTTCTCCCATTAATCTGTCTTTGTCAGTCTAATTTTTAGACCCACCCAGGTATCCTAAGGCAGTTGGAGAAATGTTCTTGCCTACAACATGCATGACTGCTACTTTCACTTCGTGTTTCATCAAAGTCTCCAAAGACTGTCAAAGCTGTCGGAAGATAGAACCTAATACCAAGAATAACCAGAGGGAAATCTGCTAAATAGAATGCTTGGAAAACATAAATCATAAGGGTTTACATAAAATGATTCTTACTGACTTATGTAACCTTAAGCTTTATTGGCTGGACTTTCAAAAATCAAAGCATGAACATGGAAGACTCCTAACTCTGGGAAACGAACTAGGGGTGGTGGAAGGGGAGGAGGGCGGGGGGTCGGGGTGACTGGGTGACGGGCACTGAGGGGGGCACTTGACGGGATGCGCACTGGGTGTTATTCTGTATGTTGGCAAATTGAACACCAATAAAAAATTAATTTATTATTAAAAAAAACAAACCAACAACAAAAAAACAAAAATCAAAGCATGGAAATTCTCCCTGCCCCTCTCCCACAAATGACGGCTGCTTATTGCTACTCCCAGCTGCTATTTTGTATTCACATTGCAAAAAACAAACCCACCCTCAGATTGAGCAATTAAACCCACCCTCAGATTGAGCAATTATCACTCATCATTGAATGATATGAAACAGATCCTGCTCATTCAAAAGACTTCATTTTCAGTGAAAATATCTAAATTCCTATATAGATTAAATAATTATCTGATTGCACCTTTTTTTTTCCTTTTGTGTTCTGTGTTAATTGCTGCCTGAGAGATTAAGCACAAACGATTGAATTTCCACAAAAGTACCCCAATGCATCAATGCATGGTCACTCCATTCCAATTAGACTCATTATTTACCATTTGGCGAATGCTCTTTCCGGTGACTTGTATGGCTTTTCACATCTCAGGCCAGCCACTGCCCCGAAATCTGTTCAATCACAGCTTCTGACAATTCAACTCGTCCAACTATGTCTGGGATGTTCCAGTCATTTTTTTTTTTTAAGATTTTATTCGGGGATCCCTGGGTGGCTCAGCGGTTTCGCGCCTGCCTTTGGCCCAGGGCGCGATCCTGGAGTCCTGGGATCAAGTCCCGCGTCGGGCTCCCGGCATGGAGCCTGCTTCTCCTCTGCCTGTGTCTCTGCCTTTCTCTCTCTCTCTCTCTCTCTCTCTCTCTCTCTCTCTATGTCTATCATAAATAAATAAATCTTAAAAAAATAAAGTTCATTAAAAAAATAAAGATTTTATTCATTTATTCATGAAAGACACAGAGAAAGAGAGGCAGAGACATAGGCAGAGGGAGAACCAGGTTTCATGTAGGAAGCCCGTGTGGCCTCAATCCCAGGACCCCGGGACCACTACCTGAGCAGAAGGCAGATGCTCAACCATTGAAACACCCAAGTGCCCCATGTTCCATTCCTTTTTGAAAAGGAGCATATAGGACATTCTTTGCTGCTTAAAGGAGATTTTTTTTTTCCACTTAAACCTGAAACACATTCAAATCTTTCAATGATTTATAAAAATTTCTGATTTCAAAACCATGGTGGCATCGGAAGACATAATGTGAGAGGTGAAAACGTTGGCTGATTTTATTTTCATCATACTGAATACCTGGTTCACAACCATCCACAGGAAAACATTATAACCTTAGAAACTGTTCCTTCAATAGCCGAGGAAAGAAAATGCAACACAAATCTATTCTCCACGTTGCCCCTATGTCCCAGCTGCCTGGACCCATAGTGTGGGGGAGGGAAGCTCTCCCTCTTTCCCCTTCTAGGTGCTATGGCTGCCCCAAGAATTAAATTGGCATAAAGACAGATCAGTTGGGAAACATATAATTTGTACATAATTATGGAGACCCAAAGGTGCGAGACTCGAAAGACAGCCAGATGATTGAGACTTACATACAGTCCTGAATAGAGTAAAGAGATAGGAGTTTGGGGCTTCAGGATGAGGGGCAGGCAGTTCAGTGGGAAGTGAGAGGAGATAAGGTGTGGGACACGAAGGTTGACTAGCAAGCACGTAAGTCTCTCAGGTGGAAAAACAATAAAGCGATCTCTGGTAGTAGCTCTTTTCCTGGTACAGGTTCCCTTTCTAATAGAAATTTCCTTTATGGGTACGGATTTGCCCTTACAGGTGGGTAACACCTGTTTTCAGAGGTTCTTCTGCATCTACACTTTCTCAAAAATAATCACTTCCAAATAAGATAAAAACAGAGAAGGAGACAAACCATGAGATCTTAACTCTCTAGGACACAAACTGAGGGTTGTTAGAGGGGAGGTGGGTGGGGGAATGGGGTAACTGGGTGATGGGCTTGGAGGAGGGCACTCGAAGGAATGAGCATTGAGTGTTATATCCAACTGTTGAGTCACTAAATTCTACCCTTGAAACTAATAGTATAGTGTATGTTAACTGAATTGAATTTAAACAAAAAAGTAAAAAAATACCAGTTCAAAATAATCCTTATGCCAAAGAGGCATATTTTGGGATGATATTATTCTGCTTCCTTTCAATATGTTTTCTGATTTTAGATTATCCTTGCATCCTTGAATAAATCCTATTTTTGCTGGATATTTTTTTATATACACTGCTAGGTACAATTTCCTGAAATTCTCTCCTATTTTATTTATTCCCATGTCTGCATCTATGCTCAAAATAAGATTGCATAAAGTTTCCTTCCTGAACTGCTCTTGCCCCTCAATCACATGACATCATATTAAGGTAAGTCGGTAAAATAATTTGGGTAGCCTTTCAACGTCTCTAAGATACTTTAAATATGATAAATATTATTGAACATTTTTTAGTTTTATTTTGCAGTATCTGGACATAACCAAATTCAACACAGTATGAGAGGGATGGGCTATCATACTTCATTACTTTCATGGACTGTTGTGATGTCGACACACATCTACAGCCCAGCTGGTTCTGGGGAGACCTCCCTGTGCCTGGGGGTCCTCCAAGCTCCATACACCTTCAGGACTTGCTCAGAGCCTCAGCTCCACCCACTTCAGAATGACTGACACCCCAGAACTCTGCCCCCAGGGCCAGCAGAACAGCAAGACAAGGTCACCTTCCCCTTCTGGGGACACAGTCATGCCTCCCTGCCCCTCCCAGAGGAGCAGCCTCTCCAGCTCACACTCCTGACATTCCTCCAGTGAACACGAGAGGGTGACACAGCTATGCCTTGGGGCCTTTTGCTTCTAGGGACCTTGTTTCTTTGTTCCCTTTGGGTGCCAGTGGTTGTCCATTATAAAGCTCTTCCATAGATTTTTGCCCAACCCCAGGAAAGGGCTGCCTCTGCCTCTTCACTGTTAACTGTAAGGAAACCAAATCCTATCCTGATGTCAAACAGCAGAGGGGTTGGGTATGTTTCCTTTCACCCTGATTCCATGGCAGACTAAGGAGGCCGTCCAGCAGCCCCCTGGATTCTGCACCCAGCCCTGTCCCTGAATCAGGCACCCACAGGATGACGAGCACAGGGCTCTGCCCAAGGTGGGGGCTCAATTCCAGACGGGTTTGATCGGGACAGTTCCGTGTGCCACACACAGACAGTCTCGGCTCACACTTGCTCCGGGGGACCAGGGGTTGGACCTGAGCTTCCTCTTCATCACTGTGTTTGGCTGGGACATAGGGTGCTGGTGTGCGTGCAGCGGGAGGTGGCCTAGCTGCCTGCAAACTGTGGGGAGGAAGGAGCTCAGGGCAGCCGGCTGTAGTGGGGTGCTGCGTCTGCGGACAGCTTGCATTCTGCAGTTAACCACAGCCATTAGGAAAAATTAAATGGTAGGAACTTCCCATATTAGTACAATTCAGTAAATCACATCCACAGCAAAGGTAATAAACACTCAAACTCATCATTTCATAATTATTCACCTCCGTTCTTTTATTATCTTTCCCTGAGCGCTCTCTATGATCGTATCTGGTGGAAATTGTATATACGGGGAATGGCAGCGCGTTCCTTCCCTGGCTCCGGGCTCAGTGACGCCGTGCTGACTCGGATGCGTCCAGGGTAGATGGTCTGACAGCACTGAAGATGAGGCTACGTTTCAGAACTATGCCCATCACCAGATATTAAGTGGTTCCCACCCCACCACGTCCACATTCCCCAGGAAAGGGACTGCTGGAGCTTGGAAACGCCCTCCAGTGGGATCCACTGTACTGATTCCTCCAGCAGCATCACATCCTAGGAGAAACACCTGCACCTCAGAAGGCTTGGCATCTGCAGCTACTGGGTGGGAGACTCCCTCAGAGCTTGTACAGGCTCTGGTGAGAGCAGGACCCACGTGACACCCAGACAGGCCACGCTGGTGGGGCCAGGCCTGCTCTGGGCACCTGAGATGCTAACTGGGACAGATCAGAGACCAGAGCAGGAGGTAGGGGCTTTGGATTAGAAAACAGAGAGGTACCACTCATGTCCCCGGACCTGAGCCCGGCTCCCCAGTCCCTCTCCTGCCCCTCTTTGCCAAGGATGAGTCTGAAGCCTCTGAGCCCCAGCTTGGGGTCTCTGGCCTGAGGTCACCTCAAGATCACAGTTCCATTTCTCGGAGATCCTACACTTACATGTAGCCTGGAGCCTGTACCATCCATGCTCTGAAAGGAGGACCAGCATGCCTGTCAAATCACAGACAAACATTTGAGTCACAGATTGTCCTAGAGGTACAAAGGTCCAAGAATGAATGAGAGAGTCCTGTGGACAGCATTTCTGAATTATGATGTTTCCAGTGACAGCCATGGTAAAATGACCAATACTCCCCCAAAGGAGTTGAAGCCTTATGTTCACACCAGAACCTGCACACAGATGGTAGAGTAGCTATATTCAGAATTGCCAAAACTCACAAGGAACCCAGATGTCCTGGGCAGCTGAATGGGCAGCCTGTGATCCATCAGGACAATGGAATTGTAGTCAGCGCTCAAAAGAAATGAGCTAATGAGCCATGGAAAGACGTGTGGAGGGAACCTCGGTGCACATTGCTAAGTGAAAGAGGACAATCTGAAAAGGCTACACTGTAGTACAATTCCAACCAAGGGATTTTCTGAAAAGGGCAAATGATGGAGACAGTAAAGATCAGTGGCTGCCAGGGTTTAGGGAAGGGATGGATGAATAGACATAGCTCAGAGGATATTTAGGGCAAGGAAAATAATCTATGATATTCTAGTGATGGATACAGGTCATCGTCCTTTTGTCCAAACCCAGAGAATACTCACCACCCGGGGCGAACCCTAATGTAAACGTTGGACTTCCACAGGTTGTGGCGTCTCAGCAGACATTCAGCATTTGGAACTAATGGGCCTCTCTGTTGAGTCATGGTGATACCCAGGGCATGCTGTTGTCCTGAAGCAGCAGGGGGTAAACCTAGAACTCCTTTAAGAAAATACTCTTAGGAAAACACAAGAAATGCTACAGATTTCCTTAGAAAGACTTTTCTCATCCATGCCTCTATTCTTTATGTCAATAAATATTTCTTGAGTGCCTTGACAAAATGGAATTAGTAAGCAACCGTTTTTTGCTCCAAAAGACTGGAGTTACAGATAGTTTTACAAGGAAATATCACTGTGTTCCTTTTTTTATGGTACTGGGAATATCTCAGAGGAAACCAAAAGGCTATCCAACTCATTTTCCAAATGCAGAACAATCTGATCTCATTCTAATCTCATGTGAGGAAAAGGCAAGAACAGTACAGGGGAGGAAAACTAGGCAATCTAATTTATGAACATAGATGCCAACCAAAGATAATATAATACTGAATAGGCGAGTGTTTAGAAATTGAATTTAGTAGTGTGAAAAATCCTAAAAACTAAGGATTTATCCTCAGGACACACAGATATTTCAAATCTGAACATGCACTAATGTCATTTCTCACGTTAGCAGAATAAGCACTAAAATTCCTACTAACGTTTCAACGGATTAGAAAGGAAATTCAACAATATTCGATAGCTCCGAATGATGACCAGCAACACCTCTTAGAAAGTTGTCATTAAAAGGAACGAGCTCAATGTCACAAAATACAACTCTAAAAAACCTCCAGAAAAGTTGTATTTATGGGAGACACTTTGGAAGCAATTCCGTTAAACTTAAGAGTGGATGGAGTCTCAGGCATGGCTTTTGTGCAACGTGATATTGGAGGCTTCGTCACTGTAGGTGTTCTTGCTCACAAGAAAAAGCAAAAGGGGATTGAAGAACTGATAAAGGAGAATGAAACTATTCTTATTTTCAGCCAATACGGTAAACATGGAAAATCTAAGATCATCCACATCAGACTATAGTCGAACAGAAGGAATCAGACCCTTAACTGCAGAGAAAGAGTGGTGTTTTCCTGAGGGGTCGGGGACGTCGATAAAGGAGATTGAAAGTACACTGAACACCATGAGCACTGACGGCCTAGAGAGTTGTTGGGAGATAATGTTTAAAAATGACAGGAATAGTTACATGAAGGTGGCTGCGTCCCTGTGTGAAAAAGAATAGCGCTTCCGACTGTAAGAGCAAATGAGTGTATCAGGTTTCTACAGAAAGAAGTGTTGACAGACACAACAGAGAATGTGATGAAACGGGGAGACACAAATGTTAATGGCTCAACAGCTCTGATGTTAGAAACATGCCAACTTCGTCCCAAGAAGTCTACCGACTTACTGTGCTTCCAAGCAAAATGAAATCCCCTACAGTTTGACAAGACAATCCAAAGCTCATATGGAAGGACAACGGCTCCAGAATAGCCTTGGCAATTTTGAGGATGTTGAGAAGGAACAGATCACACAACACAAGGGAAAATGCACCTGCCACTCATTAAGGGCAGTTATACAGCCTGGTCATTGGCCTGCCGAGTGATTGGCACAGAAGAGACAGCTAGACCAGTGGCAGAGGGACAACTGACCACATAGACATAATGAAACTAGGATCTTCCCTTCTGTCCTTCACAAAAAGTCAGTGGCAACATGACTATTGGTTAACAGGAATGGGGATACCTGAACCTGAGACGTGTTTTGAAGTGACATACTGGCAGCAGTTCAAATGAAGGGACTAGACCGATTTCTATCAAGCTGGACAATTATCCAAAAACTATGGAATATTGAGAAAAGAAATCCCAAGCACTGGGAGGGTAAAACCATGACCCGAACTTTGAAAGCAGCAAGAGTATTCTATAAGGTGTGTGGATGCATCGGACTGTAATACTCCAGGGGTGTTGTGGTGCTTGTCTAGCTGTGATCAGGGAGCCGTAGCCGCAGGCAGCCAGATGCAGCCGTGGGTCTGATCTGCGCACGGTGTTCTTGATGTGACACTTGCCAGTCCACTTACTAGGGTTGGGTAGTATTGGAGTCATTAGGTATTATTTCAGGATGAGGGTTTCCCAGCCACGATATTCTGCATATATGCCTGTGATTTTTCTTGATAGTTATTGGGTTGAAGTTCCAGAAAGCTTGGCCTGGAGTTTGGAGATTTGGGAGAAGCTCCAACCAGAGTAGAAGATATGCATATACGGCTCAGAACCTCCAAGAAGGTGACGGGCACATTCGTAAATGTGAAACTCGTCTAAGCCCCTGGGGTCTCCAAAAGTGAGGAGCTGGAGTGGCCGTGCCCAGCTGGGGGCCCAAACAGAAGACAGCCTGGTCTTGTTCTTGCAAGATGCCCTGAAGGGCAAGAGCTTTGCTTTCTGGGTCAGGACCTGCAGGGGTGAGGATGTTTTCAGCTGCACAGGACACACACCCAGCTCCAATTGCCTTGACCACCAGGACCGGGGTTGACACCCTTAGCTGCAAGGCAGTGTGGTGGCCTCAGGCCGGAGGTGCTCCAGGGGCTCAGCACTGGATCCCTGCCCTGCTCTGGCTCTGCCTCCTGGCACGTGGGCCTCCCTCTCTGGCTGGCCCCAAGGGGAGAGCGAGTGTGTCCCTCCCGCTGTGACCATGCTTGCCTGTCCCCTCACTGGTCCCCTTGGGTGACAGGCTCATCCGTGTGGGCGTCATCCCCCAGCAGGCTCGGCGCTCGTGACGGTCCCGCCAAGGCCTCCACTGCTGAGGCCAGTGCTCAGAGCTGGGGCCGCCCTCGGTTCCCCCTAGGCCCGTGGGACGGGAGGCAGCAACTGAAATCTGGGTCCCCTGTGGCACTCTGTGACAAGCAGGATCGCCCACAAGGGTCCCACTCAGTCGCTGCCCCTCAGAGCCCTCAACGGTGCCTCCTGGGGGGAGGGCCAGGCCGCTGGAAGGGGATGCCGTGACCAAGGACGTTAGCGGGGGCAGGAGTTGGAAGCTCTGACTGGGGGAGGCGGTGAGACAGGAGGTCCGTGCCCCGGGGGGACAGCCCTTTGTGTCAGGGAGATCGGAGGCAAGACCCGGGAGGCGCCGTCCACCAGGACGAACACTCACGGGCAGCACCCCGGTTTGGGGGCCACTCAGGAACTAGGGCTTCCCTTTGCAGGCCCAGATCCAGGGACACGAATCCTCCAATTTAGCCTCTAGGGGACACTGTGACTCTGGGTCCCTGAGACCTGGGCTCCTGAGTGTGGCCCCCTGAGGAGGGACCAGGCCTGCTTTCCGTCCACAGGCAGGCACAGCCGAGCTGGATGCTGCTGGGGCAGGCAGGCCCACCGGGCCCGTGGGAGCTGAGGGCAGGAAGCCTGGCCTGGGGCGGCCGCTGAGGCCAGCCTGCTCTCCACTGTTCTCCCGTTGGCTCCTCGGGGCACCTGCCCACCTGGGGAGCTGCCTTGTCCACCCCACAGAGCAGACAAAGGGAGGATTTGAGTGTGGGTGCTTGTGAGGGGCACCTGGTGGGGGGAGGGAGATCCCAATGTGGAGGAGAAGTGTAGGGAAGGAGGGCATTTCGGGTGGGTCAGAGCCCAGGGCCTGACCCACTAAGGGGAACTCCGCCTCCTTGGCCGTCCACCTGCCCGCAGAGCTTGAGCGACCCGATGGGCCACAGCTGTTTCCAGGTGTTCTGTTGGTGTTAGGATGCTCTTCACCCCCATGAACCCAGAGGCCCTCTGAATGCAGGTGTGGGCTGGGGTACAGAAGCCCCTACCCTGCAGAAGATGTGTGGGAGCAACAATGATGGCAAATCGGCCCCAAGATAGGGGCAGGATTTCACACCAGAGCCAAGTTGGCCTGGACACATGGGAAAAGATGCCAACTGCACTGGAGATCAGAGAAATTGCAAGTTCACAAATCAGCTACGGTTTTTCGTCCATGCCATCAGCAAGGCTTATTGGGAGATGCGGGGAAACCTGGAGGTGTTCCTATTTCGAGAAAAGGGACACTCAGTTGTCTGGGTTGGTGTGTAAATGGCTTGTGCCCATTGGTGGGCAGTTCAGCTACCACTGCCTTTTATGGGCAAATGGCAAGTTGCTGTGTGGACATATGTTCTGCATTCCTGGCACATATACCTGGTGGGGATGCTGGGCCACATGGCACCTGTTGTGTCACCTATTGAGAAACTGCTAGACTGTCTTCCGTCGGACCTGTGCTGTGCTCTGGTAGCAGTGACACTGCCCGCAGACTAGCCATGGGTGTCTCTGTATGGGACATACATATCAGGTACAGGCATGTGGACATCTGTCATCCATGGGGTCACACTCACCCAGAAGCTGATTGCTCCACACCTGCTCCATCAGTAGAGACTCACACCTGGAGCTGCCAAGGCGCTATTTAGGTGACTTTGCCCCACGTGACACACAGAGGACCCCAAGTGAGAAGGGATAGTGGGGAGGTCAGGCCTCTTCTGGTCCTGCCGCTGTCACCCTCCGACTTTGGGCAAATCTCTTGGTGACCCCTGGTCTCAGTTCCTGACTGTCCAGGAGAGCTGGCCTGCCTCCCCTGCAGGTGCCTGAGGCTTCTGCAAGTGAACGGAGGTAGAAGCGCCCCGACCTAATGCCCAGGCAGGATGGCTTTCCAAACAGAGGTGGTGTTGGCCTGTGGCCAACCTGTCACCCTCATCCAGGGCCACAGAGGGAGCACAGGAGGAGGAGAATCTGCTCACACTTTGCAGTCTAGGTGAGAAAGGACAGTGAACCTGGCTGAGGAGGACAAGGGGTGGTGAGCAGGTCCCCCCGCTGACTCCCGAACCAGTGGGTCATGGGGCACCCTGGGCTCCTGGGGCATTGCTGGCCTTGGGAGCCGAGGGAAGGCAGGGGATCAGGTTTCAGGAGCCGTGTCTATATAACCGCGGCCTTCAGAGCCACCCTGGCTGCTGAGGCTGCTGCCAGGCCGGCTGCGATGAGGCTCTGCAGCGCCTTCCCCTGGGCCCTGCTGCTCCGTGCCGGTAACCGTGGCCCAGCACCCCTGCTTCTGGGCCTCTCTCTGCCTCCTGCTCAGTGAAAGGTCCTCAGCCCTGGGCTGTGGCCACCTTCGAAGCCCCGTGGGGTACAGTCAGCCAGACGCTGTCCTCCCACAAAACACCACCCCTCAGCCTTAGCTGGAGCAGGAGGGGAGTAATGGAAATGGCCACGACCCTGGGCGGATGGCTTCCTGATTTGTCCATAGTTTCTGGGCTCTGTGTCCTTCTCCCGACAGGCAGGTGTGGGGGCCTCCTTGCCCCCTCCTGCCTGCAGCAAACTCACGGTGGGATCTTGTGGGGGCCAGCCGTGGGCTCACCGCGGACTCGGCGGCAGTAAAGCAGACCTGGCTGGGGCTGATGGTGTTCTCAGGCATGTGACCCTGGTGCTGGAGGTGGGACCCCGGCCTGACCTGAGTCAGGGTGAGCATCCAGCAGGGAATCAGGGGCCCCTGGAGAGGCCCAAGGGAGTGGGAGTGTGTGCATCTGCCCCAGATGGTGGGTGTGCAGCATGGACACCTTCCTGAATCTAGGGCAGAGGGCAGCCGCTCCCAGCAGGGGCCCAAGCCCCGAGGAGTCGTCGCCCTGCAAGGCCAGGCCATGGGGCTGCACTGAATGTTCAGTCAGACCTACCCTGGACCCCGGAAGGCCCGGGGGGAAGAGGGGCATCCATCTACCAGGAAAACCACTGTCTCTCCCTGATTCTCTCTGTCTCCCCTTCCTCTGTGGCTCCTCCTTCCATACTCACCCTGTTACTTCCTCTCTCTCGGCCTCGCCCAGCCACTCGGAGCCCGGGGTCCCCCTCTGCGCCCCTTCCCTCTGCCCCCATCACGTCTGGGGTGTCCTCCGCTGTCTTGCCAGGATTCCTGCAGCTACCAGGCTCCGCCTCTGCCTGCCTTCTTCTGACTCAAAGTTATTGGTGCCAGCGGCGAAGCCTGTGTGCAGTCCACACCCCGACCACCGCTGAGGCTTGTCTGCCCAGTGGTGCCATCTCCAGGGCCTTCCAGCACCGGTCACAAGAACTAGAAAAATCTGCAGGGGTTGATGTGATGCCTGCGGCGTTTTGCTCCCGGTGTCAGCAGCACACAGAAAGGCAGCTCCCACAAAGACAGGCAGGTGTCCCCACCTGAAGGCAGGAAGTACTAGGTGCCACTTGACCTTGCCTGAGTAGTCCAGCTGGCTGAGCCTCAGCTGGAGAGGAGGAGCACCCAGAGGGGCTGTCTTGAAAAGACACAGAACCTTGCAGTTCTTTTCAAAGTATAGCTTAGACCAACAGGAGGAGGCAGCTCCTTCTGAAAGCACAGAGGCACTCGGGTGATGACTCCTCTTCCAGCCCCAGTTGTTACTACATTAGGTATGTTGGAGGTTTCGGGGAGAATCTTATTCCCTCTACCCTCTTAGGTTCTCTAGCTGGGCTTACGATTTGAGCTGACATAAGGCGTCAGTGGGAGGGAAGCATACACATTTTTATGAAATCTTTGTACCCAGTCCTGAAGGCCTTCACAGACAAATGAAGGCCCAAACAGTAGCCAGAGCAGCGTGCTCCCGAGGTGTGGACATAAAAGGACACCTGGGTCAAGAAATGACCAGATAAAGAGTGTGGGTGGGGGCAGGGGAACAGGTGCCCTGAGCCCCCGAGCTGTCTGGACAATGGTGCAAGAGCTGAGCCCAGTCAGGTGCACAGATCCAGATCTATGGCCACCATGCTTGGTGATGAGCGGGCATCTCTGGCCCTGGGATGGGCAGGCCACCATCCTCCTGGGAAATTCCATGGACAGGTTTTAGGTAGAAGAGTGTGGATCCAGAGTCCTTTCTGCCTCTGCTGCTTCTCAAGTCCCTTCAGCTCAGATTCATCAATAGGCCAAAGTGGCCACAATAGGGTGACGTGTCTTGAACTCCTGAAAGGGGGAGCATGTTGAGTGGCCTGGACCTAAGAGTCTAGAGCAGAGGAGTTTCCAGTAGATGTGGGTCCAGTCCAGAGATGTCACTCAAAGTGCCAGGGAGGTGTTTGGGTTCTGCACTTGAGGCCTGCTTTCTGGCCAACCGTGACTCAGATCTTCCACACAGGACCCACATGGGCACTGTGGGTATCGTGTGTACTCCCTGGCCCATGTACCCCACTGACCATGCAGACTTAGGACCCAGGGAGGACAGCTGGAGAGGGCCTCACTGTGTCCTGTGTGAAAGAGACTCTAGAGCATTGTATCGATGTCCAGTATACCAAGGAAAGCAATGAAATGGGGCTTAGGAAGTGACCTGAAGGTCACAAAATACTGACAGTGACAGGTACCTTTGTGGAGAGCTTGGCTCTGTCGGGCCCTGAGCCATGGTATGAGTGGATTGTCTTCAGAACCCTAGTAGGCAGTTAGTGTTGACGTTCCCATTTTACAGATGAATGGACTGAGGCCAATGGAGAGTAACTAGGTTGCCCGTGGTCACCAGCTCTTGTCCCTCCAGGACTGTGACCCAGGCCATGTGCTTCCTAGACTGTACTGGGCCCCCAGCGTCACCTCGTGGTGAGACACCCCAGTGCATGCCAGCCGTGGGAGGGCAAGTGATTGTGGTCAGGTCTGGATCCAAGCAGCCAACCCTAGCACCCTGATACAGGCAAACAGCCATCAATCGAATGGCTCATTTCTCTCAGTCAACAATGTGACTCAGGAGGTTTACTCCGCCATCAAAGGGATGGTTGGTCTCATTACAGGATGTGCAGGAAATGCTCTCAGGTCACACTGGGGTGACTGACTGTCGTGGCTTGTCCAGGACTGAGGGCTCCCTGGGAAAAGGGACTTTCAGTCTCAAATCAGAATTTCAAGGATTAACCAGCAGAGGCAGTCACCCGCCGCAGGACCCACTTCTCTGTTGGGGACTCAGGGGGAATGTTGACTGGAATGGAGTGGAATCTCCCCTCAGGCAGACGTCTTTGGAATGGCCTCCTGGTCACATGCTAATGTCAGCCCTTCTTGCCTGGGTGGGACCAGGCTCCCGCAGGGATGAGGAGGTGACACCGTCTCCTCTCTGGGCTCAGCCCTGCCTCTTGGCACCTGGCTCCGCTTCCCAGGGGACACATTTCCCATTCTTGAGCCTTGACTCCCAGTACTTCAGTTTCCATCTGTTTCTCTGTTTTGGTGTCTTTCAGCCACACTGAGCTCATCGGCCCAGCCAGAAGGTAGGTGCAGATGGGGTGTTTCCCTCTTTCCCTCCTCTCACAGAGAGGGACCTGGGGTGGAGGCCCAGTGACACCCCTGGACTCGTTTGTTCCAGGAGGCACATTCTTGGTCAAAACACCTGGGCACGTCTCAACCTGCCAGTCTGTCTTGGTCTCTCCCTCCCTAACTTTGCCCTCCCCTGCCCTCCTGGGGCCCCCTCCCCAGCTAGTGCATGTGCCTCATAGCCCAGGGAAGCTCCCTGGCCCTCCCTCTGCACAGACTCACAGGACTCCGGGAGGAGGGGATCCCCAGGTGGCTCAGCAGTTTGGCACCTGCCTTTGGCCCAGGACGTGATACTGGAGTCTTCGGGATCGAGTCCCGTGTCAGGCTCCTGGCATGGAGCCTGCTTCTCCCTCTACCTGTGTCTCTGCCTCTCTCTCTCTCTCTTTCTCTCTCTCTCTCTCTGTCTATCATGAATAAATAAATAAAATCTTAAAAAAAAAAAAAAAAAAGGACTCCCGGAGGAGCTGCCTCTCCTCTGAGTGCCCGGCACAGGAGCGTGGTGCCTCTTCCGGAGGCCTGGAGTCTGGAGGGCTTCCCCACCCTCAGTGTCAGGCAGAAGGGTGCTGTTGGCAGGGGAAGGCCTGGAGCATGAGGGGTGAGGGGCAGGGAGAAGACGCGTTTCCTACTGATGGAGGCCGCTTGTTGACCAATTCCTTTCCAAGTCACTTCCAGGTCTGGGTACTGGCAGAGCAGATTACCAACACGAACACCCTTGGTCCTAACACCCCAGGGAACCTGTCATTTTTCTCCTCACTCACAGATGTGGAGCCTGAGGCACCGCCGCACAAGGCCCTGTCACCCCTCCCAGTGGGTATTTATGATGGGTGGGTTCCCGTGCTCCTGAGTGCTGGGGCATTTGTCTGCTCCCCAATCTGGCCATGCCAGTGATGATGGAGACTATTTTGGTGAAGAGATGTATAATATCTTCCTGACAGGCACCCAAAACAAATTGTACTCATGGATACCTGTCTTGACCCATTCTGAAAAGAGTTAAACAAAAGGCCACCTTGTTTGGGGATCATCAACTTGGGTCATCCACGTTGGGCTGTGGTTGGGGGGACCAGGACATCACTGAGGCAACAACACTGTGCTGTCCAGCCCCTCATGGGCCTGATGATGCTTCTGGGTGGCTGGGGCCTTTTCCTCTGTTGCAGGTTATATTGAATGTTATACAAGCTTCAGCAACATCTCCAGCAAAGTCTTCAACTCTTTCTGGAGGGACAACTCATGTTTTTGGTTCCTTGATTTGCCCATTGGGTACAGAATTGAGTTGGAAATTCCTTTTCTCAAGTGAGTGCTCAGGGTGTGAGATCCCTTTGCTGATGTTGAGGTAGTTTTATGGGAAGGAGTCTGACTGTCCTCTTCCAGGTGTCCTCAACCTTCTGCCACACATCTGAAACATGTTTCGACTCCATTTTAACCCCGGGCTGAAGACCTTTCCATGGCTCCCTGCCTTCAGGACAAAATCTACTGTCCTGGCAGGACTTTCACCTGCCCCCCACCCCCGATCACTGTACTGCTCCTCTTCCCTTCTACCTACTTCTGCCCTCTGCCCACTGCCTGGGCCGTGCCATCCACACTGAGTCTGGCCATGACTCCTGTTCAGCACCTCCACGCCTGTCTACACTCACACTATCCCCTCTGCCTGGATGCACCTTCCACTTATCCCTGGCTCTGTGCCTGCTGTATAGGGGCTTCACATTGCATCACGACACTGCTTAGGTGCTGAGACAGATGATGTGATCTCTGTGATGAAGAGCCCTGCCCCTGGTGATGTGCTGTGGGGTTGGGACTCCCACTAGGTTTTACACGTGTTCTGTGGGATGAAGCATAACTTAGCAATGGCTGCCTCACAATTAGGGTTTTGCCCACCTACCTGAACCATGTCCCAGGGATGAAGGAGGAAGGCATTTCTCCAAAGATCAGAGGAATGGATTTCTTCAAAAATTTCTTTTTGTCCTTTGTTCTCTTAGAGATTGATATGGGGTCTAATTTTCTAGCCTCCAAGGATTCAGGCAGACCAAAAGCAATCTACCTAAAAGGGTTCAAATATGCCTACTAGCGGGATGTCCCCTCCTTGTCTTATTCTATACCACAGAGGTTCTGCCTCTCTCCTGTGTGAGGTCTGTGGTGACCATGTGAGGATGATAGGTGGGTAATAAGGTCCTAAAATGCAGTGGAAGGAGGTTGTTGAAATTAGCAAGCATGTGACAATCTCATGTGCAAGTTACCTCATGGGAGACAGAGATGGATGTCCCTCACCTCTGCTTCTCATGGAGGTCAATTGCGGTGCTGTGGTCCATCTGCCTGAGAGTCGAAGCTAGAAACTAGGATGGCAAGCATACATTGGTGTCTGGGCCGCTTGGCCTGCCACCAATGGCATTGTTGAGGGAAACAAATCACAGTGCTGTATGGATTGTGTCAGTTCTGGGACCCCAAGGACAATGGCTCCTGTTCCCAAATTTCTATGCTGGCATCCCAGTTCACAAGTAGGTCTGCTAGGTGATTTGGAAGGCACTCACAGCTCAAGGTGGCAGGGAGGGTCTTTTGTAGAACTGAGAGAGTTCTGGGGCCTGTCTTTAGTTCAGAAGAATGAATGCCATTCCTTCCCTTGTCCCCAGCTGGCCTGGACCTCCCATGAGCAAAGCTCATGTTGGGGTCCAGTGACTGCTGAGTCTATTTTTTTAGAGCTGGGGATTCCAAGAGCTGATGTATGCCTTTCCTTCGGCCCCAACAGCTTCACCTCTTCTTCAGAAAGGCTGGAAATAACTGACGGACTTCCAGCAAATATAAACTATGGGATACTGATGCTATGTAACATTTTAAATTACCATTTTTGACCTTCAGCGAACATCATAATGATAACATACACAAAACCCGTTCTCTATGAGGGTACTCCCTTTGATATATGTTACCAGGGTGACCCAAATAGTAAGTAGAAGTGGGTAAGGAATGTGCTGATGCTTCCTCCCCAATCTATGCCTGGCTATGTGTCATGGTGGGCATGAGGGTGTTTGTAGATTGTTGAAATAAGGTTGAAATAACTGCTACTAGATCATCATCAGGCAAGGAAGACTTTGTGTGATGCAGTGATGTTCCCCAGAAACATACAGAGATCCTATCCCAGCATTTCTGCATGTCCAGATCTTAGACTTGGGGAAACACAATAGAGAACCTCTCAAAATGTATCTGGCATCTCAATGACACAACAGATATCTTAGAATATGATTTTCCTTCTTATTGATCTTACAATCCCTTTGGTATTTTCTAATGTATTTATTCAAAAAGTGTAGTGAACAGACTACATACTCTACAAGCTGTATATTATACATATTCTGTATTTACATATGTATGCATACAAATATAACACATATAACTTAAATCAGACACTTTCCCTACAAATTCTCATTCTTTTCTCACCAATGATTAGCAGAACTGTTTCTCCTGCACACCAATCAGAAGAAAATGCTTATAAATTGACTTTACCCAATCTAAGTAAACCACCTTCATCTCCACAGGTCGTATTTGCCCAAGACCTCAGTATTTAGAAATATTGGGAAAGTAGAACAGCCTTCCTTGAAGACCCTTCTGGAATCAGCTGACCATAAGGAGACACAATTCCTGCTTACCTGTCTGATCACACCTACTCATCACCTCTGACACTTCCAGCCTCTGTCCTCCTCCCCATAAAGGAAAGTTCCTTTCTCCTGACCTTTGAGATACTCGCAGATCTTGTGCTCACAGCATTCTCTTGTTGCTACAATTGTTTTGATTAAAATCTCTCTTTACTGAGGACTAGATTTGTTTTTTTATTTGAAACTTGTCATTACACAATGATGAATCAGGCATCATGGAGAGTGGTTGAAACCTTTTCTGAAAGGTCTTTAAAGCAAGATGGAATCTTATTTGTCTGAGGCCTGTCTTGGGCAGGGAAGCTGTCATGTGCACCATGAAAAGATCTACAGACCCACACCTGAGTGCTGTCCTGGATTTCCACTCAACTTTCTGGGAAGGTGGTTGATAATAAAGAATATCTTGGTGAGGATGTGTTGAATTTCTTCTGTTTCCCACGAGCCAATAACAAAGTATACCGCAGAAGGGTATAGGTCTCTACAAAAGCTTTGAAAAGAGGGAAGCAAAAAGTCCATGTTACCTGTGGGATCGTCAGACTCAGGTTACAGATGTTGCATTTTATATGAAGACCAGGAAATTAGGAGGATCACAAAGGACATGGACGGCACCAACGGCATCGCTCCCATGGGCTGCAGATGCCCCATATCCCTCTGTGTACTTTTCTTGTCAAAATTCACTATGACCTGACTATTCCTTCCTTCTAGCCACGTCTCCCTTCAGGCCTCCCACACTGGGCTGAGACATCACACTGAGTTTCTGGACAAACCAGACCATTTAGCACCTCCATGCCTTTGCTCACACTATGCCCTCTGCCAGGAATCCTTACACCCCTCTGCCAGGTGCATCCTTACACCCCTCCCAGACTCACATGCCCTCTGCTTGGGCCTTCCCTCACTGTAGTTTAGCTCAGGACTGACCCTTCTGGAATGTCTCCTGACGCATTCCCTGGTGGACCAGGCTTCCTTCATTTTCCATCACTTACCCTGTGTTGATATCCAGGTGGTTTAAGTCAACAATATCCTTTGCTTAATTTACTTGGTCTACCACTGTGAGACTCTAACTTTAGGGTCCAAGTTCTACTCTTAAGTGAGTGAAAGGGGAGCCGTCAGGTTTCACATTTCTCTCCCAGGCCAATCTTCAGTGAAGTGACCATGACAGTTTCCAGGGTTCTAGATTAAGCCAAACACAGCCCACACAGGTGAATGACACAGATGATGTATCTGTGCAACTCGGGGTCCCTGTTCCTCCAGACTTGCTGCGGGACTTGCTTAGGACTTCCACCTTACTCAAGTACTCTCTAGGATCAAGGACATGCCGATGGCTCCTCAACAGCAAGGCTCAGACTTTCTACTCAAGCTATACTTTGATAACCTTGACTGGGTAGTATGGACACACACCAGTATTGGGACACAAAGAGAAGGTCAATTGCTATCACTGTTGCTCCCGCACATCTTCTGCAGGGTAGGAGCTTCTGTACCCCAGCCCACACCTGCATTTTAAGAGGGCCTCTGGGTTCATGGGATGAAGAGCATCCTAACTCCAACAGAACACCTGGAAACAGCTGTAGCCCATCGGGTCGCTCAAGGTCTGCTGCCTGGTGGACGGCCAAGGAGGCAGAGTTCCCCTTAGTGGGTCAGGCCCTGGGCTCTGACCCACCCAAAATGCTCTCGTTCCCTACACTTCTCCTCCACATTGGGATCTCCCTCCCCCCCTAGGTGCCCCTCACAAACACCCACACTCAAATGCTCCCTTTGCCTGCTCTGTGGGGCAGACAAGGCAGCTCCCCAGGCGGGCAGGTGCCCAGAGGAGCCAACGGGAGAACAGTGGAGAGCAGGCTGGCCTCAGCGGCCGCCCCAGGCCAGGCTTCCTGCCCTCAGCTCCCACGGGCCCGGCGGGCCAGGCCTGCCCCAGCAGCATCCAGCTCGGCTGTGCCTGCCTGTGGACGGAAAGCAGGCCTGGTCCCTCCTCGGGGGCCACACTCAGGAGCCCAGGTCTCAGGGACCCAGAGTCACAGTGTCCCCTAGAGGCTAAATTGGAGGATTCGTGTCCCTGGATCTGGGCCTGCAAAGGGAAGCCCTAGTTCCTGAGTGGCCCACAAACCGGGGTGCTGCCCGTGAGTGTTTGTCCTGGTGGACGGCGCTTCCCGGGTCTTGCCTCCGATCTCCCCGACACAAAGGGCTGTCCCCCCGGGGCACGGACCTCCTGTCTCACCGCCTCCCCCAGTCAGAGCTTCCAACTCCTGCCCCCGCTAACGTCCTTGGTCACGGCATCCCCTTCCAGTGGCCTGGCCTTCCCCCCAGGAGGCACCGTTGAGGGCTCTGAGGGGCAGCGAGTGAGTGGAACCCCGGCGGGCGATACTGCTTGTCACAGAGCGCCACACGAGACCCAGATTTCAGTGGCTGCCTGCCCGTCCCACGGGCCTGGGGGGAACCGAGGGCGGCCCCAGCTCTGAGCACTGGCCTCAGCAGTGGAGGCCTTGGTGGGACCGTCATGAGGCACCGAGCCTGCTGGGGGATGACGCCCACACGGATGAGCCTGTCACCCCAGGGGACCAGTGAGGGGACAGGCAAGCGTGGTCACAGTGGGAAGGACACACTCTCTCTCCCCTTGGGGCCAGTCGGAGAGGGAGGCCCACGTGCCAGGAGGCAGAGCCAGAGCAGGGCAGGGATCCAGTGCTGAGCCCCTGGAGCACCTCCGGCCTGAGGTCACCACACTCCCTTGCAGCTAAGGGTGTCAACCCCGGTCCTGGTGGTTCAAGGCAATTGGAGCTGGGTGTGTGTCCTGTGCAGCTGAAAACATCCTCACGCCTGCAGGTCCTGACCCAGAAAGCAAAGCTCTTGCCCTTCAGGGCATCTTGCAAGAACAAGACCAGGCTGTCTTCTGTTTGGGCCCCCAGCTGGGCATGGCCACTCCAGCTCCTCACTTTTAGAGAACCCAGGGGCTTGGACGAGTTTTACATTTACGAATGTGCCCGTCACCTTCTCGGAGGTTCTGACCCGTATATGCATATCTTCTACTCTGGTTGGAGCTTCTCCCAAATCTCCAAACTCCAGGCCAAGCTTTCTGGAACTTCAACCCAATAACTATCAAGAAAAATCACAGGCATATATGCAGAATATCGTGGCTGGGAAACGCTCATCCTGAAGGTTGGCAGGAAATAATACCTAATGACTCCAATACTACCCAACCCTAGTAAGTGGACTGGCAAGTGTCACATCAAGAACACCGTGCGCAGATCAGACCCACGGCTGCATCTGGCTGCCTGCGGTTACGGCTCCCTGATCACAGCTCGACAAGCACCACAACACCCCTGGAGTATTACAGTCCGATGCATCCACACACCTTATAGAATACTCTCGCTGCTTTCAAACTTTGGGTCTTTGGTTTTACCCTCCCAGTGCTTGGGGTTTCTTTTCTCAATATTCCATAGTTTTTGGATAATTGTCCAGCTTGATAGAAATCGGTCTAGTCCCTTCATTTGAACTGCTGCCAGTATGTCACTTCAAAACACGTCTCAGGTTCAGGTATCCCCATTCCTGTTAACCAATAGTCATGTTGCCACTGACTTTTTGTGAAGGACAGAAGGGAAGATCCTAATTTCGTTATGTCTATGTGGTCAGTTGTCCCTCTGCCACTGGTCTAGCTGTCTCTTCTGTGCCAATCACTCGGCAGGCCGATGACCAGGCTGTATAACTGCCCTTAATGAGCGGCAGGTGCATTTTCCCTTGTGTTGTGTGATCTGTTCCTTCTCAACATCCTCAAAATTGCCAAGGCTATTCTGGAGCCGTTGTCCTTCCATATGAGCTTTGGATTATCTTGTCAAACTGTAGGGGATTTCATTTTGCTTGGAAGCACAGTAAGTCGGTAGACTTCTTGGGACGAAGTTGGCATGTTTCTAACATCAGAGCTGTTGAGCCATTAACATTTGTGTCTCCCCGTTTCATCACATTCTCTGTTGTGTCTGTCAACACTTCTTTCCGTAGAAACCTGATACACTCATTTGCTCTTACAGTCGAAGCGCTATTCTTTTTCACACAGGGACGCAGCCACCTTCATGTAACTATTCCTGTCATTTTTTAACATTATCTCCCAACAACTCTCTAGGCCGTCAGTGCTCATGGTGTTCAGTGTACTTTCAATCTCCTTTATCGACGTCCCCGACCCCTCAGGAAAACACCACTCTTTCTCTGCAGTTAAGGGTCTGATTCCTTCTGTTCGACTATAGTCTGATGTGGATGATCTTAGATTTTCCATGTTTACCGTATTGGCTGAAAATAAGAATAGTTTCATTCTCCTTTTTCAGTTCTTCAAACCCCTTTTGCTTTTTCTTGTGAGCAAGAACACCTACAGTGACAAAGCCTCCAATATCACGTAGCACAAAAGCCATGCCTGAGACTCCGTCCACTCTTAAGTTTAACGGAATTGCTTCCAAAGTGTCTCCCATAAATACAACTTTTCTGGAGGTTTTTTAGAGTTGTATTTTGTGACATTGAGCTTGTTCCTTTTAATGACAACTTTCTAAGAGGTGTTGCTGGTCATCATTCGGAGCTATTGAATATTGTTGAATTTCCTTTCTAATCCGTTGAAACGTTAGTAGGAATTTTAGTGCTTATTCTGCTAACGTGAGAAATGACATTAGTGCATGTTCAGATTTGAAATATCTTTGTGTCCTGAGGATAAATCCTTAGTTTTTAGGATTTTTCACACTACTAAATTCAATTTCTAAACACTCTCCTATTCAGTATTATATTATCTTTGGTTAGCGTCTATGTTCATAAATTAGATTGCCTAGTTTTCCTCCCCTGTACTGTTCTTGCCTTTTCCTCACATGAGATTAGAATGAGATCAGATTGTTCTGCATTTGGAAAATGAGTTGGATAGCCTTTTGGTTTCCTCTGAGATATTCCCAGTACCATAAAAAAAGGAACACAGTGATAGTTCCTTGTAAAACTATCTGTAACTCCAGTCTTTTGGAGCAAAAAACGTTTGCTTACTAATTCCATTTTGTCAAGGCACTCAAGAAATATTTATTAACATAAAGAATAGAGGCATGGATGAGAAAAGTCTTTCTAAGGAAATCTGTAGCATTTCTTGTGTTTTCCTAAGAGTATTTTCTTAAAGTAGTTCTAGGTTTACCCCCTGCTGCTTCAGGACAACAGCATGCCCTGGGTATCACCATGACTCAACAGAGAGGCCCATTAGTTCCAAATGCTGAATGTCTGCTGAGACGCCACAACCTGTGGAAGTCCAACGTTTACATTAGGGTTCGCCCCGGGTGGTGAGTATTCTCTGGGTTTGGACAAAAGGACGATGACCTGTATCCATCACTAGAATATCATAGATTATTTTCCTTGCCCTAAATATCCTCTGAGCTATGTCTATTCATCCCTCCCCTAAACCCTGGCAGCCACTGATCTTTACTGTCTCCATCATTTGTCCTTTTCAGAAAATCCCTTGGTTGGAATCGTACTACGTGTAGCCTTTTCAGATTGTCCTCTTTCACTTAGCAATGTGCACTGAGGTTCCCTCCACACGTCTTTCCATGGCTCATTAGCTCATTTCTTTTGAGCGCTGACTACAATTCCATTGTCCCGATGGATCACAGGCTGCCCATTCAGCTGCCCAGGACATCTGGGTTCCTTGTGAGTTTTGGCAATTCTGAATATAGCTACTCTACCATCTGTGTGCAGGTTCTGGTGTGAACATAAGGCTTCAACTCCTTTGGGGGAGTATTGGTCATATTACCAGGGCTGTCACGGAAACATCATAATTCAGAAATGCTGTCCACAGGACTCCCTCCTTCATTCTTGGACCTTTGTCCTCTGGGACAATCTGTGACTCAAATATTTGTCTGTGATTTGACAGGCATGCTGGTCCTCCTTTCAGAGCATGGATGGTACAGGCTCCAGGCCACATGTAAGTGTAGGGTCTCAGAGAAATGGAACTGTGATCTTGAGGTGATCTCAGGCCAGAGACCCCAAGCTGAGGCTCAGAGGCTTCATACTCATCCTTGGCAAAGAGGGGCAGGAGAGGGACTGGGGATCCGGGCTCAGGCCCAGGGACATGAGTCGTGCCTCTCTGTTTTCTAATCCACAGCCCCCACCTCCTGCTCTGGTCTCTGATCTGTCCCAGTTAGCACTTGGGCTCCTTCCCCATCTCAGGTGCCCAGAGCAGACCTGGCCCCACCAGCGTGGCCTGTCTGGGTGTCACGTGGGCCCTGCTCTCACCAGAGCCTGTACAAGCTCAGAGGGAGTCTCCCACCCAGTAGCTGCAGATGCCAAGCCTTCTGAGGTGCAGGAGTTTCTCCTAGGATGTGATGCTGCTGGAGGAATCAGTACAGTGGATCCCACTGGAGGGCATTTCCAAGCTCCAGCAGTCCCTTTCCTGGGGAATGTGGACGTGGTGGGGTGGGAACCACTTAATATCTGGTGATGGGCATAGTTCTGAAACGTAGCCTCATCTTCCTGCTGTCAGACCATCTACCCTGGACGCATCCGGGTCAGCACAGCGTCACTGAGCCAGGGAAGGAACGCGCTGCCATTCCCCATATATACAATTTCCACCAGATACGATCATAGAGAGCGCTCAGGGAAAGATAATAAAAGAATGGAGGCGAATAATTATGAAATGATGAGTCTGAGTGTTTATTACCTTTGCTGTGGATGTGATTTACTGAATTGTACTAATATGGGAAGTTCCTACCATTTAATTTTTCCTAATGGCTGTGGTTAACTGCAGAATGCAAGCTGTCCACAGACGCAGCACCCCACTACAGCCGGCTGCCCTGAGCTCCTCCCTCCCCACAGTTTGCAGGCAGCTAGGCCACCTCCCGCTGCACGCACACCAGCACCCTATGTCCCAGCCAAACACAGTGATGAAGAGGAAGCTCAGGTCCAACCCCTGGTCCCCCGGAGCAAGTGTGAGCCGAGACTGTCCGTGTGTGGCACACGGAACTACCTCGATCAAACCCACCTGGAATTGAGCCCCGACCTTGGGCAGAGCCCTGTGCTCGTCATCCTGTGGGTGCCTGATTCAGGGACAGGGCTGGAGTGCAGAATCCAGGGGGCTGCTGGACGGCCGTCCTTAGTCTGCCATGGAATCAGGGTGAAAGGAAACATACCCAACCCCTCTGCTGTTTGACATCAGGATAGGATTTGGTTTCCTTACAGTTACAGTGAAGAGGCAGAGGCAGCCCTTTCCTGGGGTTGGGCAAAAAATCTATGGAAGAGCTTTATAATGGACAACCACTGGCACCCAAAGGGAACAAAGAAACAAGGTCCCTAGAAGCAAAAGGCCCCAAGGCATAGCTGTGTCACCCTCTCGTGTTCACTGGAGGAATGTCAGGAGTGTGAGCTGGAGAGGCTGCTCCTCTGGGAGGGGCAGGGAGGCAGGCTGTGTCCCCAGAAGGGGAAGGTGACCTTGTCTTGCTGTTCTCCTGGTCTGGGGACAGAGTTCTGGGGTGTCAGTCATTCTGAAGTGAGTGGAGCTGAGGCTCTGAGCAAGTCCTGAAGGTGTATGGAGCTTGGAGGACCCCCAGGCACAGGGAGGTCTCCCCAGAACCAGCTGGGCTGTAGATGTGTGTGGATATCAGTACCACCTGAGAACCTCTCATTTCACACCTGTTTTTCTTAAAAATCCTGGGTCCCACTCTCCACACAGTTGCAAATGGGAGTGTCTGATACAGGAATAGTTGTGTCCTCTCTGAGAGGCCAGTGTCCCTAGGCTGCTGGTGCTTGGGGCTGTGTACACAGGAGAGAGGGTAACCCTGCACTGAGTGTCCCAGGACTGGACTCTGCAGCCTCTCTGGCCTGCCGTGGCCCTGGCTTGCCTGGATTCTGCTCTATCTCATCTCTCTGAGCTTTGGTGTCCATCCCTGCCAGGAGGTGCTGATAATAACTGACCAGCACAGCTGTCAGGGGGATTGCATTTCAGTCTGTGCTTAAGACCACCCTGGCAAGAGATGCTGAATTTGCTAAATTGGCATCTCTCCTCACCATGCTTTTATTGATTACAGAGGCTGAAGAAATGGTGTTGGTCAAAATAAGGTACTTCTGGGTGGTGCCATTTTAAGAGGGTCTCTTCAGAATAAAATTGAACAGGTTTCCAAAAGGAAAGTGCATGGGCACTCAGGGCAAGCCTGCTTGGTCCTGACTATGGAGTCCTCCTATGTGCACAGCCTTGACTTTTTACCTCTTCTGCTCTTTTTCAGGAGCAAGGCCCCAAACGGCCTCTTCGGTGGGAGGGACTTATGGACTCCTACACCAGTGGTGCTCAATTTTGGCTGCCTAGGAACCTCCCAGAGATTTTAAATCACCAACGTCAGGCCCAGCTGCAGGGGTTATGCTATAACTGGTCTGGGTTCAGGTAGGCATAGCAGCTTGAAAGCCCTGGAATTATCTTCATGTACTGCCAGGAGGTTACTGAAAATCACAGCAGCCCATGTCATTTCCCCCCTCCCTGGTGTGGTGCAGATAGTAGGTCCCTACTGCCATGGTGTACTACTTGTCTGGCTCTGCCCTGTCTACAGTCTCTGTGCAGAGTCCTGGGCTTGGCTCAACGTCTTGGTCACCAACAGCCATACTTCTGCTCTTCTGTCTTGTCCACATTAACCATCCACTGTCTGGTATCTGTAAGCTGTTACCTGTACCTATCTGTACAGCTGCCATACAATTTGGCTCTGCCTACCTGCTATACGCTCCTCCCTGGAGATGCAGGGTTTCCACCTGTTCATCTGACATTTTGTCTCAACCTTGAGTCTGCATTTCCAGGAAAACCAGCCCTGCCTGTCTGTACCCCTACCTCACCATGCAGCTGTGATAAGGTAAACAGTGTTAGAGTGCTATTGGGTGCCAGGCTCTGGGCTCTCATTTCTTTCTTTCTCATATGGGTTCTAAATAAAGTGGGGTCAATGTCTGAGCACCATGTGCATTCTCCTGGCTTCACATCTTAGGGCTCAGAGGCCAGCTACTGGCCATGAGGATGCTCTTCCCCAGGGTGAAAGCAGGTCCCTTGGGGCTGGCCTGCTTCCCCACATCAACCACTGGCAGGTCTGGGAAGGAGAGGAGGGTGGAAATCAGGATGAGCCCAGTGGAGAAGGGGAGGGATAAGCAAGGAAGGTGGTCTCAAGGCAGGGTGATGGCAAGTGGAACTGTTTGTGTGGTGGGAGAGGGAAACGGAATACAAGCAAGAGGTACCAGATAGAAAATTGAGTCCAGATCCCAAAGGCTGGTCAGAAAGATTTCAGTGTTTTGTCAGCCAGTGGCAACCAAGAAAGGTTTTAGACAGGAAGTTAGCAGGATTTTGAGAGTCCAAGTGTGGTCAGAGGCTCTAGAAGGATGAGGAGGGGAAGGTGGGACATTTAGTTCATCTAGGAAATGGGTACAAGTTTCCCAGGCAAGAGGTCCTCTGGCCTTGAACTACTGCAGAGTCCATGGGAAGAGAAGGGAGAGGAGAGAGAGGTGGGCAGTGTCCCTGTGGGCCCCCTTCACCCATCATCATATCCTGTGTCTTCTCCACAGCTCCCCCCACTGGAGGTACCAGGCATTCAACTTATTTCTGAATTGCATCCCCTTCCAAAGGAATGTTAGCTCCATGGGGGCAGGGATTTTGATCTTTTTTGGTTTGTCTCCTGGAACATAATAGTCCTTCAAGGAGTACCTGTGTGAGGTAAGAGCCTAGAATCAGCTGGACGTGCTTACTGTCTGAATACGTGACACAAGGAGACAGAGATGCTAAATATGCCCCATGGGGTGGAACCAATAATCAAGAGGAGGGCTGTGACAACTACTGCCATGCCACACCTATGCCTGTCACCGATGCTACACATCTGCTGACCCGTCCTCAGTCTGGACCAAAAATCCTGGGAATCAGTCTGATGACATTTCCTCTCCACGCCCACAACAAAACAGCAGAGTGCAAAATCGATCCCTGTTCTAGATGAAGAGTTGGAATGGTTGACCACCAAAATGTCAGCTGGAATGAGCCAGTCTTGCCTGCATCCCCACAGCCCTACCTGGGGACCCAGGCGCCTCTTGTTACCACTGTCATGAGCAATACAATTATCGCTAATGTCCATGTTGTTGCTACTGATGACAATAACAACAGTAACAAGAGCCACCATACAGTCACACGCAAGCACTTGAGCCAGGCAGACGTCAAGGCAGGTTAACATCATTTTATTGCACCCCCTCAAGTCCTAACCAGTAAATATTAACATTTTTGTTTCACAGACGAGGAGTATGATGTTCAGGGAGTTCAGAACCCAGAAGATAAAGGTGGCAAATGTGTCTGTGTCGCAGGCCAGAAGTCTCTTGACCAAGCACGACACATGGTCTCTCACAAACCAGGAGTCCATGGAAGAAGATGAGAGGCAGGTGTAGCAAACTCCGAATCACCTGGAGGAGCAGCAGGCCTGGCAGGTGCAAGGACACAAAGAAACATCCCGGGTCCCCACGGGGTGCGGCCCTAGGGGTGGGAGGGCGGCCCCCTCGCCTGGCTTCTCTTTCAGATGTTCCTGGCCCGCAGCTGAATGGGTCCCACGATGACATCCACCTTCTCCTGGTAGGAGCCCACGTCCCTCTTGGACCTCATGATGCAGCCCCTGCGGCAGCGGGAGAAGGAGTCGTTGGCTCTGCACACCACCATTTTACACTGCAGGTACACCGAGGGGAAGCGCTTCAGGAAGTAGAAGGAACTGAATTTGAAGCGGGCGATGCGAGGCGACGGCTGAGAGTATGATTGGTAGGTTTGGTCCTTCACACACCTGGAAGAAGAGAAAAGGCAGCCCGTCAGCTGTGGATGCATGATCTTCTTCGTGATGCATGTGGGTCAAGCGTGGAACCCCAAGGCTTCCTCTGGGCCAGGAACCCCACGCCCCCTGCTGCACCTTCCTTCCCGCAGAACGTGGGGTTTGGACATTGGCTGTCAGCCTCCGGGAAGATCCCAGCAGCTCTGCTAAGTCAGCAGCATCTTAGAGCAGCAGATCAGCCCAGGGCTTCCACATAGACAAGCAGGCTCCATAGGGTGTGGTGAGCGCTCAGGGACCATGGGCTGGATGGCCCTGGTGACCCAGGTGAGTCAGGGAAGGAGCAGGACCCAGGGAGAGGGCCGCAAAGTATTAGAGCTCCTTTCCTTTCCCGGTCTCAGGGCCAGGCAAGGTGACACTCCACTACTCTCTGGTGTCTTTGGTGGCCACCACCCCCACCCCCAGCCCAGTCCTGCCCTGCCCAAGTCTCTGGGGCCATGTCTCTTGACTCACCTCAACTGGCCCTAAGCCCTGGGTAGCTGTACTTGCCACATGAGCTGGAGTACTCTCCTGTACTCCCTAATCCAATATCAACCATCTCCTTATTCCCTCAGATGCCTCATCTCCACTGGTGTTAGCAGGAAAATTACTTAAGAATCCCCTGAAAGAAACTTCATACTCTGATATGCATGAGGAGCATCTCCCAGCTCTACCCTCAGTCCAGGAATCAGCTTGCATCACCCACTGAGTATCTCTCACAGTAGGATTTGGTGGGGGCGGGGGGAGTAGCAAAGAGGAGAGCAAAGAAACTGGTCCATGAGGTATAGGGTGGAAATTTTTTGCAGGTGGATGGGAGCTGTCACTAAGGCAGCCTGATTCTGCCTGGAAATGTGGCCCAGGGTTCACTCGATATCTTCTTTCTGCCTTCCAGAGCTTCCTTCCTCTGCTTTCAATGCACTTTCTCTCAAATACCATGTTCTTTTTCTCACAGGAGTCACTTTAGCAGCAAAGGTGAGAGAGAAAGTACCCAGAACCTCGTCAGGAAGTAGGACAGTTGTAAATGAGGTCAGGGTAGTCCTGGGGCTACTAGGAAATAATTGCATTTCCCATATAACTACAACAGTCAGGGTGGTCTGTGTAGGTCAGAGCTCCAAAACCCAGGCTGCACTTCAGAATCCCTGGGGGACATTTTTAAAATACAGATACTCAAGCCCCACGACAGATTAAGTAAAGAGAATGTGCAGGTGGGGCCTGGGCACGGATGTGCTTGAAGCTCCAGATTCCTCTAATGGGCATCCAGGTGGGTGATCTTGTTGGTGCTCAGGTATAGTCAATGAGTCCCTGTACTCCAAAGACAGCTGGATTCACATCTACCCCCACATGCATCCTCTCCCAAGGAAATTGCATTATCTTACATACATATATGCCAGAATTTGACTGAAAAGAATCATTTAGCAAAGAAGAACCAAATCACTCATTTGTGTTAATCTCAATCACCTGACATAAACTCAAATGTCACTTTGTTACTATTTGCAGAAAGAGAATATGGGTAAGCTTCTCCCCACTTTTGCTGCCAAGGGGGCTGCTGTGAATTGAACCAGTGGCATAGACTAAACAAGACAAGCCTCAACACCTATCTCAACACCTATTCAAACTGACCCTGGAAAAAGGTACTGTTTTCAGTAGCTCAGGGAGGTGTAAAATTTAACCTCCTGACCCTGATTCCTTAGAGAGCCCCTTAGCCTATCAGTACAACCTCTATATTGTACTTCTATGTGATTGTTACTGAGGTGTCAAGGTCAAATTATAATCCAAGAAATGGTACACACACCAATGGACAAAGATGAAAGGATAGGGATGGGAGTTGTACATCCCAATGTCCCAGAACCCCTTGATGAGCTCAGAAGAGGCAAATCCCACCTCACCAGAGTCCTGTCACCCAGGGAAGGAGGACTGTAGTAGAGGAGCCCAATTTGGGCACCACTGACCCCAGCCTGGGCACCATTGACCTGGTCTCTGCATCTCTTGAGCTTGGTTAGAACCACCATTCTCAGCTGCTAGGTCAAGAGATCCTGGTTACCCACAACATTCCTTGTGGATGACCTGCCATGCATGCTCTTTGCCCAGGGCCCCAGCTACTCCTTCCCATTTCATCCTCCCTACCACCTATGATGTGGGCATCACTATTCTCATCTTATGGGTGAAGAGACTGGCTCAGGGAGATATGATTGCCTGCCCAGAGTGATGCACCTGGTACATGACAGAGCTGGGATCTCAATCTTGATCTGCAAAATCAAGGCACACATGTCTTCTTATGGAGTTTGGTCCCCTGGGTCTAATGCCAGTTACAGCTAACCTGCTTGGTGACCCCTGGTGACTCATTCACTTCTCCACACATCCATTTTCCTATATGTTTAACCAGGTATGACAACCTGACTGGTTAAGTTGATCTATCAGAACCCAAATCCTTGAGACTTTGAGCTACTCATGTTTGAATTGTCAGGTGAAGGTTGACATTTGCCCCGTGAAGACACTCCTTACCCACTCCGGATTAGATCGTAGGTCAAAGATGTAAAGTCATTGGAATATGGGGATGCCACGCAGGTATCCACAAACAAGGCTAAGGAGGCATCAGAATGGATGATCTTAGCCTGAAGGTACAAGTTCTGGTTTAGGTCCACATAGTATGGTGTGCTGGTCACCGGATATAAAAATGAAGAGGATGTATAAAAGGAAATGTTCACGTCAAAATTGCCATACTGCACTTCCTTGACCTCGATGTTGTCATTAGTAATGTACATGGTGTCAACCCAGGTGTTCTGGAGCATTTTGCAGCTGATGTGAATGTGGAGGTCCTTCTTCCTCTTGATGATGGCACTTGGAACAGCTACTTTGAGGAAGTTGGAATAGGTGATGGTATCATTATCGACCTGGGAGAGGAAGACAGGAGAGCAAAGTCAAGTAAATGTCACCTGCTAAGGGGAGCTCACTGCTGATTTAGGTTACCATGAGAGGGAAGTGACTCAACCAGACTTCAAACCCCTTACAGGAACACACAGAGAAGGCACATACCTATTGCCATGGCTCCAATTATCTGGGCTGGGCATGCTGCTTAACTAGTAGGACTCCCTTCTTTCACAGAACCCCTTCCTCTACTATGTGATGGGGACCGCAGGTGGGACAGGTATTGGGGCCTCCTGGGAGCAGCTCCCCATGAGAAGATGGGTAAGTCTGATGACCCCTTGCCCTACTGAATGGCCAAGCTGAGTCCAGACTCCATGGCTCAGGGCTTTTCATACTTGCTTTGTTTCATTCCCACTGTGGCTGGGAAAAACCAAGGGAGGAGGCCATGTATTGAGGGAGGGGATGGTAGGATTAGTTCTCACTGTGCTGTTTGGATAGTTTGGTAGCTATTGCAGCTTGGTGTCTAAGACTTACAGGAGTGGAAGAGACACAGGGTGGAGTTCTAGCTGAAATGGGTCTCTGATCTCTGGGGTAGGGGCTCCCCCAGAATCTCATGGGGACAATTGAGCAAAACGAGAACACTTCCTGTCACACTCTGCTTTGTCACTCCCCATACCATGGGATGGATTCCTACTGTGTCTTTTAGCAAGCAGCAAATTCATAAGAATGTTGGTCTCTCACACCATTTGATGTGCCTAATGGTGACTTTCTGGGAATGAGAGTCTTGTACCCAGTGGTCTGTGAGCATCTCAAGGAAAAAAATGATGCGATCGGGGCTTGGTACAGTGTCAATGATACTGTCAGGAACATCAATAAATACCATAAATGATGAAAGGTATTGGGTGCAGGGCCCAGCAAAAGTACCATGATGGAGGAAGAATGGGGCCCAGATGGCTGAGAGGATACAGGTGAATGAGGCCTCTGGAAGTTCCATGGTCATGATCATTTGGCCCCAAGTTAGATAAGCACAAGCCTAGTCATTGCCAGGCAGAAACAGGGAGGAACACTTTCCCTCCCAATGTGGTGATGGTCAGAAGCAAACTTCTTTCTGCTAGCCAGGTATGAGTTCCCATAAGTAATGGATACTTTGGCAAAAACAAGCACAAAAAGAACACCATGGTGGCCAAAAAAGAAGTCCTAAAATGTGAGGCCAAATTACTCTTAAGAAAAAAAAAAAAGAGGTTTTTCAAGTAGTCACATTTAGTCATACACCCTGTCAAGAACAAAACTCCATTCCTGGTCATTTGGGAGATTGGACAAGTTCTCTACTCAAGCCAGCACTTGAACATCTTAAATATCATTGTTCTTCAGAACGGTGTGTGTTGGAAAGGCTTTCCCTTCATGCCTGCAGTTGCATAACTCAACTCTGAATTTGTCTCTTCCAGAAAAATGTATGAAGAGAGAAGAGTTTAACAAATAATTTAAAATGGTTTTGCCATCCCTTTTTCTTCGTTGGGCAGCCAGGGAGGTGTCTGCAGCCCAGGCCTGTAGGGGAGTGTCAGAGTCCATACTCTGGACTCAGGTCCGGGGAAGGCATCCCTCAGGTGGGGTGGAGAGACTGCATGTCTCCTATGCCCTCCATCCATGCAAGGAAAATTCACTGTATTTTCTAAAAATGTAAAGAAAAAAAAAGAGTGGGCTTTATATGTGAGTGCCAGTGGTTGTCAAAAGAAACCATATACATTTGACTCTGTTACCCCTTCAAAGACAAGCTGAGGTGCCTTTAGTTTAATTCTGTACGCTAAATCTAAGACTTCCTGGAATTCACATTTGTCTATGGCTTCCATGCTCAAGCTAAATTCTGAATCCATTCCAAGCAATGAACATGGAATGGAAGTTTATTTCTTGATCACAAGAAGCAGTTCTGACTTTAGATTAAAATTCATTTTTAGATGTCTGCTCAGTTTGGAAGGAACTCAGGATGTAATGGGACATCTTACAGATAAGTAAGTCCCACCTTGACATCCCTCTCATGTGGTGGGGAGACCTTGCCTACTCAGCCATGAGAGCCAACATTCGCCTGACAGCACTCAGTGAGGCTCCTGGGGGAGCTGTGTGGATGGCTCTGGCTGGGGATCATGCCAGTCCACCTTTGAATCCTGGATCAGCAGATCATGACCACGTGGCCTCGGGCAAGTGGCTTACCTTCTGTAAGCCTCCATTTCCTTATTATTACATGGGGATGAAAGTTGCCCTGAGAATTTCAAAAGTCATTAGAATTTATTTCAGTGGCTGGCATACAGATTAGCAGTTTATAACCTGATTACACAGGGGTTAGGCTCCATACCAGCACCACTGGGAGCTTCCAGGATGAGTAAAACAACAGCCCTGCCCTGAGGCACTCAGTCCAGTAGAGGATGGCAGGTATTTAAATTAATGGAAGAATGAGAGTGTAGCATGTGCAGGCCACCATGAACCACCTTACAAGAACCAGCATCGGCACGTTGCTTTGGTGGCTTCTAATGGAGACGAAGGAACATCGATGGGGTGGCTCAGACGTCAGAGTCTCTGGGCTGTACTTCTCCAACCAGGAGGGATAATCATCTTTGGTGTACTGACTCCCACTGACTAAACTCATGGCAGGCCTGAAATACAGCACACTTAAATATAAAAGCAGGGCTGCCTAGAACTTCTGCACGCTGTGACTGGTAGGTACCCTTCTCTGAACGTAAGTCTCCCTATCCATTCAGTTCATTTCAGAAGGAGATCTGATATCTGAGAAAAAGGAGCCAGGTGGCCACAGTGGTAACTGTGGACTGTTAGGCTTAGGCACCTACCCATGGCTGACAGGCCAATCTGCTTGGCTAAATGACTCCCCTTACTCTCCCACTGTGTCTTATGTGTCAAAGGATCAGGAATGACTTTGCCAGGTAACAAACAGTGTCATCTTAGCACCTAGCTTAGTGATGGCTCATAGCAAATGCTCAGTAAGTCTTTGGTGAATGACAAATTGATGCCCTCTGAACCTATGGGTCATGCACATTGAACATACTTGAGCATTTCATGTTACGTATTTACTGCAGTCCCAAGCCTCATAAAAATATTCGCACTATGTCTGTTCCCTTACAGATAATATCTTGAAATGATTCTTTAGGTGTCATCCCCAAATTCAGAATTTAGAGTAGATGATTTCAAATAAATCTACATAGAATTAAATGCAACCATTGTAAGCATGTAACTCAATGAGGTTTGACAATAACCATAACAAGAAGGTACAGAACATTTCCATGAACTTCACTCCTTCCTGACGCTTGGAGGCAGTCTCCTCCAACCAGATCGGCTTTCCATCAGACATTTATTCCCCATTCCTGGATTTTATAGAAATGGAATCACAGAGGAGGTACTCTTGTGTGGTTGGCTTCTTTCACGAAGTGTAAGGTTTTTGAGATTCTCAGTGTCCAGTGTTTGCCCTACCACTTTTTGGCCAAGTGGCCTTGGCCAACCTGCTTGACCCTTCGAGGCCCAGCCTCCCTATTTTTAAAGTAGGGTAACAATGAGAGAACACTTGATGGGCAACCGAGGGGTATGACACCAGCTAATCCTAGTGTCTGGCCCTGAGAGGCTGAGCAACCATCCAGGTTGCTCAGGACTGAGGTGTTTTGTGGAACACAGGACTTTCTCATGCCAACATCTGCAAAGTCCCAGGCAAACCAGACAGCTGGTCACCCTAGATGGTGATAGCTCAGCTGCAGAGGCTGGTTTATTGTGAAGCTAATAAAGCCTCAGCCTCAGGACCTCCCCTGTGCCCAGGTTCTTTCAAGGCCTAGCAGTGTACTGGCACAGCCATATGTTTTTGTAAGATTTATAAGTAAGATATGTTTGCATTCTTCTGCTTCATGAGGTACCCTTCCCTCTCACCAACCCCAATTCCAAACTATATAAGCTTCAGGCCCTACAAAACCTGGAGCTTCTATGGTTATTGCTGATGTGAGTGGCAGCCTGCCATCCACTCTCTGTGCCTGACAGTGGAGTGGAAAATAGCCTGCTGACCTTCCTTCCTCATTCTTCCATTTGGAAGTGGCTGTAACTTGTATCATGCCACTAAACAGATTTAAATCTTCACCCTAATTACACCGGATATACCATCATCATATCTTTGGGTTCCCCAGAATTCAAGAAACAGCATACATCCTCTGTCTCAGTAGGAGAAAGAGTAGGAAGTCCTAGACTTACCTGCTCGATGGTGCCGCAGCCTGAGTACGGAATTTTGAATGTCACCTGGCTGGCCGTTATTTGGGGCTGACACTGGTAGCTTTCATTCAAGGTGGGAATGACAACCTCAGTGTCAGGATAGCCCAGGGATCGGAGATAGCTCCTGCTCACGCTGGCTTGCATATGGTTTGGCAGACAAAGCAGCTCTGGTGGCCAAGGGCAAACAATGCAGACAGTCAGCACCCCAGCAAGCCCACTAGGCACTCCTCCCGTATAAAGATGCAATGACCAAGATGGTGGACAGAGATGGCCCACATCAGAATAGGCCTCACCACAACCCCTCAAATGCTACATGGCTCAGGTCAGTGTCCTTCTCACAAGGCCCCTTTGAGGGCACAGGGACTTTGGATTCCCCTGATGGAGAAATGGAGGCAGGATGTGAAATGAGTAAAATGTTTTTGCCAACCTATCATTTATCCGTAAAGTAATGCTCCAGTTGAATGGTGGAGATATTATAAAGTCTTTAGCTATGGAATGGGTCAATGCTTAAAATCCTGACTGCAAAAGAGAGCTCAGACATCACCTTACCCAGTCCCTAAGCCAATCTGTAAATCAACCCATTTAACAGCTCAAATTGTGACCACTAGCTGGAAGTGGCTGAGTGACTGGCTTAGTCTATCTTCAGATAGAAGCCAAATATGCTAAGTCTCCAGACACAATCACAGTGGCCAGGTGGTCACTTGTATTTTTGATATTGACATTCCACCATATGCTGAAGGTATGACCTCACGTCTTATATTTAGTCTGTGCTGATCACAGTAAGACCACCACACTGCCCATCATCCAGTTCTGACCCTTGACCTCATTTCTGGGCAGCCAGAGTCCCAAGACCACTGCTCATGGCCCCTTTCAGCACCAGATCAAGCCTTGGTGACCTGACAAAGCTGCTCTAGTTTCTTATTTTGCAACCACAGGAGGGTTGAGCAGAGGTGTCGCCCACAACGAGCCCCCATGAGAGGACTTACTGGTGTTATCATCGGAAGGACTGGAGTAGTAGTTAGCCTGGAAGCCCTTCCTCGTGACGCTGCCATCACTGACGAAGCGAATGGACATGAAGTTCGATGACGAAGTGAGAGAGCTCTTGGCTCCATCACAAACACGGGCAATCAGAGGGGAACTATGGGATGGGCCATCGAACACTTCAATATAGTCGTAGTTACAACCACCTTCAAGCCTGCAGGGACAGAATACAGTTTTGGCTTCGCTTTCAACCAGGATTTGATGCAGGGGGTCAGATCTCAGGGAGGGGGGGTGTCACATCTTTGTGACAAAATTCATAGTTGAAAAATAATAGAATGATATTCACCTCCCTGTGACTTCCACGCATGGATCTTCGTCCTAACTTTTGGGGTCACACATATGCAATCTATAGCCCCTCTCCTGACACCCCTTTGAATCATGAAAGGAGGGATCACAACCTGCCTTCAACTTTCTTCAAAAGGAAACTGGTTTCCCACAGAATAAAATAAATATTCATGAATCCACAGTGATAGAAATAAATAACCAAACTAATAAATATCGGACAAGTCAAATAACCTCTCTGAAGATTAGGTGGTCAACCTTCCTCCATAGGATTGCATGAGCTTTAAGTATAGTCTCTGAAATCCAAAATGAATTGTAATGATGAGGAGATTAAAATGAAACTGTATCTTTTGCAAAGAGATAGCAACTGAATGTCCAAGACAGAGATGTGCAAGGCCACAGCAACCAGAATGCATGAGAGAAGGCTATTGTGTTCAGTAATGGTTGTTACAGAAGAAATAATGGCACCCCGTTTCTGTGACACCAGAAAATACTCATACCTCTGTATGGTCACCCCCTCCTTGGACAAATCATAGATATTTTAAAATATTATTTATTTATTTATTCATGAGAGACACAGAGGAGCTGTAAGCCCGATGCGGGATTTGATCCCAGGACCCCTGGATCACGACCTGAGCTAAAGGCAGATGCTCAACTGCTGAGCCTCCCAGGTGTCCTGGACCAATCGTATATTAATGTGGCTATTTGTATATTAATTGATGCTATTTCCTCTGCTTAAAGCAGTGATTCCACTCTTCGTGGAATGAGGAACAGATAAACCGGCCTCTGCAGCAGAGATTTCTCTACCTTTGCTTGACCCCCCAAAACTCACCTCCTCAAAAAAGGAGGCAGTGAGGATAAAAGGGTTAAAAAAAAAACTGGTGTGGTTAATAGGATTCTGTGCGCTACTATTACTCCTAACAGTCATCCTCCCCATTGGATAACATTTTCCAAGTATGTTCATCTATTTCTCTTTCATGATCTTTCCAGTACCCAGCAATGAGAGGAAAGGAGATATTTTATTCCCTTATTTTGAGGGTCAGGAAACTTAAGTGATTTCCTGTGGTCACACAGCAAATCCATGACAGACCTGGGACTTTGAAGCAGGGCTGTCATCCTGGCCCCACCTCCACGGGCTGCCTCTGTCCTCAGTGAAAAAAATTGAACCCGTAAGAGAACATGTTAATTGGGCCAACATCTCTCCTGAAGGGCTAGATACCATGTTCTAAACTATCTGCGAGGTGCCCCACCTATTCTGCTTTGCACCCACACACTTACTGGACATCTTTGAAGACAACAGTCACGTGGTAGTTGTTTGGGACTTCAATGTCCCACACACATCTGGCGTTGTTTGGATAGTTCCCGGGATAGAATGGGCTGGAAAAGTGCCCTGATGGCTGGGACATGAAGCCTCCGCAGGAAGAATTTGCTACTGGGAAGAAATGGAAAAATGTGGAGGGCCCTCAGAGCCCACTATACGGTCCCTTCAGGGAAATTTTTAAACAACCCCGTAGACAGAAACTCAGCAGGAAGTGGCATAGACCCAGACTGTCCAGGGAGCCTCTACTTACGGAAGATGTCTCCTCGTTTTTGTCACTGTCCCCCAACCCTCTCCCCTGGTGCCCCACCCAGTGGCACTGTCATTGAGAAGAAGGGAAGCAGGGTTTGTAGGGAGCCCAGAACTTACTGTTTGGGCTTGTGACATCTTGAATAAGAGCTGTTGACAGAGAGAAAAGATAACAGTCAGTTTCCTCGGATGGTTGGCACAGTTGTTCAGTGCTCACCTGCTCTGTGCAGAAATGTGCCAACCCTGGGTTCACAACCCTTGCCCTCAGAGAGCTCACAGCCTGGAGTGGTGGACGGGAAAGAGCAAACTGCAGCCTAACAGGATGGGGCTGTGATCAGGGTAAGCCCGGATATGGTGGGAGCCCAGAGTGTTGGCTCCTGACCCAGACTGAGCAGAGAAAAGGGACAGGTAATTGCGGGGCGGGGAGAGCAGGAGTCAAGCAAAAAAAGTAGAGAGGGGGGTTCCATGCAGAGGGAATAGCCTGTGCAAAGGGACCAGGCCTGAGAGTAATAGCACACTTAGGGAACATCACTGTGGATGGAGCAGGGAGGGGAGAGGAAACCAAACAGATGCAGGAAGTGGATCATGGAGAGCCCTAGAGACTGTCCTCAGCTATGGGGATCTGCACCCCGACAGCCCTGAGGAGTCACATGAAGGGTCCAAGAGCATGGAGGCTGGGACTGACTTGGGATTTCCTAAGGACACCCCCTGCTGCCATGTGAAGAATGGAGATGGGGGTGGGGGGCAAGGCTGAGGTGGGGATCGAGGGGAAAGATCTGAGGAGCCAGGAGTGGGCTGAAAATGCTTAGAGCAGGTTGAGCAGCAGCTCCAGGTGAGCAATCAGGAGCTTTGGCTGGTTACATGGAGTTCAGTGAGGAAGCAGCACCCACTGACCAGAGTCTGGTGTCCGAGGGGACAGGCAAGACCTACACGGGAGGCTGGCCCTTCTTAGGGACCAACCGGAGATCTGACTCTTAGGCTGGCCAGGTGACTGATGGTCAAAGAGGAGCCCAGGGAGAGGGCCAGCCCTCCTCGGGTGGAGACACCAGCTGCAGGGGACACCAGTGCCAGGGAAGGCATAAGGGGCGATTCCTGGGAGAGTGGGTAGCATGCCCGGCACCAGCAGCAGAGAGGGCCAGCCAGGCGGCTGGGTGGAAATCACGGGTTCTTACCAGGCGTTGTTGGGTCAATTCCTGAAAAGAGATAGGAGAAAAGGGTCAGTCACTGAAGTGTACCTGGAGGAGGGACCAGATTGTGGCAGGGACACACCTGTGTGACTCAGTCTGACCTTTTTAGTGAGTGCACCATGACTCGTGGAGTTACTGCTATGGAGATCTGTGTTACCAGGGGGAGGCCTTGGGAAGGTCTCCCCAGCTTCTCCCCCCGCCTCATCATCGCTTGAGGGTGATGCCATTAGTGCCACAGCCAAGGTCACACCATCACTTAGTCCTCATTTCTCACTTGTCTTGAATTGTTCTAAGGCTTTACACACATGAGCCACTTAGGTTTCTAATCGCCATTGGCAGCAGGTGCATCATGACCATCTCCTCTTTGAAAAGGAGGAAACTGGCTTACAGACATGACCTCATAGCTAAAGGTTGCAGAGCAAATGTAAGGGTGAGAACATACACATATGCCAGCTGTGTGGCCAGCAAAACGGCCCCAGGGCCTGAGACAAAGTGGTCCCTGCATGGTCTCCCAGAGGGGGAAGGCCAAGGGCACAGCTATAAAGCTCCTGTCCACCTCCACCCCCAGAACTCAGCCACAAACACCATCAGCCACCAGCCCTTAGCATCCCCTCCGTAGTAGGTCAGAGGAGAAAGGGGCCTTCCACAAATGACACCTTGTGGTACCTGAGCAAATGACTGCAGCATCTTCACTGTGTGCACAATTATGGGAGAACCAGCCTTGGTTCCAGCACTGCCAGAGGGTAGATTCGGTCCCTGAGCATGCTACGCCGTCCAGGGTGATGGGGCCAGAGCCCTGCCCAAAATAGGCGTTTCCCGGGGCTGATACTGCATATCCACACCTCAGCTGTCTGCAGACCACCTGGGCATCCTGAATGTCCCAGAAATCATCACAAACCGTCCCCCACCTGCCACCGTGGTAAATTTCCACACGCCCGGCACATGCATTATAGGAGACGTTGGAATTGACTAATCTCAAGCTGGCATCTGAAAGACAAATGGAATAAGAACTGATGACCATTCCCACAACAGATCTCAAAGGCCAAATACCCCGTGGGCCTTTCTCACCCCCAAAGTCACCAGGGGATTGATCAGGGGACGAACATCTCCAAGATCAGCTGGAACGGGCTAAAGACACCACAGAGCTAAGACCCCCCTCACCCTTCAGATGGGGACATGCTAGCTCAGCAAGATCAGTCACCAGGTCACCTGGGAAGTGGCAAATCCAAGGCCAGGGTGTGTCCACTACTCCCCACGGCTCTCAGCCTTGGTTTACCAGAGTCGGCTGTGAGATAAGGAGGAAGGGCAGCACATGGCTGGAGCCATTCTTTGAATTTACATAAGAACCATGACACACCCAAAAGCACGGTTCACCTAAACACACCGAGCCTCGAAGGTCACTTCTGTTGGATTTAGTTCAAACGCACCTCTAGGAAAGGAGTTATACCAAGCAGAAAAGCCGATGTTTTGGACACTGGCATCACTTCGAAATCGAACAGTCATTCGGTTGTAGGAAGAGGTGAATGTTTGCCTGGTGTCATTACAAATTTTCCCCAGAAAGTTACTGTTATTCAGTGATCTATCAGAGATTTCAACATAATCAAAAGCGCAGTTACTATGCATCTCCAGCCTGTAAGGAAAAAAAAAGTGGACTCATATTGACATTGAAATTTCTATTGTTCCTATATTTTACAGATAGTTTGGGCTTTGATGAGTGATGTCATTGAGTCTGAAATTTTCTTTGTGCTCTTCCTCAATCAGATCACAGGGCTTCCCTATGTTGCCCTGATGCTTCATGGTAGGATCAGAGCAACGTAATGTCACCTGAGAGTGAAAAAGCATCCATGGAGGACCATCCTTCACCGGATGATCTGAGTTTTACTTACTGCAGACGGTTGAAGCCCAGATTTATGCGGTAGCCGGGGTTCACTTCTATTTCCCAGACACACTCAGCGTTGTTGGGGTAGTATCCAGGGTAGGATGGGCTTGAAAAGGTCCCACTGGCATTGAATAAGAAGCCACCACAAGCTGTAGACTGTCCTATAGAGGAGACAGAGAGCGACACCCCAACATGGCAGGTGTCAGGTGTGTTATAACAAGCAATTGTTTTCTGGGTAAGAGTCCTCAGGCTTCATCCTCCCATCTTACAACATGACTCAGTTTTTCCTCTCTCAGGCCTGGTCCTCGGCTGCCCACATTGGGGGCCTTGATCTGAGGATCTACCTAGAAAAGCAGCTCTCTGCCAAGAGGTGACCCAAGCTTCAGAGGGAACATGGGTCCCCTTGTAGTAAAAATCCCAAGAAACAACAAAGTGATTATTGTCATTGTCCAGTGGAGGACAGGGATATCGTGGCTGAGCTAAGCAGGAGGGGTGACCCACGGAGAGCTCTCTGCAAAGTAATTTATTCTGTAGGGTCTCCCGCCAGCTGACAAGAAGCAGTGGAAAGTGGGGTCGAGAGGATGGTTTCTGCCACAGAAAGCCTGGGCTTGCATCTTGGCTCTGCCTTTACCAGCTCCATGATCTTGAGCAAGTTACTGAAACTCTCTGCCTCAGTTTCTTCATTTGAAAAAATGAGAGGGCTAATAACTAGTATCTGCCTCATCAGATTCCCATGTGTATTAAATGAGACAAGACACGTGAACCTCGAAAGCAGTGCCTGGCACAGCGTACGCACCCAACAGTATTAGCTCTTATTATTTATCACATAATGATAAATAATATTAAGCATTCAAACTTTCGTTGGTCAGTTTAATAGACCATTTAAAAATATTTAGATACTCGGTGGTGATATAAATTGAGTTTGGTTCTTATCCATAGGTCTGTTTGTGTGCTATTGCACACTGTACAATTTGATGGTTTTTAGTATATTCGGAGTGCTAAAGCCATCACCGCAGTCATTTTAAGAGTATTTTTGTCACTCCAGAGAGAAACACTGACCCAACAGTAGTCATTCTTCTTTGCCCCCCCCAGGCCAAGGCAACCACTAATGTACTTTGTCTTTACAAATTTGCCTATTCTGAACATTTCTTATATGTACAATCTTACAATATGTGGTCTTTTGTGACTGGCTTCTTTCACTTAGCATCTTGTTTTCAAAGTTCATCACTGTTGTAACATATATGAACAAGCAGCAGGACTTCACCTCCCTCTATTGCTAAGTAATATTCTGCTGGATACATGGACCATATTTTGTATATCCATGCACTGTGATGGACATTCAGTTGTTTCCACTTTGGGGCCATTGGGAACAAAGCTGCCCATCTCTGAGCAGTCATATGTGAGTTTCTGTGTGGACACGTGCTTCCCTTTCCCCTAAGTATATGCCTATGAGTATAATCACCTGGTCATAGGGTAATTCTCTGTTTAACTTTTTTGAGGAGCCACCAGACTGTTTCTCAAAGCAGATGTACATTTTATATTCCCATCAGCAGAGTGTAAGGGTTCTGAATTCTTTGCCTCCTCACCAACACTTGTCATTACCCGACGTTTTTATTCTAACAAACCTACTGAGTGTGAAGTAGTATCTCTTTGTGGATTTGATTTGCATGTCCCTGATGGCTAGTGATGTTAGACATATTCACATGTGCCATTGACCATTTGTATATCTTCCTGGAGAAATACCTGTGCAGATCCTGTGCTCATTCCTTCATTGGGCTATTAGACTTTTTATTGTTGACTTGTAAAAGTTCCTTATGTATTCTAGATGCAAGTCTCTTATCAGATGTATTATTTACAAATATTTCCTCTCCTTCCTTGGAAAAACAGTGTTTCATAAGGATAATTTGGCCTTTAATATATGCCTACCTATAAATTCTATTTCTACATTGGGAAGTAATGAAAGATGAGGCTAAAGTTTCAGAGCAGAAGATATGCATTATAGATTTCTAAAAATGTAATAGGGGCAATTATAAAATAAAATTAAAATGTTACTGCATGTGATTACCTAAGTATATAAAACAGATTTAGAAAGAATTAATTCTTTTGTTCTGTGATTAGTAATTGTTTAATTAAATCAGGATATAGCCATAGAATGGAGAACTGTGTGACCATTAAACTTTATGGTATAAAAATAATTTCAATGCCATAAAAAGGTTAATGTTAGGGACACTAAAAAAGTATCCTATACTCAAGTGAAAAAGGATGTTATAAGGGAGGGTATAAAGCGTGCTGTCATTTGTGCATATGTGCATGCTGATGCATGTATCAAAATGCCAATTGTGATTAAATGTTCACCCATTCATCCATGTGTTCACTTATTCTTTCTAGAAACATGTTATGCCAGATACAAAGCTAGGTAATAGGTATACAAAAAGGTAAAAGGCAGATATGGTCTCTGCCCTCAGGAAGTATACAGTTTGGCATAAAAGTCATGGATGATCTTTTGTAAATAGACATCTGATGTTGTAAGTCCTTAGCATAAAACTTGTCAACACATCCAAATGTCCTTAAGATAAGGTCAGAGTCCTAACCTGTGCACAAAACTCTGAATGGTCTGCCAATAGCCAAGCTCCTTCCCACCCAGGCCTTCAAAGTGTTCCTTCTGGCTGGAAGACATGTCAGCAAATGAGTCTGCTTCCTCTGTGTGCCTCAGCATAAGCAGCATCTTGTACAGAATGCCCTCATCCCTTGATCAAGTAAAATCCCTGATAATATGCCCTCTTTACACACTGAACCTCCCCACTGAAGGACCTGTTACACCTGTAATTACATCATAAATCCAGTAAAAGATATTAACTACTGTGAGCCATTTGAGGGGGGAGATCAGTTTCTCTTTTCAAACATTCTGAAAATTTACAACATGCTTGAAGGCCATTGGACCATATGTACAGCAAAGAATACAGCAAAGACCTTAAAATATTTCACATAAGAAGAGTCAGTATTTGTTAAGTACGTTCTATATACCAGGCACTATGTTAACTTTAGTCCAGTAAATTTATTACTTTCCTACAGGAAAAATTGGGAAGATATGCAAAGACTTATAATGATATTCTGCATCAGAGGATCATTCATAATAATGAAGAAATATAAACATGTAAATGTCCAGCAGTTGGGGACTAGCTAACTTGTGGGGGGTCAGAGCTATGTAATGAGACCAAAGGCAGGCAATTAAAATGATGGGAAGAAAATATTCAATGACATACACAACTGGCCATATTTCTTAAGAGTCTTGGAAAGCAATTGAGCAATAGCCACTCTGGGATGGAAAATTTACTTGTAAAGGATTGATTAGTTGTGAAATGATCCATTTATTGTCTCCCTTCCTTCTCTCAGAGCTTTTGAGATACCCCAAGAGACAAAAGCCTTTAAACGATTCTTTGAAGAATACCTTATTCTATTTCCTTGAAGAAGGGGAAGTAGAACTCCTTATTGAAACAAAACTTAACCGGGTGGAAGGGGATAAAAAGGTTGCATGTCTGGAAGGTAGAGGCAGGTTGTGTGTGTGCATGCAGCTTGGGTGCAATGTATGGGGGGGCAGGTTTGGGTAGGTTACATGCCCTTGTTCAACTGGGCTGTGCATTTATAGGCATCTACTGCATGGACAGCCTGCCTGGGGAGAAGAACTCCATTCCCTCGGGTAGAAAAATGTGATACCTACCATGAGTGGTTGTAGATGAAGGGCGCCACCAATCTAGAAAGAAAATGAAATAATTTTAGGACTTTAGTGGAAAAGTTTTCATTCCATGTTCATTAGTTTGGTAAGGAAAGGTCAATGGTAACTCTCATTGGAGGACCTGTCAGGACTTGTCAGGTGGTGGACAATTACATCCTACACTGTGGATGGCCCAGATGGGCTAGAGTATGGTGCTTGTACTTCCCAACATACTCGGCACTGACTGTTTTCACCATGGGGTAGAGAACACTTGGAGATGGCTCTCTCAACATGAAGGGATTCTGGAACACACAAGCACTACTAGGAGTTTATATGGGCATGTTTCTCAAATGATCCCAATTTTGACTGAACAGTTACTTTCTTCTGAAATAACCAGAGGGGACCAAAAGCCCTTCCACCGCAGAATCTTTGAGCAAATCCTGGCAGCAGGCAGGTGCATGAGACCCAGATGGGCCGGTAATCTCAACTAAGTAGGAGCCAAGGTCCTGGGGACTCAGCTGCTGGTCACTGTAGTGAATACCAGAGTCCTCCAAGAGATGAGCCTCGTCCTATCTTCCAATTCTAGAAACGTGAGAGTCGGATTCCAGACATGATTCATGCTGAGCTGGGCTACAGCTACTCACCTGTCGTAGTAGGAGGGCTTTCTGTAGATGCTGCAAAGGAAGAAGACACATCATCAGTTTCTGTAAATGCTGTGCAGGAAGAAGCCTCTCAGGCTCCAGACAAACAAAAACTCTGAGGGACTGTCCCCGCTAGAACCAAGAAAGACTTTCTGGGAGTGGTTGTGAGGAGCAGAGCTGGTAAATACCCCCAAGGAACAGTGCTGTGGAATTTGTTCTCAAAATCTTTATGCCCATTCACACACTGATACTCCACAGGCACTTTAAAGAAGGTGCTGTAGTTCACCCATAAAACTGAGGTACACCAGGATGATGGGTGATGCAGGGTCCTCTCAAGCTATGAGGGAAACCCCTGCCCTTCAGTAACACTCAGAAATACGAGAAAACAGTGAAAGAAAAAGAGTTTTTCTAGAAAAAATAACAAAAAAACCCAGAGGGCCAATATCATGAGGACCCACCTGAGCAAATGACACTTGCGTCCTCTGAGTGCCTGCAGTTGTGCAAGTTCCAGCCATTGTGGGGGCAGTTCCACAGGTAGGACTCATTCCCAGAGCAGCGCAAGTCATCCAGCACAATTGGGCCCGAGCCCTGACCAAAGCGGGCATTTCCTGGAGCTGATGTGGCCCAGCCACAGCCCAGCTGCCTGCAGACTACGTTGGCATCATTGGTGTCCCAGCTGTCGTCGCACACGGTGCCCCACGAGCCTCTGTACAGGACCTCCACGCGGCCCTGACACCGGTCCCCTCCGTTCACCAGCCTCAGAGCCAAACCTGTTTCATTCCCTAGCAGGACAAAGAACGAGACCTCCGGTCTGTGGATGTCTTAAGGTCATAGGCTAAAGGCATGTGGCAGACTCAGGGGCTTCCTCCTGGCTAGTGGGCCCTGGGCAGGCGGTCACCTTTTGCACGTGCCCAGAGGTTCATCGTCAGCACAGGGATCGGACCAGAGATGTCCTAATCAGCCCAGGCCTAAGGATGCTCCAATGCAGAGAAGCACCTTATGATTCATAGAGGGCAGGAGGAAGACAAACTCACCCCACCTTGGACACACTGAGGATGGACCCCCATAGCTACTGAGGGCAGGCCAAGGCCACTACTCAGCGGGGCAGCTTAGTGGCTCCTGTGGGGTCCTGGCTTGGTTCTAGCAAAGTCCAAGGACATAAGGACACCTTGGCAAGGAAGGTGCAACAGCAGCAGCACTTTGCCACTGTCTTCCAGGGACTCTACCCCAAGGCCTGGGGGTACAACCAAAGTCCCAGCTATGCTTGAGTCACCTCCAGGATTCACACTGAGAAGATCTTGGAAAAGATCTTCACTGAGCATCAGCCCAGGATCGCCCTGGAACCAAGTGGCCACCCCCTGTGATCAGATTTAGGATCTTGTATTCAAAGAACCCTCTCTCCACCTCCCATCCTTCACATACACAAACACACACATAGGAACACACACACATGGGCACACACACCCATGGGACAAGGATAAGGAAGGTACACCCTGAGATTCCTCCTGTCATTTCCAAACCAAAACTTCATCCTGAAGCAGAGAATAAGCCAGGGAGGATGGATGGGAATATTTATCTATTGTGGCATTTACAAATGCAGTTGAGGGGCGCCAGGTGCCCAGAAGAGGCAACAAAGGTAAAAGACAAGCACACATAATGGGAAACAGTCTTTGAAAAGTGTTTCTGGTGGGCAGTGTGACAAGTGCACATCTGCTTCCTGACTCCTTCCACCAGCCTCTTGCTTAGCCACTTACTTGGGATGAAGGCCATTCAGGAGAACAACCTGGTGCCCCCACATCCATCTCTAAGCCAGGAAGATTCTCCTTTCCCTCAAGAAACTGTGCCACCTCCCTACTCGAGACATGTATATCTGAGGGGTCTCCCACACTCTGAAGCTTGGACAGAAAGAATCTGGGGTGTGTGGGATACCTGGGTGGCTCAGCAGTTAAACATCTGCCTTTAGCCCAGGGTATGATCCTGGAGACCCGGGATCAAGTCCCACATCAGGCTCCCTACGTGGAGCTGGCTTCTCCCTCTCCCTCTGCCTGTGTCTCTGCCTCTCTCTCTGTCTCTCATGAACAAATAAATAAAATATATATGAAAAAAAAAGAATCTGGGGTGTGGTGGGCCCACCTGAAACCGATCAAATATCCTAGTACCCGGAACATGGCCATCACTTATTCCACTCCCATCCCCTGAGCTCTGTCCCTGACACTCTGCATATACACATGACCCTGATGAGTCTGAGGCTGTTGTAAGCCCTGAGCAGGGGATAGGATCCAGCCTGCTCTGATGACCCTTCCATAGGAGGTCAGTGGGCACCAGCAACCATCCTCTCACTCAACTTGTCAGCATGGATTGCGTCTCAGGTGAAATTTACTGTATACTTGGTCAGTTCTCTGACTTATAGGCAACCATCTCATGGGACCCTTTGAAAGGACTAGAGGAAAACTCAAGGACTGATGGAAATATGGGACTCATGAGTCACCTATCTAGTTAAGAACAGCCTGGTGGAGACCCCAGTGATGGAGGGCACAAACAGAGCCCATTGGTTATACAAAGAGCAGTGGTTCACCCACACTGGTGAGAATAAGGGCGGATGGGACAGAAGCAACAGGCCATTCCAAATAGGGTGCCGAGCACTCACACACCTGGCTAAGGGGCATGTGGACTGGGGCTGAGCAACTGTGAAAAGGAAACATGAATAGGACACACAGCACACAGGTCTCCCTACCAGATCAAAGGCTGAAGAAACTCAGACTATCCCAACTGAGTTCATGCTTCCATGTGCCTTCAGGTAGACAGAGCCAAGGCCTGCCATGAACCAATCAGGACTAGGGATCCCCACCCTAGGTCCCAGTGCCCACACCTGCTTTCTGCTGGGTCTGACAGCTGACATTCCAACAGGTGGAATGCCCCTACCAGGCCAAGGACAGGCCAACAGAGCCACTGCATTCATTCTATGTGGGAAGAGCAAGAGTGAATCTGGGCAGTTAGTCTGCAGAGACCCCACTTCCACCTCCCATGTTCAATGCTCTCACTCTTTACAAGGTAGTTGGGCCCTGATGCAGGAGGTCAGCCTCAGCAACTGGGGTCCGGCTAACTTGTTGGGGGTCATAGGTGCGTAATGAGATCAAAGGCAGCCAATTAAAATGATGGGAAGAAAATATTCAAGGACATCCACAAGTGGCCATATCAGTTCTTAAGAAAATAGAAATCTTTTTAGCAATAGCCATTCCAAGATGGAAAATTTACTTGTATAGAATTGATTAGTTGAGAAATGATCCATTTATTGTCTTCCTTCCTTCTCTCAGAGTTTTTGAGATACCCCATGATACAAAAGTCTATAAATCGATCCTTTGAAGAATACCTTGTTCGATTCCTGAAAAGAAGGGGAAGAAGAACTCCTAATTGAAATAAGAGTTAACCACCAGGTAAAGAGGATAAAAGGCCTTCTCTGGAAGGTAGAGGCAAGATGTGTGTATGTGCAGCCTGGGTGCAACATGGTGGAGCAGGGTGGGTAGGTTACAAGCTCAGATTCAACAGGGCTGTGCATTTACAGACATCTACTGAATGGAGAGCCTGCCTGGGGATGAGAACCCTGTGTCCACATGTGGAAAACGTGATATCTACCATGAGTGGTTGTAGATGAAGGGCACCAAAATGTAGAAAGAAAATGAAGTAATTTTAGGACTTTAGTGGAAAACTTTTCATTCCATGCTAGTTAGTTTGATAAGGAAAGGTCAATGGTAACTCTCATTAGAGGACACGTTAGAGTCTGACCAATTCCACTATACACTGTGAAAGGCCCAGATCGGCGAGAGTATGCCACTATTACTTCCCAAAATACTTGGCACTGACTAGTTCCACCGTGGGGTAGAGAACACGTTGGGGATGACTCTCCCAACAGGAAAGAATTCTAGACACACAAGCACTATTAGGAGTTCTGTTGGTGCCTATTTCTCAAATGCTCCCAATTCTGAATTAAATATTTACTTTCATCTGAAATGACGAGAGGAGAGCAAGAGCCTTTCCACTGTACAATCTCTAATCAAAGTCTGGGAATAGAGAGAGGCGGGGGATCCAGATGGGCCTGGAGTCTCAACTAAATAGGAGTCAAGGATCTGGGGACTCAGCTGGTGGTAACCGTAGGGAATGACAGGGTCCCACAAGAGAAGAGCCTGATCCTCTCTTTCAATGTCTGGAAACACGAGAGTTGAATTCCAGACAGGAATCATGCTGGGCTGGGCACAGCTACTCACCTGTCGTAGTAGGAGGGATTCCTGTAGATGCTACAAAGAAAGAGGACACATCATCAGTCTCCATGAATGATGTGCAGAAAGAAGCTTCCCAGGCTCAGGACAAACAGAAATTCTGAAGGACCGTCCTTACTAGCACAAGGAAGACTTTCTGGGAGTGGTCCTGGCGGCAGAGGTGTAAACTACACCTCAGGGGCAGGATTTCACAAAGAACAGTGTTGAAGGATTTGAACTCAAAAGCTTTATGCCCTCTCACGCTCGGCTGCTCTACAGGTTTCCTTAAAGAAGGTGCTGAGGTCCATGCCTAAACCTGAGGTACACCAGGATGATGGGTGATGCAGGTTCCTGTCAAGCTATGAGGGAAACACCTGCCCTTCGGTGAAATCAAGAAGATGATAGAACATTGAAAGGAATAGTTTAGACAAATAACAAACAAAACCAGAGGGCAAATATCGTGAGGATCCACCTGAGCAGATGACACTTGCATCCTCAAAGTGCTTGCAGTTGTGAGAGTTCCAGCCATTGTGGGGGCAGTTCCACAGATAGGACTCCTGCCCAGAGCAGGCCACATTGTCCAGGACAATTGGGCCCGAGCCATGACCAAAGCGGACATTTCCTGGGGCCAAGGTGGCCCAGCCACAGCCCAGCTGCCTGCAGACCACATTGCCATCATTGATGTCCCAGCTGTCGTCGCACACAGTGCCCCACGACCACTGTACAGGACCTCCACACGGCCCTGACACTGGTCACCTCTAGTTCACCAGCCACAGGGCCAACCCCGAATTCGTCCCTACCATGGAGACAGGAAAACTGTTTTTCTCTATGTTCTCAAAGGAAGAACTCCTGCATTCTGAGTGCAGGATAATTCTTTCAGGGTCCAGGTGCCCTGGGTATGATTAATGTTCCCCAGCAATGGGACCCTCTGAAACCGTCTCATCATCATTCCAACTCAAGGGGACACTTGATGGTACCCCAATCGTCAATTGACTTAGGAGTATTCATTGTTGGTTGCCCACAAAGTGGGATTGAGAGAGTTTTTCCGAGGCATCATGACAGTGGCTCATCTGCACCCAGCCTCCTAATACCTGTGTATGCTGTGCAAGTCTCCCGCTCTGCTAGCTTTTCTGGGTCAAAAACATTTACATAAGCCAGATCCTTTCACATTTCTCAGCCTGACATGTTCTTTTCTACTTTAGAAACCTTTGCTCCTTGTCTATCTTGACTCATAGACGACTGAAGGGATTCTCATAAGGAACTTGGAAGAAAGAGTCAGGGGTATTGAGGGTCAACATGGAGCCAGCTGTATATCCCTGTATCAAGAGCACGTGCATCTCTTAGCAGCCTCTCATCGCTCGGCCTCTCTCTATGCTGCATTGGATATACAGTGTTGCAAGCCCTGAACATTGAGGAGGATCCAGCCTGCCAAGATGTCTCCTTAAGAAGACATCAGTGCTCCCCATGGCCCATTCTCCCACTCTGCTTGTCAGCCCAGACAGCATTTCAGATAAAGCTCTTGCCACTCGCGGCCAGTTCTCTGAACCTGCATCTCTGAACTTGGAAAAAACTAGATGAAAACTCATGGAATGATGGGAAAAAATGGGAAAATTTGAATCCCATACCTCCTAAAGACCTCCCTGTTAGAGACTCAGTGACTGGGAACCACAAAATGTGCCCACAAGGTCCTCAAGGAGCAATGATTCACTCCAAATGGAGAGAAAAGGGATGGATGGGAAGAAGAGAAAATTTCCAAGTGGGGTGGCCAAAGACTTAAATGGCCACCCATGGTGGTCACTTGATGGTTGATATGGTTGGAAAAGCTAGTAGAAAGAAACACAGGTCAGATACAAAGCGCATTGGTGTCGCAACAGAATCAAAGGTCAAAGGACATCATGCTATACCTACAGAGAGCAGGCCTCAATCTCCTCTGAGTAGACAGAGCCAGGCCTACTCTCGGGAGCCTAACCCTTGTCCTACCACCATTGTCTGCCTTGATGTGGCTGGGGACTAGGGTTCCAGCAGGTTGAATATCACTGCCAGGCTCAAAGAGGCCACCAAGTCATTGCACTGTACTCCATGTGGGAACCGCAAGAATGAATCTGGACACAGCTGAACATAACTCCAAGACCACCAGCTCAGGTGCAATGCTCTCACTCTTTGCAAGGCAGTTCAGCCCTAGTGCAGGAGGTCAGCCTGAGCAACTATGGTCTAGCTAACTCGTTGGGGGTTATAACTGTGTAATGAGATCAAAGGCAGCCGATTAAAAGGATGGGAAGAAATATTCAAGGACAGCCTCAAGTGGACATTTCAGTTCTTAAGAGTGAAGAAATAGCCATTCCAGGATGGAAAATTTACTTGTAAAGAGTACATGAGTTCTGTTATTATCCATTTACTGTCTGCCTCCTTTCTCTAGAGCTTTTGAGATTCCCTGAGATGTAAAAGTCTACATTCGATTCTTTGAAGAATACCTTGTTCCATCATGAAAAACAGGGCAAAGTAGCTCTCCTTATTGTAACAAGTGTTATCCACGAAGCCTGAAGGATAAAAAGGCTGCATGTCTTGGAGAGGCAGGCTGTGTGTTTGTGTGCATCTTGGGTGCAGTGTATGGTGGGGCAGATCTAAGTAGGTTACATGCACAAGTTCAAGTGGCCTGTGCATTTACAGGCCTCTACTGCATGGACAGCCTGTCTGGGGATGATAACCCTGTGTCCTTAAGTGGAAACATATGATACCTACCACGAGTGGTTGTAGATGAAGGGCGCCACCAATCTAGAAAGAAAATGAAGTAACTTTAGGACTTTACTGGATGACTTTTCATTCTGTGCTCGTTAGTTGGTAAGGAAAGTTCAACTCCTTGCCTTCCTGATGTACTTCTCAGAGTCTGGACAATTCCACTTTACACTGTGAATGGCCCAGATGGCCTGAAGTATGGCGCTAGTAGTTCCCAATATACTCAGCACTGACTATCTACACCGTGGAGTAGAGAACACTTTTGGGATGATTCTCTCAACAGGAAAGAATTAGGGAACACACAAGCACTGGAAGGAGTCCAGTGGGAGCCTCTTTCTCAAATGCTCCCAATTCTGAATTGAATACTTACTTTGATCTCAATTGAACAGATGAGACCAATAACCCTTCCACTGCAGACTTATGACAAACCCAGGCAGCAGGCAGGTGCATGAGACTAAGATGGGCCAGTAGTGTCAACTAAATAGGAGTCAAGGATCTGGGGACTCAGGTGGTGGTAACCATAGGGAATGCCTGGGTCCCGGAAGAGAGGAGCCTGGTCCTCTTTTCCAACTTCTGGAAACATGAGATCTGAATTCAAGACAGGAATCATTCTGGGCTGGGCATAGCTACTCACCTGTCGTAGTAGGAGGGATTCCTGTAGATGCTGCAAAGAAAGAGGACACATATCAGTCTCTGTGAATGATGTGCAGGAAGAAGCTTCCCAGGGTCAAGACAAACAAAAATTCTGAAGGACCATCCTCACAGTCACAGGAAAGACTTTCTGGGAATGGTGCTGGGGGAAGAGCTGTATACTACACCTCAGGGGCAGGATTTCACAAAGCACAGTGTTGAAAGATTTGAACTCAAAAGCTTTATGCCCTCTCACGCTCAGTTGCTCTACGGGTTTCCTTAAAGAAGGTGCTGAGGTCCATGCCTCAACCTGAGTTACACCAAGATGATGGGTGATCCGGGTCCAGTCAAGCTATGTGGGAAACGCCTGCCCTTCGGTGAAATCAGGAAGATGATAGAACATTGAAAAGAATAGTTTGTTTAGACAAAATAACAAACAAAACCAGTGGGCCAATATCATGAAGACCCACCTGAGCAGATGACACTTGCGTCCTCAGAGTGCCTGCAGTTGTGCAAGTTCCAGCCATTGTGGCTGCAGCTCCACAGATAAGACTCGTACCCGGAGCAGCGCACATCGTCTAGCACAATCGGGCCCGAGCCCTGACCAAAGCGGGCATTTCCTGGGGCCGAGATGGCCCAGCCACAGCCCAGCTGCCTGCAGACCACGTTGGCATCATTGGTGTCCCAGCTGTCGTCGCACACGGTGCCCCACGAGCCTCTGTACCGGACCTTTTGCGGCCCTGACACCGGTCACATCCGTACACAAGCCTCAGGGCCAACCCCGAATCAGTCCTCCCAGGAGACACGAAAACTGTCTTTCTCTGTGTTCTCGAAGGAAGAACTGCTGCATTCTAAGTTCAGGATAATTCTATCAGGGTCTGGATGCCTTGGATACAATTAAAGTTCCCCAGCCACCGGACCCTTTGAAACCTTCTCATCATCATTCCAACTCAAGGGGACACTTGATGGTACCCCTGATTGTCAATTGATATAGGAGTATTCATTGTCGGTTACCCACAAAGTGAGATTGAGAGAGTTTTTCCGAGGCGTCATGACAGTGGCTCCTCTTCACCCTGCTTCTTTGCACCTGTGTGTGCTGTGCAAGTCTCCTGCTCTGCTAGTTTTTCTGAGTCAAAAACGTTTACATAAACCAGATCCTTTCACATCTCTCAGCCTGACATGTTCTTTTCTACTTTAGAAACCTTTGCTCCTTGTCTATCTTGACTCATAGACGACTGAAGGGATTCTCATAAGGAACTTGGAAGAAAGAGTCAGGGGTATTGAGGGTCAACATGGAGCCAGCTGTATATCCCTGTATCAAGAGCACGTGCATTTCTTAGAAGCCTCTCATTGCTTAGCCTCTGTCCATGCTGCATTGGATATACAGTGTTGGAAGAAGTGACATTGAGGAGGATCCAGCCTGCCAAGATGTCTCCTTAAGAAGACGTCAGTACTCTCCATGGCCCATTCTCCCACTCTGCTTGTCAGCCCAGACAGCATTTCAGATAAAGCTTTTGCCACCCACGGCCAGTTCTCTGAACCTGCAGGCAAGTGTCTCTTGGGACACTTGGAAAAAACTAGATGAAAACTCATGGAATGATGGGAAAAAATGGGAAAATTTGAATCCCATACCTCCTAAAGACCTCCCTGTTAGAGACTAGTGACTGGGAACCACAAAATGTGCCCACAAGGTCCTCAAGGAACAATGATTCACCCCGAGTGGAGAGAAAACGGATGGATGGGATGAGAGAAACATTCCAAGTGGGGTGCCAAAGACTTAAATGGCTGGATGGTTGATATGGTCGGAACAGCTAGTAGAAAGAAACACAAGTCAGATACAAAGCACATTGGTGTTACAACAAAATCAGAGGTCAAAGAACATCATGCTATATCTCCTGAGAGCAGGCCTCCATGTGCTCCTGAGTAGACAGAGCCAGGCCTGCCATAATCTCTCAGTCCTGAGGGAGCCTAAAACTTGTCCTACCGCCATTGGGTGTCTTTATGTGGCTGGGACCTAGGTTCCAGCAGGTTGAATATCACTGCCAGGCTCAAAAGAGGCCACCAAGTCATTGCACTGTCTCCATGTGGAAACCGCAAGAATGAGTCTGGACACAGCTGAACATAACTCCAAGTCCACCAGCTCAGGTGCAATGCTCTCACTCTTTGCAAGGCAAAAGTGACTAGTGCCCTAGTGCCCTAGTGCAGGAGGTCAGCCTGAGCCTGGTCTAGCTAACTCGTTGCGGGTCATAACTGTGTAATGAGATCAAAGGCAGCCGATTAAAAGGATGGGAAGAAATATTCCAGGACAGCCTCAAGTGGCCATTTCAGTTCTTAAGAGTGAAGAAATAGCCATTCCAGGATGGAAAATTTACTTGTAAAGAGTAGATGAGATGTGTTATTATCCATTTACTGTCTCCCTCCCTTCTCTCAGAGCTTTTGAGATTCCCCTGAGATATAAAAGTCTACATTCGATTCTTTGAAGAATGCCTTGTTCGATCTCGACAAGCAGGGCAAGGAGCTCTCCTTATTGAAACAAGTGTTATCCACGAAGCCTGAAGGATAAAAAGGCTGCGTGTCCTGAGGGAGAGGCAGGCTGTGTGTGTGCGTGCATCTTGGGTGCAGTGTATGGTGGGGCAGATCTGAGTAGGTTACATGCACAAGTTCAAGCGGCCTGTGCATTTACAGGCCTCTACTGCATGGACAGCCTGTCCGGGGATGATAACCCCGTGTCCTTAAGTGGAAACATATGATACCTACCATCAGTGGTTGTAGATGAAGGGCGCCACCAATCTAGAAAGAAAATGAAGTACTTTTAGGACTTTACTGGATGACTTTTCATTCTGTGCTCGTTAGTTGGTAAGCAAAGGTCAATTCTATGCCTTCCTGATGTACTTCCCAGAGTCTGGACAATTCCACTTTACACTGTGAATGGCCCAGATGGCCTGAAGTATGGCACTAGTAGTTCCCAACATACTCGGCACTGACTATTTCCACCATGGGGTAGAGAACACTTTGGGGATGACTTTCCCAAAAGGAAAGAATTCTGGAACACACAAGCACTGGAAGGAGTCCTGTTGGTGCCTATTTCTCAAATGCTCCCAATTCTGAATTGAATATTTACTTTCTTTTTTTTTATAAATTTATTTTTTATTGGTGTTCAATTTGCCAACATATAGAATAACACCCAGTGCTCATCCCGTCAGAGCCCACCTCAGTCCCATCACCCAGTCTCCCCCATCCCCCACGCACCTCCCCTTCCACCACCCCTAGTTCATTTCCCACAGTTAGGAGTCTTTCATGTTCTGTCCCCTTTCTGATATTTCCCATTTATTTTTTCTCCTTTCCCCTTTATTCCCTTTCCCTACTTTCATCTGAATTGAAGAGAGGGGACCAACAGCATTTCCACTGTAAACTCTCTAATCAAAACCGGGCAACAGAAAGGGGTGGGGGACCCAGATGGGCTTGGACCCTCAACTAAGTAGGAGTCAAGGATCTGGGGACTCAGCTGGTGGGAACCGTAGGGAATACCAGGGTCTCGCAAGAGAAGAGCCTGGTCATCTCTTTCACTTCTACAAACACGAGAGTTGAATTCCAGACAAGATACATGCTGGCCTGGGCACAGCTACTCACCTGTCGTAGTAGGAGGGATTCCTGTAGATGCTGCAAAGAAAGAGGACACAACATCAGTCTCCACGAATGATGTGCAGAAAGAAGCTTCCCAGGCTCAGGACAAACAGAAATTCTGAAGGTCCGTCCTCACTAGCACAAAAAAGTCTTTCTGGCAGTGGTTGTGGGGGCAGAGCTGTAAACTACACCTCAGGGGCAGGATTTCACAAAGAACAGTGTTGAAGGATTTGAACTCAAAAGCTTTATACCCTCTCACGCTCGGCTGCTCTACAGGTTTCCTTAAACAAGGTGCTGAGGTCCATGCCTAAACCTGAGGTACACCAGGATGATGGGGGATGCAGGTTCCTGTCGAGCTATGAGGGAAACACTGCCCTTCGGTGAAATCAGGAAGATGATAGAACATTGAAAGGCATAGTTTGTCTAGACCAAATAACAAACAAAACCAAGGGCAAATTTCGTGAGGACCCACCTGAGCAGATGACACTTGCGTCCTCAGAGTGCCCGCAGTTGTGCGAGTTCCAGCCATTGTGGCTGCAGCTCCACAGATAAGACTCGTGCCCGGAGCAGCGCACATCGTCTAGCACAATCGGGCCCGAGCCCTGACCAAAGCGGGCATTTCCTGGGGCCGAGGTGGCCCAGCCACAGCCCAGCTGCCTGCAGACCACGTTGGCATCATTGGTGTCCCAGCTGTCGTCGCACACGGTGCCCCACGAGCCTCTGTACAGGACCTCCACGCGGCCCTGACACCGGTCACCTCCGTTCACCAGCCTCAGGGCCAACCCCGAATCGGTCCCTACTAGGAGACAGGAAAATTGTCTTTCTCTGTGTTCTCGAAGAACTCCTGCATTCTCAGGGCAGGGGAATTCTTTCAGGGCCCAGGTGCCCTGGGTATGATTAATGTTCCCCAGCAACGGGACCCTCTGAAACCTTCTCATCATCATTCCAACTCAAGGGGCCACTTGATGCTACCTCTGAGTCTCAATTGACTTAGGAGTATTCACTGTTGGTTGCCCACAAACGTAGGATTTGAATTCTTGAGCCTGGCCATGCCATGCCGTGGGGAAAGGCAGAAACCAGTAGCCTGATGTATGCCACTGAGACTGCCATGAACACAAGCTTTATGCCCAGAGAAACGACCCTGCTGGCCCAAGGTGCTGTCCTAGGTTCTAGCGTTCAGAGTGTCTATCTTCACCCCACTGTGGTATATCACGGACTCTGTTCCAGGCCCCAAAGCTTGTTCTGTAGGATCCTTTTTTGATGTTGACATGCTCCTGTTCTCTCAAGGCCCAGACATCTACTGAATCTAACAATCCTCGTTCATGACAACAGGCAGGAGTACCTGTCACTGTCATGTTGCTCTGCATACTTAGAGCTACCCAGGCCTCCTGGAGACAGAAAGCCATCAAAACTTGGCAGCATTAGGTCTTCTTGTGGGTAGGCCTTTTGGCACACTTAGCACCATAGCAGACATCATGATTCCTCAGTGTCCCCCGGACCCTGTCTTCTCTACCCATGAGCAGATCTGGGGCACTGACCAAATGTGATACTCAGGCCTTCAAGCTTCTATATAAGGAGGTTCCAATTCTTCACAGAAGATGGATAGATGTGACGAGCCCAAGAATAGATGCCCACCATCAGTAGTCATGATGGAAATGCAAATCCTAACCAAAGCAAGAAAGTACCCCTGCTCATTGCATCACTACAGTAAATGAGACAAAAGAAGAAGTGCTGATGATGATGCAGAGACAGAAAAATCCTCAGATGCTGTTGGACTTGTGCCCAGAGCAGCCCACATTGTCCAGGAAAATTGGGCCCGAGCCCTGACCAAACCGGGCAATTCCAGGGGCCAAAGTGGGCCAGCCACAGCCCAGCCACCTGCAGAACACGTTGGCATCATTGGTGTGCCAGCTGTCAGTGCACACGGTGCCCCACGAGCCTCTGTACAGGACCTTTCGTGGCACTGACACCGGTCACCTCCGTTCACCAGCCTCAGGGCCGATCCAAAGGGAAAAAATGGGAAAATTTGAATCCCACACCTCCTTAAGACCTCCCTGTTAGAGACTCAGTGACTGGGAACCACAAAATGTGCCCACAAGGTCCTTAAGGAGCAATGATTCACCCCGAATGGAGAGAAAACAGATGGTTGAGAAGAAGAGAAACATTCCAAGAGGGGTGCCCAAAGACTTAAATGGCTGGATGGTTGATATGGTCGGAACAGCTAGTAGAAAGAAACACAAGTCAGATACAAAGCGCATTGGTGTCGCAACAGAATCAAAGGTAAAGAACATCATGCTGTATCTCCTGAGACCAGGCCTCCATGTGCTCCTGAGTAGACAGAGCCAGGCCTGCCACAGTCTCTCAGTCCTGAGGGAGCCTAACACTTGTCCTACCGCCATTGTCTTTCTTTATGTGATTGGGGACTGAGGTTCCGGCAGGTTGAATATCACTGCCAGGCTCAAAAGAGGCCACCAAGTCATTGCACTGTCTCCATGTGGAAACTGCAAGAATGAGTCTGGACACAGCTGAACATAACTCCAAGTCCACCAGCTCAGGTGCAATGCTCTCACTCTTTGCAAGGCAAAAGTGACTAGTGCCCTAGTGCCCTAGTGCAGGAGGTCAGCCTGAGCCTGGTCTAGCTAACTCGTTGCGGGTCATAACTGTGTAATGAGATCAAAGGCAGCCGATTAAAAGGATGGGAAGAAATATTCCAGGACAGCCTCAAGTGGCCATTTCAGTTCTTAAGAGTGAAGAAATAGCCATTCCAGGATGGAAAATTTACTTGTAAAGAGTAGATGAGATGTGTTATTATCCATTTACTGTCTCCCTCCCTTCTCTCAGAGCTTTTGAGATTCCCCTGAGATATAAAAGTCTACATTCGATTCTTTGAAGAATGCCTTGTTCGATCTCGACAAGCAGGGCAAGGAGCTCTCCTTATTGAAACAAGTGTTATCCACGAAGCCTGAAGGATAAAAAGGCTGCGTGTCCTGAGGGAGAGGCAGGCTGTGTGTGTGCGTGCATCTTGGGTGCAGTGTATGGTGGGGCAGATCTGAGTAGGTTACATGCACAAGTTCAAGTGGCCTGTGCATTTACAGGCCTCTACTGCATGGACAGCCTGTCTGGGGATGATAACCCCGTGTCCTTAAGTGGAAACATATGATACCTACCATCAGTGGTTGTAGATGAAGGGCGCCACCAATCTAGAAAGAAAATGAAGTACTTTTAGGACTTTACTGGATGACTTTTCATTCTGTGCTCGTTAGTTGGTAAGCAAAGGTCAATTCTATGCCTTCCTGATGTACTTCCCAGAGTCTGGACAATTCCACTTTACACTGTGAATGGCCCAGATGGCCTGGAGTATGGCGTTAGTAGTTCCCAACATACTCGGCACTGACTATTTCCACCGTGGGGTAGAGAACACTTTGGGGATGACTCTCCCAACAGGAAGGAATTCTGGAACACACAAGCACTGGAAGGAGTCCTGTTGGTGCCTATTTCTCAAATGCTCCCAATTCTGACTTGAATATTTACTTTCTTTTTTTTTATAAATTTATTTTTTATTGGTGTTCAATTTGCCAACATATAGAATAACACCCAGTGCTCATCCCGTCAGAGCCCACCTCAGTCCCATCACCCAGTCTCCCCCATCCCCGATGCACCTCCCCTTCCACCACCCCTGGTTCATTTCCCACAGTTAGGAGTCTTTCATGTTCTGTCCCCTTTCTGATATTTCCCATTTATTTTTTCTCCTTTCCCCTTTATTCCCTTTCCCTACTTTCATCTGAATTGAAGAGAGGGGACCAACAGCATTTCCACTGTAAACTCTCTAATCAAAACCGGGCTACAGAAGGTGTGGGAGATCCAGATGGGCCTGGAGTTTCAACTAAGTAGGAGTCAAGGATCTGGGGACTCAGCTGCTGGTCATGGTAGCAAACACCAGAGTATCGGAAGAGAAGAGAAGAGTTCTCTTTCAACCTCTAGAAACACGAGAGTTGAATTCCAGACAAGATACATGCTGGCCTGGGCACAGCTACTCACCTGTCGTAGTAGGAGGGATTCCTGTAGATGCTGCAAAGAAAGAGGACACAACATCAGTCTCCATGAATGATGTGCAGAAAGAAGCTTCCCAGGCTCAGGACAAACAGAAATTCTGAAGGTCCGTCCTCACTAGCACCAGAAAGTCTTTCTGGCAGTGGTTCGGGGGCAGAGCTGTAAACTACACCACAGGGGCAGGATTTCACAAAGAACAGTGTTGAAGGATTTGAACTCAAAAGCTTTATACCCTCTCACGCTCGGCTGCTCTACAGGTTTCCTTAAACAAGGTGCTGAGGTCCATGCCTAAACCTGAGGTACACCAGGATGATGGGGGATGCAGGTTCCTGTCGAGCTATGAGGGAAACACCTGCCCTTCGGTGAAATCAGGAAGATGATAGAATATAGAAAGGAATAGTTTGTCTAGACCAAATAACAAACAAAACCAAGGGCAAATTTCGTGAGGACCCACCTGAGCAGATGACACTTGCGTCCTCAGAGTGCCTGCAGTTGTGCGAGTTCCAGCCATTGTGGCTGCAGCTCCACAGATAAGACTCGTGCCCGGAGCAGCGCACATCGTCTAGCACAATCGGGCCCGAGCCCTGACCAAAGCGGGCATTTCCTGGGGCCGAGGTGGCCCAGCCACAGCCCAGCTGCCTGCAGACCACGTTGGCATCATTGGTGTCCCAGCTGTCGTCGCACACGGTGCCCCATGAGCCTCTGTACAGGACCTCCACGCGGCCCTGACACCGGTCACCTCCGTTCACCAGCCTCAGGGCCAACCCCGAATCGGTCCCTACTAGGAGACAGGAAAATTGTCTTTCTCTGTGTTCTCGAAGAACTCCTGCATTCTCAGGGCAGGGGAATTCTTTCAGGGCCCAGGTGCCCTGGGTATGATTAATGTTCCCCAGCAACGGGACCCTCTGAAACCTTCTCATCATCATTCCAACTCAAGGGGCCACTTGATGCTACCTCTGAGTCTCAATTGACGAAGGAGTATTCACTGTTGGTTGCCCACAAACTTAGGATTTGAATTCTTGAGCCTGGCCATGCCATGCCGTGGGGAAAGGCAGAAACCAGTAGCCTGATGTATGCCACTGAGACTGCCTTGAACACAAGCTTTATGCCCAGAGAAACGACCCTGCTGGCCCAAGGTGCTGTCCTAGGTTCTAGCGTTCAGAGTGTCTATCTTCACCCCACTGTGGTATATCACGGACTCTGTTCCAGGCCCCAAAGCTTGTTCTGTAGGATCCTTTTTTGATGTTGACATGCTCCTGTTCTCTCAAGGCCCAGACATCTACTGAATCTAACAATCCTCGTTCATGACAACAGGCAGGAGTACCTGTCACTGTCATGTTGCTCTGCATACTTAGAGCTACCCAGGCCTCCTGGAGACAGAAAGCCATCAAAACTTGGCAGCATTAGGTCTTCTTGTGGGTAGGCCTTTTGGCACACTTAGCACCATAGCAGACATCATGATTCCTCAGTGTCCCCCGGACCCTGCCTTCTATACCCATGAGCAGGTCTGGGACACTGACCAAATGTGATACTCAGGCCTTCAAGCTTCTATATAATTAGGTTCCAATTCTTCACAGAAGATGGATAGATGTGACGAGCCCAAGAATAGATGCCCACCATCAGTAAGCATGATGGAAATGCAAATCCTAACCAAAGCACGAAAGTACCCCTGCTCATTGCATCACTACAGTAAATGAGACAAAAGAAGAAGTGCTGATGAGGATGCAGAGACAGAAAAATCCTCAGATGCTGTTGGACTTGTGCCCAGAGCAGCCCACATTGTCCAGGAAAATTGGGCCCGAGCCCTGACCAAACCGGGCATTTCCAGGGGCCAAAGTGGGCCAGCCACAGCCCAGCCACCTGCAGAACACATTGGCATCATTGGTGTGCCAGCTGTCAGTGCACACGGTGCCCCACGAGCCTCTGTACAGGACCTTTCGTGGCACTGACACCGGTCACCTCCGTTCACCAGCCTCAGGGCCGATCCAAAGGGAAAAAATGGGAAAATTTGAATCCCATACCTCCTAAAGACCTCCCTGTTAGAGACTAGTGACTGGGAACCACAAAATGTGCCCACAAGGTCCTCAAGGAGCAATGATTCACCCTGAGTGGAGAGAAAACGGATGGATGGGATGAGAGAAACATTCCAAGTGGGGTGCCAAAGACTTAAATGGCTGGATGGTTGATATGGTTGGAACAGCTAGTAGAAAGAAACACAAGTCAGATACAAAGCACATTGGTGTTACAACAAAATCAGAGGTCAAAGAACATAATGCTATATCTCCTGAGAGCAGGCCTCCATGTGCTCCTGAGTAGACAGAGCCAGGCCTGCCATAATCTCTCAGTCCTAGGGAGCCTAAAACTTGTCCTACCGCCCTTGAGTGTCTTTATGTGGCTGGGACCTAGGTTCCAGCAGGTTGAATATCACTGCCAGGCTCAAAAGAGGCCACCAAGTCATTGCACTATCTCCATGTGGAAACCGCAAGAATGAGTCTGGACACAGCTGAACATAACTCCAAGTCCACCAGCTCAGGTGCAATGCTCTCACTCTTTGCAAGGCAAAAGTGACTATGCCCTAGTGCCCTAGTGCAGGAGGTCAGCCTGAGCCTGGTCTAGCTAACTCGTTGCGGGTCATAACTGTGTAATGAGATCAAAGGCAGCCGATTAAAAGGATGGGAAGAAATATTCCAGGACAGCCTCAAGTGGCCATTTCAGTTCTTAAGAGTGAAGAAATAGCCATTCCAGGATGGAAAATTTACTTGTAAAGAGTAGATGAGTTGTGTTATTATCCATTTACTGTCTCCCTCCCTTCTCTCAGAGCTTTTGAGATTCCCCTGAGATATAAAAGTCTACATTGTGTGGGAAATATCAGAAAGGGAGACAGAACGTAAAGACTGCTAACTCTGGGAAACGAACTAGGGGTGGTAGAAGGGGAGGAGGGCGGGGGGTGGGAGTGAATGGGTGACGGGCACTGGGTGTTATTCTGTATGTTAGTAAATTGAACACCAATAAAAAAAAAAAATAAAAAAAAAAAATAAAAGTCTACATTCGATTCTTTGAAGAATGCCTTGTTCGATCTCGACAAGCAGGGCAAGGAGCTCTCCTTATTGAAACAAGTGTTATCCACGAAGCCTGAAGGATAAAAAGGCTGCGTGTCCTGAGGGAGAGGCAGGCTGTGTGTGTGCGTGCATCTTGGGTGCAGTGTATGGTGGGGCAGATCTGAGTAGGTTACATGCACAAGTTCAAGTGGCCTGTGCATTTACAGGCCTCTACTGCATGGACAGCCTGTCTGGGGATGATAACCCCGTGTCCTTAAGTGGAAACATATGATACCTACCATCAGTGGTTGTAGATGAAGGGCGCCACCAATCTAGAAAGAAAATGAAGTACTTTTAGGACTTTACTGGATGACTTTTCATTCTGTGCTCGTTAGTTGGTAAGCAAAGGTCAATTCTATGCCTTCCTGATGTACTTCCCAGAGTCTGGACAATTCCACTTTACACTGTGAATGGCCCAGATGGCCTGAAGTATGGCGCTAGTAGTTCCCAACATACTCGGCATTGACAATTTCCACCGTGGGGTAGAGAACACTTTGGGGATGACTTTCCCAAAAGGAAAGAATTCTGGAACACACAAGCACTGGAAGGAGTCCTGTTGGTGCCTATTTCTCAAATGCTCCCAATTCTGAATTGAATATTTACTTTCTTTTTTTTTATAAATTTATTTTTTATTGGTGTTCAATTTGCCAACATATAGAATAACACCCAGTGCTCATCCCGTCAGAGCCCACCTCAGTCCCATCACCCAGTCTCCCCCATCCCCCACGCACCTCCCCTTCCACCACCCCTAGTTCATTTCCCACAGTTAGGAGTCTTTCATGTTCTGTCCCCTTTCTGATATTTCCCATTTATTTTTTCTCCTTTCCCCTTTATTCCCTTTCCCTACTTTCATCTGAATTGAAGAGAGGGGACCAACAGCATTTCCACTGTAAACTCTCTAATCAAAACCGGGCAACAGAAAGGGGTGGGGGACCCAGATGGGCTTGGACCCTCAACTAAGTAGGAGTCAAGGATCTGGGGACTCAGCTGGTGGGAACCGTAGGGAATACCAGGGTCTCGCAAGAGAAGAGCCTGGTCCTCTCTTTCACTTCTACAAACACGAGAGTTGAATTCCAGACAAGATACATGCTGGGCTGGGCACAGCTACTCACCTGTCGTAGTAGGAGGGATTCCTGTAGATGCTGCAAAGAAAGAGGACACAACATCAGTCTCCACGAATGATGTGCAGAAAGAAGCTTCCCAGGCTCAGGACAAACAGAAATTCTGAAGGTCCGTCCTCACTAGCACAAGAAAGTCTTTCTGGCAGTGGTTGTGGGGCAGAGCTGTAAACTACACCTCAGGGGCAGGATTTCACAAAGAACAGTGTTGAAGGATTTGAACTCAAAAGCTTTATACCCTCTCACGCTCGGCTGCTCTACAGGTTTCCTTAAACAAGGTGCTGAGGTCCATGCCTAAACCTGAGGTACACCAGGATGATGGGGGATGCAGGTTCCTGTCGAGCTATGAGGGAAACACCTGCCCTTCGGTGAAATCAGGAAGATGATAGAACATTGAAAGGCATAGTTTGTCTAGACCAAATAACAAACAAAACCAACGGCAAATTTCGTGAGGACCCACCTGAGCAGATGACACTTGCGTCCTCAGAGTGCCCGCAGTTGTGCGAGTTCCAGCCATTGTGGCTGCAGCTCCACAGATAAGACTCGTGCCCGGAGCAGCGCACATCGTCTAGCACAATCGGGCCCGAGCCCTGACCAAAGCGGGCATTTCCTGGGGCCGAGGTGGCCCAGCCACAGCCCAGCTGCCTGCAGACCACGTTGGCATCATTGGTGTCCCAGCTGTCGTCGCACACGGTGCCCCACGAGCCTCTGTACAGGACCTCCACGCGGCCCTGACACCGGTCACCTCCGTTCACCAGCCTCAGGGCCAACCCCGAATCGGTCCCTACTAGGAGACAGGAAAATTGTCTTTCTCTGTGTTCTCGAAGAACTCCTGCATTCTCAGGGCAGGGGAATTCTTTCAGGGCCCAGGTGCCCTGGGTATGATTAATGTTCCCCAGCAACGGGACCCTCTGAAACCTTCTCATCATCATTCCAACTCAAGGGGCCACTTGATGCTACCTCTGAGTCTCAATTGACGAAGGAGTATTCACTGTTGGTTGCCCACAAACTTAGGATTTGAATTCTTGAGCCTGGCCATGCCATGCCGTGGGGAAAGGCAGAAACCAGTAGCCTGATGTATGCCACTGAGACTGCCTTGAACACAAGCTTTATGCCCAGAGAAACGACCCTGCTGGCCCAAGGTGCTGTCCTAGGTTCTAGCGTTCAGAGTGTCTATCTTCACCCCACTGTGGTATATCACGGACTCTGTTCCAGGCCCCAAAGCTTGTTCTGTAGGATCCTTTTTTGATGTTGACATGCTCCTGTTCTCTCAAGGCCCAGACATCTACTGAATCTAACAATCCTCGTTCATGACAACAGGCAGGAGTACCTGTCACTGTCATGTTGCTCTGCATACTTAGAGCTACCCAGGCCTCCTGGAGACAGAAAGCCATCAAAACTTGGCAGCATTAGGTCTTCTTGTGGGTAGGCCTTTTGGCACACTTAGCACCATAGCAGACATCATGATTCCTCAGTGTCCCCTGGACCCTGCCTTCTATACCCATGAGCAGGTCTGGGACACTGACCAAATGTGATACTCAGGCCTTCAAGCTTCTATATAATGAGGTTCCAATTCTTCACAGAAGATGGATAGATGTGACGAGCCCAAGAATAGATGCCCACCATCAGTAGTCATGATGGAAATGCAAATCCTAACCAAAGCAAGAAAGTACCCCTGCTCATTGCATCACTACAGTAAATGAGACAAAAGAAGAAGTGTTGATGAGGATGCACAGACAGTAAAATCCTCAGATGCTGTTGGACTTGTGCCCAGAGCAGCCCACATTGTCCAGGAAAATTGGGCCCGAGCCCTGACCAAACCGGGCATTTCCAGGGTCCAAAGTTGGCCAGCCATAGCCCAGCCACCTGCAGAACACGTTGGCATCATTGGTGTGCCAGCTGTCAGTCCACACGGTGCCCCACAAGCCTCTGTACAGGACCTTTCGTGGCACTGACACCGGTCACCTCCGTTCACCAGCCTCAGGGCCGATCCAAAGGGAAAAAATGGGAAAATTTGAATCCCACACCTCCTTAAGACCTGCCTGTTAGAGACTCAGTGACTGGGAACCACAAAATGTGCCCACAAGGTCTTTAAGGAGCAATGATTCACCCCGAATGGAGAGAAAACAGATGGTTGAGGAGAAGAGAAACATTCCAAGAGGGGTGCCCAAAGACTTAAATGGCTGGATGGTTGATATGGTCGGAACAGCTAGTAGAAAGAAACACAAGTCAGATACAAAGCGCATTGGTGTCGCAACAGAATCAAAGGTAAAGAACATCATGCTGTATCTCCTGAGACCAGGCCTCCCTGTGCTCCTGAGTAGACAGAGCCAGGCCTGCCACAGCCTCTCAGTCCTGAGGGAGCCTAACACTTGTCCTACCGCCATTGTCTTTCTTTATGTGATAGGGGACTGAGGTTCCGGCAGGTTGAATATCACTGCCAGGGTCAAAAGAGGCCACCAAGTCATTGCACTGTCTCCATGTGGAAACTGCAAGAATGAGTCTGGACACAGCTAAACATAACTCCAAGTCCACCAGCTCAGGTGCAATGCTCTCACTCTTTGCAAGGCAAAAGTGACTAGTGCCCTAGTGCCCTAGTGCAGGAGGTCAGCCTGAGCCTGGTCTAGCTAACTCGTTGCGGGTCATAACTGTGTAATGAGATCAAAGGCAGCCGATTAAAAGGATGGGAAGAAATATTCCAGGACAGCCTCAAGTGGCCATTTCAGTTCTTAAGAGTGAAGAAATAGCCATTCCAGGATGGAAAATTTACTTGTAAAGAGTAGATGAGTTGTGTTATTATCCATTTACTGTCTCCCTCCCTTCTCTCAAAGCTTTTGAGATTCCCCTGAGATATAAAAGTCTACATTCGATTCTTTGAAGAATGCCTTGTTCGATCTTGACAAGCAGGGCAAGGAGCTCTCCTTATTGAAACAAGTGTTATCCACGAAGCCTGAAGGATAAAAAGGCTGCGTGTCCTGAGGGAGAGGCAGGCTGTGTGTGTGCGTGCATCTTGGGTGCAGTGTATGGTGGGGCAGATCTGAGTAGGTTACATGCACAAGTTCAAGCGGCCTGTGCATTTACAGGCCTCTACTGCATGGACAGCCTGTCTGGGGATGATAACCCCGTGTCCTTAAGTGGAAACATATGATACCTACCATCAGTGGTTGTAGATGAAGGGCGCCACCAATCTAGAAAGAAAATGAAGTACTTTTAGGACTTTACTGGATGACTTTTCATTCTGTGCTCGTTAGTTGGTAAGCAAAGGTCAATTCTATGCCTTCCTGATGTACTTCCCAGAGTCTGGACAATTCCACTTTACACTGTGAATGGCCCAGATGGCCTGGAGTATGGCGCTAGTAGTTCCCAACATACTCGGCACTGACTATTTCCACCGTGGGGTAGAGAACACTTTGGGGATGACTCTCCCAACAGGAAGGAATTCTGGAACACACAAGCACTGGAAGGAGTCCTGTTGGTGCCTATTTCTCAAATGCTCCCAATTCTGACTTGAATATTTACTTTCTTTTTTTTTATAAATTTATTTTTTATTGGTGTTCAATTTGCCAACATATAGAATAACACCCAGTGCTCATCCCGTCAGAGCCCACCTCAGTCCCATCACCCAGTCTCCCCCATCCCCGATGCACCTCCCCTTCCACCACCCCTGGTTCATTTCCCACAGTTAGGAGTCGTCCATGATCTGTCCCCTTTCTGATATTTCCCATTATTTTTTTCTCCTTTCCCCTTTATTCCCTTTCCCTACTTTCATCTGAATTGAAGAGAGGGGACCAACAGCATTTCCGCTGTAAAATCTCTAATCAAAACCGGGCAACAGAATGGGGTGGGGGACCCAGATGGGCTTGGACCCTCAACTAAGTAGGAGTCAAGGATCTGGGGACTCAGCAGGTGGGAACCGTAGGGAATACCAGGGTCTCGCAAGAGAAGAGCCTGGTCCTCTCTTTCACTTCTACAAACACGAGAGTTGAATTCCAGACAAGATACATGCTGGGCTGGGCACAGCTACTCACCTGTCGTAGTAGGAGGGATTCCTGTAGATGCTGCAAAGAAAGAGGACACAACATCAGTCTCCACGAATGATGTGCAGAAAGAAGCTTCCCAGGCTCAGGACAAACAGAAATTCTGAAGGTCCGTCCTCACTAGCACAAAAAAGTCTTTCTGGCAGTGGTTGTGGGGGCAGAGCTGTAAACTACACCTCAGGGGCAGGATTTCACAAAGAACAGTGTTGAAGGATTTGAACTCAAAAGCTTTATACCCTCTCACGCTCGGCTGCTCTACAGGTTTCCTTAAACAAGGTGCTGAGGTCCATGCCTAAACCTGAGGTACACCAGGATGATGGGGGATGCAGGTTCCTGTCGAGCTATGAGGGAAACACCTGCCCTTCGGTGAAATCAGGAAGATGATAGAATATAGAAAGGAATAGTTTGTCTAGACCAAATAACAAACAAAACCAAGGGCAAATTTCGTGAGGACCCACCTGAGCAGATGACACTTGCGTCCTCAGAGTGCCTGCAGTTGTGCGAGTTCCAGCCATTGTGGCTGCAGCTCCACAGATAAGACTCGTGCCCGGAGCAGCGCACATCGTCTAGCACAATCGGTCCCGAGCCCTGACCAAAGCGGGCATTTCCTGGGGCCGAGGTGGCCCAGCCACAGCCCAGCTGCCTGCAGACCACGTTGGCATCATTGGTGTCCCAGCTGTCGTCGCACACGGTGCCCCACGAGCCTCTGTACAGGACCTCCACGCGGCCCTGACACCGGTCACCTCCGTTCACCAGCCTCAGGGCCAACCCCGAATCGGTCCCTACTAGGAGACAGGAAAATTGTCTTTCTCTGTGTTCTCGAAGAACTCCTGCATTCTCAGGGCAGGGGAATTCTTTCAGGGCCCAGGTGCCCTGGGTATGATTAATGTTCCCCAGCAACGGGACCCTCTGAAACCTTCTCATCATCATTCCAACTCAAGGGGCCACTTGATGCTACCTCTGAGTCTCAATTGACGAAGGAGTATTCACTGTTGGTTGCCCACAAACTTAGGATTTGAATTCTTGAGCCTGGCCATGCCATGCCGTGGGGAAAGGCAGAAACCAGTAGCCTGATGTATGCCACTGAGACTGCCTTGAACACAAGCTTTATGCCCAGAGAAACGACCCTGCTGGCCCAAGGTGCTGTCCTAGGTTCTAGCGTTCAGAGTGTCTATCTTCACCCCACTGTGGTATATCACGGACTCTGTTCCAGGCCCCAAAGCTTGTTCTGTAGGATCCTTTTTTGATGTTGACATGCTCCTGTTCTCTCAAGGCCCAGACATCTACTGAATCTAACAATCCTCGTTCATGACAACAGGCAGGAGTACCTGTCACTGTCATGTTGCTCTGCATACTTAGAGCTACCCAGGCCTCCTGGAGACAGAAAGCCATCAAAACTTGGCAGCATTAGGTCTTCTTGTGGGTAGGCCTTTTGGCACACTTAGCACCATAGCAGACATCATGATTCCTCAGTGTCCCCCGGACCCTGTCTTCTCTACCCATGAGCAGATCTGGGGCACTGACCAAATGTGATACTCAGGCCTTCAAGCTTCTATATAAGGAGGTTCCAATTCTTCACAGAAGATGGATAGATGTGACGAGCCCAAGAATAGATGCCCACCATCAGTAGTCATGATGGAAATGCAAATCCTAACCAAAGCAAGAAAGTACCCCTGCTCATTGCATCACTACAGTAAATGAGACAAAAGAAGAAGTGCTGATGAGGATGCAGAGACAGAAAAATCCTCAGATGCTGTTGGACTTGTGCCCAGAGCAGCCCACATTGTCCAGGAAAATTGGGCCCGAGCCCTGACCAAACCGGGCAATTCCAGGGGCCAAAGTGGGCCAGCCACAGCCCAGCCACCTGCAGAACACGTTGGCATCATTGGTGTGCCAGCTGTCAGTGCACACGGTGCCCCACGAGCCTCTGTACAGGACCTTTCGTGGCACTGACACCGGTCACCTCCGTTCACCAGCCTCAGGGCCGATCCAAAGGGAAAAAATGGGAAAATTTGAATCCCACACCTCCTTAAGACCTCCCTGTTAGAGACTCAGTGACTGGGAACCACAAAATGTGCCCACAAGGTCCTTAAGGAGCAATGATTCACCCCGAATGGAGAGAAAACAGATGGTTGAGAAGAAGAGAAACATTCCAAGAGGGGTGCCCAAAGACTTAAATGGCTGGATGGTTGATATGGTCGGAACAGCTAGTAGAAAGAAACACAAGTCAGATACAAAGCGCATTGGTGTCGCAACAGAATCAAAGGTAAAGAACATCATGCTGTATCTCCTGAGACCAGGCCTCCATGTGCTCCTGAGTAGACAGAGCCAGGCCTGCCACAGTCTCTCAGTCCTGAGGGAGCCTAACACTTGTCCTACCGCCATTGTCTTTCTTTATGTGATTGGGGACTGAGGTTCCGGCAGGTTGAATATCACTGCCAGGCTCAAAAGAGGCCACCAAGTCATTGCACTGTCTCCATGTGGAAACTGCAAGAATGAGTCTGGACACAGCTGAACATAACTCCAAGTCCACCAGCTCAGGTGCAATGCTCTCACTCTTTGCAAGGCAAAAGTGACTAGTGCCCTAGTGCCCTAGTGCAGGAGGTCAGCCTGAGCCTGGTCTAGCTAACTCGTTGCGGGTCATAACTGTGTAATGAGATCAAAGGCAGCCGATTAAAAGGATGGGAAGAAATATTCCAGGACAGCCTCAAGTGGCCATTTCAGTTCTTAAGAGTGAAGAAATAGCCATTCCAGGATGGAAAATTTACTTGTAAAGAGTAGATGAGATGTGTTATTATCCATTTACTGTCTCCCTCCCTTCTCTCAGAGCTTTTGAGATTCCCCTGAGATATAAAAGTCTACATTCGATTCTTTGAAGAATGCCTTGTTCGATCTCGACAAGCAGGGCAAGGAGCTCTCCTTATTGAAACAAGTGTTATCCACGAAGCCTGAAGGATAAAAAGGCTGCGTGTCCTGAGGGAGAGGCAGGCTGTGTGTGTGCGTGCATCTTGGGTGCAGTGTATGGTGGGGCAGATCTGAGTAGGTTACATGCACAAGTTCAAGCGGCCTGTGCATTTACAGGCCTCTACTGCATGGACAGCCTGTCTGGGGATGATAACCCCGTGTCCTTAAGTGGAAACATATGATACCTACCATCAGTGGTTGTAGATGAAGGGCGCCACCAATCTAGAAAGAAAATGAAGTACTTTTAGGACTTTACTGGATGACTTTTCATTCTGTGCTCGTTAGTTGGTAAGCAAAGGTCAATTCTATGCCTTCCTGATGTACTTCCCAGAGTCTGGACAATTCCACTTTACACTGTGAATGGCCCAGATGGCCTGGAGTATGGCGCTAGTAGTTCCCAACATACTCGGCACTGACTATTTCCACCGTGGGGTAGAGAACACTTTGGGGATGACTCTCCCAACAGGAAGGAATTCTGGAACACACAAGCACTGGAAGGAGTCCTGTTGGTGCCTATTTCTCAAATGCTCCCAATTCTGACTTGAATATTTACTTTCTTTTTTTTATAAATTTATTTTTTATTGGTGTTCAATTTGCCAACATATAGAATAACACCCAGTGCTCATCCCGTCAGAGCCCACCTCAGTGCCCATCACCCAGTCTCCCCCATCCCCGATGCACCTCCCCTTCCACCACCCCTGGTTCATTTCCCACAGTTAGGAGTCTTTCATGTTCTGTCCCCTTTCTGATATTTCCCATTTATTTTTTCTCCTTTCCCCTTTATTCCCTTTCCCTACTTTCATCTGAATTGAAGAGAGGGGACCAACAGCATTTCCACTGTAAACTCTCTAATCAAAACCGGGCTACAGAAGGTGTGGGAGATCCAGATGGGCCTGGAGTTTCAACTAAGTAGGAGTCAAGGATCTGGGGACTCAGCTGCTGGTCATGGTAGCAAACACCAGAGTATCGGAAGAGAAGAGAAGAGTTCTCTTTCAACCTCTAGAAACACGAGAGTTGAATTCCAGACAAGATACATGCTGGCCTGGGCACAGCTACTCACCTGTCGTAGTAGGAGGGATTCCTGTAGATGCTGCAAAGAAAGAGGACACAACATCAGTCTCCATGAATGATGTGCAGAAAGAAGCTTCCCAGGCTCAGGACAAACAGAAATTCTGAAGGTCCGTCCTCACTAGCACAAGAAAGTCTTTCTGGCAGTGGTTCGGGGGCAGAGCTGTAAACTACACCTCAGGGGCAGGATTTCACAAAGAACAGTGTTGAAGGATTTGAACTCAAAAGCTTTATACCCTCTCACGCTCGGCTGCTCTACAGGTTTCCTTAAACAAGGTGCTGAGGTCCATGCCTAAACCTGAGGTACACCAGGATGATGGGGGATGCAGGTTCCTGTCGAGCTATGAGGGTAACACCTGCCCTTCGGTGAAATCAGGAAGATGATAGAATATAGAAAGGAATAGTTTGTCTAGACCAAATAACAAACAAAACCAAGGGCAAATTTCGTGAGGACCCACCTGAGCAGATGACACTTGCGTCCTCAGAGTGCCTGCAGTTGTGCGAGTTCCAGCCATTGTGGCTGCAGCTCCACAGATAAGACTCGTGCCCGGAGCAGCGCACATCGTCTAGCACAATCGGGCCCGAGCCCTGACCAAAGCGGGCATTTCCTGGGGCCGAGGTGGCCCAGCCACAGCCCAGCTGCCTGCAGACCACGTTGGCATCATTGGTGTCCCAGCTGTCGTCGCACACGGTGCCCCACGAGCCTCTGTACAGGACCTCCACGCGGCCCTGACACCGGTCACCTCCGTTCACCAGCCTCAGGGCCAACCCCGAATCGGTCCCTACTAGGAGACAGGAAAATTGTCTTTCTCTGTGTTCTCGAAGAACTCCTGCATTCTCAGGGCAGGGGAATTCTTTCAGGGCCCAGGTGCCCTGGGTATGATTAATGTTCCCCAGCAACGGGACCCTCTGAAACCTTCTCATCATCATTCCAACTCAAGGGGCCACTTGATGCTACCTCTGAGTCTCAATTGACTTAGGAGTATTCACTGTTGGTTGCCCACAAACTTAGGATTTGAATTCTTGAGCCTGGCCATGCCATGCCGTGGGGAAAGGCAGAAACCAGTAGCCTGATGTATGCCACTGAGACTGCCATGAACACAAGCTTTATGCCCAGAGAAACGACCCTGCTGGCCCAAGGTGCTGTCCTAGGTTCTAGCGTTCAGAGTGTCTATCTTCACCCCACTGTGGTATATCACGGACTCTGTTCCAGGCCCCAAAGCTTGTTCTGTAGGATCCTTTTTTGATGTTGACATGCTCCTGTTCTCTCAAGGCCCAGACATCTACTGAATCTAACAATCCTCGTTCATGACAACAGGCAGGAGTACCTGTCACTGTCATGTTGCTCTGCATACTTAGAGCTACCCAGGCCTCCTGGAGACAGAAAGCCATCAAAACTTGGCAGCATTAGGTCTTCTTGTGGGTAGGCCTTTTGGCACACTTAGCACCATAGCAGATATCATGATTCCTCAGTGTCCCCCGGACCCTGTCTTCTCTACCCATGAGCAGATCTGGGGCACTGACCAAATGTGATACTCAGGCCTTCAAGCTTCTATATAATGAGGTTCCAATTCTTCACAGAAGATGGATAGATGTGACGAGCCCAAGAATAGATGCCCACCATCAGTAGTCATGATGGAAATGCAAATCCTAACCAAAGCAAGAAAGTACCCCTGCTCATTGCATCACTACAGTAAATGAGACAAAAGAAGAAGTGCTGATGAGGATGCAGAGACAGAAAAATCCTCAGATGCTGTTGGACTTGTGCCCAGAGCAGCCCACATTGTCCAGGAAAATTGGGCCCGAGCCCTGACCAAACCGGGCATTTCCAGGGGCCAAAGTGGGCCAGCCACAGCCCAGCCACCTGCAGAACACGTTGGCATCATTGGTGTGCCAGCTGTCAGTGCACACGGTGCCCCACGAGCCTCTGTACAGGACCTTTCGTGGCACTGACACCGGTCACCTCCGTTCACCAGCCTCAGGGCCGATCCAAAGGGAAAAAATGGGAAAATTTGAATCCCACACCTCCTTAAGACCTGCCTGTTAGAGACTCAGTGACTGGGAACCACAAAATGTGCCCACAAGGTCCTTAAGGAGCAATGATTCACCCCGAATGGAGAGAAAACAGATGGTTGAGAAGAAGAGAAACATTCCAAGAGGGGTGCCCAAAGACTTAAATGGCTGGATGGTTGATTGGTCGGAACAGCTAGTAGAAAGAAACACAAGTCAGATACAAAGCGCATTGGTGTCGCAACAGAATCAAAGGTAAAGAACATCATGCTTTATCTCCTGAGACCAGGCCTCCATGTGCTCCTGAGTAGACAGAGCCAGGCCTGCCACAGTCTCTCAGTCCTGAGGGAGCCTAATACTTGTCCTACCGCCATTGTCTTTCTTTATGTGATTGGGGACTGAGGTTCCGGCAGGTTGAATATCACTGCCAGGCTCAAAAGAGGCCACCAAGTCATTGCACTGTCTCCATGTGGAAACCGCAAGAATGAGTCTGGACACAGCTGAACATAACTCCAAGTCCACCAGCTCAGGTGCAATGCTCTCACTCTTTGCAAGGCAAAAGTGACTAGTGCCCTAGTGCCCTAGTGCAGGAGGTCAGCCTGAGCCTGGTCTAGCTAACTCGTTGCGGGTCATAACTGTGTAATGAGATCAAAGGCAGCCGATTAAAAGGATGGGAAGAAATATTCCAGGACAGCCTCAAGTGGCCATTTCAGTTCTTAAGAGTGAAGAAATAGCCATTCCAGGATGGAAAATATACTTGTAAAGAGTAGATGAGATGTGTTATTATCCATTTACTGTCTCCCTCCCTTCTCTCAGAGCTTTTGAGATTACCCTGAGATATAAAAGTCTACATTCGATTCTTTGAAGAATGCCTTGTTCGATCTCGACAAGCAGGGCAAGGAGCTCTCCTTATTGAAACAAGTGTTATCCACGAAGCCTGAAGGATAAAAAGGCTGCGTGTCCTGAGGGAGAGGCAGGCTGTGTGTGTGCGTGCATCTTGGGTGCAGTGTATGGTGGGGCAGATCTGAGTAGGTTACATGCACAAGTTCAAGTGGCCTGTGCATTTACAGGCCTCTACTGCATGGACAGCCTGTCTGGGGATGATAACCCCGTGTCCTTAAGTGGAAACATATGATACCTACCATCAGTGGTTGTAGATGAAGGGCGCCACCAATCTAGAAAGAAAATGAAGTACTTTTAGGACTTTACTGGATGACTTTTCATTCTGTGCTCGTTAGTTGGTAAGCAAAGGTCAATTCTATGCCTTCCTGATGTACTTCCGAGAGTCTGGACAATTCCACTTTACACTGTGAATGGCCCAGATGGCCTGGAGTATGACGTTAGTAGTTCCCAACATACTCGGCACTGACTATTTCCACCGTGGGGTAGAGAACACTTTGGGGATGACTCTCCCAACAGGAAGGAATTCTGGAACACACAAGCACTGGAAGGAGTCCTGTTGGTGCCTATTTCTCAAATGCTCCCAATTCTGACTTGAATATTTACTTTCTTTTTTTTATAAATTTATTTTTTATTGGTGTTCAATTTGCCAACATATAGAATAACACCCAGTGCTCATCCCGTCAGAGCCCACCTCAGTCCCATCACCCAGTCTCCCCCATCCCCGATGCACCTCCCCTTCCACCACCCCTGGTTCATTTCCCACAGTTAGGAGTCTTTCATGTTCTGTCCCCTTTCTGATATTTCCCATTTATTTTTTCTCCTTTCCCCTTTATTCCCTTTCCCTACTTTCATCTGAATTGAAGAGAGGGGACCAACAGCATTTCCACTGTAAACTCTCTAATCAAAACCGGGCTACAGAAGGTGTGGGAGATCCAGATGGGCCTGGAGTTTCAACTAAGTAGGAGTCAAGGATCTGGGGACTCAGCTGCTGGTCATGGTAGCAAACACCAGAGTATCGGAAGAGAAGAGAAGAGTTCTCTTTCAACCTCTAGAAACACGAGAGTTGAATTCCAGACAAGATACATGCTGGCCTGGGCACAGCTACTCACCTGTCGTAGTAGGAGGGATTCCTGTAGATGCTGCAAAGAAAGAGGACACAACATCAGTCTCCACGAATGATGTGCAGAAAGAAGCTTCCCAGGCTCAGGACAAACAGAAATTCTGAAGGTCCGTCCTCACTAGCACCAGAAAGTCTTTCTGGCAGTGGTTCGGGGGCAGAGCTGTAAACTACACCTCAGGGGCAGGATTTCACAAAGAACTGTGTTGAAGGATTTGAACTCAAAAGCTTTATACCCTCCCACACTCGGCTGCTCTACAGGTTTCCTTAAACAAGGTGCTGAGGTCCATGCCTAAACCTGAGGTACACCAGGATGATGGGGGATGCAGGTTCCTGTCGAGCTATGAGGGTAACACCTGCCCTTCGGTGAAATCAGGAAGATGATAGAATATAGAAAGGAATAGTTTGTCTAGACCAAATAACAAACAAAACCAAGGGCAAATTTCGTGAGGACCCACCTGAGCAGATGACACTTGCGTCCTCAGAGTGCCCTGCAGTTGTGCGAGTTCCAGCCATTGTGGCTGCAGCTCCACAGATAAGACTCGTGCCCGGAGCAGCGCACATCGTCTAGCACAATCGGGCCCGAGCCCTGACCAAAGCGGGCATTTCCTGGGGCCGAGGTGGCCCAGCCACAGCCCAGCTGCCTGCAGACCACGTTGGCATCATTGGTGTCCCAGCTGTCGTCGCACACGGTGCCCCACGAGCCTCTGTACAGGACCTCCACGCGGCCCTGACACCGGTCACCTCCGTTCACCAGCCTCAGGGCCAACCCCGAATCGGTCCCTACTAGGAGACAGGAAAATTGTCTTTCTCTGTGTTCTCGAACAAGAACTCCTGCCTCTGAGTGCAGGATAATTTCTTCCAGGGGCCCGTGTTCTGGATTCAATTAATGTTTCCTAGCAACAGGACTCTCTGAGTCTTGCTCATCATCATCATCCTCACGGGGCACTTTGATGGTACCTTTTAGTTCAGCTGACTTATGCGTGTTACTACGTGTTGCACAAAATATCAGGAGATGAAATCCTGAGATTGGTCCCACAATGCAGGGGAGAATATAAGATGCCAGTAGTCTGATACAGTAGCACAGAGACTACCTTGAACACCGTCTTCAGTCCCAGTAATTATTCTGGTCACCAAGAAGGAACTGTCCTAGGCCCTAGTGATCAGAGAGTCTACCTTCACTGGATGGTCCTATATTACAGACCTGAGGACTAGGCTTATTCTTAAGAATTCTTTTCTGCTGACTACTTGTGCTGTTCTCTCAAGCCCCAAGCTTGTACTAAAACTTATCAATCCTCCAATTATCAAGGAGATGGGCAATAGTAACTGTCACTCACTCAGTAGTGCACACATAGTGCTGCCTAGAACTCTAGGGAGCAGAGTATTAATAAAACATGCTAGCAATAGGCCTCCTAGCAGGAGGGCATTTGCAAATTTCAGGAGACCACACATCACATTTCTTCAGTGTCCTTCTCCCAAGGACCCTGCCATCTCTCCACCATGAGCTGGGCAGGGGCAGTGACCCTGGTCTGGTCCTCAGGATAGTAGGGGTCTATAAAATGAGGATTCTGCTCTATAAAGAAGAAAGACACATGCAGCAACCAAGTGAACACACCTCCACCATTAGTGTCCCTCCAGGAAATGAAAATCCTAAATACAGTGAAAAAGGACCTCCCACCTACTAGATGACTACAATAGAAGAGACTGACGAAGATGTGAAGAAACCAGAACCCTCTAAAGCTGCCAAACTAAACTGGTACAGCTGCTATGCTAAGCTCTTCCATGTTTCCCCCAAACTCAAAGACAAAATCATCATATGAACTTCAATTCCACTCCTAATATCCACCCAGAGGAGTTGGAAGAAGGTGTGTGACAAAAATCATGGGCACAGAAGTTCCCAGGAAGACGATTCAAAATAGTCAGCGGCGGAAACTCTCCACTTTATCTGTCCATGAACAGATTAATGGGATCATAATGTGGGTGGGGATGCATGCTGCCAAAGTTGACACACCTCTTCATGATTAATCCTGAGAGAAACTGCTGGTGGAAAGAAGCCAGTCACAAAAAGCCACATAGTGGCTACCTCCATTCGTAGGAAATGTCCAGAATATGCAAATCCAGACAAGGAAGGCAACCAGGTGAGAGCCTGGAAGGTAGGAATTGTGACTAGTTCAGGGCATGGGATATTGAATAAAGTGATAAGAAATTCTGGAACCAATTAATTGATGCTTTTGGCAGTCAGTAGACTAAAAGGGGCTCATCCGCACAGTAAAATAGCAATTTTATATTAGGAGAATTGCACATCATGATAGGGCACTAAAGTATTAATTATTTGGACTTTTCTCCAGTGCTGGGGTTCTGAATCCATGATCCCAGTCTCACTGGAGGGTGCACTTAGCATGAGTTGAAACACCTACTATGTCCAAGGAAGACAAGCAACCAGCCGTAGGGACTATTCAGGCCCTATCAGTTCCTCGATGCACATTACACTGTCAACTCAGACCCTGACACTGGACCAGAGGCCAGCTCAAGAGCAGACGCCAACATGGGCTGACACGCATAAAGGGACAAGGCTCTGTGTGGGGGCTGTGGAACCCAGGGCTGCACTGAGGGGGTATTAGGAAAGGGCCAAGTTCCAAAAGGGCAGTGTTCTCTTCATGTCTCTAATCTCTTGCACTGATTTTGCGGTAGACAAACTATCCTTTCTATGAAACACAACAGTCAAACCGCTTTCCATGAGGTTCAAGTAGGGCCTAGAGCCAACTCCTCTCCATTTCCACGGGGGAATATGAAGGTGGGCATATGGACCCTGACCAGCCCATCAGACACAGGAACATGGTTCTATTGAAGCAGGTATTGCCAAGCACACTACCTAACGTCCTTACAGGAAACGTCACCCAGCCCTCTGGGCACAAGCAGAATCCTTCTCTTGTGACACAGGGGCTTGGGGTTGGCAACTGCCTCTCACATGCAGAAAGCAAAGCAAGGGTGAAGCCCGTCCATATAAGAAACAGGAGAGAGAAGAAAATCTGGCGGCAGATAGCTCATGAAACATCCACACCCGAAGTTCGTGAAGGTACAGCCTGCTCGAAACATCTTAAATGTGAGTGACTTTGATATAATAGTTCTGTGCTAGGATAAGAGAAGCCGAGCTGGTTTCCTCTATCACTTACTGATATATCTCCAAACTGGAGGTTGACTGATAATAATCACGTTTGGATAAAGGACCTCCCTCCCACAGGACCAGGGGGTGAGGTCAGATGCCAAACTCAGGATTTCAGAATTTCCCTGAAACCAGTTGAGTACTGGGAGAATTTGCATACTTTTCAGGATCTGCAGGATGCTTGCCCTAGGGAGTTGTATCCCACCAATCTTCAGAGAAACACAAAGCAGGATGACAAAGGATTAGAAACTTCTGCATCCCAGTGTTCCTGGAGGTATATCTGATCTAAATATCTTACATGTGAGAGCCACTGAGTTGAGATCTCTGCTAGCTTTAGAGGAGCTGAACTGGGTTCTTGTCAAATGCAAACAAAAACGTCATGACTGACATCTCCCCAAACTGGTAGGAGGCTGGAAAAATAACTCTTGTGGCTAAAGGGAACCCCCACACACACTGGATGGGGAGGTGAGGTCAGACACTACACTCAACAATCTGGAGTTTCATCCAGTCGGGCTGACTATGGTGTGAATCTGGATACTTAGGCAGACACTGAGGATGCTGACCATTGGTAGTTGTATACCACCGATATGCAGAGAAACACAAAGCAGGGTTAGAAAGGTTGGAAATAGAACCAAGCTTGGCTCAAGTGATGAGTCAGTGGGACAGGGACAGTGGCGTCTGGTGAGTTCTGCTAGCTGGAGGGGAAAGGGGGAATCATGAGAGTTTTTGGCAGGCATCATGACACTTGCACACCTGCATCCTGCCCCCTTCCACCTGCGGGGGCGGGGAGGCTGTGTAAGCCTCCTGCTCTGATACCTTTTCTGGTGCAAAGACCTTGTGTACATCAGCCAGATCCCTCCACATCTCTCAGCCTGGCATGTCCCTTGTCCCTTAGAAACCTTTGCCACTTGTCTATCTTGACTCATAGATGACGCAGGAGATCCTCACAGGAATCTTGGAAGAAAGAGTCAGGAGCATTCAGGGTCAACATGGAGCCAGCTGTATATCCCTGTATCTAGAGCACCTTCTTCTCATAGTGGTCTCAAATCCCTGGGGCTCTGTCCCTACCACTTTGGATATACACATTGGATTGTGATAAATCTGAGGGTGATGCAAATGCTGAACATTGGGAAGGATCCAGCCTGCTCTGACGGCTCTCTAAGAAGACATCAGTGCTCCCTATGGCTCCTTCTCCCACTCTGCTGTCTCCCCAGACAGCATTTCAATTGAAATTCTTGGCACCCATGGCTAGTTCTCTGAATTGGTAGGCAACAGTCTCTTGGGATGCTGGGAAAGGATTAGATGATAACTCATGGATGATGGGAAAATGGGGCCATTTGAATCCCGTGTCCATGTAAGAGCTGCCTGTTAGAGGCTCAGTGACTGGGAACCACAAAATGTGCCCACAAGGTCCTCAAGGAGCAATGATTCACCCGAAATGGAGAGAAAAGGGATGGATGGGAAAGGAGAAAAGAAACATTCCAAATACGGTGGCACAGACTTACCTGGCTGGATGGTTGATTCGGGTGGAGTAGCTATGAGAAAGAAACACAAGTCAGACACAAAGCACATGGGTGTTGCAATGGAATCAAAGATCAGAGAACATCATCCTATCTATCCGTCCTGAGATCAAGCCTCCATGTGGTCCTGAGTAGACAGACCATGGCCTGCCATAGCCTCTCAGTCCTGTGGGAGCCTAATCCTATGTCCTACTGCCATTGTCTGCCTCAATGTGGCTGAGGACTTAGGATCCAGCAGGTTGAATATCACTGCCAGGCTCAAAACAGGCCACGAAAGTCATTGCACTATCTCCATTTGGGAACAGCAAGAATGAGTTTGGACACAGCCTGAAATAGCTCGGAGTCCACTAGCTCAGGGGCAATGGTCTCAGTCTTTACAGGTAGTTTGGTCCTGGTAGGGGGTCAGGCTCAGCAACGGGGAACTAGCTAACAAGTTGGGGGTCATAGCTCTGTAATGAGATCAAAGGCAGCCAATTAAGTTGATGGGAAGAAAACATTCAAGGACATCCACAAGTGGCCATTTCAGTTCTTAGGCATGAAGGAAAGCTGTTGAGCAATAGCCATTCCAGGATGGAAAATTTACTTGTAAAGAGTTGATTAGTTGTGAAATTATCCATTTACTGTCTGCCTCCCTTCTTGCGGAACTTTTGTGGTAACCCAAGTAATATCTTCGATTTCTTTAAAAGAAGGGGAGTAGATCTCCTTATTGAAACAAAAGTTCCCCACGAGGCAGGAAGGATTAAAAGGCTGCATGTCTCGAGGGAGAGGCAGCCTGTGTGTGTGCGTATACCTTGGGTGCAGTGTATGGCGGGCCAGGTCTGTGTAGTTTACATGCACAAGGTCAAGCAGCCTGTGCATTTACAGGCCTCTACTGCATGGACAGCCTATCTGGAGATGATAACCCCGTGTCCTTAGATGGAAACATATGATACCTACCATAAGTGGTTGTAGATGAAGGGTGCCACCAATCTAAAAAGAAAATGAAGTAATTTCAGGACTTTAGTGGAAAAGTTTTCACTCTGTGCTCATTAGTTTGGTAAGGAAATGTCAATTCTATCTTTTCCTGATGAACTTTTCAGAGTCTGGGCAATTCCACTTTACGCTGTGGATGGGCCAGATGGCCTGGAGTATGGCGCTAGTACTTCCCAGCATACTCGGCACTGAGTGGAATTTCCACCGTGTGGCAGAAAACACTTTAAGGATGCCTCTCTCAACATGAAGGAATTCAGGAACACGCAAGCCTGGTAGGAGTTCTGTTGGTGTGTATTTCTCAGACGACCCCAATTCTGACTTGAACTTTTACTTTATCTGATATGAACAGAGGGGATCAAAAGCTCTTCCACTACAGACTTATGAGTAAACCCTCAGAGCAGAGAGGGACAGAGGATACAGATGGGCCAGTTGTCTCAACTTAGGAGCCAACACCCTAGGGACTTAGTTGCTGGTCACTGTAGCAAATACCAGAGTCCTCCAAGGGGAGAGCCTCGTCCTCTCTTCCAACTTCTAGAAACATGAGAGTCAAATATCAGACATGATTCATGCTGGGCTGGGCACAGCTACTCACCTGTCGTATTGGGAGGGTTTCCAGTAGATGCTGCAAAGTAAGAGGACACATCATCAGTCTCTGTGAACGATGTGCAGAAAGAGGCCTCTCAGGCTTCAGACAAACAGAAGTGCTGAGGGTCTGTCCCTGCTAGAACTAAGAAAGACTTGCGGGGAGTGGTCCTGAGGAGTAGAGCTGGTAAATACCCTCAGGGGCAGGATCCCACAAGGAACAGTGTGGCAGGAATTTGGTCTCTAAACCATTATGCCCATTCAAACAGGACTCCTCCACCGGCACTTTAAAGAAGGTGCTATGATCCACCTGAAAAACTGATGTACGTCAGGATGATGGGTGATGCAGCTTCCTCTCAAGCTATGGGAGAAAGCCCTGCCCTTCCATGACACTCAGGAATATGAAATAACAGTGAAAGAAATGAGTTTTATCTAGAAAAAAATAACAAACAGAAACAGAGGGCCAGCATTGTAAGGACCCACCTGAACAGATGACACTTGCGTCCTCATAGTGCCCACAGTTGTGTGAATTCCAGCCACTGTGGCTACAGCTCCACAGGTAGGACTCATACCCAGAACAGCTCACGTCGTCCAGCACAATCGGGCCAGATCCCTGACCAAAGTGGGCATTATGTGGGGCCGAGGTGGCCCAGCCACAGCCCAGTTGCCTGCAGACCACGTTGGCATCATTCGTGTCCCAGCCGTCATCACACACGGTGCCCCATGAGCCTCTGTACAGGACCTCCACGCGGCCCTGACACCGGTCACCTCCATTCACCAGCCTCAGGGCCAACCCCGAATCAGTCTCTAGTGGGAGACAGGAAATTTTTCTGGTTTTGAAGGAAGAACTCCTGTACTCTGATTGTAAGATAATTCCTTTCAGGGGACACAAGTTCTGGTTTCAATTAATGTTCCCCAGCAACAGGGGTCTCAGAATCTTGCTCCTCATCATCATCCTTAAGGGGCTACTTGATGTTACCCCCCGAGTGTCAGCTGATGTATGCATGTAACAACTGATTGCACACCATATCAGGATTTGAAATCCTAAGGCTGGTCCCACAATGCAAGGGAGAATATGAGGAGCCGGTAGTCTGACATGGACCATTGAGACCACCCAGAACGTGTGCTTCAGCCCCAAAGATCCATCCAGCCTCCAAGAAGGAGCAGTCCTAGGTCCTAGTGTTCAGAGAGTCTACTTTCACCCAACGGTCCTGATCACAGACCCTTCTCCCGAGCCCAAGGCTTGTTCTGAAGGATCCCTTTCTGCTGACCACTTGATCCTGTTCTCTCAAGCCCCATGCTTGTACTGCATCTCAACAATCCTCTGATTATCAAGAAGATGGGCAGGAGTAACTATCACTCATCTTAGCTGTGCATACATAGTGCTGCCTAGGACTCTGGAGGCAGAAAAGTAACAAAACATGGTAGCATTAGGCCTCCTTGCAAAATGGGCATTTTCTAAGTTAAGCAGGAGACCACACATTACGTTTCCTCAGTCTCCTATGTATCCTGCCTTCTTTCTGCCATGAGCTAGACAGTGGCACTGACAGTAGTCTGGTCCTAGGGCCTCAAGGGTCTATAAAGTGAGGACTCTGCTCTACAAAGAAGAGAGACACGTGCATCGACCAAGTGAACACATCCCCACCATAAGTATCCTTGCAGGAGATAAAAATCCTACACATGGTGAGAAAGTACCTCCTGCCTACAAGATGGCTAAAATAAAAGACACAGAAGAAGTGTTGGTGAGGATGTGGAGAAACCAGAGCTCTCCAATGCCACCTAGGGAAACCTGAATTGGTACAGCTGCTATGCTAAACATTTCTTTGTTTCCTCAAAACGGAAATATATAATCATCATGTGACTCGCAATTTCACTCCTAGATATTCACTCAGAGGAGTTGGAAATAGGTGTTTGACAAAATCATGTGCACAGAAGGTCCGGGAAGATGATTCAAGATAGTCAGGGATGGAAACACTCCACTTCATCTGTCCATCAACAGATGAATGGGATCATAATATGGGTGGGGATACATGTTGCCAAAGTTTACACACTTCTTTGTGGTGAGTTCTGAGAAAAGTCTGCTGGCTGGCTGAAAGAAGCCAGTCACAAAAGGCAACATGATGGCTACCTCCATTCGCAGGAAATGTTCAGAAAATGCAAATCTAGACAAAGAAGGCAACCAGGTGAGAGCTGGGGGAACACAGGTATGGGTTGGACTAGTTCAGGGTATGGGATATTCATTAAGGCGATAAGAAACTCTGGAACTAAATAACTGATGCTTGTAGCAATCATTAGACTAAGAAGTCTCAACTGCATAGTAAATTGGTACGTTTTATATTTAGAGTAATCACAGACCCTGAAAGGGCAGAAAAGCATTAATTTTTGGCCTTTTCTCCAGTGCTGGGGCACTGAATCCATGATCCCAGTCTCACTGGAGGGTGCACTTAGCATGAGCTGAGATTCCTACAGTCTACAAGGAAGACAAGCAACCAGGCACGAGGGACTATCCAGACCCTCTCAGTTCTTCCACCCATACTGCACTGTCAACTCAGACCCTGACACTGGACCAGAGGCCAGTTCAAGAGCAGAGGCCAACATAGGCTGAGACACCTATTGAGAGGGAGGGCTCTGTGTGGGGGCTGTGGAAGCCAGGGCTGCACTCAGCAGATAGTACTTGGGAGAGGGCCAAACTCAACAGGGCAGTGTTCTCTTCATGTCTCAATTCTCTTGCACTGATTTTGTTGTAGACAAACTATCCTTTCTGTGGAACACACAAGTCAAAACCTTTTCTGTGACGTTCAAGTGGGAACTAGAGCCAACTCCTCTCCATTTCCCCGGGCAGAATACGAAGGTGAGCATATGGACCCTGACCAGCCCATCAGACACAGGAACATGGTCCCATTGAAGCAAGTATTGCCAAGCAGACTATCTAAAGTCCTCACAGGAAATGTCAGCCAGCCCTCTGGGCACAAGCAGAGTCCTTCTATGACACAGGGGCTTAAGGCTGGCAACTGCCTCTCACTTTCAGAAAGCAAAGCAAGGGTGAAGCCCGTCCATATAAGAAACAGGAGAGAGAAGAAAATCTGGCGGCAGATACTCATGAAACATCCACACCTGACGTTCCTGAAGGTACACCTGCTCGAAACATCTTAAATGTGAGTGACTTTGATATAATAGTTCTGTGCTAGGATAAGAGAAGCCGAGCTGGTTTCCTCTATCACTTACTGATATATCTCCAAACTGGTGGTTGACTGATAATAATCACATTTGGATAAAGGACCTCCCTCCCACAGGACCAGGGGGTGAGGTCAGATGCCAAACTCAGGATTTCAGAATTTCCCTGAAACCAGTTGAGTACTGGGAGAATTTGCATACTTTTCAGGATCTGCAGGATGCTTGCCCTAGGGAGTTGTATCCCACCAATCTTCAGAGAAACACAAAGCAGGATGACAAAGGATTAGAAACTTCTGTATCCCAGTGTTCCTGGAGGTATATCTGATCTAAATATCTTACATGTGAGAGCCATTGAGTTGAGCTCTCTGCTAGCTTTAGAGGAGCTGAACTGGGTTCTTGTCAATTGCAAGGAAAAACTTCATGGCTGACGTATCTCCAAACTGGTAGGAGGCTGGAAAAATAACTCTTGTGGCTAAAGGGAACCCACACACACACTGGATGGGGAGGTGAGGTCAGACACTACACTCAACAATCTGGAGTTTCATCCAGTCGGGCGGACTATGGTGTGAATCTGGATACTTAGGCAGGCACTGAGGATGCTGACCATTGGTAGTTGTATACCACCGATATGCAGAGAAACACAAAGCAGGGTTAGAAAGGTTGGAAATAGAACCAAGCTTGGCTCAAGTGATGAGTCAGTGGGACAGGGACAGTGGCGTCTGGTGAGTTCTGCTAGCTGGAGGGGAAAGGGGGAATCATGAGAGATTTTGGCAGGCATCATGACACTTGCACACCTGCATCCTGCCCCCTTCCACCTGCGGGTGCGGGGGGGCTGTGTAAGCCTCCTGCTCTGATACCTTTTCTGGTGCAAAGACCTTGTGTACATCAGCCAGATCCCTCCAGATCTCTCAGCCTGGCATGTCCCTTGTCCCTTAGAAACCTTTGCCACTTGTCTATCCTGACTCATAGATGACATAGGAGATCCTCACAGGAATCTTGGAAGAAAGAGTCAGGAGCATTCAGGGTCAACATGGAGCCAGCTGTATATCCCTGTATCTAGAGCACCTTCTTCTCATAGTGGTCTCAAATCCCTGGGGCTCTGTCCCTACCACTTTGGATATACACATTGGATTGTGATAAATCTGAGGGTGATGCAAATGCTGAACATTGGGAAGGATCCAGCCTGCTCTGACGGCTCTCTAAGAAGACATCAGTGCTCCCTATGGCTCCTTCTCCCACTCTGCTGTCTCCCCAGACAGCATTTCAATTGAAATTCTTGGCACCCATGGCTAGTTCTCTGAATTGGTAGGCAACAGTCTCTTGGGATGCTGGGAAAGGATTAGATGATAACTCATGGATGATGGGAAAATGGGGCCATTTGAATCCCGTGTCCACGTAAGAGCTGCCTGTTAGAGGCTCAGTGACTGGGAACCACAAAATGTGCCCACAAGGTCCTCAAGGAGCAATGATTCACCCGAAATGGAGAGAAAAGGGATGGATGGGAAAGGAGAAAAGAAACATTCCAAATACGGTGGCACAGACTTACCTTGCTGGATGGTTGATTCGGGTGGAGTAGCTATGAGAAAGAAACACAAGTCAGACACAAAGCACATGGGTGTTGCAACGGAATCAAAGATCAGAGAACATCATCCTATCTATCCGTCCTGAGATCAAGCCTCCATGTGGTCCTGAGTAGACAGAGCCATGGCCTGCCATAGCCTCTCAGTCCTGTGGGAGCCTAATCCTATGTCCTACTGCCATTGTCTGCCTCAATGTGGCTGAGGACTTAGGATCCAGCAGGTTGAATATTACTGTCAGGCAGACAAGCAACCAGGCACGAGGGACTATCCAACCCTCTCAGTTCTTCCACCCATACTGCACTGTCAACTCAGACCCTGAGACTGGACCAGAGGCCAGTTCAAGAGCAGAGGCCAACATAGGCTGAGACAGCAATTGAGAGGGAGGGCTCTGTGTGGGGGCTGTGGAAGCCAGGGCTGCACTCAGCAGATAGTACTTGGGAGAGGGCCAAACTCAACAGGGCAGTGTTCTCTTCATGTCTCAAATCTTTTGCACTGATTTTGTGGCAGACAAACTATCCTTTCTATGAAACACACCAGTCAAAATGTCTTTCCATGAGGTTCCAGTAGGGCCTAGTGCCAACTCCTCTCCATTACCTAGGGTAATATGAAGGGGAGCATATGGACCCTGACCAGCCCATCAGACACAGGAACAAGGTTCTAGCAGTTTTTGACAAACAAGCTACCTAGATTCTTTCCAGGAAATGCCAGTCAGTGATCAGGGCACAAGTAGAGTCCTTCTCTTATGACACAGGGGCTTGGGGTTGGCAACTGCCTCTCACATGCAGAAAGCAAAGCAAGGGTGAAGCCCGTCCACATAAGAAACAGGAGAGAGAAGAAAATCTGGCGGCAGATAGTCATGAAACATCCACACCTGAAGTTCCTGAAGGTACACCTGCTCTAAACATCTTAAATGTGAGTGACTTTGATATAATAGTTCTGTGCTAGGATAAGAGAAGCCGAGCTGGTTTCCTCTATCACTTACTGATATATCTCCAAACTGGAGGTTGACTGATAATAATCACGTTTGGATAAAGGACCTCCCTCCCACAGGACCAGGGGGTGAGGTCAGATGCCAAACTCAGGATTTCAGAATTTCCCTGAAACCAGTTGAGTACTGGGAGAATTTGCATACTTTTCAGGATCTGCAGGATGCTTGCCCTAGGGAGTTGTATCCCACCAATCTTCAGAGAAACACAAAGCAGGATGACAAAGGATTAGAAACTTCTGTATCCCAGTGTTCCTGGAGGTATATCTGATCTAAATATCTTACATGTGAGAGCCATTGAGTTGAGATCTCTGCTAGCTTTAGAGGAGCTGAACTGGGTTCTTGTCAAATGCAAACAAAAACGTCATGACTGACATCTCCCCAAACTGGTAGGAGGCTGGAAAAATAACTCTTGTGGCTAAAGGGAACCCCCACACACACTGGATGGGGAGGTGAGGTCAGACACTACACTCAACAATCTGGAGTTTCATCCAGTCGGGCTGACTATGGTGTGAATCTGGATACTTAGGCAGGCACTGAGGATGCTGACCATTGGTAGTTGTATACCACCGATATGCAGAGAAACACAAAGCAGGGTTAGAAAGGTTGGAAATAGAACCAAGCTTGGCTCAAGTGATGAGTCAGTGGGACAGGGACAGTGGCGTCTGGTGAGTTCTGCTAGCTGGAGGGGAAAGGGGGAATCATGAGAGTTTTTGGCAGGCATCATGACACTTGCACACCTGCATCCTGCCCCCTTCCACCTGCGGGGGCGGGGGCTGTGCAAGCCTCCTGCTCTGATACCTTTTCTGGTGCAAAGACCTTGTGTACATCAGCCAGATCCCTCCACATCTCTCAGCCTGGCATGTCCCTTGTCCCTTAGAAACCTTTGCCACTTGTCTATCTTGACTCATAGATGACGCAGGAGATCCTCACAGGAATCTTGGAAGAAGGAGTCAGGAGCATTCAGGGTCAACATGGAGCCAGCTGTATATCCCTGTATCTAGAGCACCTTCTTCTCATAGTGGTCTCAAATCCCTGGGGCTCTGTCCCTACCACTTTGGATATACACATTGGATTGTGATAAATCTGAGGGTGATGCAAATGCTGAACATTGGGAAGGGTCCAGCCTGCTCTGACGGCTCTCTAAGAAGACATCAGTGCTCCCTATGGTTCCTTCTCCCACTCTGCTGTCTCCCCAGACAGCATTTCAATTGAAATTCTTGGCACCCATGGCTAGTTCTCTGAATTGGTAGGCAACAGTCTCTTGGGATGCTGGGAAAGGATTAGATGATAACTCATGGATGATGGGAAAATGGGGCCATTTGAATCCCGTGTCCACGTAAGAGCTGCCTGTTAGAGGCTCAGTGACTGGGAACCACAAAATGTGCCCACAAGGTCCTCAAGGAGCAATGATTCACCCGAAATGGAGAGAAAAGGGATGGATGGGAAAGGAGAAAAGAAACATTCCAAATACGGTGGCACAGACTTACCTGGCTGGATGGTTGATTCGGGTGGAGTAGCTATGAGAAAGAAACACAAGTCAGACACAAAGCACATGGGTGTTGCAACTGGAATCAAAGATCAGAGAACATCATCCTATCTATCCGTCCTGAGATCAAGCCTCCATGTGGTCCTGAGTAGACAGACCATGGCCTGCCATAGCTCTCAGTCCTGTGGGAGCCTAATCCTATGTCCTACTGCCATTGTCTGCCTCAATGTGGCTGAGGACTTAGGATCCAGCAGGTTGAATATCACTGCCAGGCTCAAAACAGGCCACGAAAGTCATTGCACTATCTCCATTTGGGAACAGCAAGAATGAGTTTGGACACAGCCTGAAATAGCTCGGAGTCCACTAGCTCAGGGGCAATGGTCTCAGTCTTTACAGGTAGTTTGGTCCTGGTAGGGGGTCAGGCTCAGCAACGGGGAACTAGCTAACAAGTTGGGGGTCATAGCTCTGTAATGAGATCAAAGGCAGCCAATTAAGTTGATGGGAAGAAAACATTCAAGGACATCCACAAGTGGCCATTTCAGTTCTTAGGCATGAAGGAAAGCTGTTGAGCAATAGCCATTCCAGGATGGAAAATTTACTTGTAAAGAGTTGATTAGTTGTGAAATTATCCATTTACTGTCTGCCTCCCTTCTTGCGGAACTTTTGTGGTAACCCAAGTAATATCTTCGATTTCTTTAAAAGAAGGGGAGTAGATCTCCTTATTGAAACAAAAGTTACCCACAAGGCAGGAAGGATTAAAAGGCTGCATGTCTCGAGGGAGAGGCAGCCTGTGTGTGTGCGTATATCTTGGGTGCAGTGTATGGCGGGCCAGGTCTGTGTAGTTTACATGCACAAGGTCAAGCAGCCTGTGCATTTACAGGCCTCTACTGCATGGACAGCCTATCTGGAGATGATAACCCCGTGTCCTTAGATGGAAACATATGATACCTACCATAAGTGGTTGTAGATGAAGGGTGCCACCAATCTAAAAAGAAAATGAAGTAATTTCAGGACTTTAGTGGAAAAGTTTTCACTCTGTGCTCATTAGTTTGGTAAGGAAAGGTCAATTCTATCTTTTCCTGATGAACTTTTCAGAGTCTGGGCAATTCCACTTTACGCTGTGGATGGGCCAGATGGCCTGGAGTATGGCGCTAGTACTTCCCAGCATACTCGGCACTGAGTGGAATTTCCACCGTGTGGCAGAAAACACTTTAAGGATGCCTCTCTCAACATGAAGGAATTCAGGAACACGCAAGCACTGGTAGGAGTTCTGTTGGTGTGTATTTCTCAGACGACCCCAATTCTGACTTGAACTTTTACTTTATCTGATATGAACAGAGGGGATCAAATGCTCTTCCACTACAGACTTATGAGTAAACCCTCAGAGCAGAGAGGGGCAGAGGATACAGATGGGCCAGTTGTCTCAACTTAGGAGCCAACACCCTAGGGACTTAGTTGCTGGTCACTGTAGCAAATACCAGAGTCCTCCAAGGGGAGAGCCTCGTCCTCTCTTCCAACTTCTAGAAACATGAGAGTCAAATATCAGACATGATTCATGCTGGGCTGGGCACAGCTACTCACCTGTCGTATTGGGAGGGTTTCCAGTAGATGCTGCAAAGTAAGAGGACACATCATCAGTCTGTGAACGATGTGCAGAAAGAGGCCTCTCAGGCTTCAGACAAACAGAAGTGCTGAGGGTCTGTCCCCGCTAGAACTAAGAAAGACTTGCGGGGAGTGGTCCTGAGGAGTAGAGCTGGTAAATACCCTCAGGGGCAGGATCCCACAAGGAACAGTGTGGCAGGAATTTGGTCTCTAAACCATTATGCCCATTCAAACAGGACTCCTCCACCGGCACTTTAAAGAAGGTGCTATGATCCACCTGAAAAACTGATGTACGTCAGGATGATGGGTGATGCAGCTTCCTCTCAAGCTATGGGAGAAAGCCCTGCCCTTCCATGACACTCAGGAATATGAAATAACAGTGAAAGAAATGAGTTTTATCTAGAAAAAAATAACAAACAGAAACAGAGGGCCAGCATTGTAAGGACCCACCTGAACAGATGACACTTGCGTCCTCATAGTGCCCACAGTTGTGTGAATTCCAGCCACTGTGGCTACAGCTCCACAGGTAGGACTCATACCCAGAACAGCTCACGTCGTCCAGCACAATCGGGCCAGATCCCTGACCAAAGTGGGCATTGTGTGGGGCCGAGGTGGCCCAGCCACAGCCCAGTTGCCTGCAGACCACGTTGGCATCATTCGTGTCCCAGCCGTCATCACACACGGTGCCCCATGAGCCTCTGTACAGGACCTCCACGCGGCCCTGACACCGGTCACCTCCATTCACCAGCCTCAGGGCCAACCCCGAATCAGTCTCTAGTGGGAGACAGGAAATTTTTCTGGTTTTGAAGGAAGAACTCCTGTACTCTGATTGTAAGATAATTCCTTTCAGGGGACACAAGTTCTGGTTTCAATTAATGTTCCCCAGCAACAGGGGTCTCAGAATCTTGCTCCTCATCATCCTTAAGGGGCTACTTGATGTTACCCCCCGAGTGTCAGCTGATGTATGCATGTAACAACTGATTGCACACCATATCAGGATTTGAAATCCTAAGGCTGGTCCCACAATGCAAGGGAGAATATGAGGAGCCGGTAGTCTGACATGGACCATTGAGACCACCCAGAACGTGTGCTTCAGCCCCAAAGATCCATCCAGCCTCCAAGAAGGAGCAGTCCTAGGTCCTAGTGTTCAGAGAGTCTACTTTCACCCAACGGTCCTGATCACAGACCCTTCTCCCGAGCCCAAGGCTTGTTCTGAAGGATCCCTTTCTGCTGACCACTTGATCCTGTTCTCTCAAGCCCCATGCTTGTACTGCATCTCAACAATCCTCTGATTATCAAGAAGATGGGCAGGAGTAACTATCACTCATCTTAGCTGTGCATACATAGTGCTGCCTAGGACTCTGGAGGCAGAAAAGTAACAAAACATGGTAGCATTAGGCCTCCTTGCAAAATGGGCATTTTCTAAGTTAAGCAGGAGACCACACATTACGTTTCCTCAGTCTCCTATGTATCCTGCCTTCTTTCTGCCATGAGCTAGACAGTGGCACTGACAGTAGTCTGGTCCTAGGGCCTCAAGGGTCTATAAAGTGAGGACTCTGCTCTACAAAGAAGAGAGACACGTGCATCGACCAAGTGAACACATCCCCACCATAAGTATCCTTGCAGGAGATAAAAATCCTACACATGGTGAGAAAGTACCTCCTGCCTACAAGATGGCTAAAATAAAAGACACAGAAGAAGTGTTGGTGAGGATGTGGAGAAACCAGAGCTCTCCAATGCCACCTAGGGAAACCTGAATTGGTACAGCTGCTATGCTAAACATTTCTTTGTTTCCTCAAAACGGAAATATATAATCATCATGTGACTCGCAATTTCACTCCTAGATATTCACTCAGAGGAGTTGGAAATAGGTGTTTGACAAAATCATGTGCACAGAAGGTCCGGGAAGATGATTCAAGATAGTCAGGGATGGAAACACTCCACTTCATCTGTCCATCAACAGATGAATGGGATCATAATATGGGTGGGGATACATGTTGCCAAAGTTTACACACTTCTTTGTGGTGAGTTCTGAGAAAAGTCTGCTGGCTGGCTGAAAGAAGCCAGTCACAAAAGGCAACATGATGGCTACCTCCATTCGCAGGAAATGTTCAGAAAATGCAAATCTAGACAAAGAAGGCAACCAGGTGAGAGCTGGGGGAACACAGGTACGGGTTGGACTAGTTCAGGGTATGGGATATTCATTAAGGCGATAAGAAACTCTGGAACTAAATAACTGATGCTTGTAGCAATCATTAGACTAAGAAGTCTCAACTGCATAGTAAATTGGTACGTTTTATATTTAGAGTAATCACAGACCCTGAAAGGGCAGAAAAGCATTAATTTTTGGCCTTTTCTCCAGTGCTGGGGCACTGAATCCATGATCTCAGTCTCACTGGAGGGTGTACTTAGCATGAGCTGAGATTCCTACAGTCTACAAGGAAGACAAGCAACCAGGCACGAGGGACTATCCAGACCCTCTCAGTTCTTCCACCCATACTGCACTGTCAACTCAGACCCTGACACTGGACCAGAGGCCAGTTCAAGAGCAGAGGCCAACATAGGCTGAGACACCTATTGAGAGGGAGGGCTCTGTGTGGGGGCTGTGGAAGCCAGGGCTGCACTCAGCAGATAGTACTTGGGAGAGGGCCAAACTCAACAGGGCAGTGTTCTCTTCATGTCTCAATTCTCTTGCACTGATTTTGTTGTAGACAAACTATCCTTTCTGTGGAACACACAAGTCAAAACCTTTTCTGTGACGTTCAAGTGGGAACTAGAGCCAACTCCTCTCCATTTCCCCGGGCAGAATACGAAGGTGGGCATATGGACCCTGACCAGCCCATCAGACACAGGAACATGGTCCCATTGAAGCAAGTATTGCCAAGCAGACTATCTAAAGTCCTCACAGGAAATGTCAGCCAGCCCTCTGGGCACAAGCAGAGTCCTTCTATGACACAGGGGCTTAAGGCTGGCAACTGCCTCTCACATTCAGAAAGCAAAGCAAGGGTGAAGCCCGTCCATATAAGAAACAGGAGAGAGAAGAAAATCTGGCGGCAGATACTCATGAAACATCCACACCTGACGTTCCTGAAGGTACACCTGCTCGAAACATCTTAAATGTGAGTGACTTTGATATAATAGTTCTGTGCTAGGATAAGAGAAGCCAAGCTGGTTTCCTCTATCACTTACTGATATATCTCCAAACTGGTGGTTGACTGATAATAATCACATTTGGATAAAGGACCTCCCTCCCACAGGACCAGGGGGTGAGGTCAGATGCCAAACTCAGGATTTCAGAATTTCCCTGAAACCAGTTGAGTACTGGGAGAATTTGCATACTTTTCAGGATCTGCAGGATGCTTGCCCTAGGGAGTTGTATCCCACCAATCTTCAGAGAAACACAAAGCAGGATGACAAAGGATTAGAAACTTCTGTATCCCAGTGTTCCTGGAGGTATATCTGATCTAAATATCTTACATGTGAGAGCCATTGAGTTGAGCTCTCTGCTAGCTTTAGAGGAGCTGAACTGGGTTCTTGTCAAATGCAAACAAAAATGTCATGACTGACATCTCCCCAAACTGGTAGGAGGCTGGAAAAATAACTCTTGTGGCTAAAGGGAACCCACACACACACACTGGATGGGGAGGTGAGGTCAGACACTACACTCAACAATCTGGAGTTTCATCCAGTCGGGCTGACTATGGTGTGAATCTGGATACTTAGGCAGGCACTGAGGATGCTGACCATTGGTAGTTGTATACCACCGATATGCAGAGAAACACAAAGCAGGGTTAGAAAGGTTGGAAATAGAACCAAGCTTGGCTCAAGTGATGAGTCAGTGGGACAGGGACAGTGGCGTCTGGTGAGTTCTGCTAGCTGGAGGGGAAAGGGGGAATCATGAGAGATTTTGGCAGGCATCATGACACTTGCACACCTGCATCCTGCCCCCTTCCACCTGCGGGGGCGGGGGGGCTGTGTAAGCCTCCTGCTCTGATACCTTTTCTGGTGCAAAGACCTTGTGTACATCAGCCAGATCCCTCCACATCTCTCAGCCTGGCATGTCCCTTGTCCCTTAGAAACCTTTGCCACTTGTCTATCTTGACTCATAGATGACGTAGGAGATCCTCACAGGAATCTTGGAAGAAAGAGTCAGGAGCATTCAGGGTCAACATGGAGCCAGCTGTATATCCCTGTATCTAGAGCACCTTCTTCTCATAGTGGTCTCAAATCCCTGGGGCTCTGTCCCTACCACTTTGGATATACACATTGGATTGTGATAAATCTGAGGGTGATGCAAATGCTGAACATTGGGAAGGATCCAGCCTGCTCTGACGGCTCTCTAAGAAGACATCAGTGCTCCCTATGGCTCCTTCTCCCACTCTGCTGTCTCCCCAGACAGCATTTCAATTGAAATTCTTGGCACCCATGGCTAGTTCTCTGAATTGGTAGGCAACAGTCTCTTGGGATGCTGGGAAAGGATTAGATGATAACTCATGGATGATGGGAAAATGGGGCCATTTGAATCCCGTGTCCACGTAAGAGCTGCCTGTTAGAGGCTCAGTGACTGGGAACCACAAAATGTGCCCACAAGGTCCTCAAGGAGCAATGCTTCACCCGAAATGGAGAGAAAAGGGATGGATGGGAAAGGAGAAAAGAAACATTCCAAATACGGTGGCACAGACTTACCTGGCTGGATGGTTGATTCGGGTGGAGTAGCTATGAGAAAGAAACACAAGTCAGACACAAAGCACATGGGTGTTGCAACGGAATCAAAGATCAGAGAACATCATCCTATCTATCCGTCCTGAGATCAAGCCTCCATGTGGTCCTGAGTAGACAGAGCCATGGCCTGCCATAGCCTCTCAGTCCTGTGGGAGCCTAATCCTATGTCCTACTGCCATTGTCTGCCTCAATGTGGCTGAGGACTTAGGATCCAGCAGGTTGAATATCACTGTCAGGCAGACAAGCAACCAGGCACGAGGGACTATCCAACCCTCTCAGTTCTTCCACCCATACTGCACTGTCAACTCAGACCCTGACACTGGACCAGAGGCCAGTTCAAGAGCAGAGGCCAACATAGGCTGAGACAGCAATTGAGAGGTAGGGCTCTGTGTGGGGGCTGTGGAAGCCAGGGCTGCACTCAGCAGATAGTACTTGGGAGAGGGCCAAACTCAACAGGGCAGTGTTCTCTTCATGTCTCAAATCTTTTGCACTGATTTTGTGGCAGACAAACTATCCTTTCTATGAAACACACCAGTCAAAATGTCTTTCCATGAGGTTCCAGTAGGGCCTAGTGCCAACTCCTCTCCATTACCTAGGGTAATATGAAGGTGAGCATATGGACCCTGACCAGCCCATCAGACACAGGAACAAGGTTCTAGCAGTTTTTTCAAACAGGCTACCTAGATTCTTTCCAGGAAATGCCAGTCAGTGATCAGGGCACAAGTAGAGTCCTTCTCTTATGACACAGGGGCTTGGGGTTGGCAACTGCCTCTCACATGCAGAAAGCAAAGCAAGGGTGAAGCCCGTCCACATAAGAAACAGGAGAGAGAAGAAAATCTGGTGGCAGATAGTCATGAAACATCCACACTTGAAGTTCCTGAAGGTACACCTGCTCTAAACATCTTAAATGTGAGTGACTTTGATATAATAGTTCTGCGCTAGGATAAGAGAAGCCAAGCTGGTTTCCTCTATCACTTACTGATATATCTCCAAACTGGAGGTTGACTGATAATAAAGGACCTCCCTCCCACAGGACCAGGGGGTGAGGTCAGATGCCAAACTCAGGATTTCAGAATTTCCCTGAAACCAGTTGAGTACTGGGAGAATTTGCATACTTTTCAGGATCTGCAGGATGCTTGCCCTAGGGAGATGTATCCCACCAATCTTCAGAGAAACACAAAGCAGGATGACAAAGGATTAGAAACTTCTGTATCCCAGTGTTCCTGGAGGTATATCTGATCTAAATATCTTAAATGTGAGAGCCATTGAGTTGAGCTCTCTGCTAGCTTTAGAGGAGCTGAACTGGGTTCTTGTCAATTGCAAGGAAAAACTTCATGGCTGACGTATCTCCAAACTGGTAGGAGGCTGGAAAAATAACTCTTGTGGCTAAAGGGAACCCCCACACACACTGGATTGGGAGGTGAGGTCAGACACCAATCTCAACATCTGAATTCATCCAGTCTGGTTGACTATGGAGTGATTTGGATGCTTAAGCCAGCACTGAGGATGCTTACCATAGGTAGTTGTATACCACCAATCTGCAGAGAAAATTAAAATAGGATTAGAATGGATGGAAATAGAACAAACGTGGCTCAAGTAATGAGTACATAGGACAGGGACAGTGGGGTTTGGGGAGTTCTGCTAGCTGAGAGTAAAAGGGGCATTGTGATCATTTTTCACAGGGTCATGACAGTTGCACATCTGCATCCTGCCACTTTCCTCCTGGGTGTGCTGTGCAAGTCGACTGCTCTGCTAACTTATCTGTGACAAAGCATTGCCTACATCAATCAGGTCCCTTCACATCTCTCGCTTGGCGAGTTTTTTTGTCCCTTAGAAAACCCTTGCCACTTGACTATCTTCACTCATGGACAACTGAGGGGATTCTCATATGAAGCCTGGAAGAAAGAGTCAGGGTCATCGAGGGTCAACCTGGAGCCAACTAGGTAGCCCTGTACCCAGAACACATCCATCACTCCCATCCCCTGGGCTCTGTCCCACCACTATGGATATATACATTGGATGCTGATGAATCTGAGGATCTTGTAAGCCCTGAGCTGTGGAGAGGTTCCAGCCTGCTCTGATGGCCCTTCAAGAAGACATAAGTGGTCATCAGGTTCCATTCTCCCACTCAACTTGTCAGCCCAAGCTGCATACAGCTGAAATTCAAGGCACCCATGGCCTGGTCTCTGAACTTGTGGTCAGCTCTCTCCTGCAACTGTGGAAGGACTAGGTGAAAACTCATGAGCGCCATGTCTACTTAAGAGCAGCCTGATGGAGACTCAGTGACTGGGTGGGACACAAAATATGCCCATAAGTTCTCAAAAGAGCAGTAGCTTCCTCCCAAATGGGTAGAAGAGGGATGGATGGGATAGGCAAAACGGACATTCCAAGTAGGGTCACCAAAGACTCACCTGGCTGGGGTGTGGATTGAGAGACAGCATCTGTGAAAAAGAAGGAAACAGGAGTCAGAAACAAAGCACACTTCTGTTCCAACTGGATCAGTGGTCAAGGAAATTCATCCCCTACCTACTGAGATCTAGCCTCCATGAGCTCCTGAATACACAGAGCCATGGCCTGCCATCATCTCTCAGTCCTGTGGGAGCCCCACCCTATGTCCCACTCCCCTTGCCTGCCATGGTGGGCCTGAATGCTGACATTCAGGAGGTGGAATGTCACTGCCAGGTCAGGACAGGCCACCAAAGCCATTTTGCTATTAGCAAGTGGGAACAGCAAGAATGAATCTGGGCAGTTAGCCTATTGAGACCCCCATTCCACCAGTCAGGTGCTATGCTCCCAGTGTTTACAGGCTTTTTTAGGATTACTGTAGAAGGTCAACTTGGTCCCCATAGTCCTATGTATTTCTTTGTCATTCCATGTTCTAGTGAGCTGCCGTTTCCTGCACCTTCCCCACTTCCCAAGTGCTCTTCACTGCCCTCAGAACTGGCAATTGAAACTGCCATCCTGTTCTCTGAATTGGCTTTAAGGAGGACCCAGAATAACAAACCATGGAGTGAAGGTAGTTCAGTTTACAACCAAATTCCCAAAACCTGTGCCTTGAGGAGTAACGCCCTGGGAAATAGGATGTAGACTGAGCAGATGGTCTTACTGACAGAAAGGGCACATAGCCACTGCCCACTGCATGACGGATGGTCTTCTTCACCTCCTGTGCCATTGAGGCTCCAAAGCAATACAGGTCCACACGGGAGGGAGTTGCCCCTAATGTTCCATTACAGGGAACCAGTTGTCCCCAGGAAAGCTGGCAAGGCACAGCACATCCGGGAGAGAGTCATGGGGGCACCCGTATAATTATCAGATGGAAAGATCACTAAGAATGGGGACCTGGGATTTTCGAGGTTCACCTGAGCAGATGACACCTGCATCTTCTGAGTGTCCACAGTTGTGTGAGTTCCAGCCATTGTGGGGGCAGCTCCACAGGTAGGACTCGTGCCCAGAGCAGCGCACATTGTCCAGCACAATCGGGCCTGAGCCCTGACCAAAGCGGGCATAACCTGGGGCCGAGGTGGCCCAGCCACAGCCCAGCTGCCTGCAGACCACGTTGGCATCACTGGTGTCCCAGTCGTCATCACACACGGTGCCCCACGAGCCTCCGTACAGGACCTCTACGCGGCCCTGACACCGGTCACCTCCGTTCACCAGCCTCAGGGCCAAACCCGATTCGGTCCCTGGCAGAAGACAGGAAAACAGTCTTTCTCTGTGTCCTTGAAGGAAGAACTCCTGCACTCTCAGTACTGGACCATTCCCTTCAGGGGGTGCATGCTGTGGGTTCAATTAATGTTCCCCAGCAACAGGACTCTCCTAAACGCCTTCAACCTCATTCCAACTCAAGGGCCCGTTTGATGCTATCCTTGAATGTCAGTGGACTAACACATGTTCACTGATGGTTGTCCACAACGTCAGGATTTCAATCCTGAGCCCCATATACAAGGGGAAAGTAGAAGCCCGCTTCCTCACATCGGACCACTGGACCACCCTGAACACTTGCTTCAGGCCCAGGGATCCAACACAGCAGCCACCAGCAGCCACGATGCTGTCCTACATCGTAGTGTTCGGAAGGTCTACCTTCACCCCACTGTCCTATATCAGGGACGCTCCTCCTGGACCCAAAGCTTGGGCTGAAGGATCTTTTTCCGATGATCATTTGCTCTTGTTCTCTCCAGCCCCAGGCTTGTACTGAATCTTAAACATTCCTTGATAATCGTGACAATGGGTAGTAGTAACTGTCACTGAATTGGAGCTGTGCATACTTAGAGCTGTGGTGGCCTCTGGGTGGCAGAAAAGAAACAAAACGTAGTAGCATTAGGCCTCCTTGCAGGAAGGTCACTTGCCACATTCAGTACTAGATGACACAGCATGATTCCTCAGTCTCCCTTGGACCCTGCCTTCACTACCCAAAGGGCTGGCCCCGCGCACTGACCATACCTGGTCCTCAGACCTTCAGGTGTCTAAAACGTGAGGGCTCTGCTCTTTGAAGAAGAAGGACACGTGCAGCAAGCTCATGAACATACCCCCACCATCACTAGCCTGCAGGAGATGCAAGTCCTAACCACAGTGAAAGAGCACCTCCCGCCCACTAGATGACTACAATAAAAGAGAATGAAGAAGTGTTGGCGAGGATGTGGAGAAAGCGGAACCCTCAGAAGCTCCAGGGGGAAACCGAATTTGGTCCATCTGCTACCCTAAACACTTCTGGGCATCCACAAAATGTAAACAGAAAATCATCATATCAACCGCATTCCCACTCCTAGATATAACCCAAATAATAGAAATAGGTAATTTATATATATATATAAATTAGGTAGATGGATAGATAGATAGATAGATAGATAGATAGATAGATACATATGTTGCTGGGAATACTATTGAAAATACCCAAAGATCAAACAGTAAACACGTCTGGCAACAGGTGAAGGGGATTCATATATGGGTGGAGATGCATGTTGCCAATGTCTGCACGCCCCTTCATGGTGGACCTTGAGAAAGTCTGTGGCCTGAAAGAAGCCTGTCACAAAAGACCACCTGATAGCTGCTTCCTTTCACAGGAAATGTCCAGAACTGACGAATCCAGAGAGAAGAGAGAGGCAAGGCAGAGAGCAGATGGTCAAGGGAAAGTAGATTGGGATGTGACCGGTTCAGGGAATGAGATATCCATTAGATGTGGTGAGAAACTCTGGTACCGTGTTGTTGTTGAGGGCTGTAGCATTCCGTCAGTAGCCTAAAAGCCTCTCCACAGCACACAGTACAATGCTAACACTTACATAGGGAGAAGCACAGATGATGAGAGGGCAGAAAAGCAATAACTCTGACTTTTCTCCAGTCTTGGGTCACTGAGTCCCATGATCCTAGTCTCACTGGAGGATGTAACTAGCATGAGCTGAGACTCCTACCATCCCAAAGGAATACAAGCACCAGGTCTTGGGGCCATCCAGCCCTCTCACTTCCCACATAGATACTGCTCTAGCAACTCAGACCCTCATGCTGGGACAGAGGTCAGCTTGAGCAAGGGCCAATGTGGGCTGATATTCTCACAGAGGGGCAAGGCTCTGGGTGGGGACTCTAGGAGCCTGGGCAGCACACAGCAGGGAGACCTTGGGAGAGGGTCAGGCTCTGACAGGGGAGTGTCCTCTTCATGTCTCAAATCTCTTGCCCTGACACCATTCCTTTTATTAAACAAACCAGTTAAAACCTCTTTCCATGAGGTTCAAGGAGGGCCTAGAGCCATTTCCTCATCCTCTCCCCTGGGGAATATGAAGGTGGGCATATGGACCCAGATGACCAGCCCACAGAGCACAGGGACATGGTTCTAGTGAAGCAGGTATTGCCAAACAGACTGTTGAAACTCATTCCAGGATATGTCAGCCAGAGACCAGGGACTAGTGAAGACCTTTCTCCTGGTGACACAGGGGCTTGGGATTGGCAACTGCCCCTCACATGGAGTAAGCAAAGCAAGGGTGAAGCCCGTCCACATAAGAAACAGGAGAGAGAAGAAAATCTGGCGGCAGATAGTCATGAAACATCCACACCTGAAGTTCCTGAAGGTACACCTGCTCGAAACATCTTAAATGTGAGGACTTTGATATAATAGTTCTGTGCTAGGATAAGAGAAGCCGAGCTGGTTTCCTCTATCACTTACTGATATATCTCCAAACTGGAGGTTGACTGATAATAAAGGACCTCCCTCCCACAGGACCAGGGGGTGAGGTCAGATGCCAAACTCAGGATTTCAGAATTTCCCTGAAACCAGTTGAGTACTGGGAGAATTTGCATACTTTTCAGGATCTGCAGGATGCTTGCCCTAGGGAGTTGTATCCCACCAATCTTCAGAGAAACACAAAGCAGGATGACAAAGGATTAGAAACTTCTGTATCCCAGTGTTCCTGGAGGTATATCTGATCTAAATATCTTAAATGTGAGAGCCACTGAGTTGAGCTCTCTGCTAGCTTTAGAGGAGCTGAACTGGGTTCTTGTCAAATGCAAACAAAAACGTCATGACTGACATCTCCCAAACTGGTAGGAGGCTGGAAAAATAACTCTTGTGGCTAAAGGGAACCCCCACACACACTGGATGGGGAGGTGAGGTCAGACACCAATCTCAACATCTGAATTCATCCAGTCTGGTTGACTATGGAGTGATTTGGATGCTTAAGCCAGCACTGAGGATGCTTACCATAGGTAGTTGTATACCACCAATCTGCAGAGAAAATTAAAATAGGATTAGAATGGATGGAAATAGAACAAACGTGGCTCAAGTAATGAGTACATAGGACAGGGACAGTGGGGTTTGGGGAGTTCTGCTAGCTGAGAGTAAAAGGGGCATTGTGATCATTTTTCACAGGGTCATGACAGTTGCACATCTGCATCCTGCCACTTTCCTCCTGGGTGTGCTGTGCAAGTCGACTGCTCTGCTAACTTATCTGTGACAAAGCATTGCCTACATCAATCAGGTCCCTTCACATCTCTCGCTTGGCGAGTTTTTTTGTCCCTTAGAAAACCCTTGCCACTTGTCTATCTTCACTCATGGACAACTGAGGGGATTCTCATATGAAGCCTGGAAGAAAGAGTCAGGGTCATCGAGGGTCAACCTGGAGCCAACTAGGTAGCCCTGTACCCAGAACACATCCATCACTCCCATCCCCTGGGCTCTGTCCCACCACTATGGATATATACATTGGATGCTGATGAATCTGAGGATCTTGTAAGCCCTGAGCTGTGGAGAGGTTCCAGCCTGCTCTGATGGCCCTTCAAGAAGACATAAGTGGTCATCAGGTTCCATTCTCCCACTCAACTTGTCAGCCCAAGCTGCATACAGCTGAAATTCAAGGCACCCATGGCCTGGTCTCTGAACTTGTGGTCAGCTCTCTCCTGCAACTGTGGAAGGACTAGGTGAAAACTCATGAGCGCCTATGTCTACTTAAGAGCAGCCTGATGGAGACTCAGTGACTGGGTGGGACACAAAATATGCCCATAAGTTCTCAAAAGAGCAGTAGCTTCCTCCCAAATGGGAAGAAGAGGGATGGATGGGATAGGCAAAAACGGACATTCCAAGTAGGGTCACCAAAGACTCACCTGGCTGGGGTGTGGATTGAGAGACAGCATCTGTGAAAAAGAAGGAAACAGGAGTCAGAAACAAAGCACACTTCTGTTCCAACTGGATCAGTGGTCAAGGAAATTCATCCCCTACCTACTGAGATCTAGCCTCCATGAGCTCCTGAATACACAGGGCCATGGCCTGCCATCATCTCTCAGTCCTGTGGGAGCCCCACCCTATGTCCCACTCCCCTTGCCTGCCATGGTGGGCCTGAATGCTGACATTCAGGAGGTGGAATGTCACTGCCAGGTCAGGACAGGCCACCAAAGCCATTTTGCTATTAGCAAGTGGGAACAGCAAGAATGAATCTGGGCAGTTTGCCTATTGAGACCCCCATTCCATCAGTCAGGTGCTATGCTCCCAGTGTTTACAGGCTTTTTTAGGATTACTGTAGAAGGTCAACTTGGTCCCCATAGTCCTATGTATTTCTTTGTCATTCCATGTTCTAGTGAGCTGCCGTTTCCTGCACCTTCCCCACTTCCCAAGTGCTCTTCACTGCCCTCAGAACTGGCAATTGAAACTGCCATCCTGTTCTCTGAATTGGCTTTAAGGAGGACCCAGAATAACAAACCATGGAGTGAAGGTAGTTCAGTTTACAACCAAATTCCCAAAACCTGTGCCTTGAGGAGTAACGCCCTGGGAAATAGGATGTAGACTGAGCAGATGGTCTTACTGACAGAAAGGGCACATAGCCACTGCCCACTGCATGACGGATGGTCTTCTTCACCTCCTGTGCCACTGAGGCTCCAAAGCAATACAGGTCCACACGGGAGGGAGTTGCCCCTAATGTTCCATTACAGGGAACCAGTTGTCCCCAGGAAAGCTAGCAAGGCACAGCACATCCGGGAGAGAGTCATGGGGGCACCCGTATAATTATCAGATGGAAAGATCACTAAGAATGGGGACCTGGGATTTTCGAGGTTCACCTGAGCAGATGACACCTGCATCTTCTGAGTGTCCACAGTTGTGTGAGTTCCAGCCATTGTGGGGGCAGCTCCACAGGTAGGACTCGTGCCCAGAGCAGCGCACATTGTCCAGCACAATCGGGCCTGAGCCCTGACCAAAGCGGGCATAACCTGGGGCCGAGGTAGCCCAGCCACAGCCCAGCTGCCTGCAGACCACGTTGGCATCACTGGTGTCCCAGTCGTCATCACACACGGTGCCCCACGAGCCTCCGTACAGGACCTCTACGCGGCCCTGACACCGGTCACCTCCGTTCACCAGCCTCAGGGCCAAACCCGATTCGGTCCCTGGCAGAAGACAGGAAAACAGTCTTTCTCTGTGTCCTTGAAGGAAGAACTCCTGCACTCTCAGTACTGGACCATTCCCTTCAGGGGGTGCATGCTGTGGGTTCAATTAATGTTCCCCAGCAACAGGACTCTCCTAAACGCCTTCAACCTCATTCCAACTCAAGGGCCCGTTTGATGCTATCCTTGAATGTCAGTGGACTAACACATGTTCACTGATGGTTGTCCACAACGTCAGGATTTCAATCCTGAACCCCATATACAAGGGGAAAGTAGAAGCCCGCTTCCTCACATCGGACCACTGGACCACCCTGAACACTTGCTTCAGGCCCAGGGATCCAACACAGCAGCCACCAGCAGCCACGATGCTGTCCTACATCGTAGTGTTCGGAGAGTCTACCTTCACCCCACTGTCCTATATCAGGGACGCTCCTCCTGGACCCAAAGCTTGGGCTGAAGGATCTTTTTCCGATGATCATTTGCTCTTGTTCTCTCCAGCCCCAGGCTTGTACTGAATCTTAAACAATCCTCTGATAATTGTGACAATGGGTGGTAGTAACTGTCACTGAATTGGAGCTGTGCATACTTAGAGCTGTGGTGGCCTCTGGGTGGCAGAAAAGAAACAAAACGTAGTAGCATTAGGCCTCCTTGCAGGAAGGTCACTTGCCACATTCAGTACTAGATGACACAGCATGATTCCTCAGTCTCCCTTGGACCCTGCCTTCACTACCCAAAGGGCTGGCCCCGCGCACTGACCATACCTGGTCCTCAGACCTTCAGGTGTCTAAAATGTGAGGGCTCTGCTCTTTGAAGAAGAAGGACACGTGCAGCAAGCTCATGAACATACCCCCACCATCACTAGCCTGCAGGAGATGCAAGTCCTAACCACAGTGAAAGAGCACCTCCCGCCCACTAGATGACTACAATAAAAGAGAATGAAGAAGTGTTGGCGAGGATGTGGAGAAAGCGGAACCCTCAGAAGCTCCAGGGGGAAACCGAATTTGGTCCATCTGCTACCCTAAACACTTCTGGGCATCCACAAAATGTAAACAGAAAATCATCATATCAACCGCATTCCCACTCCTAGATATAACCCAAATAATAGAAATAGGTAATTTATATATATATAAATTAGGTAGATGGATAGATAGATAGATAGATAGATAGATAGATAGATAGATACATATGTTGCTGGGAATACTATTGAAAATACCCAAAGATCAAACAGTAAACACGTCTGGCAACAGGTGAAGGGGATTCATATATGGGTGGAGATGCATGTTGCCAATGTCTGCACGCCCCTTCATGGTGGACCTTGAGAAAGTCTGTGGCCTGAAAGAAGCCTGTCACAAAAGACCACCTGATAGCTGCTTCCATTCACAGGAAATGTCCAGAACTGACGAATCCAGAGAGAAGAGAGAGGCAAGGCAGAGAGCAGATGGTCAAGGGAAAGTAGATTGGGATGTGACCGGTTCAGGGAATGAGATATCCATTAGATGTGGTGAGAAACTCTGGTACCGTGTTGTTGTTGAGGGCTGTAGCATTCCGTCAGTAGCCTAAAAGCCTCTCCACAGCACACAGTACAATGCTAACACTTACATAGGGAGAAGCACAGATGATGAGAGGGCAGAAAAGCAATAACTCTGACTTTTCTCCAGTCTTGGGTCACTGAGTCCCATGATCCTAGTCTCACTGGAGGATGTAACTAGCATGAGCTGAGACTCCTACCATCCCAAAGGAATACAAGCACCAGGTCTTGGGGCCATCCAGCCCTCTCACTTCCCACATAGATACTGCTCTAGCAACTCAGACCCTCATGCTGGGACAGAGGTCAGCTTGAGCAAGGGCCAATGTGGGCTGATATTCTCACAGAGGGGCAAGGCTCTGGGTGGGGATTCTAGGAGCCTGGGCAGCACACAGCAGGGAGACCTTGGGAGAGGGTCAGGCTCTGACAGGGGAGTGTCCTCTTCATGTCTCAAATCTCTTGCCCTGACACCATTCCTTTTATTAAACAAACCAGTTAAAACCTCTTTCCATGAGGTTCAAGGAGGGCCTAGAGCCATTTCCTCATCCTCTCCCCTGGGGAATATGAAGGTGGGCATATGAACCCAGATGACCAGCCCACAGAGCACAGGGACATGGTTCTAGTGAAGCAGGTATTGCCAAACAGACTGTTGAAACTCATTCCAGGATATGTCAGCCAGAGACCAGGGACTAGTGAAGACCTTTCTCCTGGTGACACAGGGGCTTGGGATTGGCAACTGCCCCTCACATGGAGTAAGCAAAGTAAGGGTGAAGCCCGTCCACATAAGAAACAGGAGAGAGAAGAAAATCTGGCGGCAGATAGTCATGAAACATCCACACCTGAAGTTCCTGAAGGTACACCTGCTCGAAACATCTTAAATGTGAGGACTTTGATATAATAGTTCTGCGCTAGGATAAGAGAAGCCAAGCTGGTTTCCTCTATCACTTACTGATATATCTCCAACTGGAGGTTGACTGATAATAAAGGACCTCCCTCCCACAGGATCAGGGGGTGAGGTCAGATGCCAAACTCAGGATTTCAGAATTTCCCTGAAACCAGTTGAGTACTGGGAGAATTTGCATACTTTTCAGGATCTGCAGGATGCTTGCCCTAGGGAGTTGTATCCCACCAATCTTCAGAGAAACACAAAGCAGGATGACAAAGGATTAGAAACTTCTGTATCCCAGTGTTCCTGGCGGTATATCTGATCTAAATATCTTACATGTGAGAGCCATTGAGTTGAGCTCTCTGCTAGCTTTAGAGGAGCTGAACTGGGTTCTTGTCAATTGCAAGGAAAAACTTCACGGCTGACGTATCTCCAAACGGGTAGGAGGCTGGAAAAATAACTCTTGTGGCTAAAGGGAACCCACACACACACTGGTTGGGGAGGTGAGGTCAGACACTACACTCAACAATCTGGAGTTTCATCCAGTCGGGCTGACTATAGTGTGAATCTGGATACTTAGGCAGGCACTGAGGATGCTGACCATTGGTAGTTGTATACCACCGATATGCAGAGAAACACAAAGCAGGGTTAGAAAGGTTGGAAATAGAACCAAGCTTGGCTCAAGTGATGAGTCAGTGGGACAGGGACAGTGGCGTCTGGTGAGTTCTGCTAGCTGGAGGGGAAAGGGGGAATCATGAGAGTTTTTGGCAGGCATCATGACACTTGCACACCTGCATCCTGCCCCCTTCCACCTGCGGGGGCGGGAAGGCTGTGTAAGCCTCCTGCTCTGATACCTTTTCTGGTGCAAAGACCTTGTGTACATCAGCCAGATCCCTCCACATCTCTCAGCCTGGCATGTCCCTTGTCCCTTAGAAACCATTGCCACTTGTCTATCTTGACCCATAGATGACGCAGGAGATCCTCACAGGAATCTTGGAAGAAAGAGTCAGGAGCATTCAGGGTCAACATGGAGCCAGCTGTATATCCCTGTATCTAGAGCACCTTCTTCTCATAGTGGTCTCAAATCCCTGGGGCTCTGTCCCTACCACTTTGGATATACACATTGGATTGTGATAAATCTGAGGGTGATGCAAATGCTGAACATTGGGAAGGATCCAGCCTGCTCTGACGGCTCTCTAAGAAGACATCAGTGCTCCCTATGGCTCCTTCTCCCACTCTGCTGTCTCCCCAGACAGCATTTCAATTGAAATTCTTGGCACCCATGGCTAGTTCTCTGAATTGGTAGGCAACAGTCTCTTGGGATGCTGGGAAAGGATTAGATGATAACTCATGGATGATGGGAAAATGGGGCCATTTGAATCCCGTGTCCACGTAAGAGCTGCCTGTTAGAGGCTCAGTGACTGGGAACCACAAAATGTGCCCACAAGGTCCTCAAGGAGCAATGATTCACCCGAAATGGAGAGAAAAGGGATGGATGGGAAAGGAGAAAAGAAACATTCCAAATACGGTGGCACAGACTTACCTGGCTGGATGGTTGATTCGGGTGGAGTAGCTATGAGAAAGACACACAAGTCAGACACAAAGCACATGGGTGTTGCAACGGAATCAAAGATCAGAGAACATCATCCTATCTATCCGTCCTGAGATCAAGCCTCCATGTGGTCCTGAGTAGACAGACCATGGCCTGCCATAGCCTCTCAGTCCTGTGGGAGCCTAATCCTATGTCCTACTGCCATTGTCTGCCTCAATGTGACTGAGGACTTAGGATCCAGCAGGTTGAATATCACTGTCAGGCAGACAAGCAACCAGGCACGAGGGACTATCCAACCCTCTCAGTTCTTCCACCCATACTGCACTGTCAACTCAGACCCTGAGACTGGACCAGAGGCCAGTTCAAGAGCAGAGGCCAACATAGGCTGAGACAGCAATTGAGAGGTAGGGCTCTGTGTGGGGGCTGTGGAAGCCAGGGCTGCACTCAGCAGATAGTACTTGGGAGAGGGCCAAACTCAACAGGGCAGTGTTCTCTTCATGTCTCAAATCTTTTGCACTGATTTTGTGGCAGACAAACTATCCTTTCTATGAAACACACCAGTCAAAATGTCTTTCCATGAGGTTCCAGTAGGGCCTAGTGCCAACTCCTCTCCATTACCTAGGGTAATATGAAGGTGAGCATATGGACCCTGACCAGCCCATCAGACACAGGAACAAGGTTCTAGCAGTTTTTTCAAACAGGCTACCTAGATTCTTTCCAGGAAATGCCAGTCAGTGATCAGGGCACAAGTAGAGTCCTTCTCTTATGACACAGGGGCTTGGGGTTGGCAACTGCCTCTCACATGCAGAAAGCAAAGCAAGGGTGAAGCCCGTCCACATAAGAAACAGGAGAGAGAAGAAAATCTGGTGGCAGATAGTCATGAAACATCCACACTTGAAGTTCCTGAAGGTACACCTGCTCTAAACATCTTAAATGTGAGGACTTTGATATAATAGTTCTACGCTAGGATAAGAGAAGCCAAGCTGGTTTCCTCTATCACTTACTGATATATCTTCAAACTGGAGGTTGACTGATAATAAAGGACCTCCCTCCCACAGGACCAGGGGGTGAGGTCAGATGCCAAACTCAGGATTTCAGAATTTCCCTGAAACCAGTTGAGTACTGGGAGAATTTGCATACTTTTCAGGATCTGCAGGATGCTTGCCCTAGGGAGATGTATCCCACCAATCTTCAGAGAAACACAAAGCAGGATGACAAAGGATTAGAAACTTCTGTATCCCAGTGTTCCTGGAGGTATATCTGATCTAAATATCTTAAATGTGAGAGCCATTGAGTTGAGCTCTCTGCTAGCTTTAGAGGAGCTGAACTGGGTTCTTGTCAATTGCAAGGAAAAACTTCATGGCTGACGTATCTCCAAACTGGTAGGAGGCTGGAAAAATAACTCTTGTGGCTAAAGGGAACCCCCACACACACTGGATGGGGAGGTGAGGTCAGACACCAATCTCAACATCTGAATTCATCCAGTCTGGTTGACTATGGAGTGATTTGGATGCTTAAGCCAGCACTGAGGATGCTTACCATAGGTAGTTGTATACCACCAATCTGCAGAGAAAATTAAAATAGGATTAGAATGGATGGAAATAGAACAAACATGGCTCAAGTAATGAGTACATAGGACAGGGACAGTGGGGTTTGGGGAGTTCCGCTAGCTGAGAGTAAAAGGGGCATTGTGATCATTTTTCACAGGGTCATGACAGTTGCACATCTGCATCCTGCCACTTTCCTCCTGGGTGTGCTGTGCAAGTCGACTGCTCTGCTAACTTATCTGTGACAAAGCATTGCCTAATCAATCAGGTCCCTTCACATCTCTCGCTTGGCGAGTTTTTTTGTCCCTTAGAAAACCCTTGCCACTTGACTATCTTCACTCATGGACAACTGAGGGGATTCTCATATGAAGCCTGGAAGAAAGAGTCAGGGTCATCGAGGGTCAACCTGGAGCCAACTAGGTAGCCCTGTACCCAGAACACATCCATCACTCCCATCCCCTGGGCTCTGTCCCACCACTATGGATATATACATTGGATGCTGATGAATCTGAGGATCTTGTAAGCCCTGAGCTGTGGAGAGGTTCCAGCCTGCTCTGATGGCCCTTCAAGAAGACATAAGTGGTCATCAGGTTCCATTCTCCCACTCAACTTGTCAGCCCAAGTTGCATACAGCTGAAATTCAAGGCACCCATGGCCTGGTCTCTGAACTTGTGGTCAGCTCTCTCCTGCAACTGTGGAAGGACTAGGTGAAAACTCATGAGCGCCATGTCTACTTAAGAGCAGCCTGATGGAGACTCAGTGACTGGGTGGGACACAAAATATGCCCATAAGTTCTCAAAAGAGCAGTAGCTTCCTCCCAAATGGGAAGAAGAGGGATGGATGGGATAGGCAAAACGGACATTCCAAGTAGGGTCACCAAAGACTCACCTGGCTGGGGTGTGGATTGAGAGACAGCATCTGTGAAAAAGAAGGAAACAGGAGTCAGAAACAAAGCACACGTCTGTTCCAACTGGATCAGTGGTCAAGGAAATTCATCCCCTACCTACTGAGATCTAGCCTCCATGAGCTCCTGAATACACAGAGCCATGGCCTGCCATCATCTCTCAGTCCTGTGGGAGCCCCACCCTATGTCCCACTCCCCTTGCCTGCCATGGTGGGCCTGAATGCTGACATTCAGGAGGTGGAATGTCACTGCCAGGTCAGGACAGGCCACCAAAGCCATTTTGCTATTAGCAAGTGGGAACAGCAAGAGTGAATCTGGGCAGTTAGCCTATTGAGACCCCCATTCCACCAGTCAGGTGCCATGCTCCCAGTGTTTACAGGCTTTTTTAGGATTACTGTAGAAGGTCAACTTGGTCCCCATAGTCCTATGTATTTCTTTGTCATTCCATGTTCTAGTGAGCTGCCGTTTCCTGCACCTTCCCCACTTCCCAAGTGCTCTTCACTGCCCTCAGAACTGGCAATTGAAACTGCCATCCTGTTCTCTGAATTGGCTTTAAGGAGGACCCAGAATAACAAACCATGGAGTGAAGGTAGTTCAGTTTACAACCAAATTCCCAAAACCTGTGCCTTGAGGAGTAACGCCCTGGGAAATAGGATGTAGACTGAGCAGATGGTCTTACTGACAGAAAGGGCACATAGCCACTGCCCACTGCATGACGGATGGTCTTCTTCACCTCCTGTGCCACTGAGGCTCCAAAGCAATACAGGTCCACACGGGAGGGAGTTGCCCCTAATGTTCCATTACAGGGAACCAGTTGTCCCCAGGAAAGCTGGCAAGGCACAGCACATCCGGGAGAGAGTCATGGGGGCACCCGTATAATTATCAGATGGAAAGATCACTAAGAATGGGGACCTGGGATTTTCGAGGTTCACCTGAGCAGATGACACCTGCATCTTCTGAGTGTCCACAGTTGTGTGAGTTCCAGCCATTGTGGGGGCAGCTCCACAGGTAGGACTCGTGCCCAGAGCAGCGCACATTGTCCAGCACAATCGGGCCTGAGCCCTGACCAAAGCGGGCATAACCTGGGGCCGAGGTGGCCCAGCCACAGCCCAGCTGCCTGCAGACCACGTTGGCATCACTGGTGTCCCAGTCGTCATCACACACGGTGCCCCACGAGCCTCCGTACAGGACCTCTACGCGGCCCTGACACCGGTCACCTCCGTTCACCAGCCTCAGGGCCAAACCCGATTCGGTCCCTGGCAGAAGACAGGAAAACAGTCTTTCTCTGTGTCCTTGAAGGAAGAACTCCTGCACTCTCAGTACTGGACCATTCCCTTCAGGGGGTGCATGCTGTGGGTTCAATTAATGTTCCCCAGCAACAGGACTCTCCTAAACGCCTTCAACCTCATTCCAACTCAAGGGCCCGTTTGATGCTATCCTTGAATGTCAGTGGACTAACACATGTTCACTGATGGTTGTCCACAATGTCAGGATTTCAATCCTGAACCCCATATACAAGGGGAAAGTAGAAGCCCGCTTCCTCACATCGGACCACTGGACCACCCTGAACACTTGCTTCAGGCCCAGGGATCCAACACAGCAGCCACCAGCAGCCACGATGCTGTCCTACATCGTAGTGTTCGGAAGGTCTACCTTCACCCCACTGTCCTATATCAGGGACGCTCCTCCTGGACCCAAAGCTTGGGCTGAAGGATCTTTTTCCGATGATCATTTGCTCTTGTTCTCTCCAGCCCCAGGCTTGTACTGAATCTTAAACATTCCTTGATAATCGTGACAATGGGTAGTAGTAACTGTCACTGAATTGGAGCTGTGCATACTTAGAGCTGTGGTGGCCTCTGGGTGGCAGAAAAGAAACAAAACGTAGTAGCATTAGGCCTCCTTGCAGGAAGGTCACTTGCCACATTCAGTACTAGATGACACAGCATGATTCCTCAGTCTCCCTTGGACCCTGCCTTCACTACCCAAAGGGCTGGCCCCGCGCACTGACCATACCTGGTCCTCAGACCTTCAGGTGTCTAAAACGTGAGGGCTCTGCTCTTTGAAGAAGAAGGACACGTGCAGCAAGCTCATGAACATACCCCCACCATCACTAGCCTGCAGGAGATGCAAGTCCTAACCACAGTGAAAGAGCACCTCCCGCCCACTAGATGACTACAATAAAAGAGAATGAAGAAGTGTTGGCGAGGATGTGGAGAAAGCAGAACCCTCAGAAGCTCCAGGGGGAAACCGAATTTGGTCCATCTGCTACCCTAAACACTTCTGGGCATCCACAAAATGTAAACAGAAAATCATCATATCAACCGCATTCCCACTCCTAGATATAACCCAAATAATAGAAATAGGTAATTTATATATATATATAAATTAGATAGATAGATAGATAGATAGATAGATAGATAGATAGATACATATGTTGCTGGGAATACTATTGAAAATACCCAAAGATCAAACAGTAAACACGTCTGGCAACAGGTGAAGGGGATTCATATATGGGTGGAGATGCATGTTGCCAATGTCTGCACGCCCCTTCATGGTGGACCTTGAGAAAGTCTGTGGCCTGAAAGAAGCCTGTCACAAAAGACCACCTGATAGCTGCTTCCATTCACAGGAAATGTCCAGAACTGACGAATCCAGAGAGAAGAGAGAGGCAAGGCAGAGAGCAGATGGTCAAGGGAAAGTAGATTGGGATGTGACCGGTTCAGGGAATGAGATATCCATTAGATGTGGTGAGAAACTCTGGTACCGTGTTGTTGTTGAGGGCTGTAGCATTCCGTCAGTAGCCTAAAAGCCTCTCCACAGCACACAGTACAATGCTAACACTTACATAGGGAGAAGCACAGATGATGAGAGGGCAGAGAAGCAATAACTCTGACTTTTCTCCAGTCTTGGGTCACTGAGTCCCATGATCCTAGTCTCACTGGAGGATGTAACTAGCATGAGCTGAGACTCCTACCATCCCAAAGGAATACAAGCACCAGGTCTTGGGGCCATCCAGCCCTCTCACTTCCCACATAGATACTGCTCTAGCAACTCAGACCCTCATGCTGGGACAGAGGTCAGCTTGAGCAAGGGCCAATGTGGGCTGATATTCTCACAGAGGGGCAAGGCTCTGGGTGGGGACTCTAGGAGCCTGGGCAGCACACAGCAGGGAGACCTTGGGAGAGGGTCAGTCTCTGACAGGGGAGTGTCCTCTTCATGTCTCAAATCTCTTGCCCTGACACCATTCCTTTTATTAAACAAACCAGTTAAAACCTCTTTCCATGAGGTTCAAGGAGGGCCTAGAGCCATTTCCTCATCCTCTCCCCTGGGGAATATGAAGGTGGGCATATGGACCCAGATGACCAGCCCACAGAGCACAGGGACGTGGTTCTAGTGAAGCAGGTATTGCCAAACAGACTGTTGAAACTCATTCCAGGATATGTCAGCCAGAGACCAGGGACTAGTGAAGACCTTTCTCCTGGTGACACAGGGGCTTGGGATTGGCAACTGCCCCTCACATGGAGTAAGCAAAGCAAGGGTGAAGCCCGTCCACATAAGAAACAGGAGAGAGAAGAAAATCTGGCGGCAGATAGTCATGAAACATCCACACCTGAAGTTCCTGAAGGTACACCTGCTCGAAACATCTTAAATGTGAGGACTTTGATATAATAGTTCTGTGCTAGGATAAGAGAAGCCAAGCTGGTTTCCTCTATCACTTACTGATATATCTCCAAACTGGTGGTTGACTGATAATAATCACGTTTGGATAAAGGACCTCCCTCCCACAGGACCAGGGGGTGAGGTCAGATGCCAAACTCAGGATTTCAGAATTTCCCTGAAACCAGTTGAGTACTGGGAGAATTTGCATACTTTTCAGGATCTGCAGGATGCTTGCCCTAGGGAGTTGTATCCCACCAATCTTCAGAGAAACACAAAGCAGGATTACAAAGGATTAGAAACTTCTGTATCCCAGTGTTCCTGGAGGTATATCTGATCAAAATACCTTACATGTGAGAGCCATTGAGTTGAGCTCTCTGCTAGCTTTAAAGGAGCTGAACTGGGTTCTTGTCAAATGCAAACAAAAACGTCATGACTGACATCTCCCCAAACTGGTAGGAGGCTGGAAAAATAACTCTTGTGGCTAAAGGGAACCCCCACACACACTGGATGGGGAGGTGAGGTCAGACACTACACTCAACAATCTGGAGTTTCATCCAGTCGGGCTGACTATGGTGTGAATCTGGATACTTAGGCAGGCACTGAGGATGCTGACCATTGGTAGTTGTATACCACCGATATGCAGAGAAACACAAAGCAGGGTTAGAAAGGTTGGAAATAGAACCAAGCTTGGCTCAAGTGATGAGTCAGTGGGACAGGGACAGTGGCTTCTGGTGAGTTCTGTTAGCTGGAGGGGAAAGGGGGAATCATGAGAGATTTTGGCAGGCATCATGACACTTGCACACCTGCATCCTGCCCCCTTCCACCTGCAGGGGGAGGGGCTGTGCAAGCCTCCTGCTCTGATACCTTTTCTGATGCAAAGACCTTGTGTACATCAGCCAGATCCCTCCACATCTCTCAGCCTGGCATGTCCCTTGTCCCTTAGAAACCTTTGCCACTTGTCTATCTTGACTCATAGATGACGCAGGAGATCCTCACAGGAATCTTGGAAGAAAGAGTCAGGAGCATTCAGGGTCAACATGGAGCCAGCTGTATATCCCGTATCTAGAGCACCTTCTTCTCATAGTGGTCTCAAATCCCTGGGGCTCTGTCCCTACCACTTTGGATATACACATTGGATTGTGATAAATCTGAGGGTGATGCAAATCCTGAACATTGGGAAGGATCCAGCCTGCTCTGACGGCTCTCTAAGAAGACATCAGTGCTCCCTATGGCTCCTTCTCCCACTCTGCTGTCTCCCCAGACAGCATTTCAATTGAAAATCTTGGCACCCATGGCTAGTTCTCTGAATTGGTAGGCAACAGTCTCTTGGGATGCTGGGAAAGGATTAGATGATAACTCATGGATGATGGGAAAATGGGGCCATTTGAATCCCGTGTCCACGTAAGAGCTGCCTGTTAGAGGCTCAGTGACTGGGAACCACAAAATGTGCCCACAAGGTCCTCAAGGAGCAATGATTCACCCGAAATGGAGAGAAAAGGGATGGATGGGAAAGGAGAAAAGAAACATTCCAAATACGGTGGCACAGACTTACCTGGCTGGATGGTTGATTCGGGTGGAGGAGCTATGAGAAAGAAACACAAGTCAGACACAAAGCAAATGGGTGTTGCAACGGAATCAAAGATCAGAGAACATCATCCTATCTATCCGTCCTGAGATCAAGCCTCCATGTGATCCTGAGTAGACAGAGCCATGGCCTGCCATAGCCTCTCAGTCCTGTGGGAGCCTAATCCTATGTCCTACTGCCATTGTCTGCCTCAATGTGGCTGAGGACTTAGGATCCAGCAGGTTGAATATCACTGTCAGGCAGACAAGCAACCAGGCACGAGGGACTATCCAACCCTCTCAGTTCTTCCACCCATACTGCACTGTCAACTCAGACCCTGAGACTGGACCAGAGGCCAGTTCAAGAGCAGAGGCCAACATAGGCTGAGACAGCAATTGAGAGGTAGGGCTCTGTGTGGGGGCTGTGGAAGCCAGGGCTGCACTCAGCAGATAGTACTTGGGAGAGGGCCAAACTCAACAGGGCAGTGTTCTCTTCATGTCTCAAATCTTTTGCACTGATTTTGTGGCAGACAAACTATCCTTTCTATGAAACACACCAGTCAAAATGTCTTTCCATGAGGTTCCAGTAGGGCCTAGTGCCAACTCCTCTCCATTACCTAGGGTAATATGAAGGTGAGCATATGGATCCTGACCAGCCCATCAGACACAGGAACAAGGTTCTAGCAGTTTTTGACAAACAGGCTACCTAGATTCTTTCCAGGAAATGCCAGTCAGTGATCAGGGCACAAGTAGAGTCCTTCTCTTATGACACAGGGGCTTGGGGTTGGCAACTGCCTCTCACATGCAGAAAGCAAAGCAAGGGTGAAGCCCGTCCACATAAGAAACAGGAGAGAGAAGAAAATCTGGTGGCAGATAGTCATGAAACATCCACACTTGAAGTTCCTGAAGGTACACCTGCTCGAAACATCTTAAATGTGAGGACTTTGATATAATAGTTCTGTGCTAGGATAAGAGAAGCCAAGCTGGTTTCCTCTATCACTTACTGATATATCTCCAAACTGGAGGTTGACTGATAATAAAGGACCTCCCTCCCACAGGACCAGGGGGTGAGGTCAGATGCCAAACTCAGGATTTCAGAATTTCCCTGAAACCAGTTGAGTACTGGGAGAATTTGCATACTTTTCAGGATCTGCAGGATGCTTGCCCTAGGGAGTTGTATCCCACCAATCTTCAGAGAAACACAAAGCAGGATTACAAAGGATTAGAAACTTCTGTATCCCAGTGTTCCTGGAGGTATATCTGATCTAAATATCTTACATGTGAGAGCCATTGAGTTGAGCTCTCTGCTAGCTTTAGAGGAGCTGAACTGGGTTCTTGTCAAATGCAAACAAAAACGTCATGACTGACATCTCCCCAAACTGGTAGGAGGCTGGAAAAATAACTCTTGTGGCTAAAGGGAACCCCCACACACACTGGATGGGGAGGTGAGGTCAGACACCAATCTCAACATCTGAATTCATCCAGTCTGGTTGACTATGGAGTGATTTGGATGCTTAAGCCAGCACTGAGGATGCTTACCATAGGTAGTTGTATACCACCAATCTGCAGAGAAAATTAAAATAGGATTAGAATGGATGGAAATAGAACAAACGTGGCTCAAGTAATGAGTACATAGGACAGGGACAGTGGGGTTTGGGGAGTTCTGCTAGCTGAGAGTAAAAGGGGCATTGTGATCATTTTTCACAGGGTCATGACAGTTGCACATCTGCATCCTGCCACTTTCCTCCTGGGTGTGCTGTGCAAGTCGACTGCTCTGCTAACTTATCTGTGACAAAGCATTGCCTACATCAATCAGGTCCCTTCACATCTCTCGCTTGGCGAGTTTTTTTGTCCCTTAGAAAACCCTTGCCACTTGTCTATCTTCACTCATGGACAACTGAGGGGATTCTCATATGAAGCCTGGAAGAAAGAGTCAGGGTCATCGAGGGTCAACCTGGAGCCAACTAGGTAGCCCTGTACCCAGAACACATCCATCACTCCCATCCCCTGGGCTCTGTCCCACCACTATGGATATATACATTGGATGCTGATGAATCTGAGGATCTTGTAAGCCCTGAGCTGTGGAGAGGTTCCAGCCTGCTCTGATGGCCCTTCAAGAAGACATAAGTGGTCATCAGGTTCCATTCTCCCACTCAACTTGTCAGCCCAAGCTGCATACAGCTGAAATTCAAGGCACCCATGGCCTGGTCTCTGAACTTGTGGTCAGCTCTCTCCTGCAACTGTGGAAGGACTAGGTGAAAACTCATGAGCGCCATGTCTACTTAAGAGCAGCCTGATGGAGACTCAGTGACTGGGTGGGACACAAAATATGCCCATAAGTTCTCAAAAGAGCAGTAACTTCCTCCCAAATGGGAAGAAGAGGGATGGATGGGATAGGCAAAACGGACATTCCAAGTAGGGTCACCAAAGACTCACCTGGCTGGGGTGTGGATTGAGAGACAGCATCTGTGAAAAAGAAGGAAACAGCAGTCAGAAACAAAGCACACGTCTGTTCCAACTGGATCAGTGGTCAAGGAAATTCATCCCCTACCTACTGAGATCTAGCCTCCATGAGCTCCTGAATACACAGAGCCATGGCCTGCCATCATCTCTCAGTCCTGTGGGAGCCCCACCCTATGTCCCACTCCCCTTGCCTGCCATGGTGGGCCTGAATGCTGACATTCAGGAGGTGGAATGTCACTGCCAGGTCAGGACAGGCCACCAAAGCCATTTTGCTATTAGCAAGTGGGAACAGCAAGAGTGAATCTGGGCAGTTAGCCTATTGAGACCCCCATTCCACCAGTCAGGTGCCATGCTCCCAGTGTTTACAGGCTTTTTTAGGATTACTGTAGAAGGTCAACTTGGTCCCCATAGTCCTATGTATTTCTTTGTCATTCCATGTTCTAGTGAGCTGCCGTTTCCTGCACCTTCCCCACTTCCCAAGTGCTCTTCACTGCCCTCAGAACTGGCAATTGAAACTGCCATCCTGTTCTCTGAATTGGCTTTAAGGAGGACCCAGAATAACAAACCATGGAGTGAAGGTAGTTCAGTTTACAACCAAATTCCCAAAACCTGTGCCTTGAGGAGTAACGCCCTGGGAAATAGGATGTAGACTGAGCAGATGGTCTTACTGACAGAAAGGGCACATAGCCACTGCCCACTGCATGACGGATGGTCTTCTTCACCTCCTGTGCCATTGAGGCTCCAAAGCAATACAGGTCCACACGGGAGGGAGTTGCCCCTAATGTTCCATTACAGGGAACCAGTTGTCCCCAGGAAAGCTGGCAAGGCACAGCACATCCGGGAGAGAGTCATGGGGGCACCCGTATAATTATCAGATGGAAAGATCACTAAGAATGGGGACCTGGGATTTTCGAGGTTCACCTGAGCAGATGACACCTGCATCTTCTGAGTGTCCACAGTTGTGTGAGTTCCAGCCATTGTGGGGGCAGCTCCACAGGTAGGACTCGTGCCCAGAGCAGCGCACATTGTCCAGCACAATCGGGCCTGAGCCCTGACCAAAGCGGGCATAACCTGGGGCCGAGGTGGCCCAGCCACAGCCCAGCTGCCTGCAGACCACGTTGGCATCACTGGTGTCCCAGTCGTCATCACACACGGTGCCCCACGAGCCTCCGTACAGGACCTCTACGCGGCCCTGACACCGGTCACCTCCGTTCACCAGCCTCAGGGCCAAACCCGATTCGGTCCCTGGCAGAAGACAGGAAAACAGTCTTTCTCTGTGTCCTTGAAGGAAGAACTCCTGCACTCTCAGTACTGGACCATTCCCTTCAGGGGGTGCATGCTGTGGGTTCAATTAATGTTCCCCAGCAACAGGACTCTCCTAAACGCCTTCAACCTCATTCCAACTCAAGGGCCCGTTTGATGCTATCCTTGAATGTCAGTGGACTAACACATGTTCACTGATGGTTGTCCACAACGTCAGGATTTCAATCCTGAACCCCATATACAAGGGGAAAGTAGAAGCCCGCTTCCTCACATCGGACCACTGGACCACCCTGAACACTTGCTTCAGGCCCAGGGATCCAACACAGCAGCCACCAGCAGCCACGATGCTGTCCTACATCGTAGTGTTCGGAAGGTCTACCTTCACCCCACTGTCCTATATCAGGGACGCTCCTCCTGGACCCAAAGCTTGGGCTGAAGGATCTTTTTCCGATGATCATTTGCTCTTGTTCTCTCCAGCCCCAGGCTTGTACTGAATCTTAAACATTCCTTGATAATCGTGACAATGGGTAGTAGTAACTGTCACTGAATTGGAGCTGTGCATACTTAGAGCTGTGGTGGCCTCTGGGTGGCAGAAAAGAAACAAAACGTAGTAGCATTAGGCCTCCTTGCAGGAAGGTCACTTGCCACATTCAGTACTAGATGACACAGCATGATTCCTCAGTCTCCCTTGGACCCTGCCTTCACTACCCAAAGGGCTGGCCCCGCGCACTGACCATACCTGGTCCTCAGACCTTCAGGTGTCTAAAACGTGAGGGCTCTGCTCTTTGAAGAAGAAGGACACGTGCAGCAAGCTCATGAACATACCCCCACCATCACTAGCCTGCAGGAGATGCAAGTCCTAACCACAGTGAAAGAGCACCTCCCGCCCACTAGATGACTACAATAAAAGAGAATGAAGAAGTGTTGGCGAGGATGTGGAGAAAGCGGAACCCTCAGAAGCTCCAGGGGGAAACCGAATTTGGTCCATCTGCTACCCTAAACACTTCTGGGCATCCACAAAATGTAAACAGAAAATCATCATATCAACCGCATTCCCACTCCTAGATATAACCCAAATAATAGAAATAGGTAATTTATATATATATATAAATTAGATAGATGGATAGATAGATAGATAGATAGATAGATAGATAGATAGATACATATGTTGCTGGGAATACTATTGAAAATACCCAAAGATCAAACAGTAAACACGTCTGGCAACAGGTGAAGGGGATTCATATATGGGTGGAGATGCATGTTGCCAATGTCTGCACGCCCCTTCATGGTGGACCTTGAGAAAGTCTGTGGCCTGAAAGAAGCCTGTCACAAAAGACCACCTGATAGCTGCTTCCATTCACAGGAAATGTCCAGAACTGACGAATCCAGAGAGAAGAGAGAGGCAAGGCAGAGAGCAGATGGTCAAGGGAAAGTAGATTGGGATGTGACCGGTTCAGGGAATGAGATATCCATTAGATGTGGTGAGAAACTCTGGTACCGTGTTGTTGTTGAGGGCTGTAGCATTCCGTCAGTAGCCTAAAAGCCTCTCCACAGCACACAGTACAATGCTAACACTTACATAGGGAGAAGCACAGATGATGAGAGGGCAGAGAAGCAATAACTCTGACTTTTCTCCAGTCTTGGGTCACTGAGTCCCATGATCCTAGTCTCACTGGAGGATGTAACTAGCATGAGCTGAGACTCCTACCATCCCAAAGGAATACAAGCACCAGGTCTTGGGGCCATCCAGCTCTCTCACTTCCCACATAGATACTGCTCTAGCAACTCAGACCCTCATGCTGGGACAGAGGTCAGCTTGAGCAAGGGCCAATGTGGGCTGATATTCTCACAGTGGGGCAAGGCTCTGGGTAGGGACTCTAGGAGCCTGGGCAGCACACAGCAGGGAGACCTTGGGAGAGGGTCAGGCTCTGACAGGGGAGTGTCCTCTTCATGTCTCAAATCTCTTGCCCTGACACCATTCCTTTTATTAAACAAACCAGTTAAAACCTCTTTCCATGAGGTTCAAGGAGGGCCTAGAGCCACTTCCTCACCTCTCCCCTGGGGAATATGAAGGTGGGCATATGGACCCAGATGACCAGCCCACAGAGCACAGGGACATGGTTCTAGTGAAGCAGGTATTGCCAAACAGACTGTTGAAACTCATTCCAGGATATGTCAGCCAGAGACCAGGGACTAGTGAAGACCTTTCTCCTGGTGACACAGGGGCTTGGGATTGGCAACTACCCCTCACGTGGAGTAAGCAAAGCAAAGGTGAAGCCCATTCACATTAGAAACCGGAGGCAGGACAAAAGCTGGTGGCAGACAGTCCTAAAACTTCTACTTCCTGGTGTTCCCAAAGCTACACCTGCTCTAAATTTCCTACATGTGAGCACCCCTTAGCTCTCTGCTAGCATATCAGAAGCTGAGCTGGGTTGCTGTCACTTACACACAAAAACATGGTGAATGAGTATGCCCAAACCGGTAAGTGATGGAAAATAATAGCTCTTGGGGTTAAAGGCAACCTGCACACTGGACCAGGTGGAAATTCAGACACTGAACTCCAGATTCTGGAATTTCACCCAGGCTTTTTGACTACTGGGTGAATGTGGATACTTCAGCAGGATCTGCAGGATGCTTACCATGGGAAGGACTTGTTAAATTAAGAGCAGCCTGTTGGAGCCTCAGTGACTGTGTGTGGGGCACAAAATGTACCCACAAGTTCTTCAGAGAGCAGTAGTTTCCCCCCACATGGGAAGAAGAGGGATGGATAGGACAGGCAAAATAGGGACCTTCCAAGAAGAGTCCCTAAAGACTCACCTGGCTGGGTGTGGACTGGGAGACAGCAGCTGTGAGAAAGGGACACAAGTCAGACACAAAGCACACTGCTGTCCCAACTGGATCAAAGATAAAAACATTCATCCTATACCTACTGGTATTATGCCTCTGTGAGCTCCTGAATACACAGAGCCATGGCCAGTCGTCATCTCTCAGTCCTGCCCCACCCTATGTCCCACTCCCCTTGCCTGCCTTGGTGGGCCTGAATGCTGACATTGCGGGAGGTGGAATATCACCGGGAGGCCAGGCACAGTCCACCCAAGTCATTGTACTATTTCAGCGTGGGAACAACAAGAATAAGTTTGAGAGTTAGCCTATTAAGATCTCAACTCCACCAGCCCAGGTGCAATGTTCCCAATTTTTACAAGCCTTTTCAGGGTTCCTGTAGGAGGTCAAATTGTTCCCCATAGTCCCATGTGTTTCTTTGGCATTCCGTGTACTGGGGAGCTGCCATTTACTGCACCTTTCCCACTTCTCAAAGTCTCTTTCCTGCCCTCCCAAATTCCCAATGTAGAGGCTTCCTGTTCTCTTAGATCACTTCATGGAGGACCCAGAATAACAAAATCATGACGGAGCCAAGGTGGCTCATTTTCCACCCACATCCCCCAAAGATGTGTACTGAGAAGAAAAGCCCTGGGGAGAGGGTTGTGGACTGAACAGACGATCCTACTGTGTGGAAGGGACTCCTTGTGTCTTCTCACTAAGTGGCAGATGGGCCATTCCATCCCCTGTGCCACTGAGGCTCCAAAGCATTATAGATCCACAAGGGAGGGGCTGCGTCCCTGTTGTGACCCTATATAGCCCTTCAGGAGCCAGCCTTCCTTAGGAAAGCTGGCAAGGCACAGCAGCATATCTGGAAGAGGATCAGGTGGGCACCCTGGCATGGGCAAGTGTGTCTGTTCTCAGTAAAGATCACCATGAAAGGGGACTGGGATTTTTGAGGTTCACCTGAGCAGATGACACCTGCATCTTCTGAGTGTCCACAGTTGTGCACCTTCCAGCCATTGTGGCTGCAGCTCCACAGGGAGGACTCGTACCCAGAGCAGCGCACGTTGTCCAGCACAATCGGGCCTGAGCCTTGACCAAAGTAGGCACTTCCGGTGGCCGAGGTGGCCCAGCCACAGCCCAGCTGCCTGCAGACCACGTTGGCATCACTGGTGTCCCAGTCATCATCACACACGGTGCCCCACGAGCCTTGGTACAGCACCTCCACGCGGCCTTGACACCGGTCACCTCCACTCACCAGCCTCAGGGCCAAACCTGAATCAGTCTCTGAAGGAATAAGAGCAGAAACCCTCCTCCATGTGTATCTCTAAGGCAATAAGCTTAAAATGTTTTGTCGACCGAGGGGCTTCTTCCTGGTCTCAGTCTCCTGGGCAGGTAATGACCTTTGAACATGCCCAGAGGTTAATCTTCACCACAGGTAAAGGAGCAGAGACCTCTCAATCAACTCAGAGTTAAGGATGCTCTCATGTAAAGAAGCATCCCATGAGCTTTATGGAGGTGAGATGCTCGACGAGCCCAACATGCACTGGGCCCACCCAGTATGGAGCTCCAGAGCTACTGACACAGGCCAAGACCACCGCCCTATCGGGCAGCTTTTTGATTCTGTGGCATCCTGCCTTGGTTCTGCCAAAGCCCCCGACATCATGCACCTTGGCAAGCAGGGTGCAGAGCTAGCACATCCCCCCCACCCCCCCGCTTCCCTTGGCTATCCACCATGGCCTGGGAGCCACAAGTAAGGTCCCAGCAGTACTTGAGGGGCTTCTACGGTGTACACAGAGCACCTAGGGGAGGATCTTTGCTGCACATCAGCCCAGGATCCCAATGGCAGGTGGCCAGCCCCTAAGATTACACCCACAGCCTTATCTTCAGAGATTTCTCCGACTATCCCCCAGCTCTACACACACACACACACACACACAGGAACAAGGATAAGGAAGGGCACACCCTGAGACTCCTCCTGTCACGTACAAACCCAGACTTTCTCTCAAAGCTCATCCAGAGAGGGTGGACTGATATATTTACCTGCTTCTGCTGTTGAAGTTATGGTGGTGGGAATCCAGGTGGCTGGATATGGCAAAAAGGTAAAGACCAGAGTTAGACAACATGGAATGTGGTGTTTGTAAACTGGTTTTGGCAGGCATCCTCAGAGTGGTATATCTGCATCCTTCCACCTTCCACCTGGGGGTGCTCTGCTAGCTTTTTTGAGACAAAGGCCTTGTGTACATCAGCCAGGTCCCTCCACATCTCTTAGCCTGGCGTGTTCTTTTGTCGCTTAGAAAACCCTTGCCACTTGTCTATCTTGACTCATGGACAACTGAGGGGATTCCCATATGAAGCCTGGAAGAAAGAGTCAGGGTCATCGCGGGTCAACCTGGAGCCAACTAGGTAGCCCTGTATCCAGAACACATCCATCACTTATTCCACCCCCATTTCCTGGGCTCTGTCCCTGTCACTTTGGAGATACATGTGACCTGATGATTCTGAGGCTATTGCAAGCTCTGAGCAAGGGACAGTATCCAGCCTGCTCAGATGACATTTCAGTAGGAGTTCATTGGTCATCAGCATCCATACTCCCACTCAACTTGTCAGCCCAAGCTGCATTCCAGCTGAGACTCATGGCACCCATGGCCAGGTCTCTGAGCCTGCCGGCAGCTATCTCTTAGAACACTGAAAGGATTAGATGAAAACTCATGAACTGATGGAAAGATGGGACCCCTTGAGTCCTATGTCTAACTAAGAACAGTCTGTTGGAGACTCAATGACAGGGGGAAACAACAGGTTCCCACCGGTTTTATACAAAGAGCAATAGTTCACCCAGACTCATGGGAACAGGGATGGGTGGGACCAAAGATAGGGATATTCTGAGTAGGGTAGCAGAGGACTTACCTGACCCAACTGTGGACTGGGACTGAGTAGATGTGAGAAAGAAATATGAGTCAGACACAAAACACACAGGTGTCTTAATGGGATCAAAGGTCAAAGAAAATCTTTCTATACCTACTAAGATCATGCGTCCACGTGCGCTAAGGGTAGACAGAGCCAGGGCCCACCATGATTCTCTCTGTTCTCTGGGGGTTCCACTGCTAATGACTGCCTTGCTGGGCCTGAAGGTGACATTCCAGGAGGTCAAATGTCACCTCCTGGCCTGGAACAGGCCACCAAATCCATTGTGTTCACTCCATTTAGGAATAGCAAGAGTGAATCTGAATGGTTAATTTAGAAATACCCTAATTCCTCCAGCTCAGGCGAAATGCTCCTAGTCTTTACAAGGGTTTTCAGGGTTCTATAGGGGGTCAACTTGAGCCCCATATTCCTGTGTTTCTTTAGTATTCCATGTACTAGTGAACTGCCATTCACTGTACCTTCCCCACTTCCCCAGTGCTCATCACTGCCCTCTCCAATTCACAATTTGGACTGCAATCTTGTTTTCTGAGTCAGCTTCATGGAAGATACTGAATAATACAACCATAAAGGAGTGAAGGTAATTGTTTCATTTTCCAGCCACATTCCCAAAAAGTTTGCCTTGAGAAGTAAGGCCTTGGGAAATGGGATGTGGACTGAGCAAATGCCGAGAAGAATGAGGCCCATTTTTTTCTGCCCCATGAATAGTGGATGGTCCTTTTCACCCTCTATGCCATCATTGCTGCAACATTATTGACCTTTCTCTATTAGCCAAATAGGGGAGGATAGCAGACCCTACATGTTACTTTTCATTTTACTTCAGTAGCCTGCTGCCTCCAGGAAACCTTGGTATCTCAGAGAGGGTTGGATGTGGGCTTGTTGTGGGTAGTATGTTTCTTCCCATCAAAGACAATCTCAGGGAGAGAAAGAGATAAAAATGTTTCATTCCCACCTGAGCAGATGACACCAGCATCTTCACCATGGCCACAGTTGTGCAAGTTCCAGCCATTGTGGGAGCAGTTCCACAGGTAGAACTCATTCCCAGAACAGCGCACATTGTCTAGCACAATTGGCCCTGAACCTTGACCAAACCGGGCATTCCCGGGGGCTGACACAGCCAAGCCACAGCCCAGCTGCCTGCAGACCACGTTGGCATCATTGATGTCCCAGTCGTCATCACACACGGTGCCCCAGGAGCCTTGATATAGCATTTCCACACGCCCCTGACATTGGTTACTTCCGCCCACCAGCCTCAGGGCTAAACTCAATTCAGTCCCTAAATGAAGACATAACATTTTTCTTATATGTTGCCACCAATGACTAAGTCTTAAGACTCTATCATATTCAGAGCACTTCATAACGGGCAAAGATCTCTGAGAGATTTTTGACTGGGATGGACTCTTAACATGTCATGAGTTAGAATTCTTTGTGGTTAAAAGGACAGTGACTTTTCTCCCCAACCCTAGCCACTAGAACTTCAGGGGAAAGTAAATGTGCCTTAGTTTGCAGCCTGGAGGACTTAAGACTATCCACATATTCTTTGTCTGGGCAAACCAGAGACACAGCTCAACTTCTTGGGGTAGCATATCCATGACTGTCCCATGCTGAAGAGAAGTCTGATGACATCAGGATGTCCTGTGAGGAGTTCTGACATATGTCTCGGGTTGGCTGAGGTTGACATTTTGCACATGCTTCTCCTGGCCCCATTGACAAGTCTTTGGGGCTAAAATGGCTGAAGCCAGTGCAGATTTATGAGATGGGACAGCTGGTGCTGTAGGCTAGAGACTGACGCTACTGGTCTCTGACTCAAAGCACCCAGGATCCTGGAGATTCCACATTTCAAATGACTCCTCCACCCACTACAGATGGACAATGAAGGAGGCTCCAACTCAAGCTGGGCCCTGGTTCACAAGGGATCTTCCTTTGTGCTATCTGCATACAACACTCTCTCTCACCTCATCCCCTAGAAATCTTTCTGAACAAGAGTGAAACCCAAGTATATAGTTGGCATCATTATCTACAGAAAGAGAACCAAATAAAATTATTCATTACCTATTGCACCAGTAGCCACAGTGTACTCTGTAGTGCTTTCTTCATAGACAGATTGTAGAAGGGGGGACAGAAAATGTAAAGTTAGTTTCTCTCTGAGGAGAATCAAAGACTGAAAGTAAAGTAGAATCTGCTAAGGAGATGTCATTTCTGACCTGGATTTTATCTTGCTTTGTGACTTTGGAAAAGGGTACAAACCTGTCAAGCCTCAAATTCTTTCATTCTAAAAAGCTATTTGGTGGTGGTGGTGGGGTATCTCTTTATCAACCTACTGACCTTGATTCTAACCATCCCACATGTGACCTATGCAGGGCTTCAGGAGATAGATGCTAAAATTAATTTTCTAATCTTTATGCTTCCAGTTGATTTCTCTTGTCTAACTGTGTTGGCTAGTATCTCTAGCACAATGTTAAATGACAGGGGTCCTGAAGACCATTCTTGCCTTTTTACTTTAGTGAAAATGCTTCTGATGTTTACCCATTAAGTAAGATTGTGGCTTTAAACCTATGATTTTCAAATTGCTTCAAGGACTTATGGTGTTTGTTCCAGGCCCCAGAAAGAAACTACGGGGTGCAAGGGCTTAAAGAGGAGATGACCTGAGAGCACCTCTTAGCCCACTGCCAACAGAGCATTCATTTTATTTCTGAATTCCCTACTGGGCTTCTACATGAGGTCTTTTCAGATCTAGAGGAAGTATGATTCCCTCCTCCACCCCACAGTTGAGGTTCTGACAAGAGTAGCTCTAGGTAAGTCCCATCTGCAGTCCTGGGTCATAATCACATAGCCAAGCCCCTGAGCCCCTCATTGCACCCCCTGGATGGACTAGTTGTATTGAGAACTAGTCAGGCTCAGCTGTTACTCCTAATACATAGCAGGCCTCTCAGGGGAAACCACTATAGAGAGGAGCAGGTTCTTCTCTTATAGCTGCTGCAAATAAGAATCTTGGGAAGAGATGTGGGTAAATTATAATAAAGCCAGTCTCATCCTCAGCTTTAGTGATACCTGTGTCCTTAATCATAGGGAAGAGAAAAAGTCAGACCTCACCCCGTGGGCTTTAGGCACAGGAAAGCCCACGTCTGAGGAATGGAAATGCCTGATATGTGTACCATTAAGATTCCCAACTGATTCATGCTGACTTCTAGTCAGGAGTCTTTGTGTGGAGGCTACCCTTCTCCTGTTCTAGGGCCAAGTTTTTCCATGGGATATAGGCCATGACTTTCCTTCCCAAAGCCCAGGCTGCCAGAAACCCAAGCTGTATTGACTACCTCCCAGCTCTCTCATTGGAGGTGCCCCTCCCAACTCTCTCACTGGGGGCGATGGTGTGTGCATGAGACCTCTGATGCCCAGAAGCTCAAGGACCATGGCTCCTCTATATTGAGAATGAACCAAAGTGGCCTCAAATGGGCTCAAGAAAGAGCACAGGAAGGTGAGGATACTGCTCCAGCAGGTTTGCATCTGCCTTTCCAGGCCCTGCAGCCAGAGACCCAATACCGCAGCCTGGCCAGCCATCAGCATGCAGTATCATAAGGGTAAGCACTGAGCATGAGCAACAGGACCCCCCCTGGAGACTGAACACTGAGCTCCTCCTTGGAATTCCTTGGAAGTTCCTGTAGGTTGATCTCTCCCCAATCTCAGGGACATGGTCCATGGAAGGGTAACCCATTTAGGCCTGAGGCCTTGTTCATAGGTTCTCACTTGGGAACTGACCACTCCTATCTCTTACATCTTTTACACCTCTTCTGGATCAGAGATGATCACATGGGTGCAGGTAATGAGCCCATAGGGATCCCATATAACAAATATTACCTTCTGCCTCAGTTGTTGCCAGGGGTGCCTCTGTGGTAGAAAAAGAAACTGGAGTGGAGGAAAGAAGAGGTCATTCAATGTTGGCCCTCATTTGAGAAGAGCTGGCCTTCTTCTTCAGCTCTGGAATAAGGGCTAGGTGCAGATACCCAGAAACTCTACCCACTGCTAAAATAAGTGGGTAGAGTCATTGTGTTTCTTATTTATGAGACAGAGATCATCTCTCTGTCATTTTGCCAGTCCTTATTCAAAGCTGGAATGCCATCAGAGATGTTCTTTGCTCTTGCCATCATCTGCCAACCCCCCCGCTCCCACTGTCTCCATCCAAAAAAAAATTACCTCATTAATTAACGGGCCCACCTGATTAACAAGATCACATTTCCAATACCAACTATCTATTTCTATAGCTCATCAACACCCTCAAATGACAAATATCTACCATCATCAAGATGTTTCTGAGAAGGTGGCCCCAACTAAGAAAGTAGTAGTTTTCAAAGATGTATCCCCAAATGCTAAAATAAACCCATTCTAAAGTGACTGCATGGAGGACCATACTCTCTGGGGGAGGCCATCCTCATGTGATAGTTGGATTATCAGGGTCACATCCCATATATGGTGACATGTGAACACTCACTGGTCCACATAGCAAGTGCCAGAGATCACTCTAAAGATAGACAATTTATCTAGGAAGCCTCCTTCAGGGTACAATGATTGTTATCCACAGAGTTTCTTTGTGGATTAAAGACCTCTTGGTGGTTGAACACCTACCAACACTCTGTGAACAAAGGAGAAACCCAGTATTGGGTTTTGCTAGGTTGAGTCAGGGAGAATTTCTCTCTTCCACTGCAGGTATAAATGCCTTTATCTGGTCATTTAATCTCCAATAAAGAAAACATACTGGTTACTCCTCTGTTGATTTTGGTATACATTTAAGCTTTAAGGACCAGAAGTTTTGGATCCTTCTGTCCCATCTGTAAAAGGAGGGGAAAATGCCATATAGGAAGGTGTTTTGTCATCCCCAGGGCAGAGACCCTCGGATACCAGATACCACTGGGTGATTGCATTGGCAAACTCTGGAGGAGCCTGAGATTGAAACCCGCCTCCACCACTTCCAAGATTTAGGACTCCAGGCAAGTTACCTGCCCTCTTTGAGCCTCCATTTATCTATGAAAAGTGACCACTCTCTCTAACATCAAATAAGACATGACGTAGAGCAAAGCAGGTAAACTGCAAAGCACTGGGTGCACATGCTGTGATGTAGAGGTCAGCAAGGAGCCACTCTCGTCTGAGTGGCACAGGCGGGGTGAGGTCAGCTCTACCTGAGCACACGACTCCAGCATCTTCCCCGTGTCCACATTCATGGTTGTACCAGCCACCATGGGAGCAGCTCGACAGGTAGGGCTCCCTTCCTGAGCAGTATACGAAGCCCAAGAGAATGTTCCCCGAGCCCTGACCAAAGTGGGCCCCGCCTGGCGCCGACACCGCAAGACCACAACCGAGCTGCCGACAGACAACATCTGCATCCTGGATGTCCCAGTCGTCGTCACACACGGTGCCCCAGTAGCCTTGGTACAGGACCTCCACGCGGCCCTGACACCGGTCACTTCCATTCACCAACCTCAGGGGCAAACCTGCATTGACACAGTGGAAAGCTCCTGTCCACTCTCTCTGCCCCCTGGCTTTCACTCACCAGCACCCCTTGTCCTCCTCCTTGCTTGAACCACTGCCCCCACCTGTTTTTCTGCTCTCCCACACCTTACACATCACTGTTCTGCCAAGCACTGTCTTAACCTTCTTATCATGCTATCTTCTCTCTGGAAGAGCTCCTGTACTCAGAGATTCCAGGAGGAGGACCCCTAAATCTACCTCTCTGGTGCTGATCAGCCCTTACAACCCCAGCCAAGCTCTAAACCAACATTTCCAGTGGCCTCCAGGACATCTCACCCCACTGTCCCAAACCCAACCCAGTCTCTTTCTTCCACTTGAATCAATGGTCTCACCATGCTCCACAAGAACTGTGTTGGAAATCTGGTTGTTATATTTGATTCCTCCCCTTCTGTACCTCGTATATCCAACTTCTCAACAAGGTTGTCTTCCTTTTATTCTCACTGCCATTTTGCTAGGGTAAATCTTCCTTCTCTTGAATCTGACCTACTCCACTGGCCCGCCTGTGGATTTTCCTGCCCCTGCCCCTCCCTCTCTAATCCATCCACATTGATGGATTCAACAAGCATTGATGGAGTGCTTCCTCTGTACCCAGCCTTGTTATGACAGGATTCTGTCTCCCCCAGAATGTCCCAAGTTTTATCTTATAAAATGAGGATATGTTCAACTCACTTTCCTGCTCAGAATGCCTCAATGTACTCTCCACAGCCATCAGGGTCAAATCTCAGATGGCATTCACCCAGGAGTGGGCCTCACCTCACCTTTTGGGCCTCTTGTGAGAGCTGACGCATGGTGGCCTGAGTGCCACCGTGAAGGGCACCATGTTCCTGCCTGACGTGATTCTCCTAAACCACTCTCACTGATGATGTAAGGAAAATAGGGAGCAGGTCCCAAGAGATCTAGGCCAAAATCATGACAGCAGGAGCTGGATCCTGGGTATGGCTTTTCAGTGATAGTTTGAGGTTATGAGAAATTTGTGGTCAAGGAGTGACCAGAGTTTGGAATGGGATGTAAGATAGATAAGGGGGCATGTGGTTTCTGTGGTTGTTGTAAGGGAAGGGCTCAGAGAAAGAGCAAGGAAAGGCCAATTGGGCTATTTCTAGGGTGTTCCCAAGTGCATTGCAGTACTTCTCAGTCCTTCCTGCACCCCTTTGGTTATTGCTAGGTTGAGTCAGGGAGAAGAGCTCCTCAGTCTCCCTGCCTTAGCCTGTCCTTTGCTGGGTGTCAGTCACCAGAAATCTCTGCTAAAGCATCTCCCAGGCCATTCCTGGACTCTCAGGGCATGCTCTGAAAGGGCAGCAATTGGCCTCAACAGAGCCAAGAACACCATGGCAGGGTCTGCTATCCTAAATGAGCACATTGAGGACTCTGATGTGTCAAATTCAGTGCAAAGTCTGCACATTCACTCAGAGGTTGAGGAGCAATGGATAGATTTAGTAAGAATAGTGGACAGAGGCAAAGGTGCCTATCTGGGCTCAAATTTCTGCCCAGACACATAGTCACCATGTGACCTTAGACATCTAACTATTGACAAGTGACTGAACTATGCCACAGTTTCCCCATCTGCAACTTGGGGGTAATACTACTCACCTCAAAGCATTGGAAAGATTTCATGATAATAGCGCTTATTATGTGCATTAGTTGAGCACTTAATATACACCAAGCAGTATTTTAAATGACTTTTTTATACATTAACTCATTTGTTATATGAAAATAATTTTGTGCAGGGTACATAGCAAGTACTTGTGGGATGTTAGCTATCTTCAAGATAACTATCACTAGTGGTAAGAAGAGGCCTTGGCTTTTTTTCACTTGTCTCTCCTGACACCAAACTGAAGCTAATCTCATGCAATAAATGACTGAGAGGCAGAGAGAAGAAGGAAGGAGAATGACAGATGAGGCTAAGTAAGTAGTGCATCTGGGACATGCCTAGGGTCTCAGTATATCCCCTTACCCCTTCCCTCCCATCCCTGCATTCCAAAGGGCAGGCACTTGCTCTATAACCAAAACTATACTCAGCCTCAACAAGCCAACAGCGACAGCAGAACTGGCTGGCCCAGCCAGTGAGAAAAGCTCTGGGAAGACAAGTAAAAAGAAAAGGTCTTACCATAGTCTGTAGTCGAGGTGTCGAGACCTAGAAAACAAATTCATCTTGAAACAGGTTCCACGGTTTATAAATATCTAAAGAGAAATTGGCTTGAGCATCACCTTATGATCATGCCAGAGGGCGCTGTGGTCCACTCTTGGTTCTATGTACCTCCAGCGTTCTTGCCAAGTGTTTGGGATTTTGCAATCATACATTACAAGTGGGTTGGATGTGGGGTGTTTAATGATTTTTAGATAATAAAGTGCATGTCTCTTTACCCTGCCCCCTAAATGCTACAGTTTATAGTTACAGGATGTAATCTGTGCTCAGAAAGAAAAACTAAGCAAGAAAAAGCAGTTTAGACTGGTTGTCAAGGATTCTGGGTGCCAGTTGAATCCTCCCTCCAGTCTGAAACTTGAGTAGAGTTAGCCTTTGGAATAGCCACTCAGAGGTCCCCTAAATAAGTACATATTTTGTTATCAGATATCCTCTTCCTTCTGATCCATACTTTAAGAAATTTTTACTCTATCTTGAACAAAACCAATATCTAGAGAACCCTGGATCTTTGTCATTAGTGAAGCCACTATGAAGCTCTCCATGCACCTCCACTTCAGGTTAACCCTCAGGACACCTTCATGATCCATCAGATTCCATTTTAGCTCTTGAGTTTCTTTTTTCATCAGGCCTCGCTCTATTTGTAAGGATTGATATTTCTAGACTTTACATGTTTTTGGAGGTCTTCCAAAGAAAGAAAAGAATATTTCCTCATGAAAAGAAAATAGAATAAAAGCATTCTACTTTATAGTCACCATATGGATTTATTGGATCCTTTTATAAACCCAAGATACATTACGGGCTCTTGATGATCTCATTTTTCCTATAGCTTGAAACATTTTGCTATATCATCCTTCAAGGAATTGGTTCATCATTGCTCATTAATTATTAACTACCATAAAAAAGAGTTACATAATAAGATAATGAGAGAATGGTGTCATTATCTAGAAGAAATATGAACTGGTAAGATAGGTCATCATCATTCTTCAGTGCCCCAAATATAACATTACCTTTCAAGAAGGTATTTTTTTAAAAGACTGGAAGCACAGTCTTTGTAAGATGCTTTTAGCTCTCACTGAATACAGTTAAAAATTCAGAATTTTTCATTTGTCATTGTTACCAATGGCAAAGAGAAGAAAATTGACATTGAAGGTGTTTCACAATAAGTAGATGAATCAGAATAGGAATGTAAACAGAGAGAAGCTCCCTAGATGATAACAATAATGGTGAAATTGCTTGTACAATTGAAATATCAGACTCTGAGACTTCAAATGATGATATCCTAGGTGAATCTCCTCAAATTCAAGAATCAAGGAGTCAGTAATAAAATTCTAAGTACAAAAATAAAAAATAGTGTTCTTGGGGTGCCTGGGTACCTTAGTCAGTTAAGCACCCGTCTCTTGATTTTGGCTTAGGTCATGATCTCAGGGTCATGAAATTGAGCTCCACATCAGGCTTCATGCTGGGCCTGGAGCCTGCTTAAGATTCTCTGTCTCTCTTTCCCTCTGCCCCTCCTCACTCTCTCCCTCTTTCTCTCCCTTCTCTCTAAAAAATTACTAAATAAAATATAGTGCTCTCACTCATGTCAATGGATAGGATTTCATCAGTGATATTTTGCAGCAAGAACTCAGACTATCCCATTTTGCTAAATGGACATGTGATGGTACACTTTTATTTTTTCTAATAATTATGTTCCAAAATCTACTGGATGAAAGGAGATCTGCTACATTTACATTCTTATGAAAAATTCTAATAAGGTTGCTTTCATAATCCCTTTTTTCAAGATAACTATAGATAAGGGGGCAAGTGGTTTCTGTGGTTGTTGTAAGGGAAGGGCTCAGAGAAAGAGTGAGGAAAGGCCAATTGGGCTGTTTCTAGGGTATTCCCGACATGCATTGTAGTACTTCTCAGTCCTTCTTCTCAGTACTTCTCAGGATACTACCTTGACTAGATAAGGTATTGGCGTGGCTAAGCATAGAGGAGGGGAGATCTGATGGCTGGAGTAAGGTAGCTATAGTCAATTTGAGTCTGTATCTGTTCCCTCACATTTCTGACTGTAGGCCAGTGAAGAAGAGAAAAACACTCTTCTTTCTTGCTCTCTCCAGCTAATTCCTTGTACCAACTCCAGTCCTAAGTTCACCTATGACTTTTTGGGGCTGCTCTCTTTCTCATATCTTCATCATCTCTCTCTTGTCATATACCTCTTGCTCTAGTACTTACCACAGCTGTAATTATAACTGTATAATTAATTGATAACTGTCTATCTTGCCATTAGACCATAAGTTCCTGAAAGCAGGGAACACGTTCCCCTCAAATACAGAGAGAATCCATACTGTAGTCTCTCCTGCATAGAAGGGTCTTGGTAGGGCTAATTCTTGTCGAATGAGGTAGCAAGGACATTGAGGCCCTTTTGCAAGGTGTGCAAAAGTTCAGTGTTAGCAATGCACTCAAGGAAAAACATGTATATCAACAAGTCAGACTTACGATGTAGCCATGAACCATTTGGGAAAATGTTATAAACCTAAATTCACTTGACATTAAGCAAAATATAGACACCCAAGAAAAAAAATAAGTGAAAATAGATAGCATTAAAAAAATATATATATATATATCCCTGTCACTTTCTTTTGAAATTCTTAGCAAAGTCATGCTTCTGTAATCACATTCCAAATACCAAAACCTAATTCAGTACTGAGCCGTGCAATGTGGTTGCTCAAAGTGTGGTCTTACAGACCATCCCCATTTTCAGTTACATAAAAATTCAGATTCCTGAGCCTCAACCTAGACCCTTCAAATCAGGGTCTCTGAAGGAGGGAAAAGTAAGTCCCAAAGCCCTGCATTCAAAAAAATACCCTTGCTGATTCTGATGTATAGGGACAGGTGAGGCAAAGGCAAAATACAATTGAAGAAGAACGTAACAATATAACTTCAAGGTCCATTTATTCTATAATTGAAAGAAGTTTCTACTACCTTTGTATTTCTATAAAGGACACAAGTCATCTTTTGTGCAGACCTCATACCATTCATTAAAGGCAGCGTTTGTACTTAAGTGCTTAAGATATAAATAACTGCACTGGATAATCAATAAATCTTAAATCTAATTCAGGATATTGTTTTTAAAGTACTCACCAGTCGTGAAATCAGTTGGGAAACTACAAAGGAATGAAAGAAAAGTCAGACAGGTGTATGTTTCATCCACAAAGATCCTGACCAAGAAATCTACTTTTGAACCTTGCTTTCCTTCTGGTTGGCTTTGAAGTAGAGATTTAGCAACTGCATGTGCATCAACATCAACAGATATGCAATCTATCTTTGAAACAATTCAAATTGATAAAGATTTCTTGAGTCTCTGATATGGAGAAAACAGAATGCTAAACTAGTGCCAAGAGACATGGTGACTAAAAAGTGGCTTTTTATATCTTAAGAATAAATTCAGTGCAATGTTCTTTAATCATTTGTGCATTTGTTTCTGTGTATTTCCTGCTGCAGATATGTCTTTATCTCATGACAGTAGAAATTAACATCTCATCACTGTAGAAAAGCAAGTTAAGTTTGTACCTAATTTGGTACAAGTGGGGACCCATTACTTTTCTTATGTCTTTGAGAAGATTTAACCTAGCCAGCATGTAAGAATGGGCATGAGGCGTTGAGATCAAGGGCTTTGACTTTCTAGTCTCAACTAACTGAAATCACTAAAAGCATAGACTGGTAACTATTTGGTCCAAAAAAAAGTCAAGTGACTTTGTGTTGACAATGGCAGTGGGAGATGAAAATGCCTTTCCATTCTCAAAAAAATAACAGGAGTGGTCATTTACTGAGACTTACTGACCCTCAAAGGGCTATTGGGAAAATTAAATGGGAAAAATAGATCAAATGTGTATCAGATTGACTGCTGCGTTGTCAGCATGCAACAAGGGTTAGCTACCATAGCAATAAGAATTATGGTGATGATTATGATTATACAATTTCCAACATTCACTGTCTTAAGTACTTCACCCACATTGTCCCCTTTGGTCCTCATGGCAACCCATTAACAGTAGGGCTCCCTTCTCTTAAACTTCTCTTAAACTGAAGCATTTAGAGGTAAAATAAGTTGGCCAAGGTACTACTATTAGTTCCATTTTCCTGATAGAGAAATCAGTTTGGAGAACAGGGTCATTGCTATTAGTACTCTGCCCTGAGCCATGTAATATGCATTATCTCCTGGAGGCCCTCCTGAGCAAATGACGTGGGTGTCTTCCCCATGGCCACAGGTCTGCAAGCTGTGGGGGCACTGCCATTGGTAGGATTCATTTCTTGAGTAGTGCACTGCATCCAGGACAATCCGTCCTGAGTCCTGACCAGATCATGACTTCTCAGATCCTATTCAAGAGCTTTCCAAGGACAGAAAATGAGTGGGAAATATCAGTGAGGGAGACAGAATATGAGAGACTCCTAACTCTGGGAAACGAACAAGGGGTAGTGGAAGGGGAGGTGGGCAGGGGGATGGGGTGACTAGGTGACAGGCACTGAGGGGGGCACTTGACAGGATGAGCACTGGGTGATATGCTATATGTTGGCAAATCGAACTCCAATAAAAAAATATACCCCCTAAAAAAGAGATTTCCATGTATCATCCTAGTTAATCCTCAAAAAAACCCATGGGAAAACTGAGACTCTGGAAGGTGACCAAGACCACCTGACTAGTAAGTGATAAGGGGCAGGACTTGTACTCAGGCAGTTGCTCTTAATCATCTCAGTTGCTCTTAATCATCTAAAAGTTCTGCTTTTTAGAATGTATATACATATTATATATTATACATATATAGTATATTTTTAAATAAAAATAATTTTTAAATAGGGAATCCCTGGGTGGCTCAGTGGTTTAGCACCTGCCTTTGGCCCAGGACGTGATCCTGGAGACCTGGGATAGACTCCCGCATTAGGCTCCCTGCATGGAGCTTGCTTCTCCCTCTGCCTGTGTCTCTGCCTCTCTCTCTCTCTCTGTGTCTTTTGTGGATAAATAAATAAAATCTTTAAAAAATAATAATAATTTTAAATATTTTATTTAATATTTTGTTAAATATTATAATCTTATAATATTAAATACTGTTATGTATTTAAAATATTAATTTTAATTTAATATTAAAATTTAAATATTAATTATATTAAAATATTTTAAAACAGTAACAATTTTTTTTTAATTTTTTTTTTATTTTTTATGATAGTCACAGAGAGAGAGAGAGAGGCAGAGACATAGGCAGAGGGAGAAGCAGGCTCCAAGCACCGGGAACCCGACATGGGATTCGATCCCGGGTCTCCAGGATCACGCCCTGGGCCAAAGGCAGGCGCCAAACCGCTGCGCCACCCAGGGATCCCATAAAACAGTAACAATTTAAATATATATATATAACATTTACACTATGTGCCCCAAATCATAAGGTCTGCATTCTTGCACAAGCAAGCACACTCATGTATACACAGGACTATAATAAGATAAAAAAGTGGCAGAAATTACCACTTGAAGCATCGACGGAGGTAGAATTTTCCACCGCCCCAAACCTTGATAAAAATTCTAGAAAAGAAGAGAAATAGTAACTAATTATACCCAGAGAGCCTTAGTAAGATACTCCTTTCCCCACCTGCCTCTGCTGCCCTGCTAAATGGCTGCAGTCCCCATGGGTCACCCTGGGAGGGCAGAGATCCTAGGAAAGAGGGGTTGCCTGGCACAGGCTGGCAGAGACTCAGGGTCTGTCTTCTGATCAATGCAGAACCTTCCAAGGAAGGGGCTGAGGGCCCAGGTGGACCACATCAGAAGAGGTCCTTCCTTTTCCTACATCTAAAACCCAGCACTCCCTCCTGAGTCCTTGGGGGTGGGGGTGGGCCCCACACCACCCAGTCCCAGAGTGTAGAGTTACCAGGTGATGTCCGTGTGTCTTCAGAAATGGTATCCAGGGTCCTTGTTTGTGATCTTGCTGCGAAACACAAAGAAAAAGGGCCAAATGAGGGCTCTTCTGAAAACAAGCATTAAATCTGACTTCCTTGCTAATTCAAGCAGGGGAGAGGGCTGCATCAGACTTCACTTTGGAGGGTCAGCTGGGCCTCAGTCATTAATTCACTCAGCAAGTGTGGACTGATCTCTGACTGCCCTGGAGGCACTGCACTGATGGGGAGAAGGGAGGGATCCATCAGGGAGGGCAAGGCTCCGTCCTCTGGAGCTCAGAGGCCACTCAGCAGCCAGACTTGGTAGCCAGTCATCTGGTCTTGCCCTGGGAGGGACACAGAGTGCAGGGGGATGGGAATATCAAAAGGAGTGATTCGTGGGCTTGGAAGAAAAGCAGGAGGATTCCAGACAGGGGCAGATATTCCCCTAAACTTGAAAGAAGGCATAGACATATGTAAAGGAAAAATTGAGCCAAAGAAGGAATGCCAGATAAAATACAGGATGCCAGTTATATTGGGATTTCAAATAACAAGTATATTTCTTAATAGAAGTATATCCCAAATATTGTATGGGACATATTACACTAAAAATATACATATCTTTTTATTTGAATTTTGGATAAACAATGAATACTGCTTTAAGTATGTCCCCAAAAGCATGGGACACACACACACGCATGCACACACACACACACACACACACACCAAAAACATTTTTTTTTTAAAAATCTGAAGTTCAGATTTAACTGGGTGCATTGTATTTTTATTTGTAGTATCTGAATACTCTAGGGGAAAGGCATCCTGTAGGTGGCAGTAAACAAGAGGTTCTCTTCACTGACTCCTATATCCCCCTCACCAGGTCAAGGATGCCCTCCATCCTCACTGTACACCTGACCACTAGGGCTGTGAGGCTGTTTTCTACATATCTGGCAACTTCATTCCAACCACCTTAGGTGTACAATCAACTAGAGGTAGATATGGGCTTCAAACTTGTTTATGGTGGTTGTACTTGGCATTAAATTCAATTAAATATTAAGAAAATTGAAAAAATGTGAGTAAAAAAAAGAAAGATGGCTTTCTATAAAAATAAGGCTGAATGCTTTGGAAATAAAATCAAGTTGCTAAAAAAGAAACCAGGCAGGTGACACAGTGAAGAGTACTAGAAATATATACAACGGGAGAACCTCTATGCTCAAACCACTTTGCAAGTGGTTTTCACTTCACGCTCTCCTTTGGAGGAATGGAAACTAGAGATTACATATATGCCAAACATGTATGGTTTATGTAAAAAAAAAAACATTGCAGAACCCCAGAAGATCCCCTCCTGGAAGAAAAGTCTACAGCAACAAATTGGTGAACCAAACTGTATTGATGTGTCTTAAGTTAGAATGAAACACTCAAAATGTATATGTATCATAGTTTATGGTTCCTCGTTTTATTTTTAATTTATTTTATTTTTTTAAGATTTTATTTATCTATTCATGAGAGACACAGAGAGAGAGAGAGAGAGGCAGAGACACAGGCAGAGGGAGAAGCAGGCTCCATGCAGGGAGCCCGATGTGGGACTCGATCCCGGGTCTCCAGGATCATGCCCTGGGCTGAGTCTCGCATCCGACTCCCTGCTCAGCTTCTCCATCTCCCTCTGCCCCTCCCCCCTCCTGCTTTCTCTTTCTCTCAAATAAATAAATAAAATCTTTAAAAAAAGGATATAGCCAAAGGAAATAATCATAATTTCTATAATGTAGACAAAGATGCATGGGCATTCACAGTACTATCCACTATACAAAGAACCTGAATGGAAAGCAGGAAAAAGGGAGAGGTTGAGTACAAGCTTTCTATGAGTAAGATCTGAAAATCTAATGTAAAACATGGTGGTGATAGTGGATCACACTGTATTCTACAACTGAAATTTGCTGAGAGAGCAGAACTTAAATGTTCTTGGCAAAAAATTAAAATAAAATAAAATAAAATAAAATAAAATAAAATAAATTAAAATAGAGATAAATATGTGGGGCAATGCATGTATTAACTAGATGGGGAATCTCTTTACAATGGATACTTCTATCTAATCATCAGAGGGTACACTGCAAAAATCCTATCATTTTTACTTGTAATTACACTTCGATAAAGCTGAGATTTTTTTTTTAAAAAAGAGGAAAATCTGAAATAACTTCCAACGTCACAAAACTGTGAATGGTATGTTAAAATGTTCAGAATATAAAGATAAATTATAGAAAAACTGTATGTTAAATTATATCACTCACAAGTAACCTGAAAGACAAATGTATTTTAACAATGGCCCTCTTGAGGGATGGATTTGGGTATTTTTACTTTTTCTCTCACTTTTCTCTAGTTCCTACATTTTCTGCACTAATTGTGCATTGGGAGCTGTGGTCTGAAGCTGAAGGTGGCAGGTTATGCAGGAGGCAGAGTCTTCTAGGTGCAGAAGGTATTGGGGCTGTCAGCTGCAGGACAAGAACAAAGGTGAAAGGGAAATTGAAGACAAAGAAAGATAATGAAGCTAATGGTAGAGAGAACTAGAAAAGGAGGAAGGGCAAAGGTAAGAAGGAGGAGGGCAGGTGCTAATATTTTTGAGGAAGTTCCACATTCCCGGCATTGACCTAAGTGCTGGCCATGTAGTATCTATCCCATTTCACCTTCGCAAAATCCATTACGGTGGACGTGTTAATGCACATCTATCCTATGGGTGAAAATCCAAGGCTCAGAAGGTAAAACAGCTTGTCAAAGTCACACAGCTCCCAAGTAGGGAAGCTTACATCTGAGTTTCACACTCAAGCGCCTGTGTCCCAGACCCAGTGTCCCACGCGACTCTGCTAAGCTGCCTCCCCAAATTCAAATTAAAATGATGAGATTCCATTGCAATTTGTCAAAAAAGCAAAACATTTTGAAGTAATAATACACAGTAATGTGGGTATTACCGTTCTTGACATAGCACATAGCTCCTCATAAACTATATACAAGGAGATAGAACCTGCTCCGGACCCGGCATGAGGTCATGCCTTTGGAGACAGCTCATGGGCACGCCCTCTCTCTGGCAGAGCTGGCCCTGCACTGGGGCATTCAGGCTGTTCCCCTATGTTCAGCGTGAGCCAGGCCCTCCGTCAGGCTCTTGGCAATGCAAGCTGTGGTGCCGGGAACTAAATGAGCCAGACATGAGTCTTGCTCTCTAGGGACTCGCATCATAGCAAAACCCCTAGAAAAATCCACAGATGATTTGGTGCAAGAGTTAAGATGCAATGGGAGAATAAGAGGGACAACCTAGGATGACTCACTCCATGTGTGTAGTGTGTACATCTATATGTGTGTGTCAGAGTGTGTGTGTAGTGAGAGTCTGTGTCGGGGGAGAGATTCCTGGATGAGACATGGTACTTTAAAAATAGCAGCTAGATTTCTCCAGGTGAAGGCAAGGAAGAGGGAGAAGAAGACTGTTCCAGGTCAAGGGAACAGCAGGAGTGTAGTCAACATGGCAAAGAGGCAGCGTTGCCAGAGTGTGGGAGGTAGGAAGTACAGGTTGCTTTGCACGAGACAGTGAGATGCAAGGTATCCCGCAGAACAAATACAATCATGGGGGGAAAGCCAGCATGGAACATGTGGGGGACAGCAACACGGGTGGGTGATGCCCAGCAAGGTGTGGAGACACATGGGGCTGGAGAAGACGACTGAATGGGACTGAAGGAATCTGGATGCCAGGCCGCCACACCTGGGCTCCTCCGATGCACCGCCATGGACTCTCTCCTCATTCCAGAACATTCCACAGACTCAGCTCACCCTGAGTCACATAATGCCCACTAGTGAGTTTGCACAATAAATGTGACCCAAAGAGAGGAGAGCTGCTCGGGAGGGCAATCTGCATGGCCTGTTATTTAAGTGGTGCAGAAATGCCTCCCCCAGTCCAAATGTCACCCACATGAAACACATTTTCACAGTGTCTGGAAGTCCCTTAATTAGATTTTCTCCTTCTTTTTTAAGGCATCAATCACTGCCCAAACCCCCACTAAGCTGTAGAAATGGCACATACAAGGATGAACACTCTGTTAGGAATTCATTTGTAAGCAATTATTACTTCCTCATTTTACACAGCATTGACCTTCAAGAAATGAGAGCAAAGGAAATTATGTTAAAAATTTATTAGAATAACTCTGGAGTTTGAGAAAAGTCACAGAGCAAACACACACAGAGAGAGAGAGAGAGAGAGAGAGAGAGAGAGAGAGAGACCCCACACACCTTGCCCCAGTTTTCCCCAATGTCATCCAACGTTACCGTGGTGCATGCGTCATAACTGCCAGACCGACGCGGGCACATTCCCCACTCCCTGAACTCCAGCTTTTCTTTGGATTTTACCAGCTTTTCCTTTCTCTGTGCCAGGATCCAGTCCAAGACATCACCTTGCACTTAGGAAGTGAGGTCTGGATACAATGTTAGGACAATGCCTAGAGGAGTAACAGTGGGTGGTTCCAAGGCGCCCTCGCTGGGCCAGACGGTGCAGAGTGACCTCATAGCCATAGCACCCGGGGAGGTTGGAACACAGTCCCAGGTTACAGATGAGCAAACAGAGGCTTGCAGAGGCCCCAGAATCGGTAACCGGCAGCACCAAGGACGTGGCGAGGAGAGGCCGGGGTTCCACGGCCCCTCTGGCCCAGCACAAATCTGGGGGCACTGAATTTTTTTCACAAGGGCTAGTGCAAGGACCAGAGCTGAGGACAGTGCCAGCTGCCACGGCCCTTCCGGCACCCAGCTCCCACTGGCACCCCACACCCCCACAGGGCTCCAGGGCCAAGCCAAACGCTGAGGGTCATGTCCTCGGCTCTCTGCAAGGAGCAACAAGGGCCACTGGGCCAAAATTGCTACCTGAATGCCAGTGGACCTCCACTAGGTTCAAACCTTGTCCCCGCCGCTGACCTGGGACAAGCCTGGTACCCGTCCTGAGGGTCAGTGTCTTCATCTGCCAGGTGGAAATGGTGATACCTAATTTTGGGGCTGTCAGCAGATTTAGACAAGAGAACACAGGCACATTGTCCAGCAGAACCCCTGGTGCAGAGGAAGCACTTCGCAGAGGTCAGTCCCCACCTCTGAGCTGCAATATGGGCACACAGGCACCTGTGCATGTGCGCACCGGAACCTCATGGGAAAACCACAAATTCCCTTAATCCAAGAGCACTGCTGCCATAAATTCCACAGTAGATAAGAACAGGACAACTCCCACCCTGTCCCTCAGGGGCCGACTTAAATCACTTGTCACCTCTCAAAGCCAGTGCAAATGCAGGGATTAATGTTCTATAGGTGAAAGCTAGAGCTAACAACACTGCCCCCCATTTCAAGTATTTCTATACAGACACGATTTCCAGCCCCCGACTGCCCAGAGCCAGTACCCACTGACGTCCTCCTGGCGAGAAAAGAAGATGGGCATCCCCTGTCGGCTAGCCCATCTGTGTCACCCTGCCAGCCGCTCGCATCACCCAGTGCAGTCTTTGCTCCCCATCACCAGCTCACCGAGGGCTTCCTTATGGGGTGCTGCTTTCGTGAAGCTAATTTCCCAAATAAACCTGTATCTCCGGAGCTTCCCCTACGCAGCCTGGGGGGCAGGAGTGAGAGTTCTGGAAGTTCTCTAGAAATTAAGGTGCTTTCGCCCTGTCTTCTGAAATCCATGAGTGTAGCAAAAGGTGATGCCAGAGGAAGCAAGAGAAAGGCAGAAGAGAGAAGAAAGGAATGAAGGGAGGGAAGGAGGAAAGGAAGGGAGAGAGAACAGAAGGAAAGAGCCAAGACAGAGACAGAGGCAGAAAGGGAGAGAGACAGAGAGATAGCTCATAGGCGGACCGGCTAACCGGCCAGCTCACTTAGTATCTCCATGCATTGCCGTCGAGATTCGACAGCTACACTGCCCTGCCGGTGTTCTTTTGTGCACAATCACTTCACACTCTAAGAACACAAAGGTACTTGTGAGTTATCGAGCTTCAAATCATTTCTCTAAAGCAGAGAGTGACAGGTGCAAACCTGGAGTCCTAATAATCTTATCTCTGCTCAGCTACTTGACCTGAGTTTGCTTGATAAATATTATCAAGCCAGATACTCCTGCAGAAAGAAGTCACATAATGAACACTTTCGGGGGCGATCTTACTGCCCATTTTTAAAGTACGCCAACCATGACCTTAACCAACCATGTCAAAGTTTTAGAGCCTCTTAATAGTACAGATGCACTTTTCCTTAACTTTGGGAATTTTTCTAAGATCAATCAATCATTCGTTGGTTGAGCTACTCACTGAAAACATTGACATAATGATTGACTTTTTCTAATACAACCGTTGTATTTCTCAGCCAGAAACAAAGCGCCCCCCTCCCAAAAAAAAAAAGCCATTCCTTCTCAACACTTGCAATGACAATTATGAGCAAAGAATTGCCTCCTCCCTGATACGAGACTCCCCCTGAAATGGAAAGTCTAGCACCAGGGAATATTTAGATATAATCTGCCCTGATTTGGATTTGCAAGAGTGAAATTAATGAATATAATAATTAGATATAATACCTGAAGATAGAACTGGACCCAGTAAAAGACATATTTCAAAGATGACCATGGAGAGCCCCATTTTGCTGGGTTCTTCTCAATTAGAATAAAAAATACCTTGATATTTATAGGTTCCTCGCTGAAAGGAGGCGTGTCCTCTGGGGTGGTATATTTCTACTGCTGCCATAAATCAGCACAAAGGAAGTGAGGAATTTTGCTAACAGTTGATGGCTAATCAGTAGGAACTTAGGTGTGTGAGATGATTGCTATATGAATGATCTGGCTACGTTCCCACGGCAAACACACTGACAGTGATACTGTCCCCAACTTCCTTTTAGGTGAAACTCAAAGAGTGCTCTCTCTCCGAATATAAGCTCAATTTTAATCTTGGAAAATTTGAATTAATTTGTGGGAAATCAGCCCCAAGTTTCAAGCATAGCAGGATGTGGGCTGCTGAGCAAACACAGGACCTGGTGCCAAAGGGAAAACCATCTCGTTGGGTTGTTTTGTCCTGGCAATGCATTCTCTTATTGGCCCCTTGCCTTGGAGAAACAACACAATTGGAGAGTAGAAGTTAGGGGGGTGAGTTCATAGAATCTGGGGGCTCGAATTAACTTCCACCATCTTCTAGATCTCAAACTAATCCCATAGCACAGGAGCTGAGAAACATGTGACCTGAAACTGAACCACCTCCATCCATTTCACAGGCTTTGGTCTCTTGGTCCCTGGCATTCATGTTGTATAATTCTTGGAGCCTGGCAAACCCACAAGCCTGGACCTCCTCTTATCTTACACACCATCCCTCTCCTTGGACTTGTTATGTAGGTATCACTTTGCCCTTTATCACCAGACTCTGGTAAACCCCCTACATCCCAAGAAGGTTACCTGTCATTTATTTTTATCATAATGCTCTAGGTGGTTGGCAACCCTTGGTAGAGCATATGGCTTCGCAAGACTTGCCTCTGTTCTCCTGACCTGGAGGAGCAGTACCCTGCCTCTCACCTGACATGCCAAAGCTTTCAGGCGACACCTTGGCTTCCTTGCCATGAGCTGCTAACCTGTAAGTCTCCTGGTGCTTCATTCTGGAAGGATACCAGGAACCCGTGCCAATCAGGATTTAGGGCTGGGCATCTGCACTTTTTTTCATCCAGATGAAAGATACATTCAGCCTGAGGATTTCATTTTTAATCCTACAGCTCTTCCTGTTGTTCCCAAGTTCCACTTCTCCCTTTGAAAACAGGCACATCTCTGTAAGATAGCCTCATTGTGTTTCATTCTCCTGCTGCCAGTCCAACAATTGGTAGGTATCAGATAACAACAGAGCAAGGATACACATCTGCTAGGGATGCCTAAGACTGGACAGCGCATCAGATTCCTCTGCTGGAGGTTATGATAATTTGGTTCTTGGTGGGCTGGGCTGAAAACAATCATGAAACTGGCTCCAGGATCATCAAAACAAGGAAGCTATGATAGCTTAGTAATGTCTGCTTTGAGCACAGCATAGAAAATGGTGGTAGGAGTATGAAATATCCTTGAGGGAGAAGAGGGTAAATGTGTCTTTCCCTTACTGAGGCACACGGCCTGGCCCTGGAGACAGCCCCACACAGTGATGCTTACAACAGGGAGCAAGTATGAAGGCAAGTTACATTGGGAACATAAAGAAAAAATATCTAAATCCAATGGCAGAGGCAGTTTCTCAGAGAGGGGGACTCAGAAACATAGTCTTGATATATAAACGGGAGTCATCCAGTGACCACCAGTGGGAAGACCAGGTGAGCCACAAGGGATGACTCTCTGGACTGTGTGAGAAGGGAAGCAGGAGGGTATCTGGCCAGGAGACCAGGGAGCAAGCCCCACTGGTAACTCAGCTCAGACTCTTTTTCGAGAACCTGGTAAGATTTTCTCAACAGCACAGTCCTCCCATGTTTGCTATTTTGGTGACCCTATTCTTCTTCCTCCTTGGTCAGCAGTAAAGAGCCTAAGACAACAGGGTCTTGTGAGCTTTTTGTTCAAAAGACTCCAAGAAGAGAGAAGTGGAGGGAACCTACCTGTCATTTCAAAACCACTTGAGGATATGTCCAAGGTGGGAAAATGAGGAATGTGAGGGGGGCAGTGGGAAGGTGGGTGTCCTTAATAAACAGGAAGAACATGATGGCGCTGAGGGCACCTGCCACCACCATGTAAGTCCTTCACCACCAGGAACCCACCTTGTCCCAAGGCCCTTTTTGGGTTAGAAGGCCCTGTCCAGAGAGGGCCTCCTGTGTGGAGAGGAGGATCCACCCCTCCAGTGGCATCTGCTCCCTCTCCGAGGGCTCACCTGCCCCGTCCCACTGGCCTTGGAGCACCTGTGTCAGCGGCATGTCTAGGGGAAGACCAGAGCTACAGAGCTACCAGTAAGAGCAACAGGACAGAGAAGCTCGTCAAAGCTCTGAGGCTCGGCACCCAGGCCTCATGTGTGAAGGACCTTCCCCAGGCAAAGGTGATCCTGATGACCACCTGCTTTCAGACTCGGGAGGTGCAACCAAGCTCTCTGGCTCAATCCCAAAGGCATGGCCCTCCCTGGAACCCTATAGGTTTACACATGGCTTTGGCTTTTCCAGTAGCAGAAACCTTTCCTAAATTGAAATTCACTGGGAGCCCCCAAATCTAAAACAGGTCAGCAGAACCCTCCAGATTGTGGTAGGAGGAGTCCCCTGCCAGTTTAGCCAGCTCTTCCTCCTTCCTGTCCTCACCACCCTCTCGCTTACTGCACCCCTGCCCCCATCATTTCCTCCTATAGGGCAGCCTGTGGCAGAGCTGGGAATTCCTTGAGGGAGTCCTATCCCTCCTTCCACAGAATGGGGAACTGGAGGCCCAGCTTGGCTCCAGGGATTGCCAGAGGCACTGCCCCAGTACTGAACTGGGGTCCCAGGTAGGCTCCTCAGAGCAGGAAACTGCCCTCAGCTTAGCGGGCCTAGTCCCCTTTGTCCAGAGATTGGCTCTACCCACAGACAAGAGCCCTGCTTGCCACATGGGAGGCTGGAGGCAATACAGTTTCCCCATCACCTCTGCGAGGTGTCTGACCTCTGAGCCCAAAAGCCCCATGACCTGGGACAGACCAGGTTCATTGAGCTGAGGGTGCAAGAGGGAGGCCTGGGAGCCTCGGTGGGAAGGGATGGGCTGCCACAACTGCAGGCATTGCTGCATGCTTCTAGCCACTGGGTCCCAGAAGACTGTGTGACCGTGGCTCCCCTTCAGGTGTCAGGTTGACCTCCAAAATGTGATTTTTACCCCTGCAGAGTTGCACACTGGAACAGTTAGCCATTGTTACTACCGTAACAACCCTTTGGGTACTGTGTATATGACGCTTACAGCGCCACTCAGCTCTGCTCTCAGAGAGCCTGTCTTCTCAACCAGGCTCCAAGGGACCCCACCCCGTCCAGCCCCGCCATGATCTGAGCCATCTCATCATCCCTGCTGCCCCTCTGAAATCACAGTGCCTCCAGTAGAGCAGGGATTCCACAGGTGCTGGATGTTGAAGGTGGGTGTCAGGAGCAGCCCTGCTCTTGCTCTCCAGGGACACCCCATGTCCTCGAGGTGGGGACACTGAGATCTAGAGAGGCAGAGTGACACAGAGCCAGGCCAGGGTCCAGGACAGCTCCCAGCAGAAAGATGGAGAGTAGGAGGATTGATATAGCTTGCTGTCCAACTGGATACAATCCAACAGTAGAATCTTCCAGAAACAAACTCCCGAATGACCTCTGAAATGTAGAAGTTGGATCATGTTCCTCTCAGGATGATGCTGAAAGCCCTGCATGGTTTACAGGCCCCACAGAGCCAGCTCACTCCAGCGATAGTCTAGCCTCAGGGCCTTTGCATTTGCTGTCTCCTCTGCCTAGAAGACTTTTTTCCCCAGAAGTCTGTGAGTTCACTTTATTCCCTCATTCAGATTTTTTCTGATCTATGTCTCCTCCTTGCAGACTTTCCTAACCATCTCTCTTTAGCACTCCCTAAGCCCTTCCTGGCTTACCATGCTCCACTTGCTTCTCATCAGCTGGTCTCCTTATATTTTATGTCTTTACTCCTGCACCTGTCTGCTCCCACTGCCATACAAGCTCTGCAACGCAGGGATGTGTGTCTGTTTTGTTCACTGCTGTATCCCCAGAATCTAGAATGATGCTTAGCATGTAGTAGGTCCTCAAGAAATATCTGCAGACTGAATTGACTTGAGTGGGTGTGAGCAGATCTGGAAGGAGACCAGGAGTTCTACATTAACTGGGTACTAACCACATGTTAAAGATAATGCTATTTATTCGTATCTTTATTCAGCAAATATGTGCTGAGCACCTACGATGTGCCAGGCACTGCTCTAGGTAATGGGGCTAAAGTCCAAAGCCAGGTAGACATGATCCCTGCCCTCATTGGCTTTATAAACTAGGGAAACACAGACAATAGACAAGAAATAAATAAGTAGGGAGAAGCATTTCAGATTGCAGAAGAATTATGAACGAAGTGAGTGAGGTAATAGAATAGAGTATCGGTGGTAAGGAGAACTACTTTGGATGAGCTGCCCCATAAATCACATTAGCTCAATAATGGCTTCAGAGGAATCTGGAGCTCAGAGAGAGTAAGTAACTTACTCAAAAATCACACAGCTAGAAAGTGGCAGAGCCAGAGTTTGATCTGTAAGTCTGACTCCAATCCCTGGTATTTTTCCACTAAATCCCAATGCCTTCCCCACCCTGCCCCTAGGAGACTGTATTTCCAGTCAAATGGTGGGCTTGAGTGGGTTTTGGGTTTGAGTGCCATCCACCAAAGGACATCTTGATACTCAGAAATACTCAAAAGAATGGGTAGAGAAAGAAAATAGGCTCTGAGGTCCTCAGAACAGGTGCCGGATTCTTTGACATATGCCCTATGAAAGACGCTAAGTGACCTGTCCCCAAAAGGGTGAAGCGAGAGTATTTTTAAGGACAACACCAGATCTAGACCAATACAATTGGAAGCCACACAGCCAGCTACAATCCAGGGTTGGCTCACAACAGAATGGAGAAACAAAAGGAAATCAGAACTGTCTGATTTTCAATCTCTCTCTGCTGCCTGCCTTCCCCTTCATGCGGACACCCACACTCAGACACCTCAGGGCCAGATCTCCTTCCCCAACCATCCCCATCCTCCCCAGTGTTATTTACAACTCTTTCCCACTGAGTCACAGAAGGTTAGTGAAGCCCAGTGGGCTGCCTCTCCAAGGAGCAGGGAGTCTCTGGGGGCGAAGGTCCATTGACAAAATGAAGGAAGCAGGGGGACGGTGAGGGCACCATCCCATGAAATGACAGCATCATGGAATGTTAGCCTTTTCAAGTTCAATTCACCCCAGGGTGATCAGGTTCTAGGAAATCCAGTTACACTAATTATACTCATCCAGACACTAATTGGTAAGCCAGGGGGCCAAGTCATTCATTTACAATAGGAGTATACTTTGGCTCGAGAATTAGTCTGCTTGAAAGACCAAATTATATACCGATAGTTTGATGAGCAAAGAATAAGAACAAGGAAACTGGATGGCATCCAAAAGAAACTCCTAACAAGATAAAGGAGCCTGTCATTGCCCCTTCTTGGACGTCTCTGCATAAAGAACTATTCTGGGCACCTCTGAAGGCTTGTGGTCATGACTGCACCCCCAATTCCCAGACACGCTGCCCCCGCTAGGGAAAACATACTGGAGACTCTTAGGTAGGCCACCTCCAGCCAGAGCATGGGTGAACTTGGGCCACAGCCAGTGTGGTTTACTTCATAATTATTTGTGTTCCAGTTGTTTCGGGAGGATAGTATCTGATGGTTGTTTTGCTACATTAAGAGACTGAAGTTTAGTTATTTTAGAAGAAGTCTTATGATCCAAAGGGGCCAACGGTGGGTCAATGTCTACTCAGAGGATGTCCTAAACCATAAGACAGTCCATTACCCTCGTCTCCTACAACACATTTCCCCCAGGACTGGGAAAAGACATAGAAATCAGGGTGAACAGAAACCAAAGATACCACCAATATGCTCAAGAGTCTAGAAAGACTGAACATGCTGGCTAAACCAAACATGACTAAGTGCACCCCAAATCAGACTTGTCCTTGAGTCTAAAAATCAACTGTACCAGTCCTGGTGGTGGGATTTTCACCAAGCATCCATAAAAACAACTGCAGGGTTAGAAATGATTGGGAAAGTAGTAGGAGTCACTGAGAGCAAATGCATCCTAGGGCATCCTAATTGCTGCATGAAGCCCTGAGGGAGGGAGCACCTAGTTCCCTCCGGACGGACAAGTACACATCTTAAATACTCGCTTAGGTTCATCCAGACATTTGATGTACTGAACCACACTCGTTCTCCAAGTGAGGTTCCCAAACCCACAGCATCAGCATCAGCCGAGAACTTATCAGAACTGTAACATCTTGGGCTGCTGAGTAGGCCCCAGAAATCCATGCTTTAACAAGCCCTCTGGGTAACCCCAAGCCTCGCCCACAGGACAGCCGCACCAAACAACCTCAGGGAGCACCCCTACATGCCTGGCTCACATCCCCATCCAGGGGCATGGAGGCAGTAAAGCATGTTCCTGCATGGCAGAAATGCAGCAGGGCCAATGGCAGTGGGGAAGATTTTGAGGGGTAGGAGGGGAGGTAATAACTGAAGTCAGGGCAGTAAGCCGGGGTCCAGCTGGATGCCAAGGGAGCAGGGCAGAGAAAGTGGGGGAGCCCAGAATGTCCAGCTCCACTTTGAGTCATTGGGCCACCAATTAAAGGAGATTTGAGACAGGGAACTCAGGAGGAAGGGGGGGCACTGGGGACGATGGGTGCTTTCCTGGGCTCCACCCCAGCCCTCTGCTCTTCCTCCTCCTGACGGACTCCATCTATCCCCCTGGCTTTGCACCTTTGACCCTGATTCTCTACCCGAGCCCTGCTTCCCCGGGCTCTGGCTACCTGCTGGCCATCTCCACTTGTACAAAAGCCTAACACACATGTTCAGTTGATTTAAGCCTGGAGGGGATAGGAGAGGTGCCCTGGGAAAGGTGAACTGAAGGTCTAACAAGCAGCCCAGGTGACTGAGATTGGGCCACAAATCAGAGGGTCCCAGGCCAGGGGTAAGGTGGAGAAAACTATCTGCGGTTCCAGGGGGCTGGAGGGTAAAGGTCACGGACGTGCTGACAGGCTACGGGTGAAGTGGGGGCAGAGGCAAGAGTCACCATCCGTGTGCAAGCACTAAGGACAGGAGAGGGTAGGGACTCTGTGCCAGGACTGGGCTCTGGCAGCATCAGGCTGAGGTTCTGGAAGCTCCTAAGGTTCCGGTCACGGCCGTGGAGGATAAAGGAAGATCACTGGGAAGAGGGTCTGAGAACTGAAAGGCTCTGCTGGATGCCACACTCCAGGCAGGTGATGGGCCTGTTGTTTCTAAACATTTGTTGTTATGAACCCATGGATTTTCAAAAAAATTTATTTTGGGATTAATACAATGCTGTCATCTTTTATTTGGTAAGTGAAAATGCTTTTTTTTTTTTGTATATGTTTTTATTGGAATTCAATTTGCCAACATATAGCATAACACCCAGTGCTCATCCCGTCAAGTGCTCCCCTCAGTGCCCATCACCCAGTCACCCCCCCCCCCCGCCCACCTCTCCCCCTTGTTCATTTCCCAGAGTTAGGAGTCTCTCATGTTCTGTCTCCCTCTCTAATTTTTCCCACTCATTTTCTCTCCTTTCCCCTTTAATCCCTTTCACTATTTTTTATATTTCCCAAATGAATGAGACCATATAATTTTTGTCCTTCTCCGACTGACTTACTTCACTCAGCATAATACCCTCCAGGTCCATCTACATTGAAGCAAATGGTGGGTATTTGTCATTTCTAATGGCTGAGGAATATTCCATTGGATACATAGACCACAGCTTCTTTATCCATCATCTGTCGATGGACACCGAGGCTCCTTCCACAGTTTGGCTATTGTGGCCATTGCTGCTAGAAACATCGGGGTGCAGGTGTCCCGGCGTTTCATTGCATCTGCATCTTTGGGGTAAATCCCAACAGTGCAATTGCTGGGTCGTAGGGCAGCTCTATTTTAACTCTTTGAGGAACCTCCACACAGTTTCCAGAGTGGCAGCACCAGTTCCCATTCCCACCAACAGTGCAAGAGGGTTCCCTTTTCTCCGCATCCTCTACAACATTTGTGGTTTCCTGCCTTGTTAATTTGCCCCATTCTCACTGGTGTGAGGTGGTATCTCATTGTGGTTTTGATTTGTATTTCCCTGATGGCAAGTGATGCGGAGCATTTTCTCATATGCATGTTGGCCATGTCTATGTCTTCCTCTGTGAGATTTCTCTTCATGTCTTTTGCCCATTTCATGATTGGATTGTTTGTTTCTCTGCTGCTGAGTTTAATAAGTGCTTTATAGATCTTGGATACTAGCCCTTGATCTGATAGGTCATTTGCAAATATCTTCTCCCGTTCTGTAGGTTGTCTTTTAGTTTTGTTGACTGTTTCTTTTGCTGTGCAGAAGCTTGTTATCTTGATGAAGTCCCAATAGTTCATTTTTTATTTTGTTTCCCTTGCCTTCATGGATGTATCTTGCAAGAGGTTGCTGTTGCCAAGTTCAAAAAGGGTGTTGCCTGTGTCGTTCTCTAGGATTTTGATAGATTCTTGTCTCACATTTAGATCTTTCATCCATTTTGAAAATGCTTTTTTAAATTATTTTTTTAAGATTTATTTGAGAGAGTGCGGGCAGAGGGAGAGGGAGAGAGAGAATCTCCAGTAGACTCCCCACTGAGCATTGGGTCCGACATGGCTGGATACCATGACCCTGAGATCGCGACCTGAGCCAAAACCAGGAGTCAGACACTCAACTGACTGAGCCACCCAGGCACCCCAAAAGTGGTTTTAAAACCCAATTTTCATCACTAACATTTCATAAACTAATGGACATTTAGCCACAAGGAGACAGGAGTGAGATAAGTTCAGATTCACCGGGCTGGTGAGGGATCCTCAGCCCACTGTACAGTCCCCGGGCCAGCTCCCCAACTCAAGCCTAGCCCGGTCCCACAGCCCTTCTGCCCCCTTTCAATCTGATCCCATCCAGCAGTGACAGTGAACTCTGAAAAACACAGGATGGATCCCATTGTTCTGCTGAAGCCTTCAGGGGTAATCCTAGTACACGCCACATAAAGGCCAAGCTCCACAGCTGAGCCCCTGAGTAGGGACCACATGTCCAGCTGTCCTGAGACAGTCCTGGTTCTTCTTATCCCAGAGCCTTGACAGCTGGAACTCACTTCCACCAGCATCCTGGGTGAGATGGTGGGATGTAGGCATCTCCCCTCAGAATCCAGAACATTCTGCCCATCTCCCTCTCTCACCTTTGACAAGGAGTGTGAGCATATCAAGCCAGTGAAGCAACACCAGGGGCAGAGGAGGGAAAAGGAAATAAGGAAGAAAGCAGGGTTGGCTCACAGGAGGGGGTGACGCTGGTGGTGAAGGATCTAGATTCAAACCCAGCCTGACCATCCCCAGTGCTGCAGATCTTCACACTTCTCTTTGCCCCGGGACAGGAGGTCAACATGAGGGGAGTCTAGTGGGGTGCCCATCAGGCCCCTACACCACCTGCCCTCCAGGCTTGGAGACTGCCTCTGTACTGCCCTCATTCCAACTCTTGAGGAAAGAGGCAGTGACACTAAACTGCAAGTGAAGTAGGCCAAAGGGAGCAGCCAAAAGGACCCCCTCCACCCAGAAGGAAAGATTTTATTCACAAAGGGGATCATCTGTTGCCCACATTGGCTGTAGTCCTAAGTGAGCTCAGGTGGCACCTGTGGCCCCTGGAGACAAGGAAGCCATAGCCAAGCCCCTTCCACTCCGGAGAACTGGTTCACATCAGGTTTGAGGCAATGGTTCAATTCCACTGCTTTATTCATCAACAACCACCACGTCAGTCTTCGTCATGGCCTTGACAGGTAGTGTTGAAAACCACAACAAATACTATAACTCCAAGGAAATTGGAACAAAGGAAGAGTTTTAAATACGTATGGGGTAATGACAAGCATGCAACACTCAGCCAAACCAAAGAAACAAAAGTGCCACTGGTGTCACCAGAGCTTAAGAGCAGCACAGCCATAATGGACTTCTTATGTGCGCCCAGTGAAGAAGGAAACCACGATTGATGGCCTCCACAAAGCTGTCTCTGACTCTCAAGCTAGTTCCTTGAGTAAGAAATGTTTCATTCACATTTCCTTCTTCCTTATTACAACATGAAGCCCAGAGAGCCAAGGTGAGTGTGTGTGTGTGTGTGTGTGTGTGTGCATGCATGCACATGTGGGCATGGGCAGTATCCCCCAGGAGATGCCTGACCCACCATTTCATTGGATGTAATTGGGTGAATGCTTTTTTTTTTTCCATGATAGTAAAAGGTAGTTTAGATCAGGCTGAGACTTTAGCCACCTGCAGGCAACTGGCACCGGGCCAGAGAGCACTGCCCTGTGGGAGGAGCTGCCCTTACCCAAGGCTGGGGTGGAGCAGCTGAGCCCTCCCTCACCTCTGGGGTCACTCTCAGAGTGGCTTGGGCTCTGCAGAGGAGGTCCAGATTGGGAGATGTGCCAAGGTTCAACCCTTTCCTTATGCCAAAAGTGCCAGGGCATGGGAAAGGCTTTAAAGCTTTCTCATTCAACCAGGAGAGACTTATTCGAGTTCTCTCTCCTTCTCTGTCATCGCCCAACCATGTTTCAGAAACCTGGGTTAATCTGTCTTGCTTCCTTCCATGAAGACTTTTCTCCCTGATGGCCGCCAGGGTCGCCACCCTCACCCTGGGTCTCCTCTTGCTCACACGCTATGTTGGGCTGGGCCCTTGCTCCAAAACAATTACACGTAATTTTTAAAACCACATACAAAGCAACAGCAAAGAAAGAAATGTTCAAGACCATATACATGGAAAACTAATGGTAGGCTAGGAAAACAAAGCCAGGGTAAAATTACAAATCAAATCAGAAATACCATAAGGCCCTCCACTAGAGGATCGTAGTTGTTAGAGTGCAATTGGAACGGCAGCTCTGTGCTTCCTAGCACTCACGCAAAGACGCAAGCAAGATCAGCCTAAGATTTTACCCATCTGTTGTTCTTGGAGGCATTACTTTTCTTGTTCCCAAGGCCTGAAAAAAAAGTGTCTCCCAAATGGCCTCATGGACAGATTACCTAGGTGAAGGACAGTGACTTTCAAACCATATTCCCACATCGCAGAGGTGCCATGGGTGTGACAAAGAGGATGAAGGGGTGGTTGTGCTCCTGCACTGCCCTCCTCCCCACCAGCAGCAGCTCCAGCAGAGCAGCTCCTCTCGCTGGGTGGCCCTTGGAACTGCTGCGGGCCACCCAGCATGTGGCCTCTGCAGCCCAGAGACAGGGAGCTGCTGCCTTTCAGTTCTTACCTGATAGGAATTTTGACTTTGACTTGATTAAAATCCTCCATCGTATCCTATTTTCTAGCAAACCCAAACTCCTGGAAGACTTTCACTTTTCTATGTAGACAGAAGTGCAAGAAGCTCATGTCACACAAAAGGCCCCACATGTGGATCTCCTACTCCCTTCCCCGTCCTCACAAGCAAGCAGCCCAGGTGATGTGTTCAAGCCCTACTAGGGCTAATAAGACTCCAGGAAAGGTAGTTCCTCTTCTAACATTGTTATTCCCCCAAGAATTCTATAGAATTGTCTCTTCACTCCTCAGAAACTATGGAGAAGGGAAAAAAAGCCACTTTTTTATGTGCATCCTCCAAATAAAATACACAGAATGTCCTCAATCACAGCATGTTGTGGGTTATATATCAGTCTTGCCATTGGATTAAGTAACCATGTTGAGGGAGGAAGAAGGATAAGACACATTAAAAGTGTGTCTCAACAAAATCAGAGAGGGAGACAAACCATAAAGAGGCTCCTGACTCTAGGAAACAAACTGAGGGGTGCTGGGGGGATGGGATACTGGGTGACAGGAATTAAGGAGGGCACGTGATGTAATGAGCATGCTGGGTGTTACATGCAACTGATGAATCACTATACTCTACCTCTGAAATTAATAATACACTGTTAATTAATTGAATTTAAATTTTTAAAAATGTGTCTCTCTGGTGGAGATGATTCATGGTCTGAGAAATGTTAAAAACAGAACAAAACACATTCATGTCAGAATCAGCAAAATAGACTGATTAGAAAAACCTGATTTCTAGAAGGATCTAGAAGATTCTAAGATAGCTTCCCAATACAAAAAGAGAATTTAGAGGTCACCTTATCCATGCTCCTTATTTTCCAAGGAGGAAATTGAGCCCCAGAAGGTGATGTGTCTTGCCCAAACTTCCTGGGTCTGGAACCCAGTCTCCTGGTCCCCTAGTCAAGGGCCTTCCCCGTCCATCTGCTGCCTCCTTATAGACTTCTGGTGGCTTGTCACCTCGCCACTCTTCAATAATGCACTGCCAGTCCATAGCAAACTGTAAAGAAAGCTGCTATATAAAAGTAGAGATAAGAGCCAGATTTCTCCAAGTTGGCTTCCTGGTTGACCTGGAAATTGCCTTGCTTCCCATTGTCCTGTGGCCCAAGATGAGGAGGGTCCTCCCTGGGGATGGGGAAACCATAGCTGTTTCTCTTCCAGGTCCTACTGGAAGCTGTCTTCATGGAACCACAGAAACATACAGAGGGTAGGGGCCAAATTTCTGTTTTGTTTCTCAATAGAGCCACATGCAGGGCCAGGCTGCCAGGGCCCCTTAGGCCTCGTTCTAAGATCAGGGTCACAAAGCTGTGCTGGGTCATGTAGAAGAATCCTCCACCACCCCCAACCCCGAGACTCTGAAACACTGACTTTGGTGTGTTGGGCCTGGAGATTTTTCTGTTCAAACTTCCCAGATGATTTGGGGGCACACCCAGAGAGCGGCTCTGAGCATGGCCAGGAGGAAGTTCAGAATGGCGCCACAGCAGATTCATCTGAGAATAGCAGAAAAGTGGTTTGGGTTGCAAGGTGATGATCTTAAATAGCTCCTAGAGGAATCTGTATGTAATTCAATAGGGAAATGGGAAGACCTGGTAGGGTTTTGAGGTGGAGAGTGGTGAGAGATGAGTTTTATAAAGACACACAACAGAACGAGAAATGACAGCGTGTGTGTGTGTGTGTGTTGGGATGCACGGAGGCACACACATATTTAGAGAACATGGTCATGCCCAACGCACTGTGCCAGGGGCCTGGAAAGCTACTAGGTAAAAGAAAACGATCCCCGCCAGAAGGAGCTTACAATCCAGCTGGGGAGGAAGGTCACTGGAAAATAACTCATGAAAACCAGGTGGCCCCTTAGAGACCTCAAATCAGAGCTGGCACTAGGGACGGGTGCTGGAGACCTCAGGAGGCAAATGGCTTTATGAAAACAGACTTCAGTGAAATCAAAGACATTTCTAAGCTTGGATCTGGGGAACAGATAAGAGTTAGATCTATAATAGTAAAAGATTTATGAGGTGGTACCTGGCAGTGCCTAGACATTAACAAATTCAAATCTTCATCTACAGTACCTACCAGCTTTAGAAATAGAAAAATCACTGGTCGTTTCTGAACTATTATTTGAACAAATATTTTTCATTTAAAAAGTAAAAATGAAATCACGGACAGTGCACAGATGGCCCGTACTGTGGCTGGTGGGTGGTATGTGCCAGGGGGCTCTGCAGAAGCTGGTTCCACAGATCCAAGGGATCTACCCAGATTTCACAGAGCGATTTAGGGCTTCAGCCGGGCCCTGTGGATGCCGTCAAGAAGATCCTTGACATTCCTGGGAGACGAGTCCCAGATCTTATAAGCATCTGATCACAAACCACTTTAGAAAATTCTGATGTACTGACAGGATGGCAGCCAAAGTAAGTTAAAAGGAGGTATAATTTGGGTCCTGAGTTATCATTTGTGGCCGGATTTAAAACAGTGGCCTCAAAAACAAAACAACAAACCAAAAAGATACCCAAAAACACTCCGTCAACAAATTGCTCCAATAAGTGATCAAAATTTAATTTCCAGATCATTTGCAATTTTGTAATGGAAGAAAATGTATTTTTTAAAAAAAGATGAAATGTTTTATTTTATTTAAAATAGCAAAATAAGGGTGCCCGAGTGTCTCAGTCAGTTAAGCATCTGCCTTTGGCTTGGGACATGATCCCAGGGTTCTGGGGTAGAGCCCCGTGTCAGGGAGCCTGCTTCTCCCTCTCCTTCTGCCTGCCACTCCGCCTACTTGTTCTCTCTCTCTGTGTGTCAAATAAATAAATAAAATCTTAAAAAATAAATAAAAGAGCAAAATATATCTCCATCTTTTATCTTACATTTGTGTAAAATACATCTTCCAAATAAATGCTTTAGGAAGGATAATACAGTTGTAGAGGCGCCTGGGTGATTCAATCAGTTAAGCATCTGACTCTTGGTTTTGGCTCAGGTCATGATCTTAGGATGGTGGGATCGAGCCCCACATTGGGCTCTGCGCTCAGCGTGGGGTCTGCTTGAGATTCCCTTTCCCTCTCCTGCCCCTCCCCCTGCTCATGCATGCACCCACGCATGTGCTCTCTCTAAAATAAATAAATAAATCTTTTTTTTTTTAAAGGAGAATATATTTGTATCTTTAGCACATGCAATGGTGATAGATTGTCCCATAATATTGATATGGAAGAAATTTCGTGATAATTTTTCCTAATCACCCCCTGCCACCAGCCTCTTATTCACCAGTGCTGATGAGAAGGCCCGCACCCACCATCCTTCAAGGGTCCTCCTGCCTCCTTCAATGGTCCTAGGCACTCCCCGAGTGGTTAACTGACACTGGACTGATCCTGGTCTTCCAGCCCACCCACCACTGAAGCTCATAGAGGCAGGTCTTGCTGGACCTGCTTCCTGCCCAGCCCAGCCGGCTTACCCAGTGGTGGGTGTGACTCTTGTTCCAAGACCCTAAGGTTAATGCCCAGGCCTTTGCTGATGCCCAGCCACCAGCCCAAAAACTGGTTTGTGATTCAGAGCGACCATAGCACTCTGTTTCTAAAGAAGGTCCAGCCCAAGTTTTCTTACTGGAATAGGGGAAGAGATCTCCGCTGAGTAAACTTTTAAGGGAGAAAGCCACAAAGTAAACTTGTGTTTTGATGACATCATGGGTTATGCTTATTTAATGTATCACTTATACTAGCAAATTTCTAAGGGACGAGTACAATTTTAAAGTAAATTATAAAATAATGAAATGAGGGATCCCTGGGTGGCTCAGCGGTTTGGCACCTGCCTTTGGCCCAGGGCGTGATCCTGGAGTCCCGGGATCGAGCCCCACATCAGGCTCCCTGCATGGAGTCTGCTTCTCCCTCTGCCTGTGTCTTTGCCTCTCTCTCTCTCTCTCTCTGTGTCTCTCATGAATAAATAAATAAATTTAAAAAAAATGAAATGAATGGCTTCCCATCATACACAGGCCCCTTACTATTCTTAAAGAATTTATGAGTCACAAAGCAGCCTCAGGAAGAATCTTAATTACATTTTTCTTTACCCAACAAACCTGCTCTTCGAACATTATGAGAAACATTGCATAAATGGAACCCTATTTGTACTGCAGCTGAGGAAGTTGGATACTTAAAGGAATCCATACCATTTCCTAGCAATTTGGGGTGGGGGAAATCAGACTTTTTTCCAGTTTTGGTTGTGATATCAGACATATGGTACCTGTAAGTTTAAGGTATATATAGCATAACGTGACTTATGTGTCAATGATGACTAAACTTATTTAGTGCCTATCCAGCCTCTCATACAGATGCAAAAACAGAAAGAAGAAGAAAGAATGTGTTTTTTTCTTGTGATAAGAACTCCTAGGGTCTACTCACCGAACAACTTCTAGGGTCTACTCACCAAACAGCTTATACACCACACTGCCGTGGTGACTGACTGTAAGTGGCCGTGCTGGGCCCCTCACCCTTGCTACTTGTTTATCTTATAACTGGAGCTGGGCTTCTTAAACATCAGGTTGCTCAAAGGTTTGCTTTACTTCTCTTTCCTTTTCTAGCTTTGCTAAATTTTTGTATCATTTTGGCTGAGAAATGGAAATTAAAGAGGCCGATGGATTGGCCTTGGAAGCAAAGAGCAGGAGCACGCAAGTTTCCAGGCCTCCTTCACTGCTCCACTTGGAAACCACCACTGCTTCAGGGAAAATTGCCCCAAGTCACAGGGTCCCAGAACTAGCAAGACCCCCAGCGAAGTTCATGCCCCATCCTTTCTCTCCTTTCCTCCATTTCACAGAGGAGACAACACAGCTTCAGGGAGATCAATCAGCAGATGTGGACCCCACTCCTCCTACCAGTCACTCTGCCTCTGAAAGGGCTTCTGAGGAAGGGCTGCTTCCCACAGGGGCAGAGAGCTGCTTGTCCTGCATACAATTTAGCTGGGGGACACATGTGACAGGAGGGCCATTTTGGGGGGAAGGGGCAGCTCTCAAAGCTTCTACTCAGCACAAGGGTCATTGGCAATTAGTGTGTTCCGGAAGAAGGAGTGAAAAAACTGTCTATTAATGAGTATCCACCACAGCCCCCACCATGCCTCAGAAGCCCTGGTACAAGGGGCAGATTATCTTACTGCCCTTTGTGTGGCAATGTCTATGGTAGAGGTTGCAGAGGAATCAGGGGGCAGCTTCCTGTTCATGCTGCCAACGATTGCCCAACTCCCCTCTATCACCTCAGCTCCGTCACCTTGTACCTATTTTTCCATGCTGTGAAGCTGTAATCTTTTCTACCCTCTTCCCGGTCAGTCTCCTCTTTCTTTTCTACGTGTTCTTCTGGGGCCGAAACAGCAGATGTTCTAGATTCCCCTTTGCCTTGCTGCCTTTCAGGACCTTCTTCCTCACCCTCTCCCTAGCCTACTCCATGCCTGGGCAGCTCCATCTCAGAATTCACTCTTGGTCCTGCCAAAGAGCCTTGGGCTTCTGGTCTCTAGCCTGGCTGTTCTCCTGCTGCATTGGTACCTGCCCATCTCACTCCTGATTATTTTCCCATTGGCATGTGCCTGGAACAGGTATCCCTCCCAGGTGTCTGTTTTGCAGCCTTACTATACCAGTCCCTCTCTGGTTTCCTTTGCCTCAGGATGTGTCCAGAGTGTTTAAGCCATCTGTCATCACAAACTTGTGAGCTAACACTCCAAGCGTCAGGGTGTGCATTTAGGTGTCCTCTCTCAGGGCATTTGGCCAGGGCTTGCTGGCCACACTGCATTCATCACAGAACACGCAGATTTAATATCTGGAGATCTCTGAACAAGAAGCGACTCGCTAAGAAGCCAACTTATCCACCTGTCTTCAGGTTAGAATATATCTCTGTACCAGCCCCCGATGATGAAATGGGCACGTTGTGCAAGATGTTCAAAAGCCAAGGCCCCACTACTCTCGGTTACCCTTTCTCATGGAAAATAAAGCACAAAAGCCATAAGAATAAAAGTTGTTAAACACTGCCCAAAATAAGGAAGAGAAAACACCCATTTCCCTTTGTCCCAGTGCTGCTAGGGCAATAATATTCCCCCTGCCTTCCTGGGAGACCTGCAGAAACAGGAATGGACTGGAGTGGCCCCTATTCATGTCTCTGGACCTCCTACCTGGAGAGCACGTATTCTCTGCCTTCTATAAGCAGGTGTGCACATGTGTGCATGCACAAATCTGCACAGAGAACAAAAAGAGATTCAGGTAGAAGTCGGATGTTAAGCCAAGCCTGTCATTTAGATTTTTTTTCAAAATTCATTTGCACATTCTATGTTCTATTTTTTTTTAATTTTTATTTATTCATGATAGTCACAGAGAGAGAGAGAGGCAGAGACATAGGCAGAGGGAGAAGCAGGCTCCATGCACCGGGAGCCTGATGTGGGATTCGATCCCGGGTCTCCAGGATCGTGCCCTGGGCCAAAGGCAGGCGCCAAACTGCTGCGCCACTCAGGGATCCCTCTATGTTCTATTTTAGACAGTGTCATCTCTCAGGTTCATATGTTATATGAATTAACCTTCTACCACATAACATAGTTCATGGTCCCTTCCCTTGTTCTGAATGGACCATTTCCATGGACTTCAAAGAGTAACTCCATTTTGTCATTTCATCCTCCCTGATTCCATAAACTTTTCCCCAATCCCACTTCAGCTTCATCTTTCTATTCCAAAGCTCCTTCCTTCATCTTTCAGGTGGGAGCATATCTGTGTGCCTGAACATCTTAGTTTCTTCCCATTAATCCCTCAAGGGCAATTATTACAATTCTGAAAGTCTTTTTTTTTTCTTTTATCTTCACAGAAAAGTAGAAGCCATTTGTCTGTCTTTAAAAAAAAAAAAAAGATGTTATTTATTCATGAGAGACACACAGAGAGAGGCAGAGACATAGGCAGAGGGAGAAGCGGAATCCCTGTGGGGAGCCTGATTTGGGACACAACCTGAGCCAAAGGCAGATGCTCAACCACTGAGCCACCCAGGTGCCCCAGAAGCCATTTATACTTTAGGGGCTTTTCCTCCCTAAGTGATGGTGTTCCATCTGACCATCTAGGCCTTTCTGCATGCTCACACAGTTTCCTGACCATTCTTGCACTTTCACCTGTTTCTTCTCCAAAAGAGGCAAGTGCCATTCAGTCATGTGCCTTTTGGAGGGGTTTTGTTGTTTCTTCGTTCTCTTCCACTGAGGACCGGAAGAATAATGCTCACAGTACTCATATTATACATGAGCCATCCCTGGGTCTGTGGCTACAGAGGACAAGTCCTCTTTTTTTCTGTTCCCATTCAACAACAATCAGGAAAGGACTCTGATTATCCTAATTGAGGTCAGATGCTCACCTCTCAGCCAATCATCAAAGAGCAGTTGCTAAGGTCGCAAGAATATGGCAACTCCCACTCAAATGGATGAGGCAGCTTCCCAAAGCAAAAGGGAGGCTCTTTCTGAAAGAATTGAAGACGAACTACTCAAAACAATAGACACTTGAAATAAAATATTTGTAAGTCCACATGCAGGTGTAGTGAGTTATGATGACATCCCTGCCTGAAGACGGGTTTACACACAATAAATGCACTGAACAGACGTTATCAAAATGCCAATAGCTGTTACAAGATGGCAAACGGTAGAGATGAATAACTTTATATCTTGAAATTTAATGGTGAGAATTAAAATAAGAAATGCAAAGTTTATGCAGGGAAATGCACAAAAGAGGAAAAGGAGGACATAACAAAATGTCAGAAGTCTAAGTACAGGCAGGAAAGAAAGGAAAAAAGATCCAAATGGAAAGGATGGTAAGCACAAAATACAGAGATGTTAAAAATCAGTTCAAATATATAAGAAATCGCAATAAATGTAAATAGGTTACACTCACTGTTTAAAAGAAACAGACTATCCATTTGTATTTTTTTTAGATCAAGCTATAGCCTGTCATTAAAGTTATGTCTAAAACAAAATGACATAGAAAATATTGGGAAAAGCTGATGAAAGTGCTAAATTACAATTGGCATCATGACACTAATTTATAGCAAAATATGGTATAACTTATGGTAAAAATCACTAACAGAAGTAGAGGGAAATGCCACATGATAGTAAAAGAAACATTCCACCAAACTTTGATCACATAGCCAAAATAAACTTGAAACACATTGAGCAAAAACTGTCACAATTGCAAAGAGAAATTCATAAAACCACAACAATGGTGAGGGTTTGTAGCATGTTTTTCTCAGACACTTATAGATCAAGCCGGTATAGCATTGTTAATAATGAAAGAGATGCATATGGAAGGGAAACATTCATCGCCAGCCATGATGAAAAGCCAACCACTAATACAATTTCAGGAAAATTGTAAAAGGTGTAAGTTTCCATGCTGTGACTGTGAATGACTTTCTCTTAGCCTGAAAATCATCTGCCCATGAATACTCTTACTGAAAAATAATTGCTACTGGGAAATGAATATATAACCTGAAATACAGACCCATTTGTAAGACTCGCCAAAGGGAGACAATTTTATAAAAACAAGAGAAAAAAAAAAACCACAAGAGCAAAGAGGTCCTTGACTTTTTAACATTTCATTGGTTTGAAACAACGGCACCAGGTTTAGGGAGACAGAAAGGCCACTAACATCTCCCATGGTCTCCACCCAAAGACCTATGACCTACTGACTAGGGGCCTAGTCTCCACTGAGCAATGCTTTCTAGGGCAGTAGTTCCCACCTAGAATATTGGCAGGCACCTGAAGAATATAAGATGAAAACAACACTAAAGATTACAACAGAATTCCCATGCTGTCCATAAAAGCCTCCACAGTTAATGTGATATTCACTCAATCGCCCTTTACCACCATATTTCTGTTTGACCAGGAACGTTTATTGCTGATTGTAATCTTTTCCATACTCACATCCTCACGTCTACGTTGTCTCTGTCTCTGATCCAATTTCATGCTAAGCTTCCTTGAAGTAAGATCAGGGAAAGAGCTACCTCACTTCAAAGACCCTGCTAAGTTCAGTGAACCTACGATCAGCACCATGATAACCAAACTTAACAACAATGTATTTTAAGTGTTTATTTGCCACTATGGACCCTTCTTGAGAAGAGTTTATAACATATTGAGGGGCCACAGCCTAACAATGGGAACCACAGTCCTAGAGTTTCATTATCCTTACATCCTAGAAGTTTTCCCTTCATAATGTTTTGTCTGGTTCAACTCAGTTCCTGGAAGGAGAAAGTGAACAGCTAATCTGCATCATGCATTCAATAAGAGTGTATAGAGGGATTACCCCATGTCAAGTCGTAGGCCAGGTATTGGGATTTGAAATGAGTAAAAGAAGTTTTCCACCCTTGAAGAGTTTATGATGCAATGGGGAGACTCCTATGTGGACACCTAGGATAGGCTCCCTTCTGGAGGCACAGAGCAGGAGCATTAGTCATAAAGGGGATGCTTGAGCCAAGTCACAAAGGAAGAGGCAATGGGGAGGCAGGGGGAGGGATGGTGGGTGGGGAAGGCTTTCAGGACAGAAGGATTAGTACGTACAGGGCCATGAAGAAAAAAACAAAGCATAGGCACGTTGGGAGAACTGCCAGTGGAGCATAACATCCGGGAAGGCAAGTGGTGAGAGCCGGGGCTTCAGAAGCACATGGGAGCCAGATCATGGGCCTTGTACACACACCTGATCCAGAAGAGATGGTACATCTGTGGCTGTAGAATGAAGCTCAGCTTTATCTCTACAGAAATTTTGAATTGATCTAGAGGCCTGTACTACCCACCTCTTTGCTTTGAGCTTTTCTTTTGGTCTTTGAATCAATCCTTTAGTATTTAGGCCTGTTTCCAGCTGCTATCAGACAATCTTCTAGAAGCATTCCATGCCCATTGCCGACAAGATAGACTTCCAAGTTTGACATTCAAGGCTATCTTGAATATCTCCAGTATCTCCATTCAATTTGGCAGCCTCTGCACAAACTTTTCTCTTGGTGGACCCATGTCCCAGCAACAGAGTTATCCTACTTCAACTCACCTCATCTGCTTACAATAGCTCAGCTCTCCTTCTGCAACCTTATTCATCCCCTAAGACCCATCTCAAGCCATTGCTTTTGATAGAGCATGAGAAAATGTCTGCCCACCTATCTGGTATTTCATATATGCATCTAGCACTGTCAAATTTCTTATAGGTTTACTTCTCATCTCCTAAGCTAAACTGGGAGCTCCTGGAGGTAGAAAATGTGCTCTAAAGGACACACTCTGTTTTTTTGAAATATAGATTGGGTTAACATGATCAGAACCTGAGTTTTGTTCTATCGTTGTGAAAAGAGAGATCCATGGTTGTGAAGTTGTGAAGGGAATGCTAAAGTCTGGTACCACCCTAAGACACCTTGACTTAACAGAGTGCAAGAGACCAGACAAAGACCCATATTTTGACTATGAGATTTCAGACTATATTTCATACTGGATCCTGCGTTGCCAAAGTTATCTCCTGGCCCTCCCAGTCATTTCAGTAAATGCCAACATCCATAAAGGTTTGGATCACTGAACAGCAAGATATGAAAAATATTTACCTCTGACAGTGGCAATGTAAATTTTATGAGGGGACTTTCCCCTTCTACTGTATACACTTTGACATTGCTTAAATCTATTGCACGTATTTAAAATATATTCAAAATAAAATCAACTACCAAAGTTTTAATGCATAAATGACCAAAAAAGCTTATAAAAACAATATCATATTTAGATGTGTTCTTTGCCCAAAAAAATCAACAACAAATTAGTCACAGATTCAGCAGATGTTACTAAAGTGAAGATGACCATAACAACCACGAAGGAAACATTTTAATTAGCATAAGCTGTGTCAGCCTTGTTAGAATGTATAAGAACTTCGGGAAAGATGTTTTGGATGGATGGCTCAGTACTATACATGAGCCCATGATTTTTCTCTTAAATAGAGAAACCAAAATCATTCCATGGATCCTTAAAACACCCATGGAAGCCCTTCTACTGGTTGATGGAGTTTCTCAAACAGAATAGCAGTTTGAGAATCAGAGATCATCATTTCTTTCACAAGTATTTATTGTGTCTACTACATGCCAGAGACTCATTGCGCAGTGAGCCATGAACACAGGGGCTCTGCCTTCCTGGGGCTTCTAGACTAGAGAGGAACAGTAAACAAGCGAACTTGTCAGTAAAGAGGGACTGAACCAAGCTTTCTCCCCTTTATCCACTCCTAGCTTATTTTAGCCACCCAAATAACTTATTCAGTAACTTACTTAATTAATGACCACCAGAAAAGAACCACATGATCTGTCAAGATTTACTTCATCCTTTCCCATAGGGAGTTGACTGGGATAGCTTGCTTGAACTTGGTCATAAAAATGCTTCTAACTTTACTTAAGAACCATAAAGGCAATTCTCATTAGTGTGGATGTTCTAAACTGAGCCTCTAGACTTTTCTCTAAGGAGCATTCTCCTCCATGGAGACCCAGATTCTGACCTTGGCCAAATTTGTGATTCAGAGAAGAAGACTGGAGTCAGCCCACTGGACATTCAGCTTCGAACAGAGAAAGGGCTGGTAAAAAGTAGTAAGTGTTGGTGCCAATTTGCATCCTGCCAGACTTGAAGCATAGTTTACTGTAAGTAGCTCCATGCTTTTGCCAGTAATTTCCTTTGAGCTGTAAGTTCCAAAACCCAGTCCCACAGGTCTATAGAGTTGAGCACCCCATGGACACTTAGTATGCAGGATGTGGGTGCATTTTCCAGACACGAGTAGAGTTCATGGCTTTCCTCCAATTCTCGAGAGAGTCTGAACTGTGCAGGTTGGTGCCCAAAGTGCCCAAATCCATCCTCTACAGTCACGGTCACCCACAGGAGGGTCACACAACCTGCCCAGAAGACAAGATGACATGACAGCAGTAAGCTCTACCAGGCTCTGTGCGTCATGCCCTAGCCGCATTTATCTCATATATTCTCACATAGTTTATAAGACAAGTACTAATATGATCACACCTGCTTCACAGAATAATTAAATGGTTCCAGGCCTGCATGCTTAACCACTACCTTACATGTGCTCTTCCTATGATCAGAGGCGCTTCCCACCTCCCATGGGAGCCAAGGAGCACTATGATTACAAAGAGCTTCCAGCTTATTCCTTTTGCTGTTAAAATTGCATCCAGAGCCATGTGCCAGAAGGCCCCTAAGGTGTCTTTGACAAAATCTGATTTAGAGAAAAGGGAAATCCAGACAGGTTCTCAAGATCTCACAGTGCTAGGAGCTGTGGCGCCCGGTGCACACCTATTTCAAAGAACCATTGTACATCTTAATTACAGGTAAATAGATGGACATAATAGTCTCTGTTGACTCTTTTCAGGTCTAGGCATTTAATTATGGTCTGTTCACAGGGTGAAAAACCTCATTTCCCCACCCCCTGTCAACACTGCTTTGCTAAAGCTTGTAATTCAACTCAATTCAACCACAGTCTATGTAGCACATACCACTTAACAAGGTAATAGGCCCCAGGTAACTATGGGAGGGAAGACGGTCATGAAGATGAATAAAACATTTCGTATATCCCTCTCAGCAAAAAATAATGATGCAGGATACATTTTATGTAATCAATACGGTTCTAAAAATTAGGCACAAACCATTGCTTCACATGTTTTAAGGGGTCAGATTGAAGAGTGATGATGATGATGATCACCACTGGGGCACCTGAGTGGCTCAGTGGTTGAGCATTTGCCTTCAGCTCAGGTGGTGATCCTGGGGTCCTAGGATGGAGTCCTGCATCAGGCTCCCCAGAGGGAGCCTGCTTCTCCCTCTGCTTATGTCACTGCCTCTCTCTGTGTGTCTCTCATGAATAAATAAATAAAACCTTAAAAAATAAATAAAAAAAGATGATCATGACCGTCACCCCCATTTAACAAGGACCAACCTCAGGGTGGCCATGTTATATTCAGTGGCTCAAAACCCCACAACAATTTTATTTTATTTTGATTTTTTATTTTTTTTCTTTTAAAGATTTTATTTATTTATTCATGAGAGACACAGAGAGAAAGAGATGTAGAGACACAGGCAGAGGGAGAAGCAGGCTCCATGCATGGAGCCCGACATGGGACTCGATCCCGGGTCTCCAGGATCACGCCCCGGGCCGAAGACAGGCTCCAAACCGCTGAGCCACCCCAAGGATCCCCCTCCCATGACAATTTTATAAGGTAGATTTTATTGGCCCATTTTAGAGATGAAATAAAGTTGAAAAAAATGCCCAGTGACATAGAGCTAATAACTAGATAACTGAGCAACAGCTGCACCCCAATTCTATCACCTCCAGAAGCCGGCTTACTTCCTGCTGGCTCCTGCTGCAAAACCTTTGCTGTAATGTGAATACTCTCTCTGACTTATCTGTTTTCTATATTTGATCTTCCAAGAAACATATCCAAAATAGCAATTAAAAAAATACAGTGTAGGGGTGCCTGGGTGGCTCAGTCAGTCAAGCATCCGATTCCTGATTTCTGTTCAGTTCATGATCTCAGGGTCATGAGTTCAAGCCCTGCAACGGGCAGCTCCATTAAGATTCTCTCTCTTCGTCACCCTCTGCCCCTCCCTCACCCACCTTCTCTCTCTCCTTCTCCAAAAAACAAAACAACACAGAACCCAGTGTAATTCTAGACTTGGGCACCACACAACATGGATCCATGATCTAGGAAGAATTAAAGCCTTTGTGCTGACCTCCTTTTCAATGCCATTTTTAAGAAATCTACTATGCACCATTGTCCATTCATTTTATCATGAATAACTCACATCTTCAACCACCAGCCAAGGGCTAGTATCCAGAAGCCCAACTGCTGGGAAGCTGCCTGACTTTAGGTGATCAAGCTGATTTCTTTGGCATGAAAACGAGCATGAGGAATCCTACCAGCCTCCTAGCATACGATGCAGGGACATTATCTAGCGTGTTTATCTCTACACGGCCGTTAATCATTTACAATATTTCTTCACAGCTTAGACAATGCCAGTAATAAACAGCCATGAAATAATCTGCTAGAGATTAGTTTTCATTGCTCCTTCATGTTATAAAATAACTAAATTGCTGACATACAGGTTATCAAACGCTTGGAGTGTGGGAATACACTTTTTCCCCGATAGCGGCTTTATTATTATGGATAACTCGGATTCCCAAAAGTTTTCTAGGCAAAGTCCACCACCTTCTATTTGTCAAACAGCAGGCTTCTAAGAGCCATATACCATACTATCAACTAGTATACTGATCTGATTGTGACGTGTCAAATGGATAAAACAGTAAGTTTTTATTTCATGCAACTGGCAAATGCTGGAAATGCCATAAAATCTCTCCTGTTTTACTCCTACTAATAGTTTAATAGAGGGCAATTATGAGATACGGTTTATCCAACTGTCCAGTTCTCTAGAGAATTCTAAAAGGAAAATCAATTGGTTCAGCCCAGGTGTACTTCCCCAAGTACACACAGAGAGAGAGGCAGAGGCCCCAAGCTTCATGCTAATGAAGCTCATAAAATGGCTTAGTTAATATTTTGAAAACTTGCACTTTTCTCAAATCTTAGGTAACATCAGACTCAAGAGGTCGGGGTGGGGCGGGGGGCGGGCTGGGTGGGCTCAGTTGGTTAAGTGTCCGACTCTTGGTTTGACTCAGGTGGTGATCTCATGCTTGGTGAGATGGAGCGGGGCTCCGCACTCAGCAGGGAGTCTGCTTGAGTCTGTCCCTTCTCCCTGACTCCCTCTCTCCAAAATAAATAAATCTTAAAAAAAAAAAAAAAAAAGAATCAGGATTTGGGAAGGATTTATGATCCCTGATATGAATCAGGTGCTTCTGACACAGGTGATCCTTGAGAATTGCACATTAAAGGAATGCAGATGACTTATCTGGGTGCAAGGTGGCTCCCCCCTGGCAGGATGTCCATCAGCGATGTCCTGGGGTCCAGGCTTCAGAAACGCTGGTGCAGGGAGCAGAAATGCTAACAGTTCGAGTTCTTGCTCTCCGCTATTCTTTTCAGAGGTAAGAGCTAAGGTGTGAGGGTAAAGGCCACTTTAACCTTGGGCCAGCTGGCTAATTTGTTTAGTTAGCTATTCAAAGGCAGGGATAAGCAGTTAGAAGTCAAAGAGGCAGACTTAGAGAGGTTTACCAAGCCCCTCCTCCTTCCAGAACCTCTCAGCCCCCTGACCTTCACAGCCTGCAGCTAAATTCCGCCAGCCTCTCCCCAGTCCCCTCTCTCCTTCACATCTCCTAAGCTCCAGCTGCCTCCCCTTCTCCTGGTTCTTCCTCATTGGGATTTAAATCAAGCTTAAAGACATTTTTATTTTCACAGCTGTTAATTTAAAAATCAGAGGACTCTCACTTCTAATTTCATTTATAAAAGCTTACTAAAGGGATCCCTGGGTGGCTTAGTGGTTTAGCACCTTCCTTCAGCCCAGGGTGTGATCCTGAGATTGAGTCCCCCCTGCATGGAGCCTGCCTCTCTCTGTGTGTGTAAATCTTTAAAAATTAAAAAAAAAAAAAAAAAAAAAAAAAAAAGCTTACTAAATATATTTGTGTTTTCTTTCGTAGTGCCCATTTTTTTTCTTTGTATGATGGGGACCCTTGGTCACTAGGTAATTACTGCTCATCTCTTTCGTGCAAGGTTTTGGATGGGACCTCTAAAAATGCAAAGTTTTCAGATATGGTTTCCTCGAGGACAGAGATGTGCCTGTTTCACTCATGTCTGCGTTGCTTTCCAGTATACTCAAAAATAGAGTGATTGCTCAAAATGTAGCTTGAGCAACATTTTGGGGTTGCTCCAAATGGGGTTCCAGCCTTCAGAAACTTACACCTTGGCTGGGGAGGTCTAAACCTGGGAAAAGAAATCCCAACACACACTGTATTCATTTCTTATTTTTCATGTCAAAGTACCACAAACTGGGTAGCTTAACACAAAGTTATTATCGTTTTGGAGGGCAGAAGAACAAAATGGGTTTCACAGTTTAAGATCAAGGTGTCAGCTGGGCTGCATTCCTTCTGGAGGCACCTTGGGAGGATCCATGTCCTTGCCTTTCCCAGTTTCTGGAGGTGCTCATACTCCTCAGCTCCTAGCCCCTCCTCCACCTTCAAAGATCATCCTAACCTCAGCTTCTGCAGTGACATCTCCTTTCTTTAGTTCTGACCCTCCTGACTCCCTCCTGTGAAGACCCTGGCGATCACTCTGGGCTCACCCAGATAGTCCAGAATAATCCTCACATCTCAAGATACTTAATTTAATCACACCTGCAAAATCCCTTTTGCCATCGAGGGGTAGCAATGGCAGGTTTCAGGAACTGGGATGAGGACATGGGGGTAGGGTGCAGTAGGGTGCTCAACCTACATCAGACAGGCACAAGTCTGGGAATCCAGGAAACAGGGTTGGGGCAGAGGGAGCCTCCCTGGTGGGAGTGGTAGGAGTTGGCTTTCTAGAACAAAAGGCTTCCCAGCTGAGCCATGAAGGATAGTCAAGTTGTGGGGGAGGTGGTAAGAGCAGAGTTTTAGAGTCAGGCAAACCCAAAGCTTCAGTTTTCTTCTATGTAGACTAAATATTACCTATTTCATTTATGGGAAGAGTAAATAAGATAAGGTATGTCAAGGGCCTGGAGAACATTTGCAAACATCAGAGACAACATCCACCGTAACTCATTACGGACTAGTCCCCCTTGAGACCGAAAGGACACAACAAAAAAGAGATTGTCAGTGAAAAACAGCATCCTGAGACCAAGTAAACATCTTACGGTGCTACTACCCTCTTTCCCAGAAGTTACGGGTTCCACCTCCAGTGGTCAAGGTCTCCTGCCAAATTACTTGGCTGTTTTCATTCAAAATAAAAAGAAGCTGAGGGTGTGGTCAAGCCAAAGGAAATGCCCTTGGCTCCAATCAGGAAACCATTTCCATAACAACCCAGCACCACACTGCAGCTGGGCAGCGCCATCTTGGGCTGTACCTGAGTGCTGGCTATTGTCCGCCCCCACCTGGGGAAATGCTCCGACCTCGGCTTTCCTCAGACAAGGTTTTCTTTTAAAGCATTGGGTTGGGTTTGTGAGAAAACAAGTCTGATGGGGACTGTTGATGATGATCCTGGCAGTGGGCAGCTCACCCTGCCCACCTGCTGCTTGGTGACCCCTAAATGTGCAGAGCCAGTGAGTTTGGGGTTTGGCGCTAACCATGAGAGCTTGAGCAGCTCACATTCTTCCTCTTTGCATGCCAGAACCCAAGCTGCGGGGGGTGGGGATAAAACCACAGGAATAGGAGAGTCACAGATAGACCCCCAGTACCCTCTGGATGTGCTATGGGCATGATATCAGAACACGGGAGGAGAAGTGGAAAGCAGAAGTGACGCTTCGTGAAGGTGTTGGATCCTTCTGCTTTGTAGTCGCCCAGGTCAGCAAGATTTACACATAAAGGGCTCACATGCCCAGGCCACCTGTTGAGGACATCAACACAATCCCCATGATTCCTGTAGCTCATACTCAAAGTCACGGTAGGTTGCAACTTCCTGTGCCCACTGAGCTCCACAGCTGGCCTCACGATGGCATTACCACCTCCCCATTTGCTCTTCTCTGCTGAGCATTGACTTGAAGTTTCATTAGCAAATCTTCACTGAAGCTGGGAGTAATGAAGGGTGTCTACAGAAGAGCGAGGACTTCAAGGAGGACACTTCCTTCGGTTCTTTACACCTACAAGGATTTCCCGTTGGCTTCCTATCATGTTGTGCCTCTTTTCCCCTCTGCCCTTGGTTTTTCTGAGCCTGTTGACCTTTCTCTCAGCGCTGCCCAGGAAAACTCCAAATTCCTCTCCTCTTCTTTGGCAAAGCAGTTCAGCCATCTCCTCCTTCTTCTTCTTTTAGATCAGGAGTTTTGCCTTCTCAACCCCAATGGCCTTCAAAATCTATCCAAGAAAAGGAACCATCTGCTGTAGTGCAAAGCAGCTCCAGACAGCTCAGGGTTCAAACAGCGTGTCCTCCGTGCCCACCAGAGCTGTAAAAACCACAAGTACTCTGAGTCTTAAGGAGCATGCACTCACACTGTCCAGCACTGGTCGAACAGCACCTCCAGGAAGATGAGAAGCGTGTGTCTCATAGACCTTGAAGTCTAGAAAAGACCTGGAGTTGCCTCCCTGCTCTTACTAGCAGAGCATCCTGGGCCAAGCCAGTCTGTATATCTGAGCCTCACTGTGCTCATCTCTGAAATGGGGATGATAACACCTACACTGCAGGTGTTATAAGGATGAAATGCAAGAGTCAACACACTCCTATCTTCAGTACATATGGTAGCCATTCTTTTTTTTTTTAAGATTTTATTTATTTATTCATAAGAGACACACAGAGAGAGGCAGAGACATAGGCAGAGGGAGAAGCAGGCTCCATGCAGGGAGCCCGATGCAGGACTCGATCCCAGGACCCCAGGATCATGACCTGAGCCACCCAAGTGCCCCGATATGGTAACCATTCTTATCATGATTATCAATCACTATTTAGCAAAACTCCTTCACTCAGTATTCTTAACATTTCATCCTCTCAAAACTCCATGAAATAGGTGGGCCCTGGATTCACTAGACCCATTAAAGAACTCACAGAAGTGAGGGTTCCCCCTGGCCAAGGTGGCCGGGCTGAGAGGCCAAGCTCAGACCAGAACCAAGGCACCCCACTCCTCCCGGTAGAGCTGCTCTAGAACCACAAGCCTCCATCCAAGCTGCCATACCAGGTGGCGGGAAGTGGGCCAGGGAGGGGAATGGACTTTCTCCTCAGGTAACGCGATTCTTCTAGCAACTTGATGTGATGAATGTTGAAAGAGGCCCAGACAGCAGCATGTTTCCTGAAGCCTCGGGCTGGACAGTTCTGCTGGTATAAACTGAAGGGTCGGTTCTAAGCACAGGTGTTTTCCATTTGGGAGCTGTTTTCCTCTCTCTAGGCCAGAAGACGTGGGGGGAATGGGCTCCCTAACAGAGTCCAGACTGGCCCTTTTAACAAGGAACTTCCTCTTTTGTTCCCATGTTTTATTAATTCCAATGCTGTGTCCTTCCACCATCCAAAGCAATAGAAGCGGCTTACGATAAAAACGTCTTGAGAGCAGACCTTGGAAGACCGCAGCTAGAGGCCATGGGGACAGGGGCATGGAGGAGGCAGGTGTGGCTCTCGAGTGGGTCAGGTGGCCAGTTTGGGCAAGTTGTCTTGGCTTCGTGTTTGCATAAATCAAGGCTGATGCGGCTGCAAGAAACAGATGTTGAACAGGTTGGGAACTGGCTTGTGGCAAAGGAAGATTCACTGTGAGCACCCAGGGAGTCTGGGGGTCCATGGGAGTGCATGGGAACCGGGGCTTAGACTCGCCAAGACCCCCTCCTTCCCTCTGCCCCATCCCTGGCCCCTGCCTCTCTTGCTCCTACTGCCCTTCCCCTCTCTCTTGTTGTGTTTTCTCTGCTTCTCAAGAAAATCTCAGGCTGACAGCAGCTCCCTTGTTTGAATTTGCTCCTTCCAGAAGACCGACAACCTGGAGCCTAGAATCTCTTAGTTCTGACCGAAAAGGCCAAGAAGTGAAAAGGCAGCGTTCAACACTGCTTTTAAGTGCAAGTCACCCAAGGTTGAATGTCAGTTGTCTTCATTCTGCATGTCCCATGCATGTCCATGGGAGTGGAGTTCAGAGGCCCAGGATGGAGACGTCTGGACTGGCTGAGCTGCCAGCCTCCTGGTCCCCTCACTGTGCCAGGAGACAGGCCGCACTAAGAGCCTACCCGGACACCCATCACAGTGTCCAGGTGAATTGGGTGCAGGGACAGTTTCAAGCAAAGTTGTGAATGGGGAGAAGGCATGAGGGCAGAAAAGCCAGCAAGTATTCAGTACAATGTTGTTTATACAAAGGCAAAAAGCAGCCAGGGAGGGCACCTCCTACCATTTCTGGTGTATTCTGGAGACCTAAACATTTCAGCTGGCGCTCAACTCAGCCCAGCTAAGACAGGGAACAGAAACACATTCAGAGGATGACCAGGAGGCAAGGGGGTGAGAGAACGTATCCTAGGAGAACTACATTTCCTTTCTGAAGTGTGATGCTAGCCTAGAAATGAAAAAGACAGGAGTAGGGCTGGGCACACCAGCCACTGTTAAATATGCAACGTGCTCTGGAGCTCCAGCATGCAGAATGGGAGCAAATAAATAAATAAAATAAAATAAAATAAAATGGACATAGATTTTTTTTTTTTACCTAATACAAGACTGAGCTTCCTTTGGGGTTGGAGGTTCCCTATTCCTGGAAGGGTGCACGCAGGGGTGGACAGCCCATGGTGTCACAGAGGAAATTGGGTTAGATGACTCCTTACTGTTCTTCCAGTGTCAAAGCTCCATTGCCCTTATCCTGATAGGCTACCATTGCTGGACATTGGAGAAGACACTGGACATCACGTGTCCTGCAACAACACTTATCCTAGGGGCTGGAAAACCACTGCCTCTGGTAGGTCTTGAGAAAGTTCTGTGGCCAATCGCCATGCAAAGTACTGTCACCTGCACCCCCTCACATAGGCCCCACAGTGTGTGACAGAGGTATGATGATCCCACTTTTCAGAGCAAGAGGCTGAACTTTGTCACCATAAAAGTCCATCATTGAGGAAATAGAAAAATTAAATGGAACGTATTCATATGATGGAGTGAAATATATATATGTATATATATACATTTTACATATATGTGTGTGTGTGTATATATATATATATACAGGATCTCAAAAAAACAAAGTTGAGTAAAAAATAAGTTGTAGAATAATACACACTAGATATCATTAACAGAACCCCACATAAACCCACATAAACCAACACACACTGCCCATAGATACATATGTAGTATATAAATGTATGGGAAAAAATGATACACTAAATTAACAACAAGGGGGTGAGGAGGCAGGAAGAGTGGGATTGGGTGAAAGCAGGCAAAGGAAAATTCAGATACGTTTGTAGGGTAATTATTTTTTTATTTATCAAAAGGAACGATAGCAAAGTGTAAATAGTTGTCAGACCTGGTTGGATGGAGGGTGGGTGTTTGCTTACTGAGAGACTGAGATGGGAAGAAACCCAGGCCCAAGGCCCGAGTCGCTGAAGAACGCTTCTGACATGGCCTGAGATGCTGGCTACGGTGCATTCCCAGCTGTGCACCCAGCAGCAAGTGGATTCTGACCCAGTTCTTCTCAGCTCCTGCGTCTGCTTCACCCTGAGCTGGACCCATCGTGCTTGATGGCCCTTCCTCCTTACGTGTCTCCGACTCTCCCCTACCCGCTGCCTGGAACTCCAGCAGCCTCAACCAGTAATACCAGTAAGGGCTCAATAGGCCCAGGGAGGGGGGAATGGCTAGCAGAGAACCCCTGAAAGGGGCAAGTGACTCACATGGGAGCCTGAGAAAGCATCCAATGATGGTAGGGGCCCAGGAGCCCGGGGGTGTGGTGCAGGCACCGAGGAAGGCAGCAATGGCCATAAATAAACATTCCTGACCTGATTATCTGCTACCCCGGAGGAGACCCACTTGTCACCTTGGTTCCCAGAGTTTCTCGCCGGGCATGAGAAGGAGACAGGTCCCGACTCCCGGGGCAGGAGTTCTCAACTGGAGCACCTGTTAGCATGCAGTTTCCCAGGCTCTGCTCCGGGTGGGTGTGTGGGGCCAGGAACCCATGGTGGAGAGGGCGGTCCTCGGGCTAGGTGGGTCCCCATGAACAAATGCACAGGACTCAGACCAGATCCCAGCCCAGGGTCATGGGGGAAACCAGATCCCGCCAACCTTCAAAACTGGGAGAAATGCTTCTCAATAAAGAGAACTATGACCAAGGAAGAGAAAGACAGCGGGAGTCAGAAATAAGCCACCCAAATGGAAGATCAAAGAGGTGCCCCCCTTCCCCTGAGGTCCTAAAATAGTCCCACAGTTTCAAAGTGCCAGGAGCCAGGGGCAGGACGCGCAGACACTTCTCTACAGCTGCTCCCTTCATCCACCTGCTCTGGGTTCCTTGCCTATGACACTCTCCTTGTTGTATGGGGGGCTGTGGGGCGTCTGTGGGTAAGATCCCAGCCCTCACAGGGGCCTCTATCTTAGCAAAGAGAAGTGAGCAATGAATAAGCAAATGCCATCAGGTCCGTGTGTAACACCCGGGAAGGGCTGGGGTGGCTGGAGCGTCCGAGGGAGCAGGGAGGCCGTGGGCTCAGAGCCTCTCTCCGCTGCTTCCTGCAGGCACCTTGCCTTTCTCATCCAAGACTCCTGACACCTCCCTGGAGTTTCATGAGGCCAGGTCACCCCCTAGTGGACACACCTCTGCCATCGCCACAGCCGAGGTGCTTCACGGAATCTGCTGCTCCGCAAGCCTAGTGATAAACACCTTCAGGGTTCTGGGGCTCAGACGCAGTGTGCCTACTTTGCAGATAGAGGAGGCTATAAGAACAACGGTGGGAGTAGGGGGGCCCTGCCTGAGCGGAGACCAGGGGGCCCAGATCTATAGCCCAACCCAACTGAGGGCAGCTGGGCGGGGGAGATGCTGGAGGGAAGAGAGCACGTCGGCCAGGCAGGTGCACAAAGCCAGAGGGGGAAGGCGTGACCCAAGAGCCCCAGAGGGAGGGGATGCTGGCTTCGTGGGGAGAGGGGCAGCTCTGGTCATCAAAAGCCTCCTTGTCCTGCTTGAGCTGTAAGGAATCTTGTCACGAGGACGGAGCACTTCACAGGAGGGGGTCTGCACCCAAGGCGGAGAAAGGCACTCAACGGTGGCCGGCCTAAAAATGCCCCACAACGCCACACCAGCGCAAGCCTCCTGGGTCAAGAACAGATTTTCTTCCACCAGAACACATGTTCTTGTCATGGGAAAAGGGTGGATCTGGAAGCTGGGGCTCGTCAGGTTGGGAGGAACAGGTCTTAGAACCACGTGGAAGCCATGAAGGAGCCAGCGGCACACTCCCAGCAATTACACTGGGTTTTTCATTCTTGTTTTAAGGGTCAACTCTGCAGGCTTGAACCTGCTGGGAGAAACTCTTGCTTTGAGAAGTCTAAAGGACACTCCCTCCCCACCTTTGCCCAGAACACCAGTCTTGGGCCAAGGGAAGCAGAAGGAGGCCAATGCTGGAGGCCAGTGGGGGTGAGCTGGATCTGAAGCATTTTTCTGGATCGGACAGGTGATTCCTTTGGCTCTAGGGCTTGATCTAGAACCTCCTATCATTCAGAAATTTGCTTTTTAATTTTAATTAATAGGTCTTATTTTTTTTTCTTAGAGCAGTTTTAGGGTCACAGTAAAATTGAACAGAAAGTGCAGAGTTCCTACGTACCTCCCCCCACTGACCCCCAGCACGGCCCCCCCATTCTCAACATCCCTCACTAGCCTGGTGCACTTGTTACAACCTACACCAGCACATTGTTATCACCCGGAGTCCATAACATATATTAGGGCTCACGCTCGTGTGGTAGATTCTATGGGTTTGGACAAATGCCTGTGTCTGTTCATCACTGCCCTAAAAATCACTCATCCCTCTCCCCCCACTAAACTCCTGGCAGCCACTGACTTTTTTTTTTTCCTGTCTCTATAGTTTTCCTTTCCAGAATGTCCTACAGCTGGAATCATACAGTACGCAGCCTTTACAAATTGGCTCCTTTCACTCAAAAATGTACATTTAAAGTTCCTCCATGGAAGTTCTTTTCATGGTTTGATTGCTCATTTCTTCTAGGCACTGGATAAAATTTTATTGTCTGGGTGTCATCGCAGTTTGCTTATCCATTCAACTACCGACAGACATCTCGGTTGCTTCCAAGTTTTGGCAATTACAAACAAAGCTGCTATAAATATCTGTGTGCGGGATTTTGTGTGGACACGTTTTCTTTCCAGATGCTTTTCGACGTTTTTATTCTTCGTGGGTTCTCAGTGTAACACACTTTAAGTAATTTTTACTGATGAGAAAACCGTGGCTGACAAATGTTTGCCCCCTCTCCATCTGAATCCAGGGCAGGGACCGGGCTCGGGGCTCAGACCACGGAGGCAGCCAGGACAAGAGTCTACTGATGCCACCTGTAGGATGCTCTGCGGTCACTGCACTGTGGACCAGCTCGGGGGCTCTGGAGGCAGAACCCTGGTTTCCACCCTCTGCTCTTTCTTACTGTGTGTCATTGCACAAGGAAAGCTGCCTCTCTGAGCTTTGGCGTCCTCCTCTGAAAAGAGAGGCAGCAACAATCACGAAGTCAGCATTCCCTGGGATGGTGGCTGCAAAGGCTTCCCACAGCACCAGGCCCACAAACCAGTGCTGGATAAAGATCACAGGAGCAGGTATGTGGCCAAGATTAAAGCAAGGCTGATCTGATAAGCCTCTACCTCAGTTGCCATAATTCAACAGAACATTCTCAGGAAACTTCCATTCGCTTCGATCTGCTTTCATTGACGCAAGAGCAGCTCACCGCCTTCTGCGTCGACTCCCCCTTTCTTGATTCCAGTCATTAAATGTCAGTGCAATTAATTTATGAAGGAAACAGGATAACAAGTCAGAACATAGCTTTAAAAGATGAGGATTTTGATTGTCGGGATTTCTGAGGAGGTTTGAGTGCTACATAAATGGTGTATTAACCTTTTCTTCCTTGAGGCTTCTAGCATGCTTTCCCTATGCTCCATATGAGTGCAGGGCCTTCGAACAGTGAAGCACATTTTTACCCTGGGGGCTGTCTCGGGCTTTGTATTCCAGCTCTAAGAGGGCACAGTGTGCAAAGCACCGAGGCAGACAGGCCAGCTGGGAGTTTGTGGGGTCTGGGCAATCTGTGGATGCAGGGAGATGGGGCCCTACAGGCTCTCTTCCCTCCCCCACCTCACAGTGTTTCTGACCTTTCCATGGGGGTTGATGCCCATGAAACAGAGTGCGAGCTCTCACGTTTTGCAAAGTCATGCTTGCAAACCAGCCACTGAGCCTGTCAGGCCAACTTTTTTTATCGCTTCAGAGACGATCCGATGGAAAATTCTGTTACAGAGGTCACCGGACATCATCAGCAAAAGTATATAAAGGCCTAATGGCTAAAAGAGAGGACTCTGGAGCCTGCCGCCTGAGTTCCAATTCACCAGCTTCACCTTCCTCCTTGCCAGCTGACTTCCAGTTGGTTACTTAATGCTCTGTGCCTCAGTGTCCTCATCTGTAAAACGGGGATTCCAACAGTACCTGCCTCATCAGGTGGCTGTGAAGCAATAAGCATACAGCACAATCCTGTGGCAGGTGGCAGTGATGGTGGCGATCTCAGGGGATGCCCGAGGAGGAGGAGGAGGAGGAGATGGCTTGCACAAGGGCCTCCCTGACTCAGTGAGACACATTTGACAGAAATCCATTTCCACCAAGAGTCCGAGTTGCTTCTTATTTGTTTTTAACTAAAGATGTTGTTGTTAATGTTTACTTCATTTGATCTTAGCCAGTTCTTGGCAGGCACCACACTGAGGCAACCACTTTTAAAAGTGCTAAATAAAACCACTGCCTAATGACAGGAAGGCCTCGCTCTGTGCGTGCTCCACCCACATTTTGATGGAAGTGCCAGAAGGCCACGGCCAGCCCCCTGTGGGAGCCCGCACGGACAGCGATGAGTCAGCCCAGCCGGGCCCCAGATGCAGGACACAGACAGGGGTGGCAGCCCATGCGGCTCTTGCAGAACCGGGCCTGGCACCCGGCAAAGACCCCAAGCCCTCTGATGTGTGCTTCCAATACGCAGGCATCATTTGATCCCAAGAACTGGCCTCCTGCTTAGCAGCCAGATTCCTTTCTGTGGCTGAGCGCACAGGGGGGCAGGGTGTGACAGGGGGTGGGGGGCTCTGAAATGTAACCCACAACACAGGTTTTAAAACAGGAGCCAGTGTCCTGATGGTTCTCTCAGATCCCAGGTCCCATCTCACGCGTCAGGTGTAGTGAGAGTTCTTTAGAGCTGTGTGGGGTGCCATCCCTGCAGGAGAGCCGAGGAGGGGCATGCGGCCTGACGTCGACCTTGGGAGGCAGCTGGGGAGGCAAGCGGGTGAGGCCCAGTGGTCTCAGGCCGAGGAGGAGCTGCCTGGAGGTGAGGAGCACTCGCCAGAGGGCAGCTGTGAGGGCAGGGTCGCTCTCCAGCCATTCACCAGGATCTCAGGGTGACACCCAGACACCCATTTGCTTTTGAAATGCTTTTGCACTGAGTCTTACCACCTGTTCAGCCCAGTGCTCCAGGCACTTCCTACCCATTGACCCGTGTAGACAGAACACAGTAGAAACTTGTGTGCCCTCCTGGTGCTGTCACACCTCTGATCTCACCCATAACCACCTTCAGAGGAGAAGCCAGCTTTTGTATAGTAACTATGAACCGGCCCTGGGCCACTCACCCAGACATACACCCGTTTTTGCACAGCCTCAGGCCTCACTTCAGTGGCATTTGCTGAAATGGGCCAACTGCCCTTGCTGGCCAATCAACACACCCCGGTCCAAGTCTCGGGCCTGTCTGAAGTGTTAACCAGGTGAAGACAAGCCCCGTGCAAGGTCTAATAAGAATATATGCTGCTCTTCACCACACCCACCAGACGGGAGCCTTCTTCAAAATTTGCAAGTGAAGAAGAAATGAAGCCAGAAAAGCCTGGGACCATGTACAGTTTCCAGGCACAGCTGGGCCCCAGGAGACATGGTGAGGAGACCCCTTCGTGCCGTAGCCTCTCGTCTGGCCCACGCATCTAGAGAAGCATCTGGTAGGGCTGGATGGGGACCAGGCATGCATGCACATGTGCCGACTGCTGTCGCTCAAGGTTTCACAAAAGCTTGACCCAGGGACTGGAGTCATGGAGCCAAGACTGGGAGAGGTGTGGGTGAGCAGGAGGAGAAGGGGGAGCTGCCCATGCACCTGCCAGCAGGGCTGCTAAGGGACCATGGGGGAGTCTGAAAGGGTCTGGAGGGCCAATCAAGCAGGCTCTAGGTCCCCATAACCACCCTCTAGAAGCGGGAAGGGGCTGGGAGTCATAGTCCTGAGATGATGGGCCTGGTAGCTCCACACAGAGGCCAGGGGCTCAGACCTCCTGGGCTTAAGTCACGGCCCCCACTTACTAGCTCCGTGACTTGAGCAAGATGCTTAATATCTGAGCGTCGATGTCCTCACCTGTCAAAGGGGGTAGATATAGCCTCCACCCCAGGGCATGATCTGAGAAAGGAGCCGCTGATAGATGTAAAATGCTCAGCGTGACGTCTGGCGTGCAGCAAGCACCCGACAGATTTGGCTATGAGATTGGCGGCTGAGGAACAGTGGCAGCGGATGACAGCAGCACGCGCAGCTGAGCGTCTCGCAGCCCGTGCCCTCGCGGTTAACCTTCGCCACCGCAGGCCGGCGGGGGGCATTCATCATTCCCTGCTGGACCCAGGGGGAAACGGAGGCTCGGAGATGTCGCTGAACCTCCATGTCACTGAGCTTTACCAAGTGCTCACCACATGCCATGTCTTAACTCATTTACTCCCCACAACAGCCACAGGAAGTAGTTCAGACGGAAAACAGGCACAAAGAGGTTAAGTAACTTGTTCAAAGGTCACACAGCCAGTAAGAGGCAGACCGGAGTTTTTTTTTTATTTTTTTTTTTGTTTTTTTTTTGTTTGTTTTTTGTTTTTTTTGGAGAGGTGGGAGGGACAGAGAGAGAGGGAGGGAGAGAATCCCGAGCAGGCTCCGTGCCCAGTGCAGAGCCTGACATGGGGCTCAACCTCACAACCGTGACCTGAGCCCAAATCAAGAGTCAGACATTTAACCCATTGAGCCACCCAGGCACCCACAGACCATAGATTTGAACCCAGGTTTATCCAGCTCCAAAAGCCCTGCTCCTTCAACTCATGTCGGCCTGCCAAGCTGTGAGGCTAATGACTACTGCAAAAATCTCCATCAGAACCCAAAGCAAGAAGAAAGAGCTGTTCTAAGAGGGCCCGTGAGAACCTGCAGGGTGAGTGTGGGGTGCTGGGGGGAGCAGCCCCCACGGGACCCCGGGTGCCACAGGTCAGTGTGTCAACAGCGTGCCAAGCGGCCATCTCTGCGGCCTGTATGACACCACATTTGCGGGCAAAACTCCAGGGCCACCAGAGTCCCACGGCCCTTCGGGAGAGGCTGCTGAGTGTGCAGAGGGCTGAGCCTGTGGTCTCCAGCCGCCTGCTTCCAGCAGAACCACCCGTGATCTCCCGAGTGGATGACAGGCTGCGGACAGATGGGCTCTGGCTGGGGCTGCCTCTGACCTCAACGCCACCCAGCACACCCTCCCCACCTGTGACAGCACCTCAGCCCTCAGGACCACCCGGAGGAGCAGGCCCACAGGGAAGAAACATCTGAGGACAGAGCCATTCTCTGAGTCATCACCTTCGGTAGAGAGGGAGGGCAGGCAAAACCCACACCAGGAGTGGAAGGACTGACCGGCTTCTTCTGACCTCTCGAGGTCATCTAAGCAGGGAGCAAAGGGTGCACCAGGGCACCAGGGCCTCACTGGCTTGGATTTCCCCTATGCTGAACTTGGACCTTTGTCCTTCTGCAGCTGCTTCAGTTGCCAACTGGACCTTGGAGATCTGCTGGTTGAGGAAGGATTAAGCTCTCGGTCTAGAAAACTGAACCCCCACCCTGTCCAAGGCTCTCCTCTCACTGGGGCAAGTGGAAAGCCTCACCCTCTGCTCCTGGTGTCGAGCCCCCTCTCTGGTGTGTGCACCCCCTGAGGATGCAGGCCTGTGCTGACTTTCAAGCTAAGTTTCTGCAACAGTCAGGGGCACTTGGGTGGCTCAGTGGTTGAGCATCTGCCTATGGCTCAGGTTGTGATCCCGAGATCCTGGGATCCAGTCCTACATCGGGCTCCCTGCATGGAGCCTGCTTCTCCCTCTGCCTGTGTCTCTGCCTCTCTCTTTCTCAATCTCTCTCATGAATAAAAAAAAAAAAAAAAGTTCTGCAACAGATCTATGCGGGTCCAGCCTCCCAGACTCCTGGAAGCTTTCACAGCGACAAAGGGGCCTCCAGCTGTTTAAAGCTGCACCTGTTTGAGGACACGTCAAGGGGAGCCCTTCCCTAATCCCCTCCCCACCAAGACTTAAGGTCTAGTTCTTATGTCAGAATCCAGGACAATTGGAATCAGCTTCAGCTCATGCTTCCCAGGGACGTAGGACAGGGCAGTTCTTGGGTCACAGAGCATCTGGGTCCATCCTGCTCTGCATTGATCCCTCTACTTAGCACCGTGTCTGGCACAGAGCAGGGGCTCAGGAAACCTTTACTACCTGACTGCATGATGTTAGGGGGTCAGAAAACTCTCTTAAGTTTGAAAAGCTCCAGATGCAAGCACGCCTGTCCTCAAACCCAATTTTATGAAGCCAGAGTGGCCAAGCACATCTGTGAGTAACACTGGTAAACCCCACATGATGATTTTGAAATAACTGGTAAACCCCTGTGTGGACACTGCGGTTTAATGAGGAGCTGCTGTTGACCTTATCATCATGTCAAAGAGAAGGTTGCCAGCTGTTCCCAGGGCGAGGGGAAAGAAGCACACGCCAGGAAGCAGAGTATGAAGAAGGGTTTTAATAGCTCAAACTCAGTCACTGTGCTCCCAGTTCTGAAGAGTTTCCTAAAAGAGGGACTCTGGCCCTTCTGGAAGCCAGCATCCACCCAGCGGTGGTCTCTGGCGTCGACCTCCTCTGGGTGCTGACTAGGAGGAAAGCATAAACGTGCCCAGGACCGTCCTGGCTCCCGCGGGACTTTCCTCCATCTACGCATTACATTAACTGCCTTAGTCGGACTAAGATGATGACTCGGTAAAAGGAAGAGACAAACGTTGACTGTCTAAGCAGGAACAGTCCAAGCTGGCAAGGAAAAGCACACTGCGTACATAGGATACAGAAGGGCGAGCTTCTGCCTGCAGATCTACGACATTACATTTGTTTCGCCTGCAAACTATCAAGAAGGATTCTGTTGGCCAGGTGTTTCTGCTGGACAAACAACACGGTCCAAAGTCCTGGGGGCGCCGTGCCACCCGCTCAGAGTCATCATGCATCGTCCACTGGAGAGTCTTTGCGGGAAACATGAAATCCAGCTCATGCCTCTCCCTACGGGTCGATTTCTTCGGGAATCACTGTGATCATAATGTCTTCATTGCCCCTGCGGACAACCATGTTCAGGGTGTTCTCCTTTTTAATGACATCGCTGACGTCACTGGCAGAGACCACGGACTGTCCGTTGATGCTGATTATGACATCATTTTCCTTGAGCCCGCCACTGCAACACAAAGGGAGACACAAGTGTACTGCTTCTTTTCCTCCCAGTCTCACTGCCATAGAAGATGCTCGACTCGATATGCACAGAGGCACAGCCTAGCACCCAGAAGCCCCAAGCCAATCAGGTGGGGTGGTGGTTACGGCCTAAAATACCAATGGATTGTGCTATTTCCTTTTGAGAGTTTCAGGCCAAGTCATCAATCATGCCCGGTGCAGAGAGGCTTCCCTGCACTTGTATGATCGGATGACAGACTGACCCCCAAGGAGTCAAGGATGTGCCATTTACCACCTACCACATATGACTGTGGCCAACTTGCTTGTAATGGGTGTCACAACTGAGAAGGCAGCTCCCAGAGAAGCAGGTACAATGGTTCTATTCTGAGGCCTTCCTTTGTGTTATTATTGCCATAATTTTCACTCTTATGTATGACACTACCAAATAAGCTATTACGGTCCTTAGTGGTCTAGCAGAGCATCAGCAAACTTTTTCCCTAAAGGGCCAGATAGGAAATATTTTGGGCTTTGTGGGCCATATGGCGTCCATCACAACTCTACTGTTGTAGCCCTAAAGCCACTACGGGCTGTGTGCAACTACCAAGACGGCCCAGGTTACTGGCTGTGCTCTAATAAACTTCATTTAGGGACACTGAAATGTCAATTTTGTATCACTTTTTATGTATCGTAAACAATTACTCTTATTTAAAATTTGTTTCTGAGCTCCTTTTTTTGTGTGTGTTACCTCGATGTTACCTGGGCTATTTTCTGGAGGTGTGGACAGGTATGGCCTGACCAATAACTGAGAGAATTAGAGAAGGCTTCTTTGGGAGATGTGTCCTCCTGGAAGCCTAGGATAGGACCACTGCCCAAGATCTCAGGGGCATTGCTCCTTAAACCCTCTTTCCCCAGGCAGGCCTGCCCAGGAGACTCATGAAGAGTTCGACTATTACTCTTTCCGCACAGTAATGGCCCCTCATGAAGTGAGGACTTCTGAAGACGGGAAGCACCCTTCTGCTGTTGAGTCCTGAGCTGAGCCAGGTCAGAAGGCCTGGCTGGTGGGACTGACCAAGGATCCTCACAACCACCTGAGCCGGTAGGAAAAGAACACAGCCTCCTCGCCACTACCCCCAGCCCAGAAGCCCCAAGGACATCAGGCAAAGGGAAAGTCATTCTAACTCACGCTTCTGCTGGGGTATCAGGAATGACTTCGATGATATACGCTCCCGAAAGCACATCTGGGAAGTCTCGATGGTGGTCCTTTAGCTCTTTGGCTTTGCTGTGCAGGAGGAAAAGAATCTGCGTTAACACTAAGTACAAAGCCCCCGCTCGGCTGAGACTTGGCTCTCACTCGGCTTCTCCTCCTGTCCCTGATTCTAATACAAAATGCCTCTAGGAGCTCTGATGCTGCCTTAATTTGCCTGTCTACTAGAGTCAAAGATTTACCTGCTAGCAGGAAGGGCAGTGCTTCATCATCACTATTATTCATTTTACTAATTATTTAATACTAGCTACCATAGCCTACGAAGCGAGTACAGGCCAGCCTCTGGTTTGGAGGCCCGGCTCTGCCACTTTCTGTGTTCTCCCCGGGCAGTTGCTTAACCTCTCTATGCCTCAGATTGCTCACCTACAAAACAGGCCTAATGACAATACTATGATGTGGGGTCATTTGAGGATTAGATGAGATGGTCTGGAGGCAGGACCTGGCCCAGTGCCTGGTGCAGAGCAAGCATGTGATAAATAGTGGCTAGTGTCACTGTGCAAAGCCTTGACACACATTCAATCACTCGGTCCTCACCGCACACCAAAATGCCTGCACTGTTATCCTTGTCCTAGGGAGGAGGAAACTGAGGCACAGAGGTCAAAGGTCAAGTTGTTACCAAGGCCCTAAGCCAGGAAGTAGCAGCTCTGGGACGAGAACTCAGGAAGCCCGATGCCAGGGCCAATATGCCTTCCCCACACCTCTGTCTCCACGGTTCCAAGACAAGTAACTGATTCACATTTTAGTCCTGCCAACTCAGCCCATATTCCGGAGTGCCCAAAATGGCACCGCCACGCATAATGCGCATCGGAGCTATAGTAACATATTCACAATTAATTAAAAGTAAATTAATGATGACAATTAATGTATTGATGTCTATGTTACTATGTTCTGCTCTTTGCTGACTTTACCGACAAGAGTTTCAACCGTGCCCTTAGTTCCCAGGGCTCATGTGATTATACCAGACATTTCCATCAAGGCTAAAACTCCGCTATGCTATGCGCCTGGCAGCCACGTGCCGCACCTTCCGCCAGCTTGGGAAAACAAGCCATCAGTCATCTGGGCCTGACCCGGCATTCCGGCAGCCCCAGCCCATATGCGGCAGAGCTCAGGAATGGAGGGGTGCTCCGGGCTGAGGGAGGTGCTCGGGGCACTCCCGGAATGTGGGTTTCAACAGAACAAGTGGTGAGAGGAAGGTATGAGGGAGAGTGACCAACACGCCTGACCATTCAGGGCTGCCTCCAGAGGAGGAAGGAAGGACCTGCTCCAAACACACACACACACACACACACACACACACACACACACACCCCACACACAATGAAGGGTAAAACCAGAGACCTAGGTTCATGGCCTCTCCTCTCTTTCCTGACATTTCTCAATTTTAACCAAAAACTGAGACGCTTTAGGCAGCACGAGGCTCCTCTCTCACGGTGCCAGCTTCTGAAGTTCAGGTGTATTTAAATCTAAGACACAGACACAGACGTCCTGCTTACCCACCTGGAAGTGAGTGACATCATCCGGATGCCAATATACTTCTTTTTGGTAATGGCCTTGCCTGGTGTGACAGCAAAAAGACAAGAGGTCAGCCCCAGTGGCAGTTGTACCGGGGACACCAGGAGCTATGAGGGTCGATCCCCGAGTCTGCAGTATAAAGTCAGGGCCATCGGGCTACACTGAGGCTGTTCAGTGTGCCCCCCTCCCCGCCACCCACCATGGGACCTGGGAAAGTCCTATCATTTCAGTTAACGCCCCAAAACCTAGGAGTGATACTTGATGCCTCTTTGCCTTATCCTGACATCTGACGAGGGTTCTATTCCTCCTATAAATCCAGAATATGACCTCTTCGTCCCACCTGCTGGTGACTGGGAGAGCCCCTTACCCGGTCCTACAATTCCACCCAGCACCTCCAACAGAGTCTCCAACCATGAGAGAGACTTCTCAAAGACTCCCACCAAATCATGGACTGTTCACTGTCCCACTTCTGGGCATATGACCCAAGGCCTTCACCATGGCCACTGTGACCCAGGCTGACCTCTTTCCACATCCATCTGTGCGACCCTGCACGTTTATGGCACTCCAGCCACATGACCCACTTGCTACACTCTGCCCCCCACAGAGGACTTGAATCTGTTATCCTTGGAATGCCATCCCCTGGACCCCACCACTCCCCAGCTCACCACCCTGCTTCATTTTCAGGGAAGCATCATCGGTATCTGAAATCTTCCCTGTTTGTCTACCGCCATCCTTCCTCCTCCCCCAGGCAGAAAGCAAATATCACACATGCAGGGGATGCTGTGGAGCCATGGAACCCCCAGCCTCACCCCAAGCAGATGAGTCAATAAACAATTGTGAACTGGATGATCTGAGTCTCAGTTTTCTCATCTGTAAAATGGGACTAATACTTCCCACCTGATAGGGCAGAGGAACTCAGTGTAGTAAAATGATGTATAGAAATCACCTACGATCAATCGTGCCTGGTACGTGTTAGACTAAACCATATGAAACACTCATGGCCAAGGGTCAAACATCCGTGACCTAATACTAGGGGCCTAACAATGTGTATCCCACCGCTCTTCTAGATCCAAAAGGCGTGGCTGGTGTTCAGGTGTGTGGTCTTCCCCGCCTGAACCTCCCACGGCTGTGAGGGCTATGCTTTCACCTTTGGCCTGTCGGTCATGGGACTCGGTGAGGAACTTCTTAATCTTATCAGATGGGATTGCAAAGGAGATTCCGGCTGTCACCTTCAGAGTGTTAATCCCAATCACCTCGCCGTCCTGAAAAGCAAGATAGAAACAGCCTACTGAATCTGTGAAGATTCCCCAGAAGACGCGCACCAAAGGCGAACAGATCATTTGTACAAAGGAAGACTTTGAGCTATGGAATGAGCAGGGTGGGAGAGCTGAAGGGAGTGGGGGGGGGGGTGTCCCAAGGCCGCAGTGGGGATGCATCACGGGCAGCCGGAGCCACGCTTAGCAACAGGGTGGGGGGAATCGGACGCACATCAGGCTCAGTCCTCGGGGACCACCATGCTGTAAAAACAGCCTTAGGCAGTTCGTCTCAAGGTGTCCCTTTGCTCCTTTCACAGGGAACATGTGTCAGAGTTCTTCAGGTGGCTGTCCACACCCTCCTGCATCTTCCATTTCCAATGACCTAAAGATTCCTCTACCAATACCAGGAGGACAAGCTTAGCGCTTAGGGCTCCCGGGAAAATGCGGTGCTATCTGAGCAGCCGTGGCTGCTGCAGGGGCTGCGGGGTACAGCCTCCCCATCACTTCCTCCGCGTGTCACAGATCGCCCTTAAATCACAAGGGAGGCCAGTCTGCAGCATGTGCTTCGGTTCAAGACAGACTCAGTTTAGCGAATGTTACTCCCGGAGTAACAGGCTCCTATCACGCCACTCGACCATCATTCTAACTCCATTGTTCAGTGGTCTGTTCAGGTCAGGCTAAGAAGGGAACACCACTCGGTGAGTATTGATCTCTCCTTGTACGCTCCCCACAGCACTGAGGATGCGGTCCTTGACACCGAGAACCTTCCAGGAGGGTTCTGGGCCCTGCTAAAGGTGGCCTCAACTTCACTGAGGGAAAGGAAAACAGGGCTGGGGGACCCCTGAGCTGTGTGGGCCTCACTTCGACAGATCCTAAGGCTTCCCTTTTCACGTGTACATATTTAAATATAGACGTAAGGGACATCTCTGTGAGCGGGGGCGACTCCTCATTCCAGCCAGGTCCGAAGGGACGGCTCCCGGCCAAGACAAAGACTGCAGACGAGCCAAGCCAGCTCCTGCAGCGGCCTGGAGACCTCATTTGAAGGCTGTGCCTTTCTGTGACAGACCAGAATTGCTGATGCCTTCAAAATAAAGGCCTGCTCTTTTGGCTACTCCTGGACTGGACCTGAATTCCACTGCATTTGCTTGAAACTTTGAAACACAAGCATGGCTGCTGGTGTAACATTTCCAACCCCGACTCCAGCATGCCTTACTCTTTCCAGAAAAGATAAGAAGGGTAATTTGCAAGGATACAGTACATTCACAGATTTTACTTTAAAAGAATTAGATAATGTGCTTTGGCAAGTTCATGTCTGAAAAGCAAGCAGAAGAAAAAAAAAAAAAAGACCAACAACAAAAAAAAACACATACAGAGATTATTAAAAAAATAAAAATTAAAAAAGGCCTTACCAGGTTGACTAACGGGCCTCCTGAGTTTCCATACTGAAATTAAGCAAAAATTAAAAGATTATATGAGTTTATGTCTTTACATGCCCCCATGTGCTTCCCTGCCTGGCATGCTCCTGAGTGCAGGTTCTTAGCTTGGATTTGTTCAACCTAATATTTTGCTGGGAAAAAGGACCTTAAAATTTTTCAGAAAGTTTTAGATGTGCCATAAATGGGAATTTTTTTTTTTTTTTTTTTGGCTCCAAAGCCCAGAGGCCAACTATGACCTCCCTACAACACCCAATGCTACTTCCTTCTCTTGACAACAGACTGGCTGCCAACTGGCTCCAGTATTTCGAATCTGCACCGCCCCCCACCTGTGTGATCCCTGCTCCGCTGCTGGGGCTGGAAATCCACATGATTTGTTCTTTTTTCCATTACTTCATGCAAATCCCAACAAGAAAGTTTAGGAATAAAACTTATTAGAGGCAGAAAATGCATAAAACACACTCCTTCTCATTTATTAGACAGATGTGGGGGGGTGGACATTGCTTTTTAAAAATGTCAATCCTGTATGAAGATAGCTGAAGGAGAAAAAAAATGTGATGTCTACTGAACAGTATGGGCCTAACGCTCAGACTGTGCCCCAAGGCAGAGCGAACACCTGGGGGGGGGGGGGGTGACAGTGCTTGCACCAGGGTGAGCATCCCTTCTGCACCCCTTCTGCACCAAGCCTCAAGAGCAGCTGCCCTGAGGGCCCTGGAGGCAGAGAAGCCACTCTGCTGCCCCATGGGAGCCCCTCTGGGCCGCAGACCTTGGCATCGCTGGAGTCCCTTCCCAGGGGTCTCTGGGGACTGCCAAGGCTGAGGCCCACCCGTCGGCCTCCTCTGCTCCAGCGGTTCCCAGGGTCCCGACCCCACCCCTGGTTCCTAAGCCCGGCCCGACCCCGCGGGGCTCACGTTGATGATGGCGTCCGTCTGGATGTAGTCCATGTCCGAGTTCCGGAGCCCCAGCTCTTTGCCACCGCGCTGGGTGGTGCTGACGATCCCGGTGGTGACGGTGTTTTGAAGGGAAAACGGGCTTCCGATGGCGACCACAAACTCCCCGGGCCTCAGCTCTGAGGAGCGGCCAAGCAGCAGGACAGGCAACCTCCCCTGCAAGCACAGGTTGGCACCGCTGCAGTGGGCCGGCCCAACGGACGGACGCACAGACGCCGGGGAGGGCCAAGCCCCGACAGGCCTTGTGGGAAAGCGAGGTGAGGTTCAGGCCCATCGTCGCCCCTCAGGACGGGGCCACACGCCCCCTCCCACCCACCGTCAGCAGCATGCTGTGAGCTGTCTCGGGGCAGGGACCACTGAGGCCACCGCCAAGGAAAACATGGCAGGTCACAGGAGGCCGTCGTGGGGTTGCACGTCTTGAAGCTGTCAGCCTGGTCTTATTGTAACCTGGAGACCAGGACACAACGTCTGGATGTGAGGCAAGGCTGCCCAAGGCCGTCTTAGAGAGCGAAGGCCCGTGGAAGGATCCTGAGCCCACATACCCCTGGGGCCAAAGGGAAGGTTGGATCCATCCGGGCTGAGGGCTGGTGTCTCCATGCTGAGTGCAGGGCAGGAAGGGGACTGGGGTGGCAAGGCAACCAGCACCCCAGAACCAAGACCTAAGAAATAGGCTCTCTCCTTGCCTGAAAAGACCGTCCATCATCCACCTCTGCCCCCCGGCCCAGGTGAACTAAGCCAACAAGCCCAGTCCCTGATGCCCTTTGAGGGCCGGGCAGAGTCAGAAGCTCCAAGCAACTCTTCAAACTAAAACGGGACAGAGCGAGCTGGAGTGGCGAGGGCTGAGGAGCGCTGGGCTTCCATCAGGAAGGCCTCAGGCCCTCCCCCTCCCTTCCTTCCTGAGTAAGCAAACCTCCCGAGCTCCTCCCGCCTTTCTTCCCCAACAGGACGAGCAGCTGCCCCAAACAAGCCGGACCAGGCCCAGGAAGCCGATCCCCCCACCCCAGCCTCATGGAAGTTGTACTTCCAGCATCCTCCTGTTTGTCCACCTCAAAAAAGAAAGATGTGGGGGCTGAAGGGGGGCCAGGAGGGTGGGGTGAGTAGAAACCAGCGGTTACTTTAGCATCTGCTCTGACGCGGATGGAGCAGACACCAGTGGATGAAGTGAGGTGGGGTGACCACTGGGCCCATTTAACAGACGGAGAAACTATGGTTCCAAGAGAGTAGGTGACTTGAGACAGAGCCGAGACTCACACCCGGGACCGTGACCCTGACCCCAGATTCTGTCATCAGCTACACGCACTGTGCCACAAAGGTCCCTCCCCATCCCAAATAAGGAGATGCTGCACCAGAAAGTTCATGGAGGAATGAATGTTGAAGAGGGATCTAAGGCCGACTTTGAGAAGGAATGCCCCTCAGAGCACAGAAGTGAGAGGCCCAGTAGAGACCTGGCCAGGCTGCCTGATTAGATCCTGGTCCGAGTTTACAACCCCCCGGGTCCTCAGTGTTCTCATCTGGGAAATGGGAGTAACATGCACACCTCTCTCATGGGTCAGCAGTGAGAATGAGGTGACAGCTGTTGAGTATCGCCCGGGTCGTGTGAAACATCATGTTAGTGGGACATGTAGGCATCACCCAAGTGGTGGTTATTGTTACTGGCACTGGGGTCGGTGCAGACCCAGTGGGGGATCCCCCACCAACTAAACTCCCACAAGCTAATCTGTGTCACCCAGCCTCCCACCCAGGAAAAGGCTGGTGGCACGGGTCGACCCTAACAGTGACCCTTGGGGTCACCTGAGGCCAGAGCGCACGGTGCTGCTCTGGAAGGGGCAGCTCCACACCCCGAGCTCCTCGGTGTCTAGTGGCCCGCCAGCGAGCTCAGCTCGGCCTGTTTACCCTGGGCCCGTGCCAGCCACCCCTGCCAGGGATGACTTCATCCACTGGGTGGGCGAGCGGGGCCGGTGATGTGCACTCGGCCACTCTAGGGAGGCCTGCTGGGGACACTGGCGCTCCTTTGGGCTGGGCAATGGGACACGGCAGTGAAGGCTCCTGAGGCTGGGTGCATCTGGCTGCCTGAGATAACCATTGTTTTTCACCAACAAGGCAAGAGATCAAGTTCAAACAGACAGGTGGGCCCAGCCACAAACTGGGAAGCACATCAGAAAGTTCCATGAGGCAGGAACAATGGAGATCTTAATTAGCCCTTGCTCACCATCTATCCCTCTACCATACTCCAGCTCCACCCCCTCAGAAGGAGGCAGATGCAGGCTCCCAGTTCCTGGGGATTAGAAGGCAGAGGGGCCAAAGATGACACCCCTTGAGTTCTTCTCCTCCAAGTCTGAGCTCAGGCCCAGAGGACAAACATGTTGGGACAGCAGAAGCTGTGAGGACAGAGGAGCGACACCCCAATGAGGGGAGAACACCCTGGGCCTGCATGCTGCTCACACAGTGTGCAGTTGTCACACTCAAGGGGCCACGTGGGTTTGGACAAGTGGACCCCAGGGATACTAGCCCAGACTCTCCCAAGAACCAGTCCTCACTTGAACAAAATGGGGACATCTGAATCCCAAGCGGCCAGTCAAACCAGCACCAATGGTACCAACGGGCAACACCAACTCTGCCTTGTATAAGCTTTTACTCTCTCGAGCATCCCATAGATCATGAAGGACAATTGTAGACAGAAAAAAGCAAGTGGATAGGGATGCCTGGGTTGCTCAGCGTTGAGCATCTGCCTTCTGCTCAGGGCGTGACCCCAGAGTTTCGGGATCGAGTCCCACATCAGGCTTCCTGCAGGAAGCCTGCTTCTCCCTCTGCCTGTGCCTCTGCCTCTCTCTGCGTCTCTCATGAATGAATATACAAAATCTTAAAAAAAAAAAAAAAAAAAAGAAAAGAACTAAAGAAAAGAAATAAGCAAGTGGAAAATCCCAAGGGAGTGGGGCTTTTAATAGGAAGCCTCGATTGACATGAAAGTAATGCACCTTCTGCCTCCCAGCTGACAAAGCACTTCCATGGCCACCTGGGGCGTTAGGGCCTGTGTCCCCCCATTTTACAGAGGTGGAAGCTGACACTCACAGACAGGGTGGCTCCTCCAGCTAATGAGCAGCCTGGCTAAAGAAGAGAACAGGCTTCCTAACTCTCAGACCTGCACTTGGAGTGCATGTTAACCTGGAGTCTAACTGGAAGCAGAAGTCTTTGCAAGGGGGTGACATGGAGTGGAAATGTGGCTCAGGCCAGACTTACAGCTCTCCGTGAAGCCAACACGCCTTTTTGGGGGCCATTTGGCCCCTGCTCCCCACAGGTGCTACTGGCCCCACGAGTATCAGGTCCCTGGCTCTTCCAGATTCAAGTGGGGCTCCGCTGAGCTTCAGTCCTCACCTCAGCCTGTCTGCTCAACGCAGCTGTACCTCTGCTGGCCAAACTCCTAGGCGGTAACAGAGCATTTTACTCCATGGCTGTCTAGACACACGCGCCACGGGGGGCCTGGGGGAGATGAAATGCAGATGCGGCTGGAAGCGCCAAGCCACACCTCGGCCTTGACCTGCACGTGGGAAGCACCGGTCCGCTCACTCCTGGCTTCACTCCGCGGTGCCGTCAGAAGGCTGATTCCCAAGCCACCCACATCAAAGGCGCCCCCAGGCCCCTGGAGCAGACACTCTGCCCGAGCCTCCTTCTGAAGTGGCCCCAGCCACAGGCCCTGTGGGAGAAGCCAGCCCCTCTCCTGACAGCCACTTCCCACACCTCAGATCTCAGTGGAGCCTGGCACGCAGCACAGACGTGAAGTAAAGCACAGGCCTCTCTCCTCCATGTGGCAGGAAGCAAGGCGGCGAGTGGCTCCCATTCCCATGTCAGACTCTCTAACCACCACGGGGGATGAAAACGTAAGTGGGGTGTGCACACCACAGCAGCGGGGTGGGAGAGCTCATAAATGGCCAAAGCAAAACTCCAAGGCTCCACAGCAGACCAAGAAGGAGCCCTCGGGCCCTAACCAGGGAGCAGGGGGCTGGCGTTTGGCCCGAGTCCTTGGAGGACGAGGGATATTCCATGGTGCGTCCATCTAGTTGCCAATACTCAAGGTCACGTTCACGCTCTTGAGAGGCGGGGAGGCTATCTGCAAGGTGACTCACTAATGCTAACTCACATCCTCACGCCGCCGCCGCCACCGCCACTCCCACCGAGAGTGACTTTAAGAAAACACGAGCCCCCCTAACCCCTGGGATTTTAGCTCACTACCATCCCGGTCGATGGAGAAACAGCCCAGCTGAGGGTGTCAGAAGTCCTGGGTGTGGACTCCAGACTTCCCAGGCCTGTGTTAGATTGCTAAATACGAGCCATAGGCAGGATACTAATTGTGTGGTAGATTTAATGCCAAAACTTGGAAGAGGTTGGTGCATAGCATGATTAAAGAAGGCTCTCCCATTCATTTAATTACAACAAACAAATAGCCAGCCAGGTGAAACACCACCAACACGAAAGAGACCTTTCTCAACACGCATTCATAGAGTGTCTCCTTGGAGCTGGGCACGGGGAACACAGAAGATCAATGAATCCATCCGTGCCTCCCAGGCCTACTGTCTGATGGGCTGGAGTCACATGGCAGTAAAAAGAGACAAGATATGAATCTCCATTGCTGTGGTCAGCTCAGCCCAGAATGTTCTATAAGGGCTAAATGTAGATTGACACTAAAAATAATTTAGGTATATCAATGAGGGTGTTTTCAGCTGCAAGCGACAGAGAATCCCGCTCAAAACAAGAGTGAAAGTCCAGGTGTTCAAGGGCAGGGTGGCGCCAGGGCTAATTGCTCCAAAGACTCATGGACATTTTTCCTTCTGATCAACTTAGCCACCTCCATTCTAGCCATTATGTAAAAATATGACTAGGCCCATGGAAGTAAAAGAACTTGGGGCCTAGCACATCCTTCCTCCTGGGTCATCAGCCAATAAGTCACAAGGTTACCCTCAACCACTCTTTGACAAGGGGAACACGGCCCCCCAGGATGGCCTTAGCCTCCTCAGGATTTGCCTGTGTTAGGAATGGGATGGGTCACGGGTGGACGGACCAGGGCTGTCCAAGCAGGAAGGAGGGAGGCTGTGGAGTGGTGACCATTAGAATCCACCAAGGCTGAGAGGAAAATGATTCATTTTAGAGCAGCAATCCTAATACCTAACTATACTTGGGAAGGGCTCTAGTACATATATGCTCCTTCACACAGTTTTTTGGGGAGATAGGGATGGGAACAAGAGGAGAGATCTGCTTCTAAAAACAGTAATGGTCACGAGGGGCACCAGGGTAGCAGTCGGTTGGCTGTCCCACTCTTGGTTTCAGCTCAGGTCATGATCTCAGGGTCATGGGATCGAGCCCGGCATCAGGTTCTGTGCTCAGTGCAGTGTCTGCTTAGGACTCTCTTCCCTTCTCCCTCTGCCGCTCACCCCTGCTCTCTCTCTTCCTCAAATAAATAAATCTTAAAAAAAAAAAAAAAAAAGTAATGCTCACGAAATGTCTGTGTTGGTCAGTGCAAGACACAAATGATCCAAGCAGAGCCTGGCCAAGCCCACCCCTTGGATGCGTGCCCTACGTGCCTCATGCTTTGTCATTCCCTTGGCCCTTACAGCCAGCCACCCATGAGGACAGATCATCCTGCCTGTTCTGCTGACCACATTCCCACAGTGAGGTGGTAGCAATACCAGGAATCCTCCCCAGGCCTCCAATCCAGGTGTTCCTCTCTCCAGCCTACCCTGCTGAGTGCCCACAGGTTCACACTGCAGGACCTTTCCACAGGGGCCAGTAAGGGCAACAGAGATGACATACAGCAGGGCAACTGGGGAGTCAGAGGAGGCTGCATTCACAAGTCCTCAGGGTGAGGGCCTGGGCCATGCTGTTTCTCCAGTGCTGGGAGCCTGAATTATCCTCAGACAAGCCCAAGCCGGGGCATGAAGGCAGGCCTGTGCAGCACCAGCTGTTTCTAGGACTTTCCGTGGGGCCTAGACTCATACTGAGGATGAATCACAACCCCCAGAGCCCCCCAGGAAGAAAATCTGGGTGTGTGCTGAGTAATGCCCCTGGATGATGGCTTCCTTCAGGCTTCTTCTTCAGCAGCAGCTAAGGGTGGTGCAGAAGACTCAGAAACACACACAAACCATATGCATACACATGTGCACACGCACACACGCAGGCGCACATGCACATACATGCACACGGGCACGCACACACATGCCAGCTCGGCCTCTGCAGATCCCAGGAGCACAATGTCCCAGGCAGCAGGACAGCTGGGCTCAGACCTGGTCCTGTATTAATTGTGTGGTAGATTACCACAGGTGACAGGTAGGTCACCCTGTGACCTTGAGCCACCTGATTGACCTCTCTGAGTCCCGATTTTACCACTTCTAAAATAAGGCTGTTGAGGCTGGTGATGCCAATGTCATCCCAGCTCTGACAAACTAGGGTCTTTTCCAAAAGACCTGGCTGGTTTCCCAAAAGCCTATTAGCAGACAATGGTCAAACTGGTGAGATTAAAACAGGGACCATAGTCCTTAATAAATCTCTTTTCATACAACCTCCCAATGGGGTCAGATGAGCCCTGCAAACTCCAGCCACAAGAGGAGACGAGACTCCTGGAATTCTCCAGATGCTGGCTCAGCCAGTCGTCATCTAAAGAGGCTCTAACAGCAATGGCCTGTCAATCGTGCAGTCTCTGGCCACACTGCGTTTGGCCCTAAAAGGACCTGAGTGCCCATTCCAAGGCTCTCTCCTTCCCTGAAACTTGCAGAGAACGGCAATAAAACAAACCAATAAAGCTAAAGGAAAAAAAATTAGCCTAATGAGGCAAGTGAACTACTTTTTCTTCCTTGGAAAGTATAAAGTACTCCTGTTACAAAAATATGTTTTGTTGCGGAATCCGCAGGAGCCACTGCCTCCGCCAGCAGCCCAGCACGCTCGTTTTCAAGGGGCTGGGGCTTCCAGGCCGGTCCTGTGTGTCGGCCGAAGCTTGCTTCAAAGGCTAATGTTGCAGCAGCTGGCTGGGACTCAACTGAGTGATTCAATGTGCTTTCTGGAAACAGTTATGCTAACCTTTCATTTTCTTTTAAAAATATGTGATGGAGAAAATAGCACAACCCCCCCAACCCAGCAAGAAGCAGAGCCCTAGAACTTGCATGCTTCCCAAGGCAAAGAAAACTAGGCAGCAGAGGCATTTTGGCGGGGGGATGCGGGGGTCAGCATCTAAGACTGTTCCATGGATGGCATGGGGGAGGGTTCAGGTGGGGGAGACAGGAGAAGTGAGGGAGGTGGGGGGAGGGGAGAGAAAGAGGAACAGAGCATGGTGGTGCCCAAGCAGAAAGAGAAAGAGCAAATGCAACAATCTGTCCTCTCTGTTGACAAACACCACCATAATATTTAATATTTAGTCTCCTTCAAGCTGTATCAAGAAACACTGGCATTTCAAAAATTCCCTTACGCTTGTTGTTTAAACCACAAAATGTCAACAGTTCTATACGGGAGCCCAACAGCCGCTGACTGCACATATTCCGTGGCATCCAGAGGAGGCAATTATTGTCTCCATCAAGCGTAACTCTGGTCTTCACATATGCCTGCCCCTTGGATGGCTCCACTTGTATCCATTGATTTCAACCTCATGGATGCTGCTATAAGAGTTTGGGGGCCAGTAAATATTTATTTATAAAATCAATAAACATCAAAGTGAAAAATGAACGAATGAACAAATCGGATCTTAAAAGATCCTTCCCAAAGGGAAGGGCAGTGGTCTCTCTCTGGTTGATTTAGGGCTCAACATGCAACACCCACCCAATGTCTGTCAAACTGAACTGGTTCCTCACTCCCTGTGACCACTAAGAGCTTGTGCTGTCCTGTATGCAGAGAAGCCCAGGAGATATCTTTCCTTTCAAATTTATGTCTAAAAATGTTTTAAGAGGGCAGCCCAGGTGGCTCGGTGGTTTAGCGCTGCCTTCAGCCCAGGGCCTGATCCTGGAGACCCAGGGTCGAGTCCCACGTCGGGCTCCCTGCATGGAGCCTGCTTCTCCCTCTGCCTGTGTCTCTGCCTCTCTGTCTCTCTGTTTCTCATGAGTAAATAAATAAAATCTTTAAAAAATAAAATAAAATAAATAAAAAATAAATAAATAATTTTTAAGAGATATGATCTCCTCCACATAAAAATAATTGGAGATGGTCAGTGACCCAGGGCCTTTTAAAAAACATTAATTAACATATACTCACTATATAAAATGAGGCCATAGGGAACATTCTAATCACAAAACCAATGGTTTCTATGAGCTGCCCGGTAGCCAAAGCAAAGAGGGAAATACCATGAGTCTCACACTCTCATATCAGATTCTGGTGCCTTAATTAACAAGTGACTTGTTAATTAGCATGTGTATTAAATAGGCCTCAATTTACCAGAATGTCTTCTTTTTCCTTTGCCATAGAAGGTGGTCACGATGATTTTAGGAAACCAGTTTTGGGAAATTCCATCTATACCATTATGAAAAGAAGTAACCAGTTCATTACAAAGCCTTTGCACCTTCAGACTCTCAGAAGATTGGCTACATAAAAAAACCAGAGCTTCCCAGAACGTGACCAGCAATCCCCAAGAACAAGGCCAATAAGAAATGTAGACAATATGCAGAGCAACCAGCTAACCAGAAATGTTGGCCTGGGTTCTGAACGGCCCTAATAAATTCACCGAGAAATAAGTTTGCACCTTGGTCCAAAGTCCAGGTCCTCTAGGCTTGGCCCTCAATCTTCCCCTGGGCTGGCTCCACCTGTCCTTCCTATCCTTCCTGTCACCTCCAAATATAAGCCTCCCCAGCCTCCAGTGCCTTCTACCTCTTCTGTTTGTTCCTTTTCTGTACTCGTTACTGTATTTATCCCACTTTTCCTGTTTCCCAGCCGAGACTGTCATCATGTGGTCACACATGGCTCTTGCCCTTTGCTGATACATCCTCAGCACCTAACACAGTGTTTGGCCAAGACAGAGGCTCAGTAAATATTTACAGAATCCATGAATGAATCAAGAGTAACTGAAGAAAATGAACAAACCAGACCTTAAAAGATCTTTAGGATGTGAAATTGGGTAATAATTTTCAAAGCTTCTTGGAATTCTACTGATAATGCAGAGAAATGAGCAAAAATAAGGCTTTTCTGCTCAATCCGGCAAAACGGAGGCAAGGGCAGGAGCAAAGAAACACAATTTGTGCAGGTGTGCGCACATGTGCTCGCAAGCACTCTCTCTCTCTCTCTCTCTCTCTCTCACACACACACACACACACACACACATACATACACCGGGCTCAAGAGAAAAAGCAAATGAAATCAGCCACTCTGTCCTCTCCCCTTTGGTCACCGAGAGCTTCACCTCACTTGGGTCTCATGAGCATACTTGGCCACCGGCACACTCAGCTCCTCTAGGACAAGGTGTTAATCGTCTCACACTGGGGTTGGCAAACTTGGTCTATGAAAGGCCAAAAAGTAAATACTTGCAGCTTCATGGGCCATGTGGTCTCCATCCTAACTATTCAACTCCAAAAGCAGCCACAGACTCTAAATAAAGGAATGGGCATGGATGTGTTGCAATAAAACTTTATTTACAAAAACAAATGGAGGGCTGGATTTGGCCTGCAAGCCGCCGTTGGCCAACCCAGGACTCACACACTGTTACACACTCAACTAAACTGTCAAATGGAATCGGTGTCTGTCCCGCTCCCCTCCCCCAGGAAAGGGGTCAGGAGACATTCTGGATGGGCCACCTACAAATTCAGCCCCAACAACCTGGGAACTGCTTTGTCAGAACCATAAATAATAGACTTAATCCCATTCCCTGAAGACAGAGCGCCAAAGTGAAAAAAGGCATTACCATATTAAGAGAAAAACATAGCCAAAGAATTTCCTTGACAATCAACTGAGTTCTTGAGCCAGGGCCAGAGAACACACAAGGGCTCCAGGTTTTGATAGTTTGGGGAACTGAAACATTTTCACATTCCAGAAGAAGCTGCAATCAGAACAGAAGGAGCCACGTCCCCATCAGCCCCAGGACAAAGGCTGCCCGGAGGAATGAGGGCCGGCTTTCACTTTGCTACCCAGGGTTTACGTTACCTAATGAAATATTGATCCCCACTCTCTAAAAATGGTAAAAAAAAAAAAAAAAAAAAAAAATCAATGTGGTAACAGAGGCCTTGTAACATCAACAAGGGCTGTGGCATCTTTAGCCAACGCCACGGCAGCCCTCTGAGTTCTGGGACAGAAAAGAGCGAGACCACAAAACGACTGGTACAGAGGGAGTGGGGAAAAGACTCCAAGATGGAAAAACACAGAAACCAAATAAGAGGGTAACTATGGCAGTGCGATCCACAGCCCGGGCTCCAGTCGCTTTACGAGGATGAGTGACAGACTCCAGAAGATGGGCAGCCACTCCAGGACGGGCTCTGTGTTATCTGATTCACTCTTGGACAGCTCACGCGGCTGAGTCAGCGCTCCGGCCGTCAGGTTGCCTAAGGAGAACTGGACGGCGTGAGTCACGCCTAGCACGGTGCCCCCCCCCCCCACCCCGCTGTCCCGGGCCCCCCGACCCTCCTCACTCAGGACTCGGGCCACATTCACCGCGCGCCAGCCCAGATCTTGACACACAGGCCTGCAGAAGACAGAGCCCGCCGAGCAGCGGCTGGGGCCTGCACCCCCTCCTTCCCCGGCCCCGAGTGACCCCTGTCCTGGGCCTACGGCTTCCTGTCCCCGCGGCAGGCTCAGCAGTAAAAGGACCCTCTGTAAACAAAGCAGCCCCCCGCCCAGGAGTCTTCCTCTTGAGCCACTTCAAACGGGTCTGGCCCGTAGGTGGCAAGGGGCCCGAAGGTGGCCAGGGGCGGGCGCGGGATTGGGGGTGAGGGAAGAAAAACACCTCGCAGGCCTCAAGCTGGCCGCTCGCACATACTTCCCCGGTTGCTGGCGTCAGGGGGAAGCGCCCACAGGAAACCTCAGTGCCTGGGCAGCGCTCGGAGGTCCCCGAGACCACAGAGCTCCTGGAGCCCAGGCAAAGCCAGGTGTCCGTCCAGACCAGACGGCCCTTGGGATCGTGGGTCCTGGCTGAGGGCGCGGAGGGAAGTGGAGGGGTGCCCGCCCGCTGTGCCATCGCGCCCTCATCTGACAACGGGCCACGGGCCGTCCCACGAGCCCCGTGTGTCCCCGCCTGCATGTCTCGGAGCAGTGGGCCTCGCTTCCCTGTGAGCCCGGGACACTTGGGCTGGTCCTGGGTCCAGCCACCCAGCGCCTACTACCCGACAGGTGAGTAAGGCCGGCGTGTCCCTCACACTCCAGCAGCACGCATCGACTCAAATCAACAAGACAACGGTCAAGCAGGCTAAGGAGACGAGGAGGTGGGAGACGAAGAGTGAAACGTGACTGTCTCCCGAGTGACAGTCGGGGGCCGGGATGTGGGGAGCCGCCTTGGGCAGCGGCTTGGGGAAGGGCTGTCTGGGGCAGCATGCGGTGCGAGACCCGACGGATGGGAAGGCCAGCTCTGCAGGAGCCGCGGGGGACACACCCCGGGGAGCCAAGGCCAAGATCCCCAGGAGAGCAGCCCTGGCCTGGCCCGAGGGAGGCAAGAGAGGAGGGGTGGCTGGGCAGGTAGGTGAGGGGCAGAAGGAGGAGGTGAAGCTGGGAGGGGGCGCCCCATAGGGCCAGGCCTCTGAGGCTCTGGGCAAGGAGCTAAGCTCTCTCTGTAAGAACAGTGGGAAAGGCAAAAAGGGTAGACAGCACGTGGTCCGAAAGCTGGAATCAGCAAGGGAGGCGTGTGCTTTTGACCTGGTGCTTCCTCACCAACACAGCTGGGAAACCGCTGTAAGCAAAGTAGCTCCCCTCTTACCTTCTTCATTATATCCAGGTGTTTCTGCCCTGGAGTCTGGCCTAGAGAGACCAAATCACTCTCCTTTTACCTCTCCCTCTATAGCCCCAGCCTCTCTGCGCACCCCCCCACCCCCCGCCCCAACTACTCAGGAAAAAATCTGCAGAGACAAAATGCTGCATTTGGATGAAATGTTTAAATGTTCTGCAAACTGGGCCGGTGTCATGTTGAACACATTTGGAAACAGTTTGTATCTGAAGCTGAACTAGTCTGCCCTCAAAGCTGCTTTCTATTAAAATGTTTGCATGCACACTGTCCCTACTTCCTGCAGCTGGCATTCTTTCCCCAGGCGACTGCTGGCCCCAGGAAAGATGAGGCACAGATCCTAGGACAGAAGCACCAGAATGGGCCTGCAGGGGTGGGGGGCACCCTCTTCCCCCACCTTAGGGGGTGAGGGGGGGCCGGGGACAGACCAGGCCGCTCTGCTGGCGAGCCCTCGTCTCAAAACTCAGCAGGGAAAGTGAGTGCACATGTGTCTTCTCAGCAGTTGAGGAGCAAAAACAGAGTTCTTTGGTCACAAGCCCAGACATGTCGCTGGCAATCTCGAGCCAAGGAGGGTTCACTGGAGATGCGAGGGGAGTTCCAAGAATGGAAGGAAACATAGATTGGGTCAGAAAGGGTGGGAGCCCAGAGCACCCGGGGGGCTCAGCGGCAGGGGCTGCACCAGCACTGCCCGCGCGGTTACTGTGAAGCTGACACCCAGCTACCCCTCGGAGGGGAGGGTCTTCTTGATCCATGGGTCATGTGTCCACTCCCAGGCCCCGGAGGGTGGGGCATCATGACTCCTGGTCCTGCCAAGACTGTCCAATGGGGGAGACGTAGCCCCCAAAGGAAACGATAGCTGCTGATCCCAGGAGATGGGCAGCTAGATGACCAGTGGGCATGACAGCAGATGTCCATGGTAATTCCTATCCCTTAAAAGTGTCGAGGGGTGAGATCCCTGGGTGGCTCAGCGGTTTAGCACCTGCCTTTGGCCCAGGGTGTGATCCTGGAGTCCCGGGATCAAGTCCCACGTCAGGCTCCCTGCATGGAGCCTGCTTCTCCCTCTGCCTGTGTCTCTGCCTCTCTTTCACTCTCTGTGTCTCACATGAATAACTAAATAAAATCTTAAAAAAAAAAAAAAGTGTTGAAGGGTGCCTGAGTGGCTCAGTCGGTTAAGCGTTCGACTCTTAATTTCGGTTCAGCTCACGATCTCAGGGTCCGAGGATTGAGCGTGGAGTCAGACTCTGCAGTCAGTGGGGAATCTGCTTCTCTCTCTCTCCCTCTCCTTCTGCTTCTCCCAACCAGCTACCCCTCACCTCCCACCCTTGGCTCGCATGTACCCCTTCTCTCTCTCTCTCTCTCTAAAGTAAATTTTTTAAAAAAGAATCTTTAAAGAAGATGTGTTGGTATCACACTCAGGAAGGACAACAGCTGTTAAAGCGATGGAGGGCCTCTGAATGAAATCATGATGGTGGGGACAGGAAATGGGCCCAGGTTAGGAGCCACCAAGTTAGCCATCGAGCTCGTGGATGCAGAGGGTGGTCCCATCAATTTCCTTGGGTTATCAGAAAATGGCCCTGGGGACGGCTGGGCCACAGCCTTACGTGGCAATGCACCACTTGGAATGATTTTCGATCCTCAGGCCCAATTTTTGCTGGTTCTGTTCTGTCTGCTTTGAGTTTTCCCACGCGGTTTCTTGTCTTCTGCTATTCCTGCGAGTGACCCAATGCAAGGCGAGCTCCCAGCCCATCCACAGCCTGCAGCTTATTAAACCGCGTGCTCTGGCGGATTTGGATTTGCTGAGAGGAGAGGCTCCTTCCAAACTGAGCCTCTTTCCAAGCCAGTCTCCACCCCCTCCTAAATAATCAATCATCATACTGAGGGAACAAAAGGGAAAGAGCTGGAAGAGATGGTTTACTCTCCCCACTCCCAACTATCAGAAAAAAAAAAAAAAAAAAAAAGCAGTTTAGTCAGTGGAAACCAGTCTCTTGTGTGGGTGTCTGCAATTTAATATCCATTCATTTCCGATTCCTTTTTGAAAAGCCACATTTAGTTCAACTTTTTGATTCAAAGCATCTTTTTCTTGAGCTAGAAACACCTCTCAAATGCTGTGCTATCTGCACAGGGCTGGATCCCGAGGACAGCAAGGGCCAGGTCAGAGACAAAGCTGGTCTGTTGAGATCCCTCACATCCTGCCTGGACATGTCGGGGATGATACAAGCATAGAGTCTCCGCCTTGGCTCAAAATCTGAAAAGAATCTCCCCCTGGCCAGAGGCACATTATGTGCCCACACATTCCAAACCCAGAATTACTCAGCAGCAGGAGCTCACGCAGCATACAGGCCAGCACCCTGCCTGCAGAGAGTCCCACTGCTGGCTGCCTTCCAGGGTTCCGGGGAGCTGAAAAGTCCCATGTGCGGCCACAGGATGTGCTATTCTGGCCGTCCTCCTTCCGGTGAGACTACCACATCCTGGACCCCTTTCTAGCTGCATGTTCCTAAACTGGGAAGCATCAGCCTTCCATGGGCTATTTAAAGTGCAGCCAGCCCATCACACCAAAAAGGCCAGGTTCCATCCCTCCGGTCAAGGCCATGGCCTTGGGCACTTAAGGGTCAGCAGCCTGCCTTGGCCTGGAAGGTCAGCTTCACCGCAGCACATCTGTGTGACGTCGGGCAGGTCACTGAAGCTCTCTGAGCCCCTGTTTCTTCCTCTAGAACATGGGGATGATACAGCTATCTTGCTAATTAGGTGGAAGTCACAAATGAAGGCCAAGGCTGGATCAGCATTGGAGCTCATCAAGCAGAAGTTGCTGTGATGATGTTGTGACCAACAGACACATTTTCAAAGATAGCTGTTGCTAGAAATTCCACTGTTACCCCATAAAAACAGTATCCAATTGAGACCTCGCTAAAGGCCGGTTCCCTGCCACCAACCGTGGAGCCTGTTTCTGCCCCAATGAGCAGCACTGACCGGCAAAACACAGCTTGTGGGATATTACACTGGTCTGAACTCACGGCCCATATCCAGGCAATGGTTTGCAAAGAGCCGGGAAAGACCCCTCGTGGCTCTCAGTCGAGGATCTTGTCCTGGGCCTATGAGAAGATTCCAGCCTACCAGGAATCTTTCAAGCCCGGAACATTACAAGGGCACGAAGAAACCAAACAATGCAATCTCACTGAAGACCAGACCTCCTCAATCAACATGCCAACAAGTGGGAATTGACGATGGTCTAGTAAGAGCTGGATTTAATTTTAGGTATGAAGATGTCGCTAAACCAATCAACAGAGCAAAAATGACTGCCAGAAGAATATTTCAATAGAAAGCAAACCATTTTCAAAGATTTCCCAGATTGAACTCCCTACATCTCAGTTTTGGGGAAAATTTAAGAAAAAAAGTTCTCAGATGATTATCATTTGGAGTATACACCCTTCTGTGGGAGACTCCTGTGTGTATTAGCATATTAAAAGTTTTGAGAAATTCTGTGAGAAAGAAACCCATTGGCTTTGCTTTAACTCAAGGTTTCCAAAAGTTTTTAAAGAATGGAACACTGTTCTAAAACACAGCTAGAGGGGTGCCTGGGTGGCTCAGTTAGTTAAGTGTCCAACTCTTGGTTTCAGCTCAGGTCCTTGATCTCAGGGCCCTGGGATCCAGTCCAGAGAAGGGCTCTCTGCTCAGCGGGGATCTGCTTAGGCTTCTCTGTCTCTCCCTTGCTCTCTGCACCCCCACCACCCATCCTCCACTCATTCTCTCTCAAATAATTAAATCTTAAAACACACATACACACACACACACACACACCTCTAGTTATCTTACAAAAACTCCATTTGGGAGACCTGGTTTGTTTTCAGACCTAGTGACTGCACAAATGAACACAAAAGAACAACAAGAGTTGCCTCAGGAACGGAAGGGAGATTCCACGTCACTGCTTACCTACTAATTTCTTTACAATCCTATTGCTTTCTTTTAGAAAAATGTAAGCTTCCTTTTTTAAAACCTTGATCTTACAGTCTGCTTATTACAGAAGCTTCTAGAATCCACCCCTTACCTTCCCCCTCCCCAAGCCACACTCAGCAGCCCCTAAACGTTCTCCTGGGGTTCAGGCTTGGACTGGTTCTCAGGAAATCGGGGCGCTCTGGAGCCTTCTGACCTCGCCAGGTTTTGCCACCTGGAAACTCAGCTCTTCAGGCAGGGAGCACCCTTACCTCGTGGTCAATTTTGATAAGCGCGATGTCTGCCTTCTCATCCACATCCTTGATTTTGGCTTCGTAAGTGGCACCATTCTTCAGCTCGACCTTGACCCGATGCTTGTTGGTCACCACGTGGGCGTTTGTCACAATCAATCCATCTTCGGACACGATAAAGCCAGACCCACTGGCCACCGGCACCTCCCTCTTAGAAAACGGAAGCCTAGAACCCAGAGGAGAGCCCCGTTAAGCCCGAAACACCTTCAGATCAACTCTTCAACACACCGACTCACAGGCTCTGCAGTAGCAACACATATCTAGCAATTGTTACTTTACACGGTGGGTCTATTTAACGTTAAAAAAAAAAAAAAAAGGAAGGCTATCGGTATTTGCAAGCATCAGAAAATTCCACTTAGAAAATATTCTTAGGGACTCTCTTCAAAGCTGGAGGTTCTTAAGTCATTGAGAAGGGTCGAGAATATATATTCAAATAGTCTAAAGGGAAAGCATAGAAGGGGAAATGTCATCTTCCCGTAGGAACATATTTAGGGGCTCTTGAACACTTCAAAGTGCCCCCAGAAACAGCCCCAGTGCCTTGCTAACGGCAGCACGTCTTGGTGGGAGCTTCAGAGGCCGTGGGCAAACAAGAAGGCCCTCTTTTTTTTTTTTTTTTTTTTTTAAGAAGGCCCTCTTTACTTGCGAAACAGCTCGATGTGAACCACGGCAGGGGCGATCTTCTCCACCACGTCAGCGATGAAGTTGTACTTATGGCGCAAACTGTTAGGGTCTTCTTGCCCTGAGAACAAAGCAAAGACAGGACACGTCAAGACACTGTGCTCTGTACTGTGGCCTCCAGAGAAAGGCATGGGTGAGAAGGAGCCAAAATACACACCCGGACCTTTGGAACCCTGGACAAGTGATGACAAGACAAGATCTGGGGTCTTGACCTGCACTCTGTTGCAAAGATCCTCCAGGCTCTCAAGGGACCACACACTCAGGTAAGAAGCAACACCCATCAGAGATGACCTCTTTGCTCTGCTTCTTTCCTTCCAAAGGTTTTGCTGCAAAAATGCTGAGCCGGAGGCACCAGCAGCTACCTGGACCTCTTAGAAGGTAGTGAGGCAAGGGGTCACAGGCACAGCACCACCCTCCACCACGCCCCTGCCGGGTCCCCCAGCGCCGCAGAGAAGCAGCCACTCCCAGAATGCTGCCACCACCACCACCGAGGGGAGGGCCGAGGCCGCTTTTGAGGAGATGCCCACTAGACATTACAGATCGAAAAAACTATCCTGAAATGGCATTAAGGCAAAGGCACAGATCCCGTCTTCCCACTGATACCACAAAGTGAACAGAAGCCACCATCTGTCCCCAGAGCAGTTTTCCACTATGCCTTGTTTATTGCAACCCTCTGGGACATCCCAGGCCAGAAGGCACAAGAGGTGCCTTGATACCACTGGGGGGAAAAGAGACAGAGAGAAATCCAATCACCATAATTTCTACATAAACATACACACTCTAACTAGTGAACCCCATTTCAAAGCTACTTTCAGACAAAGCAACCCCACATCCCAAAGTAGGGCTTTTACCCAGCAAAGCCAAAAATTGGTTTCCACCAGGCAGATGCACACACCATGGCATCTGATCCAGAAATGAGCTACTGGAGACTCAGGCCCCAGGACACCCAATCTGCTGGCACAAGTGGCGGCAGAGACAGTGTGGCCCAGGAAGGTACAACCCGAGCCTGCCGTTCTGGCCCTAACTCTGTGCCACCTGCTGGTATCTCTCAATACATCTCTCTGCCTTCACTGCTAGAGGGGTTCTAGGCTGGTCTGCAGCAAAGAACCCACACACCTCTTCCTTTCTCTCTCCTTGTGTCCCTTGGGCCAGTCACTTCCCCTGGGCCAGTCGCCAAGCCTAACGTTAGGCTCCAGGGGCCAGAGGCTCCGCTGGCCTCGCTACCCCTTGGTTCCACGCAGACAGCGGCAGGAAACCGGCAGCTTTCGGAAACCTTTAGAGCAATTTGACAGAGTAATCGTCTGTCTGCTGCATCTAAAAATTTTAAATTGGGGCCTATATTTTGTGTCTTTCTTACAACATTTTGGTAGTAATTCATTTTTAGCATATTTTAATTGATCCATAATGGATAGGAAATAATGGAAAAGAAATCTGTTCCTTTACTATAGATGGTCTAAGGAGCACTGATATGTCCCCTCACCTGTCACTCCCTGTCACAGCTCACTCACTCATGGGGATTCATGACACAACTTTGCTGTTTAAAAAGCAGCCACTGGAATGCCTGGGTGGCTCAACGGTTGAGCGTCTGCCTTTGGCTCAGGGCATGATCCCGGAGTTCCGGGATCGAGTCCCACGTCAGGGTCCTTGAATGGAGCCTGCTTCTCCCTCTGCCTATGTCTCTGCCTCTCTCTGTGTGTCTCTCATGAATAAATAAATAAAATCTTTAAAAAATAAAAATTAAAAAATTAAAAAATTAAAAAAATAAAAAATAAAAAGCAGCCGCTGGCCTACAAAACTGCCCCTTATTCACCTAAGGGCCTGTGTGCCCCACCCCCAACACACATACACAGAGAAGCACACAAACACACACTTGCATGAGCACAAACCCACACTCACACTTACACACTTAGTCATGAGCATGCACACACACATACATACACGCACATGTACACACACACAGACCTATTCCTACATACGGACTCTGTCTCTCTCACACACTTAATTACACGGTCACACTTACCCACTCACATACACACTCATGGACATGCATGCACACACACTCTCACAGACACTCACATATATGTAAAGACTCACATGTGTACACTCTTACACACACATACATGCACTCATATACAGATTCACACACCTATACTCATACATATGCATGCACACACTCATGTACACACACATAGACCCTCCCCACATGCTCCAATCCTGTGAGGGGGGCCTGCAGCCACAGCCTGAGCTCTGGGCCAGCAGTGAAAGCTGTGACCCTTTCAAGTCTCCCGTGGCTCTCAGAGCTGCAGGCCCACAGGCTTCCCTAGCCACACCACAGCCTTTGTCTAGACTGCGTGGACAGATGCCCTCCATGGCTGTAGGTTCCTACCAAGACATCAGTAACTCGACTCTATACCCCTGGGCCCTGGGCGTCTGGGGGAGCAGCCTGCCTCTCCCAAGCCTTCCCTCTGGGAAGTGAGAGACCATCGACAAACAAAGGGCCCCTCTCTGATCTGGCAAAGAGGCTCTGAACTGTACTTCAGACTTGGAAGCCTTCTCTTTTTGCATAACATGATTTTCCAAGGTCAAAAAAAGATCTGCACCTACTAGGCAGGGAAGACTAATTCAACAAGTTCATGTTAACTTATTTTATTATTTTTGCTTTGCTATTATTTTTCAACATTTACCTGCTGTGTGACCTGCCTTTCATATCAATCCTATTTTTACTTTTCCCCAAGGATGAGGAAAGTCAGATATCATGCCCATATTATATTTAGGGAAACTGAGGCTCACAGACCCTATGACTTCTCCATAGACACTGAATTTTCTTTAAAAAAAAAAAAAAAAAAAAAAAGCTTGTATTTATTTGAGAGAGACAGAGACACAGAGAGAGAGAGAGACCACAAGTGGGGATGGGGAGCAGAAGGGGAGGAAGAAGCAGACTCCCTGCTGAGCAAGGGTCCTGACATGACAATCCATCCCAGGACCCCAGGACGAAGGCAGACACTTCTCTGACTGAGTCACCCAGGCACCCCGACTAAATTTTCTTAATAGAGAGTATAAATAACAGGAAAATCCGGGCAAATCTACAACTTTTCTTCTAAATCCTGGCCCCAGACATATCTGCTAGCCTCCCAGGTTTCTAAGTAGTTGCTGTTAATTGGTCTGTCTCTCCAAATACTCCAAAGGGAGCTATAAAGAAGGGGATAGAAACATTCCTTCTGACCACAGAACCTGGCGAACATCACCCAGAGACAGCAGTAAACAAACGCATCTGGGCTTCCTCAGACCAGCTTCCTGGGAAAGAACAAAAGAAAGTTTGAGGCCCGAGGGCCAGGACCCCACAGGGCAGCATGGAGCTTCAGAGCTGCCCCCAAGCAGGGCAATTACCAGAATCTTACCACTGAGGATCATTATCTCACTTCCCCTTTCTGACTTCCCAAAGTAGGCACAGGAGAATTTGCCAGCATCAGGAGTAAAAACTGGACATGGGTTTTTCCAGCTGATGTGAGAACCACTTGCTTTCTCACACAAACTAGCCAGTGGCTCCAGGAAGCATGTACCCCGGGAAAGGGAGGAGACTGGTCTGGGCACTAGGAAGCCCAGCTCCCATCCTGTCTGCCAGGTGGCCTCCATTTCTCCATCTGTAATATGGGGTCAAGTGCCTCTAGAAACGAGCTGCAAGGTCCATCCAGTCCAGTTCCAACATTCTGTTACCTAACCCCTGTCTCTCCCTCTTACCCCCACGTGCTGCAGCCAGATAAAGAGCTTGTGGAATCGAAGACTGGGCTCAGGACTCTCCAAACTCTGCCGATGAGTAAACAGAAAGGAAAAGTAGGAGGACAGACCATCATGAAAAGCCCAACTGACAAGCCTTCATTGTGCAGCTTAGATGAAAAAGCAGCCAGTGACCTCCATTACCATCACCGAGTGGACCAGCATCAACGGGCAAATGAAATAGAGCAGAAACAATGAACATCAGGAACACGAACTAATTGTTCAAAGATGGGCAAGATGTCAAACCAAAGAGGAAGTGTTTGGCTTCCCAAAAATGCTATTTCAGAATGAGGGATGGAAGTGTCTCTAAGAGCAGTGTGGCTCAGTGTCAGAATCCTGCTCCATGTAAAATGTTGTCCATCAAACTAGAGGAGGCTGCCACTGCCCCCGGGTCTTTATAAACCCTGGCTGGCTCCATTTGCTGTGATCTCAACTGCCAGTCAATGGTCTTCTTCCAGAGGGATCAACTGAGGTGGAGAACTCCTAGAGGTGGACCCAGGCTGGCTCTGCCACAACCACAAGTGATGCAGATGGATGGAGGGTTTGGGGCCACTCAGTAAGGGGAAAAATGGCTAAGAACATAGGCATGGTCTTAGATTAGAGTGTGACTCTGCACAACATTTACCTGCTGTGTGACCTTAGGTATATGTCACCTCATTCCTCCAAGAGTTATCCCCTTGTCCATAAAATGTGATGACAGTAACACCAACCTCAAAGTGGTTTTGATGCTGATTTTATGAGTTACTATATATGAAGTGCTTGGCCATGTCATGGCATACAGTTTGAAATTAAAAAGAGAATAGGTAGGTAAAGGTGCTGCTCAGAGGCAGCTCTGGACAGGTGTGAACACCACACACTTCAGTGGTAGAGTAGAGAGAGAACCACTCTCCCCACCTCGGCAAATTTGTGTAGCCCCTGGAAACTCCTCCTAATAGGACCATCACGGCCTCCCCTGCAGAGATCAAGGGGAAGCTGTGTAGCAGGCCAATTTTTCTGGCTTTTATGTTACCTGTATTCACCAGCATCCAAGGCAAACCCACAGCCACTACAGAAGGGAAAGAGGAAGCTGGGTCAATAGAAATGATCTAACCTGAACTGTAGCCCACTGCATTCTCAAACTCACATGGAGCAACCAACCTGCACCAGAAGACAAACGTAACTCCATCTATAGTGTGACGGCCTTGTTTAGTTAGGCCAAATCAATATGGTGAGGGTAATGAAAATTGGAAGCCTCGTGCAGGGTAAAGGCCTGGTTCTTCTAACCATTCTAAACATTCCATTATTGTACAGAAAGCTGGAACTGACTGGAGTTCAGTAACAGCCCACCATTTACAGAAAGTTGGAGATTCAGAATTCAGAAACATGGAGGTAAAGTGTCTTTACATTCCTGGTTAATTTTTTTAAAAATAGAAAAGACAAAATGACCAATATCATGAATCAAGAGGAAGCATCACTATAGATCCTACAGACATTAAAAATATGATATGGAAATATTCTGGGCAAATTTGTGCACATCAATTCTACAGCTCAGATAAAATGGACAGACATAAGTTACCAAGCTCATCCAAGGAGATACAGACAACCTGAATAATCTTATATCTATTGAAGAAATTGTCTTTGCAGTTTAAAACCTTCCCACAAAGGAAGTCTCAGGTTCATGACCTCATGGGTGAATTCTATCAAACATTTAAGAAAGAAACAATACTAATACTTCACAAACTTTTCCCAAAAATAGAATAGGGAAATACTGTTCAACTTATTTTATGAACCCAGCATTATTCTAACATAAAAGTCAGACAAAAGACATTATAAGAAAACTTCAGACTAATATCCAACATGAACACAGACCAAATATCCTTAAAATTTTAAGCAAACAGAATTCAGCAATTTAGGGGAAAAAAAGAATTCAGCAACTTAACAAAAAGAATAATATATCATGACAAGGTGAGGTTTATTCCAGGAAAGGATAAATAAAGTTTAATATGGCACGTATGGGTGGCTCATTTGGTTAGGTGTCCAACTTTTGGTTTTGGCTCAGGTCCTGATCTTGCGGGTTGTGGGACAGAGCCCCAAGTCAGGATCCATGCTTAGCAGGAGTCTGCTTGGGTATTCTCTCTCTGCCCCTTCCCCCCCACTCACACTCTCTCTCAAATAAACAAATGTTAGAAAGAAGAAAGAAGAAAGGAAAGAAAGAAAGAAAGAAAGAAAGAAAGAAAGAAAGAAAGAAAGAAAGAAGAAAGAAAGAAAGAAAGAAAGAAAGAAAGAAAGAAAGAAAGAAAGAAAGTTATTTTAAAATTAGAATGTAATACTAAGAAAACCCAAATGATTATCCCAGTAGATGTAAAAAGATGTGACAAAAATTGAACACCCATTCACCATAAAAGCACTCAGCAAACTAAAAAGAGAATTTTCTCAACCTGATAACAGGGATCAATAAAAAACCTAAAACTAACATCATACTTAATAGCAAAAAGAGTAAATGCTTTCTCTCTAAAAATGGGAACAAGACAAGGACATCCACTCTTACCACTTCTATTCAGTATTTTATCAATGTCCTGGTTGGAATAATTAAGCTAGAAGAAGAAATCAGAGGGATAGAGGTTAGAAAGGAGAACATAAAACTGTTAGTATTTGAAGATGACACAACTGTGCATAGGGAAATTGCTTAGGAATCTGTAAATATACTGCTAGAATAAGTGAGTTTGTCAATGTCACAGGATAACAGGTCAGTACACACAACTGTTATTTCTATGCAGTAAAAACAAACCCCTGGAAATTGAAAACTTAAAAATGCCAATTATAATAACATCAAAAATATTATATATGTAGGTAAATATTTAATAAAATATGTACAAGACCTGTACACCAAACACTGCTGAAATAAATTTTATTATTTTTAATTTAAATTTTAGGTAGTCAACATACAGTACAATATTGGTTTCTGCGGTGAAATTCTGTGATTCATCACTTACATATAATACCAAGTGCTCATCACAGCAAGTGCCCTCCTTCATCCCCATCACCCATCTAGCCCATTCCTTGCCCACCTCCCTCCATCAACCCTCAGTTTGTTCTCCATCGTTAAACATCTTTTATGGTTTGTTTCCTTCTCTCCTTCTTGCTGAAGTGAATTTTAAAAGAACTAAGTAAATAAAGAGATACACTCTATTCATGAGTCAGAAGACTCACTATTGTCAAGCTATCAATTTTCCCAAAATTGACCTACAGATTCAGCATACTCCCATTGAAAATCCCAGCAGGTGTTTGTGTAGAAATTGATAAGCTATTTCTGAAGTTTATGTGGGAAGCAAAAAACCTAGGCTAGCCAAAATAACTCTCAAAAAGAAAATCAAATGACTTGTTCTATGTGATTTTATTTTAAAATGAAAAATTCTTAATAACCAGGATTAGTAGAATGATGAGTCACAACATTTTACAAGACAGGCCTTTCCACTTATCCAAATATTTATCATTACTGATTTTTAACACAACAAATGACCCATTAAAGTAGCCAACATTTCCTATAATTTAATGAGTTTTAAAATTGCCAGGATTTCATCAAAAAATAACAAATGATTCCTCTTTTCTCTGTATAAACTACTAGAAAAGCACACAACTCCATAAATGTTACTTCCTTGGAACCAATCGTCTCTGGAGTTTTATAGATAATTCTTCTTACATATTTGCAACAACTTCCTTACACAAGGAAAGAGAGATACACAGCGTATTGCTACGTTTCATTAATTAGTATCAAAATTAGCATAACAAATACTTCCATTATTATGCATTTGCCAAAAAAAGCCAGGCACTAAGTTAAGTATTTGACATACATTATCACAGTGAAGAAAATGTGTTGCAGTGAAAATGAAAATCACCACGTGCGGACTATGAACCAACAGATTGACTTTTACCTGTGTTTCTCGTCAAAGATTTATCACAAAATTGGGTATGTGCTTTAAAATCATCAAAATGAATACTTTTTTTTTAATATATTTAAGGTAAAAATGTCAGGTAAAGATTAGATGTGGGGCAGGAAGAAGAGAGAAATAAGTGTTTATGGTCCTAATGCCGTAGTTCTCTAACTGTCCCAAGTCACCCTGGAGTGCCATAGCAAATACACAGGATAGTTCAAGTTTTCTAGGGAAACACAGTGATAACTGTTATCTGTTGGATATCTGTTGGATATCTTGAAAACTAGCTCTGGCTAGTTCTCAGTTTCAAAATCAGATTGCACAATAATCCTTTGGATGGTCTCCTATTTTTGTCACTTTGGATTCTGGTGGTCACTGTGATTAACAGCAAGTACTGTACAAAAATCAGTGTTGAACTCAAAATGGCAGTGGCAGTGTCCAATCTGATTCCAAGACTTGAGAGATTATATGGCACCCAGCGGTACACCTAGCTCATTCATAAATAACTGTGGGCACTCAGCAGTACACCTAGCCCATTCATAAACAACAAAATTAAAATACCATTTCCCCTTTATTTGGAAGTGACTACTATACTGTAAAGGCACAAACACTTATTTAAGTTGCTGGGACCTAATTACTTGATAAATAGAATGATTCGGTAATTCTTTTGGCCTAGGGGGAACCACAAAGAAATTACCGAGACACTAAGGGTGTCACAAAGCATGAAAATTAGGGTACCTCTGCCCTGTGCCCGATGCTTCTTGGGCTCTCTCTCCAGCAAATGATCCTGAATTCCAAAGCAGTTGTAATAATTCAGAGCAAAAGTGGATTTACAGTAAAAGGTGAAGGTAAATGTTTGCCCTGTGAGGGGCCCTAGCAAAGTGTCCAGTTGTCACATACTTTTGGAAAATGGTTAATAAATAACAACACAAATATTTATAAAAATATTTAAACTGCGGGGTGACCAGGCGGCCCAACCTGTTACGGTCTGCCTTCACCTCCAAGCCCTGTGTGGGTTTCCCAGCTCTGCAGGGAGCCTACTTCTCCCTCTCCTCTGCCCCTCCTCCCTGCTTGTGTATTCTCTCTCTCTCTCTCTCTCTCTCTCAAATAAATAAATAAAAATCTTTAAAAGAAAAATGTAAACTGCAGTTGGTTGAGGCCACTGTCCCCTTACGTCTGCCACACATCTCCTGCCCCATCAGAGTGGCTGTCGCATTTGGGGATATGCCTTAAAAGTCAAACCGTAGAATCATTTTGCTTGGGTTTAATTAGATACTTATGTGCTTTGAAGTCATTTCTGCATTTCTATCCTGGTACAGCAATGGCTTCCAGGGATGCTCCTACGTCCATCCTGCCAGCTCCCTAGCACAGCCAGAGATTGTTCGGGGTATGGTGACCTGGCCTGGGCGTATATGGTAGTGGAGAAATATGCCAGAGGAAAGACTAAATTAACAACAACAACAATAATAAAAATTATTCTATTCTCTCCATAGGAAACATTACAATGTCATGTGAAAAGGTCATCAAAGAGTCCATAGCTAAAAAGTATATGGGACAGGATGGTATTTTAAAGGTGAACGTGAAAAATAAATAAATAAATAAAATAAAAAGAAGGAAGGAAGGAAGGAAGGAAGGAAGGAAGGAAGGAAGGAAGGAAGGAAAGAAGGAAGGAAGGAAGGAAATAAAGGCGAAGGTGTACTTGCAAGTTAATGACAACATTATGACATTTTTCTGGGTTGGAGTCTGTAGTATTTTCTCACTTTAAAAAACTTGTAATTTGTGGTGGCGTGCTTTTTCAACCTAAATAAAGATCGTGTCCATGCCTAACGTTGTACTTATAATTTTGAATTCTTTTCTTAAAGAGGGTCCCCTGAATGATACAAGCGTCAGATCCCATAAAACCTAAACATGCCAGCAGGGGCTCAAGAGCGCCAGCCGTACCCAAGTAGCAGGTCTCAGTTCCACTCATTCCCGGCTCCCAAGCCCTCTGCAGCTCATGACTGGTTCGCAGTGGAAAGGTGTGGGGACCCCCAAGCTGCATCTACAGGATGCTCGGCCCTGGCTGCCAGGCCTCTCAGACACCGACCAGACACCATGGCCAGCACAGAAGGCATCTGCTTTATTATTTTTTGTTTGTTTTTTGGGGTTTTTTGTTTTGTTTTGTTTTTTGGCATCTGCTTTAGAAGGACCAAAAGAGCCCTCCAGGGCAGCTGGCCCAGACCTGGCTCTGGGAATCCTAGCAGTGGATCCTGGATGCCCTGCCCCGTTCTCGGCTCCAGCCTCGTGCCTTCTCCAGGCAGACCTGCCCACCCTCTCCCGATGTGACGCTCAGACTGTCAGGGATAGAGGGAATGCCAAGCTGAGCCCCAACCCCAGTAAATTTCTAGGGGGGTCAGCGAGGCTGGGAAAGGCCCCAAGGCTCCCAGCAGTGCCAGGATGACTCCCGAGCCAGACGTGGCCTCAAATGCTGATTCTGCCCCTTACAGCCGGGTTACTTGGGGCAGTGGCCCTGTCTGAGCTTCAGTCTCCTGTTCTCCAACACGAAGATAATACCACCTCCTCCAAGCAGTTGAGAGCCCCGAGGGAGAGAATGCACACGGAGCCTGCACTCAAGGCCATGATCACCTCCCGGCTCTCAGCAGGTGTATCACCGCCCAGGTGCATTGAGTCCTCCTGATGCCTCCCCCCACACTTCCAAAGCTTCTCAGAATCCCGTTTCTGCATTCTAATCAGGCACACCTGGCCCGTTTGCAGGTGTCTCCCTTGAAATGACAGTTACCACCTGGGGAGCGTGAACTTACTACGGGACCCCCCCCCCCCCATCCTGGTCTCCATTTCCTGAGTTCAGCTCCCTCTGTCAGAGGTGGTTCTCAATCTCCAAATCTCTGGCCCAGGGCTCCTTAATGCATACTCTGCACTGCTGCAAACTTCTCAGTGGCCCCCTAAAACCTCACACTCCATCCTGCCTCCTTGCACTCACGCTGTTTTTCTTCCTGCCTGGAATCTTATTCTCCTCCCAGACAGCTAGTCAAATCCCACCCAATCCGCAATATTGGCAATCAAAGAACAACACCATAATAGTACTCATTTATTGAGCATCTACCATGTGTCAAGCACAATGGTAGGCACTCCATAAACATTACCTCTAATTATTCCTGCAAGCCTGTAAGGCGGATCCTATGCCCAGTCTACAGAAACATGGAACAATGAAGGATCTGAAGAAGTATGGCAGAGAAGGAAAGCATGCTGCTTGTGAAGGGGCTCGCAGGGGCAGGTGGCACAGGTGGGAGGCTAACCCCTTTGCTCTGCAGCTGTAGCCTCCCTTCCAGTTCCCAGCCCCTTCACTCAGCCTCCAGCCCCCTCCAGCCCCCGCCAGCCCCCGCCAGCCCCCATGGTTGTAGGAAAACGCATCCCACTTCCGCGCCTGAGAACTGAGGGCCAGAACTCAGGATTAACAATCCAACCTTGGCTTCCAATGAGAACAATCACGCCTTCCAATTTCTCAGCAGAATCGAGAAGTAGAGCTAATTTGGAAAACAGAACACAGTGTATTCGAGGGAAAAGAAATGAATCCCCCTTTATTCACAGGGAACAGCATGTTCCCAAAATTCAAATCAGTTGCAAGAGCAGATTGATCAAATCACTGGCATTTTAATGCACTGTCCTACATTCAGGATGGGATGGATGATTTGCAGGGCCCCGAGCAAAATGAAAATGCAGGGGCTCCTTGTTCCAAAAGTATTAAGAAATCCAAGAGGGTACCAGCAGAGCCTTAACCCAGGTATGGGTTCCTTCTGAGCATGGACCACACTGGCTGCACACTGTTGAAAGCTGGTCCTGCCTGCATTTCAATTTCATTTCATTTTAAAACCCAAAGTACAGATGAAGTACTGAGAAGAAGCACCAACTGCTCAGGAGCTGACAGAGATGCTGAATCTGGCCGAGCCTAGGAGCCCACAGGCAGTCACCAGGGACTGACGGACACCCCATGTGCTAGGAGGCAGACACCCCCTTCCATGGTCCGAGGTGTGGGCTCTGCTCATGGGTGAGGCAAGCGTGGCCTCAGGCAAGCCCCCTGGGCTAAAGGGTCCTCAACTTTAAAATAAGGAGGCTTGGGGCACCTACATGGCTCAGTCCGTTAAGCATCTGCCTATAGCTCAGGTCATGATCCCGGGGTTCTGGAATTGAGCCCCTCATTGGGCTCCTGCGCCCCTGGGAGCCTGCTTCTCCTCACCACCCCCTCCCCCAGTTTGTGTGCTCTCACTCGCTCTCTCCTTCTCTCTCTCTAATAAATAAATAAAACCTTTTAAAAATGTTTAAAAAATAAAATAAGGAGGCTCAACTGGGTGGCTTCCAAGGTCCCTCCCAGCTCTCAAGGAGAAAGGGAAGAAATTACTTGCAACATTTCACCTACTTGCTTCAACTTTAAGCGCCACCAAAGGTATTGATCCTTTCAAGCCTACAAATCATAGCACAGCCCAGTTCCAACAATTGGCAGGATTCAGGGAGGAGGATGAAATGTGAAGAAAAACTCAGCCAGAAAGGCCAGAGCCAGCCAGAGCCTGCTGGCCAAGGGACTGCAGGAGGGCAGTCGGGGACAGCGCTCCTACCTCTGCCCCGGCCCCCTCATATTTCCATTCCAGTCTTTCTCTTCCCTCTGTCACACAGGGCTGGGCACAAGTGACAAAGGAAATAAAATCCCTTCAAAGGCAAAGGCACAAAATGCACTGTACAACGGTTGGAGACGAAGGCCAATGGAAAACATGTTCCCATCTTCACCTGAAGGGCCAGGACATACCCCCCCAACCCCGACCACGTGATGACTAGGAGATGCAATCACCCCTGAGATGCCCGCTCGGACCTACCACAGCTCTAGATTCAAGGTCCAGCCCAAAAGCCTTGGGAAATTTCCCCTGGCCAGCAGCAGAAGCACAGCCAGCCAGGTTCCCACTGGCTCAGAAATTATAAATAGAGAAACAACCACAGCAGGCCCCAAGTGGGATGTCGTGAAATATTTAGTCTTCTGAAGGGCTCTGGGACACACTCCTCGGCTGCCGTCAGCCACCGTCCCACAGCTCCAAGCATGAGCCCCACCCCCATATTAGGCCTATCACCCCAAGCATGAGCCCCCCCATATTAGGCCCATCCTCCAAGTAGCTGCCTTAACTCAGGCTGGCAATCCAATGACGCCCCAGAACGTATTGCCATATGGGGGTGCATGCTGGAGGCCATCCTCTTTTTCATCTTCAGATGGTCCGAGGGACACATCTGCCCACTTCTTTGTCCCCAGCATGGCCAGATTAAAAGTAACAACAAGAGGCTACTTGCTGGGTAAATAAATCTGGGCCCAGAGGGGACCTCCAGGAGGAAATCACAGCCCTGGCACATCACCTGCTCTCCCACTGGCTCTGTTCTGCTCAGTCTGGCACCTTCACAGAGGGATCAAGTGGAGCCTGTGGGGGGGTGGCGGGGAGCAAACACAGTAAGAGCTGATCCAAAGCTTGGCCCTCCGATGCTCCTCCTACATCCCCAGCACTGCCCAAGGTCCTCACACTTCTGATGGGGTGGGGGGTGCACAGCAGAGAGACAAAACAGAGACGGGAGGGCTGCGGGCCAAGGCCAACCGATAGGGAGCACCGGCCACGGCCCAGTCGCCAGGAGGGCAAGGATACCACACTGTCGCCTGATGCTGGGCCCCACCACGCCGCTTGCCACCTCGAGCCTTTTGCTGTCAGCATTGCAACGGGGCTCCGTAACTCTGCAGAGCATGGGCGCCCGAAGCAGAGCCGGACACCTGTCCCACTTGTGCAGATGCGTGGATACGGGACCAGGCGGCAGGCGGTTAACTAACCTGACACCGAGCAGCTGGGGAGAGGTGCTGGTCCACATTCAGGGAGGACGAGCGGGATGATTTTTCACTAAGAAAAGCTCTCTTTGTGAGGTTGCAAGATGAATTCGAGAATGACCGTGAAAGGGGCAGGAGGAGGCAAGACCAGCCAAGGGGGGAGAAAGAGAGGCAGGCAGGCTGCGTAACGGGAGCCAGACGGAGAGAAACAGAATGCGTCCTCCTCTTACAGAGAACTTTCACTACTTTCTCCCTGAGGGTCAGCCGAGAAATCAATTTAAACAGGTTCCTAACGGGTAATGAGTCGTGTAGGGCCAGGGGGATGGGGCCTCCTGTGTGCAAGCGTGCTTGCTGGGGGCTGGTGGGGGGGAACATAACCCAGGGAAAGCAGCAAAGTCGCCCTGCAAGCCTCCTTCTCGCCTTCAGTCCGAGCCACAGGATCGTCTGTCCCCTCCACTCGATTCCAAGGACACTTGTCAGCAACAGCTCGGCTGGACCAGCTCTGGTCTGGGGTGTGGAGGCAGCAGAAACAGAAGCGAGACTTTGCACATTCCAGGAAACCAGACCCCCATTCTAATCAGTGCTGTGGCTGCAAATTCCAGGGCGCTGGGGGCCCGCGGTGCAATTAGGTTTCCTGAGCCTCTCAGAGAAGAGGCACAGGCGGGAGAGGGGTATCCCTTGCCGGGGCCGACGCAGCGCACTGAGGTCCCCGATCAAGCTGCGAGGCCGGCGCATCGTGAGGAGCTCCCGGCCGCACAGCTAAGGAAGAAGCAAACGGAAGACACAGTTTCGGAGTCCAACTTCCCAAGGCCAAAGGCTCTTGGACCTCTTCTTGTTAAAATGAGCTGAACTCACAAGTAGCAACTGTTACTTTATTTTTTATTTTTTATTTTTTTTAAGGCTCGGAATTGAATGATGGACTCCCGTACTCTGTGTCTTCGGCACAGAAATAGAGACATAAAATTCAGGATTGTTCCGTGTGACCTATTTCTCTCCTCATCATGAATAAAGGAGGAAGGCGAGGCGGAGCCCGGGAGCCTGGCCTCGATTTCCAGCCCACACTGGCACTTCCCGCCGCTGGCAGCCCTGGCTTTCCGGTGCAGTCTCCCAGACGGCCGAGAGTGGGAAAAGCTCGCCCGACGCCAGACCTCAGACGGCCGATCTGCCCCCCGTGTCCACGGAGCCCCGCGCGGGGCCGTCTGCAGAGGCTGGACCGAGGCGGCGGCAGAGGGTGCTGGGAGAGGCCGGGCAGGTGAGGCGCCGGGGCGCACACCCCGACCCCGACCCCGACCCTGACCCTACCGAGCCCGGCCCCCCGCAGGCGTTCAGGGGCACCTGGCCAGTTGGCTGCAGAGGCCTACATGCGCTGGCAGCCACGAGCGCCGCTCGACTTCAACTTTACTGGTAAAAGGTGCCTTTTCCAGAACAATGTGTCTGTGTGTAATGGTGCCTGTCGTTGCTAATCACTTTGCAGCTTCATGGACAGTCCCCTCCCCCCCCAGAAAAGGTCCCTCCTTGCACACCGTGGTGAATGGATGCTCCCGCTTGGTCAGCACAGTCGCATTTCACAGTCTTTCCTCTCCGATTGCATGTAGGAGGGGAAAAAAAGTTTCCAATCAATTCCACCACACAATTTATTTTCCCCGCTGAAGTCTCCTGAATGCCCAGCACGATGCGTCTTTGATTACCTTCAGGGAAACGGCTGGCTGCTCGGGTCACAAAAACACTATTAACGTTCCTCTTGATAAGCATCTGGCTCCGGTCTTGACCTTCCCAGATTTCTCATTTGGGTTCTCTTCCTGCTCCGGCTGCCCCAGTTGTTATGTCTGGAGTGGCCGGGGCAGCTCAGGCTCTGCAAGCAGCAGGCTGGGAGGAGATGGTTGAGTTGCTCCAGGGGCCTGCGACGCACTCCTCAGCTGTCCTGGGTCCCCTCCCACAGCCCCCTGGTCCGGGAGGGTGGGCCTGGGGCGCAGGCTGGGGGAGGAGGCGGGACGGGGAACGGGAAGGCACAGGGAGGGATGTGGCCCTCCGTCCTCGGAAGTGCCCTGTACCCTACCCATTCGTGTGAGCACGATCCTCCGGGTCCCAGGAGGAGAATGAGGGTAACGTGTAATACTGACAAAAGCCAGAAGGAATCTTTGGCTCAAGTAAGAAGTGAATAGTGGGCCCTGGGACCCCAGACAAGCCACTTCCTCTCTCTGGGCCTCAGATACCTCAGCAGTAAGATGATGAGGGGCTAGGCCACACCATTTCCGACATCCTTTCCAGCTCCCAGAAAAGTTATATGATCTAATAAACCTGCAAAGCACATTTCCTGATCTTTCCCTTTCAGCATATATCCCCATCCATATAGAATATTCCTGTCTTCAGGGCTGGCTCCCTGTGTCTCCCGTGCTCCGGTTTCTGCCCAGCTAAGGAGCCAGTGCCGCCTCACCAGTTTAGACTTTCAAAGTGACCTTCTCAGCTAGGATTGGGATTCGCCACCAGGAAGAGAAGATAAAATAGAAAGTCTGGCCTTCCTGTATCCACACAATGGAATATGATGCGGCCCTAAAATGGAATGAAGCATTGACATGCGACCTACGTTGAAAACATTACAAGCAAAACAAACGGGCCACCCAGAACTACACGTTGTGTGATTCCATTAATACGAAATGTCCTAGGGCACCTGTGAGGTTCAGTCGGTTAAGTGTCTGCCTCCAGCTCAGGTCATGATCTTGGGGTCCTGGGATCGAGCCCTGCATCGGGCTCCCTGCTCAGCGGGGAGTCTGCTTCTCCCTGTCCCTCTGCCTCTCCCCCGCTTGTGCTCTCTCTGTCAAATAAATAAATATAATCTTAAAAAAAAAAAAAAAAAAGGAAATGTCCAGAATAGGCAAATCCATAGGGAAGGAAAGCAGACTGGTGGCTGCCCAGGGCTGGGCAGAGGGGAAGTATGGAGTGCGTGCTAACGGGTACTGGGTTTCTTTGGGGAGTGATGAAAATGTTCTAAAATTAGATCGTGGTGATAGTGGCACCCCTCTGAGAATGTATGGAAACTGTGAACCGTACACTTTAAGAGGGTAAATTTTATGATATGTGAATTATGTCTCAATAGAACTACAATAAAAAAAAAAGTCACTTGTTCCTTTTTAACTCATTTAATATAGCTACTAGAGAGCTGGATTTTATCTACGTGGCTCATGTTATTTTTCTGTCCATGTGTCCAAGACATTAGAATAAACATATTCTTCACTTTTCAAAACAAAAACATTCTAGTCTCCTCTGGCATCCTGGGCAGCACTGGTATCCGGGAGGCTCAATGTGGAGAGGCCGGGGCTGGGTGGGCAGGGACTCACGTTCAGTCACAGCCTAGCTTGTGACCTCGGACCTTCACATACCCAGGCTGATCCGGAAAACACTAGGGTCAGCCCAGATGACTAACAACCACAGGACCCATTCGACCTTGGACTATCCGTGATCACAACTCCATCATCAGGTAAAATCAAATTTTTCAAGTGCTCATTCTGCCCCAAATATTGCTTATTTCTTAAAAGCATCCACCTGAAAAAAAAAAAAAAAAAAAAAGGGATCCCTGGGTGGCGCAGCTGTTTAGCGCCTGCCTTTGGCCCAGGGCGCGATCCTGGAGACCCGGGATCGAATCCCACGTCGGGCTCCCGGTGCATGGAGCCTGCTTCTCCCTCTGCCTATGTCTCTGCCTCTCTCTCTCTCTGTGTGACTATCATAAATAAAAAAAATTAAAAAATTAAAAAAGCATCCACCTGAGAATAAAAAGAACTTAAAGATCAACCAGGTAGGGGCTAACATTAAAATAAAAACACATGGGGAACCTGGGTGGCTCCGTTGGTTGTGCATCTGCCTGTGGCTTGAGTCATGATCCCAGAGTCCTGGGATCGAGTCCCATATTGGGCTCACTGCTCAGCAGGGAGTCTGCTTCTCCTTCTCCCTCTGCCTCTGGCCCTGCTTGTGTCTCTCTCAAATAAATAAGAGTAAAAAAAAAAAAAAAAAAAAAAAAGATCAATCAGGTAATTGACTTACTGAGCAGGATGACTTGTTTGATACCATCCTATTCTATTTATCTTGAAGAATTTCTTTCAGGAATTTCTTTTTGCCTGCCTCAACTATCAGTGACTTAAGAGGCTGATCATTCTAAAGCTGATGGCAACGAATATGGACATAATCATCTTGGAAAATAATTTGGCAGCATACACCAACAGGCATAAAAAAAAATCCCTCTCACCCCATCCAGTCATCGTACTTCTTGGTATCTACCAAAAGGAATAACCCTAGATACACAAATAACGATGAACGTGAAAATGTTCATTTCAGTATCACTCACAAGAGCAACAAGTTGAGGACTGGTCAACCAGACGCTGGTAATGCCTGGGACAGAAATGATGAAGCTACCAGAATCGTGGCTCTTTTACTGTTTTTCTTTGTGATGTAATTCAACTATATTTATAACTTGAAAAAACTGATACCATAAAGTATGTCATCAGAAGTATGAATGCGTTTCCCAAGATGTCTACACAGTATGGCAAAAGAAATTTAAAAGAGCCTTTATGCTGAGAGGAGGGAAGCTTGGTATATTCATCCCAAAGAAAATCTTACTGCAGCTGAAAAGACATGGAAGCATTTCAGCCCTGATGTATCTGGCCTGTCCACCATGATATTTGTACTGGGTTGTTGTTGTTTTTTTCCCTTCAGCAAGAGCACTGTAATTATGGTTCAAGGGTATTAATAATATGTGCTTAGAACTCTTGAAAGGAGAAATCAGTCATTACATGGATAGCCTTTGGGTCATCTTCCAACTGAAGGAGGTTGTTTTGGTTGGGGTGTGGGGGGATGTTTCCTTTAGCTCATTTTGGGAGACTAAGCGAAAGTACCCACCATTTCTCATGGAAAATAATCGGGGTGGACCCGGGTCTCAAACATTCACCTGCTCCAGCAGGAAGGTACGGCTGATGGGGGGAAGGCCTCAAGGGCTCTTCCTTGGGCTGCAGGACAGAGTCTACACTGCCCCCCCAAACTGAGGAGTGGGGCAGCTTGTAAGAAGCATGCCCCCTTTGGGTGACTCAGTTTCCCTGACTGTAAAGTGAAGGGTTTGGGTTACAGGGCCTGCAAGGACCTTCCACATTCAGGTTTCAGGTTCTGGGATCCAGTGCTCTCTACCAGTGCATTAGTGACTATGGCCACCAATTTCTCTGCAGGAAAGAAGCTGTCTTTGTCCACAAGACCCCCCAAAACAGGCCGTGGTCAGAGACGGGTTGTGGAGGTGCAATGATCTTTTTCAGAGGATGAAGGATTATCTGGCTGGCCAGTGATGGGTATCCCAAGGAAACAGGCTGTGTATGAGACTACAGAACCCCACGCGCAGAAAGGAATCTGTGTACACAGTCCCTTCTAGATGGTCTCAAATTCTTGCCCTTCCTCCTGTACCTTCTGTTATCAGACTTTTCCTACAAGAGATGCTGGTGTGCTCTATAGGATAATTGGACTGCTGATGTTTTGAACTGAAGTGCTCTTCCCTCGGAGCTGAAGATAGCGGACTCTGCCTCTGGCTTCCCTGAAACGGAAGATCAGTGCTTGCAAACAATTCAGTGACATTGGCCAAGAACTACGGTATCTCAGTGGGACAAAGGAACATGCCCTGAGGAGATCCACGTCTTTTTTTTTTTTTTTTTTTAAGATTTTATTTATTTATTTGAGAGACTGATGTTGAGAAAGGCGTGCTGGGGAGAGAGAAAGAGAGAGAGACATGAGCCAGGGCAGAGTGAGAGGGAGAAGCAGACTCCCCACTGAGCAGGGAACCCTATGTGGGATTCAATCCCAGGACCCTGAGACTGTGACCTGAGCTAAAAGCAAATGCTTAACCAACTGAGCCACCCAGGTGGCCCTAGACCTAGGTCTTGACCCTCAGGGTGTATATGACTTTGTCCATCCTTTTGGCTCCACTGCTTGGTGCCGGTTCTCCCAGGAGTCCTGAAGAGTCTGGAATTGCCAGCTAGAGGTTCTAATTCCTTGCAGCCGAGATGCTCCAAGACTCCCAGGTGACAACGCACCTTCCCAGCCTGACCCTCCCAGGGTCCCTCTGAGGTCTCTAAGTCAGTATCCTTATCCCCATGTTGCATATAAGGAAATAGAGGCTGAAGGGAGTTAGTAACTCATCCAAAGGTCCAAAGGGGGGGGTGGCTAGAACCCACGTTTCCTGGGACACTAGCAGGTGACAGAGGAGACAGGGTGTCAGGGCTTCAGAACAGACTCAGGAGACTTCAAGCGCCCCTCTCTCAGGAACTGACAGACGGGGGCAGACAGAAAATCAGTAAGGCCAGAGTTGACCTGAACAGCATTATCAATCGCCAGACCTAACTGGCACTTACAGAACACTCCACCCAACAACAGCAGAATAATCTGCTGTTCACATGGAACGCTCAACCAAGACAGACCACATTCCAGACCAGCACACACACCCTAACACACTTAAAAGAACAGAAATCATACAAAGTATGTTCTCAGCCCACAATGGAACTGAACTAGGAATCAATAACAGAAAGATAGCTGGAATCTCCCCCAACTATTTGGAGATTAAGTAACACGTTTCTCAATAACCCTGGAGGCAAAGAAGTCTCAAGCGATGGTTTGGGAGGACGGCAGACTTGGCTCCCAACCCCAGCCCGGCCTCATCCTACTGGCTAGCCTTGGACGGTTACAACCCACTGCTTGGAGCCTCCTCTAGCTCCTCAGCCAGGGAGCGAGGACAGGGCCACACTCCCACCCTGGGAGCGTCCAGCATGCAGCCCCGGCTGTGGGCGGTCACCTGGGCAGGTCCCTAACTTGGGCTGAGCAGCGGCCCCTCCCGGAGGGCACCCAGGGGTGGTAGCTCTGTGGGCCACTGCTTGGAGAAGACTGCCCCCCAGACCCCCAACACCCCCCACCCCGCCAGCTAGCTCACTCTGCCAGAGAAAAGCAGATGTGCGCGCTAGATGCTGAGCCTTCTCTCTTGTGCATCCATTAGGCAGCCACCTGCCTGGGCATCCCCGATTGGCAGAGCTCTCTGTGCCCATCCATCCCCACCAAGCGGCGACTGCCACTTGGAATACTGGCACCAAAGACAGGGCTCTCCTAGTCACAGGGTGCGAGATGACTCAAGTGCTAGATGAACGGGTGAAATCTGACCCGAAACTATGTGAAAGGGAGCTCTACTGCAAATCTCGCCAGACCCTGAGGAAAAAAAAAAGAAAAGCCAACCAACAGCTCATCACACACAGGCTTACCATCTTCTCAAAATCTGATTGCACAACTCATGAAAAAGAGGTTTCCTGAGGCTTGAAGATCTTGCACAAGGCTCTGACTCACTTAGACAGGACTTATTCAAGTTTGAAAATTATCAAAAATTCCAGCCATGGCAACATGCCCTCCAAAACCGTCCTATGCCTAAGGGGATGGGCTCAGCCGCTGGTGGGGGACCAGCTGCTGTCACATGATGCTGTGGAGGACAGTTTATGAAATGCCCTTACTTGACAATCTGTCTCAGGAGTCTCAAATCATAGGGTACCCGAGGGCTCCCAGACTTTTTATTTTCCCCTTAAGATGTGACAAATTTTTCCATGGGAGGAGTTTCCAATACATGGAAAGCAAACCAAGGATCATTTAAGGTCTCAGGGCTTTGGGGCTTACCACTGCTATCTCCTGACTGTCACAAACCCCAGGGAGGGTTAACAAGACAACATCTGTAAAATCCCAGGTGTTCCAGCTCTTCATTCTAGAGAAGTCACACACACTTGTCAAATGATACCTAAGCAATGGCCTGGGGGGTTCAGAGGGTGACAGGCAAGGTGATGTCTGAGTCCCTCTGCCTGGAGAAATTTTCTTCTTCTTCCTTTTTTTTTTTTTTTTTTTTTTTTTTTAAGATTTTACTTATTTATTCATGAGAGACACAAAGAGAGAGGCAGAGACAGAGGCAAAGGAGAGGTAGGCTCCCTGCAGGGAGCCGGATATGGACTTGATCCCGGGACCCCAAGATCATGACCTGAGCCAAAGGCAGACGCTCAACCACTGAGCCACCCAGGCGTCCCCCGGAGAAACTTCCTAACATACTTATTGGCAAATTCCAAGTCAGCCCCCAGGACACAGGTCCCTCACCACCTTTCTTCTCTGCGAAGCCTTCTCTAACCCGCCCGCCCACCTTACCCCCAGGAAGACATGCCCATTACAACACTTCCCCCACTGAGCTGACTCATTAGATGCCTTGGGCATGATGGCAGCTACTGTTATTACAACTAATACTGACTGAGTTCTCGTAAATAAAGCATCACATTCACTTCTAAGTGCTTCATATAGGTAGGTGTTTCCACCCTCCAACAACCCCAGGACATATGCATGCAAGTCCTAGTGTTTTTATTATTATTTCAATGATGGGGAAATGGAGGCTTACAGAGATTAAGTCACACACAAGAAGTCCCACATTTAGAAAGTGGTGATCTGACTCCTTAAGCTGGGTATTATGTGACCTACTACGAACTCCTTAAGATCCTGGGCTGCCTGGCCTCACTCCCTTCTGACTCCCTGTATCTGGGCCTTCTCAGTACACAGTAGCCATTCCATAAATGCTCTGAATAAACTTAGAAACAGAGCTCACGTCACTAATTCCAAAAGCTAAACTCTAGGCCTCGGCAGCAGCGAGGGACATGCCTCTTCACCGCCACTCACTCCTGTCCTGTGCTGTGTTGTACTAGCTGGTGCTCATCAGTGCCTCTAGACACACGTCACCCAGCAGCAATGGAGCACGCCAACTTCTCCACCACTTCTGGGAGCCTTTCCAAAAGCATTTGGAACAGCAACGCTTCTCAGTTTCTCTGCTGATAATTAATTTTCTGCTTCTTTCTTTCATTCTTCCCTCCCTCCCTTCTTTCTCTTCCTTTTCTTCCTTTCCATCTTTCTTTCTTTTCTTCTTTCCTTCTTTCTTTCCTTCCTTCTTCCTACCTTCCTTCTTTCTCTTTTTTACAGCAGAGAAGTGGGAAGGAAAGGTAAAATGACTCACTCCAGGGACCCATGCAGCCCAGTCTCAGAGCCCCTGGGAAGCAGCAAGGGGCACCAGGTTCGCTGGAGCTCCTATCTTGAGGGGGGGACATGTGACCACAGTGGTCATCCAGGGACTTTTCACAGCCACTAAAAGTTGAAATACTAGGGAATCAGGCTCAAGTGGGCCTATGCCAACCCGGGATTTACCCATCAACAACTTAAGAAAAGAAATAACTCAGCCCAGCCTTTAAAATAGGGATGAAGTGACCACCATTTTTCAGACTAGTTTTCCTTTTTTTTTTTTTTTTTTTTTTTTCAGACTAGTTTTCTTACAAGAATCACAGATCACTCCAGCTACAAGGGACCTCAGAGATCATCTGGTCCAATCCTCTCAGTGCTGAGGCTCTGAGAGGATAGGGCCCAGTCACCTGGTCAGGTTATAGCTTGGGAAGTGACCAGCCAGTCGGTCCCTCCATACCAGCTGGCCTTCCAAGGAACCCTCAACCACCAGCCAAACTTGATTTCTCCTTCAAACTAAGCTTGACCAGAGCTATTTATTCATTTGAAATGTAAGCTCATGGAAAAGTCTGATTTCTCAATCCAAGACATGAAACTGTGTCCAGGATCACATAAACTCCAAATGGACTCAGAATCCAGCCTTGCCGTCCGGACGCTGTCGGACGTCTGACCATGGTTAGCTCATGGTCCCCACCATAATCACTTACCGAATGCAGTTATTTTAAGCTCTAATGCAACCTATTTACAGCTCTTCTGGATGGAATGAAGTTACTCAAATGCTTGGCTCTCGAAACTGTTAACTTACTACTTCTGTGAAACCTTAATATTTTAACTCTTTAGCAAAACCGACAGAGAATAAAAGCAAATAACCAAGCAGAGAGAGCAAAGCCTCATAAACTGTTCAAAAGACAGTCTTTCTTCTAAGCCGGTGGTTCTTCTCCAGGAATGCACAGCCAGGCCCCACCTTCAGAGGCCCTCCCTCATCAGGCCTGGGGGCAGGGGTGCCAGCACCAGGATGGGGAGAGCTCTAGGCCTGTCTGGGCTGCTGTTTCAGGTGGGGTGGGCTCTCCCGTAGGGGGAGCCTGCTGCTTTGGGGATGTCTTTCTCAGGCCTCTTTCCTGGCTTCTTGTCGGCTTTCTGGCAGAGATCTGCAGCGCTACACATCCTGGCTAGTCTTTTGCAATGTCTGGGAATCCAGAGGGGCTCTTCTCCCCCCAAGAGCAGTATGGGGCCTGGGGCTCTGGTTCAGAACATCCTGACTCCAGCCCCTTCTGCTCTTTGGCTTTTCTGCAGCAAGCGCTGCACTGATGATAACTGGGGACAACCGTGTCCTCCAACTCCCGTGCCTGTGGAATGAGAGCTGGGAGGTGTCCTACATTTCATCTCAAGGCCATGGCCATCTGGAGCACTGTTTATTCCAGCTATTAGCTGCGGCTTAGCTGAAGTTGGCGTATAACCTTAGTTTCTCTGTCAACAGTACAGCATGGTGATTATGAATGGGCCCTGGACCAGATACATGGGTTCAAGTCCTGGACAAGGAACTTGTGACTCTGTCTCCCAGCTAGGACACAGGGAAGATTCCAGCACATGCCTCATGCAATTCTAGGAGGGTCAAAAGGAGTTAACATATGTCTGGCACAGAACAAGCACTAAATATACACTAGCTTTTATTACTATACTGTTATATTAATTCCAATTCCTTTCTTTGTTATAATTTCCTGACAGTTGAGAGTTTTTGCTTTAAACTAATCCAAACCGCTAATGGTGGAAGAGGAGAGATCTTTGTTCTCCAGGAGAATTGGACGCTTTCCCAACCAAATCCTGACAGCAGCACTGATTTCTGAAACAGAGGATCTGCCTTGATTTCCAGAACCATTTTCAGGAGACGTTGCCTGAAGTCTTTGTTAAACGGTGTACAGATAAAGGTGCTTTCTTTTATTTTTTATTTTTGACATTTTACTTATTTGAGAAAGAGAGAGCGGGCGTGAGTGCACCTGCATAAGTGGTGGGGAGGGGCAGAGGGAGAGGGAGAAGCAGGCACCCGGCTGAGCAGGGAGCTGGATGCAGGGCTCGATCCCAGGACCCTGAGATCATGACCTGAGCCAAAGTCAGACGCTCAATTCACTGAGCCACCCAAGCACCCCAAAGGACTTTCTTTCAAATGGTGACACATTCTACCCTCCAAAGACGCACCATGACTCCAAAAAGCTGCTCAACTGCCCAGGGCCCCCTGGTCTGCTGGCATTTCCTGCTCCCTTCTCCCTGGCTCTCCACTCCTGGGAAACCCTCCCTTGGAAATCATGGGATGTGCTCTTGCCTCGGGAGCCCGTTCCCCATATCCTGGCCTGGCTCACTCCAACTCCAGGCCTCCTGTGTCCACCTCGGGGAAAACAGCAGCCCTGCCAGCCTCCCCGCCAGAGCACGCAGCCAATTCACCTCATTCAACAATGACGTCAAGTGACCTGCTCACAGGCAGGGCTTTGACTGAATGAAGTCTTGGCTCCCGGGCCCAGTCCTCAGAGGTTCCCCTGGGAAGCCAAAGGGGGAGCGCCTGGTGGGAAGGGGTGGCAAGGCCAAAGCCTTCCACGAAGAGAAGTCTGCAGGGCCCCGCGTCTCTGGTTTCTGGAAGCGCTCACTCACCATCTACCCACCTACCTAACAGCTAACAGGTGCCTGCTGGGGGCCGGGCAGACGGAAACACCCAGCGGCTCAGGAAATATTTGCAGAGAGAGGAAAGGGTGAGAACAGCCCGGACCCCTCTGTCTCTCCTCTCGGGCCTGCCCACTCACCCTCCCGTGGCTGTCCCCCGCGGGCTCTCTGGGAGCAAGGACGCGTTCCTCTCCCCAAGGCGACTCAAAGCCTCTGCCAAGGCCGCAGCTTGCTAAGTGACTCCACCTCACGGGCCATAAATCAGGTGCTCAGCTGCTGCCAGGTACTCGGGACCCCGGGCAGCGAGACTACACGCCGTAACAGCTGGCTTGTGTGGTTTTTAAGATTTTATTTATTTATTCATGAGAGACACACACAGAGAGAGAGGCAGAGACCCAGGCAGAGGGGGAAGCAGGCTCCATGCAGGGAGCCGGATGCGGGACTCGATCCCGGGACCCCCAGGATCAGGCCCCGGGCTGAAGGCGGCGCTAAACCTCTGAGCCACCCAGGCTGCCCAAGCTGGCTTGTTTTTGACAAAAATATGCGCTCTGCTTTCCTAATATCGTCACCTCACACCCAGACTATTGCAGTGACCCTGACTCTGCTCCCTGGTGCATTCTGTGCTCCGCTGCTAGGTTAGTCCTACACTGGGACTTTCTTTCTTTTTCTTTCTTTCTTTCTTTCTTTCTTTCTTTCTTTCTTTCTTTCTTTCTTTCTTTCTTTCTCTTTCTTTCTTCTTTCTCTTTCTTTCTTTCTTCTTTCTTCTTTCTTTCTTTCTTTCTTTCTTTCTTTCTTTCTTCTTTCTCTTTCTTTTCTCTCTTTCTTTCTTTCTTTCTTTCCTTCCTTCCTTCCTTCCTTCCTCCTTCCTTCCTTTCTTCCTTCCTTTCTCTCTCTCTCTCTCTCTCTCTCTCTCTCTCTCTCTCTTTCTTTGACAGAGAGAGAGAGAGCACAGTAGGCAGAGCGGCAAGCAGAGGGAGAGGGAGAAGCAGGCCTTCTGCTGAGCGGGGAGCCCGATGTGGGGCTCGATCCTGGGACCCTGGGATCATGACCTGAGCCGAAGGCACATGCTTAACCGACTGAGCCACCCAGGCGCCCCACACACTGGGATTTCTGTAAGCTGCCGGGGTCCGAGAACAGAACATCCCAGTACATAGCACAGCTGGCCTCTCCCGGGCTGCGGCTCTGCGCCCCCAGCCTGGGCCACTCTCACCGCCCTCTCCAAATGCCCCGGCCACATCAATCTATCTGCCAGCTCCCAAGCAAGTCTCAGGCTTTGCCCAGGCTGTTCCCCGCTCTGCCTGGAATGCTTTTCCTGACCCTCTGGAAACTTCCTTCACCCTGCCTGGCCTCCGTTCCTCAGCCTTGGGGTTGGGCACTGGGCTGGCCCGGAGTAAGGTGGTGTGCATTCAAATTCCAGCTGAGTGGCCTTGGGCAAGCCACTGAGCCTCAGTTCCTCTAACTGTGAAAGGGGCTGATAGCAGAAGCCCTCTCCTCATGAGCCTGCAAAGCCAAGTGAAGTCACATGGGTAACACCTGGACTGGGACACACATACCTGTGCCTTGTCACACCTGTACCTCAGTCCCTGTGGGGATCATTTCTCTCCAGAATAAGTCTCCTGCACCCCCTAACTGGGCTCCCTTCTGAGGGCAGAGGCTGGGCTCCCCATCCCCTGTTGCTGGACCACACAACCTCCTATCTCTCCTACACAACTCTGACTCCTTTCTCCCCGTGTTAGCCGACCTGTGCCAGGCCCTAGCTGGTCATGTTGGACTCTATTCCATCAGAGAAAACCCAGACCAGTGCCCGAAGAGACTGCCCCTCTCCCCCACTCCGTGCACTTCCTCTCTCCCCACTCCATGCACTGCCCCTCTCCCCTTCTCCATGCACTTCCCCTCTCCCCACTCCGTGCACTGCCCCTCTCCCCCTCTCAGTGCACTGCCCCTCTCCCCTTCTCCATGCACTTCCCCTCTCCCCACTCCGTGCACTGCCCCTCTCCCCTTCTCCATGCACTTCCCCTCTCCCCACTCCGTGCACTGCCCCTCTCCCCCTCTCAGTGCACTGCCCCTCTCCCCTTCTCCATGCACTTCCCCTCTCCCCACTCCATGCACTGCCCCCCTCCCCCTCTCAGTGCACTGCCCATCTCCCCTTCTCCATGCACTTCCCCTCTCCGCACTCCGTGCACTGCCCCCTCCCCCTCTCAGTGCACTGCCCCTCTCCCCCTCTCAGTGCACTTCCCCTCTCCCCCTCTCAGTGCACTGCCCCTCTCCCCTTCTCCATGCACTTCCCCTCTCCCCACTCCGTGCACTGCCCCTCTCCCCCTCTCAGTGCACCGCCTCTCTCCCGGTCTCGGTACTCTCCCCCTCCATGCACCGTCCCTCTCCCCCTCTCCAGGCACTGCCGGTGCTGGGAGGCTGCGGCCAAGTGCACCAGCCAAGGGGCCGGCCGGCCCTGCACCTCTGGGTTGGCCGCAGCTGAACTCCGTCCTGTTTTCCACAAGGTCCCTGGGCTGGAGACGAGAAGCATCCCTCCGGAAGGTCCCGCGAGAGAAACAACTTCCCCACCCCTCGCCCCATCCCGACCCAGACAGTCTGGCTGGTACAGAAAAGATGCGAAAGGACGGCGGAGGGGTCCACTTCTGCATCCCTCACCCGCCTCAGGTTCCGCCACCCGGAGTCCCCGTCCGGCTTATTCCCCAAAACCACTTTCAGTTTGGGAGGCTGGGCTCGGAGCACGGGAAGCGGGCGGCGGCGCGGCCAGGTCTGCGCGGCTGGACCCGAGCCCGCCCGGAGCTGCGGCAGCACCGCGTCCCTCGCGTTGGGGCGCCCGGGATCGCGGGGGTGGCTGCAGGGGCGCGGGCGGGGAGGAGCGGCCGGCGGGGCGACAGCGCCCGGGGCCTGCGGTGCCAACGCCTCCCGCACAAGCCCCCCCACCCCCAGGCCCCTCGACTCCGGGCGCGCGCTCCTGTCTGGTTCGGCCGGTTCCCTGGCGCGCTGTGCTGCCCCGCGGGACACCCAGCAGCCGGCCGGGCCCGTGGGGACGGGACGGGGACGGGGACGGGGACGGGGACGGGGCGGGGCGGGGGGAGGGTCTCGCTGCGGGACGGAGCGCGCGGAGTTGGCCCCGCAGCGGGGCGCGGAGCTGGGCTCCGAGGGGCCGCGAGGAACGAGCGCTGCTCGCCGGGGCGGGCGGGGGTCGGGGGTCGGGGGTCGGGGGCCCGGGGCGGGGCGCGCGGGGCGCGCGGGTACCTTGGCCGCAGGCGCCGCGCTGCAGGACGATGACGGGCGGCTGGTGCAGCCTCTCGGCGCGGCGGCTGGCGGCGCGCAGCTGGCACAGGTTGGCGTAGGTGTTGGCGTCGCTGCCGCACACCGGCTCGCCGCTGGCGCACACGCAGACGCCGGCCTGCGCGCGCCGCCGCACCGTGGCCGAGGCGGGCACCCCGAAGGGCACCACGCACTGCAGCCCCTCGCCGCACGGGCCCTCCTGCAGGCCGCACGCCGCCCCCTCGGGCGCGCCGCACACCTCGCAGCAGCCGCACGCGTCGCGGACGCGGCCGCCCTCGCAGGGTCCCGGCGGCGGGAGGCAGCGCGCGGGCTCGCAGCGCTCCGGGCACCCTGCGGCGGCCGAGCGCCCGGCCCGGGACGGCTGCGCGGGGGCGGGGGCGGGCGCCGCGAGGAGCAGCAGCGGCAGCAGCAGCAGCGGCGGCGGGACGCCCGGGGCGCGCGGGGGCTGCATGGCGGCTCCGACGGCGGCGGCGGGCGGGCTGGCGAGGACCGGAGAGCGGCGCCGGGCGGAGCGCGGGAGGGCGGCGGGGCGGCTGTGAGTGCGCGCGGCCGCGCGGCCCAGCCCATTGGCCTCGCGGCGGTGACGACCGCCCTGGGGACGGGCGCGGGGGGGCCGGATGGCGGGCGGGGCGGGCGGCCGAGCGGGGACCGCCCGCGGCGGGGGCAGGGCGGGGCGGGCGGGGCGGGCGGGGCGGGGTCCGCCCTCCCGGGTACGCGCCCCTGCGCGCCGCTCGCGAGCCTCAAGCTTAAAGCGCTCTGCCAAGGGGAACCTGCCGCGGCCCCGAGGAAGTCCCCCCGCGGGAGCCGGGGAGCCGGGGAGCCGCCGGGGCCGCGGGGGGGCGGGGGGGGCGGGGCGGCCCCGGGGCTCTGGCCACGCGCTCGGGAGGAGGCGGTCGCGCCCCTCCCTGCCCCGACCCCCGTGCCCGGCACGCGCGACCGTGGCCACGGCGGGAAGCCAGCGCCCCGACCCACGGTTACGTGAGAAAGCAGAGAGAAGTAACTAGAATATAATCATTTACGGTCGATTCCCTTAGAAAGGTGCTACCGGTGCGCCGCGTGCTTGTACACGCGCGGATTCGCCCCGGAGCCGGGGGCGGGGGCCCGGGGAGGCCCGGGGAGGCCCGGGTGAGAGGGGGGCTCGGCGCCGCCTCGGTTTTGCACCACGTGCATCATCACCCGAAAACGTTGTTATTAAATAAAAGAGCTCTTCTTTGATGTTCCGCCTGAGAGCCCTCGGTGCATCCTTTCGGACACCTGCAAGTCGAGGCATCACCTGGAGGGGCCGGGGCGACTCCGGAGGTGGATCCTGGGGCCCTGGTGGCGCCAGGCCCCCGGGGCGGCGGCCTCTGGGCCAATGCGGAGCGGAGGGACGAAGCTTAGGCGTGAGGACCCGGGAGGAGGCGGGTTCGCACTCGCCCTGCCCAGGCAGAGACGCCCCAGGGCGGGTGCGCGGGGTGGAGTAGGTGTGAGAGGGTGCGCAGGACGCTTAGGGATTTTTGCACCATTTTTTTTTTTTTTTTTTTTTTTTTGTTATTTGGGTGGTTCTCTTGCGCGCACGATATTTTTCCAATAAAAATAGTTTTGAGAAGTAGGATCCAAATATTTATAACCGCCCTTGCCCAAAGCACCTCCCAAATGAGAGCCAAGCAGGCGTCCAGGGTCCAGAGGGGCGCCTGGGACCAGGAGTTGGGAAACAGGAGGTTGGGCAGTGCGGAGCTTGAGAGAGATGTTAGGGAAGTATTTTCCTAAAGACGGAACCTCATCCTTGTGGAAAGAGAGACCTTGACCCAGAAGCCAATCAACCCTGGGCACCGGAGAAGGTGCAGCTCCGCGGATGGGGCGCTGAGTGGCTGGCTAGCTGTGATTACCCCGAAAGGGGGGTGCGTACGGGTGAGGGAAATAATGAACAAAGTTGATCAGCCAATAGGCCACCCTCTGTAGTCCAGCGAGCCGTAAATTAAGGCGGCCTGCGATCATGAATAAATTGGCGAAAACTTCTTTTTGTCCAATACTCTTGTTTTACAGATGAGAAAACTGAGGCCTAGAAAGAAGTGACTCCCCCAGGGTCACACTACATACAAGTTAAGCCAGACCCCATCCTCTACCCTCCAGCCAAGCCGCTGGAGTGAAACAGATTAAAAGTAAAACTGCGATGCTGGGTGCGGCTCCTGGCATCTTCCCTAACAGAGGACAAGTCCCTGATGGTTCCACTGAGTCCTGTCCCCTCCCCCTCATTCCATTCTCCACCCTATCTCCCCACCACACACACTTGACTCTCCCCCTGCTGAATAACTTGCATTTTCTGGAACCTACCTTCTCCTGCCTAAAACCTTTATGCCTTTGCTCGTGCTCTTCCCTCCTCCCAAAATGCCCCTCTTCCTCTCCAGGGTGAGTCAGTGGGACACTGTGAAGCTGCCAGAGCCAGGCCCTCTGATGGGTTTGGGAGTCAAAAGTCCCACTCCTGGCCTTTCATTCTGTGACTTTTGATAAGTTGTTTAAGAACCTCGGGGTTGTTACCTTCCCCAGGAACATCTGGTGACTGTGCATCTAGTGACTAACCAAGGGTGTTTGTGGCCACAAAACTACTCCTGCGTTGGTTCACAACCTGGAAGAGATGTTCGCAAATGCAACAATCAGGACATTCAAGCCACGGAGGCCCTGTGGCCTTTCTACCAGGGAAGGAAGATGGCACCACCCTGCCGCTGGAACCCATGCCGGTGGTGGCATCAAGGAGTCAGCAGAGGGAGGAATGGAAAACTGAGCCATACCCGAGGAGCAGAATTCAGGACACCCAAGGTTTTAGAAAGACCTCCATCACATCACATCATCTCCCAGGTGTGACTGCCATTCACCCTCCTGCTCTTATGTTAACAGTCTGCTGCCCCCCCCCCCCCGCCAAGACCTTAGATTCAGAGAAAGTAAAGTCCCCCCCGGAAGGACTAAGGAGATCCTGAACAGTCCACTCGGGAGGGTGTTGTGTGTATGTGTGCCTGCGTGTGTCCATGTATAAGAGGACACAGAATAATTCAATTGAAACCTGGCATCGAGAGCCCATCATTGATCGCTCATGCCTTAATCCTAGCATTTCCATTTCTAGAAGTAACGCTTTAGGTCTGAAAAAGTTACTCCTTCTTTTATTCCTTCCCCCTCCGATGCCATTTTTAAAGACAGTTTCTTACAAGATGCATTTTTTGGATACAACGTGAAAACTCATTTCTCGCCGGGTCTTGGCACAGATTCCTAGAGAAGATTTTTCCAGAGCAAAGGGGATAGTTCCGAAGCCACAAGGGTGAGTTCCCTGCCGTTTTCTCTGCAGCCCAAATTTGCTGCATTTGAGCTTTAAGTCTGGACAAAGTCAAGCCTGTTCATGAATAATAAATGACAAAACGCCGTGGCTGACAAAGCTTCCATTAGGAAATGAGGTTTCTGAACCTGCACAGAGAAACCACGTCTTGCTGTCCCCAAAGAGAAAGATCTTCCACTTGGGGCCTCTGTACTCCCGAAAGTCTGAGCCACCCAGAATGGCTGGAGCCTCACATTGCCTTTCCTAATCCACAGGACTTACAACCTAAGGAGCTAGAGTCATAATTCTGATTCTTGCTACAATCTTATAGTTGCCCTATTTGGGAATGTTCAGGGGCTCACAATCCCAGTAAATGGAAGTCCAGACTTCTTCACCTGACATCCAGAGTGCTCCATGATGTCACCCAAACTGCCCTTCAGGCCAGATTGTCCTCTGCTTACAGGGTGGCAGACATGCCCCAGGTCCCCTTAGTATCCATTCCCACCCCCTCCACAGTGACAGAACCGTGGCCAGGGACAGGCTGCCCAGGTAAAAGGCGGCTCCTGAGCCAGTTTTGATTCCCCTCCCTCAGAGAACTGGGCACACTCCCATTACTCCCATCGGCAAGTCATGACCTCCGTTGACAAAAGGCACACCCTGCTCCTGTGTCTCTGAAGACGTCACCATATGGGTTCAGTTTGGTTTAGTTCAAGAGAAACTTCTTGAGCATCGGCCATATGCTGGACACTCCGCCGGACACTGAGATGAGGCATTAAATAACAGAGCCCAAAGTCTAGAATTTTCTGCAATGATGGAAACGGTCTCTACGTCTCCAAGACAGTCACCGTTAACTACGTGTCCCTAACTATTGAGCATTAGATATGTGGCAGATGCAGCTAAGAAATGGAATTTTTACTTGAATTTCATTTTAATTCATTTTAAGCGTAACCTCATGAGTGCACCCCATTAGCTGTATGGAACTAGTGCCTATCACACTGGAGAGAGGGATAAGAAAACAAGTGCAGGGTGACCAGAGGGAACTCCATGGGAGGGAAGAACTGGGATTTTTAGAGATGCCAACTGAGCTGCATTCTGGAGGGCTGGGGAGGAAGTCACCAGGGGACAGTACCCGGCAGCAGGCAGGTGGGGTCCCCTGATGAGGAGCTCCGCCGGGCTCCGGAGGACATGTGTTTTGGTGGAATCACCTTGCTGCAGCATGGATTTGGCAACAGACGTTTTTAACTATAGATACGTTATTAGATTTCAGGTTAAGAAGCACTTTGAATTAAATTGAAGCTGCAGTTCATGTAATCTAATAGGATAAGTGAAGATATTCCAATAGCTTTGTAACAAATTATTAATTCATTTCCGCATGGCAGAAAATGGAGAGGCAAATGGGGAGTATGTTCAAAATAACTTGGGGGAACTTCAGAGGCACTCTGGAAACATTAGCATTTCTAATATCAAATCACAAAACGTTCATGTGCTTTCATTAAAGGGGGACCCGTGAGAACCAATCCTGGCCTGGCTTCTGTTCCAGGTTTCCTTGTCAAGCCTTCAAGATCTATAATTCAGATCTTTCATTAATTTTGACCAACCTATCCCCTAAATCAGTTGCAGAAGACCAACAGTCTGTGTTTGCATTAATCGGCTCTTTCCAACATATTTGCTCTAGAAAATTAAAAGCGCATGCCATATGACCAAATGTTTCCACTCTCCTTGACCAACAATCAGACAGGCACAAGTTCAAATAGAACCACAGGCAGTTACCAACGTGTCATGAATGACAGCTTGTCAATTTGCTGTCACTCTGGAGCAGCATAAAAGCTGAACAAGGTCACGTATAGAACATGCTGCCTTCTAGGCAAGAAGGTTTGAGTTTGGGTCAAAGAAATTATAAGCCAGAGCTTTAAATGTGCTTGTAAAAAGAAATGTTAGCAAATGAGGGAGAATGTTCAGCCTTTGAGTCATTTCATCATCTAGTTATATAGGCACAAAAATACATATAAAAGGCCAAAGTTCTATAAGTAAGAAAAAGCATTTACTGAGTTTGTTTATCAGGACAATCTCAGAGGTGCTTCGTGTCAACATTTTAAGCCAACTTGACCTAGAAGGCCCAGATTCTTTCTCTACAGACTTGCATTGTTATTTTCTCACACGTACAGCCAAAGGTTTTTTTTTTTTTTTTTTTTTTTTTTTTTTTTTGTCCCTATACTAATAGGAGCATGAGAAATGAGAAAGTGTGAGAAGATAAGGATGGTGTCCCTTTCCTAATGGCTACTCTAGAAGCCTTGGCCAGAGGTCACTGAGGGCCGAGGTCTCTGCTCCCATCAGTGTAACCCCAAACCCAGCTCAGCAGCTGGAGGCCCCCCCAGTTGGCCTCCTATGGGCTCTGAGTGTCCTCCACCCATCCATGTTCTCCCACCCGATGCAACTTGCTGTTTCCTTTGTCCGGCACATACTAAGTGCGCTAAAAACCTTTGTTCCTGACCTACTAGCTATAGAGAATATCTACGTTGAATTACTTGAACCAGTAAAGGGCTGAATTCACCCTGATTCTAGCTGTGAGGTGGTTCTCAGACCTGAGCGTGCATCAGAAGCACCTAGAGGGCTGCCTGAAGTGTAGGTACCGCAGATACCGGAGCTCCACCCCGAGTTTCTGATTCAGTAGGTCTGGAGCGGGGCCTGAGGATTTGCATTTCTAATAAGTTTCAGGGGACATTGATGCTGTTGGCTTGGAGACCCCACTTGGAGTAACAGTCTCTGTCCTCCTCCTGTCCCTTGTCTGCCTCCTACTCCTGCTCGGCTGGCACATCTGCGTACACACACGCTGGATGGTATCATGGGGAGAGGCGTTCATCCAGAGGGACAGATAACCAGCCTCAGAGGGGTTTCTGCAGTGAGACCCCGAGCAAGTCTTATGAGTAGGAGTTCGAGGCCACTGGGTGGGGAAGGGCAGAACCGAGACAACCAGTGTGCCCATTTATTGAATGTGGAGGAACTGTGGCTTCACTTAGTGGTCTTGTTTGTTCATTTGTTTGTTGGTTGGTTTGTTTTTAAAGATTGTGTTTATTTATTCATGAGAGACAGAGAGAGAGAGAGAGAGAGAGAGGCAGAGACACAGGCAGAGGGAGAAGCAGGCTCCACGCAGGGAGCCCGATGGGGACTCGATCCGAGTTCTCCAGGATCACGCCCCAGGCCGAAGGCAGGCGCTAAACTACTGAGCCACCCAGGATCCCCACATTTGTTTGTTTTAAAGATTTTATTTACTTATCTGAGACACACAGAGAGAGAGATCACAAGCAGGGGTGGGGAGGGGCAGAGGGAGAGGGAGAAGCAGACTCCCCGCTAAGCAGGGAGCCCGATGGGGACTCGATCCCAGGACTCCGGGATCAGGACCTGAGCCGAAGGCAGACGTTTTACCGACTAGACCCCCCCAGGCTCCCTCATCTGGCAGTTTTAGTCAGGAAAGGGAAGCAGTCAGATTTGTGGGTTGGAAAGACCACCAGGACCAGGGTGAGAACTGGTGTGAAGGAGGGGGAGTGTGGGCAGGGTCTAGCAGCTGGCACCATGGAGTTCAACAAAGAAACAGTTGCCCCTCTGCCTCTAAGCAGCTCCTCACCTTCCCACCCGGCATCCAGCACAGACTCTCCAAGGGCAGGCGTGAAGGGCACGCGTCCCACTAAACAGAACAGATGGGAGCCCTGCCCTCCCCACCCTGCCCTCTGCTGTAGTCAGTGCAGGACAGAGGATGTGCCTCCCGCCAGGATGGGGGGGCCTGATACAATGACAAACGTCCTGTCCCCCTGCCAAGCCAATAGCCCATCTGGTTCAGCTCCAGGAGAGGCATCTTTTCCTAAATTATACAAAGATGCCTCAGGGGCCGGGCACCCTGAAAACTCTGCCCTAAATTGTTGGTGACCTTGGGGAGGGCATTCTCCTTTCTAGAGTTCTACGGGAGGAGGGGACAGAGACCCCTGGTGTCCATTAGAACCCTCCGTGGCACTTTTTCAAAATACTGACATCCTGGGGCACCGGGTGGCTTAGTGGTTGAGTGTCTGCCTTTGGCTCAGGTTGTGGTCCTGGGGTCCTGGGTTTGAGTCCCGCATCGGGTTTCCTGCAGGGAGCCGGCTTCTCCCTCTGCCTGTGTCTCTGTCTCTCTCTCTCTGTGTCTCTCATGAACAAATAAAATCTTTAAGAAAAAATGCTGACATCCTGGAATTTGGCAAACTCTGATTAAATTTAATAAATAATAGTAGTGAATCGGTGTTGATTTTCTGATTTTGATTACTTTAGTTGCATAAAAGGAAGTTTTATTTTTGTTTTTTAAAGAAAATACACCCAGGAGCATTTAGAGGTAAAGGGCCTTCACACGTGTAACTCACTGTCAAATGTTTCCAAGGTGGAGAATGAGCAAGTGTGGCTGACAGGTGGGGAAGCCGAGGGTCAGGGTAAGTGAGTTTTATACTATTTTTACAACTTTTCTCTCAGCCATAAATTATTTCAAAATAAAGAACTTTTTTGAAAATACCCCAGACCAGTTGAATCAAAAACTCTAGAGGCACCAAGAAGTACATGAAAAGATGTTCAATATCATTAGTCATCAACAAACCGAATCTTCACTGTGGGAGCAGTGAGGTTTTGATCCACACCCCCTCGGTCGCTTGTATAAAAAGTCAGGTGGGGGGATGGGGTGACTGGGTGACAGGCATGAAGGGGGGCCTGGGATGGAATGAGCACTGGGGGGGTCGTAGGCAGCTGATGAATCACCAAACTCTACCTCTGAAACTAGTAACACACTATATGTTAAGTAATTGATTTTAAATCAAATAAAAAATTTTTAAAGTACCATGATAACAGGAGATGGCAAAAATGTCGAGAAATGGGAGCCCTCCTATCCTGCTGATGGGGATGGCAAACCGTGCAGCCACTTTGAAAACCAGTCTGGCTGTTCCTCAGATAATCAGAGTCACCGTGGGACCCGGCACTTGGCTCCTAGGTGTCCACCCAAGACAAACAGAAGCGCGTGTCCACGGAGGAACTTGCACATGAATGTTCATGGCAGCAGTATCCGTCATGGCCAAAAGGTGGAGGAAATAACCCAAATGTCCAGTCCATGTGCCATATCCATGCGATGAAATATGGCTCAGCCACAAAAAAGAATGAAATATTGAAACCTGATACACAAAATCGATGAACCTGCAGACTTGACACTGAATGGAAGAAGCCAGTCACAAAAGGCCACCTGTTGCATGATTCCCTTCATATGAAATGCCCACCGCAGGGAAACCCACAGAGATAGAAAATAGGTTAGTGGTTGTTTAGGGCTGCGGAGAGGCTGGTGGGCTGGGGAGGTAATAGCTCAAGGGTAGGGCGTTCCTTCGGAGGTGATTGAAATGCTTTAAGAGTTGTGGGGATGGTTGCACATCTGTGAATATACTAAAAGCCACTGAACTGTACCCTCGTAAATGGTGAATTGTATGGTATTTGAATTATATCTCAATAGAACTGTTTTTAAAACTCCTCTAGGGTGTGATTGAGCATCCCCGATGACCAGTTTTCAGAGCCCACCCCCCCACCCACCCCCACCCCAGAGACTCCAGTGAGCCAGCAATCAGGCTCCGAACCGCAGACAGGCCATTTCTACGTGTTGACACTATGTGCATACATGTTTAAACCATCTTGTTATTCCACGGCCAGGGTAACGTCCTTAGACATCCAAAATTCCGTGACTCTGGGAATTCTATTTGTCTAATGCACAGCCTGTATTTTAATCAGCCAGTCTGTGTTCGGATGGGCCACCGCATTGCCCTCCCCCCGGCAGGCCGGGAGCCGTCTGGAACCGGGAGCCCGACCCGCACGTTGTGCCAGATGGTGCTAGTCACGCTGGTCGCAGGTTGTTGAGTTAGATGCTTGCAGCAGAGGCCAGGTACAGCACTGAAGTAATATGTTTTATCTTGGTTTCCATTTACTTTCCTCCCTTAAATTGATTCTTTTCTTTCTTTTTTTTTTTTTTTTTCTTTTTTGGTAGCTCTTAATCCCCTTCACCCATTTCGCCTGCACTTGGTTCTATTTCTGATGTGTCCTCCAGCCGTCAGCTGTCGGCTCCTGGATGGCGTGGCACCAGCAGGGCACTATCCCCGATGAATCATGGCCGAGGTACTTTTCCACTGGTCCCTCTGCATCCTTTCTTAAAGCCCTGTCACCTCGCGTGGTGGAGGCTTGCGTCCCTCTTTCCTAATGGACTCTACTACTTGGAGGCAGTTTCCGGGAGCTCAAGCCTCACCCAGTGCCTGGCACCCGGTCATTAAATTATGTCACTACTGCTTGGGCACCTGGGTGGCTCAGTGGTTGAGCATCTGCCTTCAGCTCGGGTCCTGGGGTCCTGGGGTCGAGTCTCACATCAGACTCCCCACAAGGAGCCTGCTTCTCCCTCTGGTCTGTGTCTCTGCCTCTGTGTGTGTGTGTCTCTCATGAATAAATAAAAATAAATAAATAAATAAATAAATAAATAAATAAATAAATAAATCACTTCACTACTCCTTAAAAAAGAAGAGTAACCACTTTAGAAATCGGGCCCGAAAAACGCCCCGGCCTTCCTGTCACAAAGACCTGCAGCTTGTGAGAGGGGAGGGAGAAATAAGCTGATCCCTCAACTGCAGAAAGACCAAGCCCAACCACTGTGCCCATTCAAAGGGGATTCAGGAAATCCTCACTAATGGCCCAACTTCCCTGGTTTGAGATTCCAGAGGAAGCACAGTAAGGACCCCAGGGGAATGCTAGCTCATGAGGCAAGAAATGCAGGATATAAACCCCTGCCTGCTGTTTGCTCCTGATTGTTAAGAAACTGATCATGGGCCTCAAACACGGGCAGAACAAAGCCCGAGGTTAATTCTGGGTGGACGGGTGAAGGGTGATAGATGATGTTTTCTGTACTAACCGGGAACACTGGGGGAGTGAGACAATTAGAGGTGAAGGAAGAGAAGGTAAGAAAGCCAAGCCTTTTCCATCAGTGGGAGCCAAGCTCCTGGCCATGCTCTCCCTGCAGCAGGGGCTCCCCGTCTGAGGACCCCCCAACACTGGAATGTACTCCTACCTGTGGTCACTCCTTGTCCCCCAGGCCTCAAGCCCAGCCTGTCCCACCGCTGAGCTCAGCATCTGCTCCTGATCCTTCGTAGCCTCCACCCATGACTGTCTTCTACGTACCCCGCGCGTGCTTAAGTGTACACCAAGTGCTTAGCACTGAATGAATCCAAAAAAGTTATGGATTGTTCCAAATCTGTATTTTCTGATACTTTAAAAGGAGGATGCTTTTCCGTGTTTTTTCATCTACCGAGATGTTCATACATCTTTCTGAAGTCTTCTGCAAAAGTCTGTCGGTCTCTGGACATGGCTTATTCACTCACTTCTTATTTCCCTGTTTCCATGTCCCCATCCCTAGTGGCCGGCACCCTGCTCCCCGGCACAAGGCAATAGCTGTGTGAATGCTAGAGAGGTGGCGACTCCCAGGATCCTACTTTAAAGATGGTGTTCAGATGTCACAACATAATTCTTAAATAATCAGGACAGTTCAGTACTTGCATATGGATAAACAGAGGTCACTGAAATAGGTGGGAGCCCAAATCAGACTCAGAAGTCAAGCAGTAACCTGATTTCGCACAGGTATAATTACAATTAAGTAGGGTCTTTTCAATAAATGGCACTGAGTCAATTAGCTATTCAGATGGGGGGGGGAAGAATACAGGTCCCATATCAAACATAAAAATTCATTCAAAGCAGATCATAGACCTAAGTTTGAAAATTAAAAACAATGCAGAGTTCAGGAGAAAGGATCCAGATAGGAAAATATCTTCATGATCCTGGGGTGGCAGAGATTTCATAAACAGGACACAGAAATCACTATTTAAAAAATCAATAAATATGACGTAATTAAAATGAAGAATTTCTGTTCATCAAAAATGGAAAATCATCAACTGGGAAAAGATAGTTACAATGCCTGCCTCTAAACAAGGACTCATATTCAGAATACACAACTCAACAAAAAGAAAAACACAAATAGAAAAAAAAAATCCGAGCCGGAAACTTCACAAAGGAAGATCTACAAATGGCCAACGATGTCAGGAAAACAGTGATTAAAACAATGACACACACCCACAAGAATGGCTAAAATTTAAAAATCTAACAATCCCAATGCAGGCAAAATTCTAGGGCCACCTCCAAGCTTCCCTCCGTCTGGTACACATGCCCTGTAAAAATCCCCTCCCCTTGACTGTGGATAGGATGCCGTGATTAGATTGTATTAAATGCCAAAGACAGGGTTTTTGCAGAAATAATTAAGGTCTCTAATCAGTAATTTAAGCAATCATGAGTTCTACAGCTGCGTGGAAATGAATTTGGTCAACATGTGAGCTTAGAGGAAGACCACAACCTCCCCTGCCCCCCACTTCCTATCTACAGATCATCCACACCAGACAGTCCCTGGGGCAGGGACTAGAGTGTCAGCAACTTGGGGACAGGTGTCTCTCTCACTGCTCTATCCTGGCATTTCCTGCAGAATGAGGAGGTACATAGCAAGAGCTCAGCATATTTTAAACTAATTTATTGAGACTTGAAGGGTTGGTTGTGTGTGTCCAGCTCAAGTGAAATACGGGATTTTTAAAATTTTAATGTTTTTGTATATCCTCATCTGAATTTAAAAAACAATCCTTGGGATCCCTGGGTGGCGCAGCGGTTTGGCGCCTGCCTTTGGCCCAGGGCGCGATCCTGGAGACCCGGGATCGAATCCCACATCGGGCTCCAGATGCATGGAGCCTGCTTCTCCCTCTGCCTGTGTCTCTGCCTCTCCCTCTCTCTCTCTGTGATTATCATTAATAAAAAATAAAAAAAAACAATCCTTTTTTCTAAAGATATTTTGCAATTTTCTGGTACCTCTCAACGGAGTAGATTCAAATATTCATTGTCCTCCCTATAGGAGGATTGTAGTCGGTTTAACCATATAAAATTGCTGATGTTTGGTCATTTTTGACTTAATAAAATGACATTCTTACATGGTTCGACCTCATACTTCCCTGTCCTTTCGACATCAGGCTTGACCATGTCATTTATTCTGGCCAGTGAAATGTGAGCTTGAAAGGCACGTGTCACTTGAGTTTTAGGAGTGGTTACACGGCTAGCAAGCATAACTTTTCCCTCTTCCAAGGCCACCATTTTCCAGATAGAGGTTGCTCAATTCACTTGGGCCCCAGGGTAAAAAGGAAAAGCAGAGCTACAGGCAAGGCATGATGGACAGCACAACTGATCAATAAACCTGTATGGTTATAAACCTCTGAGATTTTTGTTACTGTCACAGAACCCAGGGTACTCTGTCACATGGTCTTCAGTCTGCCCTGTAATTGTGGTAACTTCTCTGTGTCTCCCTCACCTATTTCTTACACTCCAGAGTTCAGCAAAATTTCTTGACCATAAGAAGCCCTTGGAAAATGATTGAATTTAATCAAGCACAGTATTTCTTCTGCTGGGAAGAAAAGCTGGCTGAGCACAACCAAAGACATTTTGTAACATTTATTAATGTCTGTTCTACCTTCAAGCCTAAGGACAAGAATCAGTCATGAGCCAAGCTCTATTATGTCAGCAAAAATCCCAGAACAATTAAGGCTCCTTTAAGGCTGATAGGGAAATTTTCCAGAAGCCGAATGAAATCCAGTTGTCAGCATGCGCCTGCTAGCTCTTCCTCCTGGGGACTCACCCCTTTTCTCTACGTGGAGCGATGAGATGCCTCCTGTAGCACTGACGTCAAACCCAAGGCAGGAGGAAGGTGGAAGCCAGGACTAGACCATGGGATATAGCTGTTGTTTTAAGAACAATGGGAAAGTATCAAAGGTTTTTACCCAATAAGTAAACAAACTGGTATTTTAAACGTTGTGAGACTAGATTGTAGGGAAACAGTAGGAACAGGGATGGAATAGAAATTTCCTTAGAAATCATAAATTAGGGGTACCTGGATGGCTCAGTCAGTGGAGCGTGTGGCTCTTGATTTCAGCATTGTGATTTTGAGACCCCATGCTGGGTGCAGAGATTACATAAATCTTTTAAAAAATGCAATAAACATTTAAAAAATAAAAATAAAGAAATCATAAATTAGTAATATTGACAAAGCAAAAACAGGTAAACTAGTATCTAAGGAGAAAAAGAAATATTTTTCAAAACAAATAAAAATCACTTCTGAAAAAGATTCTTGAGGCCAACAGGTCTCATGGTTGAGTTCCTTGAAACTTTAAATGAACAGTTTTATGTTCTTTAAACCAAGAGAAAACATGGGAAAAAAAGATGACAAACTTCCCAATTCACTTTACAAAGCGGGCATATGCTGAAATTAAAACATAAAAGAGAACATTCCTTTGCCCCCCAAAATATGTAAGTCAATATTATTTGTGGGTACAGGTATGGAGCTACTAAACATAAACAAATCAATCTGCTTTGTATTAAAGAATGGAATAAGAATGAAAGAATGCTATGTTATTCCGAATTGTATTTTTTTTAAAGATTGATTGATTTTTGAGAGAGAATGAGCAGGGGGAGAGGGAGGGGAAGAGGGAGAAGCAGACTCCCAGTGAGCAGGGAGCCCTGTGTGGGACTCAGTCCCAGGACCCTGGGATCATGACCTGAGCTGAAAGCAGATGCTTAACCTATTGAGCCACCCAGATACCCCAGAATTGTATTAATATAATTTTTGTGTGTCATCCCCAAACCCAAAAAGTATCTAATGAAATTCCATATCATTCTTGAGGTTTGTTGTTGTTGTTGTGTTTTGGTTTGTTTTGGTTTTAAAAATACAGAACTTCTTTAACATGATAAAGAATATCAGGGCACCTGGGTTGTTCAGTTGGTTAAGCAGCCAACTCTTGATTCCGGTTCAGATCATAATCTCAGGGTGGTAAGATGGAGCTCCGTGTCAGGCTCGTACAGATGAAACCTGCTTGAGATTCTCTCCTTCTCCTGCCCCTCCCTGCTCATGCGCTCTCTCTCTCTCTCTCTCAAAAATAAATAAAATAGAATAAAATAAAATAAAATAATAAAATAAAATAAATAATAAAATAAATAATAAAATAAAATAAAATAAAATAAAATAAAATAAAATAAAATAAAATAAAATAAAATAAAATAAAATAAAATAAAATAAATAAAATAGCAGCCCGGGGAGCTCAGCAGTTTAGCGCCACCTTCAGCCCAGGGCATGATCCTGGAGTTCCGGGATCAAGTCCCATGTTGGGCTCCCTGCATGGACCCTGCTTCTCTTCTGCCTGTGTCTCTGCCTCTCTCTCTCTCTCTCTCTCTCATTCATAAATAAATAAGTAAATCTTTAAAATAAAATAAAATACCTCAACAGCCAGCATCATATATAATAATAAAGTACCAGAGACAACCCTATTACTATCTGGACTAAAGCAAAGGTGCCAAGCACCAGAAGTTCAGGCCCATTCAATATCAACAACCAGTTCTCTAGGGGAGAAAAAAAGTTTATTATGAATTTAACTGATATGAGAGGTATGTAGCATATGATTTACCAATTCTAATAAAATATACAATAGTCTTTATTGTGAATTCCATAGAGACAACTGATTTTCACAGAACTCTTTTTTTTTTTTTTTTTTTTTTAGGATCTTATTGATTTATTTGAGAGACAGAATGAGCCAGAGAGAGAGAGCACATGAGCAGAGGCAGAGGCAGAGGGAGAAGCAGGCTCTCCACTGAGCAGGAAGCCCAATGCAGGGAGATCCCAGGACCCCAGGATCCTGACCTGAGCTGAAGGCAGACGCTGAACCGACTGAGCCACCCGGGTGCCCCTCACAGAATGCTTTCTTAATTATAGACAGGGAATTAGCAAACTTAGCTTCCAGGCCAAAGCAATCCATCTCCTGTTTTTGTACAGCCTGCAAACTAAGAATGGTTTTTACATCTTTGAATGGCTGAAAAAAATTCAAAAGAATGGTATTTCGTGACACAAGAAAATTCATGAAATTCAAATTGCAATATCCACAAATAAAAGTTATTGGAATACCTTACTCACTTTTGTATCATCCATGGCTGTTTTCTCCCTGCAATTGCAGAATTAGTAGTTTCAGCAGAGGCCCATGGCCTGCAAAACTGAAAACATCTACTATCTTGCCCTTTACAAAAAGAGGTGCCAACCCCTCGTCTAGACGATCAACAGGAGAATAAATCAAGCCCTAATTTGTAGCATTTGCCAACTTCCAGAGTAAACAGTCCCACTGTGGCCAGCGACCAATGTGGCGTTACTGAATTTGGAGCTGGGAGGAGAACCACAGGGCACAGGATTGTGTAGTATTTCCGCCTTCCAGGTACAGTACATATAAATAACTGGAAGAGCACAGATGATAATAATAATGTGCAGTAAAATAACTAGGACATGATGATTTGTATTTATTATCTTTCTTCCTAATGTAACATATTTAACTGTAAATTTAGTGTAATCTTAATAATGGCTGTGTATGGAAACAACAGGTGTTGGCGAGGATGCAGAGAAAGAGAACACTCTTTACATAGTTTGGCTATCGTGGACATTGCTTCTATAAACATCTGGGGGCAGGTGCCCAACACTGTTGGGGCGATGCAAACTGCTACAGCCACTCTGTAAACCAGTATGGAGGTTCCTCAAAAATTTAAAAATAAAACTACCCCATGACCCACCAATCGTACTACTAGTTATTTATCCAAAGGATACAAACATAGTTATCCAAAGGGGCACCTGCCCCCCGATGTTTATAGCAGCAATGTCCACGATAGCCAAACTATGTAAAGAGTCCAATTGTTTGTTGACAGATGAATGGATAGAGCAGATGTGGTCTATATATACGATGGAATATTACTCAGCCATCCAAAAGAATGAACTCTTGCCATTTGCAACTATGTGGGTGGAACTAGAGGGTATTATGCTAAGTGAAGTCAATCAGAGAAAGACAAATACATATGATTTCACTCATGTGGAATTTAAGAAACAAAACAGATGAACATATGAAAAGGGAGGGGAAAAATAAGATAGGATGAAAATAGAGAGGGAAGCAAACCATAAGAGACCCTTAGCTATAGGAAATGAACTGAGGGTTGCTGGAGGGGGGGGGTAGGTGGGGGTATGGGGTTATTGGGTTATAGGCATTAAATAGGGCACTGGAAGTGATGAGCACTGGGTGTTATATGCAACTGATGAATCACTAAGTTCTACCGCTGAAACTAAAAATAAAAAATGGCTGTAACAACAAGCTTGCAAAATCCTCCAAAGTTCAGCAATGGACTTACCAGCCAGTCCCAGCACTACCGCCTATTTGGAGTGACCAGTGGTATGGCAGAGAGGTCAGCCTTCTGGCCTGTGCCCACACCAGATTCCACAGAAATGGGAAGAACACCCTTCTCCATGCACCCCCCCCCCCTTCCTCCACAGTCCTTCAGGTCACTCCTGACTCCAGAATGCAAGATTTGCTCACAGCCTTCACTGCGTTCAAAGCACCCACCCAAACTCCCTCTGCCTTCATGCACACAGCCTCCTCTGCAAATCCCCCTCTCCCCAGTGGAAACCCTACCGGCAGGATCCCTCATTGGGAGAATCACCTGTGCACAGAGCCACCAAATACAGCCAGGCTCAGCGTTTCATCTCAGGTTTTACAGGAACAAGCACCCTGACAACATCATAAATTCAGTGCAATTACAGGTTTTAAAAAGTAAGATTTTTTGGAACTCGAAAATAAGGATTTGTAGGTTCAAAAACGGAACAGAAAAACCATGTCTTTGATACTAACAGTATTGGAAACTACAATTACTATTAGGGTGTGATATTGGGAGAGAAATCTTCATATCATAGAAAGCTCAGAAATGGACTCTAGTGTAAACAATCGCTGCCTGAATGCCATAGACTGGAAGTCTGGTCCTCCCCAAATTAACGTATTGAACCCAAGACACAAGGTGATGGTACTAGCAGGGGGGGCTTTTGGTGATAGATCATGAGGGCATGACTCTCGTCCTTATGAGAGACTCCTGAGAGCTGCCTGGCCCCCTCCACCATGTGAGGACCCAGTGGGAAGACGATCAATCATCTGGGAACCAGGAAGAGAGCCCTCATCAGACTCCAAAGCCGTCGGTGCCTCCATCGGAGACTTACAGACTCCAGAACTGTGGGAAATAAATTTCTGCTGTTTTCAAGCCACCCAATCTATGATATTCTGTTACAGCAGCCCACACTGGCTGAGACACTGACATAAGTAGTATTTCAAATTGGTGGGAAGCCATCGATTTTTAAAGCCAATATCCTAGAGAAACTGCTGAACTTGTACATTGGTTTTGTTAGGGAGTATATTAGATGTTTAGTTATTACTGGTTGCCAAAATTAATTCCAGATATAATTAACTTAAAAAATTTTTAAAAGACTTTATTTATTTATTCATGAGAGAGACAGAGACACAGGCAGAGGGAGAAGCAGGCTCCATGCAGGGAGCCCAGTGTGGGACTCGATCCCGGAACCCCAGGATCACGCCCTGGGCCAAAGGCAGGTGCTCAACCGCTGAGCCACCCAGGCATCCCTGTAATTAACCTTTAGGAGTAAAAAGTTACAATAAATGTATTGAGGGATACTCTAAGTATATAGGTTAATATGGGGGTGGAAATTTACTTTCCAAGCACGATAGCAAAAGCAAAATCCATAAAGAAAAACAAAAGACGGGGAACCCTGGGTGGCGCAGCGGTTTAGCACCTGCCTTTGGCCCAGGGCGCGATCCTGGAGTCCTGGGATCGAGTCCCACGTCGGGCTCCCTGCATGGAGCCTGCTTCTCCCTCTGCCTGTGTCTCTGCCTCTCCCTCTCTATATGTCTATCATAAATAAATAAAATCTTTAAAAAAATAAGAAAAACAAAAGACATCCATAAACAGAAGGAGCACCTAAATGAAAGACAAGTGACAAACAAGGATATTACCTAAATATATAAGATGAAGAGAGGACAAAAAGTCGTAGTTCATACACAGAGATTTCTTGGAAACGAGAACAATTCCAGCAGCAATAAGAAAAATAGATGAGGACAAACACGGGCGGTGCACAAAAGGGACCAAGAGAAATGGCCAATTAACATTCAGAAAACCTGGGCTTCCCCTTGTTTTCAGAGAAGCATAAATTGACATCATAACAAGATATCCTTTTCTCCCATCAGATGGCCAGAAATGACGGCCCCCAGGACGGTCCCGGATGTGAGGAGCTTCTCACCGACTGGAGCAGAAACGATCGCAGCCTGCCTGGAAGGCCGCTTGGCAGGACTGACGCTGAGCTGCGCACGCCTGTGAGACCCGTGAAGCCGGTGCAGGGTCACGACCCCTGGGGGCAGGGGCGCGGCTTGCAGTGCTGGGAGGGCGGCAAAAAAGTTGGAAACGATCAGAAGGCCCAGTAAAGGAGTAGAGATACACAAGACTGAAGGTTTAAACCTCTAGAGATGGTGGCGCTGATCCAGTTAGTGATATGTGAATGTGTCCGTGGTATTTTGTGACGTGGGGCAAAGGGTCCAAAAAAGCTTGTATCCCCTGATCCCAAACATGGAAACAGGCCTTGGCACGCCCGGGGACGGGCACCAAGGCTCGTCCAGAGCTAAGTGAAGTGTTGGGAGGTCAGGTGCTTTTTGCTTTTATTATTTTATTGTCTGGGGTGTGTCAAATTCAATGTGAAATGGAACGTGCAAGGGTGTGCAAGGGGCCTGTGGCCCGCCAACAGCTGTGAGCAACTGCCGAAGCCACCGTGGGCATGAAGGCCCTTCCCTCCCTCCCAGCGTGTCGAACTCTGCTTCACGGCCCACGTACCCCTCTCTTGGACCCATCTAACCAACAAAGACTTAGGTTTGGGCTGTTTCCACATTCTGATCTCTTCCAAATTTTTAAGTCATTGGTTTTTAAGAGTCACTGTAGGGGAGACAGAAAAGCCAGTCGGCCCAGAGTTTGAGTGCAGAAGCCATTGATTGGATTCCAGTTCCAATGAACTGAGTTGGATGCTGGCATGGGGAGGGAGAGGGAATCGGGTATTTTGGGGTCATCACGGCTTATGCCGTGGGAAAACTGAGGAAGCGATTCCAACACCTCAAGGAGAAAGTCGCAGCTCAGTGGGACCTGAAGGAGGGGTGGGATTGCAAAGCAAAGATGACCAGCACCGTGGCTTCCGCGAGCGGCAGCGAGAACTATGGCAGAGAGGTGGGGAAACCGGGAAACAAAGAAAGGTTCAGTTGAACTGGAACGTGGGGAATACAAGAAGTGCTGTGTGAGAAGGTGGGAGGGCTTTGAGACCAAGGTGTTAAGAAATGAAGAGTTTATTTGTTAAGATTTTATTAGAGAGAGGGAGCATGAGTGAGGGGAGAGGCAGAGGGAGAAGCAGACTCCCCGCTGAGCAAGGAGGCCCACGTGGGGCTCGATCCTAGGACCCCGGGATCATGACCTGAGCTGAAGGCAGATGCCCCGGGACATTAACGGTTTAAACGCTGTTCATGAGAGTGTTTGGCAAACAGGGAACTCAGACTTGTTCTCCAGGGATTGCAGGTGCTTTATGAGAAATTATACATCTCACACTTGAACTTTAATTTTTAAAAGACTCATAAGGGGGCGCTTGGGTGGCACAGCCAGTTAAGCGTCAGACCCTTGATTTTGGTTCAGGCAATGATCTCAGGGTGGTAAGATCGAGCCCCACGTCGGGCTGTGTCGGGCTCTGGGCTGGGCACAGGGACTCACCTAAGATCTCCCCATGCTCATGTACTCTTTCTAAAATAAATCTTTAAAAAAAAAAAGACTCATAAGATTGATTTAGAGGCCTCCTTATGCCTGAATACTACTTCGTTTTGGTGTCCGTGTTTGTGTTTGTAATCACCATGGTGCCAGGTTGAACACAGATGAAATCGCTGTTTGCCATACACAGTCTTCACATTTGTTCCCATATTTTGAGTTGAAGACAAAGTGAGTTCTTGCACTGTATACTTCTCTCACCTCCATGCAAATGGGACACCCGGGTGGCTCAGTGGTTGAGGGTTTGCCTTCAGCTCAGGGTGTGATCCCGGGTCTGGGGATCGAGTCCCACATCGGGCTCCCTGCAGGGGGCCTGCTTCTCCCTCTGCCTGTATTTCTGCCTTTCTGTGTATATCTGTCATGAATAAATAAAATCTTTTAAAAAAAGAAAACTGAGAATGTAGGATTGCCTAGGAATATAATTTCTCAGAACCGATTCTAGATAAGACAGAGAACAGAGTACATCCATTTTCATAGAGGAAATGAGGAAGTCATCAGATAACCCACCCAGAAGACAGTCAGAAGGGACCCTACGGAAAGCACCAACTCTGCAGAGTAATAATCCCAAATCTGTTTTGAGACAGGCTGAAGCAGAGAGGAAAGGACATGAGTGATAACATGAACCAAGACAAGGAACATGATGTATGTCAAAGTCACAAAGGAACACCTGTCACTGGGACCAGTGGACCCTATTTGGAAACAGTGTTTCCACAGGGAACAGATTTTCACATTATGAAGGTACCAGACCCAAACAAAAATGGGCTTTGATGTGGCAACTTTCTAAATCATGCAAGAAAGTTCCCCACATTTCCTATCCACTCATTCCCCACCCCACCCCCACCCCACACATGTGCTGACAAAAACTAGAGTGACAAAAAAAAAAAAAAAAAAACTAGTGACTGGTGCAAGTATCATAGTTTGGGAGGGAGAAAGAGGCAACAAACATTTAAGAGAAGATTGACATTTTAGCATCACTTTGGACGCTTCAAATCTAAAATCAGTATCTGCAAATGTACCATCACGTCACATGGTTTTTACTCCTAAGTACCTTCTTCTCTTCTGGGATCTTTTGGGGGCCTCTCTGGCACAATGCTTCTGTCACTCACTGTGTCACTCACCGGCCACCTCGGTCCCTGCACATGTGGATTTCCATGCCATTGCAGCTTTCATACTTGACTTTATCATACGTCGCACTTTATATTTCTCTCCTCAGGTTCCTTGTAGACAAGACGTCCTCATCATCATCTTAGGTCTCCCGGACACTGAAGACACCGATCTGACCCAAGAGCTTACATTAGGTCAGAAGCTTCCTACCCTACAGGTAATTAGAACCTGTCCCTACAACTATTTCCAACACGATAATTTGACATCCTAAAACAATTTTTACAGCCCTCATTCTGGTGATCTTATTAAATTTATCCATATGTCAGGGCTCACAATCTCTCAGGGAAGTTATGATCAGAATACTTATGTACCATTCTCAAGTGTAAAATTTAAATGTATATATATAGAAATTATTATTTTCAAATTTCTATCATTTGAAATACTATGGTTCTGGGAAATGTTAAAAATAGATTGAATGAAATTTAAACTAAGAAAAAAAAAGCCCCCAAAATAAAAAATTAAAAAATTAAAAAAATTAAAAATAAATTTAAACTCATTCAATAATCTGGAGATAGGATGATATAAACAAATAGTTTTTGAGACTTCTACAAAGGCAGTTAATACCATAATAGTTGAGAGCCCAAACTTTGGTATCAAAAGAATTGGATCTTAAGCCTAATATGACTAAGTTTACTTCCAAACCTGTAAAATGGGACGCGGGTGTGGCTCTTAAGGGCAACATTAAGAGGTCTTTGTAATGATGCATTTGTTTCATATCTTGACTGTATTTATTGTCAGTATCCTGATAACAATATTTTACTACAGATTTTTAGGATGTTATTATTGGCTGAATAAAGGATATACAAAAACTCTATTATTTCTTACAACTACATGTGAATCTATAAGTATCTCCAAACAGATAGTTTAAAGAAGCCATTTACAAATGTTGGCTTAAATTTTATATTAATCTCAAAACTATCCTCTGCAATTACAGATCTTTCCCTCATTTCTATGATGAGAGAAATAAAGTGAACTAGATTACAAATTATTTTAAATTTAGCAACATTACCAGAAGGTGGCACTGTTACCTCATGACAGCACCATAGTAAGGCACTATTCACTTTAAATGTTCTAAAAAAAAAAAAAAAAAAAAGTAATACTAATTTAATCAAAACTGTAAATGCTAACCCCAATTCAGTAATATTTTCAGTAAGTCTTACATGAGGTTTGAAAATATATATTTTCATAAATCAAAACGTATACAAATTATTTTGAGTCTGCATAACATGGATAAGACTGCAAAAGGAAAATACAAACCCATCTAAGTGTATTTTCATCACTTCCGATGTAGACTGTCAAAACCCAAAGAAAGAAAAGGAGAATTCTTACCAACTCTGGGATTAAGCTGTTATATTGTTGCACTTTTTAATACAAGTATTTCCTGCCTCACCTAATGTTATGTTTTAATAAAGGTATGAGAAACACTTAAAATTCCCCAAATGCAGCTGGAAGTTTAAAAAAAAGTTGCTGAGAAAGGGTTCTCTCTTTTGGGACAGCAACAAAGTTTAGAGCTTCCTCATTTCGGGTTTTAAAAAAATAAAACATTTAAAATACTTTTCAGGGAAAGAAATTAAGTTGCACCAGTTAATAAAGATTGCTAAGACAGCCTTTATCCAGTTCTATCATTAATTGATGCTGGATATGCAGCAGACGTGGACTCTGTTACCAACAAAGTGGGTCTGCAGGAAGTAGCCTCCAACACCGACAAGCAGTTTTTTCTGAGTACATGTCAATGGCCCATCTGGCAATCAAAATGCCCTTTCCATCCCACCTTGCTCATGCCATGTCCAGTCTAACCAATAACCAACACTGCAAAAAACAGCCTGGATGATTCAAAGTATGTATGCTCGAAGCCAACATATGGAATACTGCTTTAGAGAACATGTTTTTCTTTTGTTTTAGTGAAACAAAATAAGCAACCTTTTTTTTTCCAAAACCAATCATCTTTCCTTGTGCAATTTTGTATCAAACTATGCCTTTCAAAGGTTACCAAATAATCAATCTGTTCATAAATATGTAAATTCAAGTCAATCACCCAAACATATTTTATACTAGTCCTGATTTACTTGTTCACACCAGAGCTGAACGAGAAGTTAGTTAGAATTTTGAGTTTATTCTCAAGTCATTACAGTGTTCAACCAGTTTGACGTTATAAAGATAACAGACGTAAAAGTAAACACTGGGAAGCAGTATATTCCCATTCTGAAAGAAGACATGTTATATATATACAGAAAAAAAAATGCAGCAAATATTAAGGTATTCAAAGTAAATTTTTGACAATTCAGCTGTGACATATTTACAAGAAAAGTATAAGTTTTAAAATAATTAAATAATTTTCATAGAATTATAAAAGTATTGAGATAAATATTAAGAGACCCTGACAATCACAAGAACATTTTCCTATGCTACTGAATACAAGGGTAGTTCTATAAAAAGTCCCAAAATAGAGCTAGTATTTTGCCACTATGAAATATAACAAATTACCAATACCAAAATATGCTAAAATGAACATGCAATGTAGAAGCTGTACCAAAGAAAAAAGCATGAAGCTCCTGAATATTGCAAACTGTCTACACAAGATTTCTTAGGTATGTTCATGAAAAAGTAACTTTCAAAAGAGCCATTATAATAGATTGGCAGAAAAAGTGATATTTACTTAAAACCTTTCCATTCCACCAATTTCCAATGTAGCTGCAAAAAAGAAAAAAAATCAAAATATAACTTTTCAAAGTATTAGCTTATGAATAAAAAAGTTGAGTGGTGCACTTTATGCATTTGGATTTTTTAAACTGATTCCGTGATAATTCCACTATAACAGATAGTAGTAACCTCTGGACCCCACCACTGCAGTAGGAAATCTCTCCCGTTCTCTCTCAAACGAGACATCATCTTAGAAAATGGAAAGGAGAAACAATGACACATATGAATTCAAAACAAAACAGCACAGTAGGATGGCAAAATATCATAAAAATAGCAGCATGTGAAATTCAAGACTATTTTCTTAAAGCAAATGTTTAAGACTCAACCATAAAAATGATACTTCAAACTGGTCTATTATTCAGACACTTGAAACTACGGGTTTTTTAGAGTGGTGCTTACATTTATGATATACCAGTGACTAAATGTATACTCAAATTTGTATTTTACAACATATATATTGCACGGGTAGTAGAATAAACACATTCTGGCATCTCCAACATAAGAGGATATCTCAATTAGCACATTAAACTATGGTACTGAAAATTAATTTTACCCCAATGTTTAAAACCAATCATGTAGGACTTTTGAGCACATTAATCCAACGACATTCTCCAACTAGATGAGAAGACACAGGCACTTGAATATAGGTTAATTAGTGACAAAAAGGAGAGGCTGCAATCACATGGCCAAGGGCAGTATGTCTTTACATATAAACTTGAGGTCTTTCACTGATCCAAATATAGAAATAAGAACTATTTATAAAACCTTGATATGAAAATCAGATCTCTCCCAGAAATTTCATACCAAATCACTTTAACTGTTTCATAAAGCAAAGACTGCTGCAAGTCCTAAGTTTGTTCAAACACACATCCAAGACATGGTTGTGTGAGTTCTAATTTCCAACCCCATGCAACCTACAACCCTCACTAACAGGTCCAATGATACCCTCTACATAACACCTGCCACCCACCTTGAGATCCAGAGCATCAAAAATGGTTATCGTTTCCAAATTGTCCACATTGTAGTATAAATTTTACAGCACCACAGACATCATGATTTTAGATATCTTAGTCTGACAATATTTCATTCAATAATATTAACCAGTAAGAATATGTAAATATCAAGCATCTAAGAGGAAGTCTAAGCATTTTAAAAACAACCAAAATAATTAATAAGCATTTTTAATGTTTTAAGTTGTTAAACAATTGTCAAATTCACTAGGAAAAAATACCACACACATTTTTATCACCCAAAAGAGAGCACACAAAGCCTCAGACAGTTGATACTGAAACACTTAGGTTTTTTTCTTGCATTCGTTCATTGTTTTTCATTTTTTTTTAAAGAAATTACATTTAGTTTGGCCACTCCCTAGATTCTTGGTTTATCAGCTTATAAAGAGTACATCAAAGAGGCAGTATAATATATGTATTAAAAACCATTTCATCCTTTATCATCTTTGGCTAGAAGGGCCGAGGAGGCAGGCAAGGCTCCACGCGCTTCCGTCTCACACGTCACTGACCGGAAGGCTCGCGTCATCCAAGTCCACTGGGTCACAGTCTCTATCCTGAGGGCCATTTTTACTTTGAGGTTTTAGCAAAGCTTGTTCAGTCACTTTGGAAGCTGGTTCTCTTGGAGAGACAGTCTGGACCTTGAAGTTCCCTGGCTTGACCTTGGCAAGAGATTCGTAAAATCCTCGCTTCTCCATGGTAAAGCTTGAGACCAAAGAGTTGCTGCGAGAGGCTGTGGAATGTGAGGTGGCGGCTGTTGCACTGGCAGAGCGGAAAGTGTGCTTGGGTTCTGAAGGACAGCTGGAATGCTCCTGCAAAGACGAGTGGTGGTCAGACACAGTCAAACATTAACAACAAAGTTAGTAACTCAGTGTGAGACTTTATTCTCTGAAAAACAAACAAAACACACACACACACACACACACACACACCACAGAGCAGAAGCAAGAGCCATGCAGCATACATGTGCAAGTTCTTCCCCAAAGCAATGCATTTTTAGGAGTGAGGTTAAAGCAATGACAGTCAACAACCATTTCCACTAAGAAACCAGTTCTGTCACCAAAGCTTTGCCACTTGAAGACTCAGGCCAGCCTAAACTGGAATGCAGTGCTCCAACTGCAAGGGAACCAGCTCTGCCATTCTATTTAAGGGTATATTCTCAATCAATGCTAGGGATCATCCCACGTATTTTCGGAAGATAAAAAAATAAAAATAAAAATGCAGAATATCAAAAGGAAAGGCCGTATTTCTTTAATAAGTGGAACTCACTATTTTTGCAACCTACTATTGTGTCTGGCAGTCTGACAAACTTAGTTTTTCATCCCTGAATTTTGCTGCAACCAATTAACAGTGAAGTCTTTTCACTGCTGCCTTCATTAGGTTTATTTAGTTTTGAATATGTTATACATTCATATGGTTAAAGATTCTAAAGGGAGCAAAGGGTACATATTTAATCACTTATTAAAACTGTGGTGAAGTAACTATCAGGTGCGAATCTTTATTTCATTCGCTTCTGGCTGAAGATATCCTTAAATATGACCATTCCAAATGCATTGCCATATAGTTCCTAGTATACTGTGTTCATGTATGATACTAGCGGCTTTGAAAACAAAGTACTACAAATTGACAAAACACTATAGATTCCCAGGAGCTGGCTAAGTTTCACCTGAGATTTAAAATGCCATGCAAGCTATAGTAATATAGTTTATCCACTGTAATATGCATGCATGAGTTTGCATATATTATTAGAACAAGGGTGCAGTTAAGTGGTATATATAAAAAATTTCAAAATATATAAAATATAGAAGTTGAAACTTGTGGCAATTCAGTAAATTAATTTGTAGAAAACAGCTTAATGTGACTTTTTCAATTAGTAAGGTTCCAGTTTTTTCATGATTCATCTCTTTTCATTGTGGTTTAAATATACATATCCAACCGGATGACTGTAGTGAAATAGTTTGCGTTAGTGTTGACGAAGTCAGTTACGATAACTGCAAAAGGCAGTTTGGTTAACTCAACTTTCTATGATCAGTTGTAAGTAGTGAGTGAGTCCGGGCCCTCTAGTAAGAAGGCACGTTTGCGTGAGAGCCCACATACGTGCTGCATTCACCAGTTCTTGATGTATACCTCTGTATACAAGGATTCGACAGCCTTCTGGCCTGCCGCATCTGGAACACAGTGCAAAGCTAAGATTAGAGTTAACCTATACTGGGGAGAGGGAGGAAAAGAGAAAGTTCTGCTGACAGTTACAGCTAGAGAGTCCACTTTGCCCCCACCACAAAGCACAAAACACAAGTGCCCTTCTCCAGATTTTCCTCTTCCCAACAGACATTGTTTTTGCAGAGAGTCTCATACTTGGCTGCTGAAAAGGTCACATAAAACACAGGCAGTTACAAAGTTAATACCTATGAAAGTGACTTCTAAGAGATTCCAAAACGGATATAAGGAGAATAATTTAAGAAACATAGATTTGTATTTACTGATCTGTAGTTATCATTACCAGGAAACTATTAAAGACAGTATTATTACCAGAAAAAATACCAAAAGTGTGGAATATCTGGCATTTACAATGAATCTGCAGAAGGCAATCAAGGCTTTCATACTACACGTTAGACTCCATTCCACAGACAGAGGTGCTACATTTCAAGACACTTAAAATTTTTTTTCTAATCCTCAGTAGAATTTGTTTTTTCAGATGAGAGGCCAGTGACTAAAGTATTCCTTTTTTTTTTTTTTGACTGAAGTATTCCAAAGCTAAATCTTACTCCTATCATGTTCTTGAACATGATAAATTAAAAATTAAAAATATTTTTTATTATTTCTGAGAACGTTTAACATTTCAATTTTATTAACATATTACCACAAAGATAATTATGGTAGTGAAAAGCAGCGGGTTTTTAATTACCCTACCAGAAAATGAGAATGAGAACATGTAATGGAAAACAGCGGCTGAGAACATGAAATTGTATTAAATCAGGGTCAGCTGCTCAATGGTCTTAGGGCACCAGGAAGTCAAAAAATCCCTAACTGAAATTAGAGTAAAGAGGAAACTGGGCCTTCACCAAACTGTGTAATGCTACAACTTCAGGCACTTTACAGGATTGGGCCACATCCCGTACTAAGAATTGGTCAAGTTGTAACAAATCTAGACCTAGTGACAAGTAAGAACTTCTAAAACAAAGCAAGGAAATGTTCATTCTTTAGTTGCCCTGCTTGTGCATTTAAGACAATACAATGCACAGAAAGTTATGTATACATAACACTACAAGGAAGCATTAAATTAGAAATGCATTATTTTTTTGCAAGTCCAATTGGTATGAAAGTCAACATGCAAATAAATCTCAATACAGAAAGAAACCAGAAGCATTAGGGGGAGAGGAAGGAAAATAACTGGGACAGGATGGGGGAGCCTTAAGGAGTACCACCCCAGAGAACAGGGAACATACAGAAGATGCTGATCGGCCAGGCCCCCGCTGGGCTACAATGGCACCAGAGACGGCTTTAATCCAACTGTGCATCTCCTCAGGACTATCAGCCTAAGGGAGAGAAAGGACTCATTCAGTCAGTTTGTCCTCAAAATCCGCTCTTACATCCATAAATCCAATGTATTCATCTTGGAAACTTACAGTGCCAACAACAAGATCATCCCAAGGTAATGGTGCCAAAAAATTTTAGAAATCGCTTTTTAAGCCAGGTTTAGCAGGTACGTTATTATAGAGACAGAAGTTGGACACCTGATATTTTAAGGCCAGACACATCAAAAAGTGTCAATATGAATACTTTTTGAGAGAAAATGAGAGGAAGGAGTCACAGACAAACCTCATTTTGCTCCATCTACTGCTATATTGTCTGAATCCATTATAAGGGTATAAATGTTAACTGTAGAGTTAAAAAAAACATTTTGACATCATGTTATGTATTATTTTTCTAAACAGCATTTCTAGGACTCCACTAAATACGGAAAAAAGTACTGGTAGTCATATTCCAAAGTATCATATTCCTTGATAGGCCATGGCCTTCCAATATGAATTTAAAACTTTACTATGACTTTAAATCCACTTAAACAGGCCCTGAGAGGGGTGTACATACTGCCCTTCACTTCTGTTCCAAAATTTTAAGTCACAAGATACTCTTTTGAACCAATGATTTTTAGCAAGGAATTTTAACAGGAAAAATTCAAAGCAGGCAAAGGTAAAGCACAAATCCAGAAATCAATTTGGCAAAAAAGGGGGTTTAAAAAGATTTATGCTCTGACAGTTATTCTTGATCTAGAAACTTAACCTAAAGAAGAAATCCAGGCAAACTTAAACACAAAACTGTTCACCACCACACGCTGATCATAGCAAGTGTACAAAAACTATGAAAACAATCAGTTACAGAGTAGCAGAGAAACAGTTTAACCATGGAGCATCCCTATAATAGAGCATGATGCAGTCCTAAAAGTTTTTACAGGATTTTTAATGATGTGGGAAAAAAGACTATTTAATACATTAACTAGAATATATCACCATGTGCTTCATATGACCCCACTTGTTATAAAAACATATGCCTTTAAAAAGGTACTAAAATAAGAATAGTTTCCTGAATGTGGGATTTGGGTTTTATGTCATTTCTTCATATTTTTTTCTATTTTCCAAATTTTCTGCAATAATCATATGTAACTTTTATAAAGCAAAAACAAATGTCCTCTTAAAAAAAAAAAAAAAAAAACCTTTAAATCTAACTAATTCGCTGTGGTAAATAAAAAGTGTATTTTAAACTTAAATACAAAATGTCTATCTATGTCTATCTATGGTCTATTTTTATTGTGGGAATTTTAGATCCTATTTTTTTAATTACCAAAAATGATACAATCAAAACTCCAAAATATGTGCAAAATGATCCGAACTGAAAGTTGGGGTTTAAGTTAAAACAGTATTTCCCTTCCCACAAATACTACTTAATTTCTATTGTGTCAATTTGGAGCAAAAAGTACCCCTAATTTGCTAAACATATGACTTACCAATAATTTTATATATAGCTTTTTTTAAAGTTGTGAATTACAGTTGCCATGTTTTTCTTATTTGCATAAGCAATAAATTTATTTATATTTATTTCACTTCTAAAATTATTAATCTCTTGGTAGGAGAATCTATAATCGCCAAAAAAGTATCTCACCTGCACATAGAAAGTTCGAGACGATGTTACAATTTCAAAGAGATTGTCCCTCATCATTATGTCACTGTCAACAAAAACAAACGTCCAATTGCACGTAAATAGCAGTTGTTGGATAGTGTTTCTTTCACTTGTTTATCTAGTACCAAATATATGTCAATAAGAAAATAAATAGAGATAAAATACTGGTGTCATTGAGTAAAACCAAATTAGCATCTTTTTCAATTTATTCTTACATTAAATTTCACATATTTTATATAGTTATACATATTTTTAGAAAAGGTTCATAAAAGAAGTTTCAAATTCAAAGTTTTCTACTGCTCATAAATCAGTTTGCTCAAAGAAACACTGGCACAGTTAACACATGTCCTTACAAAAAGCTCTATTCTGCAGCAGCTTCCAAATATTAAAACTAGTAAAACATCAGTCTGCCAGATATGACAAATTATTCATATTAAATTCTTTCCTTCCCATTGATAAGCCTAGGGATTCTTAACTTTTAGTTTTCAAGTGAAACAAAAAATATCTCAAAACTTTAACCTGAGGATTTTGTAAGTTCAAGCATATCCCAACAATGAAGAGTTGAAAACAACACTAGAAAAAACACAGAAAAATATCATCTGTACACATCAATCAAACCTAGGCCCTGATGAGTATTAATTAGATGTTCCAGGCACTAAGGGAGGGCTGGTGCTTACCTCTGCTTACACTCCTGGACTTTATGAACCTCTTTAAGTGGTATTACACGGAGGGGTTCTTTCTCCTGGCAAAAAAGCAAACAGATACATGAGGTATATTCTCAAAATCCTTTTAAGAATTAGTTGTCTTACTTGGAGATCTGTATGAAAACTGCTTCTTTCTTGACCTAAATCTACCTTCCAGAACCGACCAGCATCAGAGTAGCTCAAACACTAGAACTTTATAAACACTGTAGTTTGAAACAAGGAAACTAGCATAGAACCCTTATTCACACTATTTCTGGTCTTTATGACAGTGTAGCTTACTAAAAGCCATTAAACCATCAGACTTTACCCCGATAGACCCCTATGTACCCTGTAAGTGGAGTGCTTCCTCTTCTGGAATGTTATTTTGATACAGAAAGCACCAGAGTAGTGGATACACAGCTTCTTTGAGTTAAAGTTCTCATTTTAAGAATATCACTTTTACACGAGTATATTATTTAACAAGCACAAGTTATTGAACATTTACTAAGTGTCAGGACATCTGCTAGCTTTTAAACACAATTACTCACTTAAACTTCCACAACCCCATAATGCCTGCATGACTATTCACCTGAGGAAACAGAGCCTCACACCTGTTAAGTACTTCATCTAGGGTTACAAAACTAGATACAAGACACCACTAACTCCTAATAGCATATTTATACTACACATTCTATGAAATACTATATGCCCTATTTCACTATCACCCCTTAAGATTAAGATGCAGCACTAAGAAAAAAACTAAACCATGGCTGAACACTTTTAAAAAATCACAAATCTCTAAGTTTTACAAAACAGTTAATTTTAAAATAATTTCAGAATATAAAAGGCTTACAAAAACAGTAGAAGAACTGCTATAGGTTGTACCCCATTTTCCAAGATGTTCACATTTTACATTTGCTAAATTGTTCTGTTTGTGTTCATATTATGTGACTAATGGTGTGTGTATATACTTTCCTGAAATGTCTGAAAGCAAGTTATAGACAGGATGCACTTTACTACTAAATAGTTTCATGTCTATTTCCTAAAACAAGGATGTTCTCTCATATAATCTTGGTACAAGTACGGGGACCAGAGACTCCACACACTGCTGGCAGTACTATTATCTAACCTACAGACCATCTTCAGAGCTCATTAACTGCCCAGCAGTATCCTTGACAGAAACAGAACTACAGCTTTTCTGCTCCAGGGTTCAATCTGGAATCAGACCTTGTATTTAGCAGTCACGTCTCTTTGTGTCCTTGATGTGGAAGATTTCTGCTGTCTTTTTTCCTCCTTCACAATCTTTAGAGTTTTCAAGAGTCCAGGCCCATTATTTTGTATAATGTCCCTTGATTTGGCTTTGTCTGATGTTAACCATGCTTGGATTCAGTGTTGGTGGGAAACCACAGATGTGCTATGTTCTTCTCAGCCCACCATTCTCAGGGAGCGCGGGAGAGTGGTGTGTCCCATTCCTGGGAGGTTAACCCTCATCTCCTACGGCCAGGTTTGCCAGTAACTAGAAAGTTACCTTCTTCTCCTTTGTCATGATCAAGTATCTTGGGGTGAGTGAGATACATGGAGCTTTCCATCATTGTTTTGTCCACTAGTTTTATCAAATTTGGAGGATTCTTGCCTGAAAGATTGTTACTGTAGTAGCTGCTGAATGGTGGGTTGTTTTGTTCTTGTTGTTGTTGTTTTGTCCAATCCCATCAATTCATCTACATATATTAGCTGAACTTTTGCTCTACAGAAATGCTTTTCCTTCCACTTACTTCTTTGACTTTATTCTCTGGGTTGTAAACCATCACTATCATTATTTATTTAGGTGCTCAAATTTGAGCATTGGGAACTCCTGTGAGCCGGGTTTGTGTCCTTTTGTCATGTTCCCATCATTCTCTGAGTCACTTCCTTATTTTCTGTCACCATTAGCTCTTTCGGGCTCAGCCCATGCTATCCCTCCCTGCCTCCGAAATCTTCCATCTCTCCAAGGCTCCACATTCCTTCTGTTAAAGAACAGTACTTATACTTGCTCTGGCGGGGGGCGGGGGGGGACCTCCCATGTCTTCACTCCACCGTGGCTTTCTCATAATAGATGAGCAGAAATATTTCTGGGAGGTTTTAACTTGTGCTTCTCTAATTACAAGTGATGTTGAATATCTTATATATGTTTAAAGGACATTTCTTTGCAAATCAACTGTCTATTCATGTCTCTTACTTCTTTTTCTCCCTTGTTTTTCTCTCTCTGTAAACTCTGAACCAACCACAAACAAAGACTGAAAACATCGCACAAAGACCTGCCTTTCCTGAGCCATTTCAGAGGAGCTGCTGACCTGGCTCCCACTGCCCTTCATGTTAGAGTGTATTTCCCACAAAGACATCCTCTTATCACAATACAACCACTGAAATCAAGAAAGTGTCCCCTGAATGTAGTCCTTTATTAAAACAAAAGAATTCAGTTGAGAATCACAGACTGCATTTACTCCTCAGTTGCTCTGCCCTTGACTTCCACAATCTCGATGCTCCTGAAGGCTCCAGGGCACTTCTTCGGGACAATGTCCCTGATTTGGGTGTGTCTGATCCTTCCTGAAGATCAGACTCAGGCTCGGCATCTCTGGCAGGAACATCACAGAAATGAGGCAACAACCTTCTCAAGCTATCCCGGCAAGTAGCAAATAATCCTAATTCATCTCATCACTGATGAAGTCCACGCTGATCATCTGATCATCTGATTAGAGTGGTATTTGCCAGCAGTATCTCTATCACTGTAAAGCTACTATTTCCCTTTTTGTACTTAGTGTATTTTGTAGACAGGGACTTTGAAACTTTGTGATCTCTGGTTCCTCATCATACGTATGTATGTACACTCATGCATTCAACTCATTGATATCTGTGTGGGTTTATGGATTCCTATTTTATTCAAAGGGCAATAATATATTACCATCATTACTTATTTTGATGTTCAAAATGCCTCCAATTTGGTAAGGTGGAATGTTTTCACATTGGATTCTGGGTCCTTCTGACATATCCACAGCATTCCATGAGTACTTGTTTTCTTATACAAGACATCCCAAGATTAGTTTTTGTTCATTTCTCCTGTCTTGCCGTTTCTCCATGAACCTAGGTTTCTTTCAGTGGGTTTTTTCCAGCTGCATAGAGTGAGGATGTGTGTGTGTGTGTGTGTGTGTGTGTGTGTGTGTGTATATAAACACATGAATACTTTTACATCTGTATTTCATTCTACATCTATCTGTAGATGTTAAATGGCCAGATCAATTCCAATCTAATACAAAAGTTTTCTCCTTTTCCATATTTATTATTCCCTTTACTGACAGTGAGAAACTGGCCTTCTATTATCCTTAATATATTTTCCTATTTTATCAGTAAGCACATATGTCAACATACTCCCCTCTTCCCAGTGTGGATGTGCTCCTCTCCCTACTCCAGGTTGGGCTAACCCCCCAAGAAGACAGCCGCCTCCTCCTCGGGTCCTGACTGCCCCACACCAGGCTACTCTAGATCCTTCCACCCTTGCCCCACCACATGAACAAGTACATTGATCTGCCTCACCAAAACACTGTAGGTCTGAATTGTTTGGGACTAATGGGAGGAAAAGAAGGCAGAGGGTGGAAAAGAGGGCAATATCCCCTTTAGGGATATTGTTTTATTCCTGATATATATGACAGATATTTTCTCCAGTTTTTCATTTGTGCACTTAAATCCTTCATACCTACTAAAAAAGCTTCTAACTCTTCATCTTTTAGAAATACATATTAAAATAATTACAGAGGAAATAATATGTCTAGGATTTACTTCAAAATACGAAGTGGGGGATCCCTGGGTGGCGCAGCGGTTTGGCGCCTGCCTTTGGCCCAGGGCGCAATCCTGGAGACCCAGGATCGAATCCCACATCGGGCTCCCAGTGCATGGAGCCTGCTTCTCCCTCTGCCTGTGTCTCTACCTCTCTCTCTCTCTCTGTGACTATCATAAATAAATTAAAAAAAAAATTAAAAAAAAATACGAAGGGGGAGTGGGTGGTTTTACCTAACAAACAAAACTAGCCATGTGTTGATAATTACAAAATCTGGATGAAGAATATATAGGGGTTCAGAACACTAACTACTTTTTGTTGAAACTTTTACATGACCAAAAGTTTTCATAAAAGAGCCCTTTTACACACTAAGTATCAATTTTTATCATCTATGTTCTTGACCCTATGTAGGTACATAGATTCCAGCTCTTTTGAATCATCTTTTTGACTCAGAGCCATCAATGTCAACGTTTCTCACTCCATATCATTTTTGTGTCAAAAAGAGTGTTGAAGATGCAGCATTTCTTAAGAACGTTCTACTGTGTCCCTGAGATTTTTTTCTGAGCTGCCAGTACCTTCTCTGTAGGTTTTGATGTTGGTGCTTCCCAGATCTTACCCAGAGGTGCTGTGGGCATGTGAGCAATGCCAACTATCACACAGCTGCTGCCTGACTGCCCTTTTTTTTTTTTTTTTTTTTTTTTTCTGACTGCCCCTCTTGCAGCAACTCTAAGATACCCTGAGATTTCAGAAATGTTAAATGTGTGTGTGTGTGGGGGGGGGGGATGCACATCTTAGTTATTGATAAAGGTAAATAATTAAAAATATATTTAAAGATTCCAGCTTAATCTGTGTTTCCTAAATGCTTAATACATTCTTAAATACACATGGTATCATTTCCCTACCACTTTTGTTAGTTCAGTATTCTTTCATCTCAAATTTTATAGCATCATGTCTACATGCTAGTTTTTCAAAATTTAGTAAATATTTTCATAATCATTGTCTCATTAGAATTACTGTGGGTGATAGGGGTACATGTCAACTTCTCTGGCACAACTGAACTCCTGAAAAAGGCCAGAACATCGCTGATTGTCCTTTTGATTCTCAGAACAGTGCACCAGAGCCATGGAAAGCTCAGTGAATGTCTGTTGCATTAATGACTCTTCCCAAGAGTACTGCCATTAATTAAAAGCAATGAATCAACCTACTAACCAAGCACACGTGTAAGCCTTCTGAGACACCAAGTCTGATACTTTTTGAGCCAACTAACTACTACTTCCAGTTGAGGCTCTTAGAATTTGATGTCTAAGAAAGGCTAAATACTCATGTTAAAATGGATATTCTTGCCATGCTATCCCCGTTCTCATTCATTCAAAAACACTTACTAATTATCTACCAAGTACCAGGTGCTGTGTTCATAAAAAAGGTATAAAAGACATCTTTGCTTTCAAGAAGCTCGCATAAGTAACTGGTAAAGACAAGTATGCAGGCAATTACAAAACACAGTGGGAAGAATTATGATAGAAGCAAGGCATAGGGAACCATGGTGTGTAAGGAGAAGGCACTTAATCTAGAGTCTGAAAGCTTCCAAGAAGAACAGACACCTGAGATGAATCTCAAAATATTCCTTTCCTATTATCTATTCTATTGTCCAATACAGTACCACTAGTTATGTGTAACTATTTAAATTTTAAAAATATTAAAAACAATCAGTTTTATTTTTAAAATTAAATAAAGTCAAATTCCTCAGTCATACCAGCCATATTTTCAGCATTCACCAGCCACATGTAGCCAGCAAACCTGGTCAATACAGATACAGACCATTTCTATCAGTGTAGAAAGTTCTACTGGATAGTACTGTTCTTGTGCCTTCACACTAATAAAGGGTATGATCCCCAGTCAAAGGTCCCATAAAACAAGTAGAACTAGGACAGACATTTAAGGTATAAAAAACGCATTCAAATTATCCAACAATCTGTTGTAGAACTCTCAGGTTATGTGACAAGAGTATTTTAAATAAGGATGTTACTCAAGTGAAAGAATTTCTTTGACTCCACCTTCAGGTAGGACAAAAAGGTCTTATATGAGGAAACTTAAAAAGTCAATCTGAAACAGGAAAAAAATATCAAGAGAGGGCAGAGAAAAGAAAGTAGAAACACAGAGTTAAAATGTTGACTTTTAGAGACTTAATTTTCCTACAATGTCTTCCAGCTTCCCTTCTGAAGAAATCTGTAGACTAAGGAGTTCTGATATTTTTAATTTTTTTAAGGTGATCATATTTGACAATATGATCTTTTTATTTAATATGTATTTACAAAATTAGCATTAAAACATCAGAACCAAATAAACTGAACTGTATTTTTCTTTTTTTTTTTTTAAGATTTTTTATTTATTTATGTTTGAGAGACATAGAGAGAGAGAGAGGCAGAGACACAGGCAGAGGGAGAAGCAGGCTCCACTCCATGCAGGGAGCCTGACACGGGACTCAATCCCAGGTCTCCAGGATCCCACCCTGGGCTGAAGGCGGCGCTAAACCGCTGAGCCACCAGGGCTGCCCCTGAACTGTAATTTTCAAAACCAGATTTTAAAAATAGAAAACAGGACAAGAAACTACACATGCACAATTAAAATCACCACAGTGTTTTAACACTTCTCAAACATTTTAAAGCAACATTTATGACAGAGCAACATACCAGTTCAGATTTGAAGTAGCCTATTGTGTTTTCATCCAATTGAAAATATCTTCTCTTCCAGTTTTTCATCTACCAGAGATGAACAAAGACATAAGACTTCTGATTCTAAGAATGTCAAATGTTAACAGCCACTTAAATATTCTGCTATGAACCCACAATCAGAAATGTCAGGCACTGAAAAACCTCACTATCCTCCCTTACTGAGGAGATACATAAAACTTCATCTCTTTCACAACTTAGACCTTGAACTCCTAAGGCAACTTTGGTGGCTAGCTTTCAGTCTGTATCATATAATTCTATAATATGGTTTCATATTTTTAATGCTCTAAAAGTTAAAAAAAAAAAAAAACAAACACAAAACACTTCCCCATCCCCCAACCCCACAAACTAAATGCCATCAAGAGTTCAAGAGCAAGCACAGGAAATGTTATTAAACCACATTAAGTTCTGTAAAATCTGTAAAATGCAAGAATCTTTCTTCAGGTACTTTATACTTAGTAGTAAAGCAACAAATATTTAATAAAGTGAACCTACTTTGTACAAGTATTTTTTTGTCGCTGAAATACATTTTTCATGAAAGCACTTCATTATCTCTAAGGGTTGTTATTTTGGACTTGGGAGTAAAACGAAAGGAAATGTCTCCCTAAAAGCCCTAATTAACACAAGCCAGTCATAGCCTGATGAGACTCTGACTTTACCTGTAAACCTGCTACAGTGAGAGACTCTCAGCCTTCCCCTTCATTTCCCTCAGCTTAGAAGTCAGTAGATTGGGAATGAAAGAACTTTTCCATTGGCTGACCGAAGCTAACTGAAGTTACCAAAAAGTGATGTGAGGTCAAATAGAACTGCCAATAGAATTTTAAGTATTTCTATACTCACAAAAAATTTTTTTTTAAATTCTCAAACTTTAAAGTTTGTTTTCTCATGAAATTCTAACAATTTGGTTCACATCAGAGTGACAAACTTTGGGAAGGTACTTTGGAACCTTAGAAATACCAGAAAATTTACCTGTTCTTCCTACAATGTCCCACTATAGGTCAGGTTGAATGAGAGGATCTGGCTAACCCTTAATAGCTCTTACTAAGGACCAGGTGCTGTGCTAATACTATCTTAAATTTACATCTTTCAAAAAAACCTCCAGATGGCAGGTTTTATAACCTAATTTTCCTTAAAAAGAAACTAAGAGACTGAGAGGTTAAGTAAGAAGCCCAAGGTCACAGGAAATTCAACTGAGGTCAGCCCAACACCAAATGGAGTGAGCCTTCCTGCTCCCCACTCCCCACACCCCTCTTTTCTTAACACCTCCCGGCTAGAGCTCTCTTTCTCTGACCCACTCCCAAGGGAGGAAAGATTGGTAAGAAAACCGTCTGGGATAAACTGTTAGGAAAGCTCACTCAAAATTGAAAGTCAGTGGCAATAAGCATTATCCAGCCACCCACAGACAAAGAAAATAACAGCACTGAGTTATGAACATAGAGTCACCCCTATTCTATCTCCTGACTCCTCAGCACACTGGTCTCTCACTTTGGGCCTTTTGGAAAACAAAGCAAATGATTTATATGTTGAGAGTTTGCTAACACAGACTCATTTTTCATTATACATACCCTGTCCAGGTACTCACCACTGCTCCTTGCTTTACACAATACCCAGCTTTGATGACTGCACTGTCCGGAGGTGGCTTAGGAGTAAAGTAGGGAAGATGGCTTTGTGACCGTTTCAAATTGTTTCTGTCAATACTTTCACCACATTCATTTACTTCTTCTTTCTAAAATGAAGCAAATAAATTCTTTGCTTGTTTAGCTTCAAAGCACAGTTGTATTTTATGTTGTCATTCTAGTAGAAAATCTTAAAATCAAATCTTAGTTCACTTAGAAACACAGATTTTGAGGTATAGAGTTTTCTAAGTAATTTGAGATACTTATCCATAACACTCACATCATTGAAAAACCACAGATTTCTATTTCTCTTGTTTTGCCACCAGTGCTTTGTGTGTGAGGAGTGGTGAGGTAGAGGGAAGAAAGGGTTAAATTTTGGTTTTGAAATTATTATATAGATTCACTAATATAGGAAGTTGTTTCAAAAAAAAAAAAGTACAGGAGGTCCTATGTACCTCTCAATCAGGTCCCCCAACAGAAATATTGTATAACTTCAGTACATTATCAAAACTACGGGAACATCCCACAACCAGCCTTATTCAGATTTCACCAGTTTTACATGCACTCATTTGCCTCTGTGTATGGATCATTCTATGCAATCCTGTCACATGTAGCTTTGTGTAAAGCCACCACCACGACAATATACAGAAGTTTTCATCATTACGAGGCTCCCTTGGGCTACCCCTTTAGAGTCCCTATGCCCAATCCCTTGGCAATCCCTAATTTGTTCTCCATCTTGATAATTTTGACATTTAGGCAATGTGATACAAATGTTCCTACAGTAGTGACCTTTTGAGATCACCAGCATTCTCGGGAGACTCATCCAGGCTGCTCCTTGTATCACTAGTCCATCCCTTCTTACTGCTGAGTAGCAATCATGGTCTGGCCATGGGCTATTTAACACTTTGCCTATTAAAGAGCATTGAGTTGTTCCCAGTTTGGGCCCATTAGGAATAAAAGTGCTATGAACATTCATGTATAGATATATGTAAACTAAGTCTCCATTTCTCTGGGACCAATGCCTAGGAGTATATATGCTGGGTTGTACAGTAATCATAAGTTTAATGAAAAACTGCCATAACTATTTTTCAGAGTGGCCATACTATTATATATTCCCACCAGCAATGTACGAGTGATGCAGTTTCTTCTCATCCTTGTCAGCAGTCAGCATTTGTGTTATTAATTATCTGAGTCATTCTGAGAGGTGTGTGGTCTTAATTTGCATTTCCCTACTGACTAAAGGCAGTGACAGGCCTTTCTAGAGCTTCTTTGCCACACATGTATCTTTTATCTTTTGATGAAATCTCTGTTCATGAATTCTGCCCATTTTCTAGTTGGATTATTTTTTAACTGCTAGGTTTTGATAATTCCTTATATGTTCTACATACAAGTGCTAGATTGGATATGTGGTTTGCAAGTATTTCCTCCCACTGTGTAGCTTTTCCTTTCATCCTCTTAACAGGGTCTTTCAGAGCAAACATTTTCAATTTTGATGAGGTCTAATTTACCAATTTTTCCTTTTATGAACTATGGTTTTAATATCAAGTCTAAAAACTCTTTGCCAGCAGATGTTCTCCTTGCTCTTAGAATCTAAAAATTCTGCAGGTTTTTGTTTTTTTTTTAACATGCCAAGTCCAGTGCTTTAAAAAAAAAAAAAAAAAAAAAAAAAGATTTAACTACACTCATGTTTTCATGCTCCTCCAAGGACTGGCTTCTGTTTATTTATAACATGCAACATGTTATAATCTAGAATCTCACAAATCAACCAAGCATGTATTTTCAATGACTCCTAAATTTCAAGAGAAAAACTAATACTCAAGTCTTATCTTGAGAAATTTTCAACCTGTTATACATAGACAGGTCAACAGCAGGAATTATGTACTTAAATTTTGTAATCCCAGCACTTAACTGCTAATCCAATAGTCACTGAATAAATTTATCAAGCAAATGAGTTTGGCATTTTCTTACTATAGCAATTAAATGACTTTATAATGAGTAAATACTTCTTTATAATTTAAAAAGCTATATTACAAAATCAAAAAAGTAACAAAAACTCTTTGGGATCTTTTTAATATGGCAGCTGCTATGGAATCTAGAACCTACTGAATAATCTACACCAAAATTAAAACATAACAAAATCTTAATTCTATACAAAATTAAAACAGCCAGAGATACAAATATAATATATTAATACAACTATAGACAAGTTGTCTTACTGCTTATATCAGCCTAAGACATAAGACAAGTAAAAGCAGCTTAGTCTAGTTTTATTTTAACCAGAAGTCTTACAGGTTAAAATCATTTTTTTTTTTAAAGTACACATACACAATACTAGCTTATACTTTTATCCAACTTTGGTGAAAAATGTAAGCTCCCACTAGAACATGGATTTTTGTTCATTAATATACCCTTTATCTAGAATAAAGGGAGCACTAATTATTTAATTAATATCTTAAGATGCAGTAGCCTCTAACCACCCTTCCCTGACAGAAGACCTGAAAAATATGGTGCATAAAATGATTTAAAAGGTTTATAAAGTGCCAAAGTCCTCTCAGTCCAAACAGGCACACAGATAAGGAAAGTGCCCAAGGCTAGTGACAGCAATCCATTACCTCAGGATCCCCAGTTTCTCAACACTGGTAATTCAATTTGCATTACAAACTCATTCACTCAATAGCAACACAAGAAATTTAAGCTCATCTAAAAGTTTTAATTTCATTCAAAATTTTTTATGACTATATATTTTTCATAATATTCAAATAAGATATGACTTAGTATATATCAGTACTTTTGTGATAGAACGAAGTCAAAATTCCAGTTATCTGTGTGGCTCATCTAGGTCAGGTTGTAGAAAAACAGGTTTAAAAAAATTACACATATTTGCAAACTCTTTGATTCAGCAATTTTATTCTAGAACTTTATTCTTTAAAAAAACTATTCTCCATGTCTCTAAAGCTTTGCTACAAGAATGTTCATCATAGGATTTATGGATAATTAAAAATATATACTTACTGGTCTCTGCCCTTGGTTCCAGGCACATAGCACCTAAAACCCTTGTAAATTCCTAAGTGATAAGCACTGGGTGCATCTCTTGTTCCAATGCAGTGATTCTGGGTGGGCTGCTGGATGGGGAGTGGTCACCAGGAAGACCAAGCTAGGACTAGAAGCTTGGGACGTTCTGCCCCACCTGCCATTCTCCAGAGAAAAAGGGGCTAGAAACAGAGTTGATCATGCCTATATGATGAAGCCTCTATAAAAATCTCAAAAGTACAGGGTTCAGAGGGCTTCTGGGTTGGTGAACACTTAAGAGAGTCCCAGAAAGGGGACAAAAGCTTCACACCCTTCCCATCTCTTTCATCCAGATGTTCATGTGCATCCTTTTATAATAAACCAGTAAACAGTAAATATATGTTTTCTTCTGTTCTGAGAGCCACTCTAGCAAATTAATCAAATCTGGGGACAAGGTCACGTCCTGTCTCCAATCACAGCCCTTCCGTCAGAAGCACAGGTAAACAACCTAGACTTTCAACTAGCATCAGAAGGGATGGGAGGGCAGTTTTAGGGGACTGACCCTTTACCTGTGGGATCCAGGCCGACTGTCAGAATTGACTTAAACTGTAGGACACACAGCCAGGGTTGCAGAACTGCTTGGTGTAGGGGAAAACTCACACCTCTGATGTCAGTAGCATGTGAATGTGGGAGTTGTAGGGAAGGAAAAGTGGGTTTTTCCTACTCATACTATTTATAGAAGGAAAAGGAACTCTGTCCAACAACAAAGGATTTATAAGCTATGGTAAATTCACAGTGGCAGAATGACTACAGTCATTTAAAATGATGTAGAATAATTTTTAATGACTTGGAAAATGCTTGAGATGTAAGTCAAAAAAACTGTTTACAAAGTTTCTCCATTTCCAAGGGCAAAAGTATAAAGAAGAAAGGCTCAGAGAAAACATGAAAAGTGCTAAGTGTTATCTGTGATTTCCAAATGCTTCATAATAAACACATATGTTTGAAATAAGAAACAAAGTTTTTTAAATTGATTAACTATGATATTAACTCAGTAATGTTCTATTTTTTAACAGAAAAATCACTACACAGTAAGTAAGCCATCATAGAGCAGAATAACTAATGAATTACCTGAGTTGGGGTAATGATGGGCACGCCCCCAACAATGTCCGTTCTATAAGACACTTGCTTCTTCCCACATTCACTCTGGCGACTTAGGTTATCAGAATGAGGCTGTGAGTCTGACTGCTTTGGTACCTAAGATAATACGTAAATGAATCATTTTGCCACAAGCATTATCTAGGAGACCCTCTTTTAACACAGAATATCCAACTCATCATCCACTTATAAATAACTGACATACATAAAAATTCTGTATAATGTATGCCATACCCCTTTAAGTTCTCACACTAATGTTTCTGTCTCAGTAATACTTTACAATACAGCTACCATTTACTGAGTGTTTACTTGGGCGGGTACTATTTCATACATTCTCCCACTTAATCCTCTCATCAATCCTATGTGTAGGACCCATATCTCCACTCTAGCAGTGAGAAAACAGAGGCTCAGAGACATGAAGAAACGTAGGTTTAGATCCTGGCTATAGTATGTTCTATTCAAGTTTGTGTAACTCTCCTATACACTCAACCACTATACCATACCCCCTATTTATTAGAGAGCCTGACATTGTATTACAGCTCTGTGACTTAATCTCTTCCTGTCCTCCATTCCTGCCCAGGATTCTACAGCACCCCCAGGGACAGGGATCATGGCAAATCCATCATTACTGGCGTCAGAACAGAGTCTACTAGTGAAAACATAGTAAGTATTCAATAAACGTTGATAGACTGACTCAGTGGATGAATCCAAAATCAGCAGGAATAAAAGACTAAGATACATAACATAAACCAGAAACCAAATGTTCAAAATAATTTAAAGCTTATTGAAGATTTTTAAAAGAAATTCCAATACATGTATCCATGATAAATCACTCACAAGTACCTCACTAAAGTGGAATCAAAGTGTCAAAGGCATCACTAATGTCTGACATACATTTTAGCTTTTCTTATGTGGCCTAAGCCGGAAACAAGGTACTTGGCTAAGCAGTACTTCTATCAATAGACTATAGCATGTCATCTGTCTTTGAATTACAGTTTTGTGGGGGGTTTTTTTGGCTATGAAATAAAATGTAATAAAATATGCTCAGCACTGATGCGATGTTGAGCCTAATAGTTAATCTCTCTCCACCGATCTAAAGGGCATTTGAGGATCTTGCAGTGTTTCAGAAGCATTATGACAACTACGTCCAATAAGCACCGTGGTCGTGATGTAAAAACATTAAAAATTAAATAACCTGCCTGCCATACAATTAAAATCCCTGTTAACAGGGCACTGGCACAGTTCTAGGGTCACTGTTCACATGGCAGTCAAATATCCAAACCATTTATTAATATGAATCCAAAGCAGTGTGGTTTCTCAAGCTTTAACATTCATGAAGTATCAAGCCAGGAACATGATTAAAACCTTCAGATTCCGGGCAGCCCCGGTGGCGCGGCGGTTTAGCGCCGCCTGCAGCCCGGCGGGGTGATCCTGGAGACCCGGGATCGAGTCCCACACCGGGCTTGTTGCATGGAGCCTGCTTCTCCCTCTGCCTGTGTCTCTGCCTCTCTCTCTCTCTCTCTGTCTGTCTCTATGAATAAATAAATAAAATCTTAAAAAAAAAAAAAACCTTCAGATTCCCAGGCTGCATACCCAAAATTCTAAGTCAGTCAAGCAGGAACACTAGAAGCTTCTGAGGTAGGTGCTTAACAAATTATTCTGAGAAACACTGCTGCCAGGCTTGTGCTCTTCCACCAGGTCTGGGGAAAAGTAGGTGGACAATGTTATCTGCAGACAAGGCTTTACAAAATATTGGGCAAACATGTCAATGTATGTCTAAGCTGGACTGTAGTCGATCCTAATCCACATAAATATAATCTATGGATATACACAACGTCTCTCTTGGGTGACTTCCTCAACTCCTCTCTCTTCCTTGCCTCTCTCCCCTGGAGATGCTTCCCCACAAGGCTTTCTCCCCAGGTGCCAAGCCGAATTTACACTATGAGGCAGGTCACTGGCAGAGACAAAAGTGAGGGAAATGGAAAGAGAAACAAACCCTGCCAAAGAATGCCTCCAGAATTCTTCTAAGAGGCTGCACATTTTAGAGATTTTTTTTTTTAGATTTGCTTGTTTGTTCATTTATTCATGAGAGGCACACACAGAGAGAGAGGGAAAGAGACAGAGGGAGAAGCAGGCTCCCATGGAGCTGGGAGCCCAATGTGGGACTCAATCCCAGAACTCTAGAATCAAGACCTGAGCCGAAGGCTGAAGCTTCACAGATTGAATCACCCAGGCGCCCCCATTTTAGAGCTTTTTAAAGGCAACAGATAATGGCTACAATTTTACTTGGCAAGATTTGCCTAATGACATAAGAGTAAAGGGGCTACAAAGGACACAACACACCCAGAAACAATCTAAGGAAGCCCATGATGTTGTGAATGAATAGCATCATGTATTTCCATTATGACAGAGAAAATGCAGCCAAGAGGGAGAGCATTAGGAGAATTTTAAACCCGAGAGTTTAGCTCACATCTCACCCGTGTTAGCTGAAATGTGCTAAGAGGTGACCCGTATGAAGTTAGTTCTTTTAAGAAGTTGAGAGTTTAGTCAACTCAAATATATAGGCATTTCCTAAGAAAAACTTTTAATGCCAGCCTAAAAATATATTGAAGCTTACACTGATTTTTCTTCCAGAAATGACGGTATATTAAAAATCTTTCTCTATGCTGTTAAGCCTACTGCTTCTAATTTGTCCTGATAATAAAATGTTAGTAAGTATGGCCTAATTTCAATGCTGGAGCTCAATAATTAACTTAGAATTGTACTTTACAATAAAAAGTATTTAAATTGTGTGGTGAGCATTGAGTAATGTATAGAATTTTTTAATCAATATGTTGTACATCTGACACTAACATTTCATATCAATTTAAAAAAATCTAAACTATAAATATTCCCTCCAAACAAGAAAAATATAAGCAAAATACCCATGAATATGATACTCATAAAAATTCTGAATATTAGTCTAAATTTAGCCATTAAAATAAGCATATTTTTAGTACTAAAAACAAAACAAAACAAAACGCAGCCAACTATTGAATAAGAATCAGAAAAATGATTGGCCACGCAGACAGCAAGTGTCAAAAGACACTAGACGTGCTTGCTTTCATTGCCCCTGACTTTCCCCCTCTCTTGCTTTCTGTCTGTACTGTAGCCGCTTTCTGTGACAAATCTGCATGTATTTTTAGGAGGCGTTTGCTTGTGATTCTTATAGTAGAAAGAGAAAAGATAGAGAATGAAGAGATGAACAAAACAGAGAAAAATGACAGGGCTACAACAGGGCTTCAGACTGAAACCTAAAACGTTCAAACACAAACTACTGAGTACCCATGACCTTCTGAGGGCTCTACCCATGACCTGCCAGCTGAAAAACACAACTATAAAGTAGAAGGCCTTGCACCTGTGGCAGATTTGCCATTTTGTTAGGACCAAAGTCCTATATTCAACTGATTCTACTTGTGCCCAGCTGCCAATTAAAAAAAAAAAAAAAAAAATGTGGCACTTTGGCCACAATTTCAAAAACACTGATTTTTAATTAAAATCTAATATTAATTTTTAAATTAAAATTTGTGGTGAGGAAAAGACACTATTTTTAAAAATAGTGGGTTTCTGTTTAAGAATACACCATATACATCTTAGATGTTCCTCAATCAATAAGGGACCAGAGATCACCATATTTATACTGTTACTACTATAAATGAATAGTTAGTTGAAGGTATAGTTTAAAATTTTATTTTCCCAACTCTAGTCACTGACACTCCCTTCAGGGTTGGTTCCTCCACTACTGACTCACTTTTCAAATAAGGGAGAAAATTTTTTAAATGGCAGCCACCAATAAACATCAACATAGAAATTAGGAAAGTTAGGAAAGCCACAGGCTATGGTGTCAGAGGACAGCCCATTAAGATGACAAGGTACTATAATCAGGAAGTAGTTAAATAATCATCATTCCCTTACCACTACCCTCTAAGCACCCCTGTTCTGAAACCACATACTGCAAAAACCTAATTATGAATTTTTAAAGGTTTAAGTTTATATATCAGATTGTACTCAGCAGACCATTACATAATTGACCAAAATGTCATTTGTAGTGATTCCATAGAAATGTAAATTATACATATACTAAAATGTAAACTTCAATTTTCCAAAGAAATGTACATGTAAATCATTCGCAATTTCAATAGGAAAATATGACAAATTAGAGATTCCACACCCTAATACATTTACATGTGTATTTATGCATATGACATTAAAAATGGCAAGACTCTTTAAATAAAGATTATCTATTTGAGAAAGAGAGAGTGTGAGAGAGGGAGGGACAGAGGGAGAGAATCTCAAGCAGATTCCCCGCTGAGCGTGATGGAGGGCTCCATCCTAAGACCCTGAGATCATGACCTGAGCTGAAACCAGGAGTTAGACACTCAATGGACTGAGCCACCCAGGCACTCCCTGGCAAGACTCTTTAGAGAAAAAAACTACATGTACCTTACATAAACATGGGAAATGCTCTCACTGCTATCCTCTAAGTTAAATGTTTAGTTTTGATTTTTAACAAATACTATCACTTCTATATTCACTTTAACATCACAATATTCACTCGGTTGACTAGCTAAGGATTTCTTTATCTGTTATGTATTCGTATCTTCTAAACATGAATCATTAAAACATGAGTTATAAAAGCATGAATATCAACTGATTCAGCTTAAAAACTATAAAAATTTCAACATGTAAAATAAAGTTGTAAAAGCACAAAAGCAGGAACATTACCCAACCTCAGTTTCTCTTGCATTTAAATGAGCTTAACAGTGTCATCTGTATAAGATGGTTTCACACCATTAATAAATTAGATACAGCAATTCAAGAACCCCCAAAATGACGAAAAGCCTGATACTATTCACTACTTTTTCTCTTAAAGCACTAAAAAACTAGTGCTGCTTATTATTACAAATTGTAATAAATGAATTAATTCGGCAAAGTTACTAGATACTCTTTCTAAAGAAAAATTCACATTAAAAAATATATATATATACTGAGTTAAAAACAATTAGTTAAGACCTTTTAAGAATATGTACTTCTGAATCAGTTGTTCAAAAAATTGCTTTCCTGAAACTGCACAAACCTAAAATAACTTGTGCTTCATGTACAGATCAGATGCAGTGCGTGGGTGTTTTCTGTCATGTGGTAACAAGCTGTGCTGGTGCAAGACAAAACTCCGACTCGACTCTGAGAACAGCTTTAGTTATATTAACTCTTTATTGTGTTGTGATATAAATATGGAATCATTCACTTTAGATGGAAACTATCAAGTAACTAACATGTGCTGACTTTCAGAGCATATGTCTTTCCAGAGTTAAGTCGTTTAGGGTCAGTAAATAACTGCATGTTAGTAAAAACACTTCAATTTACACAAACCTCACATAGGAACTCCCTTCTATACCCTCTCCCTACAGGGGTCTATGTGTTTCTCTGCAAGTGTGTGAGAAGGAAAAAAGCAAGGAGAGCTAGGACCAGGATATAGAACCTATTTGCTTGCCTCTCATCATTAGTTAAAACTCTCTCCAAAAAGTCTGGTTTTTGCTTTAGGAACAAAACACTAGGAAAGGGCTCTTTTTTCAGGAAGTGGCAAGGCACTGGGCTTCAGGGTCAGCCCCTGGAGTCAAAGAGACTGGGTTTGGCTCACAGTTCCACAGTTTACCAGCTATGAAACCAGGAAAAGTTACTCAATCCTTCTAAACTCACTTTTCTAGATAATTTCAGTAAAACCTTCAGGGCAAGGCCTGGTACACTGCAAATAATCAATATACAGTCCTGTTCATCAGAAAACCAAAAGAAGAAAGGCAGGTTGCAAGCAGGAAGCTGGAGCACAGAAAAGGCATGCAAGGACAGCAAGCTCTGAACTCAAGGAGGAAGAGGGGGCCCAGGGGCCATGTGGGCAGGACCTTCGGGCCACCACAGCTCTTCAGAACCACTCCCTATCCCTGTGCCTCACTTCCATGGCCTCACCTCCATTTCCTGCTCCTCTCTTCAAACTCTACCCTATCTAACAGCAATCCAGGCCATGGCCTGGAAGACAGGAAGGCCGACGCCTAGTAGCTGGGTCGCTGGCAGGAAGCCCCTTATCCTACTCAGGAAGAAAAAAACATCCTCGACATGCATTTTCCCCTAGAAACATTATGCAGTGATTATAATATATACTAATACATATCTTATTAGGTGCATAAGGGTTAAAAGGCATTTATGGGCTGGTGTTAAGGGCTGATAGTTACCTTGTACAAGAAAATGTATTCACGTTATAAACACCTGCATTTTAAACAAACTTTGAATATGCAAACTGTTGGTACACTGGAGACACTCAGCAGGTATATTTTCAAAACGTAAAGATTATTTTCAGACATTAAAAATTTAAAAAGAAAAAATAAATACTTACTGTAATTTTTATAGCTTTGTTCAACACATTTACCCATTCTACTAGATCCTGCTGATCATTAGCCTGTAGGAAATATTTCCTCATCCCTGCATTCATAACTGTTGAGAGAAAAAAATAAATCACAATACATGAAATTTTGCATTTGTTACATCTAAATTTATGTTCGCAGCTACTTTCTGAAAAACCATGCTGGTTCAATACTGACTGTCTTGGATTTGACAAGATCATATGTAATAATGCTTTTATCATTCAATAACAGGTAAATCTCTTATTTTTAACGGCCATGTTTTTCATTAAATGGAAATATCACAATACATTTAGCCAATCCCCTAATGATGGACATTTAGATTATTTCCAATTTTAGAAATTATATAAAATATACCAATGAAGCATCATGTACTTATATCTCTCTGTACTTGGGCTACCAGTAGGATAGGATACATTTCTTAACACAGGCATGCTGGGTCAAAGAGAATTCACCTTTAAAATTTTTATAGATTTTGGCAACTTATCTTTCCAAAAGGTTGAACCCATTTACATTCCTAACAACAGTGTATCCAAAGGCCTGCTTTTGTTCAGTGCCCCACACCAGTCCTGGTCATTCACACTTATGCTAGTAACAGACCTTATCTTCTGCCCCAGACTCTGTGATTTTAGAGCTGGGATCTGCAAACAGTATTTCCTAGGACCTCCTGCCAGCCCAAGCCATGTTCAGCTAATGGAAGGTACTGATGGGAAATTAGAAGGTGTGAGGGAGTTGAGGAGAGGACACTTTCTCGTAGGCTCCTGCTACTGGTGCCCGCCCGCTCTCCCTCCCTAAGTGGCAGCACACTCTAGCTACTGCTCCAGGCTTGTCCCCTTGGACACCCTGCACTAGCTCCATCCTGGCCCCAAAGTCCTAGGTTCTGGTCATACTACCTCTTCCCCTTTTCATCTCTCCAGCCATGTGGGTGATGGCAGCTTTCTACAGTTTCCGATTTCTGGGTTTCTTGAGGATTCCTGTGCTCTTTCAGCCTTCTGACAATCGGATAACCAACTCCCTGTAACAAATACTCCAGGGTCTGAAATACCTCGGGCAGAGTGTTTTCCTGACTGGACTCCAACAGATACAGCAATCTCTGACTACTTAATTGGTGAATAATCGTATCTTGTTTAAATGTGAATTTGATTATTGAGACAAGTTAGTTTTATATGTTCTTGGCCATTAGAATTTGTTTTGTGAGCCTTATTTTCTTTACCCATATTTCTTCTGACTGTTCTCTTATTTTGCATTGACTTGAAAGAGCTTTTTTATTAATCGTTTGTTTTATTTCAAGCTCTTTTCCCAGTCTGTCATTTGCCTTTTCAATTTGTTCATGGTATCTTTTAATCAAACAAATATTCTATCAATCTTTCCTTTTCCCATAATTACTTGAGCTTTTATATATTTAGAAAATCTCTCCAACTCAAGATTACAAAAATCAACACCCTGATATTTTCAGCATCGTCCTTTATATCTATGTCTTTATATCTAAAGTCTTAATACATTTGGAACTTTTTGTGCAATTTATATATACCTGGTTAGTGACTATCTACTTGTATAAAGCAAAGCATGCCAGTATATACAGCTGTCTACAAACTATCACAGCCAACACTTAAATTAAAGGTTATTAATTAAAAAAAAAAAAAAAAAAAAAAAAAATAAAGGTTATTAATTATACTTTATGTGCATTTACTTTTAAAAACATAAATATCATTCTAGGAGCTAATGCATCAAAACAGCTACACTGTTGCAATTTTTGAACTATAAAAATAACTTCCAAAAGTCTTCATCAGAATATTAAATGACATACTAGCACTCAGGTGAATATGACTAAGGAAAGGGAGAAACGGAAATCCTTAACGAAAAAAGTTATTTCTCAAATGCACAGGACTTTGAAACTGAAACGGGGACCAAGACACTAAACCAGAGATTCCCTGAATTGAGATGAGGATCTGAGCAAGGAAATCAAATAGTACCTTGGGAAGTGCTATAAGATAACTAGTCTGTAAACGAAAGAAATTTAAAACACCAGAGAAATTATAAATGCCATATGCATAAATTAAGATAAATGAGTAGCACAGTAGGATATTTGTCAACACACTGCTTTTATTTTTAATTTCTAACAACTGGCAAAGTACCCTTTCACAATCTTGTTCCAACTGAGCCTGAGGCTGAGCTCTCCCTCCCCAATGGCTTATTCCCTCAACGCTGTTCTGGGCATCTGCCTGGATCATCTGAAGAGTCTGAAAATCTAAGCACTTGGTACTACATTGTACCTGCCACAAAGTAAATGCCTAATACATCTATTTTTAAATGAATAACATTTATACAAGGACTTTAGGAAAGAGAGGCAAATACACTCTTAAAAAGATTCTTAGCACACCTTGCAGTCCAAATAATTCATGTACTGTATTACTGTATACATAAATGCCAGAAAGAAGCATAATGATATGATGGGAAGGAGGAGATCAGAGCCTGGGGTCACTCAGACTTGATCAGCTCATGCACTTAACTAGCATGTTATCTTGCAAAACCTGTGTAATCCCCTCTGAGCCCATTTTCTTCATCAATGAAATGGATGCAACCCATTTGTTCCTTGAGGGGTGGAGGTGATAAGTGTAAAGAAACTAGGACAGTGCTTCGGACAGAAAAGAGATCACCATCTTCATCATCACCTGGAGATTTCCAAGTAAGGAAGCATTGTGGAAAATGTAAAGCAAATTACTGAGAAGTGGCATATTAACAACATTGGGAGGGAGGCAGGGACAGAGAAATAAAGAAAGAACACTGGAATAAAACAAAACCATACAAAACCTGTAAGTACCACACTTTTACATCAGGGGTTTCAGTGTACAGTGACTCCATCCCAGAGGCTTGTGTTCCTACTGCCTTTCACTTGAGTACTTCTTTATTTCATTTCAAATTTTTACCACCAGAGTGAATGTATCAGATAGATAAGGTCGAAGCATAAACATTAGCCTGACTGTAAACAAGTATCATCCCACAACCTAGGATCACCCTAGCTTATAGTTCGAATGTAATTATGAACCACATGGTTACAAGCCTCTTTCCACATGACCTCTTTGTCAGTTCTCTCTTCCCTCCATTCTTTCTCTGTCTTCTCCTCTTAGATGGTAGACTTTCTGAAAGGAACCTCTAATTTTCTCAAATATTTCTCTCTTCTCATCTTTGTCTCTGTTCTATTTTTAGATTTTTTGGCTTTTTCTTCTGAATTTTGCATTGACTTTTGTCCCATTTCCTATTTGATAGTTCTCTCTCCTCAAATGTCATGTCATCCTGGGCTATATATTCATATTTAACAACAAGGTACTAAAAAACTGATTGGAAGCTCTCCTGAAGATATGCAGAGTTGCTAACTGCTGGATCACTAAATGGCAAACTCCTCTAGTAGAAACACCCAGATGTCAGCATTTAAAGTGCTACAGCACTTTCCTGTCCCAGCACTTCTCCAGGGAGGCCGACTCTCATCCCACTACACCTGGCTACCCAGTACTCTGGGACTGGACACAGGAAAAGGGTGAGTTCAATGTGCAGATTTTCACTTAGTCCTATTTTCAGTTTCATGCCTCATCCCTCTCCTTCTCCCCATGCACAGAGCCTCAGTGACTCTATTTCTTTTTTTAAAATTTTTTATTTACTTAAGTAATCTCTATACCCTTCATCAGACTCGAACTCATGACCCTGAGATCAAGAGTCACAAGCTCCTCCAATGGAGCCGGCTAAGGGCCCCTCCCTGATTCTATTTCTAACAATACTACACATGCCATTTCTTGCTGCGATGGTGGAAAGGTAGCTATGGAAGCAGGGACCAGAGACTACCCCTGACACAGACATCTAAATGTAGTCCTTATTGTCAGACCCTCCTCTCTGTTGCATTCCCAGGCAACACCCAGAACCTAAGCCTATCTGGAGTTGGGATAGGGGCAGGACCCAGACAGGCCAGCTCTTCACTCGCCTCTTCTGCTACTCTGCTAAGTCATTTTACAGACCTCCATGCACTTCCCCTTGTATACACTGTGGGTTACAGATGTCTGCCAGTTACATCAAAGATGATTTGAGTATTTCTTGTTCTCACTTGTTTTTGAGTAATCTAAGATGAAATAAAGGTGGAAGAGTCTTTATGTTGCCATTCTAAATAGAAGTTGTGGTTCCATTTTAGGGGCTTGTGCCTCCCTCTCTGAAGGCAAGCATTTTGTGAATCTCTTCTCTTATCCCCTCCATTAGTAAAGAATACCACTACTGTCAAACCAATCATAATCTTTGATTTCAAGTAAAATCAACTATTCTAAATACTACAATAACTGAATATCACATCTATTACCATATAGTCCTAAGTCCTTCAAAGTGTAGGTTGGAGATTTATATTAAAAAGACTTGTCAAGAGTATATGCATCACACATTCTAAAACACAAAATACTGTTACTTGACCTGCCCCCATTACCGTTTCATTCACAAGGCTCTGAGGCATTTTCCTATTTGGTAACCAAAATTTAAAATTTTTAATAAATACATAATTTTTTTAGGTTTTTAGTGGTGATAAAAGCCTTATAGAGGATTCACTAAACAGCTACACTACATCCTGCTCTGATCCTATTTTCTTACTAGACATATATGTTGCCATCAGATATTATCGCTAACACAATGCCTAGAGAAGAAATCTGCCCTTTACAAGCAAGAGACCAAGGAACTTTAACATCAAATCTACCTCAAGAAGTATCTTACTTTCATGTAAAAACATGTCAGTAGGCCACTCTGAATTTTGTCCTTTCCATCCCTAGTGTCCACTAACATACTGAGGGCACATCAATTCTCCCAGCTTCAACTACCACCCACTATCTTCACAGGTTCCAAATTTCTCCATCCTTGATCTTCAGGCTCCATCCAGTCCTCGATTACTATCACCAGAACGTTTCCATTTGGATGTTTCCCCAACACGTCAAACTCCTAATCAAACATTTTACTCCATCCAGCTCTCCTTGATTCATTTCTTTACCAGAAGTGAACCTACCTGAAATGTCTCTCTTCCCACATATCCAGTCACCATGTCCCTGCACATTTCCTGTAACTGTTGTTTGTCCTTCCTTTCTCCCCCACTGTCACCACCCAGATTCAGGCCCTTAGTAGTTTGGAAGCCCCTGAACTATTTTACCTGCATCAAAACTCTATCCATGCAAAACACTTCCTTCACCTAATACCAGCTTTCTATACACTAATTTCTCACCTCTCGTTTGCACACACATACATACACATATCACCTATCAACATGCTCTACCTGGAATCCGCCTATCCTTTTACTTTCTGGTCTGTCACTGTTCATACCCACAGCTTCACGCAGTGCTCAGGTGCCCATGTACCCCATGTTCTTCTCTGTATGCCTCTGTCCCTGTGGTTCCATCTCCTTTTCTTCCCAACGGCAGAGGATGATCAAGCTTAGCTTGATCGAATGCACCGAATGCAGTGTCTCCTCACCCAGTGTGGCTTTCCCTGACTCCCCAGTAAGGATCTGAAGCTCTTCCTTTGTGGTTAATAGATTGGACACTCCTTTATCTACTGACTGTAACAAATGCAAAGATATTGCCAGATACTGTGTCTGTGAGACAAGTAGCCTATGAGACTCTTAAGGGCAATGACTGCTTCTTGTTACACTCGCAGCACCCAGGCCAAGCACAATGTGCATATACAAGACATTCGCTAAGTGTCTGGTGAACAAGTGGATCAGACACCCTCAACTACCTCTACCCTTAACCTGCAACCTCTCACTACCCACAGCTGAAAACCAAATCCTTTCCATTATTTTTGTATTTAATATACAATAAAAATTACTAGAAATCTCACTGGTAGTGATCACTATATATGGTAGATAATGACTACATGTGAGCAGAGGGAGGTGGCTATGACTGGGATGGATGCAGGAAAGAGGCTTCAAGAGCAGAGGAGAAGTTTTATTTCTTCACCTGGATGGTGGTTTCAAAGGAATTTCCCTTAGAATAATCTATTAACCCACAGGTTTGTGTTGTGTGGTTTTCAGGGACTGTTTTCTTTTAGAGTATAATGTAATATGTTAACCAAAGTTAATGAAAGTATAAAATATGGCTACTTACCAAAACAGAACTCAGCCTTTGGTCTAAGCTTAGTTGCATCGCTAACCTAACAAAAAAAAGAAACAAGTCACTCACTTCTTCATACACTCCTATAACCAACTTTAAATGCTGCGTGAACTTCCACATGTATGACTTCCCAATAATAACACATATTTAGTACACGATCTAAAATTAAACTTTAAAGGCTACTGAAAAAGAACCGCAAATTAAACATAGAATACGGCTCCCAATTGCAAAATGTTAAAACAAATCAAACTTCCATGTTCTTTTTGAACAAACTTGTATTTATTCAAAGGAAATGTGAAGAAGTTGAAAGTAAATCATTATGTTTTATATAACACATAGAAAAATTTTTAGTTTAACATTATTTCCAAAATACCCTCAGAATACTCTACAGAAATTGAATTCTTCCCAAATTGCCTATTTCTAAATTAGCTGTGAACTTTAAGAGAAAATGATGTGGGCAAAGGGGAGACTGTGTATTTACTCAAGCCCAAAAATCCAGAAGACATTAATCTGCAATGAGGAAACCAAAATGGCACTGGATCTTCCTGTATATTAGAATACCTTAGGAAAATGGGGTTGCTTCGTTAAATGCAACACATGGCTCCTTTCAGAAGGTGAAACAATTGGCTGCACCTGGTTGCTGTTACCCCTTTAAATAAAGTAGTGCTCTTGGAAGCCCATTCATGACTATTTCCACCCTGCTGCTCAGTGTTAGAACATATAATTGTAGCATCTGTTTTGTACCTTCAAAAGAAATTCTAAGTCTGGGGTTCCTGACTGATCCTAACTACAAATTCACAGCTCTGAGTCACACTGGAATTTGTTCCAGGAATAAATTCTGGAAAAAAAGTGGCATGTCTAAAGTAGAGTACAAACTGTACAATTCAAACTTTGGAAAGCTGTGGGACAGAGATGAAAGTCAACAGAACTGCACAGGGAAGTTATATTTTAAAAGGAGAGCAAAGGAGTTGGGAAACAGATGGCCAATCAGGCCTACCTGTTTAGTTAATATTTATTTTTAAAGAGCTCCCATTTTTTTTTTAAAAGACCAGGCAACAAACAATCGAAAAGATACAAGCACATGGTCAATCTCTCAACTGCATATTCCTCATCATTGCATTGAGAGTCAAAAATGCCTGGCAGTGGGATGCCTGAGTGGCTCAGTTTCTGCCTTCAGCTCAGAGCGGAATCCCAGTCTGGGTATCGGTCCTACATGGGGCTCCCTGTGGGGAGCCTTGCTTCTCCCTCTGCCTATGTCTCTGTCTCTCTGTCTCTCATGAATAAATAAATCAAATATTAAAAATACCTGGCAGCATATTCACATTACAGTACACATATATTGTAGGCAAGTAAGACTACAAGGGACTACAGTTTATTTTACAGTAGAATTCTATGCTTCCTAATAACAATCACTATAGAATTTAGGGGCGCCTGGCTGGCTCAGTTGGCTAAGCATCTGCCTTAGTTAGGCTCAGGTCATGATCCTAGGGTCCTCGGATGGAGCCTGGCATCAGGCTCTCTGTTCAGTGGGGACTCTGCTTCTCCCTCTCCTTCTCATGCTCATGCTCACTCTCTCTCCAAAAAAACGAATAAAATCTTTAAAAAAAAAAAAAAAAAAAGATTTTAAGCAGGTTACCCTGAAGCATTTAGTAAATGTCTTAATTTACAGGAACACTTGAGGTATATTTAAACAATACTTGTCTTTTACAAATTAAATAATATGGTTTTAATTTTAAAAAATAATAAAATGTTGCCCTTAAAATAAGTATTTATTGTGCAAGGGCTGCTTTTCTTTTTTTGTCAATGAGAACGATGCTGAAAACAAAGTACTTTATCGATAAAAATGTCCTTTAAACAGAGGCACACTTGTAAACTGGTCTTCTCTTGAAGACCTTTGCTAACAAATTCCAATATAAGCATAACAGTATGCACATGCATATGACTTAATGTTACTATTCACATCTTGTAACTTAAGTCATCTACAAACATTACTTTGTATAAAAACCCCATTGGGAAAAAAAAAAAAACCATTGATCTAGCTCCTCAACATCTCTATCTCATTTTCCAAAACCCCAATAAAATAAAGGGGGAAAAACACCTGAAAATATCAAATCTAAATTTTTGAGAAAATAGGACTGCAAAAATTTCAGAAATATCAGCAAACAAGAAAACAGAAAATAGAAACAATGTGAAATGAGGGAGAAACCATTTTTTTTATCATGAAGATGGTTCTTATTTTCTTCAAAATAAAACATAAAAAATCAAAGGTAATGGGATTAAAAGTTGGTAACAGTTTAAATACAGACTTAGACAAAATCTTCTCCAGATTTCCCAAAGACAGAAGCTGTTAACTGATCTTAGTCCTTTTGATGTCTCTCCTAATCATAAAAGTTAATGTTAACTTTTGCAATTTGCCACATCTTGTAAATTAACACCATATTCTTCCTAATTTTATCAAAGAACTTCCTATACACAGTGATCAGGTTCTATTTTTAGCATGATATGACCCAAACATCATCAGCACTAAATAACACAGAAAGGAAACTGCTCCTTTTATTCACAATCTCATTCCAAGGAATTTTAATTCATGCATGAATGTGAAACAATATAGAAAAACTACCTTTGAAATGTAGGTAAGTTTTATGGCTCCCACACGTGATGATCCAGAAGGTAAGTTCTGGAAACAAATTATTAATATATAGTTAAAATCCAACATTAATCTATATTACATTAGAATGTTCTACACATACTATATAAAGCTAAGAAATTAGAATTTTTGATATATTTTACAAATCAACTTTTTCAGTTCAGAATTTATAAATCAAGTTGACAATGTGGATAACAAAACCGAACTCTATTTTGCTCCACCATAATACATTCTATAACTAAAAGACTATTTTTGTCATTGTAGCTAAACTTTTCTTTACCAAAAACAAGACTGGATTTTGTTCCTAAAGGCAATGGGGAAAAAAAATACTTAGAGACAAAAATACAATCATAAGAAATTCAAAAGACTATACAAATTATTCTATTAAAAATTTTTATCAAGTATATCCCTCAAAAAATTGATTTCCCTCATTTAAATACATTAGTATTTAATCATGCCATATTTTATCTACACTGATACCACTTTTTCAAAATAATTATTAACCAATACTCTTTAAGCCATATGTAGAAAATGTATACATTGACACTTGAACTAAAATATTTCTATTCTTCCCTTAACAATTCTAGGGAGGGTTTTGGATCTTAGAAGAGCTAAAAAAGAATTAAGAAGAGGGAAAATCATTTCTGGCAGACTATCAGGAAAGACTCTGTGGAGAAATGAATAGCATTTAAGTTGGTTTTTAAAGGAAAAACCTGAAACGCAAACAGCAGAAGAGAGACTATTCCAGGTGGAGAAAGCAGAGGAGCTACAAGGAGGACACCCAGAGGCTTTGTACTACAATGGAAAAATGGCTACATAGGGTTGGAGTAGAAAATGGTGGTTTGGGAACTTGAACCAAGAACCTAACTATACAGGACCTAAATAAAGAAGTAGCAAAGAACTTATACTGTTAAGAATTTGAACCATTAGCGAAAGCTTGTGGGCATTCTGTAATCAAAATTGTGCCTTGATATATCCTGTAATACAATAAACTGGACGGACTGTAGAGGTGGAAGATGGAGGCAGAAACACCAGATAAAAATATCTGGAAAAAAATAATAAAGAATATAAAAGAAAACACTGATAGAAGATTTTAAAAGTAAAATTAAAACAATATTAACTCTAAAAGTTCCTTTCATTGTAGATTAACCAAGTTCAACTTTTTTTTTTTTTTTTTTTTTTTAAAGATTTTATTTATTTATTCATGATAGACACAGAGAGAGAGAGGCAGAGACACAGGCAGAGAGAGAAGCAGGCTCCATGCACCGGGAGCCTGACGTGGGATTCGATCCCGGGTCTCCAGGATCACGCCCTGGGTCAAAGGCAGGCGCTAAACCACTGCGCCACCCAGGGATCCCAAGTTCAACTTTTTAACTGACTTTATCATAATGTACATTAAAAGGAAAAACTTTGGGTTTGTTTTTATGAATGAGTAGGAGGTACCTTTCCCGGATCTCTCTCTCTAAGCTTACTGGAAACAATTAATTATATAAAAGCCTACACATTTCAAAGACTTAAGATCCCCAAACATAAACTTCATTATTGTTGACAGGGATAGGTCTTTTCAAAACTTTCACTCCTATGTAAACTGCATTATGTTTTGCTTTTTTTTTTAATAATAAATTTATTTTTTATTGGTGTTCAATTTGCCAACATACAGAATAACACCCAGTGTATGTTTTGCTTTAAACTATATACTATATTCGGGCTCCTAAGTATAAACCATAAATATGTATATTAAATAAAATTATAATTTTTAAGGTATACTTTTAAATGGCTGTGTTCTTATACAAAATGTCTTATGTTTAGAGGTTGCTTTGTTGATTTTTTTTTTAATTTTGGATAAGGAAATGAAATGTTAAAATGTCTTCAAGACCCCCTAACTACTATTAAAGTGATTTTTCAAATGCTGCTGCCCTTCCATTCAAAATTGTTATTTTTCTTTTAAGTCCTCCAAAAATTTATTATTTTAACTAGCTGTTCTAAGCCTTTGTATGAGGAAGAGAAATAAGAACTATGTCATGGCCACATGACATGAAGGGTCACAGATTAAACAGTAGTCTAGTATAGGGAAATATAAGTAGCTGAGAGAGAGAATATTCAAAATACCTAGTTTCTATGGATCAGTATGATTACTGCCAAGTACAACTACAAAAAAAGTAGCTTTCAAAATCGGTTCCCTGACAGTGAACAAGAAATAATCAACTAGTGACATTTACGATAAAAAGGAAAATGAGCCATTTGTTCTTAAGTGTTCCTATACTCCTTTTGCCAAAATACTTTTTCAAGTTTCTTCGAAGTCAGTTTCTGATACAGATACTCCATTATTTAATTCTTCACCATTGCACACATCCCAACAAAACACAGAAAGCTCTGAATGGATCCCTAGTAATACACTAGAATGGACTTCTAAACCAACGGCTTAGTGGTAAAGAAAGGAAAATGTAGGAAGAATGGCTCCGTAAGGACAGGTGAGCCAAACTGACTTCCTTTTCATTATCAGAGTTATTTATTTATTATGATCAGCAGAAGTGTGTTATAGCGCTGTAACATATGCAATTACATTGAATCATGAAATGGTCTATTTTTTTTTAGTAGATCAAAATGGTGACATATTGGAAATTTCATGTGGTTCAACCTAACGCAATAATCCTAGCAAGACATTTTACTAAAGTTTTCATCAGGAGCTATGTGACTTAATACATTTAAAAATGACACAACGCTGGTATACTGATGGCTAATTCACTGGCTACCGAGTCAAGATTGTAAAAGATTCTTATCAGTTAGCATGAAGAATTAAAATTATTAAGCACTAAATAAACAGATTTAAAATTCTGTACTACATTCATAAAAACCAATGTGCTCATTACACCACAGAAATCTGGCTTTTAAAGACTTCATGTTGGGGCACCTGGCTGGTTCAGTCAGAAGAGCATGCAATTTTCAATCTGGGGGTCATGAGCTTGAGCTCCTCACTGGGGTGGTTTGCTTAAAGAAACTTAAAAAAAAAAATCACAACTTAAAAAAAAAAAAACAAAAGAACAGTTCATATGAAAAAGCTCCAGCTGAGTGCAAAAGATCTAGCTTAATGCAAATTTTAATATACACCCTCCCTGCTACAGACAAAGTGACCTATTCTCCACACATGCCACCGGCTTCCTTGCTTGGGTTTCTTTGCCCACGCTATTCTTTGAGCACTGTAATACTCAATTCCCCATCTCTTAGCCAAAATCGTATCCACCCTCTGGGTCAATTTTGAATGCTACTATGTCCAAGAAGGACTTAACTCAATTCTAAGTTCATGTTTCCTTTGGTGTAATAAACATAGTCCATTTTGTGATCACCTTCATTGAGCTGTAGGTGGGAAATGCTGATAAAAGGAGGAATTCTGAGGGTACAATCTAGCATTATGAAGAAAGGAAAAACAACCAAGAAGCTTTAAATACAATTTGGGAGAAACCATATCTATCACCACCAGGTGTTGTGAAGAGAGACAAACCAGGAAGAGCTCAGGCCAGAACTGTGCAAAGGCTTGTGCAGGTGAGAAGAACCGGAAACCAGGATCTAGTATTGAGCAGGGAGAAGGAGTCAAGGGGAATTAAGTTACTTTCCACTTTGCAAAAGAGTTTGGGAGGGCACTGCACCACAGATAAAAAGATGGGGTCATAAAGGGGAGAAATCTATGTAATAAATAAATGTGAACTTTTGATTTCTGCTGACCTGTTCCTTCTTCCACTGACTCTGGCCAAGTAAATAAAGACATTAATCATGTAGTTGCATAGCCAGATTACTACCACCCAAGAAAGGTAGTTACACCCAAAGATAAGGCAGTAAAACAGTGTTAATAAGCTCTATAAGGATAAGGCTAGAGAGTAGACAGTTCCTAGGGAAAAAAAAGTCTCAAAGTCAGCACTCAAATAATCTACACTGAATTAAAATACAAATTATCATCCAAAATTTGAAACGCTGTGTCTAGATAAAGGACTAAACTTACTTTATAGAGAATCATAGGACATGGTAGGTTAATGGGGAACAGATACAAGAAAATAGATTTTGGCTCACAGAGCAAGTAATAATTAGAGCATCACAAATATCATAAGTGCTTTTTCATAATGTATAATTCAAGCAACTGCTAAAGTGAAGATCAGGGATAGGCAAGTTTCCTGCATTAAGGAGGTGGAATTTGTGCTAAGATGCCTTACAATTTGAATTCTATATGAACAAATATAAATGCATTAGTACATGGCATTTTGTCTCACCTGAAGTAAGTACAGGGTGGTAAAGAATACTAGAATGGTTGTCAGAGGATCTAGCTCCTTCTTTGTGAAACAGAATGAAACCTCCTATCACTCCCCACTCCTCCCTTGACTAAACAGGATCAGCTTAGACGTTTGCTAGGGACTCATCCTTGCAACATCCATTCCAATTTTTTTTTTTTCATCCATTCCAATTTGAATGAAGAGTTTCACAAGGAGAGAAAACTACTCGACAAGGTCTTTCACAGATCTTAAAACAGGGATTCTAATTTTTAATTTATAACATTTCCCCACTGATTTGAAAGGCAACAAAAAAAAATCAAAGTGCATTTCAATTCATGAATGGCATTACACTGGCTAACACTCAAATCTGCCAGTACAAGATGAAAAGACTACATGTGCACAAGAGTGTCAACTAGCTCAAGTAGTTTCTTTACCAAAAGACTGCAGTCTCTATCCTAGAGACAGTATCTTTTATTTAAATGATTTCTGAATTCTCTGTCAGAGATAGCATTTCTCCTCCAGGGTGGGGGAGGGGCATAAAAAACATATATGCATGCACAAATTTTTATTAAATAAACTTAGTTTCATTTTCTGAAATTCAAGTAAGACATCAGACATTCAGCATGCAGGACGGGAAGAATGCAGCCAGTAGAAATAAATCTACCCACAGACTGAGAAAACAAATCATAACACCCATATAGTATGTTAAAGTACTTTAATAATTAAAATTCTTGTGTGCTTTTGAAAAAAAGGTAACCATTTGGATTTTACAAACCTGTGGATTATCCATGTACCATACAAAACTATCTTCTCTGGTATCCAGTATGAAGTACCTTCGAAGAAATTTCCCACTGTTTTCATTTTCCTCAATGTCTAGAAAACCACAAATGCGATTCTGACGATCCACATAAGGCATTTCTGAGCCTGAACATTACACTGTAAAATAAAAACATTTGACAGTAAGTACTTCTCAGTGGACTTCAAGCATAAAATGTGCTTTATACAATTTATTTAACAAAGAGTCTACTTCCCAACACAAGTTGGGGGCCAGTTAATGTGAATATACATGAAGCATGGGCAAAAACCATGTTTGAAATGAAGCTTACTCTGAGTGGTTACCAAATACAACTATACACATTGATGGGAACAAAGGAGAGCTATTAACCTCAGCTGAACAACTGACTTACTCTTTTTCCTAAGTATACCCAGGTAAGCCAAAAAATTAGCTCTCCAAACTGATTTCCTTACTTATAGGGACACATGGATGGCTCAGTTAAGCATCTGCCTTTGGCTCAGGTCATGATCCTAGGATTCTGAGATCAAGCCCTGCATCGGGCTCTCTGCTCAGCAGGGAGTCTGCTTTTCGCTCTCCCTCTGTGCTCTCTTTCCCTCTCTCACTCTTCTCTTAAACAGATAAAATCTTTAAAAAAAAATTCCTCACTTATTAATCGAGATAATCTTCCTTTCAGATTATTCCAGAATATTTTTGAATTCACAGAACAACAGCTAGCACATATTGGTCACTAACTATATGCCAGGCTCTGTGCAAGGTGCCTTTCCATGCATTTTCTCACTGAACCCTGAAAACGACCCAATGAATAGGCATCATCATCCCCATTTCACAGATAAGAAACCTAACGCTCATAAGGGAAAGTGACTTTCTAAGAACTAGTAGATAATTAATGAAAACATACACCAAGACTCTTGAGCTCTAGAGCTTATATCTTAACATCCACACCACATCGTCTCTCTAAAACTCTTTGAATTGCTAAAACTAAAATGAATCAAAGTAAAATTAACATCATGAAAAAGAGAGATAAGCAGTTATTATGTGCTTCTCAATGGAAGACACAACCATCACCTATGACGGCAACATGTAACAAAAAAAGTTTTTATATGAATCGGATCCAGTCTCTAGATCTGCGTATGCTGAACTACCAATTTACAGGAAATAAAGAAGGTAGAGAACACAGTAAACTGTGCCACAGGGGTTCAATTAGCTCAAGTCAGACTGTGGGAAACAGCAGGTCAAACAGCCCAGCTTCTTCAGTAAATAAATTATTATGGGGGAGGGAGAGAGAAGAAGAGAAAAATTATAGATTACAAGAGACTTCAGAGGCATATCATATTCTGATCCTTAAAGTACTAAAAGTTTTGTTGTACTGATTAAAGTTAAAAACCATGACTTGAGTAAAAAGCAGTGTTCCTAGCCTTTTTTCTTTTTTCTCTAGAAACTATAGATTTGTGACTCCTTCCTGGTGGATGCAAATCTGCAGACTATTTCTATTCCAATTCTTCTAGAGCTGGCACCAACATCTTTTGGCAGGTTGAATTTATTATGTATGTACCTAGTTCTTCATTTAAAGGCCCAAGGTTGTTCAATCCACAGTAAAAAAATTTAATTGGAACACATCCTGATATACTGCATATCTAAATCACAATTCTGTATGCAGCCATAGAAAAAGACACACTAAAAATTTTTAAACAAAATTATCCACTAAGTTTATATATGTGTGGCACTTAGAGTTTATATAAATCTGATACTTAGAGGAGATAGTTTCTTTAATGAACTTACCCAACATTTAAAAAATTTCTAAAATGTATTCAAAACTTTAAAAATTAATACACTATACTAATGTACAGGCAAAGTTCCTTTTTACTGTGCTTCGCTTTATTGTATTTCACAGATAGTGGTTTTTTTTACAAACTGAAGGTTTGCAGCAAACCTTACATGGAGCAAGTCTACTGGCACCATTTTTCCAATAGCATCTGTTCACTTTGTGTCTCTGTGCCACATCTGGGTAATTCTTATAATGTTTCAAACCTTTTCATTATTATTACATTTTTTTATTATTATTACATTTTTTATGGTGATCTGTGATCAGTGATTTTGACTCGCTACAAGCTCAAGTGACAGTTGGCATTTTCTTAGCAATAAAGGATTTTTAAAATAAGACATGTACATTGTTTTCTTTAGACATAATATTACACAATTAGACTACAATATAGTGTGAGTGTAACTTTTACATACACTGGAAAACTAAAAACTTCATTTGACTTGCTTTATTGTGATACTTGCTTTACTGTGGTGGTCTGGAGTCAAACCCACAGTATCTTCCAAGTGTGCCTTTGTTCTACAAAAATAAAAAGTATCCACTTGTGTGGTGCCATGAGAATAGACCAAAGGAATAGTATTGAGAGCCCAGATTAATCCATACATCTATGGCCAACTGATTTTCAACAAAGGTGCCAACATCATGCAATGGGGAAAATTTGGCCTCTTCAAAATATGGTGCTGGGACAACTGGATATTCACATGCTAAAGAATGAAAGTGAATCCTTCTTCACATTATATATGAAAGCTAACTCAAAATGGATAACAATCTGAATATAAGATAGCTAAAACTATAAAACTTTAAGAAAACACGGAGGCTGATATTCGTGATCTTGGATTTGGCAATGAATATTTAGGTATGACACCAAAGTATGAACAACAAAAGAAAAAAATAGGTTAAATTGGACTTCATAAAAACTAAAAGCTTGGGGATCCCTGGGTGGCGCAGCAGTTGAGCGCCTGCCTTTGGCCCAGGACGCAATCCTGGAGACCTGGGATCGATTCCCACGTCAGGCTCCCAGTGCATGGAGCCTGCTTCTCCCTCTGCCTGTGTCTCTGCCTCTCTCTCTCTCTCTCTCTCTCTCTCTCTCTGTGTGTGACTATCATAAATACATTTTTTAAAAAATTAAAAAAAAAACTAAAAGCTTTTTTTTTTTTTTTTTTTTAAGAGAGAGGGAGTGTGCAAGGCTGGGGGGAGAGAGAAACTTAAGCAAACTCTGCACTGAGCTGGAGCCCAATGCTGGGCTCAATCTCATGACCCCAAGATCACAACCCGAGCTGAAACCAAAAGTCAGATACAACCCACTGCGCCACCCAGGTGCCCCAAAACTAAAAGCTTTTTTGCATCAAAGGACATCAAGAAAATGAAAAGAGAACCTACAGAATGGGAGTAAATATTCACAAATTACATATCTAACAAGGGTCTAATATCCAGAGTATATAGCTATAACAACTCATCTCAAACAATCTAGATAAAAAATAGGCAAAGACTTGAAAAGACATTTCTCCCAAAGAAGATATACAAATGGCCAAAGAGAACATAAAAAAGATGCTCAGTATCATTGGTAATTAGGGAACTGTAAATCAAAGCCACAGTGAGATACCACTTTATACCCACTAGGATGGTGATTATTAAAAGAAAGGAAAACAAATGCTGACGAAGATGTGGATAAATTGGACCCCACACACACATTGCAAATGGTACAACAGCTGATAAGAACAGTTTAGTAGTTCTTCTAAAGTTGAACACAGAATTACCATACAACTCAGCATTTTCACTCCTAGATATACACCCAAAAGAAGTGAAAACAGGTACTCACACATAAATATTAAGAGTAGCACTGTTCACAATAGCCAAAAAGTGGAAACAACCCATATGTTCATCAACAGGTAAACACAATGTGCTCTATCCAACACAATGGAATATTATACAGACACAAAAAAGAATGAAGTACTGATACAATAATCCAATAAAAAGTCCATTAAAAAGTCCAATTTAAAAAAGAATATTTTATAAAAATAGATTATATATATTCCATGATATATATTGAAATGCAAATGACCTAGAAAAGCCAAATCTATTTCCCAAAGAATAAAGTAGGCTGACTTACACTATTTGATTTTAAGACTTACAAAAAAGCTACAGCAATAAAAACAGTGTAGGATTGATAAAAAAAGAAGACAGATATAATAAATCAGTAGAACAGAGTAGCATCCAGGAACAGACTCTTACATACATATTGTCAATTGATTTTCAACAAAGATGCCAAGACAATTCCATAGGGAAAGGAGTCTTTTCAATGAATGGTGCTAGAACAATTAAGTACTCATGTAGGAAAAAAAAATGTAATGAAATTAATCATGACCAAATATAAAAGCTACAGCAATAAAGCTTCAAAAAAAATATAGGAGTAAGTGTTCGTGACCTTGGGAGTACACAAAGATTTCTTAATTAAGATATAAAGAGCCTGAGCCATACAGTAGTTGTTATATCAGATTTAAAAAATTAAAAACTGCTCTTTGAAAGACACTGCTAAGAAATCAAAAGAGAAACCACAGAATGAGAAAAACATTTAGTACATACCTGTCTATCAGATAAATGATATCCAAGAACAGGCAAGAAGTTATTACAATTCAATAATAAGACAAGCAACCAAATAGGAAAATGACAAAAAAATCTGAAGAAACAAGTCAATGAAGATACAAATAGTAAATGAGCACATGATAAGATGTTCATAATCATTAGTCGGGAAGGTACTGCAAATAAAAGCCATAAGATACTACAACATACCTAACAGAATGGCTAGAGCAAGAACCAAAAACAACAAAACCTGACAGTATGAAGGGCTGTCAAGAATGTGGAACAAGTGAACTCCCTTTCATACACTGCTGGTGGGAATGCAAAATAATACAGTGACTTGGAAGGACAGTTTGGCAGTTTCTCATAAAGTTAGACATAAAGTTATAATATAACCCAGCAATCCTACTGTGAGCTGGAAGCTGTGTTGGCACAAAAATTTGTACAAACGTCTACAGCAACAATATTTATAACTGGTAAAAATCAGAAACAACCCAATGTCCTTTGACCAATAAATGAATCAACTATACCACCAATACGACAGAATACTAGTTAGCAACATAAAGGAACAAACCACTACACATACATGGGTAAATCTCAAAATCTATTTTGCTACATGAAAGAAGCCAGACCACAAAAGCTACTGGGACAGAGAACAAAACCAGTGGGTGAAAGGAGGGGTTGGCTTCAAAGGGTAATTTTGTAGTGATGGAACTGTTCTGCATCTTAATTGTGGTAGGACACACCACAACGCATCCATCAAAACTCAGGCCCATATATCAACAGAGTAAACCTTACTGCATCCAAGTTAAAAAACAAAACAAACTATAGTGATAAAAAATAGATCAGAATTGCTAGGGCTTGGGCAGCCCTGGTGGCGCAGCGGTTTAGTGCCGCCTGCAGCCAGGTGTGATCCTGAAGACCTGGGATCGAGTCCCACATCGGGCTTCCTGTATGGAGCCTGCTTCTCCCTCTGCCTGTGTCTCTGCCCCTCTCTCCCTGTCTCTATGAATAAATAAAATCTTAAAAAAAAAAAAAAAAAAAAAAGAATTGCTAGGGCTTGAGGGGCACCTGAGTGACTCAGTGGTTAGGTATCCGACTCTTGGTTTCAGCTCAGGTCATGATCTCGTGGTTGTGAGATCGAGCCCCACACAAGGCTCCCTCTACACTCAGCAGGGAGTGTGCTGGAGATTCTCTCCCTCTACCTTTGCCCCTCTCCCTACTCTCTCTAGAATAAATAAATAAATCTTAAAAAAAAAAAAAAAAGAATTGCTAGGGCTTAGGATAAAGAAAAAGACTACAAAGGAACATAAGTATCATTTTTTTTGATGATGTAACTATTGTATATCTTGAAAATGATGGAACTTACACAATAGATGCACATGTCAAAACTTATAGAACTGTGCTCCAAAATGAATAAAATTTACCATATATAAATTATACTTCAAAATCCTGAATTTAAAAAGATACCATAAACACTCACCAGATAGCTAAACTTAAACAAAACAACAACATGAAATGTCAAAGATGTGGCACATCCAGTATTTCTGTACTGTTGATGGGAATGTAAAATGATACAACCACTCTGGGAAAAGTTCTGGCAAAAAAACCAAACATACACCTAACGTATGACCCAGCCATTCCATTCCTAGGTATTTATGCAAGAGAAATGAAAACATATATGTATGCAAAGACTATTTCACAAATATTTATATCAGCTTTATTCCTAATAGCTTCAAACTAGAAACAACCCAAATGTCCATTAACACATTAAGAGATAAATAAAATTCAATTAGTCTATACAATGAAATACCATTCTGTGTGAAAGAACTACAGCCACATGCCACAATATAGTCAAAACTCATCAGACTGTAAACTTTAAATGGATACAGTTCATTGTATATTAACTTAAATCTCTAAAAAGTTAATAAAAAATATCCAGTAGCAATAAAAAATTCATTGATAAAATTGACCATGCATAACTTTTTTAAAAGCTTTTGGATAGCAAAAACCTGATAAGCAAAGTCAAAACCAGTAGAAAATATTTACAACTTACATCATCACAAAGGGCTAATCTCCCTAACATTTAAGGAGATGCAAAAAAAGTCAAGGAAAATACATCAAAAGTTCCATAGAAAAATGGGCAAAACACATAAACAAATACTCTGCAGAAAAAGATCTAAAAATGGCCCTTAAACATAAAAGATGCTTGACTTCACTCATAATAAGAAAAATCCCAAAATAACAGAGATGCAGTAAGCATTGCCATTGACACCACAAAAAACACAACCAGAGTTCATGTGTCTAAGTACCTTAAAAAAAAAAAAAAAAAGAAAATACCTTAGATGGGACACCTGGGTGGCTCAGCAGCTGAGCATCTATCTGCCTTTAGCTCAGAGCATGATCCCGGAGTCCCAGGATGGGGTCCCACATCAGGCTCCCTTTGACTATGTCTCTCTCTGTCTCTCTGTGTCTCTCATGAATAAATAAATAAAATCTTAAAAAAAAAAAAAAAGTACCTTGAGGAGGGAAAAAAAAGCTTGATTTTTGCCAAACCTCTAGATCTAACTACCAACTGGAAGGAAATACAGAAAACAAAGGAAGGACGTGTAAAACCATATCACAGAGATAGAAAAATCCAAGCTATAAGAAATTTCTCAGGACATATTAACATATTTCTTCAAAAATAAATTCCAAGGAAGCAGGGGGAAAGGAACAAGAGGACAACCTATAAATTAAAAGACAGGGGCGCCTGGAATGGCTCAGTTGATTGAGCCTTCAACTCTTGGTTTTGGCTCACATTGTGATCTCAGGGTCCTGAGATTGAGCCCCATGTCACTGAGCTCCCAAGTCAGGCTCAGTGGAGAGTCTGCTTGAGATTCTCTCCTCCTCCCTCCCCCTCCGCCCCTTCCCCTGGTCCCAGGCACACTTGCCCACTAGCTTGCTCACTCTCAAATAAAATCTTTAAAAAATAAAAAAATGAAAAATAAAAGACTTAAAAAGACATAATCACAACATGTGGACCTTCTATAAATATAAATCCCATTTTTTAAAAACTGACATATTTAAGAAAATTAGATATTAGAATATTGCCTAATGGTATTAAGGAAACAGATCTTTATTTTCAGTGTGATAATGTTATTGTGATTATGTCACCAAGTAAATGAATCCTTATCAGTTTAGAGTTATTTACTGATACAGACATAACTTATTGCTGGCATAATCTGGGGGCAGGGAATGGAGCAGGCATGGCCTGGGTTGACAGTTGTTGGAGTTACATGATGGGTACTATAGTTATACAACTCTGTCTACTTTTGTGGATGTCCACAACCCTTCATAATAGAAAAAGTCTGTGTCACAGAGAGCTATCATTTCTCACCCATCAGACTGGCAAAAAGTCAAAAGCTTACCAATACACTATATTGGTGAAGCTATTAGAAAACATGTACTTCTACATTGCTCATGAAAATGCAAAATGCTGCAACACTGCTTAAGTGAATATGGCAGTATTTAACAAAATCATATATACCTTTATCCCGTAACTCTATTATCCCACTTGGTATTATCATTCTGAAACTATTTTATATATATGATAGTATTTTATGTGCATTATAGGATACTGTAAATGTATTAATACTATGACTATCTTAGATAACATAACACTAATATCTAAAGTAAACAATATACAATATAAAACATAACATGCAATATATATATATAATATGAATAAAACACTTATTTATTTGTTATTAGGAACCAAGATTTTCCTGGTAAGAGAAAAGATGTATCAATAAAAAGGCAAACTCTACATAATACATCTGAATTAGAGATATTATGAACTTACAGTCTTTGAAAATATAGTAATCGAAAATCAGCACTTTGCAATCCCAACATAATTACTATTTAAGCAAGCATCTTCAATAACACTAAAACCACCACATAACAGGTTGTTAAAGAACAGAATATTCACACAGTCTTAAAATATCAACCCTACAGTTTTCTTAACTAATTACAATGAGGAAAATGTATCTTTACAATGAAAGATCTTATAGCCCTCACCTTTACCAAATGATTATCCAATGAATCTAGGGGCTAAGTACTAATGAGACTACCTCGTCCTCTAAATAGACCACATATTATATGATTCCAATGATATGAACTCCATATGGGCAAACCCATAAAGACAGAAGTAGATTAGCACATGCCTAAGGATAGAAGGGATGAGGGCAATGAGGAGTTGCTTAGGGATGGGAGGGTACAGGGTTTCTTTTTAGGGTAATAAAAAATATTCTAAAATTGATTGTGGTAACAGTTACACAATTCTGTGAATATACTAAAACTCACTGAATGGTACACTTTATGGGTGAATTGTACCTTAATAAAGCTGGTTTTTTTTTTTTTTTTAAAAAGGTGGGGGGGAGAATTACAATTGTCTTTCATTCTAGATCACATCAGAAATCCTGAGAAACACTTCATCTCCCAGACTTCTGAATGTTAGAGTGTTCCAGGAGGTGGCCCACAGACCTCTTCTCTATATATATGCAGTCCCCTGGTGAGCTCACTTATTCACACAGGTCTACATACAGATGGCTTCCAAAAGTTATCTCCAGCCCTGGACATTCAGCTGAACTCCAGACTCAGGTACACAGCTGTCTACATATCTATTTACTCATCTAACAGATGTCTCAAACTTAACAAACAGCACTAGGTATTCCCCTTAGAAACCTGCTCCTCTCTATCTTTCTCATCTCAGTAAACAACCACTCCCTTCTTCCAGCTGTTCAGGCAAAATATCTTAGAGCCAGAGTTGAATGAATCTTCTTTCTCTTTCATTACACATCCAATCAGCAAAACCTGTTGGCTCCATCTTGTAAGCATATCCAGAATCCCACTACTTCTCATCACTTACTCGGCTGCCATTCTGGTCCAGGCCACCATCAGCTCTCAACTAGATGACTGTCCCTTGCTTCTGCTCTTACCCCCTTCACTTTATTATTCTCAACACAACAGAGTGATCCCATTAAAACATATATTCAAGTGTTTATTCAATAAACACATTTTACTACTGGCCAAGCACTGTCCTAAATATTTAAATATTAGCTTATTTAATCCTTATAACAACTTTACAGATGAGAAAATAAAGCACAGAGAATTTTAAAAATAAGTTGTCCAAGGTCACAGGTTTAGGAAGTGGCACAGCTCAGATTCAAACCAGAGGAGTCTGGCTCTGGAACCCAGGCACTTCAATACCAGGTAATGTCACTCTGCTCAAAACTCTTAACCTTGGCTTATTATTAGAATTACCTAGGAGTTGTTAAAAATCCTGATGCCAAGGCTGGACACCTCCCCAGACCAATTAAATCAGAAACTCTGGAAATGGGGGGCAGGGGGTGCCTGGCTGGCTCAGTCAGAAGAGCATGCAACTGTTGATCTCAAGGATTATAAGTCTGAGCCCCACACTGAGTGTAGACATTACTTAAATAAATAAAACTTTTAAAAAGAGAGAGAGAGAAGAAATGAAACAAAATTTTAGAGATGGGATTTGGACATCAGTACATTTTTCTAAAAAGATTTTATTTACTTGAGAGAGCGAGAGAAGCAGAATCCCCACTGAGCAGAAAGCTGAAGGTAGACGCTTAACTGACTGAGCAATCCAGGCACCCCAACATCAGTACATTTTTAAATTTCCCCAGATAATTCCAGTGTTCAGCCAAGGTTAAGAACTATTGTTTCAATGGGATCTCATCTCACTCAAAGTAAAAACCAAAGCCCTTACAAAGACATACAGGCCTCACCTATGCCTCCCAAACCGTATCCCAGCACCCCCTCGGTCACTCATCTGGCCGATGGACTTCCTACTATGTCAGACAAGCTCCCCACTCAGGCCTTTGAACTCAAATATCGCTTTCTCAGAGAAAAAGTGACAACCTATCTTGATGCTATCTAAAATTGCAAAAGCGAACTATACAGCCACTTCCTATCTCCCTTTCCTGTTTTATTCTCCTTAGCATTTGCTGCTAACAAACAATATCATTTACCTATTTACCTGTTTCCCCACACTGGAATGTACAATCCATCAGAGCAGTGATTTTTGTGTGTATCTACTATTGTTTCTTCAGCACTTAAAACAGTGCCTGTCACATGGAAGGCACTCAACTACTTGTTGAATGAAGTATCAAGGAGCCCATAATTACTGCCACAAATATTTTCTTCCTCCACAATTGTTTAATTCAAGTATAATTAACACACAGTGTTATATTAGTTTCAGGTGTACAATATGGTGATTCAACAATTCTATACATTACTCAGTGCTCACTGAGATAAGTGTATTCTTGATGCCCTTCACCTATTTCACCCATCCTCCACCCACCTCCCCTCTAGCAACCACCGGTTTATTCTCTGTATCTAAGAAGCTAGGGTCTTTTTTGTCTCTTTTTTCTTTGTTCATTTGTTTTGTATCTTAACTTCCACATGAATCCAGTGAAATCATATGGTATTTGTCTTTTCCTGGCTGAATTACCTCACTTAGCCTTATACCCTCTAGACCCACCCATGTTCTTGCAAAGAACATTAATATTTCAGTTTCTAGACAGAAACTTTCTTTTTCCTCATTAGATAAAAAATCATTTAGCAGATTTAACTGACTGGTTTGCTTGGACTATGGAAGGAAAAAAGTTCAAACACTATATTTCTATTTGTATTTGTATTTTTAGTAAAGCTAGTATGAGGCAAGAAGAGATAAAACTGTATTATTAAAACCTTCCAGCATATGTATCCTTCAGTCTAAAGTATAGTTAGTTACAGTCATCAATTAATATATTCACAGTTAATACTTCATCGGTCAGGAACCAGGAAGTAAGCCAAAAAAATAAAAACAAAACAAAAACCAGAGACACAAACAAAAAAAAAGAGAAAAAACTTAAGTTCTTCACAGTGAGACATCATTAGGCCCACAGGGCTTCACTATTATTTGTTAACTGTGTTGAGTGGGACTAGCCCTGTTGTCCCAAATTTGCTAACAAACCCAAAATTGTGGATATATAGACATCAAGGATCAAACATCCAGGAAGCCCAGCACTGACATCCCTTCCCTCACACACACCCCCTTCAGGGCTCTGGCACTCTAATCAATACCTTACCATAATTTGATATAAGCATTTGACAGAAGAGAGGGAAAAAACTGAAAGTCTTCCAAGTCTTCAGGGAGAACACATGGAAAGGAAGGGGGTATTCACCCCAAAACAGTGGCAGGAGCCCTCTAACAGAGTCATTCACCAAGAAGAGTTTACAAGGAGAGACCGGCAACCCATTCCGTAGTTCACTGCCTACTTATCAAGTACGCTGAGTGGTTGCCCTGTACCTGTCGGAGCAGGGGCATTTAATATGCAATGTAAGGGCACAAAAGGGGGCATTTATGCAGCTGGCATACCATTACTTGGCATCACAAGGAAGTGAGTTTCCAGTGGGTTAAATGGAAGCTGCAGAAGATAGCTAGACTTGAGCTATCTTGCTGTTATCAAAAAATCTGGCTGCGGGGAGAAAAGATCCCCAATGCATCTCACCCCCCACACACTCCTAGGAACCAGAGGGTGGGATGACAGGTCAGGGATGAGGATGTGGCAGTGTAAGCCCACAGCAAATTTCATATTCAGGAACTAGGTGCAGTGGGGAGTCTCTCTGTGAGAGTCCAGTGTGGACGCCTATCAGTGGACATCAATGTTTTGCCACTGTTAATCAAAAGAGGGCTTTAACAGCACCCAGTAAGATAGACTTCTCTTTTTCCATTTTTCTTCTTACAAGTCCCTAACCAAGTAGATACAGAAGAGGAAAGAGAAAGAGGAATTCTGGGAGCATACCACAATTCCTCCCCACTCCAAGTAGTTCAAGTAGTTAAGTGGCTTGACACTGGGGTAAGAGAGGAGAGGAACTTAAAATTGAATAGGAGACTGAAGGTTTAAACTGAAATAGACAGACTGGAGCTTTTAATAGCTATAAATGATGGAAAAAGCTATCATTTGTCCACGATGTTATGAGGTTCGGGGTGGGGAGGGGGAGGAAGATCCTATGAATATCATAGTTGAAAGCAGTGAATGGTGAAAAATAAAACTGTCTTCTGTTTGTTTTCACCAAGCTCAGACTGCTCACTAACCTGATGATATATGGAACAGCATCATGCCCTTAGTAATGAGAGGAAACACCAGACATGAACATTCTCACAGGGGATTTACTGTACTGGGTAAGACGCTACATTAGAAGTCCTCTGAGACTGCTTCCAGTTCTAAGTGCCTGTGACTGTCCTTTCTTCGAGGACAGGGTAAACTGAGCACAGAACCCAGAGTTCACTGGTGAAACGCTAAGAGGCTAGGCTGTGTAAGGGGTAAAACCACAACTTTTTGGAAAATAAAACTATCACAGTGACAATTACAAGGTTTCCGTGTAGGAAAAAAATATATAAGACTCTAAGGCTTATTTAAATGCTAAAAAATATCCTAAATGACACTGACTTTCTTTTACAGTCAACAGACATTCCAATTCAAATTCTGATATAAAATCCCCCAAACACGATTTCCCTGAATCAAAGCAATTCAACTAATCAAAAGGCTCATCAAAATAAACAGCAAATATGTTTGCTTAAATATCTTCTAGGAATTATAAGCTCAGATATTCTGTACGACACAGCAGCTACTAGGAAAAAATATTACTCAGAGTTCAATGGTTTAATGTTACTCATTAAGCACAACAGAGTCCTACTGCTATAACAAGAATCAACAGAAATTTTTATTTTTGGATAAAAACATCCCATATTTCTATGTTTCTAAAAATAATTAAGCATTACATACAAGCATCTAAAACTACCAGAAGTTTCTGTCCTAAGAACTCTTCTCTGATATCATGTCAATACCTTTCTAAATGCTGTTTACTTACAAATGGTCAAAACAATTAAAAACTCAGCTTTAATATTTATTTCCTACTGAAGCCATTTTATTATTGCAGATCAGAAATAGGAGAATCATCTTGAAATTTAAAATCAAAATTTAATATTAACAGAAGTAAAATGCTCAAGCATGTGGAGGAGTATTTGTATGTTACTTCAGCTCAAAGCTGAGGCAGTTACTACTATAGCACTTGAAGTTTTGACCTCATAAAAGCAGAATGTTATCACATCTGAATAATTACTATATTGTATTCAGAATACAATTTCTCTCTCTCATTCTTAAATGACAGATTTAAATCAGAACAACAATTTAACATCCAGTAATATTTCTGGGACGCCGGGGTGGCTCAGTGGTTGAGCATTTGCCTTTGGCTCAGGTCGTGATCCCAGGGTCGTGGGATCGAGTCCCACGTTGGGCTCCCCACAGGGAGCCTGCGTCTCCTTCTGCCTATGTCTTTGCCTCTCTGTGTTTCTCATGAATAAATGAATAAAATCTTCTTAAAATCCAGTAATATTTCATTATCAAAGTCCAACTTAAAATATGTTAATAGGTTATATTTCATAGATTTCATTCTGGGTTCAAATCATCATATAGTCAAAATACAAGTTTTGCAGCAGGACTAAAAGAACTTTCAGGCAGAAGTAAAAGTCCTTTTCTGTTTTGTTTTTAAGCTGCATTAGACATTTCTAGAGGAAAAGCCTCTGTAAAAATATAAAATGTTTCCATCTTTCCTAAATATTTTCCCAGGAGTCTTCAATATTGTCATATCCTATATGTTAACAATAAATACGGGAGGGCTGCCCACAGCGGCTTTTTAAAGAAAATAGCCCAATGCTATTCTTAATGTCCTTAAACATTTCTAAAAAGGTCCTTCCGGCTTATGAATTCATAGCAGTTTCCTAACAATTGTATACTTATCCTGTTTTACTGTCTCTCCTGGTCTATGACAATTTCCAATTGACACACCACCTCTCTTTCCTATGTTGCTACATTGTTAAAGCTGGAGGATAAAAAGATACAAAGCTGCTACTTCCCTCCCCCCAAAGCAACCATAAAACCACTAATTAGCAAGATAAAGTGCAATATGAAGCAGTTTCAATACCTATAAATCACAACTCCTCAAGTCCCAAAAGTTACCCACTACTTGCCACCAAAAGCAAATTCCCAGCTATATTCCCCGATATTCCTTGATATGGCTCGCTCTTCAAGAGAAACCTCATCAATGGATATTCTGTAGGGTTTATAGCACTATAAAATAAATTAACCATTAACTCGAATTCCACTAAGCTCAGGCATCCTTGTTTAAATCTATAAATATCCTAAAATGTAATTTTCCTTGGGGAGATTTGGCCAAGATGAGGACTATTTAAACAGACTTTATTTGGGGAAATATTTTTTTTTTTGCACAAGTGTATTAATACGAAAATTGGGAGCACGAAAACCAACAGGCATTTTAGAATGAATCTTCCTATCTTAGAGCCTTTCTCATCGGGAAGAAAAGCTTCACAGCTTGATTTCTGGCTTCACGGAATGATTTTCTAGATTTTCCCTTGATTTCTAGAGAATCAAGATTCTCTAGCTTCCCAGGCTGATTTTCTGCGTGTTTCTCTCCCATTCCTATAAAGCTGGGCCAAATTTCGCTTTCCAGTGTTTTCAGGGGCATTACACCTACATAGAAAGTATGTAAGCTGAGCCCCTGGGTGGGGGGTGGAGAGTAATAAAGCCGACGGATCAGAGGTTGCAAGACGGAAGGACAATGGTGATCAACCTCCTAAGTGCGCTGCTTGTTCCAGTCGTTAAACACACAGGAAATAAGATCTTCTAGTTAGAAAACTAATTCACAAAGGCAGCTGACTTCATTAAAACAAAGCGAGTCCTGCAGAAGCGGGCGACGATCCAGCGACCGATCGATCAGAGTAAGAAAGGTGGGGAGAGGAGCGTGGGCCGGCCCCGGCTGCGCGCGCCTCCCGGCCTCAAGCCTCCCCTGGGGTCGCCCCAAGCAGGAGCGTCGAGCGCCGCGCGCAGCCCGGGCAGATGCTCGGCTCCGCGGCTCCGCGCCACTCCGCTTCCACGAAGGCAACGGGCGCTATAGATAACAGGACCGTTTTCACTGTGACAACTTTCCCCCGCTGACGACCTATCCAGGAGGGTCAATAGAAAGCATCGGCGAGAAACCGCAAACCGCCGAGGGCCGCCGGGCAGCTGGCCTGCAGGCTCCGGGGCCGGGGTGCCAGCCGGGCCCCTCCGCGCTCCTACCTGCGTGACCTTGGGCGAGGCACCTGCGGCCCCCGCGCCGCGAACCCGCGGAGGTGAAGCCGGACTCCGCCGCCCGGGGCGGGGCCGCCTGCCGCCTCGCCGAGTCCTAAAGCGAAAGCGCAGGAAGACGCTAGGAAACGCTGCCCGCGGCGGCCGAGCCCCCGGAGGCGGAGCGGCCCCGACAGGCGTCGGCCGCCGGGAATCCCCGCACGGCGCCCCCGGGAGCCGCGCGCCGCCGCCCGCCCCGGCCGGGCCCCCGCCCTCCCGCGCCGGACGCCGCCGGGGGCCGAGTCGGAGAAACAATAAACGAGTCGCGGGAAGAGGACGCCGCCCCCTCCCGCAGCCCCGCAGCCCCGCAGCCCCGCAGCCCCGCAGCCCGCGCGCGCAGGTGAGCGGGCGCCGCGGCCTCGCCCAGGTGCGGGACAGCCCGGGCCGCCGCGCCGCCCGCCGCCCGCCGCCCCGCACTCACCAGCGCCCGCCGGCCCCTCGGCGGACGCGCGGACGCCTCCCTGCTCTCCCCCAGCCGGCGCGGCGCTCCCGGAGCCCGGCCCCGCCCACCCCGCCCCGGAGCGGCCGCGCTTCTCACGCCCAACTTCACGTCGGCCCTCGGCCCTCCGCACCGCGCAGCCGCGGCCCCGGCTCCCACCGGCCCCGAGCTGCCGGAGCGGCGCCCGCGACGGCCCGTCCGCGCACTGCGCACGCGCGCCCGCGCCGCCGCGGCCCCCAGACGGCGGCCGAGATTCCGGAGCCCGCACGCCCAGCCCGCGGAGACTACAAGTCCCGGCAGGCCCCGCGCGCGGTCCCGGCGGCGTGGCGGGCCGGGCCTGGGGCGTCTTCCTAGTTCCAGAGGAGGCTGCCTCGGCGCGTCGGAGCGGACTGCGCGGGGAGCTCTGGGCCCCTGCGCTGCGGTGCCTCCTGGGATTGGTAGTCTTGGAGCACCAAGGGGCTTGGCTCGGAGTGGGCGGGGTGGACGTGGAGCGGGGGCGGGGGAGCTCGGGGTTCTGTGACGTCATCGCCCAAAGCTTCGCGGCCCTGGGATCTTTAAAGACAGGCTTGGTTCGTGTGCGCATCATCTGTTTGCAAGCTGTTCCATCATCGGTCCAGGAAGCATCCCTGCGCAGGCTACTGCGTGACCTGAAGGAAAACCCCTCTACAGCTCTGCGCGCCAACTCTTCGCTCATAACCGTTTCTCCCCCAGAGCTAGTAGCTCAGCTTCCTAACTTTGTAGGACAAGGGCGCTTAGAGAAACGTACAGAACGATGAATTCAGATTCTTTCAGGACAGTTGCAGCATGAATGTGTATGCTCGTGACTATTCGTAAGAATACCTAACCTATTTGTTGAGCACCTGCTATGCGCCGAATCTCATGAGACCCGCTAGGTGTACATCTTGAGATTAGGACAGACACCATCCTGCCCTCGTGGAGCTTGCAATCTGTGAGGGGGCGCAGGTCCTTAAATAAGCAAGATTTTAATGCAGTGGAGAAACAGAGCAAGTTAAAGAGAGGGAGGGGTACTCTAGGAAGGTGTTGAGCCGAAACCTGAAAAATGAGCATTATTCAGACAGGCAAAGAGCTGGGGAAGAATTATATGCCACACCCTCCAAAGTGCATGGTACACGCTAGGTTCTCAATAAATATTTGTTCCATCTGCGTCCTTCCTTTCCTTCCCCATGCACAGCTTTAGATCACATCCTTCCCCCCCTTCGAAATCGTTATCAATGCCTTTCAGAACATCCTTCCTATGTGAAGATGTACAGGAGACAAGGCGACGTTCAGTGGCAGGACAAGCTGTTCAGCTGCTGAGACAGAAGACACGAGGTACAATGCCGATGACCTGGTTCCATGGCTGAATCTTGACGACTTACCTCCTTCTGTATTTGTGAACTGGGTTAAAAGTCTGGGCACTCAGCCTGGCCTTCTGACTCCCTTCTGTTTATGAAGCAGAAAATTGGATCTGGAGTTCGTCTTTATTAGGATCCTAAAGATATTATGTCATCTGAATCAAAGGAGAAGTGAAAAATGGCCCTAGACTTATCTGAAGAGACTTCCCTGTGCGACCTTAGGCAGAGGGTGACACTTTGCCTTTCTTGATTCTCAGTGATTCCAAGTGCTGAACATGGAGAATGTTCTCAGAGTCCCATAAGCTGATGGAGGTGAATACACCTTCCATGGAATGCTCCTGTCCTGGCTCTCTCAGACTGCTCATCTTCAACATTTCCAAGGTGACGGTTCTGTTATCTTTTGAGAAACCTTAGCTGTTGTAGCCTTGCTGACACCTGTCTTCTTAAAGCTTCATTTCTTCATCCGGATAGTGGTTGAAAGTGTTTGGCCTGATAATAGTTTATAAACTGGCCAGAGCACTGGTTCCTTTAGTTCAAACAGTCGGTTTGGGGTTTTTATAAACTGACTGTGTGGCTAACATTTAAAAATAGGACGATTTGGGGGCACCTGGGTGGCTCAGTCGGTTGAGCATCTGCCTTCAGCTCTGGTCATGATCTCAGGGTTCTGGGATTGAGCAACACATTGGACTCCCTGCTCAGCTGGAGGGGGGTCTGCTTCCCCCTCCCCCCGCCCCCCAACCCTGCTTGTGCACGCTCTCTCTCTCTCAAATAAATAAAACCTTTAAAAAATAAAAGAAAGGATAATTTCACATAAAAATCCAGATATCACTTTTCCAATTCCTCTAGACATTTGAGCTTGCCCTCCTTCACTAGAGGGACTGGAGCGAGTCTCCAGCTCTGGAATCCTCAAAGATTCTCAGATATTTGGGACATACTTAAACTAAAAACAAACAAAACCCCCCTATGTATCTGAAATTCAAATTCAAATTTAGCATGTATTTGATCTGGAAACCCTAGCCCAGAGATCAGACCTCTGAAGCAGAGAGCCTCTCATTCACTCTGGACAGGACATTATTTATTGAGTGAACTTAAATTATTCCTTTTTGGTTTTTGCCCAACAAGCCCCAAAGGTTGTTTGATACTGAGAGCCACATGTACAAACAATGAGGAGAGCCAGAAAAGTGATTCAAATTGCCCAAAGACAAACAGCCAGGTAACCCCAACGCTACTTTGAGGTTGCAGTATAACCAGAACCTGTTAACACCCTTCTGTAGGGAAGGCTCAGGCTCAGCCAATTAATGTAGTGACCAAAATAATAATAATAATAATAATAATAATAATAATAACAACCATAATAATACTCCTCTCTCTCCTTTTCCTCCAGCCTGTTTTTGGATGGAGAGATTTATTACATAACAGTACTCTTGGTGTTTAAAAAAGAAGAAGTATGTGGAATATTCCCTTGTTGAAATTACAGTCTGAGAACAAACCCAGAACATCCAGGACCCACAGACAGCACTGAGGAATGCTGGAATATTCCATGGCTACTCATCATCTGAAGAAAAAGGAGAGGAGGAGTCTGAATTCAAGAATCTGCAATTTACCTTGAAAATATCACTCTTCTCCTCCTCATCACACCTTCAGTGTGTAAAGCACTTTGATGTTTCATTCGAAAATATTCATCAAGTCCGTTCTGTATGCTTACATGCAGTACCCAGGATCCTCCACAGAGAATTAACCCTTTTGACAACACAAAGTAGGGCAGTGTAGACAAGTCACATGACTGATCCAAAAATCACACAGAAAGTCACTGAGCGCTCGTCACCTCTGAAATATTTGACCTCCCCTCATGGACAATTCATGTCTTTCTTCCTTGCTTTATATTTTTCTCCTTAGCATTGATCCCTTTCCTATACATTATGTATTTTACTTATTTATCTCAGTTTATTTTCTGCACATCACTCTAGAATGCGACCCTTTTCTATCAGTTTCTATCAGTTTTGTTCATCACCCTATCCTCCGTGCCTAGGACAGAAATATCTGTTCAATGATGAAGGCCACCAGCCTACTTCATGGGCAGTCAGAATCAGAAGTAGAGAGAAGAAGGAAGTCCAGAAGTAAACCCCTGTTCTCACTAGAAATCAGAATCAAGATAAAACAAGCATTGAACATGAACCAAACAGTCTGCAAACCCAGCTTTGTTCCTATGGTGTCCCTTCCAGAAACTGGGTGGCAGAGAGTAAAAAAGAGCTCTTCCCTGTTTTTCAGTGTACAGATGAATCCCGCAGCAGTCAGTGGGGTTGCTGTTCTGGTTAAGGAGTCAGAAAGCTGGCCCTCCCAGCCTTCCCACGCACTGGACTTCAGCCAAGCGATAGGAAGGATGAGTCTCAGTAATTACCCAGGGTGGGGTGGGATTAAGTGACCTGCCCAGAATACAGGTCAGGTGACTGGATGCTCCTTCTGGAGCTTATTCTTGTGTCCCAAGGCTGGAGCACAATCCTTCAGGGAAGAGGTATGAGAGACTATGCACAAATCATGTTCACAGAGGTATGAGAACAGGGTTTCAGAACAGGTCAGCAGCCAACCCAAACTCCAGGCTCAACAAGGAAAAAAAGAAAAAGGAATAAGGAGAGATAATTGCCTCCAAGATTTTTAGGGAGCAGAAGCAGGGGTGTCCTGCCTTAGGACCCCTGTTCTACAGAACCTCTAAAATTCCTCAGCACCTCCGTGATCTCTGGGGTCTGGTGAGGCTCCAGCCCCATCACACTCCCCAGTAAGGTCCTACTTTAATTATCCTGACCACATGTGGAAGGTCTGGGATGCTGGTAAGCCCTAAAGTTGTGAAGCACAGAATGCCTGCTCCCATCCAAACTTGTAAACTCTTGCTCCAGTGTGGCATGAAAGCATGAAAAGGAAGATTTTCTGAAGCCAAGGTGCTTGTCCAGGGCCAGTGCTGAGTACTTAAGTAGAGGAACAGTCTAGAAGGTAAAGGGCTCTTTCTTCCAGACAGAGCTGGAAGAGGATCTGGGAATGAGTCCATCTAGGGCTTCACACATTCTTTGGCCTGTGGGAATTCCTCCTCAGACCCCTGCAACTCACCTGTCCCACTTCAACCAAGCTCCTCCTTGAGTTAAAGGCCACTGGATTCTCTCATCCATCTTTGTGTTTATCTGAAGAGTATATTTGCCTTCAACAACAAGAACCAATGCCTCAAGCACTTGGGAGGGCTGCCATGTCTTGGCCCCAGAGGAAGAGAAGCAGAAGTCACAGCTCCCAGCACAAACCCTGTGGACATCGTGGGTCCCACCCCAAGACAGGGGCTCCCCTAGGAGCTAGGGCTCTGAAGTCCATCTGCACTGACCAGCTGTGACCTTGGGCTCCTTACCTTACTCCTCTGATCCTCAACATTTCCTCATCTGTAAACTGGAGTTGATAATAATTCCTACTTTACAGCTCATCATGAGTCTTAAATGAAATAACACATGTTAGCAAATATGCACTCTTAGCAAGGTGTCTGGGACACATTAATGGCTTCACCAATATACACGATTGTCTTATTCAGTTTACCTGAATAAGATGCCTGAGCTTACCTGACCAAGACGAATGATACATTTTAGAATCTCTCACCTGGGCAGTGGGTAGGTTCTTGAATTACTTTGATTGCTCTAAAACACTTAAAACACTTTACTTGGCAAAGTGATCATAATTACTTTGATCGCTGTAAAACACACACATATCTGGGGGGACTGGGATGGAGGTATCATTGTGGTCCAGGATCTTGAGGAGTTTGGTACATCTAGAGAGCAGCATCCTGTGGATATGGTATTGGGGAAGGTGGAGAGGCTCCCTTAGAGGGACCAAGGATGCCAGCGCAAGGGGGATGTGATAGCCAGTCCTATGTGTCAACTTGACTGATGCTCAGATGGCTGGTAAGACATTATTTCTGCATGTATCTGTGACAATGTCTCTGAAAGAGATTGACATTTGAATTGATAGACTGAGTAACAATCTCCCTCCCCAATGTGGGTAGGCATCATCCAATCCATTTAGGGCCTGAAAAGAACAAAAAAGGTGGAGGGAGGTGAACTTGTGGCTGCCTGGGCCGAGGAGACATCCATCTTCTCCTGCCCTCAGACATCCGTGCTCCTGGACTCAAACTGAATGACACCACCAGGTTTCCTGGCTCTCCAGATTGCAGAGAGCAGATCATGGACTTCTCAGCCTCCATGGCCACCTGAAACAATTCCTCTAAAAAGTCTCCTTTCTCGTATGTCTGTATCTTTACGCCTACTGTCTATCTATATCTTTCTATATCTATGTCCCAATCAGTCTGTTTCGCTGGAAGACCTTGACTCATAATACAGGGGGACTTCAGTTTGCTTTCCCAAGTTTACCCCACACCCCCTTCTGGCTGCAAAAGTAAATATGTATAAATAAAGGGACTTCTGGAGACCAGAGCAGGACGGGGATGGCTTCTTCATTTTCAGCGCTGTCCGCCTCCCTCAGAAAGAATTCGCTTTCACCCCAAAGCTGGCAGGTTCCTACCCACCCCCCGCCCCTCCCCCAGCACAGCAGGGGTAGCTCTAAAAATAGCGTGCCTTCGCCGCCCCCCTGGCCTGTAGAGACGGCTCCGTTCCGGCCAGCATTTAATAACTGTACTTTATGGTGAAACAAAAGCTGTAATTAGAGCCCAACAATGGAAGGTGCAGCCCGCGCTGAACAATACTCCCCGAATTCCCATGGTGGTCCCCCCCCCATTCCCCCCACCCTGCAGCTGTGAGAACCACAAGTCTCCGGCGCGGATTCCATTCACAATTATTCACCCAGGGCCACCGCGGCTTATTCCAATCACGGCTTTCCTGCCTCCTCAGCGGGGCTACATTGAGGCTCAAAAGAGATGCTAAGCCTGGGCCCCCCGCCAGGAGCCGGCGGTGCAGGTGCGCGCAGGGCCCGGGCCGAGAGCCGGTGCAGCGGCCCCCGGACCAGCCCGACGGGCCCGGCGCTGGGACCTCAGCAGCCACCTCTGCACCAGCACTTCATGCACGACTTCCTCCAGATAAAAGAGAGCTTTGCACTGATTTCCTTATCCGGCACTGCAGTCTGTGCATTCCAGGATAAGCGCAGCGGCGGCTCCTCCTGCCAGGTTCAAGGCCTAGAGCGGCCCGGCGAGGCCGTCTTAGCGTCTGGAGCCCTGCTGCGTAGTAGGATCCTTGGGAGTGCTTTAAAAAAAAAAAGTCAAAAAAAAAAAAAGTATTGGGACAAGACCCCACCCCAGACCGACTGCATTCGAATCTCTGGCAGAGAGGAATTGACTTTGGGGTATTATTATTTTTTCTCTGTTTTTGTATTGTTTAGAAATATGACTTCAATGTGGTGTTATGGGCTGAATTGTGTCCCCCACCCCCAAACATACACACACACACACACACACACACGTTCTTTTGTTGTTGTTTACACACAAATTAGTATGTTGGAGCCCCCACCCTCAATGTGACGGTATTTGGCGATAGGGCCTTTATGCAGGTAATTAAAATTAAAGGAGGTCATAAGGAGGGGGAGGTGCTGACCCAATAGGATTAGTGTCCCTGTAACAAGAGACACCAGAGCTGCTGTCCCCACTGCCTCCCAGCAATGTGAAGACTCAGGGAGCAAGCAGCCATCTGCAAGCCAGGAAAACCCTCACCCAGGACTGAATCACATTTCCATGTCAGTAAAACTGGACTTCCCAGCCTCCGGAACTGTGAGAAGTACATTATTTAAAATATTGAAAGAGGGGGGTCCCTGGGTGGCTCAGCGGTTCAGCGCCTGCCTTTGGCCCAGGGTGTGATCCTGAAGTTCCAGGATCAAGTCCCGCGTCAGGATCCTGGCATGGAGCCTGCTTCTTCCTCTGCCTGTGTGTCTGCGTTTCTCTCTCTCTCTCTCTCTCTCTCTCTCTCTCTCGTAAATAAATAAATCTTTTAAAAAATATTGAAAGATTTAAAATATTAAAAAAAATAAGTTTAAGCCACCCTATTTTGTTACAGCAGCCCAAGATGACGAATACATACTGCAAAATCTGCAACTCTTAAGTTTGAAGCACAATAAACTCTAACCACCACTCAGATCAAGATACATTGCCCTTTTTTTTTTTTTTTAAGATTTTATTAAGTAATCTCTATATCCAGCGTGGGGCTTGGACTCACAACCCTGAGATCAAAAGTTGCATACTCCACCGACTGAGCCAGCCAGGTGCCCCAAGATACATTTCTAACACCCCAAAAGGCTTCTTATGCCAGCCAGAGATTACCACTATTCTGATTTCTATCACTATAGATCAGTATGACCTGTTCTTGAACTTCATGTAATTGTAATTACACACCATGTCATGTACTCTTTGGCGTCTAACTTCTTTTGCTGAACTTTGCGTCTGTGAGATTTATCTATGTCCTTGAGTGCTGTAATAGGGTCTTCTTTTTTACCCCCTATGTAATATTTCATTTTATGAATAAAGCACAATTTATCTATTCTCCTGTTGATGGACATTTTGATTATTTTCCCTCTGTTTCTTTTTTCATGTTGTTTCCTCTGCCCACAATGGCTTTTCCCTCTAGCCCCATCCTACTCCCTAAACTCCTTACCAATAAAACTCGCCTACCCTGAGAGGCAACCATTAATACCCCAGTCAAAACTCATCATCTTTTGGAACCTTTCTGGACTTTCAGAGAGAAGTGAACCTCTCTCCTCTGTGACCACTACTGCCATTTTTAAATTATAGGGGTGCCTGTGCCAGGAGACCATGATTTCCTCGGGACAGGGACCATGCCTTAATTATCTCTGTAGCCTCATTCCCTACAGAAAGGAGGGCCAAGAAATAGTGGCATGTTTCTGGGAGGCAGGTCCCCTGCCAGGGGGCTTTGGGAAGAGAGGACAGCAGAAAGTAGGCAGGTTCCAGGCCTATAAAGGGTCTTGTGACGTGAAGGACAGTGAAGGACAGCCTGACAAGAAGTCAGTTGGACAGATTGGGCATGAACGTGGTATACAGCTACTCAAGACTCATTCCTGGTGACTTAATCCCAAGTCTCCAGGCTTACCTCCAGATGTTGAGCCCCACATAGCACCTGTCTTGGACATGAGCTCAGGCGCCTGGGAGAATGGTTCCTTGAAACAAAAGTTGCTCCTGAGTCATTGCTGGGAGATTGGTGGGCCCAGCTCTGAAAGACCAGGGACTGCCATGTCCTGGCATGGCCCAGAATGCCATCTTGAACACTGCCACATGGTTCTGGTCCCTCATGGTTGCCGCCGCCTTTCCAGTGGAGCACTTGGATCTGCCTAGGAAGCTGGTTTCTTTCTTGTCTTTCACTTAAGTCAATCAAATGTCAACAAATATAGTTCTGCATCCAATATGGCAAACCAACAACACTATTCAGAAAGCTCAGTCTCTGCATTATCACCCCTTGATTGATTCAGGCTCTTTGTCATAGACAGACGACCAACATTGTTTAGAAAAGCTACTTTTACAAATACCTAAATGATCACATCTCCGTGATTTAAGCTTTTTGTCGCATGATACTGTAGCAAGGGGATACTGTTGGTGCCAGACAGATCTGAGTTCAAATCTACTGCCTGCTGGCTGGGTAACTTTGAACCAGTCACTCAAGTGTTCTGAGCTTCAGTTTCCTCATTGGCCAAGTGATCCCTCTGCTGTACAGAGATTGTGAGGATGGGGCTCAGTGCACAGCAGTGCTCAATAGTAGCTATCATGATTGCGTCTACTGGGCCATTGGAGAAGCTACCCACCCCTTTCTCCCCAGCCCCATTCCAGGATTCATCATCTTCATTTTCTAACAACAAAGAGGCTTTTCTCTGGAAGCTCTCCTGGTTATCCTGAAATGCCCTCCCCCACTTCGTTTTGGTGCCCACATGCTGCCCGCCAGACTGTTTGTTTTGGATGCAGGAGGCCAGCCAGGGAGTGGCGGGCCTGCCCATGCGGTTCCTTGAAACAAAAGTTGCTCCTGAGTCATTGCTGGGAGAAGCTAGCATATCCAAGCACCCACACAGGCATGTCAGAGGTAGGATGCCCTGTGAGCAGGACTGCTGGTGGGTAGGGTGGGTGCCCAGGCAGAGTGATGGGGGACAAAGGGCTGGTAAGTCAGACACAAAGTGTAGACTTGATCATGGCAGAAATGAAAAGGAAAATTGAAGGCTTTCAAATAAGAGAGGGTACAATCAGATTTGTGAGTTAGAAAAGTCCTTCTGAACTCTTTGAGGAGTCTGTCTGGAAGGGAAGAAGGGAAGACCCCCCCCCCACACACACACACACACTATATTCTAGCCTCATCTCCTTCCTTTGCCTATCACAAGCTTTCTGCTCTAGCCAAACTCCTAAACACTCTCTGTACCTCTGTCCCACTGGAGTGCTCTCTACCTGGTGACATTTTCCCCTATCCTTCCAGGCCTGGCTTGATTAATTCCTCCTTCAGAAATCCTTCTCTGCCCCCCCAACACCCATTCAATGCTCCCTTCCCAGAACTCAGAGCTCTTTTCTAAATACCCAGTGGCCAGAGCCACTCAGATCTTGCTGCCCCATGTGGCTAATTCGCAGAGCACACATGCTGTAGAAAGAACAGACCTCTTTACAGTGAGGCCACCTGAATTCAAGTTCAGACGCTGTCCTTAGCAGCTTGTGGTCTTCAGCATCTCACTCAACCTCTCCGAGCCACACTTTGCTCATTTGTACAAGGTGGCCACATCTCCCAGGCTTGTGGTAAGTGTGAAGGGAATGTAAAAGCACTCTGGAAACAGTGATGTTAAACAAAAGCTGGAAAAGGTATGGGCTACAGTGACTGGAAGACCGGGGCTAGGACCCTAGCTTTGTCTCCTACTTGTTGACTGTCTCTAGAGAGGTCACCCAGTCTCTCTGGGCTTATTCTCCTCTTCTGTATGTGGGGAGCTTAGTACCTGCCTCTGGGATTAATGTGAAGATCAAGTATGTTAAGAGATCGGCACCGTGCCTAGCACATAGTAGCCTGGCCCTGGATGTTAATGCCCTGCCAGAGAATGACAGTAGTTTGAACAGAGGAGTTCATATGTGTCTATCGATTGCCTGGCTAATTTAATTACTGACCTACCAAATAAAGGGGTGGATGGAGAGGTGGATGGCAAGGTAAAGGGATAGAGGGTGGAGGGATGGAAGGATAGATGGGTGGATTGGTGGACAGATGAATGTTTGAGTAAATGAGTGAATCAATGAGCAAATGACCAAACTGGTGAAAGAATAAAATCAAATGAATGCCTGAGTGAATGAACAATGGAAGGAGTAAGCAAATCACTAGTGAGTGATGAGGGATATGGTACTAAATGACTGTTCTCCTTTGGCCCAGAGGCCCACCTCTTCCCCCTGGCCTCTCTGGTCTGAGTAAAGCACTGGTTACTTTGAAGACCTTCCCTTAGCAGGAGACAGTTGCCCCTGCCAGGTAACCAGGGTAACCAGGTTCCTGGAGAGAAGCATCATTTGGGAAAGAGCATCTGGGCCTATCTTGCTGACAAGAATGAATGCATCGGGGAGTCTGTGGTCTAGGGGAAGTACCCACTCTGAGCAGCCGGTGGGCAAGCTCAGGCTTGCCCTGGCAAAGGGGTGTATCCTCAGCAATCTCTGACCTCCTGCCTCCAAATGGCATTGTTTTCCTCACTGGAGAAGATGCAACTGGCATAAGCAAGCTAGGATGTGGGTTAGAATTCCAGAAAGAGGGGATCTGGAGAGAGGTGGGGGCACAGCCGGCCCTTCCCTGCCAGTTGTAAGCCTGTGGATCAGGAGACGGCTCTGTCAGTCACAGCATCACCCTTGTGGCAAGGAACAAAGATGCCTCTGCGAAGGCCCCCTGACTAAGGAAACTTACACACTGCTGGCGTCACAACCAGGCTCCGAGGCAGCCAGGCAGTGCTAGCCTCTGTCAACCCTTTGACAGATAAAGAGGTTCAGAGAGGGAAAGAGTCTGGCCCAGGGTAGGCTGGTAGTGAAACAGCAGAGCATGAAAAAGCCCGAAGTCTCTCGAAACTCCCCACCCTTCTCTATAGGGCTCTCAGGTTCAAGCCCAGACTCACTTTCCATTAAATTAAAAGTCTCATTAGCATCTTGCAAAAATCACTCAGGTCTGCCAGCTGGCCATTCACCTACTGCCTGATTCCCCACTCAAGACCTTTTGGCATCTAGCCTCTCACGATTTCTTCAAGGCAATGAAAGAGCCATAGACTGTTAACCCCCTCTCTTGCTAATGGGCACACAGGTAAGTGGACCAAAGCGAACAACCATATGGGCCAGACGCTGTTTTTGATCTAGTTTTAAACCCTGTTTTATGTATGTTGTCTCATTTAGAGCTTACAACAGCCCTGGCAGGTGTTTCTCCCATTTTACAGATGAGGATACTAGAGCTCACGGACCTAGGAAGTAGAAGAGCGAAGCCTGCATTTCCAGCCACACCATGGAAACACACACTCACCAGTTCATTCTCATATTATAATCCTGCGTGAACAAATTCCTCATTGGGAAGACCGAAACAGATCCTTGCTTATCAAAACTAGGGAAAAAAATGTCCTTGAGTCTAGCTTCTAGCTATCAAAATTACTTACTTGAAAGGGGACCTTCCAGGGTATGTTAAGGGTCGGTGATTTCATTCTTTAGCACACTGGGACTCAAAAAAAATTATTATTGTACCAGCATTGTTGTTGCTGGTTGGAATATTTAATATGCACCAGTCCATAAAAACAGCACAATCTCTATGATTTCTTTTCTACTCAAAATTTAGAAACTTCCAGTTTAAGTGGGAATCTGAAATGAATGGAGTTAAGGGTATTCTCAAGGGCATGGTGGAGAGGGGTGTGAGAGCCAGGTAGGGTGATTGTCCAGGCCTCTGGTTTATTTACCAGAGAGGCGATTGCTGCCTATTGAGCTCCTCAGAGGGGCTACCACCACAAAGAAGGTGACAAGTACCCTTCCTGTGGCTAAAGCCCTGAGCCACACATCCATCCAGTGAGCCACAGTACATGCTATCACCACCCCTCATTGCCAAGGCCAAATGGATGGGTCTTTTCAGAACCCTTTTATTTATTTTATTTTATTATTTTTTTCTTTTTAAAGATTTTGTTTACTCATAGAGACACACACACAGAGAGAGAGAGGCAGAGACACAGGCAGAGGGAGAAGCAGGCTCCACGCAGGGAGCCCAAGTTGGGACTTGATCCTGGGTCTCCAGGATCAGGCCCTGGGCCGAAGACAGGTGCTAAACCAGCCACCCGGGCTGCCCTGAGGAGTGATTTTTAAAACCTGGACATAGGATATTCTGGAGTGAATCATGTTTCACTCTCGTGATTTAGCAGGCCTTCTGTGATGCCACCCTGGGAAGTGGCAAGAGGCCACCTTGTTACTTCTGCATAGGGATGACATTCCAGGCTCTCTACTTGGTCTCACGAACACCAGAGCAGGAAGTGTTCCTGCTATTGCCAGGCAGGGCTGGAAGTTCTAGCTCTCCTTTAGGCCTCAGCCGATACCACTCTGGCTGTAAGGGGCAGGGATGCTCGTTTTGCTTCCCACGTTGTCTCTACTAACACTGAGGTAGGGAGGTGGCCTTGTTACTACCAAGCAGCAGTAAAAGTCTTAGCGTCCCACTATGCCTCCCCTGACACTGCCCCAGTGAGGACAGGGCTACAGGTACCTTGCAATTTCTGGAGGGCAGACAAGTCCAGGCTCCCTGGGTGTTCTGCACCAACACTGGGAGGACAGGCTTGTTACTACAGGTCCCATCTTCCCACCTGGCCTGTTCTGACAACCCCCCGGGAGTGAGGGGTTAGAGCATCTCGTTGCAGTCAGGTGATGGAGAAAGTGGAGTTCTCTACTTAGCCTCTGCGGGCTGGAGTGGAGGTGAGGCTGCAGGTTTTTCTGGGATGTTGGGCTCAAGTGGAGCGGTCATTGTTCAAGAGGTTTCTATTTTGCTAAGTAGGCCCCTCTCCTGGCTTTTCGGCTCTCCAGCACAGGCTTCTCTTGGGCCTTTTTGGGCTGCCACCCATGGGAGTTTCTGAGTTGCTGGCTTCTCCGATACGCAGACTAGAATATGTGAGGCAAAAAGCAAAAACAAAAAAATAAAACAGGAGCACCTGGCTGCCTTAGTAGGTAGAGCACGTGGCTCTTGACGTCGGGGTTATAAGTTCGAGCCCCACAGCAGGTATAGAGATTACTTAGAAATAAAATCTTTAAAAACCTGAATAAATTAAACAAGACCAGGGAACTCATGTGGCTCCTGAGGTCTCTAGCCTGTTTGTCTTCTCTCCACCATACAAAATCTGCTCATGTTTATTTTATATCTCATATTCAGGGTTTTTCTCTATGCTTAGTGGGAAGGACACAGAAAAGCATGTCTATGTCCTTTTTTTTTCTTTTTCTTTTTTTAACTCAGCAACATGACCTGTACATCTTTTCCCATGTCCATAAGTGCAGACCTACCTCATCAGGTTCTGTTGAATGGATGGCCTGTAATTTGCTTGTGCAATCCCCTATTAATGGACGATTTGACTATTACCCAGCTTTTCCTAATAAATAGTGCTAGACTGAAAAATCATATTTAAATATCTTTATGTACTTTGTCCTGTTAATAAATTGCACACTGTGGAATACCAGCCAAGAGGTAAGCAAGTTTTGAAGGGTTTTGGTTTTTATAGAAAGACTTTGGAGCCCCTTGGTAGCTCAGTCAGTTAAGCATCTAACTCGATTTCAACTCAGGTCATGATCTCAGGGCTATGAGATAGAACCTAGCATTGGGCTTCATTGGGCTTCATTGGGCTTCATTGGGCTCCGTACTCAGTGGGGAGTCTGCTTGAGGATTCTCTCTCCCTCTGCCCCTCCCTGCCCCCTCTAAAATAAATAAATAAATCTCTCTCTCTCTTTTTTTTTTAAGATTTTATTTATTTGACACAGAGAGAGCATAGCAGGGGGAGTTGGAGAGGGAGGAACAGGCTCCCCACTGAGCTGGGAGTCCAATGTGGGGCTTGATATCGGGACCCTGAGATCATGACCAGAGCCAAAGACAGAGGCTTAATGACTGAGGCACTCAGGTGCCCCTGTTGCATATTTTTATTCAACAGGTATTTATAGAGTATCTCTTCTAGATACTTGGGATATATCAGTGAAAAAACAAAGATCCAGTTCTAGTTCTTTTAAACTTTAAAAGACCTACCCCCCCCCCCAACTTAGGTGGGGTAGGTGGAGGTGGGGTGGGAGGGACAGATAATGAACAATGGACATAATAAATGAGTAATTATATGGTACATTAAAGATGACAAAGTCACTTCAAGTAAAAGGAATTAGTGATGTCAAGGAAGGGAGGGTGTGGTCAGGGTTGGCCTCTTGGAGAAGGTGACGTGTGTACACACTTGGAGGAGGTGAATGAATGAGCCATGCAGATATTCACAGGAGAGGCACCCAGGACAGTTGCTTGTGGAAAGAACTGCCCAAAAGCCTATGAAATGGCATATTACCAGGTGCAAAAAATGGCATATTTCCAGGTGCAAAAAAGACAGCACCTGGACCTATGAGCCTTTGAAGACAATTAAAACCAAGAAAAAAGTCTATTAGCTCAAAAATAAGAAAATGACAATATTATCATTAACAAATGTTTGGTCAAATGTCCACATAAAATGTAATATTTTGTCAACTTAGTTGTGAAGTTGAGAGTTTGAATTTCATGACATTGAAAAATAACAGACTAGAGTTCTTTCACTTCACAAAAAGTTTCCAGATATACACGATTGCTAAGAAATTATAGGCAGTTATTATACGTTAAATGCTTTGCATAGCCAAGGAATTTCAAAGGTAAAATTGTAAGAGCCCTTTTGCAATTTACAGGAAAATTGACTCTCTTTAACGTGGAATGGGCTGAGTTTTCATTTTGATGTGTCAGGGAGTGGAACCTCTGAAAGCCAGATTGAGCCCAAGATGATCTTAAAATAGTCCTGCCCGTCCCGCCTCTCATGTTGGCCCCAGCCCACAGAAGCAGGTCACGTTTCAGGCTGTCGCCGGAGTTAGTGCGGGACAGAATGCAGTGTGCACCCACTCCGTGCGGAACTGGTTCCAGTGCATTGACAGCCTCTCTGAGCAGAAGGGGTGTTGAACGGATTTCATGACTTCCTGGCATGAAATTTCCATTTCCTTTTGGATGCTCATTTTCTGATTGCCTCCCCTTGTCACTTCTGGGCTGGGCCAGTACATCTCCAATTCTGAAGATACTTAAGCAAGGTGATCGGGGAGGAAGAAAAGTATCACCGATTCTTCCTCCCACCCAGGCGATACACTGGAAGTCACAGGATTTGTCAACTGGGGAGAATCGACCTGGGCATTTAGCAAACACCTATGGTGTGTCTGCCACTGGCCAGGGCGCCGTTGTGCAATTTCTCCAATGAGGCCATATGCTCTTGAGCCTTGTTACTCCCAAGCTCACTGTTAGGACTGGGCTCAATTAGACTGTCTGGTGCTTTTTTTTTTTTTTTTTAAGATTTTATTTATTTATTCATGAGAGATGAGAGACACACCCACAGAGAGAATGAGAGAGAGAGGCAGAGGCACAGGCAGAGGGAGAAGCAGGCTCCATGCAGGGAGCCTGACATGGGACTCGATCCCAGGACTCCAGCTGGGCCACCCAGGGATCCCCTGTCTGGTGCTTTAGAATAAAAGGCAAGTCCTCAAGAAGAAAGGGGTGGTGGGAAGCCCCTGGAGTGGACAGATGTCACTGGCCTCCCGCCTCCCCAGTATGCCTCACCGAGGGAACAATCCCCCTATTCAGACAACATGTCAGCACTTAGACCCACCTGTCTCTCCAATGGGGAGCCTCAGCATCACCTGCTGCCTGTTAGGAATGCAAATCCTCTGTTCTCACCTCCCTGAATCCCACTGTTGGCGGGGAAGAGCCCAGCACTGTGTTATAAGCAGCCCCCTGGGTGAATCTGCTGCTGGCACACTGGAGTTTGAGAACCACTGCTCAAAATGTGGTTCTGTTCTCACCCTAGCATCACAGGGACACGCACAGAAGTTACCGTTGACTCTGGGGAGGCTCGGGCCCGGGAATCTTTTCCCACAAAGTCGTAATTAATCTCTCTAATGGATCTAGAAGGTGACGTGATGCACTGAGAAAAGGTGCTTTGAAGTCAGACGGTCTGTGTTCAAATCCCAGCTCTGCCATTCACCAGCTGCACCTCCTGGGCAGGGCACTCTGGCTCCTTCCAGCCAGATCCTTGATCTGTAAAGTGACCATTATAATGACGGGAAAAACCTAATAGGATAATGGGGATAAGCCCTTGAGAGCTCTCAGCACTGTGCATGACACATAGGAAACACTTGAGCCATCCTAATGACCAATAACCACTTTGTAAGTTTAGGTTTACTCCCGCTGGGTTTTCTTGTAAGAGTGGTCATGACTTTGACTTTGGCGCATTCATCCCAACAGAATCTTAAAGCAAATGTGGCTCAAAGACTCCTTTACTTGAACCAGCTTCCCTGCAGATGGGGGAGTAGACAAGGCCCATCCTCACCATCTCTGAACCAAACCCACCTCCAGTTCCCCTCAAGGTGTGAGTTGCTGCTTCCTCCCTTTCTTGGCAGTTCTGAATAACCAAACCAAGCAAAGCCACCTCTGTCTCCTGCCAGAGAGATGGGGGCTTTGGGGATCCTTCAGCTGTTGGAGAAAGTTCCCTTTCCCCCATAACGAGGCCTGAGTGAATAATAAACCATCAAGGCTGCTTTCCTTTTGTTGACTGAGAAAGTCTCTGGCCGTAGATTCACATACCAAAGAACAAAGAACACTTTCAGGATTCTTACCTTAACTGAGCTGATCATTGACCTGTACCGTGTACTCTAAGTATGCTCCGTGCACAGACATTTATCACCCTCCTCAGTGGGATATGTACAGAAGGGACAGTCAGCATTTAGAAGTGCACATGGCATTTTGATGTTGCAACATACGAATGCACAGTCGTGGAGGTTGTATTTTGTAAGTCTTTGTTTTTCTAGTCATTCATTCAGAATTGTATTTTATAGAAGTGCCAGTCTGAGGTGGATTGGGGAGACAAAAATAAAAACTGGTTCCACCACAGCCAAGCATTACGTCTGAAGGCCTTGGAGATACGCGAAGATCAACAACATTTGGGATTTTGAGCACTGGCTGTTGACTTCCAGAAGGAGATGTCCCTACGTAAAGTGTTTCTCTGGCTCCTCTCCACCCCTCATCCCCTTCATGGTACTACAGATCTTGAAATTCTAGAATGATTCAGGACATCCTGTTCTGAGAAAGGTGTCCAGGGGGGTAGGCTTACCGCAAGGCTAAGACACTTTTGTGAGATTTTCCTAAACACCAGGGGACCAGGAGGAACTTTCCGAAGTATCTTGACACTTGGCCAGAGGAGCCAGGCTTCAGAAGAGATCACAGGCAGCGCAGAGGCCCAGCAGAAGGATGCTACGAAACAGGACCAGGAGGGAGAAGGTAGCAGGAAGAGGACTCAGAGGAGCAGCCTCTCCTGCTTCTTCCTCACTCTCCTACCCCTGTCTCTCCAGCACCCCAAGAGAAGAGTAAACAGAAGTGTGGCAGGAGAACTAGGTTGACTTCCAGAGCTTTCCACTGACCCTCACTCAGGCCATCCTGATGGAAAATCACTTCATGGGCTTCCTGTGCCTTTTCACTTGGCTAGCTTGTGAGATTTTCCAGACCAGTGAGCAGTGAACTTAGGTGCACGGCAGGAAGAAAATATGCAGCAGAGAGCACCTGGACGGGTTGGGGGAAGCCACCCCAAGGGGGTGAGTGGGAGCTGAGACCGGAGTGATAAGCAGAGGCCATCTGTGTGAGGATCTGGGAAGACTGTTCCAGGCAGAGGAACAGAACGTACAAAGGCTCAGAGTAGGGAAAGTCTTCACTGTGTTTACGTAGAGGGAGGAAGCCTAATGTGATGGGCATGTGGAGTGAGCGAGGACATAATACGAGGTCCCCAAGGTAGGCAAACGTGGGGGGCCCCCAGGATCCTGTCCCTCGAGGTGAAGAGTCAAGATTGCATTCTTTGTATTCAGTGAGGGTTGCTGTATAAAATACGGCATGCCCAGTTAAATTTGAATTTCAGATTCATTTTGAGACATGCTTATACTAAAAAAAAATTATGCATTTATTCAGAATTCAGATTTAACTGGACACCTTGTATTTTTGTTGCTAAATCTATTTCCAAGTCCTATTTGGGATGCAAGTGAGGGCTTTACAGCCATGGAGGATTGAGCTGGTCTGATTTATACCCCACTTGGGTTGTTTGGCCTGCCGTGTAGATTGTGGGCTGTGGTGGGGCAGGAGGAAAGGTGGGATTGCAGATCAGGAGAGAGAGGAGGTGCGTGCCCAGGCTGGCCGCCAAGGAGCACAGCCAAGCAGGTGAGTGTCCCCTGACAATAGACGAGGCCGGAGGCCCATCCACTCAGGATCTGCTGACCGAATCCCCGGGCAAAAGGCAGCCCCCAGGTCACAGCGCCTTTGCAATCCGCTAGGGTGCTACTGGGTTAACAAAACTCTCCAAGATCCCCGGAGTGTGAGGAGCCCCGTGACACCCAGCATCTTGCCTGGTTGTCACACTGACGCCTCTCCAGGTGGACTCAGAATACACGTGACAGAAGAGGAATCCCCAGAGAGCCATACTTGAGTTCCAGTCGTAGGCCACGTTACCAACTACGAGGCGTGGACTAGGAGTGGAAGGGTGGCTCTGAAATAGGTCAGCGGGTTATCCAGGGAACAGCTGTCCTGGAGAGCAGCTTTGCTGGATGCCCACAGGCAGGCCTTGCAGGGGACTGAGGGTCCCAAGGCCTCCTCAGTGGGTAGGCACCTCACACATTCGTCCCAACACCCAATCTCCCAAAAGGGCTCATTGCATTATTCCTTTGGGGGAGTTTCAGGGGAAATGTTAGGTCTTTGGTTTGAATCTTTTTTTTTTTTTAAAGATTTTATTTATTCATGAGAGACACAGAGAGAGAGAGGCAGAGAGAGAAGCAGGCTCCATGCAGGGAGCCCGATGTGGGACTCGATCCCAGGACTCCAGGATCACACCCTAAGCCGCTCAACCGCTGAGCCACCCAGACATCCCTGGCTTGAATCTCTTAGTGACACCAGCTGCCTGCAAAATCCCAAGAGGGGGCATTTCCCCACTGTCCAGGTCAAGGCTGAGGTGGGCCAGTGGTCCTGAGATGCAGCCTTGAGTGTCAGAACACGCCAGGCAACAACATGTTGAACTACAGCCACGCCATGCTGCGTACAGAATTTAGGGAGCTACTCCTTACCCGCCCCCCCATCTCCTGCCTTGTCACCAAGCCCCAAAGCAGCTCAGTTTCTATCCATGATGCTGTCCGAGTCCCTTGGAAAACAATTCCTTGGGCTCTGTCCAGAGTCTCTGGCCCCTGGATGGGCGCTTAAATCCGGGTGACCAGTCAGGGTTAGGCTGCAGACATCAGTCCAGCCACACAGCCACGCACGGCCTTGTGGAGGCACTTCCCCTCCCTGCAAATAGACACCTGCGGGCTGACACCTTGCTGGCTCGTCAGGCACACCCTCTGCGTTTTGTCCTCACCTGGCTCCGGCTACCTCGCAGCAAATCTGTCCACGTGTGCAGGATTTTATATTCACACATCATCCCGTATTAGTTTCTCCTGGCTGCTGTAACACATGACCACGACTTAGTGGCCTAAAACACATTCTCTTACAGTTCTGGAAGCCGAGAGTGTGAAATCCGTCCCACTGGGCTCAGGTGTCACTGAGTCAAGGTGTTGGAGGGGCCCTGGAGGCGAATCTGTCCCTGGCCTCCCATAGCTTCCAGAAAGTGCTGACATTCCGTGGCTCGGGGTCACATCCCTCCAGTCTCTGCTTATATGGCCTCATCCCCTCTGCTGCCTCCCTCTTAGAAGGATCCCCGTGATTATCCCGGATCAACCCAGAGAATCCAGGATAATCCCCTCCCAGCTCAAAATCCTTAATTTAATCACACCCTCTTGCCACACGAGGGAACGCTCACAGGTTCTGAAGCCTGGGACCTGGGTGTGTCTGGGGTCATTATTCTGCCTACCGCACATCCCCATTCCTCACCTCATTTCGTCTTCACAATGGCCCCGAGAGGATGAGAAACAGAGGCTCAGAGAGGTTAGGCGATTTGCTGAAAGACACACAGCTAGAGCGTCGTAGGGAAGGGAGGCAGGATCTCTGTGATTCTAATTGAATGTAACAGATTGTATAATACGGTCAGAGGAGTACAAGGCAGCTGCTACACGATAAAGGTTTGGGTTTTCTCTCCCCGATTTCTGTGCCCCAACATGCCCAAGCAGGCCTTTGTTCTGACTTCTTTCTTTCGAGGGCTAAGAGTTGAGTGTCTATCTGAGCACAAAGGGAACACCTGCAGACTGTCCTAGTTCAAGGACTGACCCACATTAGAAGAAAGAGCTAAGCAGGCCACAGCTGGGTCCCAGTCTTTATGGCAGTTCAAGGGTTGCTAGCACAGCATGCCCACATATGGTTTGGTAAATGATTTTCTCAATTAACCCATGAGTCAATAAACTTCCTATTACTTAAGGAGCTGCCCCACATCCCAGGGACTGTCAGCCTTGATTCAGTGGCCAGAAAAAAGAAAAGAAATGGAGCAGAAAAAAGACTCCAGAGCAATATTATTTTGTTTTTAAAAAAAAAAAGGCATTGTCGATTCAATATTTAGTTAGTGTCGGAGGGGAACAGCAGGCATTATTCATTCCCTGGGTATCTCAAGGGCACATAAAGGAACAGTCACACCTGCCTGAAATGCAATGTGCTCAGGCCACAGTAGGACATCCACAGTAAGACATCAGTGACTCATGCAGAGCTTGCCGGGGAAGCTAAGCAGTTGGCCGGGCTGCTCAGTGATGCAGAGATTAAAGAGAAGTTAATCACTGTGTTCGAGACTCACTGAGCCTTTTCTGGTGTGCCGGGTCGACACATGACAACTCCCCCGCTGCCAGCCGCAATCCCATCCCACTGGCATGACGCCTGGCTTCCTGCTGGTTTTTCATGATGCACCTGAATGTTCCTTCTCTGGAAGGGAGTCCAGGAGTAAATCAGGCCCCTTTATTTGGGTGAGAAATGGGTCAGGGGAAGGTGTCTCTGGGTGGCCGAGAAACCAGGAAATCCTGTTCAGTGAAGTCAAGGTTGGAGCTACCTTTGCTCTAACTTACATCGGCTCCGAGAGTGGACAGACCTGCCTCTCACGTGTGTCAGCAGGTGGCCGGGAGACGTGACCGGGACACGGAGAAGCAGAAAGGCTCATCACTGCTGGTGGGAAGAGAAACTGTGACATCCATCTTCGAGAGCAATCTAACAATATCAAATTGAAGTTGCACATCAATTAGACCCACCGATTTCATCTCAAAATGTAATTAAAATATACATAATCCAATGGGATCGTGGATAACTTTTAGAAATTTTGTTTTTCTAATTAATAGTAATTCTGGAAATCTTGCCATTAAGATACCTCAATACTAACTTTTTTAAAGATTTGAGAGAGAGAGTACGTGAGCAGCAGGGAGGGGCAGAGAGAGACGTAGACAGAGAATCCTCCAGCAGACTCCGTATGTGGAGCCCAATGTGGGGCTTGATCCCATGACCAGAGCCGAAATCAGGATTCAGCTGCTCAACCAAATGGGCCACCCAGGTGCCCCTCAATAATAACCTTGTAATGATTGTATAATATTCTATCTAATTCCTGCTGTTGGATAATCTAAGATCATGCTCATATTTTGTATCGTAAACAATGCTTCACAGAGCACCTTTGTAACTAAATCATTGGTTATCTTTTTGTTTTTGTTTTTGGTATAAATACCTAAAATGCGTTTGTTTCATCAAAAGGGTATGTATTTCAGTATCTCTTGTGGGGTGACAAAGTGCCCCCAAAACTTAGTGGCTTAAGAAAAGAATTAATTATTTCTTGTGATTCTGAGGATTGGCTGGAGAAAATTTTTGCAGTGTGATTCCCTTCTGGAGTCAGTCATTGGAGGGGCCACTGGGCTGGGAGGTTCCAAGTGGCTTCATTCACACATCTGGCTGCTGGATGCTCCCAGTGGGCCGAGGCCCTGGGTTCTCTTCTACTTGGTTTAGCAGCCTCCAGCAGGCTGTTTTGGGGTTGCCCCATGGTCTGGTCTCGGGGTTCCCAAAGGAACCTTCTGTGCAGACTTCCGAACACATTCAAGGTTCCTTCTGCCACATTCCATTGCAAAGCAAGCCCCGGGGCCAGCTCAGATCCAGGAGGGTGGAGAAATAGATACCATCTCCCAATGGATGGAGCAGCAAGGCCAAGAGGCACGAACACAGACAGGTGGGATTTCCTGGGGCCACTACTATGATGATCCACCAAAGCAGTTTACATCCTACGCTTTTTCCAATACGCTGCCAAATTGTCGTCAGGAAGGCAGTACCAATCTCTACTGCCACTTTCCAGGGTGCTTTGGAAATAGTTATTTTCAGACAAAATGGTGCACCTGTGCACCCACTTCTAGAAGGGTGCACACAGTATGCGATAGCAGAAGAGTTTTCTGTCCCCCGAGTGGCCACAGTGACACCCCTCGGTGGTGCCAGGGACCTGGCCCATGGTTGACATTCACACAGGGCAGTAAAGGGATGGTCATTCCCTTTGGACAGAGCAGCAGTGATAACTCCACCTCCCTCTCCTGCTCTCACCCCGGCCCACGCCCCCCTCACCTCTCCTTGGGTCACCACCAAAGCCTGGTAAGTGTGCTCGTTCCTGCTCTGCCCCTACCCCCACTCCTTTTGCCATATATCATCTAGAATGATTTTTTTCAAAATGCCAATTTCTTCAGGTCAGGTCCAGGCTGATAAGTCTTTAATGCCCCTGGCTGCTATCTGGGAAAAAGACCAAAATCCCCCCTGTGGCTTCCAGGTCCCTTGGAGATCCGACTCACCCTCCGCTCCAGCCATGTCTTCTGCTACTCCACTGGCCATTCAGACTTCTTCTGTGTCTTCTAGAGGTGCCAGGGTCCCCCGCACATGTTATCTGGGCTCGAGGCTTTTTTCCAAACCCCAGCTCCTCCTCTTTTCATTTATAAAAGCTTTATTGAGATATATCATGTATCACACAATTCACCCAATTACATGCAGTGTTCAATGATTTTTTAAGCATATTCAGAGTTCTGCAACCAACACCATCAGATATTAGAACATTTTCATTGCCCCAAACAGAAATCCTGTGCCCCTCAACTGTCTCCCTGCATCTCCCAGCCTCCTCCTGCCCCCAGCCCTAAGCACCCACTAATCTACTTTATTTCTCTGCCCAACCTGTTTTATTATTTTTTAAAGATTTTATTTATTTGACAGACAGATGAGAGAGAGAGAGAGAGAGAGAGCGAAAGAGAGAACAAGCTGTGGGCGGGGGGGGGGGGTGGGGGGGGAGGGGAGAGAAGCAGACTCCTAGCTGAGCAGGGATCCCGACGTGGGGCTCTATCCCAGGACCCCAAGATCATGATCTGAGCCAAAAGCAGACACTTCACCCACTGAGCCACCAGGTGCCCCTTGCGCAACCTGTTTTAACTGCACTTAGATTTCTGCTATGGGCCTAAGCATCACTTCCCCGGGGAGGGTCCTTCATGGGCTTCACTTCCCTTCTTGAGGTCTCGGTCAGCTCCCTGCTTTATGCTTTCAAAGAACTGGGCTCCCTCTCCTCAGAGCTCTCAGGCATCCATCAACAGCTGTCTCTCCCGCCCGGTGGGTGCATGAAGGTAGGGCCTGTGTTGCTCACCTTTGAAAACCTAACCCAAGGCAGCGGCCACTAGAAGTTTGTGGAATGAAAGAGTGAGTCAGAAAATGAAAGCAGAAAGGGCACATGACTCATTCAAGGTCCTGAGGTAGAGCCACGGAAGCCTTTGTCCTCATCCACCAGGCCCAATAGGGCAGCTGCCCGCTGGGCACTTGAAATTCGACGGAGAAACTCTGTTAATTTTATTTCATTTTAACTTGTTTCATTTTAAATAGCCATCAGTAAAAAAAATAAAATAAATAAAAAATAAAAAAGAAATAGCCATCAGTGCTGGTAGAAGAGGTGGGGTAACCATGGCACCCCATCATACAGAGCTGGGTTTGCTTTCCTGGCATTAGAACCTTTCTTCCTCCCCGCGTGTCTTCTCCTGGCCCTGGAGGGGTGGCCTTCACCGGGCAGTCCGCAAATGTTTGGGGAGGCCGCAGGCTGAGCCTCAGGCATAGCTGGCTACTGATGCCACAGTCCTGGGGCCCCGGGGAGAGGCCGAGGGGGGTACCTGGAGGGGTTCCAGAATCAGGAAGGACCAGGTCCTCCCTCCGTGGTGGGCAGTGGGTGCTCCACTCCTACTTGCACTTACGGCCAGTTAAATTTAAATACATTAAGATGAAATAAAATTAAAAACTCAATTTCTCAGCCCCACTAGCCACATTTCAAGGACTCAAGTGGCCACACATGGTGAGTGGCTACCGGATTGCACAGGGCAGATACAGGACATTGCATCTCTGCAGAAAGTTCTGTGGGCAGCGCCGCACCCCCGAGGAGTCCCTCCCAGGGGTTTCTCCCTCTCTGCCTCCTTCAGGAGAGGCTGCCCCTCCCTGCCCCACTCTCCCGGCCTCAGGGTCTGTGGACCAGCCTCCACCACATCCAACAGCCTGTGTGCAAATGGAGTTTGGGACATCCCCCACCCAGTCCATGGGGAGTCCCCCCAACCTCCCCAGCAGCTCAGCAGCCCCCAGCACTTCCCCTTCCCAGCCTAAGCTTGCAAGAGCAAAAAGTTCCTTTCTCCTCTCTGGCCCCACAGATGCACCAGCCTCCAGGAGGCAAAACCCTCTAAAGAGGCGAGAAGGAAAAAGTACCTCTTACTTTGTCTAATCCTTTCTCATTCCAATGAGCCTGCAGCAAAGTAAGAGGGTTCATTTCTTGCCAGGCCCTCCTTCTCCTGGGCCACAGGCTCCGCCACCCATTTCCGTTCTCCTCCCCTCCTGGAATCAGAGGACTCAAAGCTTGCAGCTGGAAAGGTCCTCCGAGAGCACCTAGTTTAACCTTTTCATTTTGTAGTAGGGAAAGTAGGCCCAGAGAAGGAAAGAAACGTGCCCAACATCACACAGTGTCCATCCTAACCTTCAACAAGTAGTAAATGACTCGGAGCCATGCCCCCATGGGAACCAGGGGCTTATTCAAGGAAGAATAAATCGTGATCACCTCCTGCTGTGTGTTAGGTGCTTTGTAAACTACACATCCACTTATTTAACACTTAACCATAGGATTTCTTGCCAACTTCAGAGTAGGCTCTGGGGCTCAGAGAGGGTAGGTGACTTGCCTAAGGCTACACAGCAAGCAAAGGGCAGAGCTAGGACCCAAACTCTTGTCTGTCTTCAAGACTTCAAGGAGTTGCTGCGCACAGAGGGACTCCTGTCCATCCCTCCTGGAGGGGAGGGCCTGGGAAGGTGAGCCAGAGGGTGGGTGTTGAGAGGCAAACAGAGGGGTAGTCATGGATGCAACACACAGCAGGTTACGTTGACCAGCACTCACGGTCACTGCGTTGGGCCTTGTGACTTTGGGTTTTAAAATCCTTGTCTAAGAGAAGTTCTTGGGAAGGGAAGAGCTTGTAAGATCGTCTTAAGAATTTTTTTTTGTCTCAAGACTCAAGCTTCCCGAGTTCCGAGAGGTTATGATAGGATAGGACGGCTGTGGATGTTCAAAGGACCAGCAGCACCTCACCCAGGATGTACAAAAGTTCACTTTCAACTACCAAGCAAGGAAAACTCAGTTTTTGGTTTCTGCGGGGAAAGCCCGGTTCCCATTTTTGAGGCCGACCTCGCCCCCTAGCGGGAAGGGGTGGGCTCTGCATCACAACAAGCGGCTCGCTCGCCCCTGCTGGGTCGCCTCCGTAAGACTGTTTCTTTCTTCTTTCTCTTTTTTTCTTTCTTCTTTCTTTCTTTTCTTTCTTTCTTTCTTTCTTTCTTTCTTTCTTTCTTTCTTTCTTTCTTTCTTTCTTTCTTTCTTTCGTTCGTTCGTTCTTTCTTTCTTTCTTTCTTTCTTCTTTCTTTCTCCTTCCTTCCTTCCTTCCTTCTCTTTCTTTCTTTCTTTCTTTCTTTCTTTCTTTCTTTCTTTCTTTCTTTCTTTCTTTCTTTCTTTCTTTCTTTCTTTCTTTCTTTCTTTCTTTCTTTCTTTCTTCTTTTTTCTTTCTTTCTTCTTTCTTTCTTTTCTTCTTTTTTTTTTTAAAGATTTTTAAAGTTTATTTTTCATGAGAGACACAGAGAGAGAGGCAGAGACATAGGCAGAGGGAGAAGCGGGCTCCATGCATGGAGCCTGATGTGGGACTCGATCCCAGGACTCCAGGATCACACCCTGAGCCAAAGGCAGATGCTCAACCGCTGAGCCATCCAGGCGTCCCAAGACTGTGTCTTTCGTAGCAGGAAATGTGTGGCTGTACAAATAAGATCAGCCCGTGTGGTGAAATAGACCCCCAGGTTTGTTGGGGGTGTCGGGTTCTCTCCACTGGGTAAGGAAGGCAGTTGGCTCTGTGTGTGGCACAGAGGGGAACCCTGCAGTGGAATGGACATCTCCGGGGTGGAGTCTCTGGGTGCAGTGGCCGACCTCTTGCATCCTTCCAGGAAGCCTGTTAAAGTGCAGGTCCCTGGGGGTCCCCTAGACAGCAACAACAGCCTCTCCCAGCTGGGGCCCGGGCACCTGCTGTTGCACCAGTTCCCAGGGAACCCGGGTGAGGCTTCAGTCCAGGAGCCCAGGACTTGGAGACCAGCCTGCTCCCAGCTGTTTGAGCTCCACCAGGGTGCTGCTTCCCACCCGGCCTCCCCCTGCAAGGACACTGCCCATCCTCCAAGGCCCATTTATGTGCTACCCTCCCAGCGAGACCACCCTCACCCCGTCCCAACAGCCTGGTCAGAATCACATGACATTTCCCATGTGACAGCACCCTACATGGCATGGCCCGGCATGCCCTGGACGGGTGGGTGCGGGGCACAGTTCTATTGAGGTGTTCAACAAACTCTTGAATTAAGCACGCTAGAACTTTTCACCTCCTCCCAGTGGGCCATGGAGGGAGATGGGAACACATGGGCCAGGCGGCCAGACCTGAGTGGGCCCCAGCCCTGCCACTCTGAGGAGGCTGGGACCTGTAAATGCCTTACTCTCTGGGGCTGAGGTCCCCTCCTACCAGATGTGGAAAACACACCTAATTCATGAAGGGCTATGAGAATTCATTGAGAAAGTGGATGTCAGGTGCCTAATGGATCAGAGGTGCTCAATGTCTTCCAACCAGAACTGTCGTTCCAGGTCGCTGGGCCTCAGTTTCCCCCACTGCACAATGAACAGGTAGAAATGATGTCAAAGGGCCTCTCCCACTAACACTGCAGGGCTCCTTCCTCTTGCCTTCCTGTTGCTGGTTCCGGAGGCAGATGCAGCCCTACCCTTCAGACCCTTACCCCATCCTTTTGGGGGTTGCCTTCCTCCTACCTCCCTATCTTTTGGAACCCTCAAAGCTTTACTGTTCACCTCAGGGAGGCATTTTTGGCATTGCTGTGTTGCAAACGTCTTCCCCTCCTGCCAGCTCCCGGATCACGAGTTTGCATACTCCGCAGGGCTAAGCTGCAAGTGTCACTTAGAAGGCGGCCAGTCATGCCCATCTCAGCACTTCCCAACAGCTTCTTCTCTCTTGGACAACTGCAGACTTGCTTTTCAGAGATTTCTCGTTCTTATCTTCTCTGTTATCCCATAGGACTGTGGAAAAATGTCACGAGGCTGCTCTTTCTCCAGAGCCAGTAACATCATGCCCCCGCAGGGCTGCATGGGGACCGGCCCGTAGAGGGACTGTCCTATGCAGAAGTGGTGCAGGTCACCATCCAGAGAGGGACCTGTGGGTACTGGTTTGTGCCCTTTTTATAGACAAGCATTGTTCCCTGGGGGTAAGCGACAAGTGACTTTTCTGACTTAGCACAATTAGTCCGGAGGTGAGGCAATAACAGCAGTGTCTTCTTCCCCAGATACAGATACTGTGCTCCTCTGTCAAAGAAACCATTCTGTTTAATTCTTGAGGGAAAAAAAAAATCAAATTCTAAGGAAGATGGGCTGCATAATCCCATTTTGAATGGCAAGAAAACTCTAAGTGGCCCTAAAAATAATTCCAAGCCTGCCAGACTTCTGAGTGATGGGAATCCTGGTGGATCTAATTTTCTTCTTTGAGTTTTCTTATTTTTTCCTTTGACAAGCTTATATTATTAGAAGTAACACTTCATGTTTTAAAAAATGAAAGATAAAATTCTTATGCTTCTTTGGAAAGAAACCATAGCTCCCTATCGAAACATAAATTAATCTCTTAGACTAGATGTTGAACATAAGAATGTAGGCACAGAGGAATGCATGCTATATGGTATGGAATGACCAAGCTGATTAATGGTGACAGTTGGGTTAGTTTTAATTTCAAGGGGTAGTGACTGGGAGGGTAGTGACCAGGAGGGGCATGTCTGGGGTGTGGACCATGCTCTTTCTGTTTTCGATCTGGGTACTGGCTGGTTATATGTGCATGTTCACCTTATGGTAACTCATCAACCTGCATCATAGACTTTTAGTGGTTTTTTAAAATTTATTGAAATATTATTTCTCTAAATTACTATTTTGATGCAAGGCAAGTACCTCACTTGCCCCCTCCTTGCCCCAGCCCCGCAGGGATGGGAGGAATTATTGAGGTGGTGCTTTCCAACAATCCACTCCACTCCAATCCACTCCAGTCAGGGCCACACTGACCAACCTATCACAACCCTTTATATCAGGGACTTGACTCGAAAGCACACAAGTACTCCAGGGATTTCATACAGTCTAAATATGATACAGAGAACTGATTATGAAGTTCTCTGTAAGTGAAGGAAGAACTAAGAAGGCAAACAGGAGAATGGGGTAACCCAGGGACCAGCAGCAGAAGGAAGCCTGCACTGCCCCTCAGGCTGAAGGGACACAGACCCAGAAGCAGGGCCATCGGGTGGCACTGGGGCCATGGCAGGAGGCTGCCAGGCAGAAGCCATGAAGGAGACACAGCCATTGCTGAAAATGTCTGGCTTCTCCCAGTCTCTTGTGCTTCGAGCCACCACCACCACTCCCCATGGGCTGGACCTGGCCAGAAGCAAGCTGACAGGGCATGCAGAAGGCAAGTGAGGATGCACCCGGGAATGAATGCACTGGTTCCTCGCCTCCAAATCTTCCACTGGGCTGCCTTCCCATCTTCCCACCAGCCTGTCTCCCTCTTAGGTCACCCTGCAGAGGACATTCCCTCGGCCCGTGTCTGACTCTAAGGTGATCATTAGACTAAATTTACCCACCTTGTTGTCTGCACAGCATCAAAGATGTTCCATCACTTTTCCAGTGACACTGGAAAACACACTGCGGTGGACACACCTTGACATGACCCCTTCAGTGATTGGAACATGTGACTCTCTTCTAGTCCAGAGAATACAGCTAAAGTGATGGGATGTCACTTCCAAGATTACCTTACCTAAGACTCTGTGTTAGCAGACTAGCAGGAGAGAGACACTCCTGCTGGCCTTGAAGGATAAATAGCCATGTGTTGAAATGTCTATATAGAGAGATATCTGGCAGGGCACTGCAGGAGGCTGCTGGGGCCTGGACAGCCTTTTCCCACCAGCCAGTAAGCAGCCAGGCCCTCAGTTCTGCAGCTATAAGAGCATGGATCTGCCAAGCCCATGAGCTTGGCTATGAGTCCTCCCCAGTCATGCCTTCAGATGAGAACATAGCCCTGCTGCCACTGGACTGCAGACTTGTGATACAGGGGACCCAGCAAAGCTGCCTGGACTCCTGACCCACAACAATTGTGAAATAATAAATGTGTGTTGTTTTAAGTGACTGAATTTGTGGTACTTTGTTACACTGCAATAGAAAATCCACAAAGAAGGAAGAAAGGCTCTCTATCTCACTTTCTGTAAACCACTGAGCTCAATTTAAAAAGGTGGATGGTAAATAAGTCACTCTGTACCTTATAATTACTCCCCTCCCTTCCTGCCTCTTGTTCTAGCTGCACCAAAACGGCAGGGACAGTTGTCAGGTGTGTCCTGTGTGGCAGGTAGAGATGCATCATGAAAAGGGGAGCACTCATTGCTCCCAGTTTGAGTATGTTGTCACTGCTTATGCTTCCATCACAGAGCTCCTGCACAGGCAACCAGTTAGGGTTGGCTTGGACATGAGGCTTGACTCTGGCTTGACTCTGAGGTCAAGGATGGTGAATGGACTTAGGTCTGGTATTTTCTACCCACAAGTGATACAAATATCGTGCTCTGGTTTGAGTGCCTCCCCAGAACTCTTGTGTTGGATCTTAACCCCCAAAGGTGATGGCATTACAAGGTGGGGCCTTTGGGAGGTGATCAGGTCACAAGGACACCACTCTAACCCTCATGTAGTGACCTCAGAGAACCCCCTCGCCCCTTCTGCCATGTGAGGACCCAGCGAGAAGACAGCTGTCTATGAACCAGGAAGTGAGTCCTCACCAGGCCCTACCCTGAATACTCCAGCATCTTGATCTTGGATGCCCAGCCTCCCAAACTGTGAGTGATAAACATCTATTGTTTGTAAGCTGCCAGTGTGAGGTCCTCTGTGGCAGCAGCCTGACTAAGACAGCGGGCAAAAGTTCTATTAAGACCACAGCCAACTAGGAAAGTCCACTGAATGCTTGAGCAATCCCTTCAATGTCATTTTATTTTCTTTTATGAACACTGGTGGAAGAAAGAAAAGTCCCATAGATTCTTTTGGAAACTATCAAGATATTGGGAAGATGAATGAAAAACTTACATAGATTGGGATGCCCACAGTTTGGATTTTCAAGGCCTAAAAGATGAAACAAAACAAAGCAAGGGGGCCTTTTAGAATAGACACAATTGCCCTCTTGAGGAAGGGAGTGGGAGGCTTGCACAGTTGTGTAAGGCGGTCATTCCCAACTCTGGCTGCACATTAGAACCACCTCGGGAAAGTCTTTAAAACAAACTTTAAAAAATTAAAATATAGTGTAAATACAATGAAGTACACACATCTTAAGGGTCCAGCTTGGGGCATTTCCACGAGTGGGTTCTCCTGAGTGACCACAGTAAAGAACATTTCAGGCACCTCAGAAATCCTCATCATCTTCTCTCCCAGCCAATATCCTGGGCTTCCTGCTCCCACCTCCACAAGGGACATTGCTATTCTGATTTCTGACATCACAGAGAACAGCTTGGGAAGCTTTAAACAGCACCAAGACCTGAGACCCACCGTGGAATATCTGGTCTCAGGAGCTGGGTGGTGCTCAGGCCAGCAGAGCTTGCAAAAGGCCAAGTGTTCTGATGTGCAGCCAGGACTAGAAACGACTCCCTGGCTTAAAGCTGAGTCCTATTCCCTACAGGGCAGCAAGGGAGATCCCAGACATCCTGGAGTTCACAGCCCAGAGTTCCTTCTAGGCTCTCTGGTAATCTTTGGATTTCATCTCTCAGCAGCCAGGACAGGTAGAGAGAGAATTCACCCAGATGCTGACACGGCCACTGAGGCAGGTGGGCCAGGCCATGGATCTCAGGGCATATCACAGGCGATGCGCTGGCAACAGTGGAGGTGGCGGTGGCAAATACACTCCACCAAATTTCTCCTCCTCCAAACAAGTACCCTTTGATATTTAGAAAATGGACCTGGCGTTATCATGACAGTTTTCAACATCCTCAGCTTTCCATTCTAGGTCTCTTTAGCGTGGTGTGGATCTGTGATAATCTTTTGGAAAGTGAGCAAGCTTCCCCTGGAGATAACTGGAGATGTAAAGCCAGGGATCCCCAAAAAAAAGATGTGGAGGGAGGGAGGATGGAAAGAACAAAAAGGACATAAACAAGTCAAAGACACTCACGTGGCTTTTACAGGATGGCTTGACAAACCCGAACTTCTGGGTGATCTGATTGGTCCTGAACTCCTGCCACTTGCCGTCCACCAGGGTCTGGGCTCTGATCTCGTACTTCACCAAGCGCTCCGCTCTCAGGCTAACCGGGCCATGCTTACAGACCGAGGACGGGAACTCCAAATCAGTGTGCCTTACTCTCTGTAAGGAGGGTGACCCACCTTAGGTGGAACTGAAACCGGGGTGACCCAGAGTTAGCAAAGCCTGGTTCATTGACTCTCCTGTATAACGGGTGTGGAGAGCAAGAGGGTATTCCCATAGGGCCCCATTTCCTGAGAGCTGCTGCTGCTGAGTCAGCTAGCATTTGAGCCCTCACTGTGTAAAAGCATTGGCTCACAGACTGTGGTTTGGTGAACCTGGAAAAATGCCACTAAGTCAAGCTGTATTGAATCAGAAGGTCTTCACTATTGCTTGGCCAGAGTTTAAAAACCAACATAGGATTTGAGCGAGCATTTCAACGGGTGTTGTTACAGAATTCATGTCTTCCATCCAGCAAAATCCAGTATGAAGGGAAGTGCATTGAAGTCATTGAAGACCAAGAACTGACCCAAGGAAGAGATGTGACTCACTCAAGGGTTGTAATGAGGTAGTGGCAAAGCTGAGTTTAAAACTCAGTTTTCTTCACTCACGCATTTATCCACGTATCCACTCATGAGGCAAACATACCTGCCCGGCATCCTGGGTACTATGATTAGTGGTGATAAGAAAAAGATGAACGAGATATGGTTTCTCAAGGAGCTTGATGTCTTAGACACTTATAAAGCAAATGCTAAGTGGAACACAGTGGTCCCTGATCGTCGTCGTCATGGTCAATGTCATCATCATCATATAGTGCTCTATGTGTCAGGCTCCATCCCATGCCCTTTGCACAAATTAACACAATAATACTGCCCACAACCAAGTGAGGTAGGTCCTATTACCTTCTCCATCTTAAAGCTCAGGAAGCTGGACATAGGGAGGTTCACGGGCTTGCCAAGTAGCTTGGCAACAGCTCACCAGGCAGCTTGACTTCAACACTCTGCTCTTAAACACAATGCTCTTCCAAAAGTCTAGCAGAAGCACCGAGGTGAAGCCATCTGCCCTTCTGACTTCACCAGTGTCTGGGCCACCACCCTGCTTTGTCTCTCTAAACAAGACCATTCCCTCTTCCCTTGTGGGCACTATGGGTTGCCTCCATTGAAGAGTGGCCATCTGTAAAGCATCACCCATCATAAAGGAACTGAAGATGAACTGACCTCCAAATGTGGAGTCAGAGTCTAGAATTTAACCCCAGCTTTGTTAATCAGGGCCATACGAATATGAAGACATTCACCTTGGAGATCTGTTAAACAGGCTAACAACAGTAACCTCCCAAGATTGTAAAAATCAAATGACATCACTTTGTATGAGCATGATTAGCACCAGCTTAGAACATGTTTCATGTCCATTATTAATGAATGATTAATCAGTTATTATTGATTTAGTATGAACTGACTCTGTATCAAAAAGACTGTTTCAGAGACACACCTTCCCTGGGCTCTGTCCTTACCTGCATGTAAAAACTATAAGAGGTAGTATCCTGTTTGATTCCCTTTATCTCAAAGAAGAATCCATATACGGCAATGATTTCTGAATGAGTTGTATACTCCTAAATTGGGAAGGATAAACAACAAAGCGACGGGAAAAGAATCTTCAGTGTTCAAAGGCAAGAGGACATGGCAAAACAAATTCTAGGTAAAACAAAAGTAACTAATTGACAGCTGATTGAAAACTCAATACCAATTTTAGCCTAGGAAGAGCCAAACTGCAGGGACTTTACAAATCCCATAGGTTAGCACTCAGTGACATATTAACTGCTCTGTGCATCCTCTTAATGGGGAGAAGAATGAGTTGGGCATGTTCTTAGACATTCAGTGGCCTGCAGACCTTTGAAACAAAGCATTTGTTCCAATTCCATGGGCCTAAAAAGACACTCCATACTTATGGTATTACAAGGAGTCCTGACCCCTGGTTGGCAGTGTATCCACTTAGGCAAGTCTCTGCAAGCAAGGAGGTAGGCCCAGCCTATCTAGGCCTGATCTAGCCGGGAGTCTCTGATGATAGATTCAGAGCTCCAAGTCTCTCAAACACAAATTCTTTTGAGATCACTACTGGGGTGGCTTTTAAAAAGTTAGAGAGCAGCTATTTCTTGGAGAACTGTGCCTATCACAGGGAACCGAAGACAACACTGCCATCGGCCCTGCATACTCCCCTGGTGACTGAGCACCCAGATGCCTTGCAGCCAAGCTCCCTGACCAATCCACTACTGCTTTGATTTGGGGGACACCATCAAAATATCCACCCAGAATAGGTTCCCCCTTGTAGCCGTAAACACAGGCTTAGAGTGAAATCTCTCATCGAGTGGTTGGCAAGTCTTGATGTTTGTGGGGAAGAGAATGACCAATTCATCCCAGTTAGCCCAAGCATTTCCTGGTTTTAGAACAGAAAGTCCTGCATCCCAGGGAAACTCCTCCATCCCTGGAAAACTAGGACAGTTGGTCCCCCTCAAGGAGAAATTTTGGATGTGCACATCATGTCAATGAATGACCTGTCCCAGGCTCCCATCTTGTGAATTTTATTTCCTAGGGTGTGGTGAACATGAAGGAAACATGACAATTTCCTTTTCTGCCCTGGCCTTCCTAAGAGACGTAAGAAGCAATTATACTTGATTAAGGACTTTTGTATAGGAGGGGAGGGTCCTTCCCCTTGCTTGGGCCCAGGGGTCTGTACCTGGTTAAAGAGCAGTCCAAATCTCATAGCCTGGGTGGTAAGATCTTTCACGTGAACCATGTCACCCCCACTCTCCAGCTGAAAGAGAAGTGCACACAGCTCACCTGGATACCAGCATCTCTCACTGTCTCTATGTCTGTTCATTGATCCCACCCCCACCGTGCTTGAAGAAGAGTTCTGTCTCTGGATCCCATACTAGTCCATTAATCCAATCTGCAGTATTTGTGGAAGCCTACGACGTGCCAGGTACTGTGCTCAGTGCTTCGAGAGGATGCGAAGATGAGAACAAGAAAAAATACCTAAGCAGTCTCACGGGGGAAATAAAATATGTATCTAAATAGCCCGATCACGATGCAGAGAATGATCATGGCCATGAAGTCACAAGCATGATCCCACATGGCAGGCTCCAATGACAGCAAGGGGCAAAAACAAGGAGGAGGTCGGGGTCAGGAGAACAGAAAGAGGGGAGGGGACTTCCTAAGGTGTCCAGCCCCAAGGATCATCTCCTGCCTCGACTCAGCTGTTAGAACATAGTTCTGAATTACGTCCCAGGGAGGCTCGGTTCCAGGGAGTCATTCTCTGCTGTGCAGGGGCATGGGGCACTGTAGTTTGCACATTACAATAGGTATTTGTTGGGCTGAATTGAATTTTAACTAGTGACTCATAAATCTTTAGAACTCAAACACTGCCCTACTTCATCTCTAAAAATGCACAGTTAGAAACACAAGGAGTACAACAGTTCGAGCAGACAATTCACAAAGGGGGAAATGCAGCATGGAAAAAATATTCATATTTACTAGTAATAAAAGAAATGCATGTTGGAAAATGGGATTTCATTGTGCACTTCTCAATTAACAAAAGCGATCCGAAATAAAAACGCCCTGCATTGCCGAGCATGTACAAAGTGGAGCAAGCTCATTCATCACTGGGCCAAGAGTAATTTGGTCCCCAATTTTTAATATGTATCAAGAACAAAATGAATGGTCCTTTATTTTGGGCCAATGTTTTCTATTCTTGAGAATCTCCCCTAAGAAAATAATTCTGAGTATAGTAGAATAAACTATCATGTTCAAGTATGGTCATCACAGTCATTTATCATAGTAAACAATCGGGAACACAGCAAATTTTCTACACTAAGGGAAAAGCAAAGTAGCTCTGTTTATAGCAGATGTTCTTGGTGGAAGAGTTTGCAGCCAATAAAACACAATGACATCTTAGCAGTGGTTGTCCCCGGGGGATGGGTCTGAGGGTAAGTCTTTTCTTTCTCTCCATTTCTCTGCACCTTAAAGATTTCCAATAACAAGCGCATATTACACGTGTGTTGATGGGGGCTTGGCCAGGCGGGCGGTGCAGGCGGCCCCCTCCCAGACCCCATCTCATGCTTGGCTCGGCTTAAGAGTGTGCATGTGTGCAGCACCCCCACCCCCACCCCAGGGTGCCTGGCCTGGGCCTCTTCTCTCTGTCCCTTGGGCTTGGCTTTCCCCACTGCCCTGGAGGAGGAGCCAGAAACACCGGACCTCAAGGGCCCAGAGGTTTCAAATGCAAAACAAATCTCCAGAAAAATCCAAGTCAGAAGAGCAATAAATTTCAATAATTGTTTCCTTGCTGAGCTGGCAACTCACTGCGTGGTAATGGTTGGCTGTAACCCGGATCAACCAGGACTCCGGGAAGAAATTAATGTGCCTTAACTCCTCCAGATTTTTGCCTTGGAAGAAACACAAAGAGAACATTTTTATAGATGTATTCATCACAGACCCGCAGAAGTCTAATTTACAGAGAGAGAAAGGAGGAAGTTGAGGGCTGAGGCTTGGAGGGCCTGCCCAGGGCCCCAGGGATCATAAGGTGCATGGAGCCCAAATGGGACAGCACCGAGCACTTCTCCCCAAAGTGTTTAGAGCCCCCTGGCCGAAATCTTGCCGGAGAAGGGGAGGTTGGAGTCTGATCTTTGGTGTCTTTAGGGTGTCAAGAAGCAACCTGGACAAAACTACCTGGGGTCTATCAACTATCCCTGGGTTTTAGCGTTACACATTATATCTGGATACCTGGAAATGGCTTTGAAAAATTTTCTAAATGTCCTTTCATTTATAAAGGTCTCCCTGGGGGGCCACCTGGGCAGCCTCACACGCACTAGCCAGTAGCTTCATCTTTCCAAGTCACAGAGGCCTCTGCTAGGCCCAGTGCGTGAGGCTGAGAAAGCCAGGTCTGTAGCCTTCTCCCCAGCTACTGAGCGAGTGACTTGGAGGGGACGCTGCTCAAAGAGGTAGGGCTCGTGGCTAGATGACACCAACACAGCCCTGGGCAGCTGCATACACTTTCACAATCCACATTGCCCTACATTCAATATCATATTTCATGGAAGCCCCAACTATCCCTCACTTTACAGACCAGGACCCTGAGGCCAGGCAGTTACATGACTTCCTCGAAGTCAAACAACTTGGAAGTGACAATGCCACAGCTTAGCCTATTCCTTTAAAAGCACCTGCTGAGGGGTAGCCTGGGTGGCTCAGAGGTGGAGCATCTGCCCTTGGCTTGAGGCATGATCCTGGGGTCTTGGGATGGAGTCGCGCATCGGGCTCCCTGCATGGGGCCTGCTTCTCCCTCTGCCTGTGTCTCTGCCTCTCTCTCTCTGTGTGTCTCTCATGAGTAAATAAATTTTTAAAAATCTTTTTAAAAATTAAAAAAATAAATAAAAGCACCTGCTGAGCCTCTCCAGAGAGTTGCTAAGGGGTGGGGCGGGTCCCACCAGCCCTCCCAGGAGGCACTGGCCGGGACAGGCGGGGCTTACCTTTGATGATGCCGTGCAGGCGCACACACAGGAAGAGTGGCACCAGGCTCTGTCCTGTATCCTGATCCAGAAACGAATACTTCTTGGGAAAGCTTAGCAGAGGGGCAAAGAGGAACAAGAGACTGTCACAAAACTGCTTTCTGGAATTGGCAGCGGTGGGGGGAGGGGGGTAGTGGAAAGTCATGTCAAGGAGACTGGTGGCTTCACCAGTCAGGGTTAGGGCTTGGTTCTCTCTGGATGGGTGAGGTGGCTGGAAGCAGAGGGCTGAGCCAGCCTGGGTGAAGGCCGACCCCAGAGGTTATAATGAGACATTGGGTCTAGTCCCCTCGCCATCCACCACAGAACGACACACATCGCAGGTGCACAGTGCATCTTATGACGTGACTGATGCTAACGAGCTACTTTATAGAGGATTTTGAGAGGCATTTTCTCACTTGGGTCTCACAAACTTCTTGTGGGCCAGATGGGGCAGGTGTCATGGGCTCTATTTCATAGACGAAAAACAAAGGCTCAATGAGGACTTGAACCCAGGACTTCAGATTCCTCCTCTACACAGGCTGCCCTTTCAACAATGGCCAATGCGGGCCTTCAATAGTGCTTTCTGGTAGGAAAGCCATCGACCCTTGGGCAGTTACTGCCCATACTAAACTCCAGTTAATTTCCACATGTGGCTGAAGGTCAGGGCTGGGTTGAGATCAGATTCCCTTTGAGAACATGCCTACCGTAGACACACCCACCCACCACTCTTGTTTTGAAACAACTTGTTTCGTTAAAGGGTCACTTTTCGCCATTGGGGACACGGGGGTAATTTTTCCAAGTCCCTTTGGAAACGCAAAGTCATTCCCTCAAGGCAAATCCGTAGGAGCCCAGCCAAGGGCGCTTGTAGATTATTTTTCCATGAATCAAGAGCGATGTCCAAATCACACCCTGTCTCAGCCAGACTAAATGCACCGTTGGCCCCGTGTCCTGGCTCTGCTGGGGGTGCCTGCCAGCCTGCTGAGGACCATTTGCTTTCAGAAGACCTGAGAATTCCTGGGACTCTCCATGTGATGGTCCCAGGAGATAGCTTAGGGATGCTGGGGTGTGGTGAGAGGGAAGAGGGGCACACAAGACAAATGAGTTGATTCAATCCAATGATTATTAACTAGAATCCACTGGGTGCCAGTCTCTGGGTGTGGACAGATCAGTCATAAATAAAGGAAGGCTGATACTTTCAGGAAGGCAGTGCTATTCATCTCAGAACCAGCCCTCCATTACCCAGGGCAGGTGGAGCTGGGCTGGTGTGGGCCCTGCCGGGGCCCTGAGAACACAATATTTTAGCTGGACAGATAACACTCGCTTGCCTCCTTCCCTGCCTCTCTCTCACCATGTAATAGAAGACCAACTTAGGTGGCATCACTCTGGGTGCAGGGCTCAAGGAGGGAAGACTGGGCCGAGCTGGCACAGTTCACCCACACCCCCGCCAAACTCAGTGCTCCTGGGGATGAGCCTGCCCCCTTGACAAGGGCCCCCACAGCCTGGCACTGCCCTGAGAAGTGAGCACTTGCTGGAGCTACCGGTTAAGACAGTTTTAACTCAGAAGGGAAAGGACAGTGGGAGGACCCCCCCAGGCACTGGGTGCCCCCAGGTACCAACTCTGCAGTTGTGTGGGAAGGCTGCCAGGAGAGTGGAGGAAGCCAGGGCTCCAGATTCTCCCAGAGAGAGGTGCTCAGACCCGACAGCCCATCAGCCAGGAGCTCTCTAGACAGACCTCCTCTCCCAGAGGATTTGGGGAAGAGTTTTGTTGAGACAGGTGATTGGACTTTAAGATCCCTGTAGGCCACAGGGAAGTGGCTCTGATGGCAGCTGACGTGTGAGGTCATGAGCTGTTCATCCATTGTCCAACCACGCTTCAGCAAACCTAGGCCTGGAGTCAGACAGACCAGGCTCCAGTCTTGGGCCAGCTGGCGCTCAGTCACGTGACCGAGCCTCTCTGAGCTCTAATCTCCTTCTCTGTCACGTAGGGACGACGACAGCCACATATGCCTCTGCGGGTAGCTGGGAGGGGTAAAGGTGATGGTGCTGGGCACAGCTGCTAGTACCCAGCGAGTACCCCCTGCCTCATGATTACCACCACTGTCCTCTCATCCCTGGGAAAAGGACTTGGACTCAAGCTGGCCCAAGACACGGGCCACTTCAAGGGAGGAAAGTAGTGGCCTCAGCTGCTGAGAGCTTTAGAGGGCCATGGTCCAACACCTTGAACCAATCAGTATAGTCCTGCCCCTGGATACTGGTGAGGTTGATTGTTGCAGAGCCAGGACTCTACCCAGGCCTCCTGAGAACAGCCCAGTGCCTTTTCCATCTTACTTGGCTCCTCTCAATTTTCTAGAGACAGAGGCATCTACTATTCTCTGGTTCAACGATGAGTGCATTCACCCAACTTTACCTAAAGTGAGAGGAAGCTGACGCTAAGTAGAGGGGGCCTCTTTGGACAGCTCTGTTGGTGGGATCAAATGCTGGCACTCAGTGCAGCCTGTGCAAAGATCTCTCTGGGTTTAGCATTGACTTTTCTGGAGCCAACTTCAGGCCATGGTGTCTGCCTCCAAAAGTTCTTTAAGAAACTCTTTGGTCATGACCCCTTTGGAGAGGACAGTTCTTAGGCCTTGAGATTGAAAGACACACCCCAGGTTGGCTCTGGGTCCTGCTTTCAAGGGCCTGGGGACAAATCCCCCACAGACTTCCTGAAAGGCAGTGCCTGGGACAAGTGTCCCTCTGACTGGCATAGGCTGTAATTTTAGAGCTGCTCCTAGCCACAACCTTCTCACTTCCCCCATCCTGTCATATGCCAGTCATTTATCCTTCCTGTGAGCATCTGACTCAGGGCCCCATTACCCCAGAACTTCAAAGTTTAGCCTTAAAATACACACTTCTGAATTCTGACACATGATGCTCCATGGATGAACCTTGAGGACTTTATGTTAAGAGAAACAAGCCCAACGCAGAAGAACAAATACGATGTGATTCCACATTCAGAGATCCCTAGAGGAGTGGAACCCATAGAGACAGAAGTGGAGCAGTGGTTGTCTGGGGCAGGGGAATGGCTCTCCATTTTATTATTGATTGGATACAGAGTTTAGTTTGGAAAGATGAGAACATTCTGGAGATGGAAGGAGGTGATGGTTGCACAGCCGTCTGAATGTACTTACTGCCACCAAACCACACACACAAAAATGGTTAAAGTGGTCGGTTTTATGTCCTGAATATTTCACCATAATAAAAGAGAATGAGGATTATAAAACATCATTTCTATGAACAATATATGAAATAATAGTTTAAATTTTAAGGTGACATTTGGGGGGGAAAAGTTGCATGCTTTGGGGCCACAACTCACGTTGAGAGGGGAACAAGGCTTTTTTCAAAATGTAACTCGGTGTAGACATGGGCACCTTCAGACAGTCAGAAGCCAGGACCCGGTCCACCGGGCTCCTGACCCCACAGCGCAGCACATGAAAACGATTCTGACTGCTGCCACCACCTTCACCTACCAGACGTCCCTGCCCTTCAGAAGCTCCTGCCAGGGGGCCTGTTCCTCAAGTCCCAGTGAATCTGCACGGGTCCTGGTAGGAGGGTATTGCCAGAGTCCACGCAGGGACGCACAAGTACTGCTCACGTCCTGGCCCACAGTCTCCCAGCCCATCGGTGGCAGGGCGGGACCCAGACCTGGGGCCGCCCTCTGCTACCTACACCTTATTTACCGAATGTTTTGTCTGTCTCTGCTTCTGAGTCTCTAAACGCCAGGAAGATGGGGCTTGGCATCTGTTTTGTTTGCTCTCGTCCTCTCGGCGCCTCTTGCACGGCCTGTTGCTCGGTGGGCTTGCAAGATGTTGAGTGGATGAATTGGATGAGGAGCTGGTCCCGCCAGCTTGGCAGCCTCCATCCTAGCATCCCTCCCTCCACTCGCCCACAGTGTCTCTTCGAGGAATGCCAGCTGTCCCGCCCCAGCGCACACACGCACGCACTCACGCATACCACACACACATGTGCACACAGGCCAGGCTCTGGCAAGCTGATCTTCCTGTGCTGATGGGGTCCCACCTGCTGTTGTTCCCATGCTTATTTTGCCAGGCCAAGTGCTGTCAGACACTCACTGAGACCCAATTCCATGTCATCTTAGCAATGAAGTCAGTCCTGACCTTTGCCCAAAAGCAGAACTGGGTAATGGTAATCCCATCTGCCCTAAGGACCTCCTACATCAGACGCTTTACGCCCCTGAGGCTCCTGCCGTGTCTCTATTCTTATTGAAGAAGACACGTTGGGGCTACCCAGTTTGGGTGGAAAGCCAAGAAGGCATATGAGGGAAGTGAAAAGTTAGTAAGGAATAGGGATCCGTAGTATATAGGGACCTTGAGAACAAAGAAGTTTCAGCTTCCGGAAAGCCAAACTCTAGGGGCAGTGTGGTCAGAGCAAGAGAAGAAATTAAAAAAGGCAAGAAACACAGAACTCCAGTGATGAGAAACCCCATTGCCCCCAAATATATCCACCTCCCCGCACAAGGGTTGGCAATCCGAGACAGAACGATTTAATGGCTCTCATGTCCGTGACTCATGGGGTATTTCAGAATGAATGTTCTGGTTAAGAGATCAGAGTTGTCACACCAGGGGTGCCCAGTTTCATAATGACTCTGTGGCCACATCTGCAAATGTCACTCATTAATTACAATAGACACCTGGCTTCTGGCTGTCCTGTCACACAGAGTCACAAAGCAGGCTCAGGGGCAGCCCGGGTGGCTCAGCGGTTTAGCGCCGCCTTCAGCCCAGGGTGTGATCCTGGAGACCCAGGATCGAGTCCCATGTCGGGCTCCCTGCATGGAGCCTGCTTCTCCCTCTGCCTGTGTCTCTGCCTCTCTCTCTGTCTCTGTGTTTCTCATGAATAAATAAATAAAATTAAACAAAAACAAAAGCAAAGCAGGCTCAGGTGTCAGAGGTGCAGGGTGTGGGTGAGGTGGCTTTCCTCCAAGGCTCCCCTTGCAGACTATGGGGCGGGGGGAACACAGCGTTGGGTTTGTCAGGCCAGGGCCCACTTACAGGGTCAGCACATGCTCTCGTGCTCTCTGCAAAGAGAAGCTCAGAGGACGAATCTGTCTGGTGGGCAGGTGAGATCTGGGAAGGCTTCCCGGAGGAGCCCTTGGCCAGTGCTGTAAAGATTGGGTCAGATTTGGAAAGGACCAAAGAAGGAGGAGACCCTCAGCCGCAGCGGTCAGGCAAATCTAGGAGTGGGGATCATGTGGAGATTGGCTTCACTGGCTGCTTTCAGTGACTGTCTTCTGGAGAGGTGGTAAGCCCAGTGCTGGGACCCATCCTTGGGACCGAGAGGGGCCCATGTAGTGATTAACAAATCAGTTAAGGACTAGAATTACAGGTCTACTCATGACTTTCCTGCAACCCAGAGACTCAAAATTCTTATTTTGAGTGTCAGAAGATCCCGGAGACCTCAGTCAGCCCCCACCCCACTACCTTGTGGCTGAAGGATCCTGAGCACGCCCCTTGCCTTCCCTGGCCATCTGTCCCCAGACAGATTTTACAGATACTCCGTTGAGTGAAAGGGCAGACAGACATTAAAAAGTGTATACTGTAAGATTCTATTTACACAAAGTTCAAAGGCAGCCAAGACATCTTGAAAGTAAAGGAAGCCAGGATGTTGTTTGCTTTTTTTTCTGGGAAAGGTGGCGACTGAGATAAGACGCTCGAGGTGGCTGGCCCCAAGTCTGTCTCTCGGGCTGGGCGCTGCTGACACAGGTGTGTGCGACTTTGTGGAAACCCACTTGAGGTTTGTGCACTTTTCAGCACGTATCTTATATTTTGATTAAAAATGTATTTTTAAAAAAGCGAAACATTTGCCTGCCTCTGGCTCTACTGATGACGTTTTTACAGCTTTCCTGGACTTCTCAGATTGCTAACTGGAAAGAAATGATGACTTTTCCTCTGTGGACAGAGGCAACAGCTTTGCTTACATTTTTTGTTTTTCCTACAAGGAAATGTTAAATTTAATTCTGGCCGGCCTATTTGTTTTTCTAAATTAACAGACTGTGGGTGGTGACGGGGTGTGTGTATGTGTGTGTGTGTGTGTGTGCGCGTGTGTGAGTGGTCCCTTCCTATTATACTTCGCGATGAAAATAAGCTGGAAGATGTTCATACCCATCTGGCTAGGCAAAGAAACTTCCCCTTCACCTTGCCATTAGTGTTCCTAGCATAGAATGCATGTTTTATAACTATCTGTTGAATGGATAAAAAATTGGGGAAAAAATCAATGAATCAAAGAAAACTGGACAATAAGAAAGGCTCGGGCCTATGTTTTTCTTTGCAGGCATGGTTGGCATTGGAAGAATAGTCAACTATTCAAATACCTTCCCTCCCTGCTTGTTTTCTGGACATTGCTAAGACAGATAAGAAAAGGGGCATCTGACCTATTTTTACTCAAGTACTGCTCCAAGTGCTCGGATTTGGATGCTGAGCTAGCCACGGCCATACCCAGGGCTGCAGAGCACTCTTGTTGCCCTGGGGGTCACAGGACCCCCACTAGCTCAGAATCAGGCAGCCTCTCCCACCGCCACCTGTTATGAAAGTACAGTCCCCCTCCCCACAAAAAAAGAAAGTACAGTCCCTTTGGGGAAGTCCCTATATTGTGATGGCTTCAACATGTCCATCGGACCACGGGAGATCCCTGATAAATCACTCTATCTTTTATATTATGTCACCAATAGTTGCAACTTCAAAAACTGGAACAAAGAGTCAACTTCCTTGATTCTCATTCCTTAGCCTACAAACTGTCTCCCAGATGGGGCTGCTGCTGTGCCCCATCCTTTAGTTCCCATGGCATGTCCCTGTTGGTGGCCACAGAAACTTGACAAGCTGTTCCCTTTGGCCTCATTAAAACTGTGTTGGGTCAGCTCCCATGGTGACCCAACTTTGGCCCAAGCTGGCTGTGACTTCCTGTAGGCTCCCTCCACCACGAAGAGCAGAGGTAGCTTCTCAAAGCCTGAGCCTTCGTGCCACCAGCTCCACTGGCCCAGCAGCCCCGAAACCCTGTCCTACTGTAGGCTGGCCTCAGAGATCCTCAGGACGGGATGGTAAACTCGGAGCATGGGTGCCACTACCCACTGCCATGGGTAGGCTGGACATCACTAACTCTCCCCGAGGCAAGAGAAAGCCTTGGAACCCTTCCTTGTCTAGAACAAGATGACCACAGTCATTGGCCCGTGAGCCCTATTACCTCAAGTTGCTATAGACAGGCATTCTCTGAATTTTGCATCAGCATAGTAAGACCCTCTCCTGTGAGGGGAACCAAGCTACACAAAAACGATTGATGGAAACTCATCATTCAGTGAGCTCTTCCATGCATAGCACAATGCCAGCTAAGCTGGGGGTGAGATAAAGGCCCACAGACCCTTCCTTTAAGCTGCTCATGATGCACCTGGGGAGGTAGGATGTTATGTACACACCAAGTGGTGGTAAGGGACTGGTCACAGAGACTCTCAGGGGAGGCCCTGCCAAGGACAGACTGGCAAAGGGGACAGAGCAGGCTGGGAGCAGATAAGCAGGAGCAACAAGGGCTGATAACCTAGGTTAAGGAATCTGGGGACTCAGGGGATGTGCATTTGGGAGGTGGAGCCATCGACGAGGGAGCATCTGTTCTGGGGCAGAAGAACCAGGATGAAAGAGAACCACCTACAATTCTACAAATGCGCACATGGTCCTCAAGATTGGGGGTGGGCCTGGGCAACTGCAGTGGCGGGGAGCATCCAGGCCCAGGTGACCTGTCTCTTCTCCCTGAGGGGCACGAAGCTTGCTGTGGAGGGAAGGCAGGCTGCTGGGAGTCACTCCTGGGCCACAATCAGAGAAAACAGGGCCCGGGTACAAGGTTTTGAGACACCACATAGACACTCACAAGCGATTTCCAACAAGGAACAAGGTGGCCTCGAGGGCTTGGGAAATGCCTTGGAGGGTACAGGTGGGCTCAAAATGGAGCCAGTGTAGATTGGAGAGGAATGGAAAAGCTAACAACGGTGGGGAGGAGCCTTGGGACCCCAGCTCAGGAAAACTGAGGACACCCTACTCAGTGGAGGGGGCTACACACCCAAGAGCCTCATTCCCACTGTGTCTCCCACATTAAAAACACCGTTTCCACATCCCAGCTCATTTCCTACCTCCTGATTCTAAGATGTTTCCAGTATGAATGCTAATTTGGAGCCAAAGAGCAAGTTTTCCTGGTGCACATGACTCACAGGAAAAAGTGTCTCTTGAGCTATTAAAAGAGTCGGGGGGCGGAGGGGGGGCAGGCATTTGCGTTCAAAGCAAATTATATAGAAACTAAGCAAAGTGCATATCATTCTGGCACTGAATACCGCTTTCCCCAAATAATGAGACAGGGAAAATGGGCTCTTTCGTTAACATGGTGCACAGATGTTCCAGAAAAGGATTAAATGCTTCAGAACAATGCAGATGAAACTTGGCTTAAACAGGTCAATCTGCTGATGAATATGTGGAAGATGTGTTTATCTGCTCCGCTCACATGTGCACAAGAAACAGAGCCTCTTGGCTTCCTCCAACACCTTATCGTGCCTGGAAGCCCCATTCCTGCTGAGGTGGGGAGCGGACGCATGAACCCAACAGCGAAGGTAATGGCATCAGTGACTCCCCCCAGGCCGATCCTCTGAGGACCACCGGGGACTGTCTTTGGCTACAGGACCACCCCACTCCACAGCCAGCTTGCATGACCTGAGCACATCTGCCAAGTTTTCATTGAGGCTAAAGAGGCACGAAATGAGCCCCGTAAAGTATCAATCTCACTCTCTCCCCGCCCCTGCACCCCTGCCCCCAAGCCGCCACAGCTGCCACTGCTTAATGGGGACACTCTTGATCGAACAGATAGAGAACTCTCACAGCAGAGGGTAGCACAGGGAGGGGATGTTCACTGCAAGTCCTCGGCCAACGATAACACTGAACCCAGAGGCAGCCTCAGAATCTCTCTGAACACGGTGCCCAGGGAGCTATTACTGAACTGGCTGCAGGGGACTCAAGAGAGGAATCCTATCCACCGTTCTAGGAATGGGGAGCAAAGTGTTTGGGATTCAGCAAGCCTGAGTTCAAGTCAGACTCTGCGTCATCACTTGCATGATTTCTGATGAGATGGCTCATCTCCACCTCCCCTTTCTTCATCTGTAAAATGGGAATAAAACCAGCCCCGGAGTCTTCTGCGGAGTAAATGAGATTCCAAATAGAAAGTGCTTATCAGAATGACTGCCCTTAGGGAGCATAATTAAATGGTGTCCATTAAACTGAAATTATTATTTTTCACTGAAATTTTGAGATCTTTCATCTCTAGAATTCACAAGATTAGAGAGTATAAGATGCTGAGTAAACTCTATGAAACCTTTGTGCATTCAGGTGCCCTTCCATTTGTCTAGAAAATTCAGACTGTCCTATGCTATTGTGAAATATAAGCAAGGATGATCTGATTTAGATACATTTTATTTATTTATTATTACTATTTTTAGATTTTTTTTTTAGATACATTTTAAACATGATATTTTTAAGGTCAGTGAGGTTTGGTAATAAATTTTCCTGAATAAAAGGAGTACCTTGTGCATCCTGTCTTTTACTGGACAGAACAAGTGTTCAGAAGCACACGGTTATCTCGCATTACAACACCTACATATTCTTCACGCTTTCAAGTAAGCCACTGGCTCAAAGGCATCACGTAATCCTAAACCCCATCAGGAAAATTGCATTCTGTGTACTCTCGATGACGCTATGAAAAATCACATCACTGACGCTTTTCCTCCAGGATATCACAAGTGAAAAAACCATTGTATGGCATTTCATCAACCCACACTGAGTTACGTTACCTGTTAAAAAACGCCAGCACGGTTTCATGCACCGGAACTGTCTGAATTCTGTGGTTCAGTTGCAAGAAGACCCACAAAAGTAGTGTTTTCAGAAGATGAAACTCATTAAAAGTGAACAACCTGGCCAAAATAGAAGAGAAGAAATTTTAGGAGAAGCAACTGAAGTCATTTGGAAGAAAACAAGAAGAGAAAGTTCAGGAGGGAGACGCCACCACCCCTGAGTCTGCAGGTCACTTCAGACAGAGATGTTAAATGACGTCCTCAAGGTCACGGGAGCTGGGCTGTGACCTCAGCGGCCCGCCCCCCGCCCCATGTGCTGCCAAAGCAATGACCAGCTTTAATGAGCCCTTACTATAGACCGGTGTGCCTGAGATGTTTTCATATCTTCTTTCACTGAAATCCATATAACCATCCTGCCAAGTTGGAATATATTCCCCACTTTTATAGATATGTAAATTCAGACTGACTCTATGTTTCTTTAAATTTTTAATATCTCATTCATCGTTTTTTTGGATTAATTTTTATTTTTAAATATTGCACCATATTATACTTCATCTGGACGACTAAAGTTTTTTGGTGTCCCCTTAAATTTCGCATCTGAGGTAAGCGCCTCAACCATCACATTCTAGTCCCAGCCAGCACTGAGGGCAAAATAACCTAGTCAAGGTCCCAGGATTCTGGGGTCAGACCTGGGTGTGGGTCAGTCCAGCCGCAAGCCGGCTGTAGAGCCTCCTGCAGGTGCTCAGTGGCCCCACAGCCACAACTCCCTCACCCGTAGATAGTGGTGACAGCAGATGCTCAGAGGCTGTGTGAGTGGCAGGCTGTTTCCTGTCGCTGCTGTAATAAATAGCCATGAACCAATTGGCTTAAAGCAACATCCATTTATTATCTTATAGTTCTGGAGGTCAGAAGAACAAAATGTGTCTTACGGGGCCAAGATCAAGGTGTGGATGCATTCTTTCTGGAAGCTCTATACAGAATCATTTCCTTGCTTTTTCCAGCTTCTGGAGGCCACTCACATCCTGGCTCGTGGCCCCCTCCTCTATCCTCAGGCCAGCAGCACAGCACCTTCCAATCTCCTTCCATCTCTCACTTTCCTGCCTTCATCTTCTACATGCCAGGATCCTTGTGATTATATTAGGCCCATCCGGGTAATCCAGAACACACTCCTGGGCTCCAGGTCATCCACCTGCAACCTTGTTTCCCCTTTGCCATGCAACCTAACATATTCACAGGCTCTGGGGGTTGGGATGTTGACATTATGGAGCTGACGACACACACACAGATTGCTTAGCAGAGGGCCTGGCACATAGGAGCGTGCTAACAAACGGCAGCTCTGACTCCTAGGCAGCCGGGCTGGGTCTTGGCTGCAGAGCCCACGCTTTGCCTGCACTGGCATGATACTTCTTACCTAGAAACAGGTGGTGGGAAGGAGGATGTCACCCCCTACAACGTCAACTCTGTAAAGTAAGGTTATCTCCCAAAGGCCTTCTCTGAAGCCTCTGACAACTTGATTATCTAAGAAGTCATTTTAATGTTTCTTAAACTCTTTGATATTTCCCATCTTGACCACAGAGATGACATGCTGGTTTCAAAACCTATCAGAGCCTCTGCACCCATCACTTTGAGTAGTCTTGGTGGGTGGGCCCCAAGCTAAGTGGTGACTCTAAAGGGTAATGGAAATGTCACCCACCCACCTTTCACGCTATTTCTGGTCACAGTAGAACATCTCTTTGTTCTTCTTTGTTTCCAGGCCACCTACAGATGCATGGGCTTTGACTCTGGCCAGACAGGACCAAATTTGTCACCATCTGGGCAATGATGGTGAGGCAGGAGGGGGGATGTCACAGAGCCACTTAGTATATGATGCACCTGCAGAGAACTCCACCAAGATACCAACCACCCCTGGGCTGGGGAGCTATGTGACTCCCGGTGCAGAATCCAAGCCCGAGGCCCCCCAGCCTAGAGGTTCTTTGGGACCTCACCAAGAGGACCAGGCAGCAACAGGAGGAGTTGTTGGGGTTGGTTCCATGAATCAGCGTCCCGGTTTTACTTTTATTGTGGAGGGTAATTGTTCAAATAAAGCCCTCTGTCTTTTTTTTTTTTTTTCAGGGTATACACTTCCATTTTATTTAAGTCACAAATATTTTGAGTGTCTGTTAGGGAACCCAAACCTATATTTTAGCTGCTACAGTGGACCAAGTACTCTTTTCAAGGTATACCGATTCCTTCCTTTATTCCTCCCTCTCTCTCTTCCTTCCTTCTTTCCTTCCTTCCTTCTGTCTTTCCTTCCTCCATCCTTCCTTTTCTTTCTCCCTTTCTTTCTCTTCCTTTATTTATTTTTTTATTTAATTTACCAACATACAGCATAATACCCAGGGCTCATCACATCACAAGTCCTGTCTTTAAAGATTTATTTATTTATTTGAGAGAGGAAAAAATGCATGGGGCTGGGGCATAGAGGGACAAGGGGAGAGGAAGAGAGAATCTCAAGCAGATTGCACACAGCATGGGACCTGACACATAGCTTGACCTCAGGACCCTTAGATAATGACCTGAGCCAAAACCAAGAGTCGGACGTTTCAATGTCTGTGCCACCCAGGCGCCCTAAACCCTCCCTCCAGCTTGAGGCCAAGTACCAGTACCCTAAAGTACTGCTTCCCTGAGGACATTCAAACATATTCTCACTTAATGCTCTGATGGCCTCACAGAGCTCTCAGAGACCCTAAACTTCCCTCCGACATAGGTGAACATCTGGGCTGTCCTACTTGTGTTTATTGGTGCTCACTAGTAGTCATTGGGATGTAACTGGTATTTGTTCTTTAAGAGAAAAATGTTTTTAACGAGACACTGTCTTTTTTTTATTTTTTTGAGAAAATTTTACATAAATAATAAAGGGCTCCCTTTGAGTATAGACTATAGAGAAAGCTGTATCCATGCACAGAAGAAAGCATGACAAGGGTGTCTATGGCAGCACTGATTGCCACAACAAAAAATAAAGCAAAATAAAACAAAAGCCCATTAGGAAGAGGATGAAAAATTGCTATTTATTCACTGGAACCCTGTGCAACATCAAATTTAAAATGTTAATTAGATATGTAAGTAACAGCATGGAGAGAACATATCGCTTTAGGTTAGTAAATTAAAGTAAGCTGTCGACCAGTACGGCCACTATAAGAACATCAGTTTGAAGTTTAAGCTTTTATGAAACAATATTACACATTATTTGTAGACACGCATATATGTAGTAAGAATATAATCACATGGATCGGGTTTATTCAGGCCCAGGACAATGGTCTGATTGTCTTTAGGGAGTTGACTTCTGCTTTATTGGTTATGTTTTCTTTCTTATGACAAAATGTCATTGTTCATTTTGGGAGATGGCTTCCAATTGTGTTTTCTATTATCCTCCTACCTTTAAGTGTTTTTATAATAAAAAATAGCTATCAATATCCCTATTAATCCTGAATATCAATAAGAAAAAATGAGTCCTCATGCAGAGCACAGCAGTGGACTGGGCTGGTAAAGACCTGGGGCTTTTTTTTTTTTTTTTTTTAAGACCTGGGGCTTTGAGGCCACTCAAATCTGTGTTCAAATCCCAAATCTCACGCTGCATGGGGGAAACTGGGCTAATCTTTTCATTTCCCGTAACCTCCATTCCACAGGTGATAACACAGGTAATATCCACCTCCCTGGGTGGCCATAGGAGTCAGGCCAATAACCCACCCCGTGTCCTGTATACCGCAAGCGCTCAACAGTTGGTAGGTATTGTCGCTATCAGCCAGAGAAGCATCAGCTTCAGGAACTATTATGTTTGAGAGCCATGGCCCATGGTGTTCCAGATACTGGAAGGAAAGCTGTGCGATGGGCTCACCAGGGAGGACAGGGGTGGCTTCTCTTGGGGATTCCTGAGCCCCCAAGACTGGTGGTATCACCGACAGGAAGCCAGGGAAAAGTGGGCAGAGCTCCGGGTTACAGGGCAGCTTTCCATGCAGATAGGAACTGGACAGCTGGCTGAATTTTCCATTTCTAAGTCTAGCAGGAACTTGGTTTCCAGAAAAGCAGAACTTGGAATGAAGCTTTCATGGTATTAGAGTTCACAGAACAGGGTAACCTAGCGATGACCTCTAAGGAGAAACTTAATTGGAAACCCAAGACCCAGGCAAAGAAATGAAATCCAGAGGCCCCGGAGGTCAGGAAAACCGTGTGTACTTTATGCGAGGCTGTTTACAAAACCGAAAGCAAAACCCAATGAAAGATGAAGCCAAAGAGACTTCAGAAAGGGAAGGGGAATGGCCCGGAAGTTGAGTGTTTGGATGCTGTTCCCAGGAGGCTCAGAGACCCAGACACCATGACCACAGTCCATACTATGCAGGCCCCTGGGGATTCGGGGGATGCAACATCTCTGACCCCTCAAGGGTTGGCAATTCCACACACCGCTCTGGGGGCCTGTGACTCGTCAGGACAACCCAGTCCTAGCTGAGTCCTGGCGCCTGGGAGGCCTGGCCTCTGGGACACGTGAAGAGGCGGTGCAGCGTGGAGGGTGGGAGTCTGGACCTTGGAGCCTGATCACTGGGCTTGAGCCCAGCCCTACTTCTTATCATCTCTCTTATCTTAGGGCCAATAACTGTAGCTACCACCCAGGGTTGTGGGGTTGGAGGGACAGTGCACAGAGCACAGCGCATACCCCAGAGTGCTTGATAAAAGTGAACCCATCCAAAGGTTTGTTCTTAATCAGCTGCGGTCCAAGGTGCCAGATCCACCAGCCAAGGAGTGTGCGCAGGTGAGGAGCCCGGGCCCGGGTAGATTTCTAACAATCCCACCAGGCCCGGGTACAGCCAGGCCCCCTCTTCCGACACCCTCTGTTCCCCTCGCTCCCTCCAGCTCCAGAGCAGGTGGCCGCTAGACCTCAAGGGGCAGGCGAGGAGAAGCTGCCTCCAGGGATGTGAACGTGAGGCCTGGGAGCTGTCGGCCTGGTGCCTCCCGGGCACATGGGCTGGTGACGTGCTCAGGGCCACGGGGCTCTCCCCTCCTGCCGCTCGAGCAGCAGATGGCTCTGGACTGTGTGCACACAGCCCCGGGGGAGGGGCCAGAGGAGCAGGACCCAGTTCCCACACCAGTCATGTCTCCCCGAGCTGGTGAGTCTAGACACTTGGCGTGGAAAAGTGCTTGACCTCTTTCCTGCCTCGTGTACGTTTTGTAAGGCCCATCCCATCACCAAGGTTCTGGCTGTGGTCAGACAGTTTTTCCCTTTTCTTGGTTAAATGCTTCCAGGGCAGGACAGCTCAGTCTTTCCAAGGGAGGGACAGTGTTAGGAAACGTCTAAGGGATGCCATGTTTATCTTTTCTTCAATGGTTGTGTAACCTGTGCTCTGGTGGAGTGGGGGGGGGGGCACATGTGGGGAAAAGCAGTAGGGGGTAGGGCAGATTGACACCAGAGCCCACCCGGGGCCCCCGGGGCGGGGGGTCTTCCTCAACACCAAAACCCTGTTCTCCCAACTTCATTTCTCTTTAGGTGTGAGGGCATCCAAGCCACTTAGTAAATGCAAAGCAACAGTGGAATGAATCTGTCCCCATCTAATTTCTGCATTCAGAAGGCTTCCCATCCCATAGGCATGAGTAAACATTCAATTTCTAATACACAGCTAACATCTTTAGTCGAATTTACTTCTCACTGTTGAAATTCACCCAAAGAGGACACAATCTTGGTAACTTGGCAATGGGTATCAAGAGCCATTTAAAAAGTCCCAGAGAGTCATGACAAGTCAATGCAATATGTCACCCTAAACCAGACCCTGCATCGGATGAACGAATGTTATAAAGGAGAGCACTGGGCCAACGATGTGAGGTATTAGCATCGATGCTACATTCCCTGCAGTTGATAACTGCATTGTGATCAAATTTTTTTTATCAGCAAATAAACGCTGAAGCATTTAGAAGGGTACATGATGTATGCACCTTGCCCCCAGAGGGTTCAGAAACAAGATGTGGGTACGTAACCACATACAGGTGCAGATGGCCAAGCAAGTGGCAGAGATTGAACAAAACAGGGTAAAGGGAACATAAATATTCTTTGTACCATTTTGACACTTTTCATTTCAGTCTGAAATTATTTTCAAATAGAATATTTTTCAAAATACTTTTTACTTGGGGATCCCTGGGTGACTCAGCGGTTTGGCGCCTGCCTTCGGCCCAGGGTGTGATCCTAGAGTCCCGGGATCGAGTCCCATGTCGGGTTCCCTGCATGGAGCCTGCTTCTCCCTCTGCCTGTGTCTCTGCCTCTCTCTCTCTCTCTCTCTCTCCCCGTGTGTGCCTCTCATGAATAAATAAATAAAATCTTTAAAAAAAATACTTTTTACTTGTGACAAGACCAGAAAGTCCTTTTGATTTCATCATGGCACTTCTAGAAATTTAACATGGGAAAATAATCTGAGATAAAGACATGTACATTGAAGGATGTCACCAAGGCGCTATATTTATATTGGTAAACACTAGAAATGACCTAAAAGGTCAAGCATTGGGGACGTTTCTGTGAATTACTTGAAGGATGGGAAGGAGCCAGGCATCTCAGGAAGGAGGGAGAGCACACCTGGGGGTGGCAAGGTGCTCAGCACGGCTGGAGTCTAAGGTAGCCCCGTGGATGCCCCGTGGCTGGGGAGGCAGGGGCAGATGGACACAGCAGAGGCCCCTTGGCTAGATGCTCTTGGAGGGGCTCAAGACACAAGACTCTGAGTTAGACTAGGTCCTTGCGGTGGTCCAGACAAGAGCTGGTGGAGGTCTGGCCTCCATCCTGGAGCCTGAGGAGAGAAGCCCATAGTGATGGGCTGGGTCTGGAAGGGTTAGTGTCTCCCTCAGGGGTGAGGGCAAGTGGTGTGCACAAGGACTCCCAGGGCTCTAGCTTGAGCAAGTGCTGGAGGAACACAGGGCAGGGCCCCAAGGGTTGGGTGTTGGCTTGAGCTGTCAGGCCCAACAGATGTCGGGGTCAGAGCGATTCAGCAGAGGAATCAGGGCTAAAGATAGGAACTGATTGAGGAGGAGAGGCTTTGTGCTCTGTTTTCTGCTTTTCTCTACTTTCCATTTTCCAGAGGGAAGGTTTATCAACGTTGTCAGGATGGTTTTTTTTTTTTTTTTAATTACGTAGGCAATTACTGAATTAATCACCAGGTGAGTAACGAGATAGCAGGCAGCCAGAGGGTCCCTATCCCAGAGCAGGCATGAGAAGGGAGCCCAGCCTCGGCCCCACCCCCTTACACCCACAGTTTCGGCCCCCACCTGGGGCTGGCTGTCCGAGAAGGTGGGGAGTCTGGGACGGAGCAGGTGCTGCACATCGGGCCTGGCCAGCTGGTGTGTGGGTGCGCCCCCTTGCAGCACCTGCCTCCCAGGCCCAGCCCTGCTGCCCCAGGCCCACTGCATGGACAACTCCTGGTCCCACACACGGCCCCCCTGAGGACCAGCTCTGACCTGGGGGACCGCAGCACTCTGTGAAGCAGCTCCTGCGGGATTTTCCGGAGGTGGATCTGCCTCCCCACCAGAGGGACCAAGTTCATTTCCAGCCACTTCTCACAGGCGGTGGTGAGCTGCTCTTCCTTGTACTGAGAGGGGAAAGAAAAGCCGATTGATAAGGAGATCCCTGAACTCTCAGCACCCTCTGCTGGTCTGCAACGATGCTACAAGCGCGCTCTCGGGCCAGTCCTGCAGCAGACCTGCGCGAACCTTTTCTTCAAAATACAGAGCCCGCCCCAGACAATATTTTTAGTGTTTGCTATGCTCCCAGCCCTGCACTAGGTTGATTTAAATTAACCCTCACCCCAGTCCTACATGGTCGCTCCCTTAATTATCCCCATTTTACTGATGGAGAAACGGAGGCCCCAAGATCACTGCTCTTGCCAACAACGGTCATACAACTAGCAAGTGGCAGAGCCAGGAGCAAACCCTGGAGGTCTGACCACAGGGTTGCACACTGAAATCGCTGGGCTAAAGTCAGTCACTGATCCTGGAAGGGTCTGCAGGGTGGACCCCACATGAGTTCTGAGGCTGGTAGGGGGCACGTATCCTGACATCAAAGTCTAAACAAAATGAGAACCTTCTTCCAGGGCCAGGGACCTTGACAGGTCTCGGTACACCTTGCACGTCCTTGGGGCAACAGTCCTTCCCAGGCCAAAGAGCGGCCCAGATGTGCTGGTCAGAACTGCTGACCAGAATGCAAAGCTGCTGCCCACAGAGTGACTTTCTAGTAGCCGGCGGAGTGGAGGACCCTGCATTGTCTTTAACGAAACAGGCCCCGAGCACATTCTCAGATGCCATTGCAAGAGCTTGTGACGTGTTGATGGTGCACAAACCAAATGTTACGGTCAGATGTGCCTGTTTCACAGTGTGAGTGTTCACCCAGGTCAATGGTGGCCTCGAAGAGGAAGGCTGGGTCAGGCAGCCTGGGGTTCGAGCCCAGCACCGCCACTCAGACACTGTCACCCACATCAGACCGCTCCCCTCCTTGGGTCTCAGTGTTTCCCCCTGATAACGAGACCCTAGGTTACATCATCTATTCCCAGAACTGACACAGTGACTGGGCCCCGGGGGTGGGTAGGGTGGGGAGACAGTTTCTCCTGACTCCAACAAGAATGCTCTGGAAAGTTGTCTGCTATTTTGATGAGAAAGGCTGTGCTTTCATTCATCCCCCTGATTTGAAGACTTTTTTATTTAAAAAAAAATTTTTTTTAAATTGGTCTTAAAATGTCCTTTTAAAATAAAATGATTTTTAAAATTGTTTACTTGGCAAAATCAACCATTGGTACCCGTAAGCGGGTGCTTTCAGGTAGATCTTTGGGAGCTGAGCCAGTGGGGTGTGGGGTAAAATCCCAGGGCCTGGGGTGCTCCTAGAAGTCTCCAGGTGTGGCGCACTCCGCCCTGGTTATCCTCACCTTGCAGCCAGCCACGTAGAAGCTCTTGATGGTGGTTGGCGTGAGTCCGTTCATCATCATGGCCACACACCTGCAGAGAGAGAAGCGCGGTTCCTGGAGGGCCCCAGGCTGCTTTCAGAGAGGTTTGCATCCAACTCCAGGATGGTGGCAGAGGTGGGAACCGGGGAGCCAAAGGAGTGTGCTGGAGATTGTTTCTGCTGCTCCCCAGGCACAGTGCTCTTTAGCTGCTGGCTTTTGCTAGTGAGACATGTGAACGGAATTAGCTGGGCTTGGAGTTGAGGTACGGAAATTAGTGCTCCAGGAGGCCGACATGCTCACCTGTACCCCTTTCTCACTATCAGACTCATCGGCCAGGCTGGACTGGGATGGCCAGGCTTTCCCAGATCAGGGGACACAAAGCAAAACCTGAAACATGCTCACATGTGCATGCACGCAGCAAGCGTGGTCCCCGCTGCGTCAGTGCAGGCTTGTGATGCACGAAACCGAGGAATAGTACCAGATGGAACCAGCACGCACACTGCACCCCCCGAAGACGGGCGGCCTTGGCTGTGTGTGATCCAGACCTAAGCAGCCATCTGGGTGATTTTGTGCTTGGCTGGGAACTCAGCCAAGATGACCTTTGGGGTCTGGTCCAGCACCTGGATTTGTGATGCGATCAGAGTGACCAGGGCACTTCCGTTCCACTACAGGCACACACGCACACCCACACCCATGCACTCCCACCACCACCACATGCACACACACTGAGTCTTGTGCTGCCGCACCCCTGCCAACTGTACCAGCAGCCTCTCAAAGGCAGGTGGGAGCCAGGCCAGCTGTGGGCAAGGCCCACCTGGATCTGACCTGTAATACCCTGCCACAACTATCCGGAGAATCTTGAGCAAGGCCTAACTGTACCAGGCCGGCCTAGCTCTGCTCATCAGCGCAACGATGGCTCACTATCTCCAAAGGCCTTGCTTCTCTGCCATTGAAAACAAGTCATGGGGTGGAAGAAGGAAAATGAAGAACCAGTCATTCTTGGCCGAGCCCCAAAAAGCCAGGGCTCGGACTCTAAGAGCAAGATGGGGCTTTGAATCTGGGCCTGAGATGGGGCAGCCAGGCCTGACAGGCAGATGACAGTGGTTGCAGACCTTGCTGCAGGAGGGAGGCTGAACTTTCCGCTTTGAGGTCAGAGATATCAGAGCACCAGGAAATAGTTAGGAATGTCCTGAGCTCAGGAATGTCCTGAGCAAGGAAGCTGTGATTTTTGTCATTATTGTGAAGGCTACACGGAGCTGCAGATGGGTGACACATGCAATGCAACGGGGCTTGGGAAATCTCAGCAAAACCCAGCCCAGCAGCCATCACCTGCAAGGTCTAGCCCGGATTCCTGAGTTAGCCCCAGACCCTGCACGACATGGCTCTGCTTACACGTGGCTCTGCCTACACCGGCTGGTCTCCCACTTCACAGCCACTCACCCTTCAGGCCAGGCCTGGCTGACATGCTGGAGCACCTTTTCAAGACTCAGGTCCCCTCAGTGTGACCTCTGTTGTCACATCCAGGCCTCTGAGAGCTCATCCCTGTTGAGGCTTCTTGACACTCTTGAGTCGTTTCAGGTGCCCCAAGAATGAGATACTGGCTTCAGAGCCGAATCTGGCTGTGTGGACTCTATAAAAAGTGCCTGAATTCTGCAAGAGTCTCGGGAGAGATCCTGTCCCTGCCCTCCCCAGAGCAGCTGATATCCTCTCTTGACTTGGACAGGAAGTGCATTCATTCATTCATTTCTTCAAATGAAGATCTTGAGGCATAGGGTGGAGCAAGCCAGGTGGACCATCACTGCCCTGAATCCCCTCTCTTGGGGATCATGGGATCAGGAAATCAAAGAGCTATAAGATACCACCTCCGTGTTCAGGACGTGACTGCAGTAGGCACACATCCCTGGAAAAGCCCAAGGGAAACGCCAAAATAGTCTAGAAAAACGAATCCCATCAATGATTTTTCCATTTGGTTCACTTACCCTTTCCTAAATGTTACGGGAATGGAGTAATATTACAGGACACAGCAAAAGAGGAGTTCTAAGAACTGTTCTTGTTAATCACAGGGACCTATTTACTTGAAATTAATCATCCGTAACACAAAATGTTCCATTTGGGATCCCCATCCTTCATTCCACTTTACTCATTTCCTGTGCCCTGGAGACCAGAGGGCAGGAAGCTTTGGAGGGCAGGGACCCTGTGGTCCTCACTGTTGCCGGTGTCCTGGAGACACCCAAGACATCGTCCTTGAAGGAGCAGGTGAGTGACTGAAGAGTGAGAGAATAAACTGGCAGGTGACTGGCCCCAAGCAAACCTTGCCTCGACCACACGCCACAGCAGGGAGGGAGGAGGGAGGGTGAGTCCACCAACAAGCAGGTGACACTACCATCTCACCTGAGCAAAGCAGAAAAGGACAGTGTTAGGTGCGCAGGTTCTGGGGCTCCTTGACTTCCTGCAAGCTCTGGCTGCCCTACTGTGACCTTGAGCAAGTTACTCACCGCATGACGCCTCTGTTTTCTTGACTATGAAGTGGACATAGTAACGTACCGCCTCCTAGGGCTTCAGGGAGGGTCAATGAGGTCAGCCTTGCCAAGAGCTGAGGGCAATGTCTGACTCCAGCAGATGCTCCATCTCAGAGCCCTCCATGTCCACACCTCCTCACCCCCAACAAAGTCCTGTGGAGCCCCATTTCACAGCTGAGACCACTGAGGCACATGGAGAGCATGGGCAGCTTACCTTAGGGCTGAGCACAGCCCCTGCTGCTCACACCCTAAATTGCTTTTGGCTCTGCAGAAAAAGTCTAATGATAACTGGGAGCTTCAGGTCATGATCCTAGGGTCCTGGGATCAAGGTCCACGTTGGGCTCCCTGCTCGGTGGGGAGCCTGCCTCTCCCTCTCCTACTGCTGATGCTCTCCTGCGTGCTCTTTCTCTCAAATAAATAAATAAAATCTTAAAAAAAAAAAAAAGAAAAAAAAGAAAAAGAAAAGAGCCCTGGGGACCTGGGTGGCTTAGTGGTTGAGTGTCTGACTCTTGATTTTGGCTCTGGTCATGGTCTCGGGGCCGTGGAGTCAAGCCCTACATCGGGCTTAGCACTCAGCAGCACAGTGTGTGCTTAATATTCTCTCTCTCCCTCTCCCTCTCCCTCTGCCCCCATCCCAATCAATAAGTAAAATCTTTAGAAAAGAACCCAGAAAACAAAAAACTAGGAGCCTCTGAATCTCAAGCCTCAGGGCCACATTTTGCCCTCACACCTTCACCTCACACATTCTCTCAGTGCCCATGGACCCACGCAATCCTTGGTGAGACGAGCAAGTCTTCACATTCGATGCCCATCCACTGTAAACGCCTCCTGGTTCCCCCTGCTTGGCCCAGGTGGGCCAGCGGGGTCTGAATACCCAGGAGAAAGGCTGTGCCCCCAAACGGGCAGCCAGATCGGTGGGCGAATTTGGACTTTGAGCTTTGCAGTTCTCTCTCTTCTGAAAGATCTACGACGACGGTGTGTAACAATTTTAAGAATGAAAATACTCTATACAAAGAAAAACAGGAGGGAAACATAAACCTGGACGGAGGAAAGTCAGCTTGTCTTCAAATGGCCAGCTGAGGGGTGTGTGCGCTAAATGAGCAGCTTTTTAAGCTAACACGGGTGTAACTGATAAACCGAGCACGGTTTGCGCCCCCCTGGGAGGTCATCTTTGCAAACCTGCAGGGGATCTCCCAGGCAGAGGACACCCCACTTGCATCACAGGCCGTGTGAGGCAAGATTGACTGGCTGGAAGGAGCGTGTTGCTGGAGCAGCGGCTCGGGTGTGAGCTCACAATGTGTGAATTAGCCTCGGTTCCTCTGCAGACTCACCGCTGGGCTTTCTGCAGAGGGACCCAGGTGCCCCAGCCCACGGAAGAGGGACGATCTATGAACGGGCCAGAAGGACCCCCTCCACCCGGCCCGGGGCCGGCCCTGGCCCACGCCTTGTCGCACCTCCTGACCTTTGAAACAGGCTGCTGAACTGGAGAATGTGTGCGGAAGCCAGCACGCCCAGCACATCATCCATGTTCATCTCCACCTCGCTCAGATAGAGGCTCTTCAGGGCTGTGGCGAAGGCTGGGGGCAGCAGCCAAGCGAGGAGGCCGTCAGCTCGCGGCCCTGGGCCCTGCGGCCCTCCCTCGTGGGCGCCTCCCTGCTGGATGCTGAGCGTCCCCTCGCCGGGCGGGCAGGGTCACCCTTAGAGGAAATGCACCTGCTCCGACCTGGGCGCACACGCAGCCCGGGCTCCCAACCTCCCCTTGGAGTTGAGGATGGAGCCAAAGAAAAGGCAGCTCCTGCCGGAAGAACGCTGCTCTCAGCCCATCCCGCAGCCTGCGCCTCGGGGCTCCGCGGCCCGCGCAGCATGCCGTGTGCGTGTACGTGTGCTTTCTTCTCTGGACATGACGTTTAGCTCACGGCCGATTTTCCCCAGGGTCTGGGGGCTTCAAAAAGCTTAAGGACCCGGGCTGAGAACTGAGCTCCCGTGACCCGGGAGCAGAGGGACCCGGCCGAACCCAAGCTGGCCTTCCTGAGCCCCGTGAGCCCCGCAGCACGGCCAAGGCTGCCGGGGACAACCCGCCGGGGCACATTCGCAGACCATGACAGCATGTGGCAGCACACGTGCCGCACTAAGTCAGAAGTCCGTCCCTGTTTCCAGGTGGCCAGGCTGGGGTGGGGCAAGGTGAGCCCTCTGCGGCTGGAGCCCCCCGGAGCGGGAGGGGCTGTGCCCAGTGCTGCCGGGGAGGGCGGCCCCGAGGGCTTCCCGGTCACTGGGTGTCTCTGACCCAATGCCTGCTGCCTCCTTCTTCCCCAGCATCCCCCAAGCCTCCTCCCAGAGATGAGCCTCTCTCTAGCACCTTCTCTGCTCCGCTCAGCTGTTTCTCATAAGGAAGGCCTTAACACCATGGTCTGCTTGCTTGCCCTAGTGTTGTTTTTAAATCTGGGAGGGGCGCCGGTTCAACGGCATTCTTGGCATAAAAAGACAGGTGTACGTTACCAACTTTAGTGACCAGGGGGTCATTGATCTTCAAGGAAATGATCATCTTCTTTATGGGGGGTCTTTCCTGGACACTCCCACACAGCTGAGCTGGCAAAGGAAGCAGAATGGGGACGTCAGGACCCAAGAGTGGCACTGACTTGCGTAGGATACAGTATGGGGGCCCATGGCCCTTTGCACGACCTTGACCTTGGCATTCACCACACCGTGTTTTGTTTCTGTTTGCTTGTTTAGGGGATGCAGTTTTGAAACGATTGTTCAGAAATAGCTGAAGACTCATAAGAAGTCGCAAAAACAGTTCAGAGTTCTCGTGCACTCCTCGGCCACCTTCCCCACTGATCTTACACAGCTACTGAGACCCCGAAACTGGGAAACAGATGCTCTCACTGCCTGAGATACTTTTCACTGGGCCCTGCCCCACTCTCTCTCCCTGCCTCCTCCCTCTCCCCCTGCAGACTGAAAGCAGTTTGAGGGCAAGGGGTGGGCCTCTGTTATCTCTGTACACCCAGTACCCAGCCCAGACCTGGCATGAGATGGGACCACAGTGAGCAGGGGACGAAGGCATCCACCCAGTGGCTGTGGAAACTTTGCCCAAAGATGTCCAAGCAGAGGACCCCCTGCCACCAAAGAATCCCAGGAGGCCAGGAAGGGGCAGCCTGACTCACCGCCAACCTCCCGCAACCACTCAGACTTATTCTGAAATGTGAGTTACAACACCCTCTGCTCTCAGGTCTCCAGTGGCATCCCAAGGCCTTGGCACAAAGACGAAGCCCCTCCAATGGCCCCAAGAACTCTAGTCTCTGGCTCACTGGACCCCAAAACTGCCTCCTTGTGGCTGGTTCCGCAGAAGAGTCCCAGGGCTCCATCCCGCCCCCATCAGGGACCCACATGACTCTGTGTGTTAGGTTGCACCCCACCCCTACCTTCCCCCAAACTGGCTTTATTCTTCCTCCTAGACTCACTACTACCGCCACCTGCTACCACATCATGTATCTGCGGGGCAGGCACACCGACGGCTTCCTCACAGCTCCATCTCCGAGACCGACACGGTCTTGTCCACAGTAAATATCTGCTAAATCAACGGAATGAGGGGACTCTAACAGAATTCCAAGCCTAGCGAACTCAAGGTTCCAGGTACTAAAAATGGCACGGGTCAGGATCCAATAAAGGATGTCACAGTGCGAGCCACGGAGGCCACAGAGAAAAGGGGAGAACAAAGATCTATTCAAGGTGCCTTCCCTCACCACGCTCACGGCACCTGGCTCTGTTCAGGCTCATAGTTAGCAAATATTTATTGAGCGCCTACTGAGTGCCAGGCCTTGTTCTCTGCTCTGACTCATTTTCCTCTGGGCTTTTAGGACTGCCTCCCGCCTGCGCGCAGCACTCTCCCGCTCATGTGCGCTGGGGGCACAGACACCCTCGGGTGGTGGTACTTCATATCATGACGGGTAATGTTGTTCCTTGTGCTTTATCATCATCTTGGGTTGGCCCGTCTGTCCCCCAACCCCCCAACACTGAGTTCCTAGCACAATGCGTAGGATAAGTTAAGCACCCGATATATGTTGAGGGAAGAAGAGAATATCATCCGCTAGGCCAGAGTAAGTGGAGGGGTACCATTTCCTTTTGGGGGTTCCTCGTAGAGAACAAACGGGTCCTGATAAAGTATAGCTCATCCTGGACTCTCGGTGGGAGAGCAGCTGGGACAGTGGTGTGATGCTCGCAGGGGGCTGACTCCGCAGAGCACCCGCCACCCCAGGACAGCAGTGCAGATGCTCTCAGGGACACAAAGCAGTGGTCGCCAGACTATCCAAATGTCACTGTGAGGTACCTCCTGCATCCACAAGTGCATAAAAGCTAGTAGTCATGTCCACTGCACATGACAGGCACATGATCCCCAGGAACGGGCTTAGTTGCTGGGGCCTGGGGACAGATACTGGAAAGTTGTAATAGTCTGGGCAGGAGGGGGATCTCATCTCATCTCTGTACCTACCCTGATGTCTCCACGCACCACCCCCACCGTAACCCCAGTCAGGCCCAGCCTCCAGCAGGGGGCTTGGATCAAGGCTCTTGTCTCAGCAGGACCCAAACTCATCAGTGAGACCATTCTAGAATATCATAGACCCAAGCATTAACAGTAACTGCGTTTTCTCTTTCCAAATTCTCTTGCTTTCCAATGCAATCTTGTCTGGATCTCCATGGCCTTTCCTCGGGTGCCTGGTGAGTGTTCTGACCTGGGCACAGGGGACACAGAAGGAGCCGCCCATGCTCAAAGACACTGGGACAAAGGCTTGGAAGAAGCAAAGAAGACTACTGAGTGAGCATGAGGGTCATCCCAGGCTGGGGGGATGCCACAGCCTGCTCTCAGCTCCCGGCGCAGCGGGGAAGGGCTGAGTCAGAGGCCTTGTGGCCGGGCTGATTCCGGCTGGCACCCGGGCCCTCTCTCCAGGCTCGGTGGGGGCAGCAGCTGGGGGCCTGGCCAGCCCGTCTGGCTCTGAAATAACAGAGCTTTGCTGCCACATCCTGGAAATTCAGTCCCATCCAGCCTGGCCTGCTGGTTGGTTTTGGAGACCTTGCATTTTCCACGGTACCTGCTTAGGAGTCGTCCTGAAACGACGCCAACCTGTATTGCCCAAAGAAGGCAATGCGTCAGGGGAGGGACAGAGAGAGGAGCCTGGGGATTACCAGAGTTGGAAAAGGAGAAAAGGAAAGAAAGAAGTGGCCCAAATACGTTATGGAATAATGTGAAGTTAAGAAAAGAGAGAGGAAAGGAAACATAACATTGACGTATACATGTAAACCTCTAACCAGCGTCCTGGGCCAGACAGCAGAGCTATGGCTTCCTTCCAGAAAGCCCATCAGAAGACCCAACACAACCATTCAGTCTTCTCAAAGAAGTAGGTAGAGTCTCCATCTCAGCTGGCTGGGCAGGATTGGGTTGTTATGAGAAAAATAAATGACATTTACTGAGTGCCCAATATGTGCCAGACATTGTTCTAGAACTTCACAGCTATTTACCTCCTCTAGGCATCAAACAACATAGTGAGAAATATAATTCCCACGTTAGAGCTGGAGACTGAGGTTGGATCCTGTGATGAGGACACAGCACAGGCCTTGAGTGACCTTGATCTCCAAACAGATGACCAAATGCCAAGCTGGGGACCCTCAGACCAGAGGGCATTTGGGGCTCCACGCTGGGTGCCAGGAAGAAAATACCTTGCAGAAGCCTCTCCAGTTCCTTTTTGGGGCTCGTGGTGCCCTGCGACAGTGCCATCAGGTAGAGCTTGGCCAAGGTCTCAGACTGGAAAAGATGGGGCTGGTGGAGTTCCCACGTGGAGCCCAGACATTTGAGAATCACGTCTGAGGAGAGAATGTGGTGATGAGTTAAGAGGTTTCACGGCCCCTCTTCCAGGAGATGCATCAGCTCCTCCCACCTGCCATTCCATCACAGTCTCAGAGCAGGTGGGCAGGTGGGTTCACTGGGCCGGCCAGGAGCGAAGCAGTGCAGACAGCGTGGGCCTCGGGGCACTGACTGGATCCCAGGGGGATACGATAAGCAGACTTACAGACGGACAGAGGTAAGTATCCACGAGCAGCTGACCCATTACCATAGGACTGCAGAGGCACATGAATGGCCCTCCAGGTGGCAGACTGGAAAGGCTTCATGGGGAAGGACACTGGGTGGGTCACTCTTGGGGGCCTCACCATGCCTTCCTGTTATAGCATTTCTCACCCTTGGCCCTGTTCATATTGGGGGCCAGATAATTCTCTGTGGTGGGGCTGTCCTGTGCCTTGTAGGTTACTCATCGACATCCCGGACCTCTACCCACGGGAGGCCAGTAGCACCCTCCCCACTAAGTTGTGATGACCCCCCAATGTCTCCAGATGTTGCCAAATCTCCCCTGGGAAGGGCTCTCGCTGCCCAGTCCCCTGTTGAAGCTACTGGGCATTGGTGCTTAGTTATGGGCCACCTGAAAGGTGACAGCAAAGTGCAGCTCAAAGACTGGTCACTGGGAGGCAGTCATTGTGAGCCTTATTTTCCTCGAGGGAATGGGGATCCCCAGAGAACCCAGCTAATAGGTGTGAACAAGATTACAAAATAAAGGCGGCTTTTTGCAAACTGTCTAAGGGGCTTTATACGAGGGGCTTTATCTCATCCTTGGATAGCATGGATGATTAAAAAGAGAGAGCCTTTGACAGGAGGGCAGATGGAGGATCTAAGGATACCTGGCCAGGTGAGGCGTGAGAAGCTGTGAGCAGGGGGCCTCTGCAGGCTGGACTCCTGTTAGTGCAGACCTGGGGGGAGGGGGCGATGCTCGGCCATCCTCCCAAACCCTTAACCTCAGCGCTGGATAGGACCTTGAGAGCCACGAGTCCCACCGACTTCTTAATGGCCTTGCCATTATTTTGACTGCGTGAGCTTGGGCACCTGTTTCCTCTCCTGTTATTGACACTGTCATCCACCAACTGCACGATACTGTTTCGGGCTGTGGTTCAGAATGTGGGCTCGCATCTCAAATCTCGGGTCACCTCATGGGATGGCCTGGTTGTGCTGGGCTAGAAAGAATCTCACCCTGTTAGGGTGATTTTAGGCAGGAGCAGATTTGTGGATAAAGCGTGTCCCCTCACTGAATACCCACGTCTGCTTTCACGGTGGCACACGCATAGCAGACAGCACACCAGCCCCAGAAGTCTTTTTCCCGAGCCAGGAGGTGGCCTCAGACCACCCAGGGCCTCCAGTCAATCAGAGCCCACAAGGCGAGAAGAAATCCAGTAGGGTCTCCTGCGGAAGGAGGCTGCTCAGACCTCAGGCAGCTTATCTAAAGAAAAAAAATCTCCTTTAAGGGGGCACCTGAGTGACTCAGTCAGTTGAGCAGCTCTCGGTATCAGCTCAGGTCATGGTCCCAGGCTCATGAGATCAAGCCCCATGTCGGGTTTTGTGCTCAGCGGGGGAGTCTGCTTGAGGATTCTCTCTCCCTCTCCCTCAGCCCCTCCCCTCTCCCTCACTAAAATGAATAAATAAATCTGAGAAAAAAAAATCTCCTTTAAGGAGCTGACCTGCCCAGGCCTGGTGAGGTTCAATGCACCCTTCCCCAGTTGGACAGACCTCATCTGGTTCCTCATTCTACACCAGAAAAGTCCTCTTGGACGAGTGCAGATGTGATGTCCAACTCATGACTGGTTAGAGTGAAAATGGACAGAGAACAGCTGCCCATGCTTGACAGGGCTTCTGTTTAGTCTTCTGACCCAAACCCTATTTATTCACATCAGCATATCTATCTTTACTATGACCAGTTAGCATACGAAAATGTGTTTGCCAAGCCTGGTTTCATGCATCATTTCATGGTGCGTCTGACATATTCACAGTGCCTATCTGATGTTAGATGATGTGCAGTGGACAGAAGCTGGAATTTATGGGCCTGTGACTGGGCCTAGCGTCTGGTTTCCTTCTGTGGAAACCACGGCTGGCCCTGAGTGCGGAGGCATTTGATTGAATCCACTGGTGCCAAGCACTCACCTGCTTCCCTACTCTGGATGGTCTTGTTCTTCAAGTTCCTGGAGAAAATTTTCTGGATTTGTGAAACATATAACCTCAAGGGAAAATACAAACAAAAAATTCAGGAGTTAATAATGACCTTTTCTCAACTGCAACATGTGTTATTCCAGTGTAAGTGTCCCTGAAGCATCCATTAATCTATCCCATCACATCTTGCCCCTTGGGAGTTTCCTTGGGTCACCATTCGTCTGCTGATGTGACTAATGATAGGCTCTGTCTGGTGGCTGGCTCAAAACATCGATTTCTGTTTTTGGTTTGTGGGTTGCCTTTACCAAGAAGGTATTGGGGGTTATATCAGGATGCCTGAATGACTCCTCTCTCGTGAATGTCTAAAACAATGTCTAGCATATAGTAGATGCTCCATAAACACCTGCTGGAGAAAGGAAGAGAAGATTCTGGGCATTTCTGGGAAGTTACTCACGAGTACTTCTGTGTTGGGGTCACGCATGCCCCATTCTCAATGTGTCCAAGAGCGAAACTCAGATTTTATCCCAAACCAACCCTGCTCTTTCTCCAGCAAATGGCCCCACCAGCCTGCAGTTGCCCAGGCCAGCACACTGACTATTGTCACATCTGATCAAGTGCCAAGATCTGACAAATATCAGGTCTCCTTTCCCCTTACTGCTGCGAGCTTCATCCAACCCATCATTATCTCCTCCAGTCTCTGGGGAGCTCCCCTCAGATGCACATGGGATGCTGCAGCCTGAGAACCACGTAAAACACACATCTGCTCTCGCGTCTCTCCTGCTGAGAATCCTTCAGTGTCTCCCCAGTGCTCTGGAGGGAAGCCCCCACTCCTCAGCATGGCTCAGCTCTACACTCCCTGCTCCGGCCCTTCTCAACCGCCTGAACCCACTGTCTCTTGCTTCCATTCTCTTGGCCATACAGCATCCTGGGCCCCAAGTGCTCTCCTCCTGACCTCTTCACTTGATGAGCTCCTCCTCATCCTCCTAGGTAAGCTTAGCTGTTCCTTTCACTGGGGAGATTGAGCAGGTGGTCCTTCCACTCACCGCCCTGGAATTGCCCCCCTTAGAACTCCTGCTATATCAGGACACCTGGGTGGCTCAGCGGTTGAGCATCTGCCTTTGCCTCAGGGCATGATCCCAAGGTCCTGGGATCGAGTCCTGCATAGGGCTCCCCATAGGGAGTCTGCTTCTCCCTCTGCCTGTGTCTTTGCCTCTGTGTGTATGTGTCTCTCATGGATAAATTAAATCTTAAAAAAAAAAAAATTCCTCTATAGTGTCTTGTGATCGCCTCTGCTCTAAGCTCTGCATTCCACAAAGACAGATTCAACATTTATTCGCTGCTGGAACCCTGGCATGGCCACCATGCAAGTGCTCAATAAATATCCATTCAATGATTGGCGGATGACAAAGATAAGGTATCTTTCTGTGAACTAACTACATTCATCCTGTTGAGCGAGGATGTGAAACAAAATTTGAGTCACATATTCACAGCTTGAAGACAGTCATCCCAAGAAAGTCAACTAGCCAAAGGCCACTTGATGACCACATGTGGTCTGTGTCACTTTTGCCATGCTGTTTTCCAATGGTTCCAAGAACCCTCATGACCAGGGTTCAGAGAGGGGGGCTTGGGTGGGGGCACCTATATCCAGAATAACATTAACCACATGCTGCCCTTTCCAAGTAAGGATAGTGGCTACTAGTGACTCAGCCCCAGGAAGGCAGTGAGAGCTTGAAGTATTTATCCAACGGTAGTGGACCTGACCCAAGCTAGCCTCAATCCTTCTGGTGGCTTGGTTCACACGTCTGGGAAAAGCTGGCCAAGGTCAGGGGTTCAGACTGTGATCTCAAAATGGAGTAATGGACTTTGGAAACTATGGGCAATGCCTATGAGCTCACTACCCTCACAAACATCACTGTCATCGGCTGAGCCAGACAACAGAAGTGACCACATTGCCTTCTCCTGGTGTCATGGGTCCTTGCCAAGATATACCACTTATCGTGTGGGCTCTGCAGATTCCAAGGGCTAGGTTTATTTTAGAGCCACTGGAAAAGTTAAGGGAATAGATGGCATCTGTGAGCTGTCCTCTTCACTCTTTGGGCCTAGACAGCCTGGGCTAAAGTGGCACGTGAGAATACTAGGAGCACACTATTAGGCTGGGGACTCAGTCCCCCTAGTCATGACCCATTATGGAGAGAAAAGAGGGAAGAGGGAGAAATTCTCTATGTGTCTTATGGACGTAAGGCCTTCCTGCAGCAAACCATCCAAAGGGCTTTTGGTTTAATACTCGCAAAACGCCAGTTTGATTTCCTGGCCCTTGGCTTTGGCCATGTGGCTTGCCTTGATGTCGGTGGATGTGGTGTGGCTGAAGGTTTGGAAAGCGCTTGTGCACCTGGGCTTGCCTCGTGTCCCTGCCATCCCCAGCACCCACCAGAACATGCCCGAGTAGGTCCATTGTCTCAGGAGGAGGATGAGAGCTCGTGGAGAAGAGCCCCACCGCCCGGCTGAGCTGAGCCTCGATCCGCTGGCCGCCACGAACACAAGGGATCAGCCTCCCCACAGTGCCTCCTTGCCCCCGCTGGCCTCTGGGCAGCTTCCTAGCATCCCCGAGGACAGAGGCACGCTGTGTCACTGCTGTGTTGCAGGCAATGTGCCTTGACAATTTGGGGGAAGGTGGCAAAAGGCAGAGTGTAAAATGGGGTTGTCGGCTGGCAGAGCACAGGCCTGGCACTCCCCAAAATGAAATCACCGGCACCGACAGCTAAACTGTTGCTCAGGCTAATAGAAGCTCCACTGAAAGATCCTCTACTGTCTGCTAGACACAGTGCTAAGATTTCCAAGGTACTGATTTAATCCTCAAGATGACTTTTCAAAAAAGATGCTGTTATCATCATTTCACAGGTGAGGAAACTGAGGCTCAGAGAGGTTTAGCCACTGGCTTGAACCTGAAACCCAGAACACCTGCCACCATCCCTCAGGTTTCTGTGCCCTGCTCTCAGGCCACCACCCCTGGCCTTGCTCAGCGATCACGCAGACCGAGTCCTGGAGATTTCTGCTCCTCCTGCCCAGCCACCCTCGTCAGCTTTCCGGGTCAGTTGGCTTCTATTCCCAGGCCCCACTCCAGGGCCTGCATCCAGCATAGTCCTGGCCCAGTGAGTTTTAACCCTAAGACTTCTTCAAGGTCCTAACCAAACAAAATATAAAATAAATATAAAATCCGTTCAAGAGAGTTGAAGGCTGATGCCCAAAACAGCAACTCACAGCACTCAATTTTTCTCCCCTGCAAGCATCAGAGAATTGAGGCAGCAAACCCAGATGGATGTGATTTATCCCAATGTGTGTAACAGAGTCACCTGTGAGGGGGCAGGGTGTTGGAGCAGGGCTGGCCAGGGGGTCTAGATGGGAAAGATTCGGCTGCTGGCCCAGCAAACAGGGAGCAAGGAGCTCTTTGGTGGTGAGCACCGTCCAGGGGCACAGGTCCAGGGGCACACGTCCAGGGGCACAGGTCCAGGGGCACACGTCCAGGGGCACAGGTCGTGCTCAGCTAGACTCGATCCTGTGCCCACAGGGCCGGTATTGCCAGGCCAGGGAGGGCTGTGGCACCAGGGAAGTGAATTACCCCTCCTGCGATAGGGTCCAGCTCTACGTCCCAGGAGAGGCCAGAAAGCACTTGCCACATGGAGAAGTGCTGCTCTAAGCCTGCTGTTAGAGTTCCTTGGGGATGAGGGGGGAGCCAGCTTCTCACACATGGGGAGCCAAGTGACTGGCGTGGAAATACGAATTTATGAGATAGGGTCGGACTCTAAGCCAGGACTCTAAGTTTTCTTCGTCAATAAATCAGTTGATAAATATAACAGAATCCTGTTAGGGCCAAAGTTCCCAATATAAAGGAAAAATCTAGGAAAAAAAAAAAAAAAAAGGATGGGGCACCTGGCTGGCTCAGTGGTTGAGGGCCTGCCTTCGGCTCAGGACGTGATCCAGGAGTTCTGGGATCGAATCCCACATCAGGCTCCTTGCAGAGAGTCTGCTTCTCCCTCTGCCTGTGTCTCTGCCTCTCTCTCTATGACTCTCATGAATAAATGGATAAAATCTTAAAAAAAAAAAAAAAAAAAGGCCAGTCTCTGTCTATACTTTTATCACACACACAGACATCCTCAGGGGAAGTGGTCACACCGAGGCTGTCCATCCCTGAAGGCTGGTCCTGACGGAGGCCCAGAGCAGCCCATCTGCCCAGGTAGAGCAGCCCCACCATGGGACACTACCCAGAAATGTGGTTCCACGGAGGCGCATCCCAGGCCATAGGCCTTGGACCTCCCTACCTGTCTGGGTCCTTCAGAACTTCTTCAAAATCCACGTTCAGAGCCTTCCACATCTGGGAGAGTCCCAGCAGGTCCCCGGAGAAAGGCTCCCTGGGGAAACGCCACCGGTTGGTCGAGCCAACCATCCGGCGTTCCAGCCGACCTCTGTACCACTTGGGAAGCAAGGAAGGGAGAGAATCCTTTCTTAACATCGTCCAAAGGCCAGCTTTTCCGAAGTGTACAAGAGAAAGGAAATCAAGATACATTTTAAAACAGATTGGGGGCGCCTGGGTGGCTCAGTGGTTGAGCCTTTGGCTCAGAGTGTGATCCCGGGGTCCTAGGATCGAGTCCCGCATCGGGCTCCCTGCATGGAGCCTGCTTCTCCCTCTGCCTGTGTCTCTGCCTCTCTCTGTGTGTCTCTTAGGAATAAATAAATAAAATCTTTAAGAAAAAAATTAAATTAAATACTGGTTGATTTTCAAACATGGCCAGTAATTCTCAGGAACCATCTTCTCAAGGCAAATATCATATTCAGTAGACAAAGGGGTTCAAGGAAATTTGGAACTTAGGATCTGGGACAGAAGGTACCAGAGGTAAAAGGTCAGGGAGAAAGATGGTTTCTTTGCAGGTGGTTCTGAAGACCCCACGAGTGGGGCCAAGATGATATTTCAAGAGTCTCTTCTTTACATGCTTATCCTCACTTGGGATTCAGAGAGATACCAAACTGAGGAGATCCTAGGTAGAGATCTGTTGTTCCCTTTTATTGTGGTAAAACACACAAAACATGACATTCACCACTTTATCGCATGCGATTTAGTGGCATTTGGTACATTTATGAGGTTGCACAGCTATCACCACCGTCCAGTTCAGGGCATTTTCATTCCCCCCAAAGGAAACCTTAGATTCCTTAAGCCATCACTCCTAATTCCCCTCCCCCAGCCCCTGGCAGCCAGCAATCTGCTTTCGGCTTCTATGGATTTGCTATTCTGGATGTTTATATAAATGGAATCATACAGTACGTGGGCTTTTAGGCTTGGCTTCTTTCACTTGGCATAAAGTTTCCCACGCTCATCCCTGCAGTAGCAGGTGTCAGAACTTCATTCCCTCTTATTGCCGAATAATATTCCACTGTGTGGAGAGACCACGTTTTCTTTATTCGTGCGTCACTTGATGGCCACTTGTGCCCTTTCCACCTTTCGGTGATTGTGAAAAATGCTGCTACGAACGTTTGTGTGCAAGTTTTGGGTTGAACACGCGTTTTCAATTCTTTTGGGTCTATACTCAGGAATGGACAGCGGGGCCACCGGGCAGGGCCTTTTACTTAGGTATCTGCTTGAGGTCCTGGGGCTTCAGCAGGATAGTCAGCATGGATGTAAGCCTCAGATGTGGTGGCTCGAGGAAAGCTAACCGGGGAAGGTACCATGAGGGACCCATAGGAATGGGTGCAGTTGTTCCGGAGTGATGCCAGTCACCCGCAGGGTGGTGGGGAGCCCAGGGGCCAGGGAACAGGGAATTGAAGTCAAATCTTGTTATCGCCACTAACGGGTTGTATGGTCTTGAGCGAGTCATTTAACCTTTTGAGCCTTTCGATCATCATATGATGACGGCGATGGCGATGGTGAGGATGTTAAAATGAGAAGATGAAGTCTGGGAACTACGCTCTAGGGCCTGGAATATGCGGGCGATCGACACTGCAGATTGTGAATCTAGCTGCAGCCCTGTGAATGGGGTCGGCTCTGACAGCAGGGCTGCTCTGACGGAAGGGTCACCCAAAAAAGATGGGGGACCTGAGTGATGCCTGACCCATCCCTTGCGGAAATAAGGTGACAGAGCTGTAAGCAGGTGCTTCTGCTCTTCACCACTGCCTTCTGCCTGACGAAATTGCTCTACTTACCGGATGCAGCATTTTCACAAACAGTGGTTGGTGGTGATTACATACAGGGGCGGGGGGTGGGAAACACCTGGAAGACAGAAGAGGTAAGGTGTACAGTCTCAAAGACTTTCCAGAAGGGCTCTTCAAAACAGGAGATTGGCCTGAAGATTCTGTATTTTGCCATAAAAGTAATAATGAGTCAACTTCCAAGGGTGAGTTATTCATTGAATCGAGAGAATCTATGACTTTTTAAAGCCCATCAGGGGACTGACAATTCTCTGCTCTTGTGCTAGGAAAGTGGTTCAGGAAAAGCCAGATGGGCCATAACCCACAATTCTTGGCCCCTTTCCCAAGGCATGGGAACCGAAGGAGGTCTGTAAGTAGGTTGGTCGTAGAATTTGCTACCTGCCTCCACGTGCCTCCCAGCCTGGAGCCCCTGAAGCCTCTCTCTACCCAGGCAGGTCCCTAGGGATCCTCCTCTGGCTCTAAAGTGGGTGAAGAGCACCAGCCACACTTACTGCCCTGAAGTCCCCTCGCCACCACATGTACGTTTATAGGAGAAGCTTCTAGAACAGAGGCACTCTGGTTGTATAGGTCTCTGAGGTACAGGATCACGGCAGGCTGTTCACGTTCTGACTTTGAATCCAGCTCATGTCACCTGGGGCTCACCCTTTTCTCCTTCGGGACCAAGGTGTTTTGGCGGGGGAGCTTGCCCTTGGTCTCTGGATTGTGGGCACCACGGCAACATCAGGAAAGGTTCTGAGCACTTCCTGTTCCAGGTCTGTCTCGGCCTGGCTGGGGGCTGGGGTGGAGGTGCTCACCAGGGGCTGTGGGCACGGGGGCATCTCACAGGCCTCCCTCCTCTGGGGACCCGTGCCATCCCTGTTGCTACGTGGCGCCACGTTTCTTTACGGCTCCTGGGGTAATCTGGAATATCCACAGGGGCCTCCCTGAGAGTCCAGCCTCAAGTCCCCAGGCCTCACCTGCCAAATGAGAAGACTGCACTGGAAGGCCCCTCAGATCCCTGCCGGGTTTGGCATTCTGGGGTGCTCTATTTCTAGCTCAGCTGCTCAGAAATGTCTTGACAAAAACATTTAAATAAGAATGGGAGAGTTTTATGTTATTAATACCACGCCTGATGATTGAGTTCGGCGATAGATGATTTTTGACCAGTTGTCTCCGGGAACTAAGAACCGCCTAAAAGTCAAAAGCATTCATTCTGGGGGCCACAGACAGTGACTCAGTGACCTGGTCTGCAGAGCCCAGGCCTCACACTAGGAGGTGGGGCTACATGCATCATGTTTGGGAAATCCCGGCCCATCAAAGTCTTGGCCCTCCACCCCGGGGTGCCAGCCACGGTCAGAGCAGCTGGGGGTCAGTGTAGCCCGTAGGACCCGAGATGGGCTTTCTCCAGGCTCTTTATGTGCAGCCTTCCCTGACTCATATAAGCTATAAAGTGAAACAGGAAAGCAAGTGCTCTGCCTACTTGTAGCTGATTCTAGAAACTCTAAAACACTCCATGAATAGGAGGTATCTTTAAACGTCCCTCCCTCCTCACCCTCCGATCTGTGACTCTACCTTTTCGGACACCCACATTCTGCTTGGAGGAGTAGCTGGCTTCTGTGGGCTGTTCTATGGTGGCTTGCCCATCCCTGCATCCCACGGGACCCAACAACCACACTCAGCCCTGAGGAAGTGCTCAAAAGATGTCTCTTGCCTGGGACAATTGGACGAACCAGTCCCTACCCACTGCTCTGCCTTTGCACGTGGATAGCACGGTGCGTGTGTGTGTGTGTGTGTGTGTGCATACACACGTGTTCACGTATGTGTGTATCTGTTTCTTGTGGGTCACAATCCCATCTCAGCAGATGGACAGATTCCTGCTCCCTTCCCTCCACCCCCAACTTTTCTCAGCTACTTGTCCCTGGAATATAGGTCCCCATGTACGGTTTCAGTTAACGAGTCTGAAATACCTTGTCCTGGACCATCCTGTCCATCACAGGCAAGCCCAGCAACACCCTCCAGGCCCTGCTTCTGGGGCCCAGGTGAGAGCTGGCCCTTGGGCGCCATCTAGCGGCCACTCGGGGGAAGCATCCCAGGGTGCCATGTTCCCCAGGGTCCCTAGGCCGGGCCTTGGCCTTGGCTGTGTCCATCACTCCCTGTAGGATCTGACCTCAGGGATCTGGACCTTCAGCTCATCCCCAAAGCCCTCTGCACGTACATCCCCCATACAACTCTGGGGCGCTGAGCTATTAGGCACAGGCAACGATTACAAACACAGATACATGGAAATGGCTCCCAGCACGTTTCCCTAAAAGCCTTTTCGTGGTGGTGCCCAGGGGGCCAGGATATATGCCCCATGGGCCCAGCCAAGCCATACATTCCCCAGAGCAAAGGCCTTCTTCTGTGGCCCAGACACCAAACCCCATTGAGCGCAGCTCTCAGCTAGAACCACCTTGCACCAAAATCTCCCATGCCAGTTACAGGAGGATTCTGGTTGGGATGTCCATCTTCTTGAACATTCCAGGGACAAATCGCTTCGTAGCTTCCCAGAGAGCCCATTTCAGCCCACTTCATCCAGTTACCCATATGGGGAGAAAGTGGGGTCCCTAGGAAAGAATACCCAATTCTGACCCTGGGTCTGGCACTGACAAGCTGTGTGTGACCTTAGATATAACCTTAACCTGCCTGAGTGGAAGGCAGGCTCAGAGGCCTGAGGTCCTGGCAGTTTGGAGGGTCCTGGTCTCAGAACCTGAGTGCTGGCTCTAAGGACCCTCATTTTAAAAGACTCAGGGCCCAGAACACAGTGTGTCCGCAGTGGGAGGCTCCTGTGAGTGCCCAAATCAGGATCCCCCCGGGGTGGGCGGCTGTCTGTGCACCAGGGTCCAGGCTGCTGTTGGGCGGCGGGACGCACCTGTAGATGAAGCCTCTGGCTGAGGTAGTGCACGAGCCAGAAGACAGAGAGGGGCTTCCCCCCAAGAAGCAGAGTGGGTTCTGCTCTTGAACTGAGTCCTATGTGGCTGGGAGTGGGGCAGTCTCAGTGCTGAGTGAGGAGCCCTGGACTGGGTCGGACCCTGGCCACTGACTTGCTGTGTGACCTCGGGGCAGCCTTCTCTCTGGCTCTGGGCTCAGTTTCTCATCTGTGCAACAGAGCTCATGCAAAACAACTCCCCAGCTCCGGCCCTGCTCATCCCATCATTCCCACACTTCCAGGTTGGTACAGCCAGGGATGGGGGGGTGCGGTGATGACAAACTGCAAGCCTAGGGCTTCTCCATTCACGCATTTATTTTATTTTTTTTTATTTTTATTTTTTTATGATAGTCACAGAGAGAGAGAGAGAGAGGCAGAGACACAGGCAGAGGGAGAAGCAGGCTCCATGCACCGGGAGCCCGACGTGGGATTCGATCCCGGGTCTCCAGGATCGCGCCCTGGGCCAAAGGCAGGCGCCAAACCGCTGCGCCACCCAGGGATCCCTCCATTCACGCATTTAAACAAAGTTTGAGCCTCAAGCTTGTGCTGCGGGGTTGGGGATACAATGGGACAAAGTGGAGGATCAGTGCCACCCGTGCAATGTCATTGCCTCATGGCATCCGGAATGTTATTTACTCAGCAATCACTTGAAACTTATTTTATCAATGAAATAACATTTTGATATGCCTGTTTACTTCTAAAATACATTACAGTAACTATATGACTATCTTAAAAGAGTCATTTATGGGGCACCTGGGTGGCTCAAGTGGTTGAGCATTCGCTTTCAGTTCAGATCGTGATCCTGGGGTCCTGGGATCGAGTCCCACATCAGGCTCCCCACAGGGAGCCTGCTTCTCCCTCTGCCTGTGCCTCTGCCTCTCTCATGAATACATAAGTAAAATCTTATAAAAAATAAAATATAAGAGTCATTTGTGAGCTGCACCTGAAATTCATCTTTTGTGTGTTGGCGCTTCGCTTTTGGAGGTTTACCTCTGCCCTTATGAGGCTCTCAGGGTACCAGGTGGTGGACAAGAGTCCAGCGCAGTCAGCTCCAAGAATTCACAGGAGGGGTAACCAACTTCAGGGAGCATGTCTTTTTATTCTTATGCTTTGACGTCTTGAGGTCTTACTGACCTGGAAGGGACTGTGTGTCCTTCTCAGGGTTAGCCAACTCCTAGAGCTAGTAAAGCACTTGCCCATTAGTGAGTTTTCATTTTCAAACCAAACTAACCCAGAGCCCATATCCCCATCACTTTTTTTTTAAGATTTTATTTATTCATGAGAGACACAGAGAGGCAGAGACGTAGGCAGAGGGAAAAGCAGGCTCCATGCAGGGAGCCCAACACGAGACTCGATCCCAGGACCCCAGGATCACGACCTGAGCCAAAGGCAGAAGCTCAACCACTGAGCCACCCAGGTGTCCCTCCCCATCACTTCTTTTATTGGCTTTCACACTCAGGTACACCGTCCCCCCAACCCTGATCACCCCAGGGCCAAGTACCAAACAACTACAGAGAACCCTCCAGCCCAGAGCCTACTGAAATGATGCAAACCAGTGGGTCCTAAGTCTATTTACCCCCTTCATCTGTTCCTTCCCTCGGAAACCACAATGAAGGTTCCTTACCCACATCTTCCCCTTGCCCCTCTGCCTTCTGACCAACCCTGGTGCTTCCCTACGTGATCCTGCCCGGCAAGGCGTACCCTCTCCACTTGGGAGCTGGGAGTAAGACTGTCTTCAATGGCACTTGTCTCATGATCTGTTGGCCTCATCGTGCCTGAATAATAATAAAACCTACATTTAGAAACAACTGACCCAGGCCAGGAGGTTCAGGGAGGCTTCCTTGGAGGAAGTGCCATCAACAATGAGTCTTAAGGGAGCAGACGTTAGCTGGGAGACCGGACGGTGGGGCAGGGGTGGGTGTCCCCAGTAGAGGGGTCAGGACCTACAGAAGAAATGACCATGTGGTCTGACTGCACTGTAGGGTGGGAATGGGGGAAGGGGCTTTGTCTAGCCCTCCCGCTTTGGTCTCCAAGCTGTGTTTCCCAGCTCCTAATACTCCCAAAAGACAGACCTGTGAATTCTCCGTAGTCTGCTGTGGCTCCTAGGGGACTCAGGAGCCTGGCCAGGGGAGGTGTCACGGGTCCTGCCACCGGCCTGGGGAGGTGCCACGGGTCCCATAGCCATTCCCACCTATGGAACAAGGAGTAGGGTTTTCATAGACCATAAAGACGTAGCAGAGCCAGCCCAGACTCAAGGCAGGGCTGCCCATCAGCCTAACGGCAGAATGGGTGTGAGGACCACCGCGGGCCCTGGTGCCCACTCCCTTCCCCGAGCCTTCTCTCCCACCACCTTCCGATGGACTTCCTTACAAAGGAAGCTGCCAGCCTGAGCAATGCGAGGGAACTTGCTGACCCTGAAGCCCCGAGGCCCAGTCCTGGCTGCCCCATCTCCCGGCTGAGCGCCTCGGCCCTATCCGCACGTTTTAAACTTCTCTGAGCCTCTGTTTTCTTCTTGTAAAATAGAAATAAAAATAGCTCCTATTCACCAGATTGTTTCAAGGCTGGGAGTGCAAACCCCGAGGGAGCCCCCTGGGCCTCAAATGTCGACAGGCTTCTTCCTTCCAATCCCTTCCCTGCCCGTGCACACACCTCCACCCTGCTCTTGTAGGAACACTCACCCTTCCTTGTTCAATTTCTCAGATGGAATGTCCTAGAAAGCAGAGAGGCTTAGCTAGAAAATCTGAGCATCCTGCTAGGGCTGAAAATTAAGTGTAAGAAGCACTGTCAGGGAGCTTGAGCCCCTAGTCGGGCCAGTCACCTCCATCCCCTGTTCCCCACACACCGCTGAGCACTTCTCTCACTGCCTGAAATGGGTGGGGTGGGGGGTAGGGTGCTCCTGGCAGGGCCTTGGGCCCCTCCGATCTCACACCAGAAGGGCTGAGCCCGAACCTTGAAAGAGAAAGAGCCTCCCTCCACTGACTCCCCCATCCCAGTCATCAGTGACCACTTCCTTCTTTTCTCTCTTTCTCATCCACTCGGTCTTCGTTAGTAAGCTTCAGATCTCAGCCACGTCAACTTTAACTCCAGAGCCCTAAGGAAACGCTGAGCCAGAAAAAAAGAAAAGAAAAGAAAATGATGTTTGAACCTTGGGATTTCAACAGAAAAACCGAACTTGGCAAAACCGAACTTCTGAGAGCTGCTGAGAATCTTGAAGTTTGTAATGCCGGTTGCAGGGGGAGCTTTGGATGGTGGGTCAGGTGCTAGCTTTCCGTGCTCTTCCCACTCACTCAGCAAGGCAGAGCCATTTAAATCGTCCTTAGCCACCATCACGTGGGCGAACGTTTGCAAGCATGTGTGGCATTATGTAAAGGGAATGCAGGACCCAGAGACGCTGCTCTCAACCCAGAGGGGTTCCCAAGGCCAGGGACTCTGCACAGCGGACCTGTGGATAGATCTAGCAAGGTAGCCTAGTGCAAAGGTGGGCCGGGGCTTCCCAGGCTAGGCCCGGTCAAAGGCGGAGTAGGCCAGCGACAGCTCTATGCCTCGAAGGTAATATCCTGTGTATGTGTGTGTACTGAGTGTGTGCGTGGCGGTGGGGGGGGGGAGGGGGTAGATTTGAGTACAACCTCAGTGAAGGCCTATTTGGTGATGGGTTTCCCAAGCTTTAAAAATATGTCTGACCTTCAAGAAGGAGAAAAACAGCTTGTGAGCTCCAGGAGCTGGTCTGGCTCTCCTGCTAGGCTTTGCTGTTCTCCAGTTGAGCACAGTTTTGAAGAAAATCAGTGTCAGACGAGGCTCGCTGTGACGGATCGAGGCTGAAACAAGACCATGCCAGAACCAGCCTAAACACAGAACATGAACATGATCCATGCCACAAAAAAGCCCGAATATATCCTTTCATCCCGGCTAATATATATGAGCAACTATTGCTTCTTTACCAATTACAGCTTTGCCTTAGTCTAGATACGATGTACGGAGATACCCAACCTGAGAACCGTCTCTGCCCTGAGAGCATCCGACGTGGAACAAAGCCCTGCTTCCTTGCATCTTCCCCAGCAGCTTCGGACCCAGGTCCAAATCCTACACCACCTGCCTCCGCACACTCCCTTACCACGCTGCCCCCACAGCCCCTCCTGCCGGCTATCCCCCCTCACTGCAATGAGCCGCTTGCTCATTGAGCCAGCTAGCTCAACACGGGTGTTCCTGGCGGCCTTCGGCTGGAGTCGTGACAGCATCCACCCAGGTTACCCACTTTAAAAATCCAGCCCAAGGAAAACTCATGTTCATAAATTTATATGCATAAGGAAACACAATGCAATGTGCGTGCATAATAACGGCACAACATTGAACACCATATAAATGGTCATCAGTGGGCGGTTGCTTAAATACATTTTGCAATCACGGAACACATGCAGCCATTCGAAATGGTGACAAAGAGCTGTATTTATTGATAGAGAAGTTCACGTCACATGAGGGCTACACTATAGTATCACATGAAAAAAGGTTTACAAAAAGGTATGCAGGGGCCTTGCAAAACTCTAAACAATCCCGCTTTTCTAAAGTAATAAATATTTAATACACTGAGAAAAAAAGCATAGAAAAATAAATATAAAAACATTAACAATTATTATTTCTTGGTTTGGGGATTATGGGCTTATTTTTTTTCTTACCTGTATTTCCAGACTTCTTAGTGATGGAAATTTTTTTTCAAGATTGATTTATTTGAGACAGAGGGTGTGCATGGGAGCAGGGATGGGGGAAGGGAAAGTGGGAGAGGGAGAAAGAGAGTCTCAAGCAGACTCAGCACTGAGTGGGCACCAGACCTGGGGCTTGATCCCATGACCGAGATCATGACCTGAGCCGGAATCAAGAGGCAGCTCAACCAACTGAGCCGTTCAGGCTCCCCCAGAAATATTTTACTTAGGCAGTAAGAAAAGTAGGAACTTTCAAGATCTAGGGGCTGGGCTGTTCCGAGAACACAGCTGAGATCAGAGTCTGGAGGGAGGGTAGAGGAGGGGTTTGGTCTGGACAAGTAAGCACTGGGGTGAGGGGGCAGGGCAGAGCCCCACAGAGGGGACCCTGGGAGGCGGGACCCAGTGGAGGTGGCTGGCTGGGCAGTGCGAGGAGGCCGACCCCTGGCCTGTCTTAGGGTCCCAGTCAGGTGGGGCTGACGGTGGGACTAGAGGCTGGGACTGTCTTCCAGGGAGGCGGGTTTCGTCTTTCCTTCCCTGTGGGGTCCCTGCTCCATCAGGCATTAGGGGGGCAGGGGGGAGGGGCACCCGAGTGGAGGGCCACCAGGGGCTCGGGGCTGCTTTCCAAGCGCACACAGCACACCCCACACCCCACCGGCACACTCAGGCCCCCACAAAAAACGCCTCCATAGCCTAACACCACTAGCTGAGAGTGTGCCTTATTTGGAAACAGAGTCTTTGTAGATGTAACTGGGAACATGGAGAATATCCTGGATTTTCAAGTGGGCCTGACATTCAAAGAGTGGTGTCCTTATGAGAAAGAGAGAGAGAGAGAAGGGAGCTGAGACATAGAGGAGACTCGAGTGACGCAGCCACCAGCCCAGGGACGCCAGGGATCGCCGGCCACTATCCAGAAGCTGCGAGAGAGGCAAGGAACAGGTGCTACCTCTGGGCCTCAGTGGGGTGCAAGCCCACCGACCCTCTGATTTGGGACTTCTGGCCTCCAGAACTGTGAGAGCAAAAAACCTCTGTTGTTTTAAGCTGCTGAGTGTGTGATGTTGTGGCAGCAGCCCTAGGGCACGAAGACACCTCCCACCCTCTCACTGGCCACCCACCCCGTATGCCCACCCTTGGGCCTGGGGGCCCTGAGAAGGCCAGGAGCAGTTAAGGCATCTACCGGCGGGCACATCCCCATTTCCCCTCCAAAGCGGCCCCACTGCCTGTCTCCCACGGTCACCGCTCGCCCGTGCCTGGTCCTTTAGAGGGAACTGGGCGATGTTTCAGGGTTGATTGTCACACAATAAGGGAACGCGTAGGAAGAGGGACAGCCTGCTACTTCCTCAAGCCAGGAAAGGGAAATAGATTTTCCCGCCAAAGCTCAGAGAGGCCTTGTAAAAACAAAATCTGTTTGAATTCGAAACACTCAATCGTTTAAAGAAGTCAATATACTTTTCATTAGCTTCCATCTTACCAACAGCCACGATAACGCAGGAAATGCTCTTGACGTCTACAGACAAAAGACGGAGCCAGAGAGAGAAGAGGTGAAGGGCCAGATCTGATAGGATTTTAACAAAGGCAAGAAAAGACTCAGCCCTTCCCAGAAAATAAATCAGAGCCACACGTATTGCCAAGATCCAAAGAAAAAAAATTTATTTACAATAGAGGATTTTATTTGAAACATGCATTTTTTTTTAAAACAAATCAGCAAATGCAGATCAAGTTTACATTCCTTAAGGCAAGAGTCCCTGTGCAAGCTGTACATGTTCATATTAAATCCAAAAGCCGCTCACCCTGGGAACTCATGTACAAAGGGCAAGGCCAAGGTCAGCGATTTGTCTTTTATGTAGAGAATCAGACAATCTCCCTGATACAGGAACTCTGAGGTCAACTTGCTATGAATTTATACTAAGAAAATGCAAACCAATAGCAAGAAATTCTGACAGTCTCCTTAGTACTGCATACAATCAAATCAACGTTATTTAGAAAGAAAATACAGTAGTGCATACGAAAAAGTGAGAACAGAATCTGTCCACGTAACTAGAAGGACAGCAGTGTGCCGACGGTCATATTGCACGCAATGGTCAAGTCCAAACATTTGGTTCAAAGTTAGCTTTTCCCCATTTTGGCAATCAGTTCATCACAAATCTTGGTGAGTTCTTCTATCTCTTTATTCTGAAAGTGAAGAAAACAAAAAAAAAAAAAAAAAAAGAAAAGGTTGCTGAAATCTCCCTGCTGTTGGAAATGAAGCCAATCAGAAGGGTCTTTGGGCTTTTCAGGGTATAGGGCCCCCCCGGGGCTCCCTGCAATTATCTAAAGCAGTGAGCAAAACGACTTGGGAGACGAATAATCGAAGCACACATCCCAGCTCTAGCTGTGACCTTGAGCAAGTTACACCACCTTTCTGAGCCTTGGTGTCCTTATCTCTACAACGTGAACATCTCTCGCTCGCTCTCTGAAGATGGAATGGGGTCAGAACGTAAAGCTCCCTAGCACAGTGACCAGCACGCACTAGAGGCTTAATTAGTATTGGTTCTCTTTCTTTTATTTGCCTCTGAAGGATATGGACACAAAAGGATGGTCCAGGGTGAGCTCTTTGGTGGCTTTTTTTGAGAAATGCCACCAGGAGGGGTGAAGCAATCCTACTTGAATAGGGTCGCTAGCATTATTTAGAGGATGCTAAATGAAGGGGGTGCTGTGGATACAAGGCGTCGAGGAGAGAGGCAGAGGCAGGGGCAGGTGCAAGACGACTTCAGGTGTCCCTCACACCACACCCTGCCCGGGCCCTGAAGCAAGGGAAGCCAACCACATGCTCGCCTGGCACCAACGATCACGCAACACCGTCCATGCTCTAAGTACAGGGATCCGATGGGATGAGTCCATTCAAAGGCAGGTGCGGCTTTGCTCTGATGCTGACCTGCTTCAACAGCCGATCTCAAACGGCCCTCTCCAAGGGGGCAAGAGCTTTCTGGTAGCCCAGGAACATACTGCAGCCACTCCTTTGAGGTCCCCACGGAAGGTGAGTCTTAACCACACGCCTCTGCCCTGAGACTGTACAGAGGCCCTTGGAAACTGTGGAAACCTCCTGAGACACAGTCCAGCCCAGAGCCACACGTCCTGTGTTTCCAGGCTGGGCTCCAGGCACCCCCTGTGACTGTGTCACTATTGGGAACAGTCGGGGAGCCCTCAGTGGAAGAGAAATGCAGCCCTTGCTGCGGTCCAGCCACCAGCCCCCGCCGGGAGTGAACCCCACCCGGAGCAGCACCTCGGCTTACCCCCTTCTAGAGTTTCCAGCTCGGAGAGGCACTGAAACGCCTGTTGGAAGATGCTGTTATATGGGACTGTGACCCTAACCTCGAATCCTGTTAAGGATTCTTGAATGGCCACTGCTGGTGACTTTTCATGTTTCATGTGTGGCGCCCACCATGCCCACCATGCCCCAGGCACCTGCCCCACTCGGATCTCACAACCGTCCCCACATGGGAGCCACTGACAGTTCTACTTCTCAGTAAGAAACCGGGGCTCAGAGAGGTTAAGTGTTTGTGCTTAATTTAAGGCTACACAGCCGGTCCGATGCAGCAGGCCCGGGGCGTGAATTCAGGCTGGCCTGGCTCCTAGATGGCTTTGTGGTCTGATTTATTAAACATCGTATCCAGCGACTGATGGCTGAGAGGCACTAGCAGACCCGCTAGCTATCGATTCCTGGAGGTTCTCCAAACCCCATCTTGGCGCCAGCAGCCGACCACCTAGCACACGGCCATCGTGCAGCTCAGCTCACTGGGTTTCCAACAGCCCAACTGGACAAAATGCCCAGCACCTCCACTTAAGAACTGCCTGGAGCAGGGGCATCAGGCTTCTCAATCTCTTTAAAACAGAGACCGGGGACGCCTGGGTGGCTCAGTGGTTGAGCATCTCCCTTCGGCCCAGGGCATGATCCTGGAGTCCTCAGATCGAGTCCCACGTCGGGCTCCCCACATGCAGCCTGCTTCTCCCTCTGCCTGTGTCTTTGCCTCTCTCTGTGTCTCTCATGAATAAATAATAAAGTCTTAAAAATAAATAAATAAAACAGACAACGACCTCTGTATCACCCAGAGTCCTTTTGGGGAGAACGTGTGTGATTAACCCCATTCCTCCCCAGTTTTAGTTTAAGAAAGAATTACGTGTGTAGCTCTGTTTGTAGCTTTTCTGTTCTCCAAAGCCGTGCAAGCTGCCTTGCCTCCTTATCTTTCATTTTGCCAGGATACTTAGCATCATCTTCATCTGGCAACTGGGGAGAGTCTAAACAGGCCAGGTTGCCTAGAGAACATCTATCCTGACTCCGGTTTCACCTCTATTATTTTAGCTAGCGCCGTGATGCAGTTCAAACACCGTCAAATCCCGACAGAAATAGGAGGGAACAGATCTACTGCTACATTTCTCACCTAGAAACATTTGATGCAAAAAAAAAAAAAAAAAAAAAAGGAGACATTTGATGCACAACTGCCTCATCGCCCAAAATGATGGGAGAATGTGGTCTGTAACTTAAATGAGTATTCCACTTCTCAAGAGTCATCAAATACGCCACATGGGGATTATGAACATTCTAAGAATAAACACCCACTCCAGACGAACCGTGCTGTGTCACTCGATAAACACGGATGGAATGAGCCAATGCTCGTGTTTGACGGCTCTGACTCTGTGCTCATGGCTAGGAACAAGGATCAGAGCCCAGAAGATCGGGGCAGTTGAATAGATTTGGCATATTTGGCACAGTCTTGGCTCTTTCTTTCTTTTTTTAAAAAATACTATTCTGACTGGTGGCCATTTGTCTGCTTCATTCCGAAGGGAAAAGGTAAAGAACAAAAACAGTCTGGAAATGTGAGTTTTCTAGTTGTTGAATTCTGGATGACCAGGAACAGACTGTAGACCCAGGGCCAAGCGGAGGCCAGGTTGCAATGACATGTGGACCCGGGGGAAGTCCACCTGACTACTAGAACCGTAGAATTTTCAGGGCTCGAGAGACTCTTCTGGACCTTTGGGTTTCAACCTCCAACATGACAAACCTACGACCTGAGGGGAGGTGTGAGGCTTGTCCAGGGTCATAATGGATGGCAAGCGGCGGGGAGGACCTGAGGCTCCCGAGTCCCAGGACTCTTTCTGTGACATCACTTAGGTGAAGTGACAGGTTGTATGTGCCCACTGCTCGGCCCAGACCCACCTTGGGACCACAGCCAGCCCCACCGGAACCTGGCTGGGTATGGGTATGGGAAGAGGGCCAATCGGAGGCCACTGTATGCTTCTGGGGTTAGTAGAGGCCACTGGGGAGACATGCTGGACTTCAGATGCCATCTGCCCACAAAGGACTCACCCACTGTGACTGTCCTTTAGGGCCCAAATCCATGAGAAGTGATGCTACCCCAGGCCACTGGGCCCTCTGATACCCATCCTAAGGGTTAGCAAATCAACCAGCATGGGGTTGCTTGTCTGGAAACTTTCTAAAAACACACCTAGGAGGGGGGCTGCCTGGCCTGCACTTACCCAAAGTCAGAATCCTACGCACTCCTGGGCAGCAGGGGTTTCCCATTTGGACACCCAGGGAGAAGGTGTGTATGGTGGACTGGGTGCTAGACTCAGGACAGGCTAAGGGACCTCAGGAGGATCTCCTCATCCATGGACGCAGGAGGACTTCTGGGGGCCTTTTAACCCCAACATGGCCTGGTGATTACCCCATTCCCCCACAGTGGGTAAGCAGTGGATGCTGGGTAAAGCATTATGCCTGGCACACTATAAATACTTAGCAAATGTGTGACAAACGAATGCTGAGAAGGAATGAAAACCAGCAGTAAACATCTGAGCAGAGAGCAATTCCAGGAAAGGCTGGAAAGAGGAGCGTAATGGGGCTGGCGTTACACTGGATCATCCAGGGGGAGGGCAAGCATATGCTCACGAGACACAAAGCTGTCCCAGGAGCTGCGGAGGGCGCAGGGACGCCCGGCCCCCCCTCCCTCGGCTGTTACCTTCTGCTCCAGCGTCCTCTCCAGAGCATCCACGCGAAGCTGCTCCTTCCGCAGACTGGCCTGGTAGGCAGCCTGTTCCTGCTGGGCCTTGCCTCGGACCTGCGCGATCTCGGCGTTGGCCCTGCGGGAACCGGTCGGGGGACGCTCAGAAATTATCATCCTTCCCCGGAGACCCCGCCTGGCTCCAGCTCCTACCACCGAGGGCCTAGTTCAGGAGCCCATGAGCACCCCCTGCCCCTAACCCCCATTCCCGAGATGCTGAGGTGCTCTGAGGGGGTCCCCTGGAAATTACAACATGCGTCCTTCACTTATCAAAATGCTGAGAGTACAGTGTTGTCACGGGCCACACTGAGAAAACACAAATGGATCATCTGCCCTTCCCAAGCCAGTGCGAGTGGAGCCACCTGAACGCCTGGCCTACCTTGGCAGGGGCGCCAAGAGGCCTCTGGGAGCAGACCCGTGGCCGCATTACCTGTCCAGCTTCTCCTCCGCATGCACCTTCAGGGCTTGGTACCTCTGCTCCTCTTTCTTCACTCGGGACAGATACTCTTGTGCACACTTCTTCAGCACCTCTTCATTCTGACATGACAGAGGACAGAGGTTGTGCCCACAGAAGAAATGCCCCAGATGCTGGGAACCTCAAGAACTCCCCAATGCAGGTGGAACCCTGGCCAGCCCGGTCCAGCTCCCTAGAATCTCTCCCCACCTGTCCCATACTCTCCCATCCCACAGGTCCAGCCCTCTGCTCTGCTCCCACACAATCGCACCTTGCGGAAGCCCTCGAGGACCTCCTTCATCTTCTCGTATCTCCTGAAGAGATCAGCCAGGGATTTCTCCACGGAGTTTAGGTCAGCCAGGGCTTGCTCCTTCTCCAGGACCAGCTGCTGCACAGTCTGGTGGGAGACAGACTTCTCCCTCTGCTCGTCCTCTGGCAAGAGACACAAGGAACCAGATGATGAGGCTGGGGGATCCTAACGTGGTCTCAGGGGGCAGCCAGGGCCTCAGATGCAGCTCAGTCTAAGCAGTAGGGCATCCCAAACTCGGGACAGACCCACTCTCTGAACCCACCTAGACTCTGTTTCTGAAGTAACAATACCCTCGGCCTCAGCATCCCAGGCCTGCACCTTTACAGTGTAATATGGGAGGGAAACTAGCCACTGTTCTTTAGCCAGATCAATGCAGACCCTTAAAAATCAACCCCCAGTGATTCTAGTTGGTCAATGATGGCAAATAGATCCATAAGGCAGGGGAAAAAAAATCACTACTGAATTTTGCGTTGAGCAGGATTAAAAGGTACAGTAGTCTGGGCTCTGAGGACCAGGCCTTTCTATGTGTCATCAACATAAAGACATGGTGATTGGAAATGAAAAAAGGTGTCTTCATCCCTTGAAACATCCCATGAACCAAAGGCCACATCACGGTCAGCCCTGAAACTCTGCTTCACACAGAAACAGACATTTCCTTTGATACAGCAAATGTCTTAACTCCGAGAAAAACAGAGCTTTCTGTCAAGTGGGTTTCTCAGTTATGTACAAGAGAATGAATCCTGGCCCAGTTCGGAGTGGCTGATCCTACTAAAAGGAACTGCTCTGACCTTGACCCCACCTCTCTGGGACACGAGCTAACACTCTTCCCTGAACATCTTGCAAACCACCTGCTATTTATGGGAAGGGCTTTCTCCAACCACTCCACATAAAAGCTTCTCACCCACACGGCACTGTCTTTTGTGTGCTGACCTGTTCGTCAATGGTCTAGGTGGGCAAGGAACCTTTTGTTCCCAACCATTTGGACCCCTGGTGACAGCACAGAGTGGGGGGTGGGGGGAGGAGAAGCCCCCACTCAGAGCTCTTGGGGTTAAGTAGCTCTGTAGACCTGGCCTTCCATCAGCCCCAGGTCACCTGGGCAGGGGTCCCGCTGCCCACCACTGCCTCCAAGGCCTGGTTGCCATATAGGGCAGATTTCTCTGGAAACGATGACAGACATAACAACAGCAACCAGCACGCACCCAGCTCTTCCACACGTCAAGCATTCATTTCATGCTCCTAAGCCAGCACCCAGGCACCAAACTAAACTTCCTTAAGTCCCAACTGGGTCACTTCACTCAAGCTCAGAGCCCGTGTGCACTGGGAATGAAACCCCAACCCCATCCCCACCTGCTCCAGGTACAGTGGTCGGCACACCCCAGGCGGTCCTGCCCCAGGGCTCATGGCCCAGAGTTTCCATGGTTCCCCACTCGCTCACTCAGGTCCCTGACACCAGGCCACCTCCCCAGAGGTGCCTTCTGAGCACTGGTGGGGGAACGCCTCCTCCCTACTTTCCAGTCCATTCTCTTCCCAGAAACAGCCGGATGTGCATGTGCATGTGTGTCTGCTGGCTGGCTGGCTGCCTACAAGACATGCTGCAGGAGGGCAGGGTCCTGAGTCACAGGATGATGCCTCAACGCATCTGTGCTGTGGATGAATGAGTGGAGCCTGGCAGCAGAGCACCCCAAACCGTGCTCATAACCTTGTCTCTCCACCGGCTTCTTAATAATAGACCTGGGAGCTCCCTTAAAAGTAGGGTCTGGGGCGCCTGAGTGGCTCACTCGGTTAAGCATCTGCCGTTGGCTCAGGTCATGATCCCGGGGTCCTGGGTTCGAGCTCCGTGTTGGGCTCCCTGCTCAGTGGGGGGGTCTGCTTCTTCCTCTCCCCCTCCCCCTGCTTGTATTTACTCTCTCTTTCAAATAAATAAATAAAATGTTAAAAAAAAAACAGAGGGAGGCTGGGGATTAAGGAGGGCACTTGTGATGAGCACCAGGTGTTACATGCATGTGTTGTATCACTATACTGTACACCTGAAACTAATATTACACTGTATGTTAACTGACCGGAATTTAAATTAAAACTTAAAAAAAAAAAAAAAAAACGGGGGTGGGGAGCATGCCTGGGTGGCTCAGTGGTTGAGCATCTGCCTTTGGCTCAGGGCGTGATCCTGGAGACCCCGGGATCGACTCCCACATCGGGCTCTCTGCATGGAACCTGCTTCTCCCTCTGCCTGTGTCTCTTCCTCTCTGGCTTTCTGTATCTCTCATGAATAAATAAAATCTTAAAAAAAAAAAAAAAAAAAAAGGCAGGGGGATGCCGCTTTGGGTTCTTTCCCTTAGGTTCCTGATAGGCATCTTCCTGTATCCTGAAGTTAGGCCTATTCCCAGAGCCTCTGCTACCTGGGCGGAGGTGAAGGACCCGGGCGCCAGACTCTGACTCCATCCTGGCTCCAACACCTCCCAGCTCTGCTAACCCTGGGCAGGGTTTTTTTTAACACCCCCAAGTCTCAGGCTCCTGAGCAGAAAGAGGGGCTCACGGTATTTATCTCACGGCATTTGGGCAAAGATTAAATGAAAATAAAGCCTCTGACACACAGTGAGAACCCAGGACCCGTGACCCATGACTGACAGCATCACTGGCTCCCGGAGGCTGGCGGGATGTCGCCAGTCACGGTGACTTACAGACGGGGAGCTGTTTCACATCCAGCGAGGCCAGGACTGCCGGCAGTCTGCTTGCCACACCTAGCCTCCCGAGACCAAAGATGCTTCAAAGTTCCACCAGTAACTGAACGCTTATTTTTATTTTTTTGAGTTTTAGCTGCTTCCTTAGTCCTCCACACACCGCACAATGCACATTCTCGGCTGATCTGAGGCCATGTCTACATTTCACTTGGCTTGGAAAGAGCTATTTATCAAACGGAGTCCATCTGATTTCCTGGATCTGAGACTTAGCCTGCCTCAAGTTTCCTGTCCTCCCCATAAACGCTTGTAAAAATAGAATTTCCCGGTTCCCAGGAGGCCGAGGAGGTGAGAACGCAGCGCAGATCTTTTTTGTAAATTGCAAACGCGGTCAGGTCCTTCCAACCAGGAAATCGGCCCCCGACTCCAAATGCTCTAGACTCGACCACAAAACAATGCCCCTGGAGACGTTTCTGGCTTTTTGGGGCAAAACATTATTAAATCGTGTGGGGTGGGGGTAGGGGAGAAATGCAGCAAATACACACAACAGCAAAAGTTAACAAAAATAGAAACAAACAAACGTGGGTTGCGATGGGCAGGTGTTAAATTAGGTGAAAAGCATTTACTTACCAGGCTTGCCTGTTTGTTTTGCAAGCAAAGGGCAAGAAGCAACAGAAAATGGAAGCAAAACAGATAATCAGAGCAGTTGTTAGGAAAGCAGAAAAAAAAAAAATCAATTGCCAACAACCTGCAATGAAAAAAAGCACAGAGGTCTCTTTTGGTCCTGAATCCTAAATATTCAATATTTGAACTCGATTTTAGTAACATGGCACGAGAACGGACGATGATGGCAGGACACATGTCACGCTGGCGTGGAACGTTTGTGAGGGTTACATGGAAGTCAGAGAGCCGGGCTGGAGCCAGGAGGAGCTCGTGTACCAGGGGGTGGAACCTGGTTTTAACTTCAAAATGCTATTAGTGTCCATTCTGCCCCAAACCGCCGAGCTCCTGGGGCCTGAGTCTTTCCTCCTACCAGGGATGCCGGTTAGATGAGTGAAAACCAGAAGGGACAGGGGACCCAGAGGAGCCATGAGGGTATGCTTCCACAAATGGGGACTCAAGGCCTGCCCAGAAGGAAGGCAGGTGTCGCCCCCAGCAATAGGTGCCTCTGCCCCAAACCATCTTCTATAAGGACACGAGGACATGGAAATCTGCAGCAGCCATCATCGACGCCCTGCAGTAATGACTGACGGGATGACAGCCACAGACGTGCCGCCTGATGAACAAGGTCTGAGAAGTGGCTGATGAAGAGGACACTGAAGGTGCAATAGGATGGAGAACCAGGGATGGACGTGAGCTGCTACACCCCCAGAGTGACAGCACCACTTGCAGCTAGGGACCCTGGAGGGGTCTCACGGAGCCGCCGGGAGTGCCCAAACACCCCCAAACAGGAAAATGCTCGGACAGGTGAGATCACAGCTCTGAAAGAAAGGGACCCTCGGGCCAAACTTCCCAGGTCTCCCCGGGGGAGGGGGCTGTCGTACTTGGGGTAGGTGTGCGTAGCCATAACCCCTGCAGCCAGGGTTCCAGACACTCTGTTTGCCTGCAATTGAAATGTTCTTCTAACTACTCTCATCTGGAAATATGCTATGAGGAAATCAGAGTTGAATAAGCTTTCTGTCCAAGAGGGACAGACCACCTATGCCAGGTAGACAGATCCTTACTCTTGGGTTTTCAAGAAGGAACATCTGCTTCTATCAAAACTGCCAGCTGAGCAGTAACAGCTGGCTCTGTGCAGCCTTCTCTCGGGGCAAAGGCTCAGGCCCTTTTACCCTCATCTCAATATTGGCCCAAATGTCATCATCAAATGCAAAAATAACAGTGTAGACCTCTGACATGCAGAAGGATGTTTCCAGATGAGCCACCATAGGTCTGAGTGACATTTTCACAACCCGAGACTCCGGGAGGCCAAAAGGATGTACTCAGCATGCCAAACACTATATATTGGAAGACATAAATCCTATTTCCTGACTCCTTTTACAGGCAGTTCCAAAAGTTTTGTTTTTTATCTCCTCCATATGTATTCATAAATTCTGATACCAATTTAATAAAGAAGTTTCATTTGATAGAAAGCATATACCATGAGCTGATCCTTAGAAACACCCAAAAGGGCTTTCCCTGAGATCTGGGAGAAATGGCCTCTATTACAATACATCAAAATGAAAGCTGCTTTGAATAGAAAGCACTCGGTTGTTGGCCTCTTCACCATTCCCAAGCCTGCTCTCAAATTTAGCTTGGGAGAAGCGAGAGGTGTGGTGTGACTCGTATCCAAATGTTGGAAAGAGACGAGTCATCTGTTAACCCAGCGTCCAGCTTCGAGACAGAAACCAGTTTGCGGTGAGCTGGGATTTTTACTCCATATGTCCTTAGGAGTAAAAGATTTTTTAAAACTGATATCACGGACCTAAGTAGCCAATTAAATAAGCAGATAAACAAAAATCTCCTTCTTCCCACCCGTTGCCAAGTCATAACATCATTTTTGAAGGGTGATCATTGGCGTAAAAACGGGCTTAGAACTTCTGCAAGATCTTTTCTCCTCATTATTATTTTTTTAAAGAGAGTCAGGTGTGTCTAACTTATGACTTGAGGCTATCTTTTATTGCGGGCCAAAGCAGCGTCAGTGCTGGCTGCCAGGGACTCTGTGCTAAGATGGATTCTGAGTCAGTGCCTATCTCACTGAGGTCACAGAAATCGCAGGAGGGAGGGGAGAGGAGGGGCAGGCAGCAGGGCTACCACGTGGTCCACTACCCTTGCCCTAGAACTCTGCATCAGGATATTTTGTCACTTGAGTCTAAATAGAGTTTAGGGATTTGATTCTTAAGTCTCTCCCATGAGCAAAAACTCTCACAAACGTCCTAGGAACCAACCCATCTCTTTCCCCCATGAGGTGGGCAGTCCTGGCTGAATCAATGGTGGCCGTGGAGGTGACTGCCATGGCTTCCCACAGGCACAAATAACGCTAAGGGACATGCTAACAGGTGTTCCCAGGACGCACCCAGGCTCACATTCTGGGATGCTTTGGTCTCTCCCTGAAGGACTTCGTGCTCTAAGAGGGGCTAAAGACGAACACACTCTGGAGTCCACCTTCAAAGCCCTCCCCATGGTTTAGAAGCCTTGGGGAGGCCTGAGCCCACCAGTTTCAATACCCACCTATCATCTGAGCGATGGTCTTCTCATACTCGGCCACTATTTTCCTGTAAGAGAAGTAAAAACATGTTGGAACCATGACAACAGGACGGTTTCTTTTTGTTTTTAAAGATTTTATTTATTTATTCATGGAGACAGAGAGAGAGAGAGAGAGAGAGAGAGAGAGGCAGAGACACAGGCAGAGGGAGAAGCAGGCCCCATGCAGGGAGCCTGACGTGGGACTCGATCCAGGGTCTCCAGGATCATGCCCTGGGCTGCAGGCGGCGCTAAACCACTGCGCCACCCGGGCTGCCCAACAGGACGGTTTCTAATTGATACCAGGGCTCATGTGCTGGGCATCAGCTGCCTGACCAAGACATTAGAGGACAAGTCGTATTTGTCGTGGTTGGCTCACAACTCTAGCTTCATCTTCAAACTCAACCCTCTTCTTGCACACCCAAGAACGTTCGTTTTTCTAGTGCAGGACTCTGAACACACTATGCCCCTGTGCAAAACCTTCAAGGCATCCCCACTGCCCATCGAGAATAAAAATGAGACCCTCTCAGCGCTCCACAGCCTGAGCCTGATCACTCTCATCAATCTTACTTCCTTCCTTGCCATCTCATGAACAAAGTGGTTCAGTGAGAACAGATGAGTTATTGTTGGCTCTGGGATTTCTCATCTCCATGACCCTGCCCAGGTTATTCACTTCCCCACTCTAGCTCCACCTCTCCTTGTCTTAGCTGCTCCTCAAGGCCCCATTCAAATGCTATTTCCTCTAGGAAGCCTCCCTTGATTTCTCCTCTGAAATTCATGACATTTTATCTGAATCTTCTAAAACATCTCACACATCTGGCATCATAGTACAGGAGTAGAAGAAGCTCTTCAAGGCCCAGGGGTCACTACCTTGTCACCTGTGTTATGGGGAGGGAGATGGGAACAGTAGCACTTCTTGGATAGCTTCAACAAACTGTAGCTACACAGAAGCACTCAGATCCCTTGCTTATGAGACTGCCTCACTGCTGCCCCCAGGTGGAAAGACCCTGGAGTAAGGAAGCCTTCCCTTTTCTAAAGTCAACCTTTTGGAAGGAAACTCTCAAAAAAGACTTGGGGTTTCACCTACATTATCCGATAGTTATTCTCCACAAGAGAACCAAGAACTGCTAACCACCAACAGATCCAGCACGCTGATTACAGCTGGTCCCACCTCTCCTAGCTGTGTGACTCAGTCACATTGGTCACAGACACTGGGGGCTCAGCTTACTCCCTGGTATGGGGAGGATTACCCTAGACCCTGACTTTCAGGGCTGTGGGGAAATTAAATGAGGTTGAAAGGGCCAGTGAAAACAGAAGGCACTCTGCAAAATGTAATAACCTCACAGCTGCTGGGTATCTGTCCCCAGCTTCTTGACCTTGGCCCCAAGGACAGCACCTCACCCAAGGGATGACTCACAACAAAAAAGGTGACCATGGGGATCCCTGGGTGGCGCAGCGGTTTGGCGCCTGCCTTTGGCCCAGGGCGCGATCCTGGAGACCCGGGATCAAATCCCACATCGGGCTCCTGGTGCATGGAGCCTGCTTCTCCCTCTGCCTGTGTCTCTGCCTCTCTCTCTCTCTCTCTGTGTGACTATCATAAATAAATAAAACATTAAAAAAAAAAAAAAAAAAAAGGTGACCATGCCATGAGCCCATGTGGGTTCTTTCTGAATCCTACACAGAAGCGCTTTGTGTTTTCTGTAATCAATACCTCCTTGTATCCCTGAAGCACAAAACAGCAAAGGACCTTTGAGGCTCTACCATCTACACCCATCCCTGCCAAGGACACAGGCTGGACCACAGCAGGTAAGGGATGTGTCCTTCCAGCCATGTGTGGGGACACCTGTGGTCCAGAGCGGCTTCAGTGGCACCATATCTGTACCTCGTCTTCACAGCGATCCCCAAGGAGGGGTGCCCTGAGGATCCCCAGAATTGCTGATGGGGATACTGAGGCACAGGGTCATCCAGGAACCTTTCTAGGATCCCAGGGCTACAAAGCAGCAGAGCTAGGATTCGAATCCAGACATAGGTCTCTGGAGCCTCCTCGTACTCCTTATGCCTTATTGCCCAGAGGCACGGAGATCCACCCTTGTTCACAGAGGAGGTAACTCAGATGGAGTTAAGGAACAGACCCCAAAGCAGCCAGGAAGCCAAGCCTGATTTTCACCTGGCCTGGTCTGGCTCCAGAGGTAGACACGTGGGCTTTCAAACACGAGCACAGCTGTGTCAGCTGGCAATGCCTAAACGCGAACCTACTGGTTAGTAAACAGCACCTCCTGGGGCCCCCAGAGATGGAACCTCTAGCCTTCCCAGCACGCCCTGCTTTCATGATCAGGGCAGGGAAAACATTACAGCCATGCTGCTTCCTCCTCCACTCCCCTACCAAAAAAAAAAAAGAAAAGAAAAAAGAAAAAAAAGAGAGGGAGGGAGAAAGACGAAAGAAGTTTTCAAATGATGCCACCACATGTCCTCAGTGTAAAATGTGAACAGCACACTGGGATTCACCTCCAGAAGTGGTCACAAAAACATCAGTAGGAAGAAGGAATGAACAGGAGAATTTTCAGGAAGATACTATTTGACTTAGAAACCAGGGCTATGAAGACCTAATAACGGTAATTACGTAAATACCTTGGCTACTTAAATCGGTAGCCAGAAAGGCAGCGGATTCTGATAATTAACCAGCAGCTGTTACTACAATTAAGTGCACTAGAAATGTACTAACTCTTCAACAAATTTTTAAGAATTCATCTATTCCCTACTCTCAAACGTTGAGACTTAAAAATGAAGCAAGTCCATCAGAGATTTTCGGCATCGCGCCAGACCTTCTGTCTTGTTAAGACGATCGTGCTCTAACTCCTATCTTCCCTTGCAACTGCAAAACCCATGTTCAGTTCAGCTTGTGCTGAAGAAAGGCAGGTGTGTGGGGAAAAAATGAACCATGCCCCCAGAAGCAGTTCTCAGAGCTGGCAGCAGCAGCAGCCAGAACCCGGGATGGCCAGAGCAAAGATTTGGGCCAAAGTTTCTTTAAAAATGCCACTTGCAGGGATGCCTGGGTGGCTCAGTGGTTGAGCGTCTGCCTTCAGCTGAGGTCGAGTCCCACATCGGGCTCCCTGCACGGAGCCTGCTTCTCCCTCTGCCTGTGTCTCTGCCTCTCTTTCTCTCTGTCTCTCTCACGAATAAATAAATAAAATCTTAAAAAAAAAAAATGCCACTTGCAATACAGTTTTTAAGATCACATCCCAAGGGTACTTCTAGCCCCAGAGATGGTTTCTTAGCTTCCAAGATGATGATGAATCATGAAGGAAAATAATGGGCAGAAAGGTGCATGAGATGTGACAATGAAGGAGGGAGGTCCCTGGGCACAATGGAAAGAATTTGGGTTTTGGAATCAGAAAAGTAGATTCAAATTCATGTTCTTCTAACTAGAAGCTCTGGGATGTTGGGCAAGTCACCTCACTTCTCTGAGACTTCCACTGTCAGATGGGGCTGACCATCCCTTCTTGAGGGCCATGGGGAGAAACAGAGACTGTGTGTCACTAGCCAAAAGCACAGCCCATGGCACATGGTAGGCACTTACTGTGTGGTGGCTATTATAAGTCTGTTACAGATGTGGCAAATGGAAATTAATCATTCAGACAAAATTCTGGAGATAACCTATTTATCCATGGAGACTGGTGAAGTCCACTACATTAAAACTGTACAAGGACATACAATTTGTTACAGAATGAGGTCAAGATGTATAAAAATCTCTCCAAGATTTGCTAATAAGTTAGGGGCACCTGGGTGGTGCAGTCAGCTGAGTGTCCGACTCTTGGTTTCGTTCAGCTCAGGTTGTGATCTCAGAGTCGTGGCATCGAGCCCCGTGTCAGGCTCTGCACTCAGCGCAGAGTCGGCTTGAGATTCTCTCTCCCTTTCCCCCTCCCACTTGTGCTTGCTCCCTCTCTCGCCGCCCCCCCCATTCTCTAAAATAAGTAAATAAATCTTTTTTTTTTAAGATTTTATTTATTTATTCATGAGAGACACACACACAGAGAGAGGCAGCGACACAGGCAGAGGGAGAAGCAGGCTCCATGCAGGGAGCCCGACGTGGGACTCAATCCGGGGTCTCCAGGATCACGCCCTGGGCCGAAGGTGGCGCTAAACCGCTGAGCCACCCGGGCTGCCCAAGTAAATAAATCTTAAAAATAAGATTTGCTAAGTCAAAAATGTAGGGTAATGCACATTTCCACTCTCCACTTAGGAAGACAAAAGGAGTCTGTATAGAGACTCATTCATATATTTGCAATCAGAAACGGAAAATTCTGGGAAGGATGCACCAGAAAGGGTGGATCACCGCTACCTGAGATGGAATGAGAGGCTGACTGGGAGGGCGATTCTTTTTTCTTTGTAGTATTTCGCTCAGGTGTATCATATTTTAGAAACACCAACATTCCTACAAATACTTCCCGCGAAAATATGAAGCTTATCTCATGAAGCACTGGCAAGTGCTGGGAAGACACGGCCGGTAGAGTGCACCACAGCAGCTGTCACGAGACCACAGGTAAGCACCCCCCAGGTACCGGGAACCGTCACAACTCACCTCATTTCCATCACTTCCCGCCTGCTTTCTTCATACTTGTCCTTCCACTCTGAGACCTCTCTCTCCTTGGTTATGATCTAGCGTCAGGGAGAAGAGAAAGGTGAGTCCCGGAGGAGTGAATTCAGATCTGAACAATTCACAGACCCAAGAGAAGGGGACACTGAATAAACATAGAATTAAAACTTCCTACAACCAAACAGTAACTGTATTCGGAGGATTTCCGGGAGCACAAGACAGAAATAAACCAGGTATCAGACTTTCACAGTGCCCACAGGGAGCAACCAGAAGCCTATGCTTTCTGTTATAAATCAAGCAAGGCCACAGAGGCTGGTTCAACGATGGGGTCTCGGAAGATCAACCCCAGGCTGCTGCCTGTCTCTGCCCGCAGGGGAGGGGGGGCAGGGGAAAGCCTAGGTTCGAAGATGCTAGCTTCATGATGATTAGACCGAGGGTCTATATATTTATATTTATCTACATGGAGCAGAAACCAGAGTTTTGCCCAAGGCAACCACAGCCGGCCTCCCCGAGCCACACGCAGCCACAATACCTCTGCCCTGGCAATCCGGAGTGCAGAGTCCAGGTCGGGCTGCTGGAACAGAAGGCCTGCCGGCTTCTCCACTTCGGTGGTCCCGATGCGGGAGTACAAGGCTGTTTTGGAGATGGAGACATCTGTTGGGTGAGCAGCTTCTCTCTGTGGAATGGTTTTTAATTAAAAAAAAAAAAGAAGAAGAAGAAGTTAGTATCACTCATATGAGAAACAGGATCTGCAATTATCCTCTCGTGAATGGGTCAGTTGTATGGTTTTGAGACAAAGGACACCAGAAGTATGAGAAAATGCTTGGACTGATGAGTGGGGAAAAGCCGGATATAATCTATGGAAATCGATCATTTTGCACCTGCACCAGCAGACAAAGGAGCTAATGGCAGAGGCCTCCCCAACTCCCCATTTTTGGAGTCAAGCATGTCTGGTGCCGGCTTATCACTGCCATTTATCAGACGCAGAGGCATTTAGGCATAGTGCTTAAGAACCAAGGCCATTTTCCAGCAGGCTCCACTTCCAAAATTAAAGCCTGATGGTGAACGATGTTGAATTCTAATCTACATTTGCCTAGTTTTGAATAACTGCAGATCTGATCATTTTTGTAAGACTGTCTGCATTTCAATTGGGACGGGGGGTGGTGCGTTTGTTCAGCTCGCACAAAGCTTGAGGCCTACCATAGCTATCAGCCAACGTCACCTTCAAAAGCTTAGTTTCCGGATGCCTCAAGGAAGAGCTACTTTGCAGCTATTTTGCCCTCAGTCTGCCGTGTCAACAGCAAAACTGAACTCTGGGTCAGTGACAGTAACCACATTTGCCACCAAGAGCCTCAACAAAGCCGCCCCCACCCACAACCGCCACTGGTCCGACTGTCCAGGACAGTCACTAGCCTCCTGGGAGGGGGGCAGGAGAGGACTGTGGTTCCTCTTCCTCTCTTTGCACAAAACGCTCAGCAATCTCCAACACACTTCAAAAGCCATGTTAGGAGCATCACCAACCGGCACAGCCGGAGCCGGCAGTCTAATTCTACTGCAAGAGACTCCAAACCAAGCACACTCTCAGTCCTATGCATTAACCTCCTGGCGCTGGCGTGGCTGCCAAGGCAAACTGCCGCCCTGGTTACCAGAGTCCAATTCGCTGTGGAGTAATGGTGGTGGCCTGCCAGCTTCCTGGGGCAATGGATGAGAAGCGAGCAGTGAACACAACACCCTGGTGGAGATCTGGAGGCCGAACGGTGAGGACTGGTCTTGGAAGTGGAAGCAGGTAAGATTAAAGACCCAACAATGAGGGGGAAAGGGCGTACCTGCAGGTACTCTCTCTTCCATCACAAGAACAGGCGAGCTCACCCCACTACAGCACCAGAGAAAATGAACTCGAAACAACTTAGAAGACTCAGGCAGAAATTTAATGGATAGGACTGGAGATGACAGAGTTAGGACCAGTTAGTTGTACACATGCACAGTGAGTGACATGGTTCTGGGTGTCCTAAAAACGGGCTTGGGTTTCACGAGCCCTGACTGGCCTTTGGGCTCCCTCTGCAGGGGGACCCCAATGAGCACACGGCTCCCTTTCCACCAGACCCTGGAGACACACTCTCGGGTCAAATGGGATGCCCTGATCTTTCCATCCTCGGGTCCTAAAGAAGCCTCCAGGGCAGCCCTGATCGCCCAGCGGTTTAGCGCCACCTTCAGTCCAGGGCGTGATTCTGGAGACCCAGGATCGAGTCCCACATCGGGCACCTTGCATGGAGCCTGCTTCTCCCTCTGCCTGTGTCTCTGCCTCTCTCCTCTCTGTGTCTCTCATGAATAAAAAAATAAAATTAAAAAAAAAGAAGCCTCCATTACAGGACATCTGACCACAAGCACAGAAGCAGGCAGGCTGACCTCAGAAGAAAGCCTGCCTCCAGACCATAGGTGCAGAGCCTCTCCCATGCGAGCATTCATCTCTGCTATTTGAACTGTTTTCTAGGCTCTGCTTGTCATATGGGAAACTTCTCAAGAAGTAAAGAGAAAATTCTACCCAGAGGTCTTGTTTTCGGCTCAGGTCAGGATCTCAGGATCTTGAGATCCAGCCAGCCTCCTGCTCTGGGCTCAGTGGGGAGTCTGCTCGGACTCTCTCTCCCTTTCTCTCTCTCTGTCCCTCCCTCTGCTCATGTGCACTGGCTTTCTCTCTCAGAAAAATAAATAAATCTTTTTTAAAAATGATATCCAGACAGTAAGACTCTATTTGTATTTATGGAGGAAATTCATAGGCACAAGATTCTGAAGAGGACTGCAAAAAAAAAAAAAAGAAAAGAAAACAAACACCAACCAACCTGTTCCCGTCACTTCTTAAGCACAATAATGTGTTCTTTGAAAAAAAAAAATTTAGAATAAAATTTTAAAAATGGAAAGAACACTAGGCACCATCTAACGCATCGTGGGTCCCTGGAAGATGGAAAAAATGGGAGGATTTAGGTGATCTGGCCAAAAGGTTTCCCAGAATGAGACTCAATTCTGACTCCAAACAAGCCAGCTCTCTGAAGTGCAAAGGGAAACGAAGTAAAACTAACTTTATCACGCTGGGCAGAAGCGAAATCCGACCAGTGCAGGGAGATGTTGGTTTTAAAGCTGCCTAAATCCTTTGTCCGACAAGGAAGGGAACGAAAAAGAAATATATTAATGAGCTTTCTAAGTCAACACAATGGTTAACCACCACACACACTGACTCACCACCACCTTTCAGCCCGGCCACCTGGTGTTTTCAATAAAGGAACAGATGACCTCAGAATCCATTTGAATGACTGCCTGGGGTATCTGCATGCTAATGAAATTCAAGGTACACACCCTGGTTTTCTCTTACAACCAGGAATCCTTTCTCACTGAAATAGGTTGGTTTCTGACTGATATTTTAACATCAGGCTTAGATTAGGCTTTGTTTCTCTTGCACAAGGCCCCCCCTGGCTGCTTTGGGGGAGCCCAAAAGCCGAGAGAATCACAAATTAAAATGTGAAAGTGGCCACAACTCAGAAAGAGCACGAGCCTTTGGAGCCAACTTCTAACCCCTCAATCCACTCACTCGGATCTGGGTCCCTGCGAGGACCCCCAGGGCACTGGCACCCTCGGGCCTGCAGACCTCATGCCTGGGGCTCTTCTGGCTTTGCCGTCCTGCCCCTCACCCAGGCTCAGAGACCTCCTCGTGGCCTCAGGGGAAGCCGACAACCTGGAACCATGGTGGGGTTCCCGTCCTTGGGGGCCGGCTGGCCAGCCGTGAGAACAGTGGGAGAGGTGTGCACGGGATGTGGCCCTGGAGTCTAGATCAGGCCAGGAGACCACAGCAAGCTGGGCCAAGGTCATGGAGAGTAGACCAGGTTGGGTGCACGGGAGGGTGTCTGGGCTAGGTAGGGCCAGGTGGGGCGGAAGAGGGGCCTCTCCTTCGGGTGCTGCAGCATCCAAATTTGACAGCAGGTAGTTCTTAAGCTCAGGATGACTGGATGTGCCCTTATCTACGCGCACAGGAGGCGCCACCAGCCACCCACTGGCCTCTCCTTCCCACTGAGTCAAGACAGGGCCTCGATCCTTCTCGACACCAGCTGTGGGCGATGACTGCAAATTCCCCCAAGGGGCAAATAGAAGCTGAAACCCACATGCCAGCCCCCTGTCACTGCTCTTCACAAGGTTCTTGCAGCTTCCAGGTATTGTGTTGTTCAATGCCGGGGGTGGTGGACAGCTTGTGGACACAGCACCAGAAAAAGAGCCTACGCTGTCCGGCCACTCAGCGATGCAGGTGGTCCCAGACCTAACTCCTCCTCCTGCCCCCGTAAAATCCAGGTCTGCCTTTAGGGGCTGGGACTCCTAGAGGAATCAGACACTGAAGATCGGCACCCTCTCCCCCCTCCCCCACAAAGGGGCCTGTTTCTGGGACTTCCTCGGGTCCTGAAGCCTGCCGTTTGTACGCTCCTTGTTCCTACATTACACATCCTTCGTTCTTTACATCTGGGTCCCCTCATCCAGAAAGGCCAAGGGCTCTAGGGATCGCAACCATTATCTGCTACACACACAAGTTAAATCCATCCCCCACGCGCCCTGTACTCCTTGCAAAGCCACACAGATGGGAGCTTCATATTCTCTCCATCCTGGTTACATTCGGGGCTGCTGTACCGCACAGCCGGCCACCCTGGTCCAATGAACCCCAGGAGGACCACTGGATTCACTGGAGCCAGAAGAGTGTGTGGAAGAAAAACAATCAGGAGCTGCAGCCCGACACCCCAGCCCCACGGAGTCTTCCTCGTCTCTAAGATTTTCTGACTAATGAGACAGGAAACCCCACCGCAGCCCGAGGAGGGTCAGCTCAGCTGGCTTTGGGCCTACAGGGAAATGGGGAGCTCCCGCAGGAGCAACCAGAAACCACCGCCACCATATTTCATGCTGCTTCCAGGCCCTTCGAGTGATTTCTTTTCATCCCAAGTGATTTCATTTTTGTGTTAGCTACAGTCTAAGACCGTGCTGCCAAAAAGACTGGGCTATGTCACCTGCAGCTGAAATTTATGGGCAAGAAAAAGAGCAAATTGGGTATACAGCTGCTGTTCCTCTTTCTCCACATCAGCAACTTCCAATGCGGCGAGGGGCAATCAAGCGTCTACGTGAACAAGAAACCCGCAGAAACCTAAAAAGTGGTACAAGTTACCATGGCAGAGAAAAATGTTCCTTACACTCCCCGACGGCTCTATCCTCACAAATGCTGCCTTTAGCACACTCCTCTGAAATAATATATAAGGAGGTAGCTGGGGCCATCCCTCCAACCCACACACAGTGGATTCACCTGACAGTATTTTCTAAATCAAAAGTGGGACACGGGGCCTGGGAACAGGTTGTCATCGCCAGACAGTCAATGGCCAGCCACGATCTGCTGACCTGTCACCTTGGATGAATCCCCTGGAGGAAGGAGGCGGCAGGGGCACCAGGCACTCCGGAACACTCCACACTCCATCTGAGCTCTTACTAGAACATGGTCAATCCTGCCTCAAACCTCTGGCCAGGAATATACTGTAGTTACGGTGGCCAGACCTGAAGCTATTCATTCTGTCCTTAAGCCACTACCCAAAAGATATCAAGAAATAAATCTAACGGGGGAAAAAAATCCTCACTGCCTGGTGATTTTCTAAAAATCTTTCTCATGGAAACTACACCGAAGCTTATGTGGGTTGGCAGCGAGAACAGGAACGTCAGCAATGTGCATTAACGTTCCCGTCCCTGCTCTGGGTCCCAGCGTTCTCAGTCTGGACACCCACAGTGTGACCACCTTCTTTCATGGAGAGAGGTCTCTGGGAGCGAGCCCCCCACCTTGTGGACAGTTTCCAGGGAGGCCACACATGGGAGGCCCTGAGGGCAGGAGCAGCACATGGACTCCTGACCTGGTGCCAAGGGAGCTGCTCCCTGAGGTGGGACAGGCAAGGCAAGGGCCATTTGGAGACCAGAGTCCTAGTTCCTGCTGGGTCAGTGAATCACTATCAGGCCTCAGGCCAGTTCCACGGCTCCACTTTCCCATCTGTAAAATGGGACCCAGACCCCTCTACAGTAGAGACGCTGTGAGTAGCTGATCAGGTTAACAGAGAAAAAGTGAAAGTTAGTCACCAAGAGCAGGTGTCATTTACCGCACGCCTACTGTGTGCCAGGCACGGTGCTGTCCTCCACACAATCCGTAACCCTTACAGCAACCTGCAAACTCACTGCTCATCGCCTCATCTCACAGCTGGAGAAACTGAGGCTCAGAGAGGTTCACCAACACGTTCAAGGCCACAGAGCGTGCTCGGCTGCCCAACTCTGGGCGCGGCGCGGCGGGATGGCAATGAAGCAGCTCCTCAGAGACCACAGCTCCCCGTGGGCCCTGAGGGGTGGCCTGAACCTTCTCAGAAGGCCAGAGCTTTGCACACCTTCAGTAACTCATTCAAATTGTTAAGAAAAAATACTCCAAACTCGGAAGCCAGGCCGAAAGCTTTCTGCATGTGCTGTCAGGATCTTACTCTACTCTAGAGCAGGGGTTAGCCAACTGTGGCATGTGGGCCAAATGGCCCAATGTCCTAGTTTGTAAAAAGGGTTTCAACTGGAACATCACCACACCTGCTCATCTACATGTTGTCTGTGGCTGCTTTTGAGCTACGGTGGCAGAGCTGAGAAGCTGTTAGAGACCAGATGGCCCAGAAAGCCTAAAATATTTACCATCTGCCCTTTATAGAAAAGGGTTGCTTTTCTGTAATTCTATTGACTCTGGCCTAAAGGGCCACCCACTGTCTCAGGAAGGTCTCGGTTTCACTATTTACTATTGATTAGGGTCCAGTCTCAGTATGGTTAGGTCTTAACTCGTAGAAAATAGAAAAGTTGCAAATTATTTGTTCATTTGAGAAGCAAGTGATTTTCGCAGAAAACAAAGGAAAAAACCTCCAAGGTTATATTCGAGTGTCTTGTTTAGCCAGTATCATAAAACCAGTTTTATATCGAGTTTTGCAGTAAGGCTGCAATAGGATTCTGGCCTTTGTTTCACTGACTCTGCATTGGGTTCTTCTATTTTTCTCCATTCCACCTGCTTTACCACCCTGCTGGTTCCTTCACTACCTAGTTAACTAGATCTTAAGACATGTGCTCAGTGTCTATTTATGCGAAAGTTATGCTTTTAGCTTTTTAGAAAAATTTAGACTACTTTGTAGAACACCGACATTGCCTGCTTGGCCAAGGGTTAGCAAGGAAAGAAACTTCTGGACCACACCACATTCTCAAGAGGCAGCGCATGGCAGCAGCAAATCCGTACCTTGGTGTCCTGGCGGCTACGGGAAGCCAGGGCAATCTGCCTGGCCAGCTTCAAGGCTTCTATCCGCATGATGGCAAACTCTAACTCCTCCTGCCGGAGGGGTGGGAGGGGGTGGATGAGCAAATCGCAGGGGAAATGCATCAAGACAGGATGTCAATGTTTCCCACATCCAAGAAATGAATGTGCCACGTGAATGTGTCATGACAGGTAACTCAGGAAAAACACACGCTCTGGCTTTCTTGCACAATTAACACCTCAGCAGATCATGAAATAAGTGTTTAATTTCTTTTTATTTTTTAATTGCCCTTTGGAATGTCTGTGGGGAAGGATCATGGGATCATATGGGATGATTTTCAAAATGGGATCAAAATTTTTATGGCACTTTGATTTCTTTCCTTTTGTTTGATGTAAAGTTGGTCAACAATTTTCATGAATGGTTTCGCATTCTCAAATGACTGTTAACAATCTCTCCAGGTTTGCTCTGAAGGTCTTAATTAAGTTGTCAAGTTTAAGGCACAGAGTAGCTAATTGTTTTGGTAAGACCCAGTCCAGATGTTATCTCAATGGGAGTCTGAGATAGCCTCCCCGCCTGTGTGTCTATAAATAGCTTGGCTTCAAGGTGATCTAATACCCTTGGTTCTGTGAATAAATCACAGAAACTGCTTTTGGGGCTATCAAAACTTCTGAAAAATGATGGCTTGGGCCCAATTTCCCAATTGAAATACAAATGGTTTGTCCCGTACGTAATCACACGATTTATATCATTTTGGCATCTTGGAGCAAGAACATCCACACATCAGTCTTTGAGGGGGAAGAGATTTCATCTGGAACATTTCCAGCAACGCCTCATTAAATCCTGCCTCATTGCATTTGGGGTTCGGAGTTCATTCTCTACTGAGGTTTTCACAAACTCCCAAAAGGTCACACGTGAGCTACAAACCTGAAGTTTCTGGGCAAATACTGGGGGGTTCTTTTCTGCTAAGTCGGGTTCCAGATAGTCAAGCGCACCACAGAGAGAGGCTGGATGAGCTAGCCTGCTGAGGAGGGCGTCAGCAGAGGCAAAGGAGCCCTCAGGAGCTGTCTGAAGGCCGACACAGGAGGACAGGAGGAAAAATAGAGGAGACACAGTGACATTGATTCCAAGCCAGGACCACACCCCTATTTGCTGGACATTTCTGATTTAAGACTAAAGAGTATTAGAGGCCAATACTAATTCTCACCTGCTGCTGACCATGGGCATCTGGAGATTTACAGACCCCACCCCCTCCCCGGAAGCACAGCCTCAGGTGCCCACCAATCCCTAGCCACCCTCACTCCCTCACCAGGCAGTGGGAGGAAAGTGACCATTTACTTATTTATTTGAAAATCTCAGTGGGTGGACAAGGCAGTTGATGGGTTTCCTGAACATAATATAACTAACTCATCAAAAAAAAAAAAAAATCTCCAAGTCTAAGCATCAAAGGTTTTGGTGAAGGTCGTTTTCTAAATAATAGAAAGATGAAATGTAAAATATAGTGTCTCTGGCTAGATCGGAAAGACTCCAAAATCAGAAGCCAACTTTGTAGAAGTTGAATCATGCACGAGTCCTTCCGTAGTGCCTGAGAGGTTGTTTGAACCACATCTGCTTTCCTCTTGGCTACTGATATTTTCCCAGTATTTAACTGCCACACAGCGGTGCTCAATAAATACTTGATGCAGGAGGTAACTGAATGGTCTACTAATGCAGAACAATAAAAGTAACACTAAAAGTAACTAAGTCAATGGCCTCAAACCCTCTCAGGGACTGCTAGGAAGGAGGTAGAAGAGATAAAAATAAAATTCACCTAGAAGGATGGTCCATTTTAGATGTTCAGGGGGTCTATTTGCTCTGCAAGGCTCCAGAGGGGTTGGGAGGGGAGGGATATAAATAGGTCTATAAACAGGAGGGATTGCCCATCACCAAGGGCCCGGAAAACCAAGTGTTCTCCAAAAGGGGTGTCCCCTGCCCTACCATTCCCTGCCCCCTGCCATAGAGAGTATGGAGAAGCAGGATGTAGACTGAGGACAGCTCCAAAGCAACAGTCCAGGCCCAAGGGAATAGGGTGAAAAATCGTAAAGCGGTGAGGTAAGAACCGCAAAACCATGCTGGTGAGAATGAAGAGCTTTTCTCTCATGGCTATGGCGTGGGGTGTCCTAAGCTGGCTTCTGAGGTCCAGGGGTCAGGGTGGGGCCCCATACCAGGGGCCGGGTGAGTGTTGTTCTGAAGGGTTGGACTCCTTGGTGATGGGACCCAGCTGGGTCAGGCCTCACCCCCAGTGATCTCGGGCCCCTCTGACCCCACTTACAATTTCAATCGCGTCTGAAGCAGTGCCCAGGGTCATGGCCTCCAGCTCCTTCTGGGAGGATTTCTCTGACACCTGCAAGTGTGGCTCTTGGTTGGGAGCCAGCCCTCGTGTGACAGGATGCTGGATCTTTGCCCCAGCGTTTACAAGGGCTTCAGTTTCCTCAAAACTTGACCTGAGGAAACAAAGAGCATCTTTATTTTTCTCACTGGAAATCCCACTGAAAATGACCAGGATGCCCTGACTCAATCACCATCAGAAGGGATCCTGGACTTCCCAGGGCTATGTTCCCAAAGGGAAAATGGGGCAGGTGTTGGGTGGCCAGGGAGCCTGCAGGCTGGACAGCCCGAGGGAAAAAGGTGGTCCAGCCCCCCCTGCCCCCCACACCCGACAGGGGAAGGTCAGAAGTCCCTTGGTTATGCCCCCGCGGGGAGACAACTGTGTCCTGCATCTCAGTTTTTCTGTAGGACAGGAGGTGAGACCGTGCTCTGTGAAGGTCAAGGGAGACACTGCCTGCATGTGAAGCAGCTGACTCGGTACCCATCACCATGACTATTGCTGTAATGACATCGCCATCATCGTTCCCAACACCCCGGTGAATTCAGAAGTCCTTTTGGGAAGTCAAAGCAAGAGCTTCTTCACTCTTGCTCAGAGAAAGGGGCAGGGAAGTGAGGATGGGAGGGTCCCAGCCACAGAGTGGTGCCCCATCCTTACCCCATCCAGCACCACACAGCTCAGAACGGGACCCTGACCAGTGCTAACTCACAGCCTCCTTAACAGCAAACGTCTACCCGGCACTGCCCTTTCCTTAGAGCATCTCCATTTCACCCTCCTGACGGCTTTGGAGGACAGGCACCCCAGCCCCACTGCATAGTTGAGGGATGCCTGGAAGACTGAGAGCCTCATTCAATCCTCGTGAAATTTCTATAGGGTCGCTTTTGTTACTACCCTCATTTCACCCATGAAGAGACCATAGCACAAGAGGGTCCTGTAACCTGCCTCAGGTCATACAGCCAGTAAGAGGGGAGAGTGGGACTTGGGGTTCAAATGCTGTGGCATGCTGTCTCCCCATGGAACAAATCACAGCACAAAGTTGTATGTACACCGGGGGTGATCAGAGGGGCTCACGCATTCAGCTGTTAACAGGACTGAGGGCTGCTGGTAACCCCCCAACCCCACATGTACGTCCAGGAAGACATTCAGAAACCGAGATGTGGCTGCCTGAATACATCAATGCAAATGAAACCGAGCCACGACTGCAGTGCCACAGGGCTCAGAGGCTTGGGGACGGCTGGCCCTGACCCAAAATGCTCTCCTCGTGGAAGTCATACCCTGAACACGGCGTCGGAGACTCTGACGTCCGGACCGGGGGAGACTTGACCGGGCTCTCCTGAGATGTGTCAAACATAAGGTACAGGGCCTGCTTCTTCGGGGCGTCATCGTCCTGCTGCAAGGATCAAAGGCACAAGTCAGCCCGGCTGCAGGTGGGATGAACATCAGATCTCTCTCCAGTGGACAAATCACTCATCGGGGGCAAAGCCTTCACCCTTCTAGAGCCACCAAGAAGGGAGGAGCAAGCTGGCACTGGCCAGGGGAGAGGAGAGGAAAACAAGAGGGAAGAGGAAGGTGGAGAGGAAGTGTGTGTGCGCTGCTGGAAACAGTGTCAAGGGAAGAGGGGCCAGGACCCCAGGAGAGGGGTCGGGGAGGCTGCACGCTGTTCCATCTGCCCACATTACTGGCCACTCCCTCTGGATGGGCACCCATGCTGGGCTCTGAGCATAGAGGAGTAGGCAAGACCCCATAGTCGAATGAAGGGGACGAGCATGACAGCCCAATGTGGCAAGCATCTCCATCATGGTCTGCTGACTGCGGGTTAGAAGCAGCACCAAGCATCTACAAACATGCAAAGAAAGATAAAGACAGAAGCAACAGGTCTGGGCCAGTAGTGTCACACCAGGCTCCTCTGGCACCTCTGGGCCTCGCATGGCATCCCCAGACAACAGCAGAGTACAAGAGGGCATGCTCAGAACCAAGTGCCCTGCAGGCAGCAGACGGGAAGCCAGGAGGACAGGTGCCCATCACAGCCACTTAAATGGAAAAGGATGGAGGGGGTGGGGGAGAGAGACTTATTGCCAGAAGAGCCAATCCTCAGTTACATAAAGCAATTACTTTGAAGAAAACAGAAAAGAGGCCACTTTAAAAGCAATCAAATCACTGCTCTACCTTCTAAAGCAAACCTCTGGCAAGTTCTTTCTCAGTCTAGGGAAGTAATGATACGGGAAGCCTAACTGCACTCTATCATTTTCTCCCTGAAAATGCCATGTGAAGTGGGCGGAATACAAACCTCCAAGCCCCAGTCCCAGTTCACCCTTAACTGGGAAGCCCAGGATGCTACGGGCACAAGAGGACCCTGGATTTGGGGCCTGAGCTCAGGAGGAGGCCAGCCCCTGCATTTTCACAAGACAGGGAGGGAAAGCAAGTCCCCTGCGGGCCTGAGGCAGAACTTACAGGTAAGGAGGAGCCAATTTTCTCCATATATTCAATTTCATAGGAGTTTCTGTAATCCAACTCTGCAAAACAAAACAAAACAAAACAAAACAAAAAAAAAACAAAAGGAGAGTTAGTGTCGGGGTGGAGGAAAAAAAAAAAAAAAAAAAAAAAAAAAAACGGAAAGGTTTGGGCCAGGCAGGGTGGGGTCTGGAACCAGATTCTAAACTCTGAGCCTGTCCAAGGACTCAAGGTTTCCAATTCAGCTGGTAAGAGAGGCTCAGCTCAGCAATTTTCAGACCACTCGTAAGCCTCTGGCTGCAAAGGGGCTTCTGCCGTTTGGGCGCCTGAGAGTCCAAGGAAGTTAAGTGTGAGCAGCACAGCCTGACCAGGAGCGGATCTGAGCACTATGCACCGAGCTTCCAGGACAGCCTGTCATGAGTGTTGCTTCTTTGTCGGTATCACGTGCGACATGAAAAATGTCCCCACACCCTGACGACATTTTGCAACTGGCCCCAGCTTGGTCCCTCTCTGAGAACATAACCCGGGCCATCCTCCGAGGTAAGGGAGGAATGCACATTGCTCCCGCATTGCTGCTTGCTAAGAGCAGCTTTGCAAGTCACCTGGAACATTTCCCCAGGTCCTGCCAGGGCCTGCAGGGCTGGGGCCACATCAGATTTGCAGATGCAAAGATGACGGAAGTCCAATTAAGGGGAAAAATGACCTATTTCAAATGGCCTGGAGATCTTAGGCTGGAAGGGAACCTCGAGAGGCTTTCCCTGGAATGAGAAGCCCTGGGCTCCTCGGGTCCCCAGGAGGTTACACGAGGACACTCCCAGCACTGCCCCTCCACTGACCCCCGCCTGCCCCATCCAGTGAGTGGGTTCCGAGCTTGTTCGACGTGCCTCAAACTGTGCTGGGCACGGTGGATGAGGTACCCGGAAGCCACAGAAGCTACCAGATGGTTCTTTCCTACTTGAGAAGAACCAGGGGGTGACATGTGATTTGCTCAGAAAGCAGCTGTCCAAGAGTGTGAGCGGCGATCCCTAATGCCTGAATTCTCTTTTTTAACAGAACGTATAGATAACAGTTCTGCTTTAAAGTAGCTCTATTTCTGCAGATTGTCAAAGGCATCGCTTAAAAAGGATTCCTCTATATGAGCTCTAAGGTGACATATTTCCTGGAAGCCCTTCCCCGAACCTGCGAGTGTGTGGGCTTGTGGCCGTATGAGCTCAAGGGCTGAAACATGAAGATGGCCCTTCAGGAGGCTCCAAATGTCCCCAGCGAAGCAAACACCCCCTTTCCAGTGGGCTTGGCCTATTCAGGGAAACGAAGACAGTTTTATGGATCAACGGCCAGCAAGACCTCATGCATCTGGCAGGCCTACGTCCCGATGTGTGCATCACTCGGGAGGAGCAGAGATTCGTGCAAACTGTACACAGCTGGGCCGGAGCTCAGCACCTGTGACTGGCAGCAGATGACAGTACAACAGTGGGGGGCTATCTGATCCACTCCCCAACCCCGAGAAATGTCTGCATCCTAACGTGTGTGGTTACAGGAGGCTGGCTCTCCGCAGGACCTTCGGTCCCTGCTGATGTCTGGAGGTGTTCCTTCAGAACACGGCCTGAAACTTCCAATCCTAGCCATTTGGGGGTTCTCATTTTAATTTACAAAATGGCCCAGTTGGTGAAGCATCAGCCTTCAGCTCAGGTCAAGATCTCAGGGTCTTGGGATCGAGCCCCAAGTTGGGCTCCCTGCTCAGCGGGGCATCTGCTTCTCGCTCTCCTTCTGCCTGACCCCCTCCCCACTTGTGCTCTCTCTCGCTTGCTCTGGTCTCTCTCTCTCTCTCTCTCTCTCTCTCTCTAATAAATGAATAAAATCTTTAATGAATTGGCCTGGAAAAGATGTGAAGAAAAACAACCCCTCTTCCGGTCATCGATATCATCTCCTGTACTTTGAGGGGACATCTTCCAGAACATTGTTTTCAAAAATCTTTCATCTGCTTTCAGTGCTAAGCCTCAAAGGGTCGGCTTGGAGGGGGAGCCATGTCCAGCTTGGGCCCCGGCCACAGGCAGCTGGCAGGCCAGGAAGGGTAATGCCAGTTGCACCAAGTGACACGACACCTTCACGTCCAAGAGAGGAGGCCGCTCGCTGAAGCATCTGCCGCTTCAAGATGCAGAGGCCCCAGTTATTATAAACGGGTCCTGTCATCTCTGAGGACGCTTCTGGTAATTATTTCATGCTGGTCCATGCACTGTGGGAGGGCTGGGAGGCTGCTCTCCTCGACTCTGGCTGCCAGAGCTTGGCTGGGGACTGGAAAGACGCCGGAGGATGCGAGTGAGTCCAGATCGTCACTCCCGGGGTCGGGGAAGCCCACTTCCTGACCTACCCTGCCTACTGGCTTACCTGTAAAATGGAGCTCAAAGTGCCCATATTTTGCAAAAAAAAAAAAAAAGAAAAAGGGAAATGATGTCAGGTAAAGGCCCTACCACGGGCTATACAGATGCAAGGGACTGTGACCAGGTCTATTATAACTGTTCATTGCTAGGATTTCTGGAACTTTGAACATAAGTGATGAGAGAAGGGACCCCTTGGTTAGGGGACAAGGATGCTGCTCCCAACAACCTTACTGTCACTCTGCTGCATGTCTGCAGCGTGACAGCAATGGTGCCCACCACGGGAAAACATTCAGCTCCTGAGGGGGTCACCTTACCCTCTGTTGGATGTGGAAAGGTGGGGGCGGATGTCACTGTGTGTCAGGGAGACGGGGAGCTGGGTGACCCTCAAAGGGCACCCAGACTCGTGAATCTAAAACCCTGTTCTCCTTGGGTCTCCTGGACCAGAGCTGGGAGAGGCCTTGGAGGAGGCTATGTTACCAAACAGCTCCTAATCTTTGCATCCCTAGGGACCACATGGACGAGGTCTTTCCCCACGACGTTCCCCAAGGCTGCACCAGAAGTGCAGAGGAGGCCATTTACTAAGCAAGCGTTCAAAGAAAAACATCTGTAATTGCCAATCAGAGTTTTTAACCAGTGGGAGATTATCAGTGTTGCCACAGCGAGCTGATGTAATTACAGCCCAGACACGTCATTTTAATTAGCTGGGCATCTTTCTAATCTAGCTCCATCCAGGTTTCTTGAACTAATAAGCCAGCCTGAAGCTCTCGCGGACCTAGATGAGGAAGCACCGCTGAATTTCTAAAGTCAATGAAAGGAAGCCTGCAGGGTGCTCACATACAAGAGTGTGGTAAGAGCAGGACCCATTGGGTCCAGCCTCTCCATGGACTAGCCCCACAATGCTCAGCAAGTCCTAACAGCTCAAAGCCTGGGCTTCCTCGCGCCTAGGTGGGCAAGAGCAGAAATCCACTCTCTAGAACTGAGACGATGAAATGAAATCCTGTAGACAAGAGCCTCAGTGGGGCTCACCAGTGACAGCTCCCGCCTCACTACTGTCACTTAAAGAGAATCGGCCTTGTAGCAAATACCTGTTTAGGTGGTAGTAATTATTTCTAAACCAAAATCTCATTTTCCTGTGATTTGTGATTTCTGTGTAACAAAGCCTCAAGCACGCCTACAGCGCTGGCCAGATTCTTTCTGGTGATGACATCAGCACCCTAGGGGTGGGTCTGGTATGGCTGGGCATCCAGTTTCTACATCCAGCTGCTGCAGGGAAGCGGGCTGTATTAGAAAGGTGAATGCAGGGCTGACATGTCCTGGAACTGCAGCTGTCCTGTATTTGTACATGTCATAGATTTCCAAATGCCCACCAGCTGTAATTATGGTCGGGACTTCCTGAATCTTCACACTTTTTCTTTTCTTTTCTTTTCTTTTCTTTTCTTTTCTTTTCCTTTTTTCTTTTCTTTTCTTTTCTTTTCTTTTCTTTTCTTTTCTTTTCTTTCTTTCTCTCTCTCTCTCTCTCTTCCTTCCTTCCTTTCTTTCTTTTAGATTTTACTTATTTATTCATAGAGAGGCAGAGGGAGAAGCAGGCACCCTATAAGGAGCCCAATGCGGGACTCAATCCCAGGACCCCAGGATCATGCCCTGAGCTGAAGGTAGACGCTCAACCACAGAGCCACTCAGGTGTCCCTCACAATCACTTTCTAAGGAGGCAGGTTTAATAGAGCTTTGTTTCAAATGTACAGATTTACCTATCTGTTGAATTTTTGGAGAAAACAAGCAATGATCAAATATGTCGCTGAGCTAGCAAGTAGTTTGCTTCGGTTCCATGTTAAAGATGAACAACTATGTTTCCATGGAATGAGATGCCTACTAGCTTAACAGGTACTATGAGGATCTTTATATTTTCTATTAAAAATGCATGTATTGGGTGGCTCAGTTGGTTAAGAGTCTGCCTTTAGTTCACGTCATGATCCCTGGGTCCTGGGATCGAGCCCAGTGTCAGGCTCCCTACTCAGCAGGGAATCTGCTTCTCCCTCTCCCTCTGCCTGCCACTCCCCTTGCTTATGCTCTGTCAATGAAAATAAAATCTTTAAAAAAAATGCATGTATCTGCATCATCATTACAGCATTAAGTGACCTCAGAGTAGCCCCAACCAAGCACAGAGGGCAGGCAGCACAGAGATGCCCAGGGAAGAGCTGGAGGGGCAGGGCAAGTATGGGAGACAGGGCACAGGGCACTGAAGTGGCAGCCAAGGGGGGTGGCACCCATGGGGCAAAGTGGTTCCATTCAGTGAGGCTCGTGGCCCAGGTGTTCGTGCAGAGGAAAGGGCTGAAGAGGGGTGGAGGTCGGGTCCCAGGGCCCCTGGGGTCAGTCTGCAGTAAGGTCACTGTCAAGCCTCCCAAACCCCAGCCTGAGGGCCAACCAAACAGCTAACCAAAAGGCTCTGTTCCACAGAGCACATAATGCCAAAGTACACATAATTTAGATGGTCTTTTCATCTTCAAACTATAGAGAGGCACTGTGGTGAGAAGGTAAGCATCCAAAATCCCCCACCAAAAATGACACGGACCTCACTCATATCGTTCAGAGACTTTATGGACACAAAGCAAGCCCCCGAGGAGCCGGGTCATGGAACAGTGTGCAGAGGAAGCAGTCCGAGCTACAATCCCAAACTACCTGCTCTTGGTGACACCACCACCTGCCCAGAGGGAGCAGGAGGCCGTTTAATGAAGGTGGTGGTTCCTTAGCAGCAGCCAAGAAGTGCAAATGAGATTTTCATGTGTGATGGCCCTTATATTGATTTGTACTCATTTTTTCTGAATGGTTGGATTATCAGGATCTTGGAAAGGGAGACTGAGAACCACCACAATGGTCCCGAGTGCTGGAGGGAAGCTCACAGAGGGGCGGGTGTAGGGAAGAGCCCCAGCAGACCGGAGACGGTTTCAGGCCTCAACAGCTTTCCTAACGAGAAAGGGAAGTGTGGGAGCCAATAGATTCAGAAAAATCTATCCACTGTTAGTGGAATAAGCAGTTTACAAAAAAAAAAAAAAAAAAAAATTTTGATTCATCCAGTCATGCTGCACGGACTTAACATAGATGAATTTTTCAAGCCAAAGGATTGGGCAGAAAGCTGAAAGCAAAAATACATGTAGGAGGAAGAAAGACATTAATGAGAAAATCAACATGCCTGGAGCCTATTCAGGAAAACTGTCCTCTCGTTGGCAAGCCTGGAGTGAACCATCTGGTTTGGGGGCTTGAGGAGAAGGTATGGCCACCCTGTGGAACATCCTGCGGGCTGATGGACAGTGGTGGCACCTAGGGACCCCAGGCCTGGGCAGGGGATTGACCCACACGGAGCATTTGGCTTGAATGGTGCTGCTTGCAGCTGCGTGTGTTTCAGATCACCCAGGCATCAAAAGCCACAGAGAAGGAGCGAAGCTCAAGTGAGCTCAGGATGGGAACTGGGGGGGCACTGAGCTCACTGGCTCTCAGCTGGTGTCTCAGAGGTGGGGTACAGCTGGGTTCAAGCCTGAGGCTGTTTTAAAATACAGCCTTAGTGGGACACCTGGGTGGCCCAGCGGTTGAGCGTCTGCCTCCAGCTCAGGGTGTGATCCTGGAGTCCCCGGATCGAGCCCCGTATCGGGCTCCCTACATGGAGCCTGCTTCTCCCTCTGCCTGTGTCTCTGCCTCTCTGTGTCTCTCTCATGAATAAATAAATAAAATCTTAAAAAAAAAATTACAGCCTTAGCTTGGAGTGCACGGATGGCAAGGCTACCTAGCTCGGAAGTTTCTTTCCCGGCCTTTTGCTCCCTAGGGGCAGTGGGCTCCAGGGTAGGGCGGGGGTGTGACCAGCCACCAAACTGCTTACCCTCCGTGGGCGAGTTGAATTTGGTGTCATTTACGAAAGTGGACAGGTCCGAGGGCTGCGGGTAGTCCTGTTTGTCAGCCTCCAGATCCACCGTCACACACGTCCACTTCTGGTTGGTGACCGCCAGCTTCTCTTCATCGGTTGCGTGGACCACCGCGGAGATGACCGGCGTTTCTGGTGTGGCCGCTGGAGTGGGGTCCTGGGAGCAAAAGGGAAGCTGTCTCTCCTCTCACACAGTCTCTGCGTTCCCACCTGCGCCCACCCACCCAAGTCTGGGGCTCCTCTAACCAGGGCAGGTCCCTACCAAAATCCTCAGCATGTCCTCGGATTCTGCTCTAAATGGTCCCAAGGAGACAAATTCTTGGCTCTGTGATTTTCCTTTCCTGATGGCTCGTGATAGGGGGTGACCGTGGGTTTAAAAAAATGAAAAGATCAGGATTTTGTGTCTGGGTTATTCGAGACATTCCTGATCATTCACTTTGAGAAATAAAATAAGGAAATTTATTTCTTGGCCCTTTGATTAGTGCAACTACTGTGCTAAGTCGGCACAGTGCTTTAGGGCCTGTGCACGCACCAATCTCACCAACATCGCCTGGCGATCCGCGTGCCTGTCCCTGGAGGATGGGCACAGGGAGGGAGCAGCTGAGCAGGGCAGAGGTGGTGCCCAGAAGTGTCAGAGCAGAGCTGGGACGGGGACCCCAGACCCCTGTCCTGGGGTGGGGCGCCCTTCTGTGTAGCCCTGCCCGACTAGGGTCTGCTGGCTGGGGCTGCACTGGCTCAGATGGGAGCCTGGCACACCCGCTGCCCGGGGCTAACCTTCCACGGTCGTGGCACAGATCTCATAAAGGAACCAGTGAGAGGGGGAAGGGCCCAAACCCCACTTCTTTAGGGCATGATTTCCTTTATCTCCCCACTCGAATTTTGGTTACATAATCCAGAGCTCTTGACACTCAGTTCTTTTTCACTATATATTCATTTATCTCAATGGACTTTCTCAAAAATCATATTCACAGAAGTTCTCAGCAGATTAACTGGCCAGAACGGATCAGCGGGATTCCTACAGAACCCACCTAACACTTTTGTTGAACATCTCTCTACTCTCAGGGACACACTCTGATCTCTCCCAAAGGGAAGGGATCACAACAATGTCCTGCAAACAGCAAGGGAGACCCCCCTGCAGGAGGCAAAAGAGGATGTTGGAAACGTGCCCGTGATGAGCAGAAAAGAAAGTTCTGTTGACTAGCGGGGAATCAAAACAACATGGGCTTTGGCGGCCTGGGTGAGTGATTAAAAATCATACATAGCAAGGGAACATTATACCTGAGAAGGCGGATCAGAGAGAGGAGACCGTTTTGGCGACCTTTTCACCCTAAATGTGTCACTGGAAACAAAATGGAAAATGTGAACACAACAAACAGTGGTACAGAACAGTCCAGAGCTCCCCAGAGCGGACGGAAGCCACGGCCTCCGCTGAGCGTCTGGCCCAGATGGCGCTCAGGCCTCCACCACTCCACATGGGCGAGGAGATGTCCACAACTTAACAACAGATATGATCATTGCCCCAGAGGGAAAACGGGTCCTCGAGCCGGAAATCTTTTAAAGAGATGCCACTTTGGAGAGCTGGCCCAGAAAATGAGGCTGGATTTAGCCAGATGTTTTTATTTCAAAAAGCAGATTTGGGGGAGATTAACGTATCCAGATTCATCCAAGAATGTCTGGACCAAGAGGGGTGGGGGCAGGGATCTAGGTTCCAGACACCGATGAACAGGATCCCGTCTCCTGGCTGGCACATAACGGACTGCTGTGCAGAAACACGAAGGAACGTTCTGGGTCTTTGGGGAGAGTCCTTTCCTACTCACTGGAACTCTGTGCGTAAAGGATCCCTACACCCTGGAATTTCTGGGTGAGATTCCGACCACCCAGGGAAACTGGGCTGGGGGTGAGATGATTCTTTTTAAAATTGTAATAGAAGGGAAGCCCGGGTGGCTCAGCGGTTTAGTGTCGCCTTCAGCCCAGGGCCTGATCCTGGAGACCCAGGATCGAGTCCCGTGTCAGGCTCCCTGCATGGAGCCTGCTTCTCTCTCTGCCTGTGTCTCTGCCCCTCTCTCTCTCTCTGTCTCTCTCATGAATAAATAAAATCTTAAAAAAAAATAAATAAATAAATTGTAATAGAAAACACAGGACCTACAAACTACCATCTTAAACACTCTAGCTTCGGTAGCGTGAAGTACACTCACAGGGTACAACAACCCGTCTCCAGACCTCTTTCAGGAATGCGACGATTACTGCCTATTCCTGACCAGGGTTAATGACCCTTTTCTCCCTTCCTTTCTCCTTCTTGAAAATAACTGGGGGTGCACGCAGGTCACTCAGGCAAAGGAAACATCAGCTCAGACTTGCAAAGGGGTCAGAAGGAAAGCACTGTTCGCGTACATGGCTCACTGAGTCAGAGTGTCAGGGGGTCATTTCCCAGGCAGACTGGCCTCTGGTCTCAGGCCCCTCTGTGGTATGGTCCTGCCCCCAGCAAAGCAACAGCTCCTTGGGGTGGGGAAAGTCCCCAGACCTTAGATCCCAATACCTTTCCCTGCTCTAAATAGTAACTGGATGGACAGAGCAATTTGGCCCTCAGTTCCTTCCCTGTGTTCTCTTCAATAAAACGCTCCAACAATGGCACTCAGTCATGAAAAAATACTTAGAAATGGTTATTTATAGCATTTATAGCATTTGCCATACGAACAGTGCAGTCCCAGCCTGAAGCATATATTTATCCATGCATATAAATATATAACTGTATATTTTGGAGTTGCTAAATGGTTCTAAAAAACTAAAGAAATCCCTTGGGCAGATGCAAACCTGAGAGACTCAACTCTATCCCTGGACCGTGGGATGCCTGTGACCAGGCCAGCTTCCCTTGTAAGGACAGAGAGGCAGGGAAGGTACCCGCCCTCGGGGCCCTGGGAGCTGCCCACAGCATCCCTCCTGGCCGTTGGCAAAACAGCACAGACACAGAGGTGGTCTCTTGTTTCCACTGACGCCCAGCAGGGTGACCCCTGGGTGGCAAGCTGATCGATACCCAGCCTGGTCCTGGGCGACCAAGGACGCGGGCCCAGAGCAGGCTGGCGAGGGCTCTCACATCCGTGTGTTTCCCTCTGAACCAACCCTGCATTTTAGGGAGTCTCAATTAGAAACAGCCCAATGACCTCTGCTTCACATGTTAGCATGAACAAGCGACCCCGGTCCACTGCCTGTGGTCGGCTGGCTGGTTATTTTGTCGTGAAGCCACAGTACTTTGAAAGCAATTGCTCACTAGTCCGATTTGAAATGAAAGAACGGAATGAGAGCTTTTTTTTAAAAAAAAAAAAAATATGGGTTTCAGATGAAGACATCCAATATGCAAGGGGGGGAAAAAAGTTCCATTCCTGACAAGCAGGCAGATGTTGGATAATCACATTTTCACAGCCAAGCAGTTTCATTTATGCTAATCGTTCTGAAACAGGAAAGTAACCTCTGCTACTGGGGAGCCCCATGCTCCCCCCGCGCCCCCCCCCACCCGTCCCCAGGCCTGACACAGAAATATGTGAGCAGCAGCCACAGAGAGGAAATTAAAAGAGCTTGAAAGCAAAAACGAAAAAAAGCAGAAAGCGGCACAGGTAGCATGAGCAGCAGATTCCATTAAATTTACTTACAACAGAGAACACACAGACATCACATCTTCAACCATCCTAAGACAAGAAGACAAGAAAAAAGAGAGACAGACAAAAGGAACTGACAAAAAAGATAAATCCGCAGACAACTGGTTATCAGCGGGCTGGGATACAAGAGCCATCCACTGTAGGTGCTGCTTGCAAGGCAGGGCGACATCCCAGCTTTTTGGAGAGGGGCTGGCTGAGAGCAATCCCTCCCCGCTCGGTTCCAATTACCCCAGAGGGCTCTGATGCCCAAAGAGCTTTGTCCCATTGGTGTAGGATTCCAAGCCGTCTACACTAGAGCGAGACTCAGGGATGGGCTGGCTTCCCTGACCTGCTGGTTAGCTCTGATGATGGGTCAGACTGTACAGGGGGGTATGGGTGGGTGGCTACAGGTTGGCTCTCATTCCAAAAATGGGAGACCGTGGCTGTGTCATTTGGGCATTTCAGGCTTCTGTTTGAGGCCTAAAATAAAGCTTCTGGGGCACTTATTCATGGTGAATGATGAATCTGGGGCTGTGGATTCATCACAGATGTCTGGGTGGCTCAGTCGGGTAAGAGTCTGCCTTTGGCTCAGATCATGATCCTGGGGTCCTAGAATCAAGCTCCACATAGGGCTCCCTGCTCAGCGGGGAGCCTGCTTCTCCCTCTCCTCCCCCTGGCATGCTCTCTTGCTATTTCTGTCTCTGTCTCTCTCAAATAAAGAGAATTTTTTTTTTTTAAATAAAGGACAGGGACATCTGGGTGGCTCAGCGGTTCAGCATCACCTTTGGCTCAGATCCTGATCCCAGGATCCAGGATCGAGTCCCACATTGGGCTCCTTGTAGGGAGCCTGCTTCTCCCTCTGCCCGTGTCTCTGCCTCTCTCTCTCCATCTCTCATGAGTAAATAAATAAAATCTTAAAAAAATAAATAAAAATAAATAAAACTAAAAATAAAGGACATATTAAAAAACAAACAAAAAAATAATAAAGCTTCCAACACAGCTTCAACAGAGCGTCTAGAAAAAGCCTCGTTGGGGAGCCAATCTCAGATGAGTCTTGAAATATTCGAGGCTAATGTCTGCTTAGAGAGCCTCCTCTCAGGAAGTTCCAGGTGCTTCTCAAATGTGAACCCCTTGGGGAGCCCAGAATGGCATGTAAAAAGGTCACTCTGTCTCCATTTGTACCAGGCAGAGTCAGAGGCGCCAGCAGCTGTGGTCTGCTCTGCTGGGTTGGTGCCAGAAGCCTGGTCCCTATGGCCTTGATCAATTACTGACCACACTTCACATGAGGGCAAGAGAGAGGCTCCAAGCACCATCCCCACGATGCTGGGAACCATGTCCTGAGCAGGGATCCGCGGCCATCCAGGTGACAGCTGGGTCTGGGGATGAATTGCAGAGGCCCAGACAGGAGGTCCTGGAGGGCACTCTCCCTGGCAAGTGTTGGTGGATACTTGAACCGACTATTAATGGCCTCCCAGGGATTATGGGGACTGTGTTCTCCCACTCGAGTTCCACTGATCTCTTCTGAACCTACAGGGCCTTGGAGTCTTGTTTGCAAAAGATGGCTAGAAAAAGGGAGGAAGACAAACGAGGTGCTTCTCACAGGTTGGCTGGGGTGCAAGGGGGGCATCCAGGCCAGACTTCTCGCTCATGGGCCTCACTCCTGGGCTGGTGTCCCATTAACAGGCAGACAGAAATACTCTAAATTCTAACAATATTTTAAGGGTAGATCTCCTAGCTTGTAGCCCACTCCAAAAAGCAATTCCCACGCAAAATAGGAAAAAGGCTAAGTCACCAAAGGGGGGTTGACCAAGTCTCTACAGGACAGTTCCCTGTCTATGGGCTCTCCCACAGTCCCCTGGAGTCAAATGTCAGGTCTCCAGCTGAAAGTAATGCTTTAAACCACTGCCACAATAAGTGAAAGATTGAGGACTCTAGACCCAAAGGGACATGTGGCTGGGAGGTGCCACCACCGCGGGCGCAGAGAGGAAAGGAAACAGGTATCATGTTGCAAACCTGGCAGCGTTACGGCAGGTGGGGGAAAGGTCAGGGCAGCCACGTCCATCCAGACACGAGACCCAGGGTCACAGCCAACGCGCAGCCCCGCCTCCGCCTCTAACCTGACCACCTGCACCCCTGAACTTACGTCTTTAGGGGCGTCTTCTTCTTCTTGGCGGGCTTGTTCAGCCCATCCCCATCCACTCCATTGGCTTCGATGGCACTGGCTGGGATCTCAAAGGAGGCTGGGGATTTAGAAGGTGAGCTGGGGGTTTTAGAGGACGTCTTAAAAGGGTCAATGGATTCATCACAGGCGTCTGGGTCAAAGTTGTAGGACTGTTGGGGCAGTTTGGGAGACTCTTGCATTTTTGAGGTGGAAGAAAAAGGGTTAAAATTGGGGTCATCCCACTTGTCAATATCAAAGGTATAGGTACCTTTAGCCATAGGGATGTCATTGGGTTCATCGGGGGATCTGGTAGGCGAGGCAGGAGTGTTGTCGAGTTTCTCGGGTGTTTTTTTCATCTTTGGCCTCCTTAGGGGCATTTTGGCAACTGGCTTTTTGCCTAGCTTTTTGGTGGGAGGGGGGTTTTCCTGCTGGGTGTCCCAACTACCCTTGTCCTCAGAATAGTCAAACTCCAGCCTCACCGAGAGCCCTTTGACGGGGGAGTCCTCCTGCCCCCCACTCTCGGACGGGGTCACCTCCGCTGCCTCCGGAGCCGTGGCAAGAGGCGACGGTTTCCTTCCAACAGGGGGTGAGTTCTGCACCCTGCCACTTCCAGACGCCGGGGGGATGGCCCCTTCGGCACCCTCTGAGTCCAGAGGGCAGGGAGCCTTGGGCACAGCAGCAAGATCCAGGGGCGCCTCCTCTGACACGGCCGGTCCAGAACCTTCCGTCTTGGCCAATTCCGGCTTTATCTCGAATGCTCTAGTCTCCTCGCTGGGGTCGGGACACTCTTCCACGGGCTCTTGTTGTGTCTCTTTCACTGGGGGGGTTTCCGTGGGTTTCTTAGTGGTCTGCTTCTTTTTTAAGGAAGGTGGCCTTGGTTTTTTAGTTCGCTTAAGGGTACTGGAAGCACTGCTTGAGCCCGTGCTATACGCATCTGGGGCCGGGGCCACGGCCTCGGGGTTGCCTGAGCAAGAAGCACCATCAAAGTCACTAGCTTGCAGGCTGAGAGATCGGGAGAGCGTGGACTTGGAGACGGGCACAGAATCCGTGGACTTCCTCCGCGTGCTCACTTTGCATTCCTGACTCTTACTAGAGTCTGAGCAGCGGGGCTCCAAGGTCTGGAAATCATCCACCAGCTCGATGCTGTCAAAGTCTAAGTTGTAAGTCCCACTGCTGGCTATAGGCTTGTCTTCATCGAAGACGGCAGAGAAGGAGTGTGACGGGGGGCGGAAGGGGCTCCCTTCCACCGAGCTGCTGCGGGGGCCATCGGGGACAGACGCCGGCTCGGGACCGCAGCCTGATAAGAGGAGACGAAGCAGTCAGTGAGGGACATCGGACCCCGGGGCCTGTCTCACCTTGTGCCAGACTACGGCCCTGCCCGCCCCTCCCCTGCCAGGCCCCCGAGGAGGGGCACAGGGCTTGGGGACAAAGCCTGCTCTCCCCCACACAACTGGCTTCAGACCCTGGACAGGGCTTACCCTCTGGTTCCTCATCTGTAAAGTGGGAGTGACAAGGGCTGTTTAGGAAAGAGCTCATATCATTCAGTCATTCCAAAAACCTTTACCAAATTCCCAGTCGCGACCAGGCACCATTCTGGGAGCTGGGATTCAACAGAAGAACAAAACAGACAAAATTCGTGTCCTCCTGGAAGTTCCATTTTTCAGGGAGAAGACAGTTGAGAAACAAATAAACAAGCACAATGTACAGGCTGCCAGATGGTGATAAGTACTACGGAGAAAAATCAAGCCGGGGTAGGGGCGTTGCGATTTTAAAATAAAGTAGTTGGCAAAGCCCTCCAAGGAGGAAATACTTAAGCAAAGATCAGAAACAAGGTAAAGGAGGATAAAACAAGGAGCCAGGAGGATATCTGGGGGGGCTCGAGGGGTTGGGGCATCACAGGTAAAAGGAACAGCAAGTGCAAAGGCCCTGGGGCAGAAGCACGCCTGGTGTGTTAAATATCAGAGGCCAGTGTGACTAACGCAAGGGAGAGGAAGACAGACATTACCATCATCAAGCCTGTTCTTGATTACTAAGAGCTTGTTGTGAGGAACAACAGGGAGCCCCAGTGTGGGGGCTCCCAGGGCACTGTGGTAGGACTGAGCATGTCCTGCCTGCTACTTTGTCCCTGTCCCTATGCCAGGCGTCCCCTGTAATCTCTCCCTCCAGCTCTGCCTGCCACGCTCCTCTTCTTGGCCTTTCCTCTGATCCATTCCCTCTCCTCTCTTTGCTGCTCTTCTTCCCAGCTTCCTCACCCCCACAGCCCCTGCCGGCCACAGAGGCTGCCCCTTATTTCAAAGCGCACCGTGCATGCTCCACTTGTTGGCCACGAGATGCTCCATCACCTCTGGACCCCTCCGCTCTGGGGGATCTGCCCAGCCTGGCCTTGGCTTGGCTACCCTGGGCTCTGCCCACACCAGGTGGTTCCTTTCATGCATTTCCAGCTCACAGCTGTCCGGGCAGTCGGGACGCCAGAAAATGATTGGCTGGACATCCAGCAATATGTCACTGAACAAAGGAGGGCAAATGTTGCAAAGAGGTCCACAGAAGAAGGGACTGGAGAGTTGGCACAGGTGCAGCCCGGGACAGAGTCATGCCCCCAAACATCCACCCCATGCCCGGCTGGGACAGCTGCCAGATAAAAGAGAAGATGTTCAGATAAATTTGAATTTCAGATCACTGAAAAAGGTATAAACACGTCTTGGTAATTCCTTGTTTATCTGGGATTCAGATTTAACAGGGCACCTTATATTTTTTATATACAGAATCTGGCAGCCTCATCCCAACAAATGAACAGGGTTTGGAAAACGCTCTGCTAAACCTGAACTGGCCTCTTGCTGTACATTTTCTCAGAGCAATTCACGCTCACTATTGCAAACGCCCAAGTGGTATTTGCGCGGTGCTTCCCAACTTTGCTCACGAGCAGATACTTCTCTTGGAGCACCTGGCGGAGAAATCCCAGCGGAGGAAGTGCCACCCGGGAGAAGACGACACAAACGAAGTCCAAGCCTCCTGAGTTCAGGAACTGGTCTGATTCACCTTAGCTCTCCCTTGGACTTGTCACACTTTCTCTTGCAATAAGCACCTCTAGAACTGAAGGCACCTTCTGGAAGCACATCTATTTGTGGTTCTAAACTGTCCCGTCTCTCCTGCACCCTACGCTACCCAGGCCCTACTTGGAGCTGGTGTCTTGCAAGACAGGCCCTTTTAAAGCCTCACGGCTCCTTCTACCAAATGATTCCTCTCTCACCTGAAAAACATTCCTGCCTCCTCCCTGCTTCCTTCTATAAAACCAACTCCCTCTCTACTTCTTCCGGGGCCTGGCACTGTCAACCCACCCCATCACAGCACAGGGGGGCCAGAAGGACCCAAGGACCCAGGGGAACAGCTGCCTTCACATGAGCCTCACAGGAAGGGAAGGAGCCTCACCCATCCCATCGTTTCCAAAGCAAGGCTCACAATCGCCAGCCTCCTGTCTCTCCCGGGCCTTCCGAGGACCTTCAGATGTCACTAGTTCCTTCAAATCATGCAACATGCAACCATCTGCTCACTTTTTGACCCAGAAGAAAAGCTCCCTGTCTGCTAAACACCCTTTCCTCTTCAGAACTGACATTCCCTAATTAAATCATCATGGACTAGGAAACCTGATCTTGCTGAAGAGTTTTTAGGCCTTGGCACTGCGCTCTGTCGGGATGGTGGGTTCTCTGGGCCAGAGGCCTACGCTTTTCATGACAGGGTGTTAGGCAGCATTGCTGGCTTCCACCCACCAGATGCCATTGGCACCTCAACCCCAGCTGTGACAACCGAAAATGTTTTAGGGGTGCCTGGGTGGCTCAGTCAGTTAAGCATCTGCCTTTGGCTCAGGTCATGATCCCGGGGGTCCTGGGATTGAGCCCCACATTGGGCTCCCTGCTCAGCGGGAAGTCTGCTTCTTCTCTTCCCCCTCCCCAGCACTCGTGCATGCTCTCTCAAATAAAAAAATAAAATCTCAAAAAAAAAAAAAAATGCTTCTAAAAATTGCCAAATGTCCCGAGAGGCCTCATCATCCCTGGCTGAGGACCACTGTCTTACTGTGTGGTAGTTAAGAAGGTTATTCTATAGGGCTTATTACAGGGCTGGGAGGGCCCTTCAAAGCACTCTTCAGAGGAACCCTGGATACGGACCCGAGAAAAGGTCACTGCCACATAGAGGCCCTGAATTTCCAAAGCAAGTGTGGTCCGACTGGGTTCGCAGCCCCACCCACTGGGGTTCTAAATTCCACACACCACATCTGCATGAAGACAATCTGTTCATTCATTCACTCCATGAATAAGCTGGGTGCCTCCCGTGTATCAGCCACTGTGGGGGTGCAGTGGACATAGAGGTGAGGAAAGACGAGACCCCAGATAGATCCATCTACCCCATCAGTGCAGACCTAGGCAATGCTTGTCCTGGCTCCAGGTTTGGGCTCAGTCTGATGACACAATGAGCATCCCTGGTTCAGCCAATGCAGGTTTGCTTGGCAGAAAGGGGGGATTTCCAGGGACATCAGTCAGCAGAGGACACCATGACCAAGTGCCACAGATGCGGTGGGGGAAATAGCAGACATTTATTGTCTCATAGTCTGGATGCTGAAGTCCAAGGTCAAGGTGTCAACAGATTTGCTTTCTCCTGAGGCCTTTCATTGGCTTGCGGATGGCCGTCTCCTCTGTGTCCCCACATGGCCTTTCCTCTGTGTGGGCTCATCCCTGGGGCCCTTTCCTCTTCTTACAGGGACACTAGTTCTAATGGATCAGGGCCCCACCCTTCCAACCTCATTTACCCTTAAACATCTCTGTAAAGGTCCTACCTTCAATACAATCACACTGGGGCTTAGGGCTTCAACAACTGAACTTGGGAGAACACAATGTCCTCTGCAACACCAGTGGAGGGCAGTAAAACCCCCAAACTAAGGTTAAAAACAAAAGTGTTTGGAAAGGAGGGAATTCCAAGCAAAGACAGAAAGGCACTGAGGGGTGTCTCTACCCCGTGGACATCACCTTACCATCTCCCAAGGCCACATTCCCTAGCCCTGTGGGGCTGCTTCTCCCTGGAGTACTTAATGCCAGCTTTGCTGGTGCTTCTCTCTCTCCCACTCACCACTACCCACCCCCCAACTTTGGGCAGAGATCCATGGGCCCAGAGGACCAAACGTGTCAACGCGTGGCACCCCAGTGCTCCCAGACTCTCACCTTCAACCAGCAGATCAATGTGAATGGCTCTCATAGACAGGGGACATAACTTCACATCCTCTAAGTACATGAGTAATAATCTATTACGATTAATGTTTATTCTGGAAAAGGTCTCCATTTTAAGTAGGCTAATGAGATCCAAATGGAGCATTATTGGTCTTTAGGTGGCATTTTACTGGTAGCTGTGGGCTCAGAGCAAATCCATGATGAATGCAGCACTTCCCAAACTTGCCTATCCTGAGACACATCCCCAGGGAGTATGGCACAGCTGGGGTGAGGGCTCCGAACCCCCATTTCTCACGGGTGCTACAGGCCGCCCATGAGCAGGGAAGTCTGGGGGCTGGGCTGGCTCACCGCACCTGCTCCCTATCAGGACCTGAAAACCTCCAGGGGCAACAGTTTAATATCTGGCCACAGAAATGGTTTGGAGGAGGAGCCTGGATTGGCTTGGATTGACCTTTGAGGTGAGCTCTGATTGCCTGCAGGGATTTTGCCTGGAGATAGGGGGCATGAGGAGGGTGGAAGTGGCAGCAGGGGCGGTCCCTGTGTGCCCACCCTCCCATATTGTCACCAAGCCCAGAATGGGCCAACAAGAGAGGCAGGAGGCCCATGAGAAGCCAGCTGCTCCTCCGGACCAGGAGGGCCTTCAGATTCTCACAGACACCCTGCTGGGCCCTGAGGACCACTAGGTCCAACCCACTGGGTCTGTGCCCGCTGCCTCCTGGACGCCTGCCCTGATCTCACACGTCTATCTTCTCAAACCTTCCTTCAAATGCCAAAATCTGAAGATGGAGCAGCACGGCCCGAGGCATTGTGGGGAGTGACAAGTATTAACCAGGGTGTCTTTGCTTAGAGATGGAAGTTCTCTATGCAAACCAGCTCATTCCTACCAGAGCCCACCGTGTGAGCAGCCAAATGAAGCCGCCCCAGTTAGGATGGGAGAACATAAAAGGGACCTCGCAAAGAGTGCAAGGAGCAAAGAGTGACATCTCCCCAGGGGCACCAGGAGCACCGTGGGGGCTGGAGCGTGCAGTCCCGCTGCAGGGCAGCGTGCAAAGCCTTGGGCTGGGTGCCGGCTCTGCCTGGGGCACACTGAATGTCCCTTCTCCCCTGCCCCGGGGACTGCTGTCTCCTGCATCCTCCGGGCCAGAGCTCGGCGGCTTCCTCCCCCGACCCCACGTCCTGCCCTGGCTCTCCCCACACAGGGCTGCCGGCCGGGCGGGCCACTGTCCACCCCTGGCCAGGCCCCAGGGAAGCACCGGGCTGTCTTCCTGTTGACAAACTCCGTGCTTCTCACTCCTGGGAGGTGGGGAGAGGCACCGGCAGGGGTGACTCTGACAGTGGCCACTCTGCTCTTTCAGCCTGTGTTCCCAGACTTCCCCCCACCTCCCACCTCCCCTCCATGTCACAGGGGGCATGAAACCAGCAGTTCTGGAAGCGCTTTCTCTACGAGCTAAAGAAGATAGCATCGCGACGGATCACTAGGACACCACACGCCCCAGTGCGGACTCCAGCCGAGTCAGGGCTCACGGGCCCCAGGTGACACAGACCCTGGCTCTGCCGCTGCTCAGCTGGGTGACCCTGGCCAAAGCTCCGTAACCTCACTGTGCCTCACTGTCACCGTCCCCAAAACCACCTCGCAGGGGTGGCATAAATCAGAGGTCATCCTTCTAACAGTACCTGCTGCAAGGAAAACATGCACAAATGTGACCTGTTGTTCTAGCTGTAGCAGGACAACAGTCCCAGGGCCCAGCTCATCCTCTGTCCTGGGAGGAAAGGAGCTACTCACCTGGGTATGTTGGGCCCATGAGCATCGTGAAATCCTTGTGCACCTCGCGGGGCCATCAGGGGCCACTGAGCGGGGCTCAGAGAGCAGTCAGTTCCCCCAGGAAAGTCATTAAGGGAAATCAGTGCTCGCTCGGAGGCTCGGAGCCCCTCCAGATTCTTGGTGTGCCCACCCTCCTCCTGCAGGTGGACACCTCTGAGCCTCAGCTGAAAACCAGGCATTCTCGTGAGGACAAAAAGTGAGAACCACTTAAGGTCCCAACACAGGGCACAGCCGTACCAGGACACGGCAACCCTTGTGCATGTGAAAGTGACACCCACTCCCTGTACCCCTGCCCCAGGGAAGGTTGGGAAGGCCCTCACCTGGCTGGGCTCCCGGATGCCTTCCTATCTCTCTGTAGGGGCACCCCTGCCCTGCAGACTCAGGGGAGAGGAAGGTAAGTAATAATGTGTATGGAGACATGGTCCCCTGGGGGACAGAAGCCACTGGGTGTGCTGAGCTCCTTTCTGAGTCCCCCTAAAGACACTGGCCACGAACAACCATGTGGAACACAATCAGTGCCTCAGCAAAGGCCACCCTTCCCCTGCGGCAGAGAGGAAAGGTCTAGAGCACGCAGGGCAGTGTCTCCAGTCACCTCCAAGGCCCCAAGACGGGCCTTCCTGGGCAGTCTCCCAGCGAAGGGAAGAAAATAGGCTTCACCACAGGGGAAGCAATGTCCCCGGAGGGAGGGCAACCATCGAAGGAGCCCACCTCTGGTATCACAAAACCAGGCTCAGCTCACTGACCATCCGCTTGCTGCCCACCTCACAACTGCTTGTCCATCCTCTGCCTTGGGGTACCTTAATGCACCAGCTCGCTTCACCTGCAGAGAGCAGCCTGGTTTCCCAATGGAAAGGAGTCAAGAGTTCTGGGTTCTGATCCCAGCACCCCTCATGGAGGGCGAGGTCTGGAATCTCCACCTCCCACTGGGGGAGCAGGTAATGTTACACAGGGATGTGAGCACAGGGGGATGATTCTGGGCTGAGCTGGTTATGAAACTCAAAGAGAACCCAGCACAGGCCTGGCACGCAGTGGACACTTAAATGGGAGCTATTGCTTATTTCTACGTATGCCCCACACTGGCCACCATACGGCAGCGACACACTGTGATCTCAGAACCAGGGAAGGCCAGAAAGGGAAGGAGGACCCTGGGGGGCTGGCAGGCTGCCCTCTTCATTTTACGGGTAAGAGAAAACCGGGCTCAGACAAGCTGCATCCTGGCCCAGTCCAGCCTAGATGAAGGGCATCCCCCCATCCTCCTGTCCCCAGGGCCACATACATGCTGGCAGGACCCAAAGTGAGGCCACTGCCTGATTGCTTCCCACCATGTGGGTTTCTAGGAGAGCAAATCAGGTCTTTATTCACAGCCAAGGGTCTAATCTATCATTTCATGTGGCTCTTCTGGCACCTTTAGCAATATTCCAGGCACTTTGCAGAGGAAAGCCAAACAATAGGTATCTCCCTCGGTGCCCTTTCTTTCCTGCGGTTCTCCGAAGGAACCTTTCTCCCCCTCTAGCCACCTCTGAAAGCAGGTACACCCGCCTACTCACGCCTCTGCTGTGCCCCACGCTGTCTGCAGAATGGACCAGCAGACTTTTCTAACAAGTGCAGCAAATCAAACAGATCTTTGTACAGCCCAATCCAGGGGGGCTCTAAGCAGTCACGATCCCAACCGTTAGAGTCCTCATTATGTAAGCGGTTTATATTTAGCTTCATTGGAGTTTTCCAAGAAAGAGAAGCAGAAAATCCCTGTTCAAAGACTCCAACTGATGTCGTGAAAAGTTCTGTGGGGCTGTGGCTCGGGGCAATTACCAGCTCCAACCCCTTCCGGGTGGCGGTTGTCTCTCAATCCCCTGTGATGCTCATTCTTTCCGAAGCTGCCGTCCTAAGAAAGAGGCCGGTGCTGTGCGTGTTTGTTTTTAAGAATGGAGATTGTTCTTTGCTTTGTTGAAAAGCAAGTCAGGCAGAAGGAACGACAGGCCACAGGAAAGAACAGAAGCACCAAATCATCCCCAGATGCTCCCAGGATGAGTGGCTGGAAATTCTAGAAGGCACGCATCAGCTCACATCCTTCCCTGTGCATGCACTTCCGTGGAGCAGGTGGATGGACCCTACACTGTAATACACCATCATCTTCTTCTCAATTCTTTCCTAAAGTATCCCACCCATGTGTGGGCATGAACTTGTACCCACAAGAAAGGATAGTTTACTTCCAATCACATGTTTGATCTAGGGCTTACAATCTAAGGGTGATTTTTTTTTTTTGCAGTATTACAGGAAATGAATTTTTAGATGTTTCATAATATGGAAGAAAAAATGGGAACGCTAAAAAGCTCTCAGCAGTCCTTCTGGCTCCTTCTCTACTTTAAAACCAGATAAATTGCAATAATTCCCCTCTCAGGGCCCAGCCCCCAGGCTAGCCATGCAGAATCAGATCCTACTAGCTGATGAGCTGTCAGAGACGGGAGAGTATGAAAATCGTATTTGTCAGACACCAGCGAAGACATCTACCCTCCCCAAAACTGGTCCTAACCCTTTTCCCCAGGACTGGGGAGCAAATCTGCTTAGGAATCGGCCCCAGAGTGTCTACCCTTTCTAAAATAATGGCCTGTTTGAACCCAGGACAGGTGGAAAGAATTCTACCCATTTTTTTGTAAAACCAATATCAAGGTCAAAATGTCATTTGACTTTACAGTTCCCCTGGCTTCTGGCCAGGGTAAGAGGATGAATGGAGGCCCAGCCATCAGCTTGCTCCTTCTCCTCCCTCACCTGGGGTGGCCTTGAGCACAGGTGTGTGGACACCCCACCTGTGGGTCTCGGCCCCATCCTTGGTTCCTCCAAGATACAAACATGAGTAAAGTCAACCTGGGAAGATGGGCCATGGGAAGGGGACCAGATATGCCCAGGAAGTGGCTGCCCCTAGGAATCCAGAGTGTGGTCTAGGAGATTGGCCCTGCAGCCTCACCACGTAGAGAGGACTGTGGCTGGAGGAAAGTCAGAGTGGGGCCCTCTAAAATACACAACCCAATGCAGGAAGGTAGTGCAGGTCTAAGGACAGTACTACCCAGCCCCCTAATCAGCTGCTGGGCCATTTCTGGGACCACCTGGCCCCTGACCAGCCTGTAGAATCACTTCTGGGACCACCTGACCCCTGACCAGCCTGCAGGACCATTTCTGGCAGTCCCCATTCTCCTTCCAGCTCTCATATTAAACTTCCATGCTGGAGGTAGTCCCACTCCTGCTGGTGTAACTGGAGGATGCACACACAAAACACGAGCCAGGTGAGTAGGCTGAGACTGGGGACCGAGATCTATCCCATCCCCTCCTACCTCCAGCAATCATACTTGAAAGGTAGGGAAAGGTCTGTGTTTTAAGTCACACTAGGGAGACAGGATGCTGGAAAGTGATAGGAAATCAGGGGACTTGTGGTTAATGAGGGATAAATGAACCATCCTGCATGGGTTTGGGTATCTCTGGCTTTCTCTTCTTTCCCATTTACTACATACCTCCATTCCCCAGCCCCTGGAGGCTATGGTCTTTACGCAAATGCAGATTCATGTGGGCTGTCTAGAACTAGTGTTCTTATGGGAATCAAGGGCCAAATATTAGAACCCAAGATAGGATTCCACACAGAAACCTCCCAGACCCACTTGTCCCCTCAAACCCAATTCTGGATGCCAAGTGAAAGGTACCAGGACTAAATGAGTGGTTTCCCCACAGGCCAGCCCTAAACATCATCAAAGCAAACAGAATAATCCACTGTATCTGTTCACTCAGATACAGTGAGCAGAGCCTGGAGCAGAAAGACGCCAGTGGCTGGGGAGTGTCTAAGGAGCTCCAGTGGGTACCCCCCAACCAGCTGCCCCAGCCCAGGGCTGCTCCCAAGCTTCCCCGGGGGAGCACCTGACCTTGGTTACCTGGTTCTTCCAGGGGAGGCTGTGCACTGATCTCAGGCTCTAGAGTGACTTCGGGGGGTGGCGGGGGTGGGGCTGGTGGAGCTTTGACAGGAGTCGTGGACTCGGGAGTCTCAAATGCTTCTTCAGAGTCAGAACTCCTGATGGAGAGAGAAGGAGAAAAGCACAGGATTAGGCAGGGGCCAGGGCTGAGTCTGCTCCGAGGGGCCGGGGGCCAGCACTGCTGAGGCTGTGTGGCCCTCTGACCCCTACCCGGGACAGCGAGATCCAGGCTTGTTGCCCAATTTAACTGTTCAAGGAAAGATGTGAGGAAAGTCATTTCCCAGCATGATTCCCAAGAGGGAATCTCATTATCACCAGCTTTGTTCCCAAATGATGTATGCTTTGAACTAAGCCCCGTGAGAAATACATATTTCTGGCCTCAGTGACAAATACAAACACAAGGGAACCTTTGATCAACTCTGGCACCAATTCAGTCAAACTGATATTCCCAGAACACATTACGATGCCATGGTTCCAACACATCATAGGGTCCATACTCCATGAAACCAAATTTCATATGGTCTCTCCCCCCATCATTCTCTCCCCTGCCCTTCCTTCCCAGAGCTTCTCATAACTTATTCTAGATTTATTCACTTCCTCATTGTGTTATCTTTCTCATCTACTGAGCTCCAAGGCCATGAGGGCAGCAAGCCTTATTTATCACAGCATCTCTGAGCCTAAGCCAGGAGGCAATGAATAAATATCTGTTGAATGAATGAATGAACGAACGAACGAACAAAAAAGTAAGCTGACAAGCCAGCTCGCTGGAGGATGTACCAGACCAAGACATTAAACCCAGCCTGCTGACCTCACTGAGAACGATAATAACCGCTGCTGCTCTGCTGGAAGGTCTGCTCTCAAGGAAGATTCTTCATCCAGGGAACGGGACCAAACTTCCACCCCAAGGACATCCGACTCAGAAATAAGAGGGAGGCTGCTCAATAAACTAAAGCCTTGTCCTGGACTCTAGAAAACCCAGAGCAGATAGCCCTTCTCCATCATCCTGCTTCTCCCAGGGGCTCAATTTTGAGCCAAAAAGAATGAGACCTCTGGAGCCAAGCATGTGTCCTCAGGCTGCAGGGGCAGCTCCTCCCTTGCCCAAGATGCCCTGGACCAACCTCACTCTGAGGATGCCAGAGTACGAGCGGCGGCAGCAGCATCCCCTGGGCTGATTCCCACCTCGAGATATCGTAGAGAGACTAAAATGCCATTTATTCATTTGCAACAGGGAAGGTAATCATCAAGAGGGTGGATACTCAGGACTGCTGCTGGCAAAAGTGACCCAGCTGACAAATCTGGGTGAAGACACACAATCAGAGGGTGACGAACCAGGTGAGTCTAGAGCATGAAATGCTCACGTTGCTGAGCTCATGCTGCTGAGGGTCAACGGACTAGTGACCTCTACGCAGGACAGCATCTTCTAAAGACTATCTGCCAGCAGGCGGAGAGAACCAGGAACCAAGCCAATCTCCTCCACCGTCAGCCAGCACAGGAAAAAGGAGCCATCCGGCGAGTTTTCCTTCAGAAAAATCTACACATTGACGTTTTTTACAACTTGTCAGTGACTCATTTTATCAGTGCCAAAGACCCCACCCCCAAGAACCCTGGCTCCTCCAACCAGCCGCAAGGCCCTCCAGGGACCCAAAGAGACAGAACAGAAACCTCAGAGCTGCTTTTGACGAGATCCAATGAGCTGAAGCTTGCACGCTATCAAGTTTCACGCGTAAAGACTGAACCCACACAAACAGGATGGGGGCCAGCTGACTTTTTACAAACACACATTAATATCAAAGGCCTTAGCTTTTGTCTGGGGGATGTGAGGATACACACGTGGACGACAGCAGATCAAGGTAGCGGAGTTTTGCAGGGCCTGTTCGCCAGCATGAAAAACACAAGGACGTCACGCACTGGAGAATCAAAGAGGAATAAGAGATCGGGTCCCCCTGGCGGGCCCTGGATGTCACCCTGCCCCCCGTCGCTGCACGCATCAGGACAAGGCGCACGGAGCCAACTTGCCTCTTTCCAGAGCTTCCTTGGAGGGCCATCAGGCTGGAGTCTCCACTGCTGGTCACCGCAGTCCACATCCACTGGGCCCATTCCACCAAGGGCCACATCCGCCAGGTCGCAAAAGCCATCTCTGCCGAAGGACAGCCTCTGTCCCGTGAGGTCCCACCCCTGATCCCCTTGCCGTACCCCTGGGATCTAAATGTGTCCAAGATGTCAGGAGGAAGTTAGCCACACTGCCGGCCACGGACGCGGAGAGCTGCTCCAGCGTGCGGTGGAGGCACGGAGTGAACGGCTGCGCTCTTCCCGGGGCTTCTGCAACCCTGGGCCCTGGCGACGTGCGGCTTTAGAGCACAAAGGACCCCTGCTCTTTCCCAACAGCACAAGCAAGCGACAGGGAGGGCCGGATGCTCTCGGGTCCGAGCTGCTGAATTCCAATGAGGTCCCCCCTGCTGCAGCTGCCCGGCCGGTGCACCTGCTCAGAAGGAGCCACATTCACCGCTGCCCGCGCGGGCGGGAGAGGGCACACCAAGCCCCTTTGTGGTCCCTTGCCTGTTTACCACGAACCACTTCTGCATCAAAACACCACGGGCGACCGTGGACCACAGGAATGGCATTTACTTCCGGTGCTGCCCGCGTGGTGTTCACATTTCCGCTCCCTCTCCCAGGAGCAGAGAGCAAGTTAATTAGAGGAGGCGGATGGCAGCTTTTTTAATTAGCTCTTTTCCCCCTGTTCAGTTTCCCAGAGGGCTCAGAAACATTTCCAAGAGCAGGGATTTCTGCAGTCCACCCACAAAGAGCCTGTACATAAAAATAAAGCAGCACTTTGGAGTCCCAATGCATAAAAGCAGCTCCCCTCGGCTGTTTGATGTTTTTTTTCCCTACTAGAAAAAAATAAGTACAATAAATTATTCTGTTAAGGCTCCATGCACTTTCAAAATGAAAGAAAGGGAAATTAATTTGCCGCAAAGATGCATCAGAAAGAATGTGCCACTCCAGTCCGCTAAAACGTCTCTAAATTAGAGGAAAATGCATTTACCAGGATATGCATACACGATATTTTCTATACAAGGTAATATGGAAATACACGCAAATAAAATAAGATGTATGTCTTTCCATAAAAGATAGCTCTTAATGACCAGTCATAAAATATGAGGACTTTAATTCCTAGCATGAAAAGCTTTATCATAGTTATATGCTGAGCTGTTCCGTTCTGTGTCAGGCACCGGGCTAGGCCCATTTGTACCTTTCTCCGTAGTCTCCAAAAACAGCCTGCCTGCTGGAGAACAGGCCCATTTTCCAGATGGCATAACAATGGCTTAGGGAAGCAAATTACTTTGCCCTTGGCCATCTAGTTAGCAAGCACTGGAAGTTGGGTTCAAATCCAGAACTGTCTGCCTCTAAAATCTGCCCTCTTTTTACTGTATCAGTGGTTTCCAAACATTTTTGACAGTAGAACTCTTCTTCCAAATGAATCCTATGCACTGAGAAAAAAGCAGGATTTCATTTATTTTATAAGCTCAATTTAGAAGATATTCTTATGACAAAGTCCATCATTGGGAACAATAAAGCTATCTTGACAAACTTGATAACTTGACACCAGGGGTTTGGATGCCAGCGGCAGCCTGGGATCTGCTAACTGCTCCCCAGGTTGCACATTACCAGGCAGAGTCCTGATGCAGACTGATGAGTGACTGCAAACAGCACCTGTTTCTTAATAGTTTGTCCTGGGATCACGGATATTCTTTAATAAGGCAGACAGGGCCAAACAGCTACCTGACAGTACAAAACCAAATTAATCCATCGGCACAAGGCAATATGCTGGTGGTATCCAAGGCGACACAGTATGGAGGATCCAGAATGGAAGGAAAGATAGAAACACGTAACCCCAAGGGTGCCTGGGTAGCTCAGTGGTTGAGCATCTGCTTTTGGCTCAGCGCATGATCCCCAGGTCCTGGGATCGAGTCCTGCATAGGGCTCCTTGTAGGGAGCCTGCCTCTTCCTCTGCTTATATCTCTGCCTCTCTCTCTGTGTCTCTCATGAATAAATAAAATCTTAAAAAAAAAAAAAAAAAAGAGAGAGAGAGGAAGAAACATGTAACCCAATGCCAAGTACAGAGAGACTGTGTTAGCCACGGAAACCAAACCTGCCAAGCTCCCCAGGTGTGTGTCAACAAAGTTTTAAAGTATTGTTTCAAATATTTCCTCGGATTTCAGAGAATATATAGTTCTGAGGTCCCACTGAGCAGAGTCTGAAAACCTCTGCTTCACACAATGAAGAAATCAGTCCCTCCACAGATGACACACTGTGTTAAAATACAGCACTTCGTGGAAACTGTCCCCAAAGCAAGACAGCTGGCAAAATGTAGGACCCTAGGGCTGTTGCGCTATCTTTCTGGTTTACTTTCAATAGTTTCATGTTTTACTTCTATGAACTGTAACAACAAAATAGTATAAGATCAGCACCCACACAAATACATCAATGTAAGTTAGCACAACACATGATAAAGTTAGCATAATATGATATAATCACACACATATACGTATATACACAAAAGCATGTGTGAATGTGTATGTGTATAAATAAAACATAGGTATCTCCCTTTTTTTAAGCTTATTTATTTATAATCTCTACACCCAACGTGGGGTTCAAACTCCAGACCCCAAGATCAAGAGTCACATGCTCTACCGACTGAGTCAGCCAGGGGCCCCAAAACATGGATATCTCTCACTAAAGAGGTGCTATAAATGTTGTTTTTTGGCTTCTCACTAAGCAGTTACATTTTGCTCAAGTCTTACAGGAGGTAATTCAAGGGCTTGGGAAAGTAAATCTCAAATACCACAGAATGAATCTTCCAACTCTGAAGATGGAAGAAAAATTCCCATTCCAACATGCTTATCACGTCCTTTTTTTTTTTTTTTTTAAGATTTTAGTTTTATTTATTCATGAGACAGAGAGAGAGAGGCAGAGACACAGGCAGAGGGAGAAGCAGGCTCCATGCAGGGAGCCCAATGTGGGACTCCATCCCATGACCCCAGATCACACCCTGAGCCAAAGGCAGATGCTCAGTCACTGACCCACCCAGGCATCTCTTATCACATCCTTCTAAACAAGCAAGGGAACTGAGGCCAGGGGAGCTGCGGTGACTTCCCAAGGTAACCAGCTCGTTTTGGCAGAGCCTTGGCTGGACCTTCAATAGAACCGGCCTGTTTTCATTACACACTGTGTCCAAGTATGAGCCTCCCCCATCCTAACTGCAGTGCCCTGGCACCTAACTGCATTTCCCTGCCAGGAAATCTAAAGTTACCTCTACTGAAGTGCTATCTCGTTATCAAGAAATAGTTCATTCTTCTTTCTTTCAAAGATTTTATCTATTTATTTATTTTAGAGGCAGGGGGAAAGAGAGAGAGCAGGAGCTGGGGGAGGGGAGGATGGAGAGGGAGAGAAAGAACTCCTTGCTGAGCGTGGAGGCCCATTTGGGGCCTGATCCCATGGTCCCCAGATCATGATCTGAGCAGAAACCAAGAGTCGGACACTCAACTAACTGAGCCACCAAGATGCCCCAAGAAGTTATCTACCTAGAAAGTTATCTATTTCTATGGCAAATTCTCAGAATTCTAGTGAAAGTGAGCCTGGGGATAGAGATCTTGGAACCACCCCCCAAGAGTGAAAGGCCACAGTGCAGGCACTCTAGAGGCAGGGAGGCTTCCCATGACATAAGCCCCACCCTCTCAGGTCCCCCTGGAGGGCCCACCTGAGCAAGAGGTAAGTGGCCCTCAGGCCTCCTTCCCTTTGAAACCAAACCCAGAGAGAGGCGACAGTGCTGACCCAAAGCTCTATGCCTTGGCTCACACCCTCCAGGCTGAAAGACACCTGCCATTCCTGAAGAGAGAGAGACCCTCCAGAAACAACACAGAGCTCTTGGCAGATCAGACCATCTCCCTCATCTCTGCATCTAAGAGTTTGATGGATTTGTGCAAGAAAGGGTATTTTTGAAATTGTCCTGCACTAAATTCTATCAAAATGCACCACATTGGACAGCCTTGTCAAGAAATGCGACAGTCCCTGTCGCAACACATGTGCATACTCTCGCACGCACACCCACACACACTTCCCTCCTCCCTAAAGCAGCTTGACCAGACTGGTCATTTTGGGGGAGGGGGGTTGGCCGAAAAGACTCTTTCACTTCAATGTGCCCATCAGGCAGAGAGGAAAGGAACCTGCTCTGCAATATCGCTCTTCAACATTTAGGTCAAGGGAGAATGTCATTGCAACAGGACCAAATGCTAAGACATTTCTTGGATTGTCAGGTGACCAAGGAGGCCATGGTCAGATGCCGTCTTCCATGAACACAGAGCTAGTTCTGGCAAGCCAGGTTGCTAGAGTTTTCCAGGCTGATGCTCCAGGAAAGAACCAAAGCAGATGACAGCACACTTCTCCCAAGATTTCCGGCACCTAGCATCTGTCGGGTTGCTATAGCAGGTCCCATTTTCAGATTCAAGTAGCTAGCAGTTGGGGGCCACTTGGAGATACCATCGGGGGTCCAGGGGCACCAGCAGTCGACACACTGGCCGTTTCTAGGCTAGGTGGCATCCCAGGGAGGGAAGCGGCCTGGTGAAGGCTAAGAGCACACACAAATAAGCAACCCACTCAGATCCAATGGAAGATGGGAGACAGAATTTTCCCCAAGGCAATGAGCAACTGCCATAGAATTCCTTCCAAGGACGTCACTCACTGTAACTGGGTGAACTCAAGCAAGTCCCCTGACTGCCTGGGCCCTTGGATTACTTGTCCAATAAAGGGAAAAATAACTGTAAGGATAATCCCTTCCCCTGATTACTGCTGCTCTGATTCTGCCCGTGGCCTCCAGCCACTAGGAAGCTGGGGGAATGTGATCTGCTAGCAAGCTAAGTCTCCTATTTTATTTAGTCACAGCTACAGATTTGGGCATGAAGGAGAATCTAGAGCCTACACACTACGTGGGACGGCTGTCCTGCCAGGCCGCCTGTGAACAGAAGTACGTCCTGCAGGACACCGGGCCTCTCAGGGTGATCTTCATCCTTCCCTTGAGGTGCACACAGCCCACAAACCCCAGCGGCGGGGAGGGGGAGGAGTATTTCCAGAATGGAGGAGGCTCGGTGTGGTGTCGTGCAAGTCTGGGTGCACACACACATGTGCCCAACGCAACATCCCTACACACACTTCGTTCTGCAACCACCTAATTTGCAACAACACCAGGCACTTAGCGGAAGAGACGCTCCAGTGGCTGAGTGCTTTAGGGCAGGCAGGGTAGAAAGAAGGCTGAGCCAGCAGCCCCGCGCTCCTGATGCCACCTGTTTGCAACTGGATCCTGGAGAAATGCCAGAATGCCAATCAAGTCTCAGGACTTGACAAAGAAAGGGACTCGACTGCCTCTTAATACCCTTGCCTTCTGCAACGATATCTCCGAAATCTCATCTGTGTCGCTGAACTCCTTGCTTGGGTAACCTAAGCTGGAATCTTTAAAGTCAGATTCTTAAAAATCTAACCAGAAATAAGATATTTATAGACATTAGGAAGAAAAGAAAAGAACACATGGAAATGAGAAAGACAGAAGAAGGAGCTTTCTACAGACTATCGTTAGGAGTCCTTCCCTTTTCTCTAGCGAGAACTCCAGAACACCCTACCTGGTCAGACTGTGAACAAGCAAACCAGCCAGCTAAGACTTCACCGGCGATCAAGGGAACACAAAAACGTCTCTGTTCAACTACGTGTGCTAAAGATTCGGCACTTTCCTTGATGAAAAGCTCTTCTGGTATTGTCTGACAACACACTTATCCTTCTTTTATATACTATTCTGGTAGCTTTGTGCAATGGACTGGATACGTGTGTCCCCAAAATTCATGTTGAAATCTCGTTCCCAGTGTGATGGATGTGATTCGAACCTGATCCAGCCCTTGGATAAGGATAAGGATAAGGATAAGGATAAGGATAAGGATAAGGATAAGGGTGTCCTTATAAAAGAAATCCCAGGGAACCGCCTTGCCAGGCTCTCACCAGACACCGAATCTGTTGATTGGGGATTCTCCAGCCTTCAGAACTGTGAGGAATAAATGTTTGTTGTTGAAGCTGCCCCACCTATGGCACTTTTGTTTTACCTAGCCTCAACAGACCAAGACAGTTTGGTACCTAGTGTTTCTGAAACCAAAACAAATCAGAAAGGGCAGGGCAGACGGGTGTAGGGACAGCATCTATGAAGCCTGAGGATCTGTGAGACAGAAGGACCATAAAAGACGATGCAAGAACTCAGAAAGAGCGTAATGTCTGGTCACCCACTAGGGCAGGCTTCCCCAGCACCTGGCAAGTGCCAGACCCGCCTCCAGCACCACACACTGTTGACGTGGGCGTAGTAGGTTCACGTGTATAGTCAGCAGAGCTCCAAGTTGAGTAATAAGTAGGAAAAAATAGCAAATTAAGGAATTATATATAGTATGAGCTTATTTGGGATATGATAATTATATACAAACATAAATATACAGAAACATCCACGCACATTTACATAACAGACATATACCTGTGTAGAGACAGGAATATAAGTGCACAGAGGCAACATAAGTGTTGTTTTTGTAATCAGAAAAGATATCTCAGCATGAGTACACACTCGCTTTGCTACAGGGGAGGATGCTGGCCTGAAGAGGACAGGGCCCACCCACGCTGCTGGGGACACCAGGGGCCTTCCCAGATCTGCTCAGCGTGCTCTCCCCAAGCCCAGGTTTCCAGAATGCAAGGAATGGGCCTCGGCTGGGTCTGATTAGCTGGATTTTGTGCAGGGTAGCATGGTGTAAGAGGAGTGGACCAGGGGTTTGGGGCAGGGGCAGCAGCTGGAATATAGCCTTCCTCCCTGCACAGCCCAGGGCAGACACACCTGCCTGGGGCCTGCCCTTTCAGGTGCTCCCACAACCAGCAGAAAGCACTCACCCTGCCTCCTGGGCTCACCATGTACAAGCCACAAATGTCTGCTGTCAGGTCTTTTCCCAGGCAGGCCCTGGGCACCAGGTTGGGGGTGCCTCCCCCAGGGACTGCTCATCTCAGCCAACCTTACAGCTTGTTCTTCAGCCTCCTCACCTCTCTTCCCACCTGACCCCCACAACAGGCAAGGCATGGGGATACAGGGACATTGTTCCACGACAATCTCAGTAGGATTTGTCACCTGTTCTGGGCCAGGCACCTGGGCGGCCAAGTCAGACACACCAGCAACCTGCTCTCAAGAAGCTCATGAGCATCCTTCTGGGGCCCGAGGTTGAAAATCCAGAGCCAAGGGGACCTGTGACTCATTGAGGGGCTAAAGAGTCCCACGGGGCAGAGCCGAGACAAGAGCATATGTCTTGTGCCCCTTGTCCCAAACCAAGTGGCTTCTTCTGTGACCCCAGGGCTCCCGCAAACGGCAGCTAGAGTCTGCAAACATTTGGGTGCCATCGGATTTCCAAGGCATCCTCAGCTCTGGGGTGATGGATCAAACAATGGGGTTTCCGCATCTGGATTCATGATCCCCATGGGGGCACCTGCCAGGCCAGCCTGGATCCCCTGTCCTCGGCCCTTTTCTCTCATGCTCTGCTGTCCCTCGCCATACCTTAGCCTGTCCCTCATTCAACCACCAAGGGCATGTCCAAGTGGCCCCAGCCCTGCCCTCCTGACTACAACCACTTGAGGTTCCTGGAACCTACCTTGGGTGACAGGGGAGGTTGTGGACACCCAGACCCTTGGGGCCCCCCAACTGCCTTCTTCAGGGGGCTCAGGCCAGCCCCTGAATTCTGCTACCCTCACTGACTCACACCTCAGAGGGCAACAGTCATCACAGGGTCAAGGGCGACGCAAGTGCTAACCAAGCTCAGAGCAGATTCTTTCCACTCAGCAGAACAAGGGTGGTTCCGGCCTTAGCATTCAGGGCTCCCAGGTTCTTTATATCCAAAGCACCCTCACCTAAGTGTCTGTCTGTCTCCATATCTATTTCTGCGTGTCTCTGAGACTCTGAATTGGGCTGGGTTTCTATTTGTCCTAGAGTCTCTCAGTATTTGTCTCCCTCTCCTCTGCTCTCCCTTCCCCCAGTGTGCGTGTGTGTGTGTGTGTGTGTGTGTGTGCACATGCCCCCCACCCCGTTTCTCCAATCCCCCCACCCCCATCTCTGGTCAAAAGGAGGAAAAGCACATTTGGAAGCTGCCTCCTAATCTGAATCCTGCCCTTTCCATCAACAATAAAAGCTCGTGTGTTTTGACTTTAAAATTCATCACTTAAAATTTCGCCTTTAGAGTAGTCCTTCAAAGATTTGCAAATTTTTTTTTTTTGCAAATTATTATTAATAACAACAACAAAGGATTTGAGGACTTTCCTGCATCGGACAACATCCCTATACTCGTCTCTTCTTAATGTTTCAGCATGAATTCATTACTGAATCACGTTGAGGTCATTGCATTTAACATAAATATTTGACCTGTGAACAACACAGGGGTTTGGAGCACCAACCATCCCCCCTACCCATGCAGTCAAAATCCAAGTATAACTTTTGACTCTCCAAAAACTTGACTACCAACAATCTACTGTTGACCAAGTACCTTACTGGTAACATAAAGAGTTGATTATCATGTATTTTATATGTTACATGTATTATATACTGTATTCATACAAGAAAGTAAGCTAGAGAAAATATTATGAAAATCATAAAGAAGAGAAAGTATTGAAAAAACACATATAAAAGTGGGGAAGAGAAAATATTACAGAAATCATAAGGAAGAGAAAGTATATTTATAGCCCTGAACTGCAACAGAAAAAAAAAAAAAAAACCCATATAAAAGTGGAGAAGAAAAAAATATTAAGGAAGAGAAAGTTATTTATAGCACTGAACTGCATCGGAAAAAAACCCATATAAAAGAGGAGAAAATATTAAGGAAATCATAAGGAAGAGAAAGTATATTTATAGCACTGAACTGCATTGGAAAAAAACCACATATAAATGGAACCTCGCAGTGCAAGGGTCAACTGTATACACTTTACAGGCAGATTTCACCCAGTTTGCTAAAACCCCCGAGCAGCCCCCTGTGAGATCCCCCCTGTGAGATCGAAGCAGCTGGGATAACAAATCATAGCATCACATCCTCCTGCTGAGACTGCTGACCTTGAGTGAGCCTTCCCAGACCTGAAGCTTTCCTGATTTAGAGAGTAGGTTCAGTCATTGTTATATTTCATTTATCTGAAAATCAGTAATTCCGCCCCCCCGCCCCCCGGCATTGCCCAGGGGTGATGCTCAGCCAATACCTCCCCCAGCTGGTCTCTGCAGATCAAAGACAAACTCTCCCGGAAAATTCCTTCCCAGCTCTGCTAAATAAATGGCAACGTGTGGTCCACTGTGTGTCTCAATGATGACTTTGCCCCAGAAGCAAAATGTGGCAAACCTGTGCCAGGGATGGGATGGCTAGAACTCTTTAGTAAGAAGCCTGACATTTAGAGAGTTTTAAAAGCTCGTTTTCTAGCAATGTCTGCAAACAGTGCTTTTGTACGAAAAGGGAGCACTTAAATCCTCTGTCCCTTTCCTTCCGATCTCTTGATGTGACCACTGATGTGACCACGAGGAAAAGAATGGCTTGTAAACAGCCTGCCAGTTACAGAGAATAAGTATTGTTCAATGCCTTGAAAACGTGCATTTCTCTTAAGGCACTGCCTACTTCAGGATATTTTCACACCATTCTCTCATACATAATGCAGCCACATCGCTCAGTCTTTGACCCACTTATTAAAAAAATTCTAAACAGGGGGGCGCCTGAGTGGTGCAGTTGGCTAAGTGTCAGACTCCTGATTTCAGCTCAGGTCATGATCTCAGGGCTGTGGGATCGAGGCCTGGAGCCTGCTTGAGATTCTTCTGTCTCCCCTTCTGCCCCTCCTCCCCCAAATAAATAAATAAAATCTTTATAAAAAATTCTCAACCTGGGCACCTGGGTGGCCCAGTTGTTGAGCGTCTGCCTTCAGCTCAGGGCATGACCCCGGGGTCCCAGGATCCAGTCCCACATCGGGCTCCCCACAGGGAGCCTGCCTCTCCCTCTGCCTGTGTCTCTGCCTATGTCTCACACATTTTTTAAAAAATCTTTAAAAAAAAAATTCTGAACTGATGAAGTCTGAATTAAATCATGCTCTTCACATATAATATCTGAATTATCTGATTCTGAGAATTTTATAGAAGGAAACAGCATGGCATTCGTAAAAAATAAAAATAAAAACGAGCATTTATAGATCTGGCTCCAAATTTTGGACAGGTGCCTTAACACACCTTCCCTGGGCCCGTTTCCTCACCTTTGCAGAGGCAGGAACATGGACCACATGAGGCTGCTGAGAAGTGAGTCTATACTTGCACAATCAGGCATTGAGAAGGCGCTGACTGGCTCCAGTCGTTAGTAAGTTCAAAATCCTACAACTAAGATTCCTGTATTCCTCGCCTGAACCTAATCAGAGAAACATAAAGCACAGTCCTATTTTCTTTAAAGCCCCCTGTAGCCAGAGGACAGTTATACCAATGATTCATGGGTTTACAGAGCAATGAGAAGAGAATGTGATTTTCTTGCTCTTCCCACACACCCAATACACTCTCCTACCCTCAGCTCATGCTCTCTCTCTTTCACACACACACACACACACACACACACACACACACACGCTGCTAAAATGGCTGTGGGCGAGGAATTGTAAAATCAAGCAATAAATTTCACTCGAATATTTACTGAATTAATTCACAGCCACTCTGACAAATTGTAATCAGCAAAGTAGAAGGAGTGCTGACTCGGTTCGTTCTGGGCTCTGGGGTGCAGAGAGAGTTTTTCTCTCTCTGGCGTACCCTAAAAGGAAGACAGACACGAAGACGGACATGAAGAAGGAAGGAGGAGCCCGTCCTCGCAGAGCCGGGGAAAGAAGGTTCCAGGCCGAGAAACTGGTGAAGAGCCCAGGGATGGGAAGGAGCTTGCCAGGTGCAAAGGGTGGGCTGAGTGATGGGCCCTGGGGAGGAGGGCCAGGAGCAGAAAGTCTGCCCTGAGAAGCTGGAAGGCCTGCAGAGGGCTTCCCACGGGGGAGGACTCTGTGAAGGCCACCGTGAGTGCTCTGATGACAGCAGCAGGGTGGCAGCGGGGGCAGAGGGAGAGCCCATCACATCAGCGAGGAAACTGAGTCCAGAGTCAGAAGGTGGGGCCGAGCACTAGACTGATTGGCAGCCAAGGTGAGGAGTGGTCGGACTCGAGACCCACGTGGAAGGTGGAGGAAAAAGCTGAGATCCCAAGTGTGCTTTTGAAAAGTGTGGGCTAAAATAAGCATTTACTTTTACTGTCACCATCACTGATACAAGAAAGAAGACTGTTCTTCGTAGGGCGCCTGGGTGGCTCAGTCTTGGTTAAGCACCTGCCTTCAGCTCAGGTCATGATCCCGGGGTCCTGGGATCGAGCCCTCTGTCGGGCTCTATGCTCAGAGGAGAATTTGCTTCTCTCCTCTCCTCCTCCCCCTGCTTGTGCTGTCTCTCTCTCTCCCTCTCTCAAATAAATAAAATCTTTTAAAAAGGAAGAAAGAAAAAAAAGAAAGAAGATAGTTTTTCTTGACCCCAAGAGACCCTGAATCATCTCTTACACCGGTGGATTTAATAACAAAAGTATGGGAGCCATAATCAGTGGTTTGAATATGACAAGGCTGATAAGTAACCTCAGATTTCAATTACACATAACAAAGCTCCAATGAACGATACAATTTCCCACATCAAACGGGCAAACCCTCTCAAGGTTAAGGGTTTTGTGACAATAACCCAATTGAGTTAAAATAGACTCTCAGAGCTGACCTTCCTGCCACTCTACCACTCAATTTGATGATGAAAGGGTCAGAAAAAGGTATGAATCTGACAATGGCCACCTGACTACTTCAATGCCTCGGGCCTTCGAGCCCTGACTTAGAAACAAGCTCCAGCCTCTCTCTTATTTTTAGGACAAGGGCAGCTTTGTGCTTTGTTTTCTCAAATCTCTTGTATCAAAGGCTCAAAGTTTTCCATTATCTCAAGGTTCCTACTATTTTAAAAGTCATGCTTCTGGTTTCAGCTGGAATCTTAATGAAAGTTGAATTAAATAATTAGGGGCTTATCTCCTCTTTATTTGTCACAGGACATGTTGACAGATCAAGCATGAGAAAAAAAGGAAAGAATCAAGGATTTTGCCTCAGTTTTGGCTCACACAACTGGAAGGAGGTGGTACTGGCGAGAGCACGTGCTCTGGTATGAATGGAGACTGACAAATTCTGCCCGAATTTAAGATCGAAAAGCTCTGACTCTTGACATTCCCATATAGCACTTCTTTCAAAAGCCAACAACAGAGGGGGTTCATCTGCTTGGCTCAGGTGGTCGAGATCAACGAAGGACTGAACAGACTGGGCCACTCAAGATCAGACTTGATAGAAATCCATCGACCAAATCATCATTCCAGGGGCACCTGGGTGGCTCAGTTGGTTAGGTGTCTGCCTTCGGCTCAGGTCATGATCCCAGGGTCTTGGGATGGAGTCCCATGTCGGGATCCCTGGTCAGCAGAGAGCCTGCATCCCGCTGCTTATGCTTGCTTTCTCTCTCTCTCAAATAAATAATTAAAAAAATTTTTTTAATTCCATCATTCCACAGCCGCTAAGCAAATAAATAGAAAACCTACAACAAAGACACCAGTGATGGAAAATTAGCATTTCCACCGAAGAATGTGCAAAAATACTCGGATACAGAAAAATAACCAGACACTCCCTGGTGCTATTTCAAGACCAAGGCCCCACAAGTCCTCGATTTCCCCTTAGACACCTTTCTCACTCCAGGATGTGGAAGCAATGCTTCAGAGAGAAAGGGAAGGAGGAAGAGGAGGAGAGAGCCAACATCACTCTGAGCAAGGGCCTCCACAGGCACAGACACTTGAGAAGCAGGCCACGGGTTCTCATCTGCGGGGCACCCAGAGGTGAGCTGGCCCCTCCCATCCCTGTGCATCACACGCTTTCCAGCTTAGCTCTTTCCAGGTCCCAGACAAGAAGAAAATGCACCCTGCTTCCTGACACCTGCAGGGGGAACTCAGGGCTTGGGTGCCTCTTGAAGACTCAGATGCTGCTCCTTCATTTCCTCGGAGAACTCCAAGTGCCCAGCCAGGGTCTGGAGCAGGAACCTGGTGCCTGGACAGCCCATCTCCACCCCATCCCCCAAATCCCTTCTTCCTACAGCAGAACAACACCACTGGCTTCCTCACAGCCTCCAGGCCTGGGCCTTAAGCCCTCCCTTTTCCATTGTCCTCCCTGCCTCAAAAACCTCACCTGGGAGCCTCCCCTCCCTTTGTAGCTTCAGAAAGGCCTGGTGCACAGGAGTGGCTTCTTTCCCAGGCAGCTGCCTCTCTCTCTCCCTTCTGGCCTCCTGCTGCCACCGCTCCTCCCAAAATCCTCAAGTTCCGACTGCCTTCCTTGTTTGCTGACCTGCTCCACCCAAACGCACATACATTCTGGCTTCCCAGGGTCAGGCCAGCCCTTTTAGCAGCTCTGATCTGCAAGGCTAGCTATGGAGGAGGCCATACATTTTTTTCAGGAAAAAGACAAAAAACAAACAAACAAACAAACAAAAAAGATTTCTGTTTACACGTACAATGAGATGCAAGTAAAATGAAGCTGTATATTCCACTTAGTCAGGGTGAGCTGTGGGCACTGGGCACGTGTCCTTCTGTCGCCTGAAGAACAGCCCACAGCCCTGCCAGTTCCAAAGAGCTCCCTGGTGGGCAGCAGCTTAGGCACTAAATCGTTGTCCATATAGGGGCATGAGACTTGGAGGCTCTTTATTAAGGAGGGAGGACCTCAGGGGGAAGTCTCAGGAAAGCCAATTTCCAAACAATCCTAAAGAGGAAGGCAGGCTCTTCAACCTACGGGTAAGGACCCATGTATTAAACAAGAGAGGCTGCCAGTATCTTAAGTGGCAAATCTGGAAACTCCGAATTATAGTCAACTTGTGTGATCACAGAGTAAGATAAACAAAGGTGGGCTCTTTTCTCCGTTTCTCCTTGAACACAAACCCAAACCTGGTCTTATGACTCCATCAAAGGCTGTCCACTGCTGTCCAAACTCCTTAGCGGGACTCCAAGTGCTCCAAGATTGACCCCTGCAATTTTCCTCTGGTTCTGCCTCCTGCTCTCACTCTGTGTACTCAAGCCAAACCCCACACCCTGCCTTCCACCAGCCCTCCAGGGCCTTTCCCACCCTCTGTGCTGGCTCTCACTGTTCCTTCCACCTGGCTGCCTCCCCGCCCCCCGCCCAGCAGATACCTGCTCAGAAAGGTTCAACAGAAGTGTCCCCTCCTCCATGCAGCCCTCCAGTACTTCATCCCCACTGAATGCTGAAGTGTGGGTCCCAGTGTCTACAACACCCATGTGCATCTTTGGATTATACAACACTGGGCTCCCCCAGTGGACCGTGAGCTCCCTGCAGGCCAGGCCCGTGTCTGTGCATCACAGTGGCCTCCAAGGTAGAAAGGGCCCAGCCATCATTCTGCCTCTTTGGCCTTTTCTATCTTACAACCTGATTGCTCCAATTTCATTTAATATTATTTTTTACCAATAACATACTACATCTGGGTATGAGGGAACTACTTCCCAGGGCCCCTGAGATTTAGGCAATTAATGTGTCTCCTGGAAAGCCCATACCCATCACCCCCATACCTCTGGTTCCCTTCCAAACACCATGCCAGGAATGTAAGCCCTGAGTTTCAGAGACACGGTCACATTTGGAGATTGGAGAAAAACAGTATTCAGGAAATGACAAATGTAACATGACACAGTATAGTATAATATAATAGATTTTGAGAATAAATTGGGAAATGCATCATGTAAAGCCAGGAGAGCAAAACACAAAGGATGAGAAGTGCGTTACTGGAGAAAGCCCATCTGAGCAGGCTGCTTTCTGAGGTTTAGCACCTTCTTTTCCACTTCACAGGCACTAAGGGGGTTTTCTCGAGGAGTGATACTAAAGCATCCTTTGGCACAATGTGTCTGCATTTCCAGGTTTTCTTTACCAGACTTCACTAGGAATTATGCTATATTAAAAAAAAAAAAAAACATTGGGGTGCCCAGGTGGCCCAGTTGGTTAAGCACCTGCCTTAGGCTCAAGTCATGATCCCAAGGTCCTGAGATCGAGCCCAACATCAGGCTCCCTGCTCAGCAAGGAATCTGCTTCTCCTTCTCCCTCTGTGATCTCTCTCTCTCAAATAAATAAATAAAATCTTTAGAAAAAAAATTAAAAATATTAAAAACAAAAAACCACAAGCAAAGTACTTCATTTTATTCATCATTTCTTCTCCAGGGTCCCCAACATGAGCATGCATCCTGTTTCCCATCTGCAGAATCTGTCAGCAACAGAGAGAGGGGTGGAGGTTAACCCTACTGCTCAGATGCCATAACTAAGGCTCCAAGGGCACAGAGCAAACTGGCAATGCCACAAGCCCAGGAACCTAGGACAGCTTTGCACTGTCCTCCAGGAAGGAGACAACTCTGCTCTAGTCCACTGAGGCCACATGAAGGGACAGGGCTCAGCCCACTATCCTGTGCATGAGAGCACATGACTGGTGACCACGGGGCCCTAGCTCAACCTCAAGGAGGCCCTGGCGCCTGGGGGCACCCCCAGGACCGTGCAGTCAGGCTGGGTGCTAAGAGCTACACCCCAGGGAGGCGCTGGCTCCAACATGTTCTTCCTCCATCTGTTACTAAAACAACTGGACATGACATATATCTCCACTTCTCAAGTCCTGCTTTCCCTCATCCTCACAGACAACACCTTCCGGCACCACCTTCCACCCAAGCACACCTCGTCCTTTCTTTCCTGAAGTCCTTTCCCATGGACCCCACCTGTATCCGGCATCAGCTGCCATCAGCAACAAAAATCCCAGGAAAACACTGCTGGAAACTTCCAGCCTCGCCTCAGTGCCTTCCTCCTCTTGCTTCTTCCTCGCCCCGTGCTTCAGGTCATTTCTCTCAAGCCTTGCCCTGGTCACTAAAGATACTCACTACAGGTGTCAAAACACCTGAGAGTTGTCCCTGGAACGCGCTTGCCTCCCAAAACATCCCAGGAAGGGCAGGAGACATAAGCTGAGCTGTTCAAGACCAGTTCCTAGAGCCATGGACTCCAGTGCTCCCTGGCTTCCTCCCCACAGCACTGTGGCTCTAGGTTCCTGCAGACAGTGCCAGAGGCTGCAGGACAAGGCTCCCCCAGCAGCTGAGGGGGTTAGCTCAGAGGGGTCACCCCAGGCAGCCCAGAGGTAGATCCCCTGCTATATATCAAAGAACATGATTGTGAAAGCCACCAACTTTATTGTTTTAGGTTGTTCTGAGATTTTTTCCAGTTTTTTGGGGGGAAGGGCAAGAGGGGTCCTTTTATCTAAAGCCTCCTGATAATAATTATTCCTAGAAGAAACCTCCCTGTAGGTCACAGGAGACACATACCCTCTTGTCTAAGTTACTCTGCGTGGTTTGTTTTTGCACCTTTGACCAAAGGTGCAGGCTAAGTCCACAAAGCCCTTTGGAGGAAGGAACATTCTGGGTGCACCTCTGCCCAGAGACACCCCTTCAGACCCTAAGCTCCTGGTCACAAAACTTCAGCACTTAAAACCTTGCCAGACACTGGCTTAGGAAGAGTCAAAATGGGATGCCCAGGAGACTGAGGGTGGGACGCCACCTGGCTGGGCTGGCCTTGCACTCCCACCCCACTGCCTCACACACACTCTGGGCTCTGTCCCCTCCACCTTCTTCCCCAAGAACAGAGACCCTTGGAGACTGATGCTGTGAGGACCCTCCCTTCCGGGCAGCCCTGCCCTCCAGAGTGTGCCTTCAGTCCATTCTTTCTGCCCTGGAGCATTAACGGAAACGAACACAGTCACCGGATCCTGCTCCAAACGAGGCTGGGCCAGGAAATTCCACGCATGACCTACAAGTGTCCAGATGTTTTCCCCAAAGTAAAGCCAGCCTCTCCAGCCTTCTTCCTGGAAAATACAGACCCCTCTAGGTATGCCCCCCTGAGTATTAGCAATGAGCAACTTCCACCAAGGGTCTGATGAATGGCCAAGAGGAACAACTCTCAGAAGCCGGAGTCCCTTTGATCCAGACTGCTCCTGAAGTTCCAGAGACCTGGACCTGCTCCCCATTAAAGATGGGGCCTACCCAGGAGAGCCCCAGGAAACACGGCTCCTCCCGCAGCGACAGCCACATGCAGGTTGGCAACTTTCACTGTGTCGTTCTGTCCCACTGGATTTTTTTCTCCGGCCCAAAGAGCAGCAGAGCTTTAAAAGATGTCAAGCTTCAGGGATCCCTGGGTGGCTCAGCGGTTGAGCATCTGCCTTCGGCCCAGGGCATGATCCTGGAGACCTGGGATCAAGTCTTGTATCGGGCTCCCTGCATGGAGCCTGCTTCTCCCTCTGCCTGTGTCTCTGCCTCTCTCTCTGTGTCTCTCATGAATAAATAAATAAAATATTTAAAATAAAATAAAAGATGTCAAGCTTCAACCTCAACAAATGGCCTATGTCTAGCCGATTCCCTCTCAGGATGAACAGGGAAAACAGCGACCCTCTTTGGAAACTGATCTTTAGAATATCCCTGAGGAGACGGAAGGAATCAGAAAAAAATGACACTTTAGAGCAAAGACACAAGCTAAGACTCAAGGGAAGGCCAGGGCCACGGGCCGACAGCCCATCACTTTTATTCCCAGATAAATTATCCACTGCATCCCTCTGGAGAGAATATTTGCAATGTAAGCTACTTCGCTGCCCTGGAAAGATGCCCTGATCCATGCTTATCAAATAATTCGGTCCATCTTAAAATATATTTTTTAGCAAATTGGAAGTTAACGGGACAGAGATTAAAAATGACTACTGGACTCCCTCTGAATAAAGACCAGCACGAAAGGCCCAAGTGGTTGTTTCACAAATGATGTGCTTGTGGGATCTGAAACAACCGTTCTGTTAAGAATAAGCTCCCTGTGACTTCTAAGATCCTGATGTCTCAGCTCTAAAATTCTCAGATTCTGGGTCTCCATCAACACCTGGGGGTAAGTGAAGCCTGGATGCTGACAGCAAACCGGCCCCAATAGGGTCTGGGTGGTCAGCTGCACAACAACACAGAGCAAACTGAGGCCAGGGGCTGCCGCCACCACTGCCCAGAGCCAGAGGCTGCTGCTGCCTCTGCTTAAGGACAAAACAGAGGAAACCATGGAAGGGGCAAACCCAGAAACAGCCTTCTAAATCAGGAGGGCTGGCAGGTGCAAAACAAGCTCTGGGAAGTCCCACGACCCCAGCAGGTACTTTCCTACACAGCCATGGGATGCTCAGTGCAGAAGACCCACCTTCCTGGCCCTTGGAGCTATTCTCCTTTACAAAGGCAAAGAACACGGAAACGAAAGCAATCCACTGCTGTCCACACCCGCCACCCCAGCCTCCTCATAAGCCTCTGTAGCTAAGGCAGCAGCCACCTGGTCCACCCAAGAGGAGCAGCTTCCCAGGTGGAAGGAGATGAAGGCAGGCCAGAGACTCCAGCTGAGAGATGGCCAGCGCCAGCGCTGAGCGGAGCAGAGGGGAGCTGGGCGCGCAGTCCTCTAAGAGGAGCAAACCATGCAGGAGGAGAGAAGGGGAGACAGTAGGGCTGTGGTGCACAGGAAGGAGACAGGCTCCAGTGTCACCAACCGACCTGCCATCAGCTGCAGGCTTCAGTGTGCTTTCTTGGGATGCTCTGGGCAAGAGCATTTAGGCAGTGTCACGCTTCCTGCACCCAGTGGCACTGGCAGGCTCTTGTGACACCACATGGTAGTGACAGGCAGGCAGAGTACTGAGCTGGCTTGTCCCCGTGGCCATGCGTCCAGTCCTCAACGTGGGGCCCATAGAACCTTACCACCCGAGGTCCAGCCAAGCCTCTCCCCACCCCTCCGAGTTCCTGGTTGCAGGGCCCCTCTGCACAGCTCAGTGTGGAGCAGATGTGCCTAGGAGTAAGACTCATTCCATTCCTGTGCCAGTAAGACTCATTCATCTCTCCATGCATTTATTCACTCAACAAGATCCTTACTGAGGACGTACTATGTGCTCGGCGTTGTGCGAGATACTGGGGACAAGCGTAACAAACAGAATGCTCTCGGGTTGCTTCCACGCTGATGAGAACAGTTAAAAGAGACACATCAAATAACTACAAATGCACAGAGTGTTACGAAGAACTCATACACGAGAGGGAGGCAGAGCCGCGGTGTCCCACACAACTGCCTCTGGCCAGACGTGGCTATTTCAATTAAAATTTAACATCCAGTTTCTTGGAGGCACTGCACACATTGCGAGTGCTCAAGAGCCACACGCGGTTAGGTGGCTATCATCCTGGGCAGTGCAGATTATAGAACTTTTCCATCATCCCCCAAGGTCCTACTAGACAGCACCAGAGAGTAACAGCAGGAAAAGCCATCGAGAACTAAGCTGGAGGAGGAGCCAGCCAGGCCAGCACGGCGCAGGATGCTTTGTGGACAACCTACAGTGTGTGCAAAGGCTCTGAGGTAGTTGAGCGCTGCGTGTTCCAAGGCGCTGATGGGTGATCAGTGTGGCAGGAGAAAAGCTGGCAAAGGGAGGTGGGAGGGCCATCCTGCAGACCCCCACGGGGAAGGGGGGACACAGACACAGGGAAGGGCCACGATCCAGTCTGCTTAAGGAAGAAAGAAGGAGAAGGAAGAGAAGACGAGGCTTCACTACGAGGTGTCCGGATGGAGCGGCTGGCTGGCCGGGGTGCCACGTGCTGAGACAGGGAGCTGGGGTGGGACTGGGTTACTTTGTATATACGTTTTTTTGTGTTTGAGAGAAGGTAAGTCATCAGTTCAGTTTTGGACACATTAAGCCCGAGCTCTCCATCAGAAAGCCCAGCAGAGATACGAAGTAAGCAGCTGGATGTGCGCAGTGCTAAGAGGAGAGGGAACCGTATCAACCAGAGCGCTCTTGGTACCTAACAGTACTGGAGTCCGTGAGACGTCTTGGGGAGAGCAGAGAGAGACAAAGAAGGTGGCCCAGGCCAAAGACTTGAAGACCCCTGTGCTCATGAATGGTCGTAAGGGTAGGGGACACGGATCCCAGAACTACACCAACCAGCTGTATGACCGGGGGGGTCAGCAAACTACAACCAGCTACCTGTTTCTATAAGTAAAGATTTGCTAGAACACTGGTTTACCAATTGTCTATGACGGCTTTCACACTTGAACAGCAGAGTTGAGTTCTTGCAACAAAGACCAGATGGCCTGCAGAGTCTAAAATACTTACTCTTCAGGCTTTGATAGAAAAGGTTTGCTGAGCCCCTGATTTAAACTATCCAGAGGCCTCAGTTTCACCACCTATAAAATGGGAGTGGAAGTGCCTGTCTCATAGGCTTAAGAGATATATCATTTCTATAATGGAAAGCACCCAGCACACACAAGTTTCTGCTAAATCTAGTCTACTCTGCAGAGGGCTACAGAACTTCTCACTCTTGGCTTTGACACTGCAGCATCCAGCTCCGTTCCCGTGTTTGGGGATGCAAACAGCACCCACCTGCTCTCTAGAAACAACTGCTAACGTGAATCTGTAATTACAAACAGAACCAGTGTCATCTGAGCGATTGTTTCCAGCTCAGGATGCGTGTGTATGAGCAAAGCTAAGTCAGCTCTTCCTGGCCAACCAGGCTCCCCCTAAGACTCCTGTCCAATCAGAAACACAAGTATTGGTCCATGAACAATGGGTTTTCATGGAGCAACTGTTTACAATGCCTAAGTCCTCATCATTAATCTTAAGGGGAAAGGATGGAATTATTCAGCATCCTTTGCTTACCCAGGAATTCGGGCCCCGGCTCAGGCAATCCATCTGGCAAGAAGAGCCAATCATATCTCAAGCTAAAGTGGTTCCTAAGCAACCAAAGATACAGCCAGAGAAAGAGACCATAGACTGTGGAAAGAAACATGGGGTTAGGGGTCAAGGGTCAATGGGGAAAGAGTGGTCCAGACTTTACTGTCACAGCTGTAACGCTCACCCGCAGTCACTCCATAAATATGCCAGTCCTGGCTGCTCACCCTCCCATCAGTGGGCACCCCATCCCAGGGCCCCAGCAGAAAGGGAAGGCATGATTCCTCAGACAACCGGCAGCTACCTGGAGGGCCTTGGAATGTTCTTGGCCTTGAGCTCACCTTAGAGAATGCCTACTGGTAAACCCCAGAGAGAAAGTAGTAAAGGGGAATCCCTGGGTGGCTCAGCGCTTTGACGCCTGCCTTCAGCCCAGGGCATGATCCTGGAGACCCAGGATCGAGTCCCACATTGGGCTCCCTGCATGGAGCCTGCTTCTCCCCCTGCCTGTGTCTCTCATGAATAAGTAAATAAAATCTTTAAAAAGAAAAAAAAAAGAAAGAAAAACAAAGTCGTAAAGGGCCTGTTGTGACAGGTGCCATGCTGGAGATATCTAGAAATGACAGCCGAGGAAAGGACCTGCTATGGACTCTGTTTGCGCTCCCCCCAAATAATCTATACATTGAAACTAATCCCTGGTGTGATGGTATCTGGATGTGGGGCCTTTGGGAAGTAATCAGGTCATGAGGGTGGAGTCCTCGTGAATGTTATCAGTGCCCTTAAAAGAAGAGACAGGTCCCTCTTTCTCTCTCTCTCCCCATTGCCCCCCAGCCTCCTCTCTCTCTCCTCCTCCTTCTCCCTCCCTCTCTCCTTCCTACCACAAAAGGACCAAATCTCTGTTCCTTTTCTGTGGTCAGGGAAGCACTGAGGGCATAACCATCTATCAAACCTGGAAGGGGGTCCTCACCAGACACCAAATCCATCAGTGCCCTGATCTGAGACCTTAGCCTCCAGAACTAAGTGTCTGCTCTTAAGGCCCCTGGCCCCCCATCAGTGGTATTTTTGTCTTAACAGACCCGAACTAAGACAGCACCCAGGCTGTCTCAGGACTCAGGCAACTCCCACTGCATGAATAACTGCAGTTATTCAACATTAGGGGGAACAAACTACTAATTTTGCCCAACGCTAATATCCAACGTGAGAAATGTTTCCAGAGCTGAGCAGCCGTCTGCAGCCCGCATTAGGGATGCTGTCATTTAAGCTAAATGACTGAGCCAAGGGTCACCTCCAGAAACAAGGCTTTGAAAGAGAGCCACTGAGGCCTAAAGAGAAATTCCTGTCAGGAGCTCCAGCAGCCCTCTCTGGCCCCTTCTGAGCTACTGAAATGCCAGCAATTTCCAGGCACCCCATGTCCCCACTTTTGCCACAGTCCGATGCTCCTGTCTTCCGAGTCTTCACAGTCATGGCCCTCCCTCTGAGGAGCCCTCCTGAGGTGACGGGGTGGGCAGAACCAGAGTCACTGGGCCTTCTCAAGAGCTACAGACAGAGAGAGAGGATTGGGGGCCACAGGAGAAAGGAAGGGATCAAGGCTCCGCTTCCAAGTCTGTGACCCAGATGGGTGCAGAGGTCCAGCCCCCTAGAGGGGTGGCGCCCACGAGTGCTCCTGCCTTGGTCACTCTCTCAACTACTGCTTGCATCGCAAAGCCCGGGCCCAAACTCCTCAATATTCCCCCAGTGTGCTCTCAACCCATTCTTCCATCCTGGCAGATGCCACATCCTTCTCTTAGTCCGAGCCTGACCCCTCCACTGTGTACCTGCCACTTTCTATAAACTTCCCTTCCTCTGCCTCCCTGCTCACCACCCACCAGAGGGACTCACCACCCACCAGGGTGCCTCATCACCCACCAGAGGGCCTCACCACCCACCAGAGGGCCTCACCACCCACCAGGGAGCCTCACTACCCACCAGAGGACCTCACCACCCACCAGAGGGCCTCACCACCCACCAAGGCGCCTCATCACCCACCAGGGAGCCTCACCACCCACCAGGGAGCCTCACCACCCACCAAGGCGTCACCACCCACCAGGACCTCACCATCCCCCAGGACAGGCTACCCTGGCTTTGTCACATTTCTCCACCCGGCCTGGCCCTCCTACTCTGATCTACAGGGGCATGGGTTCCCCTAGTCGATCATGGATCATCGATCAGCATCCATTATCTGATCATCGGGGAGCCTGGGAACAGGGAGGCAGGCTCCAATCAAACAAAGAGTAAAATACTTCACGCTGCTCCACTTAGCAGAAGGCCAGCCGCAAAGGGGCTGCTGCGGAAGGAAGGCAGGAACGGCAGATCTGAGGCAGATCTGATAGATGGCAGGTCTAATCAATAGCGGAGACCACACTCACTCTAGCACTTCCGGTCCCTTCCCTGCACTTCCCAGCGCTCCAGGCGGGGAAGGGAGTGTTTTCTGCTGTGGATGTCTCCTCTCCCCGCTATCCCTGCTCTGTTTGGAAACAGGGGCTACTGCTGCTCCCAGAACTTCCTTCCCAGACAGGAAAGAACCAGCCAGAGAAGTGGCCAGAGTTCCTCAGGGACCAGGATGGAGAGAGGACTTAGCTAGCTCAGGGCTTCTCAAACTTTCTCAGTCTACAGCTCACCCAGCATCTTTACAAATCTTTGGTTAAAATGGAGATCTGGATCCAGCCAGTCTGGGTTGGGGCCTGAGATCTTGCATTTGTAAGAAGCCCTTAGGGGAAGCTAAGGCAGCAGTTCTGGGACTACCCTGGGAGGAGTCAGGAAAGGGTTAATGTTTGAGCCTTCATCCCTCAGCCCCAACTCCCAGCCTCCCAGTGCTCTACCCCTCCAGGCTTCAGGCTTCTACTGGCCACACAGGAGACTCAGGACTAGGGTCTTATCCACCCCACCTCCACCCCCACTCACTGACCCTACTGTGCTCTGTACAGAGTGAGGTCACCAGCCAGGGCTACAAGAGCCACCCAAAGGCACCCAAAACCTGAAATCAAGAGGAAAGAAATCCTGGAACTAAAAAAAATCCAGCAGGCACTTCCAAATCATCCTGCCTCCCTCTGTCTTTGGGTTTCACTTTTCCACATGGACCCAACTCAGGTCCAACTCTCACCTTTCAGGGGAAAAAAAAGGAAAATGGCCTAGATTTCCCCGTGTCATGGACGGTATATCAGCAGGTGTGCACCCCAAGTCCATCTCCACCCCCGCAACCCTGACAAATAGGGAAAGGCTCTTTTTCACCACGGACCATGTGCTTGCTACACACTTTTGTGTATTATTCACAAGCACACATTTTTAGGTGCATGGAAACACATACTATCATGAAAGGCCTGTGCCTGTACAGAATAGGGGTCCTCTCTTAATACATTTGTTAAAATCTCTGGACTGGAAGTGAGCAACTCTATACTAGAAAAACAAGCCCTTGTTATTCAGATGCAGAGATGGGATTTTAGAGAATAGTTGCTGGGAATGGCACCAGCCCCAACCAGTCCCTCTCCGTTTTTAAAAACAAAAAGGTTAGGGGGATGGAGAGTGGGATCTGTGAATGAGTAAGAGGACTATCCTAAAGATCACTATTTAGAGACATTGCAGAAGTAGCAGTTCAGTGAGAGACGCCTCAGGCTGGTGCATAGGGACCAACTCAACCATGCAATATTGATAAGCAGCTTCCAGCACAATGTGGCCAATCAACCTGGACTTTTATTGAAACACCACTATCCCCACAGGGCAGTACCTCGGGGCTTTCTCCAAAAACACAGCTTCTGCCTAAAACAGAATCTCCCCAAACTCAGCCCTCAGCCAACAGAATACTGGTTGTTTGTTAACTCCGCAGGGAAAGAGGGCGGGGATGTTGGGGACTGGTGAGCTGAATTTCCAATGGCTGAAGAGCATATTTTCCCAAACATGCGGTCACATTGTCTCTTCTAAGTCTCGTAAGCTCTTTGACAGGCGTGAGTCCTGATACCTGCTAAGCTGGTGACTCCCACTGATTAACCAATTTCCGGTTTAGAGACTTTTAATACATAGGTTGAGATTGTTCTTTTCTGCCTAGGCTGGAGCCTTTCATGGTGGTACGCATTTCCACGCATCTAACAATACTACACCCGGACGAAACACAGGGTAGGCGTAGTCCAAGGCCCACGGCATCAAAAAAAGGAAAAAGTCTCCAGCTCGATGTGCCTCCCGTGGTAAGATGACGCTTTCCCAAGCTACAAGGATGAAGACAAATGATCAGTGCACACCTGCTCCTAACTATGGTTCGCTGCTAAAGAGACGAGCCTAGAAAACCATGAGGCTCAGCCTAGCATTACATCACCGCACGGAGACAGCTCCTCACTGAAGCCCAGGCGTGGGGACCAGTGAGGAAGCCCCACATGGCACTCAGTCCCTACTACAACACACAGACCAATCCTGGCAAATCTTCTAATCTACACATCAATGGCTCTCAGGATCCCACCACTTTACCTACTTCCCCACCCCCAAGGCCCCCCCCCCCCCCAGTACTCTATTTGAAACACATTCTTCTCTTTGGGAAAGCAGAGTAGGTAAGGCTGGGATGTGGAGGCCCACTCGGGACACAAGCCTGAGCTGCTGGAAGGTGCCCCCCGCCCCCGGCAGCCAGATCTGCTCAGTGAGCCCCATCCTCCAGACACGCCTGGAAAGGAAACGGAGAAAACCGTGCAGAAATGCCAATTCTAACGGACACCCATCCAGGATAAGGGCCACTTCTGAGCACACCGGCTCTGTGGTTTAGAGAAAAGATCGGATTCCTGAATCAATCAATGCACAGCCAAACCCTGCTTGGACCAGTGGACCAATGACGAGACTTCGGCTGGCTTCACTAATAATAGCCAGCAGCCTTGTCCTCGACAGTGTTCAGCAGAGTGAGTATGGATGCCTAGGCTAAGAGGACTGAATGTCTCCCAGCCTCGATCCACGCCATCTGCCCTGCCACGCGACTGGCTGCCCCTAAACCGGTCTGTCTCCATGGGCACCAAGCTGCCACACTTAAGGGTTCTTCCCAAGAGGCCGTTGTTGATGCCCGGCTGTTCCCTGGCAGGAAATACCACTGTGCTGGGGGGGGGGGGTGCAGAGTTAAGATGCTCATGGCAGGGAGCCCCGGAACATGCAGTGGGCTGCTGAACACCTGAGGTCCAATGCCCCGGGGTCATTTTTGCGCCCCCACCCCGCCCCCGAGGAGGGGTAGTACCCTGGGGCTACCAGATGCTCTTTGCAGAGGGAGCATCAAATGCTGGGGGAGCAGCCACCAGGCGAAGCCGTGCAAGGCTGCCGAGAATTCTGGGCCAGCCGCGGCTCGGGGCTGCAGCGGCAGCAGGAGAGGCGACACTAACAAAGCCCGGGCAGCCTCGCCTCCTCCCGGGGAGCGGAGGGGGGGGCTCCGGGCCGGCCCCCGCGGAGCACTTACATTGCCTCGGAAGCCTCCAGGTTCGGGTCGCTGGCTGGGACTGGCTGCAGGGACTGCGACCCTCCCATCCTCGCTGCGCCCTGGCGAGCAGACTAGCCGCGAGCGGGGCCAGCGTCCTGGCGCGACTCCTCGAGCCGGGGGCCGGGGCGGACCGGCCGGCGGCCGGGGCTGCTGCACTGCAGATGGGAGCAGCCGCTGGCATCCGTGGCGGCGGCGGCGGGGCGGCGGGCGGCGGGAGCTGCGGCCGAGGGGCCGGGGAGCGAGCGCGCGAGGGAGCGAGGGAGCGAGGGTGCGCGCCTCCCAGTGCGCGCGAGCGCGGCCGTGCGCGGCTCTGCCCGGGGGCGCGTGCGAGCGCGAGCGCGGGGTGGTCCAGGCGGGGCTGCTCCTAACCCCGGCGGCCGGCTTCTGTGTGCCACTCGGTGATGTCATCACCGCCGAGCAGCCCCGACGCCCGCATCTGCACAAAGCTCCCCCGCCGGCTCCGGATACGGGGTGGGGGAGGGCGAAGACCCTCCCTCGGCACCCACCCACGCAGCCTCCCCCAGCCTCGCCCCCACCGCCCCCCATTGTGTGGCTTTGAAATGCAAATGAACGGCGCGCTGGGGAGCCCCCCGGCCCCCCCCTCCCCTCGGAGGCAGGGGCGTGGTGGTCACGGCCGGGCGGATGCAGAGAGAAGTGGGGGTATTCTCACCCCGGAGGAAGGGAATGCACGTTCCCGCCCCAGCCTGCGTGTGCAAGGGGAGCCGCAGGTAAACAGGCTGCGGTGCGCAGTGTGCAAGACGCGTGCGGTTTGCCGCTGCCCGCTTCTGCCTCCTTCAGGCCGGCGGCCGGGCCTGGAGCCCGATGAGCCTCATCCCTGCTCACAGCGAACCCAGGCCCGGCCTCCAGTGTGCTCGCACCATCGGTGGAGGCTGCGGGGTGCGCAAGGTGGAGAGAGAGCAGCACAGGGCCTGCAACCCCATCTTCGCCCACCAGTTCTCTACGGGGAAGCCCTGAACAAGGGCTCATCGGAACCAGAGGCCAGGCGAGCTGGTAAGCCCGCAAGGTGTCCAGGGAAAAGGCAGCTTGCCGTGACCTGCATCAAACGGCCCATCTCTGTGATTCCAAAAGCACCCCATGCCCTGCTGAGGGCAACAATGCCCACCCAGCCAGCCCAATCCCCCACCTAACAACAGGTACCTCAGGAAGGTTCAAGGCTTGGGCTCCTGGGCCTTCTCACCAAAAGCTTCTACAGAAAGGTTTTACCTCTCACAGGTTCAGAGGTTCAGGGCACACCTGGGGGCCTGACCATTTGCCTCTGCTCTACTTTCAATGCAACTGTATTCTGAGCTCCGAAGGCAGACTGACAATTGAATTAAAGTGAGTCCCTGGGGCTAAGTTGAAAACCCTTCTACACTTTACCTCGCAGGTCTTCACCCCCTGGTGCAAGCTTAAAATGCATCTAAACTGTGGCCAAAAGAAAAATAAAAGGAAAACAGGACTGCTCAAAGCATTTTCAAATTTCCTCCAATACACGGAGAGTGTTTTCTCAAACTGTGGCAAGGATGTTTGGACAGGGACTTTTGAGGTTGCAGCTCAAAATGTCAGGATGGTTCTAAACGTCGTGGTGGGCTGATGTTCTTCTGTGCCTGTTTAAGATCAGTGTCAAACAAAAAGCCAGAAAAATCCAAACTCTTTCCCAGGACACATGAAATTTCCAGGAAATACTGAGACTTTTGCATTTCCATGAAGATGGCTGATGACTGTGTCAGTCTCCTGGAGAGTCACCATCAGGGTGGCCTGGTGAGGCTTGCTCCAGAAAGCGTCCCCGGGGAAGCCATCACTCACTGTCAGGGCAGGGTGTCATCTGGGGGCAGAGATCTTGTGATATGTTGGCCTCCAGCACCTGAGGGTTGGTTTCCCCTCAGAAAGCAGATCTCTTGGGTCCAGTGGGCAGTTGGGAGTCCAAGCCACCACATTATGTGGAGCTGAAACTTTCTTTCATAAGCACTAACGTAGACTTAGTTTTTTGAGGAAAGTGACCCCTTCCCTGGGGACGGAGAGTATGGCCTTGAGCCAAAGTTGGCAGAACCACAATCAGAACCCATCTGCTTTTTTGTTCATGACACATGAAAGCACGGAACAATCCAAGAGTCCTCACCCTCAGCAGGTAGGGGTTTCCTGCAAAAGCAGGAGAGAGCTTTGAAATGAGCTGGGAATTCCAATCTTGACTTCTTTCTCATTATGGGGTCGCCTAGAGCCAACCGCTCAACCAGCCTAAGTCTCTGCTTCCCCAGCTGGCAGAAGAGAGAAAGCATCTACTTTGCAGGGTATTGGGAAATTAAATAAAATTTTACATATATATATATATGTATATATATATATATACACATATATATACACACACACACACACACACACACACAGTCCCACGAGCCGGCCCCTAACTGGTGCTGTGCAGTGCTAATTTTCTTTCCTTCTTTACGAGAAGCATTTTCCCCTAAGTAAGTGCCATTAAGGAAATGAGGAAGCAGTAAAATGAAGTGCTTTGATTTAGAACCCCAACAACTCAAATGTCATGACACACTGATACTTCACTTACGCTGCCACCAACTCCGTGATGCCTACAACACCACTGAGAACCAGGGGAGAGACCAGTGCTACGTGGGGCCTGGTGATGCCACGGAATACCGCACGTGACGAGTTGCACAGTGTGCTTACACAAGAGCTTCTCACGCCCTCATTCGGGACCTCTTGATGCTCAGTTTATACATACTTAAAACATATTTGCTCATCTAGTAATTCAGCCAACAGAAAAACGGAGGGAGGGAGAGTATTCCAGAAGACAAGGGCTTGCCACGGGTTGCAAATGTGCTTCCCCCACCCCCTTCTCCCTCTCCTCCAAGTGAGGACACGGCAAGAAGGCTGTCTTCTGCAAAACCAGGAAGATGGCTCTCGCTGAGAATCCAGCCACACTGTCACCCTTGCAGCCTCCAGAACTGAGAGCAGTACGTGTTTTTGTTTGTGCCCCCCAGACCACATTGGTTTTTGCTACAGCAGCCCATGCTGATCAAGATAAGGTGCTGAAGATACACAGATAGGACCAAGAGGACCGGCTGACAAGAAGCAAATAGACAAACTGTTCAAGTCAGACCAAGGGAACCCGAAACCACGGTCCAGGGCCCTGTGACCTCGTATCAGTGCTCCGTGGAGCCCTGGGTTCTGGTCATCCACAGGGACCGCTCATGACACAGACACCACCCCATACACTGCACTCCTGCCTGTCACTGCCCCCCTCTTCCTTGCCTCCTCCCCGTCCCACCCCAAATCATTCCACAAAGGTTCAATCATGGGTTCGCACAGTGAGAAAGCACAGATTCCATCTGGAATTACTAAAATGCATGCAGTTAGTGCTCCTAGCGCTTGCTCCCCCAGTACTCACACTGCACTGAGCACCGCCTCAGGCCACGATCCGGGCTGAGGCTACATATGCCATGTCACGGCTCCCCTCTGCTGACTCCGGGCCTTTCTCCCAGAAGGGGCTCCCTTCGCGTGGCCCAGCTGCCCCTCCCTTCCTTACCACCTCTTCATTCCCAGCCCGTTCTCCAGACTTTACCCTGGCTGCCCCAAGCAGAACATTTCCCCTCCAGAGCAAGCCAGTAATCTCTGGAACTTCTAACTGGGGCTGCAATGAGATCCTAAACTCAGCCCCTCTTGGGGCTTTTGGACCATAGCACATATATTCTGGGACCCTGAGGGCAGGCTAGGCCCACTTAGATGGGCTTTACTACCAACCCTCCTGGTGACATCTCCCAGACACCCTAGAAACCTGGGTAAATCAAGGGGTGCACCCATCATTTGTAACACAATTAGTAATTTAACACATCTTAATGCACTTGCCATGTACCCAGCCTGTAAGTGTTTAATGAGTCTATCAAATCTCTGTAACTGAGAGATAAATTATATGGTAGAGATTAAATCCCACCAAGGTCCAAGGGACTGAGCCACAGTCCAGAAGGGCGAGCAACGTGAAGCACCTCTGACAGCCCGAGACAAACTTGAGCGGCTCTATCTTTGCCTGTGGCCTCAGAGAAGTCTCCAGTTGCCATAGCAGCCACACTCTCCAAACAGGACCAACGGACCCCTGCACTGCTAATTAGCCCAAGCACACACACTGAAGAAAAGTAGGTCAGATCACAGAAAAAAAACCCATCTGGAGAGCACTAAGAATGTAAACACAGATGGAGAATGGCCCGGGTCCTGTTTCTTTAAGTCCCCGGTCTTCACCACCGTCCAATACCTCGGGGTGGGGCCCGGCGGGGAGGCTACACGAAACCATGTGGACCCTCTCTTTCAGGAGTCAAACTTGAGCCAGGCTCCATCTGACAGTACCATCAACTGCCTGCTTGCAACTTTCTCCTCCGCCCAAGGCCCCAAAAGTCCAACCCCTGTCTCAGTACTCTGTGCTCCCTGCCCTCCCCCTAGGGTTCCACCCAGTGGCAGCTCTTCCATCTCGGGCCTCCCATGTGGCCTGAGTTCAGCACCTACATGTGAACATGACCCTGAGACCAGCAGGTCCAATGAACAGGACCAAGTGTGGGCAAGAGTGGCACACTTCAGGCACACTCCCCGCCAGGTTTTACAGATCTAAGATCCTCTTCCATGGGCTTTGGAGACACATCTCTCATGTTACACAACCTTGCTCCAGAAGCTGACAGCGGCCCAATTCCATATCCTGGCCTTGATCCTATGACTCGCTCCACCCTGTCCTTGAGCAGAGCCAGGGTCCTTCCTGTGACCGCAGAGCCGAGGAGGTGCCCCACCCCACCTTTCCCAGTTCTCTCAACGCCTCCTGGGGTATCAGTCCTAGCTCCGGGTCAGTTCCTGGGAGGGTCAGTCCCGGCAGGCCCTCAGACTTCTCTCAACCACTGGCACGTCGGAGCCTTGGCACTTTCTCATCCTATTCATCCCACTTTTTCCATGTGCCTGCACCTGCACTCTGCTTTCCAGCCATGCAGCATGCCCTACATGCAGCCAGGGCTCCATAAACATATGGGGATGACACCTCAGAGGGCGTGGGAGGAGGTCCTGGCAAAACTCTTCAATTATCCGGGGGCGCCTGGGTGGCTCAGTCGGTTAAGCATCTGCCTTCGGCTCAGGTCATGATCAAGCTCTGCATTGGGCTCCCTGCTCAGTGGGAAGTCTGCTTCTCCCTCTCTCTCTTGCTCACTCTCTCAAATAAATAAATAAAATCTTTACTTATTTATTTATTTTTAATAAAATCTTTTTTTTAAAAAAGTCTTCAATCATCTGATGAACAGAGAAAGGGGAGAAGACTAATGGGTTTCTTTCATTTCTGGGGCCAGAAGAATCTATTCATCTTCTAGACTCCAACGTTCAACCTCACATCCTCGCCCTTAGGAGCCAGAGTGGTTTCCTCAGGCTGAAGCACAAGCTCAGATAAAATCTCATCTCTTCCAGGAAGTTCATTCCCTTTCTTCTTTAGAAAGGGCTGATCTACTGTATGTTTTCCTTGCCACCTTCACCATATCCTACCCATGAGACCTTCCAGAGTTCCTTCCAAGCAAAGACGGCTCCAAACACTACCCTTTGTGGGGTAAGTCCTTTCAATTCTGTCATGATCGAGAATGGAGGTTGAGGGTTTTACTGTCGCACCCAGAGAGGCACCCCAAGATGTGCCAGAAAAGAAAGAGAGATGAGACACACTTTTACTTCAAAATTAAGAATGCAGGTTACAATGTTAGTCTTTGCTTCCTACAAGAAGGCAGGCAGGCAGGCTGGTGTGGCAAACGCTAGGTCTATGCAAAACTTTAAGTTAGTGCCCAGAAGTCTCATCACATGGAGGAGGAATCAGTAACATAACGCCAAGTCCAAGAAGACGAAATAAGAGCCTCAACATCCTTCTGTCTTTACCGAATTCATTCAGCTCATTTGAGATGGAAATGCAGGAGAACTCCTGGGATCACTTTTTAGGGAACAGACCCTACCTAAATTTAGAAAGCACTTAGGCTTGCAATTCAAGAGACCATAGAAGAAATTCAGCTAGAAAAGGTGTATGGAAGCCAGGAGGGGTAACGTTATTCCGGAAGTATTTGTTGGAATAAGCTTGGCCCTAAGTTTCCCGACAGCCAAAGCGAAAAGGGCAACAATCGTGATCAGTCACAGAATTCATAAAACCCAGCGGGTTCGAAAAAAAAAGGAAAAGGCCACTCCATGGATGAGCAGGTGTCCTGTGACTGACATTCTCAACCTATTCTCCCCTGGGTCCTCTGCCAAGAGACCCTTCTGCCAAGGTAACATCAATGTCATGGGGCGGCTTCTGCAGGCAGAGCAGTGACTACTCAGCCCCCCGCCCCCACCCCCAGGCACTCGGTAACATCAGAAAGCCAAGAAGTTCCCAGAGGACAGATTTCCAGTTGCTCCATCCCGAGGAGAGCGTCCCCAGCATCTGTGTTGCCACGGCAACAAGGTTATGGAGGAGGAAGCAAGGATCAGCCTGATGGGGATGATGGGCCAGGGAGCAACCACTTACAGACTCGGTCCTCCCCTCCCACAGGGAAGGAAGCCCTCCTGGCTTCAAAGTGGCCACCAGTTGTCTCTCGACGACCATCAGGCAAATACCCCGTGCTGCCAACTGCAAAGGAAGCTAAAACCTGGGGGAACACGCAGGACACCCTAAGTCAGAGAAACCGATTCTGGAGAAGCCGTGACAGCCGGCCATCGGTGAACCACCAGAGGGGATCGGAGGGACGAAGAAGGAGACAGCTTCGAAGAGGGAATGTCAAGATCAAGATGCTGAGAGAAGCCCTTCAGAAAACTCTTAAAGCCCTCATGGGTGTATGGAGAAGGGACTCGCGTGTGAGGGGAGGAACTCGCAACCCTGAAACTCAGGCAGTCACCCAGGGCTGGAATGCTTTGTTCGTTCTAAAAACTAGCATATGGTAATCATGACCTCCTACATCTTGTTATATATACAACTAACCATTTTCATAATTTCTCATTTCTTTCTCAAGGTAAAGTCACAGCTAAACCCTTTCCACGCTGTTACCATAAGACTTTGACTTATTGGGCACCTGGGTGGCTCAGTGGTTGAGCGTCTGCCTTTGGCTCAGGTCGTGATCCTGAGTCCCGGGGTGCCAGGATCGAGTCCCACATCAGGCTCCCCGCAGGGAGCCTGCTTCTCCCTCTGCCTCTGTGTGTGTGTGTCTCTCGTGAATAAATAAAAGAAATAAATAAAATCCTCAAAAAAAAAAAACCTTTGATTTATTACATGGGTTCATTTTAAGTGGCCTTTCTCAGGTAATAAAGGTAATAACTGTCTTCGGATAATCCAGACCTGTTCCTCTGACTAGTTTTATAAACTAGGTTTAAGGTCATAGGCAAAAACAGGGTGGTCCAAGGTGGACGTGGGTCAAATAAAACTCTGACCTCCAATATTCAAGCTCATACTCAGGAATAAAGTCAAGTTTCACTCAAACTTGGGAAGAAGAGAAATAATTGACGTGCCTGGACCAGCCGCCTTTCTTTCAGATCAAGAACACAGCCAGTGGTATCCACCTTTCTTCTCAGGGAAATATTTCCAAGAACAGAAAAGTCTGTAAGTACTTTTCAGGGCCTGTTAAGAGAGATTAAATACCGTATTTGGTTCGAAGGTTGATGTGTTAATCCACTGAGTTCCTCTAGAGCTTATGCTGACTGGTTTTAGAGGCAACTCGGTGGGGGTGGGGGGGGCAGATCTTTTAAGAAAAACAAGCAGGTGTAAACAGAGATGGGACCTCCCAGCTGCCAAAATCAGCAGCAAAGCAGGTTTCTTTTTTTTTTTTTCTTTTTTTTTTTTTTTAGCAAAGCAGGTTTCTAAGGCCAGACTGGAGAAACAGGTTGAGAACATCAGGTGCCCCTTCTGCGTGGGGAGAGGGTTCCTCCCCATGGCTCCAGGGAGGCCTTTTGGGGTGGCAATGCTTCCAAGATGAAAACACAAACAGGCACGTTCAGAAGCTCAAGGTGTCTTGCTCCTTCCCTCACTGGAAACAGAGAGCGGGTCCTGGTGAGGTCCCTGGCCGGAGCAGCGGCCCCTCACCAGGCAGGCCACCCGTCAGCTAGTCTGGGGGGCATTACTTTCCACGCCTGAATAGCAGTGACACCCAGCCTGCCATGGGGCTGCCCTACTTGGGAGCAGCGCAGTGAAAGCCAGGAGCTGAGGACCAGAACTGCTGACTCAAGGCTCCAGGATAGAACAGAAATCCAGAACGGCTGGGCCAGAAATAGCACCCATGAGCACCTACTAATAGCATAATTAGCATAACGTTTGAGGAGACAGTGAACGAGTAAGTGCGTGGGTGTGAGTGTAGCGACATGCGTGTGCACAGATGTGCCTGCGTGCACAGATATGCATGAGCTCATGTGTGCATTACCCAGCCCTAAAAATATTTCCCTTTTCATGACCATCCCAGTGGGCCTGTCTGTGTAATTCCCCCTGTACCCTGTCTAGTCGTCACTGTAACTGTGTCTGAAGATAAGGGATTATTTTCCCTAAATACTCCGATTTTTAGGAATTGATTTGTCCGTGTGAAGCCAATCTTGCCGTGACAACAGACTGACCCAATTCCTGCCTCCTCCCGCTGGCTTTAAGGAAGCGTGGGAGAGGCACCACCACGTTTCCTAGCAGCTCTCAGAGGCTGCTTACGGATTCAGTTCTGACGCAGCGTAAGTGCATATGGTACATTTACATGGTTTTGCATCTCGTTAAGTTATTAATCCAGAAAGAGATGAAGGGTTCCTGCTTTGTGTGAGCATTTCCACCATGCGGTGACAGCCCAGCCTGGGACACATGCCTCCGATCGCCCACATGGGGTGGCTCCTTTGTTTCTGGGAGGCCAACTTCTCTCTCCAAAAGGGCCTGCTCTGACCCCTTCATCCTAGGGTAGTACCCCCACCCCCAGCATCCCCAGCATCGTTTCTCCTTAAGAAACAAGTCTGAGGGGTGCCCGGTGGCTCAGCAGTGGAGCAGCTGCCTTTGGCTCAGGGTGTGATCCTGAAGCCCCGGGATCGAGTCCCACATCAGCCTTTCTGCATGTAGCCTGCTTCCCCCTCTGCCTGTGTCTCTGCCTCTCTCTCTGTGTGTCTCACGAATAAATAAATAAAATCTTTAAAACGAAACAACACAAAAGAAACAAGTCTGAGAGGTGCCTGAGTGGCTCAGTCAGGTAAGTGTCTGCCTTCAGCTCAGGTCATGATCTCAGGGTCCTGGGTCAAGCACCATGTCAGGCTCCCTGCTCAGTGGCGAGCCTGCCTCTCCCTCTCCCTCTGCCCTTCCCCCCTGCTTATGCTCTCTGTCTCTCTCAAATAAATAAATACAATATTAAAAAAAAAAAAGAGACAACTAGGCAAGGTAGGAGGGCTCAGACCATGCCCCCCACATGCCGCATGGAATGCCCAATGCTTAGCCCAGAGCCAGGAACATGGGAGGCTCTCAACTGCTATGTGCACATAGGGCTGGGTGGACATCTGGGGGGACAGGCCTGTAATTAGGGACATAGAGGAGAGAGGTTGAAACTGAAATTCTTTCCAACTGAGGCCAGAGCTTAAGGAGAACCACTGAAGCAATCCTAGGACTTCCCTTGCTGTCACCTGCAAGGCCCAGAGCCATGCCCTCCAACTTCCCCAACCTCAACACCACCCCACACTGACAAGTCTTGCTTTTTGTGTGTCACTTGGGGGGAGGGGAAGGCTGGGTGCCCAGCAATGACATTTGAATTAAAATCTCTTCCTCATTCACCTAATTCAGAAAGATTAATGGCGAACAGGGTAAACTGCTCATTTACCCGAATCTTTAAACCGACCCGAAGAAGTTACCAAGCCCTTCTGGTCCTCTGTGTCCTCATTTGTGCAATAAAAATAAACAGGCCTTTCCCACCAATGTGGATATCACCAGGTTTAAACGAAATCAAAGAGAAGATTCTTAGTACAGCCGTGCCAGGCATACAGCAAGTGCTCAATATGTGTCAGCTGTGGCTGCTGCTGTGGCTGTGTCATGAAAAACCAAGGAGTCACTCTGTCCCGGGGAGAACTCGGTGTCCCTGCTCCAAGGACTCTCAGAGCAGCCCCGGGACACCAAGTCCAGGGCTCCTCATTCAGCTGGCAGGCTTCCTGGAGGAGGAGTCTTCTGAGACACTCAACCCAAATGGTTCCCACCACAGCTTTGCTCTAGGAGCTTGTGACCTCAGGCAAGGTCCTGACTTCACTGGGCTCAGTTTGTCCACCTTTATTTTTTTTTAATTTTATTTATTTATTCATGAGACAGACACAGAGAGGAAGAGACATAGGCAGAGGGTGAAGCAGGCTCCATGCAGGGACCCTGATGCGGGATTTGATCCTGCAACCCTGGGATCAAAGGGAGATGCTCAACCACTGAGCCACCCAGGCATCCGTTTGTCCACCTTTAAAATGGGGCCAATAAACTTGGGAGGGAGAGGAGCCTCAGTATCTAAACTTGAGAAGGGTCACAGGACCCTATGGTTTGCAAAGCTACCAAGCAGTCATGCTCATTGAGATGGATTTTTATTTTTTAGTTTTTTTCCTTTAGAGATAGATTATTAAAGTCGGGAGCAGAGGGACTTATTTGGGGGCACAAAGTGGGCAAGTCATCCCCAAAGAACCAGCTGTGCTTTGCTCTTTAGCCAGGAGATGAAGAGCTGGGACTGCATGCTGGGTGGGAGCACATGGGGGGATGATGTCCCTCCCCTCCTGAGCCCCCACTTTGGGTAGCATGCAGAGGAAATGCTGGTGCAGAGCCCAGAGCCCTGGGAGCCCCAACCCAGAATCATAGCCCAGCCCAGGAATCCCCATCCCTGCACAGTCCCCTCAGGAGAGTGTGGCCGCCATCTGCAAGAGTCACTGCTGCATCCCCAGCTGCAGCTTCAGAGGCCTGCACAGAACAGAAGCTCAACGAACATTCACGAACATTTATGAGCAAATAAAGGAAGGAGGGCACGCAAGCCACACAAGGATTCAGATCCACACAATCCCCACAGCCACTGCCCAAGTTCAGGCCACCATCACCTCCCACCTGGACCACGGTGACCTCCGGCCTCCCCTCGCCACTCATCCTCCCCTTGGCCATCGGAGATTTTCCCCACAGCTAAACTTGGTCCGGACTCTCCCCTGCTTTAAAGGGGAAGATGAGGGGCAGCCCTGGTGGCTCAGCAGTTTAGTGCTGCCTGCAGCCCAGGGCGGGATCCTGGCGTCCCGGGATCGAGTCCCACCTCGGGCTCCCTGCATGGAGCCTGCTTCTCCCTCTGCCTGTGTCTCTGCCTCTCTCTCTATGTCTCTCATGAATAAATAAATAAAATCTTTAAAAAATAAAATAAAAAAAATAATAAAAGGGAAGATGAGGGGCAGCCCCAGTGGCCCAGTGGTTTAGTGCTGCCTTCAGCCCGGAGTGTGATCCTGGAGACCCAGGATGGAGTCCCATGTCAGGCTCCCTGCATGGAGCTTGCTTCTCCCTCTGCCTGTGTGTCTCTCATGAGGAAGGAAGGAAGGAAGGAAGGAAGGAAGGAAGGAAGGAAGGAAGGAAGGAAGGAAGGAAGGAAGGAAGGAAGGAAGGAAAGAAGGAAGGAAGGAAGGAAGAAAAAAGGGGATGATCATCCTTTCACATTGTGGATCCCAGCAAACCCCCAGGACCCTGGCTGCGGGCCCCTCCAAACCTGACCACCACCCACCTCACTTGCCACTCCTTGTCACTAACCTCACCGCTCTGCCCCGAGCACCTGTGTGCCCCCCTCCAGTCGGTCCAGGCCTGTCCTGCCCCATGGCCTAAAACTATCTGTTGGGCCTCTCCACCTCCCCGCAAAGCCGTGGCACGTGCGGCTCCTCCCCAGCAACACATCACACATGGGACGTAGCACGGAATCAGCCTAGGACCTGTACGCTAGGTGGGCAGATGGATGGAAGAATGGATGGTGAGTGGACAGATGTTTAGATGGAAACAAAGCAGGAGACCACGCTACAGGATTTGCTTAGATTCAGAGCACCTGTCACCTTCTTGCAGCTGCAGCATCAGGCCTGTGACTTCATCTCATACATCTCATGAGTATAAGAGAAGCTAACCGGCCCACAGAGGCAGCAGACCCACAGGCAGGGAGGTGCCCCGAGCCAGGCATGTTCTGGTGCAAAGCCCTTCTCTCACCCTCCCTCCCTGGACCCTGATCGCCTTGCGGGTCTAATTTCTCCACCTCCCCTTGAGCAATCTATGATCAAGCCTGCTGCTGGCAACCTCCCTCTTCCTACCTCCAGCTGGGTCTGGGGGCTCCAAGGCAGATGTACACCCAGCTTAGAAGAAAAGCAGCCCCCTAATTAGAGTGCAAAAATCCAAACTTATAACATGGAAGCCAACCTAATATGGGACCAAGGGCTTTACCAGGAATGAGTGGGAGCTCCCAGAAACCTTCCACCCTCCAGAAGCTGCGCTGGGCACCCCCCAGCCACACCCTCCCTGGCTCCTCACAGCTCCCCTGTACCATCTGCTCCTCACTGAAGCCCACATCGTGTCGGACTCCCTTCCAGGCTGCTCTCGGGGTCCCAGGGCTCCAGTCCAGCTGGGGTCACAGAGCTGAAGCTCTGCAGTTTCTCCCAGCTGTGCTCCAGAGAAGCCCCCCCCCCCCCCCCAGCTGCCCACTCTCCTTCCCTAAGGAGGGAAAAGAAATGACACAGTTAGGGTCCTGGGTCCCGTCTCGCCACACCTGCTCTGCACATACAGAGGCTGCCACCTTCTACTGCCTCTGCTGCTGTGGTAACGGCCTCCCCTCACCCTGTTCCTCTGCTGAAGCCGGCAAGGTGGAGCTTCCAGCAGGCCTGTGCAGCCACCCAAACACCGGCCCCCTCAGGAGACAGAGGCCCCAGGAGGGCTGGCCTATGCTCAGCGCGCCAGGAGCGTGCTACTCTACAGCACATCCATGCCCAGTCTGCCCTGGAAGAAGTGCTCTTTCAGGGGTTGCCTGGGCGGCCTGGTCGGTTGAGCATCCACGTCTCAGTTTCAGCTCAGGTCATGATCTCTGGGTTCTGGGATCAAGCCCCACGTTGGGCTCTGTGTTCAGTGTAGAGCCTGCTTCTGATTCTCTCTCCCTTTCCTTGTCGCTCTTGCTCTCTTTCAAATAAATAAATAATTTTTTTTAAAGTGGCCTTTCAGGCAGGAGAATGCATTTAATGACATGTGGCTTACGTAAATAAGGGTCGAGCAGGATTAGACTCACATCTACTCCGCACAGCACCTTGTTGACAGCAGCAGCAACCCGACATCCTGAAAACAGAGAGGATGGCCCTGACCCCGCCTACAAAACTAACCACTGAGCTGTGACCCGGCAGGCGTACGGGCTCTGAGTGCAAGGATGTGCGGCATTTTTCAAGGGGTTCACGTCTCTAACCTGCATGGAAGAGGGTGGGCACCACCTAGGGGGGGCCAGGGGGACATGTACTCCCTCCAGCACCAGGAAGATCTCTTAAGTCTGGGAGAAGTGTGGATAGAGAGATGCGAGCAAATTAGGGCTGCCCAATGCAGCCAGGGGCCACAGGACATCTCACCTGTGAGCCAAGGAGGCCACCTGCCTGCCCCAACCCAGGCTGGAGTTCAGGGCAGCATTTCTTAGGGGTGCTGTGCCCTGTGCCTCCTACATCCGCATGGAACTACTTCCTCCTTGCAAGAAGCTGTTTTTCCCATCTCTTTCCTTCCAGATCTATCCAGGCAGCCCTTGGCCAGGCTTTCAAGTTATCAACTCCTGCGGTCCCCCGCAGGCCACTGGCAGGTCAGTTCTGAACAGGGATGTAGTTTGCTCAGGCTCACACCCACCTGGCCCATGTGCCAACACACTGGGCTCTTTGGCACAAGCCTCCCGAGGGTCCAAAAACACATGGTCAGCTGTGGCAGCCTTGGCATGAGTGAGGGCTTTGGACCTGCCTTGCTAGAAATTCTTTATTGTGACTCCCTGCCTGGCTTCAGCCTCCTGGAGCTCAACTCATCACTACATGATGCTCTCCAGACCATCTTCGAAAATCAAAAAATTTGGGGGTTTGCTGAGGGCAGGGCTGGAGGCAGAAGGCAGGCCCAAAGCCTGGCCGTCGCAGCAGACAGTGAACCTCCCAGGACAAGCTCTTTGCTTCAGGCAGGGTCAGACATGAAGCTCTCTCTCCCCCACCAGGCCTCTCTCAAAGTCACATCTGTTCTCCCAAAGGCTTGTGTCCTAATGATCACCAGCGGGTGTAGGGGGAGGGAAGGAGTGTGAAAACCCGGAGACAAGCCATTTGCGCGGGGAAGGTGGGGCTGTGTCATCATTTCCACAGCAGCCATTAGAGCCAGAAGGAGGCAGCAGGAAGTCGCCCAGCATGCTTGCAAGAACAGAACATCTGTCGACTTCGTAATAAGATGTGCCCCCGGGTCTTGCTGCCCTGCCACTCCCCTCCAAGCCCAAAGACGGAAAGGCCAAGCCACAGAGGTGGGGGGCGGGGGGAGGACCGCGCCCTGCCTGCACACAGCGAAAACACATGCCCTCCTCCATCAGAAAAAGCCTGGCTGGAAATGGGAACGGAGGCAGGATGGACCTCTGAACCCCGAAACCAGTACCGACCTCAGACTCTGGCCCAGGCTCGTTCAAAAACAACTTCCATTTCAGCAAAATGAAATTTTCATCTGTGCATTTTTGAAACTTAATTTGAAAACCTCCAGGGACCCACCGGAGGGGCAAAGACAAGTTTTATTTGGATCCGTGGATCTAGGTCACAGCCCCGTGGCTGAAAGCAGCCAGAGAGAGAGAGAGAGAAGCTGGCAACAGCCTGCAGGTGCAGTGGAGGGCAGAAGTCAGGTGACGGAACCACGGCCACACCTGGCCCCATCCTGGCCTACTGGGCAGGACACAGAGCCTCAGGATACAGGGGCCCTGGTCAGTCCTGAAACCAGGCCTGCCCTGAGGATGTGGAGAAAGGGGAACTCTCTTACACTGTTGGTAGGAATGCAAGCTGGTGCAGCCACTCTGGAAAACAGTGTGGAGGTTCCTTAAGAAGTTAAAAATACGACCCAGCAAATGCACTACTGATGTGGTGAACTCATGGGACCCCTGAACCCCAATGTTCACAGTAGCTCTGTCCACAATAGCCAAACTGTTGAAGGAGCCACGATGTCCTTTGACAGATGATGGATAAAGAGGATGTGGCCTGTTTATACAATGGAATATTACTCAGCCATTAGAAAGGATGAATACCCACCATTTACATCCAAGGGATATTATGCTGAGTGAAATAAGTCAACTGGAGAAGGGCAATCATCATATGGAAGACAATCATCATATGTCTCACTCATACACGGAATATAAGAAACAGTGCAAGGGACCACAAGGAAAGGAGGGGAAACTGGGGGAAAATTAGAGAGGAAGACAAACCATTAGAGTCCCCTAACTCCGGGACATAAAGGGTTGCAGAAGGGGAGGTAGGTGGGAGAATGGGGTGACTGGGTGATGGGCACTAAGGAGGGCACTTGATGGGATGAGCACTGGCTGTTATATTATATGGTAAATTGAATTTAAATAAAATTTAAAAATAAAAATGCAAATCTGATCGTATCTCTAATTGGCCTTGGGCCTTCTGGACCCTCTCAAAGTGAAGCCCTAGGAGTCAGAGGCCCAATGGCCAAAGCTAAAACAAGGTGGGCAAAAAAATAAAGAGTAAAGAAAAATAGTCTTATATTATGACCCAAGGTATAAAATAGATAACCATGAGTCCATGTTGATAGAAATCAATGAGTGAATAAGTGAGGCCCTCGGTCCCCAGCGGAAGAGGGATTATGGCAGCAGGTGGCCTCCAGACAGGAGCGGCAGCTTCAGGCCTGGCTCTCCAGCCTGCCGGCCACCCCTGCACAGTGAAGACTTGCCAGTCTCCATATTCACATGAGCCAAGTCCTTGACATAAATTTCTCCATCTATGTATATATATACACATCCTACTGGTTCTTTTTCTCTGGAGAGCCCTGATAATCTGCTTGCTCATGCAGGATATTCCCACTGTTATGTGGACACTTGCCTGCAGGAGTACACCTCAGATTGACTACAGCCCAAATGATTATTTATGGCATCACAGATCCAAATTGTCCACATCTTGCTGGTGCCATCCCAAATGCGGCTCACTCCAGGGCCTAGGGGGCAGAGACCACCAGACCCCTCCTCTCCAGGGGCAGCAACCGTGGAGGGAAAGCTTGATACCCTACCTGCTTAAGTCCTTGGCTGGCCCCTTGGGGGAGAGAGTGGAAGCTTCTAGTCCATCACCAGCTGGGGCAGGAGGCAAAGACACATGTTCTGAGGCTCGGGGAACCAGATCCGTACAGGCAGCAGCTGGGGAGGTGCTGGGAGACACAAAGGGAGAATTATTCCCAGTGGAACTTGGCTCATTAATGGCACATTCATCAGCCCCCCTCACCGCCCCCCCAGCCCACCCTAGGCACATGGAATGGGCTATTTAAAGACCCTGCACACTGCTTCCTCGATCCCTGCCCTGTTCCCCCAGGGCCTTTGCTTAGACACAGCAGAGGCACCCCCCTCACTCCCGGCCAGTCATGAATGCCCCCCTGTGTTAGGCTCTAGCAGAACCTGGCATTTCTTTGATGGAGGCAGTGTGGGTGCTCAACACACTCTGTGAATTGTCTTCTTTGATTTCGGCGACAGGACTTCTGTATGATCACTTCTGATCATTTTTTTATAGGCAATGAACTCTGTGAATTGACAACTACAATTCAGCTTTGCCAACTCGCTGGGATACACCCCCAAAATCCAAGGCTGGGAAAGGCCAAGGCCAAAAGGCTGACCAGTAACCGAGGAACCTGCACCAGGGATGCGTGGGGACCCCTTGGGTGGGGGGGCCAGGGGTGGCACAGAGATCTACAGGAGAGCGAGGTCCACCTTCAGTGGGTGAGTGCCCCCTGCTGGACATCCAGGGAAATGCCTGGAGGGCAGAGAGGCCTGCCCACCGCCCCTCTGAAGGGGGTGGGGGGACAGCCACCTGCAAACACACTCTCAAGCAAAGAGCTCAAGCAGGTCTGAGTTTCTCCTTTGGCAAAAAGCAAGACTATCAATGCCGCCCACAGGCTAAAGCTCGGGAACGGTTTTCAGGGTGGGTTGGCCCTCCCAGCCTCTCTCCAGCTGTCCACACTGCTGCCCACAGGGAAGCTGGCGGGGCCCAAGGTGGCCCAGCTGGCATTATGTGACTCAGCACCCAGAGCCGAAGCCAGGCCTGAGGTCGAACCAGGGTGTGAGGTTTCCCAGCCTCTGGTAGAGGACTTGCTTCTTCCCTCTGAGTGTAAACACCTGCAGGAAGCCCCCAGCCTGCAGCAACGCAGGACACTTGGGTTGCGGGGTCAATCATATTCCACTGATCTCCATCCCCTCCAACTCCCCCTGCATGGTTGGCTTCCTAGTCTGGGGGACAGTTGTCGTGGGCGCCCCACACTCAACACACTGGGAGAATTCATATGCTTGCCCCAAATCCCTGTCACTCTTAGTGGGTGCTTATCTCCCCCCAGGTCCCCCACCTGCTCTGCTCCTGCCAGGTGGGCTGCCCTCAGAGCCCACATCAAAGAAATGCCCCTTGGCCATACCAAGCCAGCAATTCCTCAGCCTCCACACCTCGGCTTCGTATCACTAAGCAACAGCCACAAAAACAGCAGAAACTCAGCCTTGCTGGGAGCTCAGTCCTGTATGTCCGGTCCTGGGTGCCCAGCGGGGCACACCTGGTCCCGTGTACCCCGTCCTGGGTGCCCAATGGGGCGCACCTGGTCCCGTGTACCCCATCCTGGGTGCCCAGCACTGTGTGCCAGATCCCATGTACCCCATTCTGGGTGCCCAGCAGGGTGCACCTGGTCCCGTGTACCCCATCCTGGGTGCCCAGTGGGACGTACCCGGCCCCGTGTACCCCGACCTGGGTGCCCAGTGGGGCGCACCTGGTCCCGTGTAACCCGTCCTGGGTGCCCAGCACTGTGTGCCAGATCCCATGTACCCCATCCTGGGTGCCCAGCAGGGTGCACCTGGTCCCGTGTACCCCATCCTGGGTACCCAGCGGGGCGCACCTGGTCCCATGTACACCATCCTGGGTGCCCAGCAGAGTGTACCTGGTCCTGTGTACCCCATCCTGGGTGCCCAGAGGGCACACCCAGTCCCATGTACCCCGTCCTGGGTGCCTTATGTTGGGTGCCCCATTCAGCATGTCCAGCACCAAGCACTTCACATCCATGACCTCAAACAACCATCACCACAACCCTTTGAGGCAAATGTCACCATCTCTGCTTTACAGAGAAGGACACAGGCTCTGAGGGCCGAGGTCACTTAGCAAGGCCACGTAGCTAGCCTCCGACGACTGGCCAGGCCGCCCACGTGAGCCCTCGGTACCCAGGCAGAGGGAGGCTGGGGTCTCCCAGCTGGCTGTGACCAAGCCGGGGGTGGGGGTCAGAAGCAGAGGCAGAGCTGAAACCCACGTTGCCTTCTTCCCTGAACCCCACAGAAACAAAGAGAAAAACAGAGACCAGAGAGTAACAACCATGGGAGGCCGATCCACACGTGAACAAAGATGACAGCGAGTGTGTTGGACAGAACTTGGCGAAACCACAAAGTGGGTTTACAGGCACAGTGACACCTCGCCTGTCCAAACTGATTTATAACAACTGGACAGTGGTTGAAAAAATATATTTTATAAAGACATGATTCAAAAAGAATAATGCCAAACTATTGGGGGCTTTTAAGCTCCGTAAAGAACCATTTTCACACTTGGAAAGCTTACACTCACTCATATTCCTAAGCAGCGAACAGGCCACTGACAAACTCAAACTACTCGTCTAAAACTTAGTTTCCTAAAGAAATCATGCTGGCCGAGCTCCCTCTGCGCACACCCCATGAAGACTTTATTTAATGCAGACTGAAGACAGGTGATAGAATCTGTGGTTCTGCTACATTAAGGTACCCTACCAAAGCGCCAAGGAAAGATAGCTGTCTTTGAAAGCCCGGGCAGACGGGAGGGGAGACACTGCCCAGGGTCTGCAGCCTAAGAGCAAAGCCAGACCCGCAGGGTGAAGCACGGTGACAGTCACACCACTGATGAGGGTGCTCACAGGTGACAGGCATTTGCCCTCACTGAGAACTCGGTGTGTGTGTTGGGGGAGGGGTGTCCCCTCAGCCCTGCAGCCCCTGTCAGCCTGGAGGCCGTGGCTCCTGGGCCTCCACCCTGCCCTCTGCTGGCCCCACCACCCGGGGCCACCCCCTTCCTGCACTGGGCTCTCAGGACGTACAGGACAAATGAGTCAACTGCTCTGTTAGGAATGTGGCCACCACTCTCTTGGCCCATCCCCAGGGGTCAGGGACGTCAGGCCCCAACAGGGAAGCAGCTGGTGACTCGGTGCAGTACCAGAAGCTGGGACTATCCTTGCCTCTCCATCACCCCTTCCTGCTGAGTCACCTCCTCCTTCTGGAAACTCTGTCCCAGGCCACCTCTCTCTGCTGCCGGGGGCCACCACCTCTCCAAGCCAGGCTTCTGCACATCCTGCTGTCCTGCCTCCTCCGTCCCCTCACATTGAGCCCCACGGTCACCAGGATGACCCAGCCCGAGTTCTGATAAGGTCCTGGTCTTGCCTGAAACTTTCCGCAGCCGTAGGAATCCAGGTGGGAAGACTCCCTGGCCTCCTACACTGGCTCCCGTGCCCCCTCTCCATCCTGTCCCCTCCTAGGCGCATCCTCTCCCTCTCCCTGCTCTAACCCCACCAAGCCAATCCCCTGATGTTCCTGGCAGCTTCTTGCTTCTGTGCCTGGGCTCAAGCACACCCTGCCCCTGAATGCCACCCTCTCACAGGCCCCTCCAGCCCACCCCAGAGTCCTCCTGAGGTGTCACCACAACAAGGAGCCCCAGCCCAGGTGGGGGTAACTATGCCCACCCTGCACGGCCAAGCTGGGCTGGGCCTCTGACCTGTTTTCAGCTAGGGTGTCCTGCTCCCCTCCCAAAGTCTTGGGGCGGCCACTGTGGCTTCTCTGGCCCCCAGCACAGAGCCCAGGACATGGAAAGTGCTCGGCAACACATGGCGGCAGCTCCTTCCCTGCCTCCATGGCCTCCCCAGCACAAAGGCCACTAACAGCAGGACAACTGTGCCATATTCTGAAAATCAGAATCAATCAGGAGTCGGAGGCAGGACCAGCAACCTAATTTGCCAGCAAAGTGGAATGTAAGTGAATGCAAAGTGAAAATGCAGAGCCCCACGTTGCAGAAGCATCGAGAATTTCAGGACGGTGACAGCAGAGCACTGAGATAAGCACAGGGCCCTGGGTCATTGTCTGGGTGGCATGAAGCCAGGCCCTGGTTCTAGACCCCAAGGTCTAGAGCTTCCCTGGCGCGGAGATCTCTGTACCCCACTCCCCTGAGCTGCCGGAGGGCGGCGTTGCTAGAGCAGAGATGAGAAGCAGGTGGGCACAGTTCAGCCCCTCTGCGCCAGCCCCCACGTCCACCCTAGCCCCCCTGACCAGCAGGGGCCCACCCGAGACATCATCGTCAGGGAGCTGGGCCCTCAGCCACGGCCAGTGCCCCTGCCAGCCCTCAGGGCGAACTCCTGGATGGGCACCGAACCAGCCCAGAGAAGGCCAGGGCCCGGAGACAAGGACCTCACACCTGTATTCTCGCGTCACTTATGCCAGGCGTGTCTGTTCTCTGGCCTTCATCTCTTCTCCTACAAAATGGGCTCGGGGTAAGACACGTGAAGGCCTTCCTAGGCACACTCTGAGACCCCTCTGCCCATTTAAGGAGTTACCCAATGTTTCCCAAGCCTTAGTGGATGAACAAAGAGCTGCATTCAAAGTCGCAGCATGTTGATATTTTTGGAAGATGACGGAAATGTTGATTTAATTTAAGCCTTTTGTGTTAAAGAGAAGCGTTAAACAGAAGACAGAAGCCACCATACTTCCAGCAGACACATGTGACTTATTGATGGTGGCATTGTTTTTTTCCCTGCTAGGTCCAGCTGGACGGGACCTTAGAATTCTTTGGGACACAGATCCCTGGAAAGCCATTACTAGTGGTCAGAGTTTGCCACTTGCCGAGGTCCTCACAAACGGTAACTGGCGAGCCAGCCCCTCAGATGCCGTTTCCACCCACTCCAGACCCAAGAAACACGGACAATGTCGATGCAGGGCCTGAGTTCAGCCTGACAGCCCGCAAGTCCCACCGTGGTGAGATGCTGTCACTAACTGTCGCCTGTTGACTCCCTGGTCAGGGCTTGAGTCCCTCCTGGCAGGTCCCCTATGGACCTGACAGCGAACTGCATTTCAGAGATCAGCTGGAGTCGCCAAATTAAGCCCCTGTCCAAGGACAAACAACAGAGTGACCTGGCTGTCACGGAGGCGATAACACCCCTAAGATCCAGACCGAACACGTCACGTCCTGTCGGGCCAGATGGGCGACAGCATCTTATCTTCCATTTCATATCACCATCTGGAAGGTATTAGCACAACGACCCTTCCTTGCAGGCTCTTGATTTTTCCTTCTTGAATCCCCCAAGTGCACACGATCACGTCACAGGGCGAGAGCTAAGGCCAAGGACTCGGCTCACATGGAAAGTCAGATGTAAGCTAGAGGGAAGAAAGTACTCGGCTGCCGCTGCTCCGGAGAGCTAAGCTTAGTGGGTCAGGGCACTGGAGAGCAGGCCAGCAGAGGCACGTGCTTTGATAAGACGAGTCTGGGTGACAGGAGATACAGCAGGCTCCTCTGACACGCAGCCTTTGCAAAGCAGCAAAGCCTGAATCCGAGGTGCCCAGACAGGCTTGCAAATTGGCTGGAAACCCCAAGGCAGGCCCATCGAGCTATTTCAGTGTCCCTTGAGATAAACCAGCATGTGAAACCCAGCCCAGGCCAGAGTGTGAAGGGCCCCCAAACATCGCTGACCTTCACACGTCCAGCGGGGGGCTGGCTCCACACAGTTAACCCTGAACTGGCCTATGAGCTCCTTCCCAGCACGTTCTTACTACCCTCCCTCCCTCTGCAGAGCACACCTGTGCTCAGAGAAGGGAAATTACATTTAAGCTTGACCCAAGCAAAACTTGGTCTGGTGAGGAGAGGAAAGGTCATAAGCGCCATCCCAAAACTATGCGAGGGCCTCTGATCTGGGTCATTAGTTGTCGCTACAGTCACCAGTGGCTCTGTGGGTCCTCTTTCCTGGCGTGGGATTCCTTCTGCACCCTCCCGGGCCCTGGTTACAGAGAGTGGGAGGCAGAGGGCAAGAAGAAACTGACCTCAGATATCCAAGATTCAGTGATTTATTCAGAAAGTAAAAATCTACCTACACAGTTAATGCTGCTCAAGGCCCATGAGAAACCAAAACGCAAGAACAAAATCCTGTGTTCGTTTGAAATATGAAATTGTCAATATTTGAACATTGCCAAGGTGGCAATTTGTGTGCTTCTACCTCATAGTAGCCGGTTGGACTGGAAACTCAAAGGCCCTGACCAAGCATGAAGATGCACCCCAATTTACTCAGCCTACTGGGTACCGGGTACGTCAACTGGATTTGTCAGCATGTTCCTTTACCATATACCGTTTAAATGGCACAAAGCAATTCTGATATTTATTTCTAATTTTTTTGGAATTCTGTTATTTAGAGATCTTTGAGTAATCCCTTTTCTTTAAAAAAAAAAAAAGATTTATTGATTTGAGAGAGCTGGGGGGAGGGGCAGAGGGAAAGAGAGAGAGAGAATCTCAGTGGACTCCCCACTGAGTGCAGAGACAGACATGGGGCTCAATCTCATGACCCTGAGATCATAGCTGGGGCCAAAATCAAGAACTGGACGCTTAACCAACTAAGCCACCCAGGTACGCCTGGATGATTCCTTTTCTTTTATTTACTTATTTATTTTTATTTTTTATTTTTTAGATGATTCCTTTTCTAAATAAAAAAAAAAATAATTTCACTCTGTCATTCTGTTCTTAATAAGGTACTTCCTTAAGGAAAGCTTCAGCTAAGCTCTGTGAGGCAGCTGAACCCGCTCATGCATACCCACAGCTGAAAATCTTTTGGTGCAAACAGATGCCGCCAAAATAAACCACATGATTTGGGAGCAAGAGGAAAAACAGAAGCTGTAAGTCAGTGTGAATCCCCTGTACTTTCAACTTCAGAAAATTCTGAAGTTTCTGAACTTGGAAACTAACTCTCTAGTGAGGCTCGGACACTGGGCAGGAGCCACCTCTGCTCCTGGCTCCTCTGTCCGACGGTGGAAATCAGAAACTTTAGCCACCAGCCGGGGCAGATGTCTCCAATCCTGTGGAGCTGCCGATACCCAGAAGGAGGAGAACAACTTTGGGACAGGACTGCTTCACCCCGTGGTTCTCCAGGTGTGGACCCCAGACCAGCACCACCATCACCTGGGAACTTTCCAGAATGCAGAGTCTTGGGTTGCACTCCAGACCTCCCAAATCAGAAATTCTAAGAGTGGGGCAGCCACCTGTGCTCTAACCGGGTTAATTCTGATGCACACTGAAGTCTGGCCTCCACGGCCATGAGTCAGGTGAGCAGCTTCCCAGCGGTGTGCCCAGGGAAGGCCTCGAGGTCTAGAGAGACCCTCCTCTGCTTGGATTCCTAACGGAAAAGCACAGGAGGTTCTGGGACGTAGCCAGAATGCCCCATTCTACTCTGTTTAATAATGTGGTACAGCTGGAAGGTTGCATTTAAACAATTATACGGCTTGAAAAATGTTTTTGAAAATACTGAACAGATGGGAATATAAGTGGCCATGGACAATGCAGTCATTTGCAGAATGTTCTCAAAGGTCTGGACCCCGGGAAGCCAATGGCAAAAAGGGAAGCTCAACCAGTTAAAGCAGGTTCACAGGCTCTTTCCTGAGAAAGAAGCAAGTTTTGACATCCTCCAGTGGCTCTAATAGAAGAGAGGGGGTGTTTCCAAATCCCTTCCATTGTAGCTGAGGATTGCCTGAGATGGGGGTGCCATCTCTCTTCTTCCCTATTCAGGGAGAAGACGTCTTGTAAAGGAAGGACATGGCAACAAGAAAATTGACAGGCAACTGGAGGGAGGGAACAAGAGTGGCTTAAAGCAAACCCTCCAGCCCCACTTAAAACATTTTTTTGAAACTTAAATCTTGAAATTTTAATTTTGAAATTTTAACTTAGATTTTGAAATTTTTAATTTTCAATTTTTAAATTTAATTTTCAAATTTGAAATTTAATTTTGAAAATGTAATTTAAGTTTAATTTTGAAATTTTAGTTTAAATTCATTTTTTAAATTTGAAGTACCAACACAGCTCCTGGGGGAACAAACCTCTAGAAGGGCCTGTCACAGCCTCCCCCTGCCTGGCCCTCTGCCTCTCCTGCCCCTACTCTCAGCAGGACACCAAGGAGGATCTGAAGGTGGTGCTCTGTCTGAATGTGTGTGTCTCCCTCAATCCACAAACTGGAATCCTTATCCCCAGTGTGTTGGAATTAAAGGGTGGGACCTTTCGGGGGGCAACTAGGTCCTGAGAATCCCTACAAATGGGATTAGTGTTAGTGCCCTTATAAAGGAGACCCCACAGAGCTCCTCGGCCTGTTCCCTCACATGAGGACACAGTGAGAAGTCTGCAATATGGAAGAGTCCTCACTAACCACCGAGATGGACGCCCAGCCTCCAGATCTGTGAGTCCCCTGGTCTGTGGTGCTTTGTTACAGCAGCCCCAACAGGCTAACATGGGTGGGGAGGGGCAATAGGGCCACAGCTGAGCTGAACAGCAGCCACCGCGCCCCCAGAATGCCCTTCATAGTTAAGCCTGTGGACTGGATCAACAAGATCAGGTGCAGCTGATTCCTATTACTCACAGTGGCTACATTCTATAAAGTCGTCACAGATGCCGAATTAGCCAGTTCTGAACCTCTGTTCCTAGCGGTTATGCTGGGCTGGGTTCCTGCAAGCCTCTGGTCACAATACTTTTGTCAACTGTTCAATATGTACCTATTTTATGTGCATTTCTGTGTGAAAACACGTTATTTAATGTACATCATTGACTTCACAGCCAACACCATTATCACTTATGCCCAAATGAAGCTTAACTAACAGAAGAATTTTCAACAGAAGGCACACCACAGCCTTCTTGCACTAAAATGCACTACCCAGCACTTCACCGTGACGTTTGGGGGCATGAGCAAAAACTACATTACAGAAACCGTGGCCCTGAACCCACCATGAAGGACACTTGTGTACAGTATGAGAGCTGCTCTCAGACAAGGCCATGCTTGCTCTACCTCAGTGGGGAGCAAGGGCCCCAGGCAACTCTGAGTTTTTTTTTTTTTTTTTTTTTTTATCTATTTATTTGCTGCTCTACACATGTTCACAAATGCCCATGAAAGAACCATAAGTATTGGCTTTGGGGTTACAAATAAATCTTAGAAAGAGGCAAAGTCGCAAATATGGAAGAAACGAATAAGGAGTATTGTGTGGAAGCAGCTGGTGACCAAAGCCAGACCAATCCCTGCTCCTATCAGCACTGCCTCTTTTCTATTAATTTCCAGTAAAACCAAGACAATGCAACTCCAGACACATGTTCAATAACACTGGCCAGGCCAGAGCCGCTCTTGGAACTCCACCTGAATCTGTCTACTGGGGAATAAAGCCAGAAAGCTGGCCAAGTTCTCAGCACTGATTAGATCTGTGCTTAACCACTGGTTCCTTCCTGTACCCTGTGATCATTCTTGGTCATGGTGAGAGGTGACACAGCTTCGCTACAATGCGTCATCTTCCTTGGCCTTGGAAGAGGCCAGTGATGCAGGCAAAGCCCCAAGCGTCGTGAGAGGAAGAAAACTGGCTTTACCCACAGTCAGTGAAGTTCAGACCAAAGGCTTTGGCATGCAAGCTGAATCTGCTTCAAATCCCAGCTCTGCTGCTGCTCACCAGCTCTGTGCCCTTGAACACGTACATGGAACTGAGCCTCAGTCTGCTCGTATGTAGAAGGGCAAAGGGGTCTGTAACAGAACCTCTCACTTCCTCGGGTGTCTGGAGGATGTACAGGGACACACGATGGGACATGCTCCACATGGTGGCTATAGGTCCGGGACACATCATTTAAAATACAGCCTCCAGGGGTACCTGAGTTGCTCAGTCGGTTAAGTGTCTGTCTTTAGCTCAGGTCATGATCCCAGGATCTTAGGATCGAGGCCCACATTGGGCTCCCTGCTCGGTGGGGAGCCTGCTTCTCCCTCTCCCTCTGCTGCTCCCCCTGCTTGTGCTCTGTCAAATGAATAAATAAAATCTTTAAAAAAATAAAATACAGGGCACCCCGGGTGGCTCAGTGGTTTAGCGCCACCTTCAGTCCAGGGAGTGATCCTTGAGACCCGGCATTGAGTCCCACATCAGGCTCCCTGCATGGAGCCTGCTTCTCCCTCTTCCTCTGTCTCTGCCTCTCTCTCTCTCTCTCTCTCTCTCTCTCTCTCTGTGTCTCATGAATAAATAAAATCTTTAAAATAAATAAATAAAAAATAAAACAAAAAATAAAACACAGCCTCAGTGTTCAGAAACACTGACCAAGCCCCAAGGGTACTTTGGTTCTTCCGGCAGCCACAGAACCCCCCCAGCCAAGTCCTCCTGCATCCAATGCTCAGAGAGCTTCCCCTTGCCCTTTTGGCTCCCTCTTGTAAAATGAGGGGATGAGGATGATCTCAGCCTCCTTCCAGGCTTCACTAAGGGAGGGTATGTCCCACCAGCTTCCTGGGTCGGGGTCAAATGGGAGTGCCTGTTCATCACAATTTCCCTAGTGCCATGCAACACTGCAAATGGGAACTGTTTTAGTGATATAAACATAAGTTAAAACGTCTGTGTCTAACACCTTAAACTTATGATGTCATGTGTGAATTAAATCTCAATAAAACTGGAAAAGTGTGTGTGTGTGTGTGTGTGTGTATATATATATATATAAACCTATATTTATATAGAGAGAGGAGTGGGGTGGGGAGGAACATGTATGTTTAGGGAGAGAAGGATATGTGTGTATGTACTGGCATCTGAGCCAAATCCTGAGGCTGATTCTGAGCAAGCCTGGTTTACACAGAGTAAGAGCCAGTGGGGTTATGCACAGTGTACTTGGACATCTGTGATTGCTGTGGGGTGGCTGGGGCATGAAGGGCAGGTGAGGGAAGACCGCCTGGCCTAACTCATTAGCCAAGCAAAGGCACAAAGACCGGGTCCCCTTCCCCATCCGACGGCTGGCTCCTCTCTTCTCCCACCACTGCCAGAAGACAAAACAAGCAGCCGACCCCGCTCGTGTCCTAGGAGGTCAGAGGCAGCTAAGTCATTCTTTGGCAAGGTATAAATAGCACGTCCTCTCTTCCAGAAGACTTCTATTTTAAATAGGGGCCCCTGAAGATCACAAGGGAACAAATCTCTAAAATGCCCGTTGGGGCAGGGTCTTCCTGGTGAGAACGGGGCCCTGTGTAGGAAGGGCATGCAGACCTCTGCAGAGGTGGGGCTGCAGGGGAGGGGACCGGGGGAGGAGGGTGGCAGGGAGGGAGGGAGGCCAGCGTCGAGGCCTGGGCCCCGGCTCCCACCACCAGATGCAGCCCCAGGCCCCACTGTACCTCTGGGCCGTCAGATCCCTGGAAACGGGGCTGAAGGCATCACCAGGGTGGGAAGGGGCAGCTAACAGTGGGTGTTCCAGGTCCTCAAGGGCAGCTGGCTGGATGACATCATCTGGTACATGTGACCTGGGGAGAGGAAAGTGGGGAAAAAGCAAGGCTCAGAAATGTTCCTGAAAGTTTTCAATGTGCTTCAACAGCACATTTTACAGGGACCCTGGGCAGGGCCTCAGGGCCCCCCTGTCGGCAAGAGCCGGGTCTGCTGCTCCTCCGAGTGTGGCCCCCAGGTGGCGCTGGCCCAGGAGCGCCGCGTCCCCTTCCAGGACGCGCACAGAAACCCAGGGCAAGTGTTCAGAAGCCTGCACAGCCCCGCGATAGAGTAATCTTGCCTGTTGAGTCTAATAATAAAAGTCAGGATGTTGCTAAACCCCTACAATGCACAGGGCAGCCCCACCGCAAAGGGTTATCTGGCCCAGGGCGTCATAGTGCTCAGGCGGAGAAACCCTGGCTGTGAGTCTCCTTTCATTCTCCAATACTTCATTTAATTGAATTTTTTAAAGTTTTGATCTATATGCATTAGAAACTTAAACATTTTCTTCAAGATTTTATTTTTGGGATGCCTGGGTGGCTCAGCGGTTGAGCAGCTGCCTTTGGCTCAGGGCATGATCTCAGGGTCCTGGGATCAAGTCCCACATCGGGCTCCCTTTGGGGAGGCTGCTTCTCCCTCTGCCTGTGTCTCTGCCTCTCTCTGTGTCTCTGATGAATAAATAAAATCTTTTTTAAAAAATTTCCTACATTTAAATTTGAAAAAAAATATTTTATTTTTAAGGTATCTCTACACCCAATGCAGGGCTTGAACTCAGGGCCCCAAGATCAAGAGTCACAGGCTGAGCCAGCCAGGCACCCTGAAACTTAAAACTTAAAAACAATGCTGGCCCTTCATCCACTGAGAAGGTGGACACCAAACAGCCTCCAAGAGCAGCAGGCTTTGAAAGGTCAGAGGGACGCTGGTCACTGTCACACACTGGTCATGCCTCGGCTCACTCCACTGGGAAACCCCTTTGGTAATCAGGTGAGTTCATCAGGGAGGACCATGAGTTGTTCTTTCTGATGAACTTGGCTCTGGGCAGTAAGTAGCAGGACAGTCTCTTTCAGTCCCTGAGCACATACTGATCGCATACCGACTCTTACATAGTGAAGGAGAAAGAGGTGGGTCCTGCCTTAGCGGAGTTTAGAGTCTTAGGCAAGAGTCAGACTTTTTTTTTTTTTAATGCTGATTTATTTAGTGACAATAGCAGTAAGCACTAAGAAGGAGAGACAGATGGCTAAGAGCATAAACCAAAACCAGGAGGTCTGGGTAGGTAGTGGGAGTCAGGGAACATTTCCTTGTGGAGTGGTACACTGAGGCCAGCCAGCCAGCCCAGTGACAATGACTGTGTGCTAGGAACTGTTAGCCTAAGTGCTCATAGATATGATCCTCACCACATATGATCCTCACAGCAACCCTGTTAGGTGGGTACTCTCATTATCCTCGTTTTACAGATATGGGAACTGAGGCACAGAGGGGCTGAGTAACTTGTCCTCAGTGCAAAAGAAAGGAAGCGTGCCTCCAGTACAGGAAGCCACATACCTGAAAGCCATGAACCAGGAACGAATTTAGCATTTGGGATCAATGAATGCAAAAGGTCACTGTTACTGGAGTGTGGATAGTGGAGACTAGGAAGGGACAGGGTGGACAGGATCCAGACCCCAAGGCCAGGTGGAAGGACTGAGACTGGATCCTAAGCCAAGGAATTAGCCCCAAACTCCTCTTCAATGCTCTGCCACAAAGTGCTGCCCATGGCATTGAGATGAATGAGAGGTGGGGTGGTCCAAGGTGAATTTCCCAAAACTATGTTTTAAATATGATTAGACCAGCACATGCCTGTGCCCACACCCTTACTATTTATTCCATGGATCTTGTGATGTTCCCTTCCACTTGCACGGTTCCCATTCCAAATCCCCCAGAACAGGATCCCAGAACCCTGTGACCACACCCAAGGAATCAGAGAGAAACGGATACAAGAAGAAAAGAAGGAGCCAGCCCGGAGGAAAATCCTCAACTACAGGCACTAGCGATCTTCCAAAGTTATTAAAAAACCTGAGTGGAAAAACATCACCCAGGAGCTTTGGCAACACACACTGAAAGCCATAAAAGACTTTATTTCCTTCAACACAGTCATTGGACTTCCAAGAATTTATTTTAAGGAGATGATTAAGGGTATGAGCAAAGATGCTGATCATAACTGTGACCATAATAGCAAAAAAAAAAAAAAACAAACCAAAACAAAAAAACTGCAAATAACCAAAATGTCCCACAGCAGGGGACAGCTGATCATATTAAGGCATAGCTGTAGAGCAGACTCATGGGCAGCTGTTTAAAAAAAAATAAGGTAGATCTCCATACACCTAGAGGTAAATGCGTCCATCATGAACTAAAAAGAGATTTTAAAGCTGTCGGTAGCATGACCCACGTTTCATGTGCACATGTCTATATGTACACCTACATATAAACACACGTGCAGGAAGCATGCAGCAGAGTGAACGAGTACCAAGCAATGAGGAGGATGTGTGCCAAGGTGTTAATAGTAATTCTCTTTCAATAGTGAAATTATGGGCGCTTTTTTTTTTAAGATTTTTTATTTTTATTTTTAAGATTTTATATATTCATTCATTCGAGACACAAAGAGAGAGAGAGAGAGAGAGAGGCAGAGACACAGGCAGAGGGAGAAGCAGGCTCCATGCAGGAGCCCGATGTGGGACTCGATCCTGGGACTCCACCCTGGGCCAAAGGCAGGTGCTAAACCGCTGAGCCGCCCAGGGATCCCCCTAAGATTTTATTTTTAAGTCATCTCTATATCCATGGTGGGGCTCGAACTCACAAGATCAAGAGTCGTACCCTCCATCGACTGAGCTGGCCAGGTGCCCCAGGAGTGCTTTTTCCTGTTGGATTTATTTCTACTTTCTAAGTTCTAGGCTGACTGTGCACTGTGTTTACAATCAAAATAAATAAGAAAGCACACTTAAGGATAATTTTAAGTGAAGGGAATGCCTTCAGTTTGTATATCACTCAGTGCAAGTTTTAAGAGATGGGACAATCCGAGTAAAGCCCACTTCTGTATTCACATTTTCCACATGAGGACCTGGACTTGTCAGCCTCATCTCAAGGCAGAAGCACAGCCACGCCTCACTCATCAGGCACCCCCAGGAAAACTAAAGATCCCAGGGGAGGATTTGGGGGGTAAGAGATATCTGCCTGCGTATTCTATGGGACGGCATTTCCATTTTAACTCTTTGGGAGGGTTAATGCTTGAAAGCATATTGGACACTTCTCTGAATTTTCTGAACAGAGGATCTTGCACATAATGAAATGCTTTCTCAATGACACACAATCAGCATCCTGAGTGACTATGACATAAGTGAGGAAGTATGCCACGGTGCTAACAGAACAATTGTACACGAAAAGAGGGCTGGATTCTAGACCAGCCCCACCTTGGGATCTCAGCCAGGTGACTTCTCCATCTGTAAAAGGAAGGCACTGGACTGCACGGTCCCCAAGGACTCTCCCAACACAGTCTTGCCCCTCGCTCGCAGGCTGCCAGCCAGCACCTCTGCTAACTCACCTGACTCCCCTCTACTTTCCTTCCTCAGTTCTCTGCTTCTCGTGCACAAAGACATACGCCGAGGGCGTTAGAACAGTGTGTAGGTCAAGAGTTAATAAGCACTGAAATAGGTTTATAAACCATACAACATAATCATTTTAAAATAAGTATATGCGTATATACACATAAGTTAGCTTGAACTATGTGAAACTTCTAAAAAAAAAATTTTGTGAAATTCACACTGTACCATCAGCTCGAAGGCCTTTTTTGTCTTACTGCCTAGTGACCCAGTTATGTTCCTGATGGCCAAGCTGACTTCTGGGTAGGTGGAGGGATTCTTATAAAGCAGCTCTTCTTGGACCAACTGCAAAAGGCTATAAATGGCTTCTAAATTCTACCAGTGGTGGTGCTCGGACTAGAGTTACTGAAATATTTTTCAGGGGAAAAAAAAAAATCTGTCCAAGATTTTAACTACCAGCTGCTGCCACCAGCTGCTAGAACTAGCCCACTATAAATTTAGTCAGGCCAGCAAAGGGTTGATTTTCCACTGGAATGTCAGGGAGGGGCGCTTGCATCAACAAGTGCTTCTCCAAAGGGCCATGAGTCACCCTCCCTTCAGAGATGGAGGCAGAGAGGATTTGGCTTCAGAAAGGAAGGCAGTCACATTCTGGTCTAAAAAGCACCTCAGCTCCTCACACAGGATCTGCTGCTCCCGGAAGAGCCCCAGGCTGAATCTAATGGGGTTCACTAAACAATAATGATAATTAATACTAATAATGGGAGTGGGAGGAAACTCTGGGAGGGGATGGGCATGTTTATGCCTTGATAGCAATGAGGGTGTCACAGGTGTGTACTCAGGTCCAAACTCATCAAGTCCCAGACAGTCAATAGGTAGGGCTTTTTATATGTCGATCATACCTCAATAAAGTGGTTTAAAAAAGAAACAGGATGGCACACTCCAGAGTTGACAGGCTACTCAAGAGCACGGCCAGTTCAAAGTCTAAAGTAAGGAGAATCGTGAAGGGTAGCAATAGAACTGCCCTAGATAAACAGGGTTCCGCAGGCGGGGCGATCTGGAAAGGCTCCCTAAAGGGGTGGGGCACGCAAAGTGCTTCACCGATGAGTGCAAAGAGCTTTCCAGATTTAAAAAAAAAAAAAAAAAAAAGCTTCTCCCTTCTCTGTCCCTGACGGTTCAGATGGAAAGTCATCAGGCTTCTCTTCCCTTGGACAGAGCAAGGAAGCTCACGGGAGAAGGGGCAGGGGCTGTGTTACCTACAGAGAGAATAACAGAAAAATAACCTTACGGAGGGTAACGGGAGCCAGGTCCCAGGTCCTCACAGTCAGAGGATTTGCATATAGGAAAGGTCTTAGGCTCCAAAGCATGCTCAGAGCTGTGCTGCAATCAGTGGTAAATAAACACAACCAGGTGTAGGGGTGAGTGTGTGCACACATATACCTCTACTTCCCCACTTTCTCTGCTGTGAGAGGTCAATCAAAAGGACATTAAGAATTACCTCAAAGGGGCTGCTGCTGGCCAAACCTGGGACTACTGGGGCATAAAAAAAAAATACAGATACTAATGAGTTAAAACCCACTAAAGTAATAATCCACGAGTTCATAAGGATATAAAGACAGACAAAGGCACAAAGGGGGAAGAAGCAAAGGTCCTCCTCCAGTACCAGGCCAACTTGGAAACATAGGAGGAACGATGACAACAAAGTCACTATTCGAGGACCATCAGAGTGGCGGTCAATTCAGGCAGCCACCCAAGGGCATTAAGGCAGGTGGGTGGTTTAAAGACGTAAAGGACGTTGTGTGGTGATCCACCTAACGGTGGAGAAACCAGGTGGGCACCAACATGGCCAGGTGTCGACCAGGACTGCCATCCCTGGCAGTGGGATAGTCATTACACGGTGCTCCGGGACATGACCCACTGGGAAGAGCACAGCACCACTTCCATGGGATGCCTGAGCGGAATGGCCAGCCAGAGTCTGGTCACGAGAAAACTCTGGGTAGACAAAGGTTGAGGGATTTTTTTCCAGAATGAGAGAGCTATACCCTTAAAGGTCATGAAAGACAAGGAGAGACTGAGGAACTCTCCCAGACTGAAGAGTCCACAAGCAAACAGTGGAGTATGACATGTGCTTTTGGACTGGATCCTGGATCGGATGCAAAAGGGGACAAGCTGGTGAGTCTAAACAGGTTCTGAAGACTAGGTGTACAGTGGCATGGCATATCCATGTCCCAAGTGCATGGCTGTATTGGTGTCATGCTGGAGCGTCCTTGCTTGGAGGGAAATGAATGCTGGAGTATTTATTTTGACTTGTACTTTGGAGGGTGGAAGCTTCATGTTTGCCACTGGCTCTCAAACGATCCAGAAAAAGAAAGAGGATAATACAGGGGAACAACCAAGCACATGTGGTGAAGTGTCAACAATTGAGGCATCTGGGCAAAGGGAATATGGGAGTACCCTCCTCTTCTTGTGGCTTTTCTGTAAGTTGGAAATTATTTCAGAAACAACAACTTCCTGGGCGAAGCCATTTGGGCAAACAGCCACACCCCAGTGTCCCAGAACTCATTTGACTTCTAGGGGACACAGCAGGGTGTATGATGGGAGCTCCGGGAAGTGGAGCTGCGGACCCACACCTGGGTGGCTGGGGCCCAAGCCAGCTTGGAGAAGGTCTCAAAAGTCAGGCCAAGAAACTACTGTTTGGGTGGCAATGGGGAGCATCTGAGATTTATGAGCAGAGGAATAGCAGAATATTCGGGAGGCAGCCATGTGCCAGAATGAGGAATAACTGGAGGAGAAGAAATGCAAGCCATGCCACAGAGCAGTTCAGGTGCCAGGTAACGCTGGATGGGATCCTGGCACCTGCAGAAGAGCTGGGATCTGCCGTGTGAGAGGCTTCATGATGTCCATCCAACACCAGGTGTTGGGGATGCAGAAGGAGACGGGGAGATAGCAAAGCTGATTTGGGTTTTGAGTAGCTAATTGGAAAGCCATGTGATTAACTGCACGCCTCCCTCGCACATAATACCCTAGACCTCCCGACCAATTATTTACCTAATGCTGGTCTTTCACTGAAGTCAGTTCAATTTGAATATTCATCATCCTAAGTAATAACATCTGTGAGGTTGTGGTTGCGATGTGCTACTTTTCCTTTTTTTTCTATTACAGAGTGAATAATATCTGGGGTCTTGAAATCACCAGGGAGCCCCTAAGCTCAGGGCAAGGCCCTTGGGAGCTCTGCACCACACTCTGGAAAACACTGGGGCAGCTCTCAGCAACACAGCTCAGACAGAGCCCCGTGCTGCTCACATCTGCTTGCTCCAGGCTCAAGAAGAGAAGCAAAGTCTGTCATAAATCAGCAAAATGGAATCTTCTGAAATCTCACATCTTTATGAACTGTTAGACCCTTCCGAGCTGAGCATGACCCAGCTGGCAAAGGTTAGGAGCCATAGCAAAGGCACATGACGTATGGAACACATATGTGCATCCTTTTCGGATCTCCCCCTTGGCTTCTGGAGGGAAAAGCTTCGTCCTCTGGCATGAGGAGCAGATACACGTGAGCTCTGCTTTTGCTGCTTCTCAAGAAGCTGTGCTCACCGGGCATCTGGCTCCACGGCCCTGGCACCTGCTCAGGACAAGCGATGCTTTGCTTTTTAAGTCAGCTTGTTCCTTTCCTGATCCTGCCAACGATGAAGTGGGACGGGCATGACCTGGCAATCCCGAGGGCCACCCGGTAAAAGAGTTGTAAAACCAGTTCCTAAAACCAGAAAGTTCCACCCTTCCTGGGGCAGCAGAGGAGGAACGTGAGACCCTGACAGATGAGGGCCTGACCAAGGTCTCAGGCACGCTGTTTTTTTGCCGTTGATGATAATATTTTAGCATGTCCCAAATGTGGTAACAAATATAAACAAGTATAGTAAAAGGATAATAATAAACAATTATAAGAGCAGTTAACATTGTTAAGTGCTTAGCATGAGGTGAAGAGCTGTGCACATCCTTGCTCATCCAACCCTCCAAAGGGGTGAGAAGTAGTCAGAATTTGAACCCAGGTCCCAAAGCACAGGATCCAGGCAACACCACAGCACGGAGGTGGCGAAGCGGGATGGGGTGCGCCTGGCTCAAGTTAAGGAAAGATCTCCCACACAACTCCGAGAAAAGCGATCTAAGAGATCCTAGAGACCATGCCAGGGAGAACAGAGATTTTTCTGCTCCCATATAAGAAAGTCCAGCAATTTAAAGATTTGCCTTCAGTTTTAAAAAAATAAATAAAAATAAACTAAAAATTTTTTAAATAACTTAAAAAATACTTATATTTATTTGTATAGTATATTAAAATCTTCACCAAATGGTGTGTTTTATGAATCTCCATCACCCCTATGTAGTTGGCAGGCAACTTATTTTCTAGAATAGGAGACTGAGGCTCACGGAATTAAGTCACTTGGCAAAGAAACACAGGCCTTCTGCCACTGAGCCTGTCCTCATGATAGGAACCCACCCTTTGTCCTGGGCCCTTCCTCCAGTGGGCACACTACAGTTCATCTGCGTTCAGCTGCACACCCAGGCGGTAGAGACCCTGGAGGGTGCTGGGGTGGCAGGACCAGGGCGGCAGGAGAGGAGCACTGTGAGGCAGGAAGAAGGGACAGGTCAGCAGGGGGATCATGGCTCCAGCAAAGGGAAAGGAGCCTCCACCTTGTTCCCTGCCATCCTCCCAGCCCAGAGTCAACAAGGAGAATGTTTAAGGGGATGAATGGACCATAAGAGACAGAGCCACAGGGAGACCAGCCAGTGGCATCGAAGAGGTAAGAGAATCCTAACAATGAGGGTGATACTAGGTGACATTTTGTAGATGCTTAAAACTGAACATCTGTCCATTTCAGCTACAAGCTGTGCTTTTCTTATTTTGGGGCCAAATGTTTAAGGTGTCAAACATTTTTTGCACACTCCTGGTAAGCCCTGGGCCTCAGTACAGGCCCTTTGCTGATGAAGAAATAGCCTTCACCCCTTGATTCCCAGAGAGGCAGGATGGGGCAGGGGGCAGGAGGCTGGGCCCCACTCCAGCAATAAAGAGCTGTGTGACCTTGTGTTAAGGCTCCTGCGAGTCTCAGGTTCCCCATCTGTCAAAGAAGACAGTGGTAGCCCCTGCCTGGACAGGGAGTGGCGGGGGTTGAGGCCAGTCCCATGACTTTCCTCCAGCAAAGGACCGGGCACATGGGAAGCGCTCCGCAAAGGATGGCATCATTAATACAAACACAACCGGGTGTGCTGTTCCCACAGAACACCCTGGACGGGCTTCTTCACAGTCCACATGCCCTGCCCGCCCTGCCCAGGTGCATGTCCCCAGGTGGGCATCCCGCTCCTTCAGCCCCCACCTCCATCCCCGCACCCCCACCCCTGGGCTCTGTGTGAACATCAGCACAAATCGTGGGATGGCAATGAATACAGAAACAAAGGGAACAGAGCACCGACTGCGTGCCAGGCACTGTGCAGGCCCTCTGTCACTTTGAGCCACACGACAGCCCATTGCACGAAGAGCAAATGGAGCCTCTGGAGCAGGGAAGTCTGAAGCCATGGGAAGCCGAGGGGCAGAGGAAGAGAAGATGCTCCTGACACAGGCTCAAGGCCCCACTGAGCTGAGCACCGTCCTGGCTGCTCCGACTCCAGACCTCAGTCTCCCTCAAGAATGTGGAACGAATAGTGACAGCCTGTGGCGTCTGCCTTCCTCAGGAAAAGCAGGTGAACAGCCAGCACACGGGGGTTGGGCGACACCTCTCCCTCCCCAGGCTGCAGGCACCACCTCCATAAAAGAAGGTTTAGACCCTTGGTCCTCCATGCTCCCTTCCAGCCCAGTGATGCAAACCACGAGGCTCCAGAGGTGCAGCCCCTGGCCTGGCTGGAAGGGGATGGTTGGAGGAAGCCCTGGGGAGTGCCGCTTGGCCAGGGGCCAGGTTCAGGCTTAGGATCTAAGGATGGGAGGTGCAGGGGGTGACCTGCTGACCCAGGGCTCCAGCTGGAGCTCCCAGGAGACCCGGTGGTGGAGGGGCGGTGCAGAGGGAGAGCCGTTTCCTCATAGACAACTTATTCGTGCCTTAAAAGTGCCTATCACTTCCACACCCCTTGGGGTTAGTGAGCCCCAGCATTGGGGTTGATGACAAGCTCAAAGGAGGGGAAGTCATTCCAAGAGGGAAGAGCCAGGCAGGCAGCACCCACTGTTCTTTTCAAAAGATTAAATTGGGCAGCCCGGGTGGCTCGGTGGTTCAGCCCAGGGCGTGATCCTGGAGACCCGGGATCGAGTCCCACGTCGGGCTCCCTGCATGGGGCCTGCTTCTCCCTCTGCCTGTGTCTCTGCCTCTCTCTCTCTCTCTCTCTCTCTCTCTCTGTGTGTGTGTGTCTCTCAGGAATAAATAAAAATCTTTAAAAATTTTTAAAAATTTAAAAAAAGATTAAGAAATTACCACCCGCCGCCCCCCGTGCTGGGAAAAGCCACACAGTGGGGCGAGTGATGACGCAGTGGTCCCCTGATCAAAGGGACAAAGCCAAGAGAAGACACCTGCCGCATGGACCAGCCCTTCTGGGGTCAAAATCACAGCCAAGGGTACCTACTTCTCCCGAAAGGCAGCGCAGGAAACCCAGGGGGCCTCGACTGCACCAGAGCACTGGCACGGAAATCAAACTGCGTCATCTACGGGGCGGGGGGCAGCAAGCGGGGCGCCCACAGCAGGGGCTCCGGAGAGGGCAGGTCGGAGCCCGAATCCAGCTCTGCCGCTCACTAGCCCGTTAGGCGCAGCCTGGGCGAGTTCGTGAACCCCGCTGAGCCTGTCTCTGAGCCTGTGAAGATCGTTAGGAAGAGCGCGGAGCCTAGGTAAGGACGGTGCCCGACTCGTACTAGGTCCTCGTCAGACGGCCTGGCTGCATGGACGCGGGCACGGAGCAAGGACACAAAGACGGCAGCAGCTGCTGCCACCCGAGCTGCCACCGAATTCAGGCCAGAGACCGCATCGTCTCTAACATTTCCAAGCCGAGAAAAGGTACAATCTCAGCTCGCAGACAAACCAGAGGCTGAACAAATGCCTCGAACGTTTTTGCACAGACGAGGCGAAAGTCTAGCTGTTGGTTTTTTTAAAACTTTGCTGAGTCCTTGGTTTCCTACAGATCGGCCCCGACTCCAGAACCACACAAGTCGCACGATCGCCCCGACAGCTCTCGCCACCCACAGGATGCAACGAAGTCTAGACCCTGTACGGGGAGCGGAGGCGGCGCCCCACAGCGCCTGAGGGGGGCCGATGCAGGCAGTCAGGGACCCCAGAAGCCAGGAGGTGGGCTCTGCCGAGCACGGGCACGGTCCTGGGCCACCGGAGGGCAGGAGAGAGGACGCGGGGTCGTGTCGCCCTGGAGCAGAGACCCCGGCAGGTGGCTGACCGCCAGACCGGCTGGGCGCTCGATGCAGGGAGCCGTCAAATGCAGGCTCCAGGGCCAGTACCGCCCAGGTGAGGGAGCTTCGGTGAAGGCATGCAAGGTGACATCGGGTGGTCCTGTTTACTGGGAAGGAGGCAGGTGGAGGGCGGGCAGCCATGGGAAGCCGAGGGGCAGAGGAAGAGAAGATGCTCCTGACACAGGCTCAAGCCAACCTCTTACCGCCTCTTCTCAGTTTGGAATGGGTCCCGTTGGGAGAAGTGGCACGATGTGAACTAAACCTGTGCCCTCAGGTGTGAACCAGCCCCTACCCTCCCGGGAGGGTAAAGCTGAGGCCTCCAGCCAGACAGCAGGTACTCTAAAGGGCCCATAGATAGCAGGGGGGCTCCCAGGCCTCCAGGCCCCACGTGGACACACGCACACAAGGGAGGAGCAGGACCAGACACCTGCCCGCGAGGCCAAACCTGCCCATGAGCCAGTGAAGCAACTGCTTTTTCTTTCCAGTTTTCCCCCAGATTTGCTCTCTGTGAGCAGAATGGAAGTGAGTTTCCTATTCTTCTGTTTTCACTTGTTTTCTGGGGAAAACACAAATGACCAGTTAATCAAGGAGAATGGACAAAACAGGGGGCTAGAGAGCCAGCTTCCGAATAAAAGAGAACCTCGTCCACTAGCACACCTCCTCATTCCCACTTAAAAATAGTAACAATAGAGGGATCCCCGGGTGGCTCAGCAGTTTGGCCCAGGGTGCAATCCTGGAGTCCTGGGATCGAGTCCCGCATCGGGCTCCCTGCATGGAGCCTGCTTCTCCCTCTGCCTCTCTCTCTCTCTCTCTCTCTCTCTCTCTCTCTCTCTGTGTGTCTATCATAAATAAATTAAATAAATAAATATTTAATAAAAAAATAAAAATAGTAACAATAAAAATAAGCTCTCTGAGGCCTTTGGAAATCCACGTGCCCTAACCAAATCCCTTTCATCATAACCAGGTGAAACACAGAACCAGGACTTTCCATGTGCACAGCACTTCACAGTTTGCCAGGTATTTGCAGGCACATGTTGGCACTTGCTCCACAGTTCTGTGAGCCAGGCGGCAGGGGTATGTGTCCCCACCACTAGGAGATGGAAGTCGGGGGTGCCTGGGTGGCTGTCAGTTAAGTGTCTGCCTCCGGCTCAGGTCATGATTTCAAGGTCCTGGGATCCACCCCGGCATCAGGATCCCTGCTTGGAGGAGAACTTGCTTCTCCCTCTCCCTCTGCTGCTCCCCCTGCTTGTGCTCTCTCTCTCTTTCGGTCAAGTAAATAAATAAAATCTTTTAAAAAAAAAAAAAGGGGGAGATGGAAGTTGGGACTCAGAGATGGTTAGTGACCTGCCAGAGGGCACACAGCTGGTAAGGGTGAGGCAGGGCCTAAAATACAGGCGCTCAGTCCCTAAACTGGGAGCTGTCTCTGTAGTGCCTCTCCCATCCAGGGAAAATCCATCTTGGGAACTTTGCTTTCTCTGAATCGGCAGCACTGAAAATCCTTGCCAAGTGCCAGACTGAAAGCCTAGCCCAGAGGGGACCAGAGAGGAAGGGAAGGGGGGCAGAGCTGATACCCAACATATTTGTGATGAAACTAGCACTACAGATCATGGCTCTAGAGGCCCTGGCAAATCTCATTTACTCTATTTTTAGAGCCACCTCCCTACAAACTTTTGTTTTGCCAGGCCTTCTTCATGCTTTTCCTTTCTCCTGAATGGTTCTGTAATCCTTGGGCTGTCTTGGCATCCCATAGCCCCTGAGGTTATAAACAAGGGGCTATGACCTTGGTGGGGGAGAGAAAGACAAAAGCCAGCCACCAAGCCACATGCCACACACCTTGGTCACAGGTCACAGCAGGGGAGACCAGGGCACCCAGCTCTGTGGCCTTCTTAGACGTGCTCCTCTGGCCAGTAGGGGCAGAGACTATTACTGGCCTCCTGGACCTTCTCCTCATTGTGCAAAAGGTACCAGGGCCTGTAAACCCAAACCTCAGTTAATCTAAGAACCACTTGCTTTTGGCTGTGAAAACACACACACACACACACACACACACACACTCACATGCTCTGGGTCTCTCCCAGCCTCATCCACACCTGCAGCCTGAGGCCTAGCAAGCCCACAGACCCCTCATTGCTCCTCTTCCTGGTAGAACTGGTCTCTCTCAATTCCCCAAACCCTTGCAGGGTCCTCTCCAGGGGGCATTTCCTCTCCAGGGGGCATTTCTGGGTGAGGCAGTTCTTGGTTGTACGGGAATGTCACCCGCATAGCCTCCCAGACCCTCACCAGGGAGCTATCAGTGGTGGCCTCTGAAGTCAGGGTGACAACCAAAGCACTCTTGTACATTTTCAGACATCCCCTACTGGGTGCCAGCCTCATCATAAAGCCTGCCCAGCGTGTGTATGCTCAGGTGTAGCTCTCTCTCTTTCTCTCTCTCTCACACACGTAACACTCCTTGAAAGCAGAGACGGTGTCTTACTCACTTCCACCACTGACCACCCCCAGGCCCATGTCACTCTTGTGGAGTGTACTGCAAAGTAGGCAGATCCTCCCTCAAGCAGTGTCTGTCTCCATAGAAATGACAAACATAAATAACCACAATACAAATCAGGATAAGACCACAGAGGCCTCGGGACTTTGCTGAGAGAATGCGGCGCCGGGTGTCTGGGGTCCTGGGTTTGAGTCCCATCCTCACATGTGACTCCCGACTTCTCCGAGTCTCCCTTTGGGCATCTGTAAAATGCAACTTTGATCTTCACATTTCCTTCCAGCTAAAATATGTTAAGTGCTCAAACTTTGAGACAGAAAGGATGAAGAGGTGACCAGAGGCACCAAACGCCAGTTCTTTGCAGGTTTTCCGAGGGAGAACACTGTACCCCGTAATGCCTGGCCTACCTGAGGCCGGGCAAGTGACTTTTGATAAGGGACCAGCGACAGTGTGGGAACTGAAGAAGATGCTCCCCGGAGCTGAGAGTCTGCTGTGGCATCTGCAACAAGGAGGGCAGTTCCTGACCTATTTCCTGCTCTGGCTCTCCTCTGATGAGAATGCCTGAGCCCAGGGCAGCGCCTGTGAGAAGGAGCCCCGTGGGACTCACCTGCCCAGCACAACCGGCCCTTTTCTCTCCAAGAGCCCGAGGCCTGAGCTCGGGAGGAGAAACGCCCTGGCTGGTGGCTGGCTGCTGGACCGCGACCACTCCCCAAGCCGCAGCAAACCCGGCAAACCCTTCCTCCAATTCCATCGACTCCCAAACAGGCCCCCGAAAACAATAGCGAAGACTCCACTTTGCGACACGTTAAGTGGTTCAGAGTGGATGAAGCCACAGCTGAAACCAGCCTCGGGACATGGCCCCAGACGTTTCCAAAGTCACTTCCAAATACTACAATGAAAACAGCTTTTGAAATGTGGCTTCACAGCGAATCCCAGAGAAATAAGAACAGAGAGTTCTCGCTGCCTTCTAACAACGCCCCGCCCTCTCCTGGCATAAAACAGACAGAAACCAGCACCAGGCCCTCGGGGGCGGCACATGCACCCCTGCGCACGCTGCGCACTGGCCAGGCCCGGGCCGCCCTTCCGCAAGCAGCTTCCGTTCCCACCTGCGCAGCCCACCCACACCTGGAGACACAGCTCGCGGCTCTCTCGGTTGTATTTAAGCGCCCCCCCCCCCCAACACACACCCGCCACAAGGTCCTGTCCCTGTTTGCGCCAGAGCCAGAGACGACAACTAGGATAACATGATGATGATGATGATGATGATGATGACGACGACGATGATGATGCCCTTTTAAGAAAAGGCAAGTCCTGAGGCGGGCAAGTCGGCGCCCTCCGCCTGCGCAGGCCGGCAGGGCTGTTGGAGCCACTTTTCCAGGCCGTGCAGAGGTCCGGGGGCCGAGGCAGAGTCACGCCGCGGCCAGGAGTCGGGGACGCCCAGGGCAAGCTCGCGGGTCACGTGCTCCCCGGAGCCCTCAAGTGCGCTCGGCCCCGGTGACGTAACTATTGGAGAATTTAAAAGTCCCCAACTCGGAGGAAATGCAGAGCGGTTTATGGCTCCTCCGCGCGCCGCCGTGGCCCGCCGGGGTGACCTCCGCGCAGCCGGGTGGCGCCCCTCGAGCTCGGGGGGAGCCCCCGCGGGGTGGTTCGGGGTCGGGCCGTGGGCGGCGGAGGGGGCGGGGGTGCCCGGACCCCGGGGCCCGCACCCCAGCTGCAGGCGCGGACTCCAGCTGTGGGCGGGGACCGCGGGCCCCGGCAGCGACCCCAAGGGCGGGGGGGCGGACCCGGCCCCGCCGGACACCTCGACCCGACCCGACCCGGCCGCCCCGCGGACGCGCACCCCGAGCGGTCCCGCCGACGGACGAGCCCCGGGGCGCCCCGCGCACACGCTCCTCCGCCAGCAGGGACCCAACCGCCCTTCGCCCCCCCCCCCCCCCCCCCCCCCCCGCCCTGAGCCGGTGCCTCTCGGGGAACGACCGAGCGAGCCGCGGCTCCCGCGTCCAGCGCGCCTTTGTCTGGCGGCCGAGGTCGGGGCGCCGTCTGCTCCGTGACCCCGCGCCCTCCGCCGCCCCCCGCCCGCCGCCCGCCGCGCACTTACCGGCCCGGGGATCGCGAAGCCGCCTTCCTCCGGGGCCGCGGCCGGCCCGGCCCCCGCCCCGCCCCGCCCCCGCGCCCGCCCCCGCGCCCGCCCCCAGCGGCGGCGCGCACAGTCCCCACGGCGCGGCCGGCGACGAGGACTCTCCCGGGGCAGCGGCGCGGCCCCCCGAGGCTCGGGCAAAGTTGCAGCACAAAAGGCCAATGACTGGGAGCGCGGCGGCGGCCGGGCCAGGCTCCTCCCCCCGCCCCGCGCCCCGCGCTCCGCGGCCCGCGCCCCAGCTGCTCGCCCCGGGCGCCCGCCGCGCTCCCCGCTCCCCGCTCCCCGCTCCCCCCCGGGCGGGGCACGCGCGGGGCCCCGCGGCCGCACAGCGCGCGGAGCCGGGGCCGGAGCCGGGGCCGGAGCCGGGGCGACCCCGGGGCGCGCGCAGGCTGCCCCCGAGGCCCTGGGTCGCGACCACTTGTTGCGGCCCCCGCGGAGCACGCGCCCTGCCAAACGCCTGAGGCCGAGTGCGGGCCGCGCGTCCCGGCTGGGCGGTGCACACACGCCTGGCGCCTGGCGGCGGGCTGCAGGCCCCGGGAGGAAGGTGGGGACCAAACGGAGCCTCCCCGGGTCCTGGAGCCACGCGCTGGCTCTCCTGTCCCGCTCTGCGTGGACCTGACGCCGCCGCTTGACCGCAGGTCCTTCGAGTGCACTGTGCCCTACAGTTTGCAAAACTTGATGTGCCTTCTCCGGGGCTGTTAACACCTTCTGAGATAGACTCTAAACCCAAACCGGTTCCCGCTGCCAGATTTCCAGGGAGCGCGTGTGTTTCTTTTTTCTTTCCCCTTCTAGGGTCCCACATCAACTCCTCTGCAAACATCGACCTCAGACCCAGAAGCGGCGCTTACCTGTGGGCCCCACTGCAAGGTATCACCTTTCCTCTGGCTATGCCTGCAGCTAGGCAGAAAGGAGAAGGAAAAGAACTAGAAAGAGCCTGTGGCTATATGTGGATGCCGGGCTTCCTATTTTAAGTTTGGTTTCAAGAAAGCTTTGCTATATTTCATATGCAGGGACCAAAGGGCAAGAGACTCACAAATGACTCAACGCTTCCTTTCTTCCTCTTAAAGAAACAGATGCCCAAGGCTGGATGGCCCTAAGTGAGGATTCCGTGTAAAGAAATGGACTTTTATTGCCTTCCACTAAAAAAAAAAAACAAAAAAACAAAAACTGTATATATTTTTAAAACGCCATGCCACATTTCTAATAGAAATGTCAATGGAGTCCTTGTTCACAATGGGTATTAATGTTCCCGTTTCACAAATGTGGTAACTGAGACCAAAACAGCCTAATTTGTTTAAATGTATACCATCCACTATTGGTAAAGTAAGAAGTGGAATGCCGGGGGTTTCTTTTTCCTGTGTCCTTGTACCCTAATTCTAGGTCACATCCATTTATGATTAAAAACAAAGCAAAACAAACAAACCAAAAAAACCCACTCTCTACCTTATTAAACTCAAGCACTCTGATCAGGCCAAGAACAAAGATGCCTTTGAGGTGCCATCCCTTTCCTATGAAACATCCCCTCCCCACTTGCTGGATGCATATCTTTCATGACCAACTGATGGTTACCACTATGCTCTGAAACTCACTGGTGTGGTTAGCTGAATGATGTCCCCTACCGAGGATGTCCACATCTTAATCCCCAAGGTCTATGAATATGTTAATTTACAAGGCAAATGGGAATTAAGATTGTAGATGGAATTAAGGTTGCTAATCATCTGACCTTAAAATAGGGAGATTATCCTAGATTATCCAGGTGGACCCCATGTAATTACAAGGGCCCTTGGGAGTGAAAGAGGGAGGAAGGGGAGAGAGGGGACAACAGAAGCAGAGAGAGACATGAAGATGCTGTGCTGGCTTTGAAGGTTGGAGGAAGGGCATGATGAACCAACAAATGTGGCAGCCGGAAAAGCAAGGATATGGATTTTTCCGTCAGGCTTCCAGAAAGGAACACACCTCTACTGACACTTTGATTTTAGTCCAGCAAGACCCTTGTCAGATGTTTTACCTGCAGAACTGTGAAAAACTAATGTTGTATTGTCTTAAGCCACTAATTTTGTGGTAATTTATTACAACAATAAGAAACTGATACAGTAGACATCTGGTTATTACTATGATTTACTCTGATGGATTCTATGAAAGTATCTTGGATTCTAGGAATGTTTCTAGAGTCTAAGATCACTCATTGCAGGAGAACACTCTGGCCGAACAAGGCTTGTCCCCGGCCCTTCTCCAAGGCATCTCCACACTCAAACGATGCAGTGGTGTTGGGCAGCCGGCAGTCAGACAGAGCCATGGTCCAGTGTAGGACCTACTCATTAGAAGATGAAGCCAAGAACTCCCAACATCATAGAGCGTTGAGATCCAAATCCCGCCACCTGACAGAGATACATCCCCACAGGAAACTCTCAGCCAACCCACACAGCTCTGATCCCAACCACAGCCATAGTACACATGCATCGCTTGTCTCTTCCTGCTCCAGGTCTCGGTAACATCACACTGCTAGTACAGAGGAGGAAGGATATAGGTTTTGTGCCCTCTGGCTTGGGATTCCCTGGAATCTATAGAAAGAGACTAAATCACAGGCAGGAAGCATGTGCCTTAGTAGTTGCATGCATCCATGACTGAATCTTTACGCCATAAGGATTTCTTGGGTCTGAGTACAAGGCCAAGGCCTCTGCAGAAATGTAGGCTGTGGGCAGCCTCGGTGGCACAGCGGTTTAGCGCCGCCTGCAGCCCAGGGTATGATCCTGGAGGCCCTGGATCGAGTCCCACATCAGGCTCTCTGTATGATGCCTGCTTCTCCCTCTGCCTGTGTCTCTGCCTCTGTCTCTATGAATAAATAAAATTTAAAAAAAAGAAATGTAGGTTGTATGAATGTTTTCAGCAGTGTTATAGTGCAGTCACTATTAAACTATCTTCTGGAGCCCTGGGGTTTCTGGAGTTACCATAAAGGCTACCCAAGAGGCACCCATAGCACCTATAACAAGAACTGTTCCACTTCTATGGGTCCCGTGTTTGGACTCCACATAACATTTTGTTTAGAGAAAAGATTCATTTGGAGAGAAGGGGTGGGGGTGGGGAATGAAAATGTGCAAACACTGCTTTCTAGGAAAGAATCTATGCTGTTGGACTCCTAGAATCCAACCTGAATCTCAAGGGGAGTGACGCACCCAGTGTCAAAGGCTGTGTAGTGACAGCACAGGTGTCTGAAAGGAGGTCTTTGTTGTTTTGTTTTTGAAGTAGAGAGAACAGTATAATGAACCCTATGTGTATTACCCAGTTTCAATATTATCAAATCACAGCCAATTCTGTTTTATTCACATTGCTCACTTCCCCACCGCTACCCAGATTATTTTGAAACAAATCCTAGATATCATCATAGGTACTTTGATGTTAGCTAGTACTTTTGTTTGAATCTCCAAAAGCAAGGACTGGACAGAGAATTTTGGAAGGCTAGTGCTTTATTTATTTATTATTCTCTCAGCCTCCCTGAAAAAGGATCAATCTGTAAATATTAATGGGACAGCCTCAAACACCAGACCTATGGTCTGAAACTCAGCATGCATAAGACTCACTAGGTTATTGTGGAGATGCTCCCAGAGATTCTGGTTCAGGAAAGGGGGTCAGGAAAGGGGGGCTCAAGAATGTACATTTTAGCAAGCAGATTCTAGATGGAGATGCATTCCAAACCACACTTGGAGAAACTCTGGAACTAAAGTTTTGTGGCAGGAGTCGTTGGTTGTTTCCTTTTTTTTTTTTAAGATTTTATTTATTTATTCATGAGAGACATACAGAGAGAGAGGCAGAGGGAGAAGTAGGCTCCATGCAGGGAAGCCAATGTGGGACTCGATCCCAGGTCTCCAGGATTATGCCCTGAGCTGAAGGCGGGGCTAAACTGCTGAGCCACCCTGGCTGCTCTCATTAGTTGTTTCCAAAACAGTTGTTCCCTCTCCTTGGTTACTTATTGGCTTATATTCAAATAATTAATATAGGTGTGGTCATGTGACTCACCCTCGGCCAGGGAAACAGAAAGGGAAGTCAGCTTATGGTGACATTTCCCTCATTCTTTAGAGAAGACACAGGTGGCATATCTCCTGTCCAGGCATCCTCCTGCCTCTTGGCATTGTCTTGAGGGCACAATGCCTGGGGTTGCTGCAGCCAGCTTGAAACAATGAACGGGACATCAGTCAACATACTACAGGTGGGCAGAAGGGAAGATGAAATGTGCTAATGAATCACTCCACCTTAAAAGTGCCCTGTCTCTGGGCTCCCTGCCAGGTGACACGATGGACCTATCATCATTAGGGTTTTCTGGCATTGGGCTGTTACTTGCAGCCAAGAGCATCCTGAAGGAATGTCAACTGCGATGTTGAGAAGACCTAAAAGCTTCAGAAAGGGATCCAAAACCACAGAGCAAATGAAAGACCATTTGCCAAGAGAGTGTCCTGGAATACAAAAGGCAAATTGGGGGACGCGCAGGTGGTTCAGTGGTTGAGCGTCTGCTTTCGGTTCAGGTCGAGATCCCAGCGTCCTGGGATTGAGTCCTGCATCGGGCTCCCTGCAGGGAGCCTGCTTCCTTCCCCCTCTGCCTATGTCTCTGCCTCTATCTTGTCTCTTATGAATAAATAAATAAAATCTTAAAAATAAAAAAAAGGCAAATTGGTGCCTAGGAAATGCCTCCAGCCCTGCCCACTAAAGAAGGCTTTGCTATGTGTTTGCAGTTTCCTTTAAAACCCTGTTGTGGCTACAATATTTTGCTTTGGCCAAGAAGTGACGAGCCACATGAAAACAGGAAGCCAGGCTGGAAACCTGTGCCCAAATTTGCCTGATGCCTACACACCTGAAACTAATAAAATATTCATGAGCCTCTGCAGTCACTATTCCCCAGAAAAAAACCTGGGAAACAAAGCCAGAGACTAGAAAATATTGCAGGGCTGACTGGTTAGCTGGTGAGGAATATGTGATGCCCCCTCCCCCCCCCCGGACAAGGAACACACCAGCTCTTTGCTGGGGGTGTGAGTCTAAATAGAAGTTCATATATCTGACTTGTTGACGGCCCCCCGAGTAGAAGCTCAGGAGCACCGGGCCCCTGAATTATACCATGATGTCCTCACAGAACACCAGGGCCCCTGATCAGAGCACCCACATGTAGCCAGGTGGTATAAATTTTTATAGACTTAAGGAGTTTCATTCAGTTGATCAAAATCACTTATTGAGCACCTGCTATGTGGGCTCCCTGTACATTCAGATGCCTCATGGTCCCTGTGCCCACTCCTATAGTCAGATAAGGGAATGGCTACTACAGGACAGAGGCAGAAAGAAAATATTGAGTAAGCCCCGCAAGAGGTATGGGGAGATTTTCCAGAAGACGGAATACTTGAGCAGAGTTTTAGAGGCCAAGGGAGTGTTACCATCTTAAGATTTCTCATAAGGATATTTTAATAGATATGCATTTAAAACATATTAGGAAAGAAACATAATTAGCACATCAGGCCCATAACTTCACAGACAGGTTACCTAGGACCAAACAAAGCAATACATTGAAATACAGACGAAGCAGAAGGAAAAACAGTAAGTAATGCTACAAGTGGTACACAGAGAAGGTGAAAGTCTTCAAGGCAGTTCACACCTAAAGGACATGGTGAAACATGGAGCTAAGAAAAGAAGGGAAATGGACAGAAGAGAAACAGAACATTCTAGGGAGTGAGAATTAAATCTGTTCTTGAATATACTTAGGAACATTTTGTGATGACAAAGTCTATGATGAACTCTTTCAACAAATATTTCCTGAGCACCTGCAGTGTGTTAGGTCCTCCTAGGTGCTGGGAGACAGACACAAGCGACAAAGTCCCTGCCTCCTAGACAATACCTTCCAGATAAGTGCTGGTGGCCACCTACAGCCATTACCCAATGAAAGGCAAAGACAATTAGGGCCCTAAGCTGTTCTGATATTTTAATGCCTATGTGCTCTGTCTTGAACCAGAGTGTGGTCTGCTTGAGGACAGAAAAACCTCATCTCCCCCATCCCCTGCCTGGCCATGGCTTTGCCCCCACTGTGCTCTCAGCCCAGAGATCAATGCTGCCACTTTCCACTGTCCTGGCAGGAGAGTCTTCTCCTCCAGGACCAGCCTTCCTCAATCCATCCACCCAGGACCTCACTGCATTTTAAGGTCTTCTTTCTGCAAAAAGGCAGACCTCAGGGCTTCACCTCAGAAACCCAAACCCCCAGAGCATGCTCACCAGGAGGATCATCCCATCATCTGCCAGCTTAGAAGGGTAGCGACGTACCATCCATACGACGGCTTGCTCTCTGCCTTCCCCACTTAACAATCAGATAAAGGAAACCAAAGAGGTGATTGAGAAACTTGTTAAAATGACTACTATAGGAGAACCTGGGTGGCTCAGGGGTTGAGTGTCTGCCTTTGGCTCAGGTCCTGATCCCGGGATCGAGTCCTGCATCAGGCTCCCTGTGGGGAGCCTGCTTCTCCTTCTGCCTATGTCTCTGCCTCTCTCTCTCTCTCATGAATAAATAAAATCTTTTAAAAAAAAATGACTACTATAATATTAGCCAACATTTGTGAACATTTGCCACCCAGCTGACACTCTAAGTGGCTTTCATCTCTTCTCTCACTTAATCCTCGGATGGGTCTTCATGGCTATTGTCTTCAGCTGACAAAAGAGGAAACAGCTTGGAGGTCTCTCACCCCAGCTCGCACTCAGAAGAACCATGTTCACACACAGGCTGTGCGTCCACGAACCCCAACTCCTAACCAGCCCGTGGTGACAAGGAGCTAAGCTTCAAGTTATTTTTATATACTCTGAACCAATTGGCAGGAAGTATGCCATGAGGAACCCAGGACCAGTGCCTGGCTCTATCATGGGAGCCCAGCCCTCATACTAATTAAATAAGATCTATTTCACTAGTGAATTCTGAGAAAGTTTTTTTGTTATTCTTGTTCGTTTTTTCTAGAAGGGGAATCACTACTCTGGGCTTCTCAGATAAGTCCTCACATTCCACAAAGGACTGTCCAAGCAGCGAGGTACATTCCTGAGCTGCAACCCATCAAAACTGAGTTGTATGGGCGGAGAGAAATATTTGGAGGCGGGATTCAGGCCTTCGAAACATTTGGCCATTATGTCCACCCATGCTAAGATGAAATGTCAGCCTGAACCCAAAATACATGCAGGAAATGTATGGGGGCAGCTTTCCACATGACTTCTTAGCCTCATCCAGAATTTCTAGGTGGGACCCTGGCATGTTCCTGGAGTCCACACAAAGTCCACTTCACACACAGGCTGACGTTGCCCGAATGTGTGCTCAGCTCAGCCCACTGGACTGTCTTTCTAGGCAGAAAAATAATCATCTTCAAGAATCAGAGTCTGATATCGGTGTGATATCATGGCAATGGTTAAAAAATAAAACATTTGATGAATAGCTATGATATTGTGAGGGTCTGGTGGGCTGAGAGCGAAGGGTGGTTGCAGGGCTTGGTTCAGTTTACACATTAACAATGATGACGAAGATGTCTCATCTCCCCACCAGACAAATAAGCATCTGAAGCCTGAGTCTTTGATTCGCTTCTATATCCCTTGGACGAGCTGTTCTCAAACTTTGCTGCACAATAGAACCACCTGGGGGGATCCCTGGGTGGCGCAGCGGTTTGGCGCCTGCCTTTGGCCCAGGGCGCGATCCTGGAGATCCAGGATCGAATCCCACGTCAGGCTCCCGGTGCATGGAGCCTGCTTCTCCCTCTGCCTATGCCTCTGCCTCTCTCTCTCTCTCTCTGTGACTATCATAAATAAATTAAAAAAAAAAAAAAAAAGAACCACCTGGGGACTATGAAAGTTCCCTGTGCCTATGCCTCACCCCTATATCAATTAAATCAGAAACTCTGGGGGTGGGCACCCAGGCATCAGTATTTTTTTAAAGCTCGCTAGGAGATTTCAGCGCACAGCCAAGGTCGAAAACAGTGCCCTAGGTCCTGGCTGCTTACAGGGTGGCCCATGAACTTAGCAGCTTCTTGAACTCTGACATGAGAACGAGTCACTGCACACCTTGTATAATGCTGATTCTGACTCAGCAGGTCTGGGGTAGGACCTGATGTTCTGCTGATCTAAAAGGCTCCCAGGTGATGCTGAGGCTGCTAATATAAGGAACCACAACATGAGTTGCACAGCCCTAGGGCAGTGGCTCTCTAGGGGCAGCTTGGCCCACCAGGGGACATCTGGCAGTGTCTGGGGACATTTTTGGTTGTCATGACTTGGAGGATGCTCCCGGCCTCTAGGGCTGCTAAACACCCTACCATGTACAGGACAGCCCTCCCCAACAATCCCCCAGACCCTGGTGTCAATGGTGCTGAGCATGAGAAACCCTCATGCTCAAGCACCCAGCACAGGACCTTTAAGTAGAAGTCCTCAGTTTCCATGAAAGAAGAAATGGACTAGGGAATGCCTTATCACCACAGTGACTTTGTTGTGCTGTTGAACTAACCGGGCCAACAGATAGCTTTTGAGGGATGTATCAAATACCCACACCCTCTATCCACTGGACATGATACAATGAACCTACAAACATCTGTTGAGGGCCTACTGTGTGCAGCCCATTGTGCTAAGGAACAGGGCCAGTCTCATATCATCAGAGGCCTCACCCTCTGTGCGACAAACACGCATTGAGCACCAGGCTGTGCCAGCCCCAAGCTAGCAACTCCCACACACTAGCACACTGAATCCTCCAGAGGTAGGTATTAATTTCAGACCCATTTTATAGATGAGGAAACTAAGGTTTAAAGTGATAAAGCAACTTGACTGAGGCCCTAGAATGAATAAGTGACAAATCTGAACCAGACCTGTCCAGCTCAAGTGCCCAAGCTCTCCAGTAAAGGATGAAATCCTATACGATAAAGTATAATGCATTTGTCTGGGTTGAACTGTGGTCAGGTTACAGAAGACTCTCATACTTGGGCAGGGGAAGGGGTGGGGGCCTCCTGCAGAGCTGGAGGGTGGAGAGGGCTTCACAGGCACTTACATTTTCCTGTCTGGTCTCTTAAACAAGAAGGTGGTTGATGAGGGTGAGGGACAAGGCAGGCAGAGCATCACCCTGGGACAAATGCTTGTGAGTCAGTGCCCGCCTCTGACGCCTGAAAAGTCCTGGCCTGCCTCTCTGTTCATACCTTTCTCCACATTTCTATGTCAAAGGAAAAGGGATTTAGAAGAGAAGGCTTGGAATGCCCCTTGTTGGGCTTGCAGAGTTGATGGCTTTTCAGGACTGAGGGAAGGAGCAGGGAAGTGTGACAGCCTCTCTCATCAGGCCAATTAGAGTTCTCAAATGCAGAATAAGACGGGAGTTCCTGAAAAGCAAAAGCTCCCCCCATATGGGACCACCAATACAGAATAATTACTCTCCACTGAAGATAAAACATGAACCAAATAAGAGGTATAAACATCAGTTCAACACAGAGCCTGGGGAAACAGACAAGCTCCCATCTCCGTGCAAAAGCAAAGCTAAACCCTACAATAATCATTAAGAGGGTTTTATCTCCTAGCCCCTGGCTGGCTCAGTTGAAGGAGCATGGGATTCTTGACCTCGGGGTTGTGAGTTCGGGCCTCATATTGAATGAGATTACTTAAAAATAAAATCTTTAAAGGGGTGCCTGGGTGGTTCAGATGGTTCAACGTCAGCCTTTGTCTCAGGTCATGATCCTGGGGACCTGGGATTGAGCCCCACGTTGGGCTCCCTGCTCTGCAGGGAGTCTGCTTCTCCCTCTCCCTCTGCCTCTCCCCACCCCCACATGTACTCTTTCTCTCTTGCTCTCTCGCAAATAAAGAAAATCCTTTAAAATTTTTTTAAAAATCTTTTTTTTTAAAAAAAGAGTATTTTACCTCCCAAGCCCTGATGTCTCAACTATTTGTAAAACAAAAACCTTATAGAGAAACCACTCTGAGGGGTTCCTAGTAAACCACTCACACAGACACACTCAGCTAGAAGGAGATGAAACTCACGTTTTGACAGAACTTCCACTTGAACTCTCCTCCGAGCCTGCCCTCCCCATCCTCATCTGCACACTCCCCTAATTGTGGCAAATTAGAGCATCTGTGAGCACTTGTCCAACTAACTTTTCACAGCGGGCTTCCTGCAGTCCTCCTGCAAAAGCAACCAACCACAAGCAAAGGAAAGCCAGAGCCAGCATCACGTACAGGCTGCAGCGTATTTTGCAAAAAAGCTGGAGTGAGCCTGCATAGGCTGCTTTCTCAGACAGGACCCAAGCACAGGATTACTTGCAGCCACTACCCCTCCTTGAAGAAAACAATCTGCAACATCAGCTCATAGCAGGCTCACCTGGGTGGCTTGCTGTACTTGGCCAAGGTGACGCTTACTCACCACGGAGCCAGTGGGGTTGTTGAAAAGAACACTGATCTCGAGCCCCAAAGAACTGCATTCAGGAGTTAGGCTAGTCCCATGACAAGCTGTGCGTCCTTAAGGAAGTCACATACCTTCTCTGGGTATCAGGTTTCTCATCTGTAAAATGAGGAGGCTGAAGGTCCTGAAGTCCTTCTGGTTGTGATATTTCATGATTAGGAACCTCTGAGCCAGGCATGAGGTGGTACCTGTCTCAGAGGGTGAGCATCCCTACCACCATGACTCGGGAGCCGGAGGAGCTTCCACCCCCAACATCCTTCATAGGTGGCCCGGAAAGGCAGTCTGGCCCAGAGCTGAGAGCTCACGCCAAGGCTTGTACTCCCTGCTCCCCCAAATTCTCACTTTCTGCCAACGCTGGCCATCCGTGTTTAAATTCCAGCGGCTTGGTCACTTGCCAGGAAGGGTCTCCTCCCGCAGCCATTGTGCTATGGTGTCTGGCAGTTAGGCAAAGACAGACGACTTTCAGCTCTGCCCCTTTTTCTAGGAGGTTTGGGATGGGTTAGCAGCTCAAAACGCTGTGCCAAAATAGTCGGGGCAATCTGTCCCATACGATGCACTCGGAGTTTGCGATCTGCTGGTGTAGCCCCAGCTGGGCTCACCCACACAGGCGCTCACTCCCTCCCACAAATGTTAGGCTTCAGCTTCTTTGCAGCCACTCTTGGCAAGAGGTTAACCCCAAAGCCCTAGTTCCCCAAGGAAACCAATGCATTCCTCATGTGTGCTGGATGGCTTGACCTTGCATCAAATATAATGTTGCAACATTGAAGCCACCCTGGTAGGGAGGCTGGTGGCTCAAGGATGGGAAGTATCTTTAGAGGGTAGTGAGGCCTTCCAAAGAATCCAAGGCAGATGAAAAAGAACTTCAGCAAATTTCAGCTAGTCCATGTGTCAAAGCACAAGTGTTTTCCAGTAACCTGCCTTAATGACAGTATTAGCATCATTCAAATTATGACGGTAATAATGATACTACTAATAAAAACTATTACATCTGATAAATTTAAGTGCTTACTACTGCATGCCAGGCAGGCACTCTGCTAAGCTCTTGACACACATTATTTTTATGCAATCTCCATGGTCTGTCCATGTGGTTGACCCTAGGACTATACACATTTCGCAGGCAAGGAAACTGAGGCTCAGAGTGGCTGACGAACTTGCTTGGAGGCTAGGGGTCTAATGGCAGAGCTGGAAGTGAGACCCAGCATCTGCCTCTAAGTCCTGTCTGACCCGATTTTCCAGGACAGGAAGCCTCCAAGTCACCTGATAGCCAGTTGGGTTGAATTATTCAGCAAGCGCTTATGGAGGGCCCACTGTGTGCCACGCAGAGTATCAGGTGCGGGTAACCAAGCGCCTTGTCTGCACATCTAACATTCCCAAAGAAACAAGATCCTGGCTTAGTCTCTTGGCCACAAGCCAAGACCCCCACCCACCCACAGATGACCACAAACTTGTATCCAAGCAAGTACCTCTAAACAGAGAACTCAGAATCATAACCCCAACTCCTGATCCTGTGATGGCAAATACTGCGTCCCAGGGAGGGGAAGGAAGTACAGTTGGCTGGAGAAGCCACGGGTTGTAGACAGGAGCGGGCGAACCAACTGATTCCTCCGGAGTGCGTGAGCACTGAGCAAGGAGTCAACAAACCGCACACGTTGCCCACAGCGGGTTGACCCCCCTATCAATTTACCCCAATCCTCTTCTCCTGGAGGAGCCTGTGTACAGGCTCAGCTCTTCCCTGAGGAAAGAGACCGTGGCTTCCCTTCTAAGCACCTAGTCTGGGTGCGTATGTGCTGGGTAACTGCCGAGCCGGTTGAGGGGGACGGAGCTACCTGTAGGGTTCCACGTAGCTCAGGGACCTTGTTTCATGGGCTCTCGAACAGCCGACAGGGCCCAGCTCTCTAATGGTCACAGCTACCAGCTATCGCAAGCTGGCTCAGAGCGCCTGGCAGCTCAATCGGTTAAGCCACTGATTCTTGGTTTCGGCTCAGGTCATGATGTCAGGGTCGTGTAGAGTTGACCCTGAGATCGTGCAGCTAATGTAAGGTTGAGCTCAGTGCAGAGTCTGCTTGGAACTCTCTCTCCCTCTGCCCCTCCCTTCTGCCCCCTCTCTCTAAAAATTAATAAATCTTAAAAAAAAAAAAAAAAAGAAAACTGGCTTTGTGCAGAGTATTCTATGTCTTGCCTCCTGTAATCCCCATTTAACACCCCTTTAAGTCCCCATAGACATTTACCTATGACGAAGCAGAGGCTTGAAGCAGTCGCCAGACCAGCCCACACGGCCCTGAGAGTGAAGATCTGTATTTGATTGAACTCAGGTGGCCAAACGTGCCCCTCCCTCCAGAGTCTGATTTCACCCTCAGCCTCACGTCTGGTCCCTCCTCCTCTGGTCCTCCCGGCTGACGTGGGGTGGCTTCGGGGGACCCAGCCTCTCTGCTTCCCCAAGGGAAGGGCTCCTGGCCCGAGACCTCCCTGCTGACCCAAGACCACCGTGGTCTCTGGTCTTCTCTTGGCTCACCCTACCCACTCCTCCCAGGGCATAGACACACTCCTCCCCTGAGGTTTCTATTCCCAAACACACTCTGCCCATTTTGCAAAAGGAAAGGGCATTAAAAGTATCAGTACTCAGACCTGTGCCAGCGCCTTCCTTGGAAACAGAAACACTTTCACAGTCAACGTCTGAATCAGCAGGCTGCTAAAATATTTAACGCTGGACGACTTAACAGGCTCCAAGAAGAGAGGTTAAGCTGCAGTTAGCTGGGGCCTGCTGGCCCTGCATGCCCCTGGGAAGCCTCTCCCGCCCTTCCAGCTTCTCAGGACAAGAAAATGGTGCAGAGAGGACAAGTGGAAGACCAATCTCTGCCCTGAACCCATTTCTGCTCCCACACAGGTGGGACCAGTGGGGAGGCATGGGCAGGGAGGGTTCCAGATGAAGTGCTGCTATTTAGAGCCAGCTGACTCGGTTACCCGAGGCCTCCGCACCAGGCCTGGGTGCAAGGTCATACTCTCAAGGGCTTGGGACACCTCCTGCTGATCAGTGTTGCCGGGCAGTTGGGTTGTGACTACATCCCAGTCTCTACTCTGGAGACAGAGCTACCTGGCTTGGCCACTTGCAGAGCCAAGGGGGAAACCAATGCTCACGCACCACCCTGTGGGGGCACCCTAGCCCTCAGTAGGGCTACACACACAGAACCTTCTGGAATCCACACTGGCTCTAATGGTGATGACTAACCTTGTTTGTATATATGAAGAAAATACGTCTTCGAGATGGGCTGTCCCCCAAAGAAGCCACCAGACCCATGTCCAACTTCAATTTTAAATAATCAAAGCTCAATACAATTCATGGTTCAGTTCCTGTGGCCCTGAAACCACCTCGCCTGGAAACTGACCCTTGCATTTCAGGTGCCCCCATTGCAGGTGCTCCCAAGCCCCGTGTAGCTAATGTCAGCCATACCACCTAGAAGGGACAGAGGACATGTCTATTGTAGAAAATCTGGGGGACAGTGCTGTCGTAGAGAGCGACCTCTCCCAAGACTCCACCTGACTGCTAAGTTAATGATCAAGGATCTAAGCTGATGTGTGAAACACTTTCCAGAAGAGAGGTTCTAGTGCCAGCTCCAGCTGTTATTAGCTCTGACCTTGAGCAAGCTGTGTGCCCCATGTCTGAGCCTCTATCTCCTCCTCTGCAAAAGGGGTCCACGAATAGCACCTATTGGGGTGCTGGATTTCTCGGACAGAGAAAGAAGGTGCTGGAAGCGGAGGACCTTTGGCCCCGAGGGAGGAATGAGTGCAAGGAGACTCACTGAGTTCTTGTTTGTGTTGGGCACTCCAAATAAAGTGGCTCATGTAATCCTAATGGCCCTGGGAGTCTTGCAGGCCCCTGACGTGCAGGTGAGTTAACAGGGTGCGAGGGTGACACTCCCAAGCTCACAGAGCTAGACCTGGAGCTGGAGTTTGAGATCTGTCTTCTTCGAGGCTCTAGGTTCCACACTAGAACTGAGAATTCTTCCCTCAAAAGCCTAGAAGGAGATTTGGGGCGGCCAGCATGGCTAGAAAGAGCAGGCCCATCCCCTGTGGAAGGGTCCTGGGCTCAGTTCAGGCATCCAGGGGGGAAATATGCCATCAGGGCCCAGAATCTGGGACTAGTTCTCTGCCTCTTCCCTGTTCCCAGCCTCACGAGAATGCCCCTGAGTTCCCTTCCAGCAATAATCAGCCGGAGTCTAAAATACCCGGTTCTCAAACACCGCTGCATCCAGGTCCATGTGGTAGGGCTTCCGCCAGCCGCCGTAATGAGCGGTTCCAGGAAGAGCAGCCGGGTCGGTGTGGACACATTCATTTGGAAAATCACCACCCGGCTGTGATCCTGGCTTTGGTTTTTCAAGTGGCGGCAAGCGGCTCTTCCCCACCTCGGGTCCAGGTGCCATGTGACAGAGGCCACAGGGCGGAGGGCCCCAGAAGACCCAGAAGAGCCTGATGCCAGGGCAGGAAATCCAGCCCACTGCCACCCTATGTGTGGGCGCCCCATAAGCCAGTGACCTGGCCCTTTTCCCAAGGACAGCTTCACCTCCAAGAAAACCCATTTTAATTATGGAACACAAAAGCTTCTGAACATCAAGGCTGCATTTTAAAAGGTCCTTTGACTTTTATATATGACGGCTCCCAATGATTGAAGCTGTTGATGACACTATAAATCCACGTCATTGATAGAGTCTTCAGTTCCTATGTACCTTTGAGCCAGGTAACAAGCTCCTTGTGAGCACAGCAAGGTTACACATGACAGACACGGAGGCGCAGACAGGCCGAGCAGCTGGAAATGACCCTTTCCAGGCAGCAGTCTCCCTGTTCCTGCCGGGACTCTTACTCTTTCATTTAGGGACCGAGGCCATATTTTCCCTTTGCTTAATTGCCAGGATGCTTTTGAAAAAGTACATTTAAAATGAGAAGAGAGGTTAACCATTTTTATTACACCCTTACCATATACCAGGCATTATACCAGATGCTTTAGAAACATTCCCATCGAACCCAACCTCCTGCCCTCACAGAGAAATGTGTTTGGTTTTGTGTTTCCCATTTTATAAATATGAGAAGACGGAAAAGTGGAGCAGCTCATCCAAGGCCGCACAGCCAGTAAGAGGCCGCTGCGGCAGGAACAGGTCTGTTTTACTCCACTGTCTCCCGTTTGGGAAGAACATTGCTCCAAGTCAAAGGAGGGCCAGAGTGCAGCCCAACACTTCCCAAAAGGAAGTTTAAAGTAATGGAACCAAAGTGGTATAAACGGCAAACCCAGAAGGATCTCACTGGAGAGGGGGATCTGTTGTCCTGGCTTTATCTGCTAAGACAACTAGGATTGAGTCTTATTATTATTATTTTTTTGGCCTTTTCCTTAATTTACACAGCTGTAGGGATCTTCAAAACCTGATTCTTAAACTCAAAAACACGGTGTCACAGCTGGTAATTTTAGAAGGAGGAGGAGAGAGAAGGAAAGAGTGGAGAGCGAGTGGGGAGCGAGCGTGGGAGGAAGGGTGAGAAGCGGCTCCAGCTCTGCTCTCAGGCCCAGCGAGGACTTCCTCGGCACGATGCCCGTCATCTCCCTCTGTTCTCCCCCGCCTGACCTCCCTCAACTTTTCAACCCAGCTGCCCTCCTTGGTTTAGCCTAGGTCTGCGCTAGGACCCCAAGCATCTGGGAATAATTTGATTCTCTCAGAATGCACTAATAATTGGAAAGGATAGCTTTCCGACCATTTCCCCGAATGGAAAAGAAAAAGACCGCTGTATATAAATATTCAGCAAAAGCAAGCTTGGTGCTATCCGAGACAGGTCCAGCACTGCATACCTAACCATCAGTGGTGTGTCATCAAAATGCCCAATTCTCGATTTTCCATCCACAAGGAAGAGTTATACGTGTGTGAGGTTGAAATCAATTCAAGCACCTTCTGTAGGACAATCTAAAAAGTAAGGAAGGCTGCCTGTGGGCTCCAGGCTTTTCCAGAGGCAGAGACCACACAATGGTGGAAATGAATGCCTGCTTCTCAGAATTGGGTGCACATGTGCCCCTCAGGTACGGGGTGATGGCAAAGCCACAGGATACCCAAAGCCTATCCACCAGCAGGGCCAACTGGGCTTCAAAATTGGGAAAATAAAGCACATAGACATACCTGTGCTCCTGGCATCTACATATATATGAGGCTGGGTTTTCAAACTGTCTTGTCACCCAGGTAGAAAAGAGACATTTCTAAGATAGTGAACCTGATTCGTGGTATCAGCTCTATTCAGGTCAACAGAACCTTCAAAATACAATAAATTCAACAGAAGCGTGTCACCTGATAACCAAGAAGAGACTAGAAGAGGTGATTTTGATTTGCTCCACTCTTCCAGGGCAACTCAAAACACGTTTTTCATCGTTGTTGGAATACGATACACTATGGTACACACCGAAAGACAGTCATAAGGTTTCACAACAAAACGCAATCCAAAAAACTTCAAAGTTGAAGCAGACCACTGTGGGCTGCCCAGGAGGGGGCAAGAAAGAATTTATTCTCTTCAGCCGTTAAGATATTGTCACAAAGAATTCAGTACCAGAAAAGGAAGACAGGACGGAACTTCAACCTTAGGAGAACAGTCTCCACGTGAGAGAGACAGTGGCCATTCAGTTCACCGCACAAGTAAAAGCCACGCCACGGAAAGGCACTAGGGAACCTGACGGCCAGCAAGCCCCAGGATGTGCCAACATTGGGCCGGAATCCACGATCTCAGCCCTCGAAGCAACTCCACAAGGTGGACACGAATTTTCTCCCCATTCTACAGGTGGGAAAACTGAGGTCATATGTGTAACTAAGGGGCAGAGCTGGGGTGTGACTCTGGCGCCCCTGCTCTGCACTTCATCAGCACCCCAGCTCCTGGCAGCCTCTGCCCATCGTGTGGCCACTCAACCTGCCCCAGACCGCTGCGGAACTTCACCTTCCCGTGCAACACCTGCTCTTCCCAGGATGTGCACTCCCTGGCCTGGGCTGGACTCTCTCTGAAGCCTGCCCAGGTCCACAGCTCAGCATCCTTGTGGCAAAAGAATTCACCAGAAGTACTAAGCCTCCTCCTCAAGGCAAATAAATATTTCCAATATTTGTGTTAAATGTGTACGAATGAGGCTGCTGGGCAGGCGGATGTGGGCGTTTGGGGTCCCCGTGGGAAGGTTTGGACTTCTGGATCACTGCCGACAGGTGTCAGAGCTCAGTGAGGGGCTGTGGTGTCCGATAGGGCACCCACTCGCCACATGTGGCTGTTGAATACCTGGGATGTGGCTGGTCCAAATCGAGCGCCGTGGCTATAACATACACACCAGCTTTCAAAGACTCAGTATGACAATGAGAATGAAGAATATAAAATTCATCATCTTGATATCCATTACATGTTAAAATGATGATATTTGTGATGTATGGGGTTAACTAAAATATATTATTGGAAGTGATGTTACCTGTTTCTGTTTAGTTTTGAATGTGGCTCGTAGAAAATTCCAGATTACATCTGTGGCCTGTGTCCTATTTCTGTTGCACATACAGAGCCGGTCTGTATCTTCCGGAGACCTCCCATGGTCTACTGAGCCTATGTTGGAATCTGTTGCAGCCTGTTTGCCTGGATGTTGCTGCCCCCATAATCTCCCTTGTGGGCGGGAACGGAGGTCACCCCACTGGGCAGGCTGGAACAGAGGGTCCATTCAGGATTCTTTCTGGAAATCTTCAGCCAATGAAATGGGGGCAAGTTGTTGGGTTTTTTTTCCCCAAGAACCCAAAGTACAGGAAAAGTCAGCCCTCCTCCATCAGGACCAGGGTGATGCAGGTTCTAGAGCCAAACGACCTAACCAGAAGTAGACTATGAGCCACACGTGCAAGCCAAAAATGCAAAAGTCACATGTGTAGTTTTAAAAGTTTTGGTAGCCACTTTAGAAATAGGGTAAAGAAATATGGGAAATGAGTGATGTCTGGGTAGCTCAGTCGTTGAGCGTCTGCCTTCAGCTCAGGGTGTGATCCCGGGGACCTGGGATCGAGTCCTGCATCAGGCTGTCTGCAGGGAGCCTGCTTCTCCCTCTGCCTGTGTCTCTGCCTCTCTCTGTGTCTCTCATGAATATATGTTAATTAATTAAAAAAAGAAATATGGGAAATGAAATTTAATAATATATTCTAACCTAATACATCCAAAATATTATTATTTTAATACATAGCAACATAAGAATTATGAATGATGTTTTTGTTCGTTTTTCTTCCATAAGTCTTCACCATCTGGAATGTATTTTACACTCCTAGCACGCCTCCACTCACACGTGATGAGCGGCTGCCAAATCGGATGGTACACCTCGAGAGAGTCTAAGAGTCTACACCCGGACACCCTCCCCCAGAGCAAAGGAAACGTCACCGAAACACCCATTGCTCAATAAACTGTGCCATGTCATAAAACTTCAGTCACTAAGATATGCTCGCAGAGTGTTGATGTCAGAGGGGGAAAAAACTCTGCAAATATTTAAATATTTCATCCACAACAGTGGACGAAAATATACAAAACTAATAAATAACAGTAATCATTATGAGGTGTGGTCGTGGCCTTGTCTCTTATTCTTTATACTTTTCTATTCCTTACAGATTTTCTAATATTCAGAATTATGATTTAAAATTTTTAAATTTTAAAGCGATTCGTACAATGAGCCGTGAATATTTATTAAACTATTGTATCTCTGGCCCCACGTTCCCAAGTTCTCCAAGAAGGAGATAAAACCTCCAGGGACACTGGGAAAGGCGCTAATATGTCATTGGTGGGGAGGGAGAGGATTTTCCTAGTTAGAGATTTCTCCTGCTGTAAGTGGGAGTGTCCGACATCCATGCCAGCAGGAGGACTTGGCCTGCTACGTCAGCAGCAGAGACAAGTGTCCACGGCAGATTACACTTGCATCTGCCTGGGCAGCACACGCCTGCGTCTCGCGGGCCCAGAGTTATGAGAGGCGCCCTTGTAAGGGCAGAAAGGCAGCTGAGTGTCGGTGGAAGTGCTCAGACTCGAAAAACAGGTGATCATGCATTCTTTCCACATGTGCAAAATATGAATCAAATCATTTCTAAAATGCCTGCAGCTGTTTGGTAGGATTCACTGGACTGCCGCAGGTACTAATTTAAAGTCCAACCCTACTCTACTCATACACACACACACACACACACACACACACAACCAGAACAGCCAAGGGTCTAACTAAGGATGTTCACAACATCTCCATTTCCCCAGAAGGATGAAACTTCTGAGCAGCTGCTCTTCTACAACCATAGGTGGCATTTCACTTAGGAAAGACCCGGCAGGCACACTTCCCACAGTGTGAGGGTCTGGGATTCACAGTTACGCCTGTTATTTGTCCCCTAATCTCGAGATCTCTATGGAGTGTGACTGGGGTGGGCGAGTAGATGTTCTGTCTTCAGAGATTAAATCATTGTGGAACCCATTTGCCTCAAATTAGTGTTTGCCTAGGGCTGGGATTGGGGGTTGGGATGTGATGTGCAAGGGATGCAGGGTTTCCTTGGGGGAGATGACAATGTTCTAAAATTGATGGTAGTGATGCTTGCGCAGCCCTGTGAACCATCGAATCATAAAGTTTAAATGAATGAACTATATGGCCTATGAATTCCATCTCAATAAAGCTGTTTTCTTTAAGGTAATAAACTTAGATGTGAAATTCATTCCATCCTGTTTATAACAATGGAGCCCTCCATCATCTTGGGCATCGCTTTTCTTGTATAAAGAACGGCAAAGGCTACTTGCTGCTTTCACATATAAGAACTCTCCTCTGCAAAACATCCAGTGTGTCTCTGCCAAAGGAATTGTTCTCCAAAGGCTGATCTCTTTTCACATTTTTCCAAAGGCTAATACCTTTTCACTGACCTTTCTGCTCCTCCCACACTTCTGGCCTCGTCTGAGACAGCCTCACCCGGGACATCTGGAGCATCTTTCTCAGGAACTGAAGGTAAGGTGGATGGGTCCGGCACGGGGCTCCTTCTGGGATAATGTAAAGAAAGCAAAAGATGGTAAGAAGGGTATTTCTCTCCACATGTGACTGAAAAACGCTCATTTCCCAACTCAAGTTTTAAGTGGGCACTACCCCAAAATCCCTAGGAAAAAAAATCATCTTCCAGCAGTTAATGGCTATGAGATGCTTTGGGATCATTTAGGCCCCTCTGTATAAACATATCCAGATCCAGAAGCACATATATTTTGGTTCCAGAAAAACATGTGATTGATTCTAACCTTAGGGCCCAAGAGCGTGTTGCCAGCCAGCAAACATTTCATGCTTTTCAGACAGTTTTAGTTAAATGAAGAACCCAGAGAGGGAACGGGACATGTCCAACAAACAGCGCCCCAATTCCACCCATTTCTCTCACATTTTTCAGAATCTTAGCACATCCAGAGGTTGCAAGCAGGTACATTTAAGCAATTAGGTATAGAAAACTTAGCTTTTAAAAAAACCCACTGGTCTATTGGATTAACTCTCACCAACCGGGGTGGGAGTGCCTGAAGCTGGTCCCATGCCCCTCCCCGGGGTGGGGGATCTGTCCTTTTCTGTACCTTTCAGCGGGGAGCACTTCCAGAGCCAGGTGTTCAGGCTTCAGGTCCTGAGGTTCGTCAGGTCCTGGAGGTGAAGAGACTCGCGGCTTCTCGCCCCCGGCAGGAGTGGGGAGCTCGGGCCCGGGCTGCTCCTCAGCCAGCCGGTGCACAGCAGGGCTCTCCCCTCGCAGAGCGGCTGCATCCTCCGTGCCAGGGGCCCCAGCAGAGCAGCCTGCGTCCCCACGGGTCCCTGGCAGTGCCAGCCCATGAGCAGCGCCGCAGAACATCCTCGTAGTACCTGGCTCAGGCGGGTCACTAGACACACGTGCCCCGGTGTCAGCTGTGCTCAAGGTGACGTCACCCTCTGCCTCCCCAGCAACTCCTGAGCCAGGCTCCAAGGGAGTGGCTGTTCCTTCTGCAGCCTGCAGCTCAGGGCCACACTGCTTGCCCAGGGCATTTTGTGTTTCTGAGATCCCGGCACCACCTCCACGCCTCTGCTCATCCCCAAGTGTGTCGGGGGTCTGGGGCTCACTGATGGCCTTGGCCACAATCGAAACATCCCCATGGGGAGATGATGCTCCCAGGGCAGAGGTGGACACGGGCATGTCACCTGGACCCTCTGTGTGAGCAAAGGCCCAGGCACCATCCTTTCCGGGTTGACTGTCGCTGGTGAGTGTTTCCTGGTGGTGGGTTTCAGGAGGAATTCTATCTTCTGGAACCGAGGTCCCTTCTCGGTGGCTCTGGGGAACCACCTGGAAGTCAGCAGCCTTTTCCATGGGAGTCTCCTGAACAGCTGCCGGCAGGGCAGGACCCGAAGCTAACTTCTGCTGGCCTCCACCCTGCTGTGAGTGGGCCAGGCCTCCAGGCGCGGGCTTGGCCTCCCCAGCCCCCTCTGGCTTCTCACTTTCCTGCAGCATCTGTGGGACACCAGTCATTTCCTTCCCCACACCGGCACCTGGCAGGTTCTGCTCTGCGGCACCCGGCAGCTTTCCTGGAGCGGGATCCTGGGGAACCAGACAGGGGATCTCAGCCTCTGTAGGCAACTCTTGCTTCTTCTCCTTTGCATCCACCCTGAGTCCAGCAGGAAGGGCGGGGAGAGGGGCCATGGCCACTCCTTGAGCCCCATCTGGAGGCTTCTCTGGGCGTGGCCCAGCGAGGTCCTCACCTCTCACGCTCCCCTCGGCTCCTGCCTTTTCTCCCACTGCACTCTGGGGCCGATCGGCGGTCAGGGCCCTGAGCACAGACTTCTCAAAGATCTTGGTGATGTGCTCCCTGAAGTCAGGGAGTCCAGTGATGATGCTGATCTGCTTAGAGCTTGCGTCCACACCACCTGGTGCGCCCCTCCTCGGATCCTTGGAAGGGTCCACCACGCTCTTCCTGCTGCTCTCCGGCTCCCTTGCTGCCTCACCTGCTATGCTTTCCTCACTGGCTGGGCGAGCTAGCATCTCATGGGGTCCTGTGCCCACACCAGGCGCTCTTGCCTCTTCCTCCTCCCCTGTCACCTGCTTACTCTTGGTCAGAAGCGGCGCCCTGTCCAGGTAGGGGATGGAGTCCAAGGGTCCCTCCAAGTTTCCAGCTCTGGGGCTCCCATGGCTGGCGTGCACCGCAGAGCTCTCCCCACTGGCAGCTCCTGGTTGTGAGAGAGGGGCAAGCAAGCCTGCAGAAAGCTTCATGGAGGTGGCATTTCCCAAGGCCAGCAGAGGCTCTTCGACGGGACAAGGCCCTGCCCCTTTGCCGGCAGCACCATCGATATGCAGGTAAGGAGTGTCTGGAGCAGCCTCTTCTGGTGGCCCAGGTGGCAGGAGTTTCTTTGGGTTGGGGAGAGCCTGGGCTGCAGAAATATCCACCTTGCTGCAGGGAACCCCACCCAGCTCCCCGGCTGCTAGCAAGTCATTCTGGCTGCTGGCTGCAAGCTGCTCTGCTTGGCAGGGCTCACCTAGGGCCCAGATAGAAGCTTCCTTCCCCGGGGGGGCCTGCAGCTCCGTCTGAAGGGAGCCACAGCTCGGAGCAGCTTCTGCTGGCACCCCCAGAGCCCCCTGTGCCCCCAGCTCTCCTTCCTCAGCATTCCCACAGGTGTCAGCAGCCCCACAGTCAGCACCTCGATCCTCAGCGGCTGGGAAACTTCCAAGAAGCCTTGGGGCCCCAGCATCCGAGGCGGTGGGGGGCTGCATTTCCTCCTGCGGGGCCGGGCCCGGCTGCGGCCTGCCTGCGTGCCCTTCCCCGTGCGCCTCCGTGTCTGGGGCATCCTGGCTGGGTGCGCCCTGGGCGCTGGCCGGCGCTGGGGCTGGCGGGCCCTGAGCTGCGGCCCCGAGAGCTACTGAGTCAGGCCAACAAGGTGGGGTCCCCACTGTGTTCCCACTTGCCTTCTCCGTCTTACCCAACCCCTGGAGCGGGGCCCGAGCGTCAGCGGCTTCAGATCCTCCTACATCACTGAGACATGCTTCTTCATGCCGCCCGCTGGCTTTCGGCACATCTGCGGGCTCCTGCCGGGACTTGCTCGGGCCCTGCTCTGCGCAGCGACTCTCCTCTCTGTTCGAGTGACCTGCAAGAGGGGAGTCTTTTGAGGCGTCTGCTGCTGCGGGTGGCGACACTCTGGAAGGCTGACTGCCACCGCACGCGCCCTCTTGCTCATTCTGCCCTCGTGCAGACAACTCTGGTCCTCCTGGGGCTGACAGCTCTGGATGCTCTGTCGGGGGACTCTCTGGAACTCTGTCCCCGGGAGCCGAACTGGGAGCATCACAGACACTGCCTTTGGGGAGCTCACCCTGAGGTTCTGATCTGGAAGCTTGTTCCTCTCTCCCACGAGTGGGCAAGCACACAACATCCAGGGGTTCCACAGGTAGGTGGATTCCAGAAGCGTCTAGGTTCCTAAAACCTGGACTACCCGGAAAAGTCTCTTTCTCATTTTCACACTGCTGGGGCTCCCCCCTGAGCATGTCAGAGATGGATGCTTCTGGTTCTGATTGCAATGGCTGGAGATGGTTCTGCGAAGATGCTGAGGGTCCCTCAGAAGCAGCTCCTTGTGTCTTGTCATCATTCAGGCAGGACAGGTTTCCTTGCTGATCTTGCTCCAGGCTGAGCATCATAAGCCCACAGTCCACTGCCAAATTCTCCCCCTCGGGGGGATGTGGCCCTTCAGCATGGACTTCCTGACCAGCTGCCTCTTGCCCCAGCCCACGAGGTTGGCCCGGGGATGTCAGCAAGCCGTCCCCGTCACAGCTGCCGGGCCTCTGTGCAGATGGGTGGCTCCTCATCTTTGTGTCAGATGTGCTCTCCACCTCCTGGGCTTTGGGGGTGACCTCGGCAGCAGGAGTTGACAGGAAATCTGATTTCTCAGATTCTAAAGCAGGAAGATAGTCCATTCTCTCCAATCCCCTCACGTCCTGAAGGGTGTCGGGACACGGGGCCTGCAGTCCCGGCCCCTCCCAGACAGCTTCTTTGGGAAGAATGTGTTCACCAGTTCCATCCGGCCCAGGCGGCAGGATGAGATCCTTCTCGGGGAGCTTGTGCAGTGAGCCAGATGCATGGACCACATGGGCTTCTCCCATCGTCCCACAGGTCACCGAGCTTCTAGCTGTATCTTCTGATGGAGGGCCAGGCCTATCGGCGTGCCCAGGACCCTCCTTTCTGAGTGGCTGTGCTGAGTCTGTGCTGGAATGCACTTTGCTCTCCACATCATGGCTTAGCTTTGAAACCTCATCTTTATCCGCCTCCAGCTTGGGCTTGCAGCCTAAAGCCCTGGGTTGCTCTCTCCCTGGGTTCTCAGGATCTCCACCGTCAAGTGGCTCTGGGACTTCTTCCTCTCCCCTGGAGTTGGCCTCAGATAGTTTACCTTCCTCTCCAGCCACAGCTGGGCTTTCAGGGGCCATGGCTTCCTCCTTCGGCCCTAGGGAGTTTCTGGCACTTTCATCTGATACACTGGCTGGGAATGGGGGAAGTACCCCTTTTTGGACTTTCTGGTCCCTAATTGAGACCTCTCCCCTGTCGTCCTGGGGCAAAGAGGCAGGACCCTCTCCACGGTTCCCATCTAGACCCTCTCGCTCGCTTCTGAGATCTGACGCGAGCTTCTCCTGTCCTGCCAACCCTGCATCTGCTAGCTCTTTGGCCAGATCCGTAAGAACTGGCATCTCAGCCCCAGAAACCATCTCCCTGGTCAACCAGCTGGATTCTTCTGTGGCAACAGAGGCCTGAGCGGCTGGCAGTGAAGCAGAATCTGAAGCCGGATCTGTTTCCTCCATCAGTGCAAGTGGGGAAGGCTCTGTGCTCACAAGCAAAGCCCCCTCGGGTGGGTTGCCTGCTGCAGCACAGACAGCTGGGCTGGGCTCGCTCCCCTGCCCCCCTGTCTGCAAGTGGCCCTGAGCATCGCTGGTACCCACAGTCTCCTTCCCAGAGTCCCCAGCCCCAGGTGTCGGGTCAGGACTCAGTGAATCCCAGGGCAGCTCGACGTGCACCAGATGTGCTCCCGTTTGCTGCTGGCAGCTTTCCCAGGAATTTGTGTCCACTTCTCCGGCCGTCCCAGTGGGGTGGCAGGCCCTGAGGAATCCCAAGTCATCAGCGAAAGCCTGAGGCGGCACCTCCACTTGGCATTTTTCCTTGTCAGAGGCTGTGGGGGCTGGATCTGGCGGAGTCGGGGTCTCAGGCTTTGTGGGGGACTCCTCCAGACCAGATGAGCTCGCTTTGCCTGGTTGAGCTGCAGCAGGGGCCCTCGGGGCCTCTTGCACAGAAGTCGCTCCCTGCCTGGACTCTGCCGGGGGAAGGCCACCTGCAGCCTCGTTCCCTTGGGACTCGAAACCACCAGGCTGACCATCTTTTCCACACAGCTGTCCCTTCATCAGCTCTTGAGGAGGAGCCGGTGAAACCTCTGGCAACTGGTCAGTGCAGCTGGAGGAAGACGATTTATGCCCCTCTTGGCCTAGGCCTCTCCCTCTGCCGGCACTGGGGACGATGGCATCTGCTTCGCACTGAGTAGAACTGCCCCCTTCGGGGACAGGTGCGGTTGGGGCCTCCCCATGGGCACCTGGGGAAGGTTCCCTCCTGGGGTGTTGGATGAGGGGCCAATCTTCAGGTGCTGCTACTGGGCTTGCCAAGCAACCTTCCGGGGGGCCCTCGGTAAAGGGCATGGAGGCTGACGGGCACTCCTGCTCCCAGGGCACTGGGGGGCAGGGCAGTGGAGAACCTTCTGGGCCCCTGGCTTCCTGTGGGCGTTTGCTGGGCTCAGTCACCTCCAGGGACACGATGCCCGGATCCAGGCAGGCAGCACCCTCAGAAGTGGAGCAGGAGCCTCGGTGCCCGGTGCTGCCAACAATGAAAACATTTGATGTTTCATTCATTCTCATGAATGTGCATCCAGAGCCACATCACAAGCAGAATCACCCCCACCCTTTCCCCACTAAAGACCACAGAACACAGCATCCCCACGCAGCTCATTCCTCTCCATGTTGAGACCACGCCCCCAAACCCTCCCCCTCCCACAAGCATCCACGTGCCCCTACTTTCTCCAAAATTCAATGCCGGGAATCTCAAACATTCAGCTTGGAGCATTCCATGCTGGTCAGTTGTGAACAGGGAAATATGAAAATACATTCACCGTAGTCCAAAACGCAGGAGAATCAAAAAGTGTTCAGTGGGTACACACCATAATAGAGGGTTTGAACCACTTCTGCATAACTTACAAGGTGGTCCTAAGTACTTAATGACGATCTTTAGATGTTCAGGAAAAAGGACACAAGGGGCCAAAGCCAGGCTTTGAAATAAAGAGCTATTTTTGATAATAGTTGACAATTCAACATGTGGTACTGCAAGAGGCATTGTCCAAAGATCAATTCTGTTTAGCTATATATAAAATTGTTGGGAGCTGAATTACCTTCATGCCCATACTTGTCTTATTTGTCTTCACTTGAACTTACTTAGCAGGACAGCACATAAGGCAAAGCTATGGGGAACTTAGGGGAACATGGCTCAGAATTATGGATTTGCTGTAGCTATCCAGTTACTGTCAGGTCATTCATCACATGCCATATTTGGACTGGGTTTCTACATGGTTTTCATCAAGTGCATTTTTAAAATGTTTAAATAATAGATGGCCCATACAAAATTTTGAAGATGTAGGAAAAATATCTCGCTCAGGCTTGCCACCTGAAGGGTTCCGGTGAATTCCCTTCTTTTCTTACACAATTTGTTAAACAATGCAATTTTGTTATTTTTACATGGCTGTGATCCTATGTACTTGTTACGATTGCATATCTTTTAGCACCAAGAGAAATTGCTCAACACTAAGTTAATAGAAGTGTGGTTTTTCTAGGGCTTTTGCCATGTTCTTTAAAATTACTATAGGGAAAAAAATAAAATTATTATAGGGGGGAAAATCTATGGAATGCTCTTGCACCTGTTACTTATGTACACATTCACCCATTCACAGACCCACAGCGTTTTGAATGTGACCAGAGAAAAGATTCTACTCTACACATTCACTACCAGAAGTCTAGCTTTCCAATGCCAGGCAATGCATATACATTCATTTATCAGGGATGCATACAGTGGCAAAGCGAGACACATTTTTTTTTAATTTATTAAGTTCTTTTTTTATTTGACAGAGAGAGAGCACGAGTGGGGGGAACAGCAGAGGAGGAGGGAGGAGCAGGGAGCTCGATGAGAGGCTCCATCCCAGGGCCCTGGGATCATGACCTGAGCCAAAGGCAGACACTTAACCGACTGAGCCAGACAGGTGCCCCTGGAATATATTCCTGTTAAAATTTAGAAATTGAATTGTATCCACCCTAAAATCCACATGTTGAAGTCCTAACTCCCAATGTGACTGTATTTGGAGATAAGGTCTTTCAGGCAATAAATAAAGTTAAATAAAGTCATAGGTGTTGAGTCCTCATGCCATCTAAGTGGTGCCCTAAAAGGAAGAGGAAGAGACACCAGGAGTGTGCTCACACAGAGAAAAAGCCATGAGGGGACACAGCAAGAAGCCACCATCTGCAAGCCAAGAAGAAAGGTCTCATCAGAACCCGACCCTGCCTTCACAATAGGTATATGGGTATTTATTGTACTCTCCTTGCAACATTTTGAGGTTTCACGTTTTCCAAAATGAAGGATTGTAAAATAATCTATATTGCCTCCAAGAATAAAAACTTCCAAGGAGGGAAACTGAATATTTGCCCGCCCCCCAATTCATATTCATGTGTTGACAGCTAATTCCCCCGCCCCCCCCCAGAGGGAATGAGGAAGTGGGGCCTTTGGGAGGTGACTTGTCCTGAAGATGAATGGGGCCATTAATGAGATGCATGGCCTTATAAAAGAGTCCCCAGAGAGTTCCCTGTCCCTTCTGCCATGGGAGGACACAGCAGAAAAAATATCTATGAACCAGGAAGCAGGATCTCACCAGATGGAATCCGCTGGCACCTTGATGTTGGATCTCCAGCCTCCAGAACTGTGAAATGGACTACCACCTAAGAAATGGACTCCCCATCTTTGGGGGAGGGGGGGTGTGTACACGTCATCATTACACCCAACATCCTCACTTAACGCCTGTCGCTGCACATATGACACACGAATGATGTGTCTGAAGCACTAAAGATATTTAAGATGGACCCAAGGAAGAGGTGGCTCCTGTTTCAACCAGATTCCTTATTTTCAGACCCAAAAACAGAGCTGACAAGGGCAAAGAAGAGAAAACTCTGAGGGTGAGTTATACAAATCTCTTTAATCCTCAGCTGGCCACAAGGACAGCTGCACCCAGAAAGCCCTGGCCCAGCGCTGATGGCTGCATGTGGAGCCACTCCGAAACCAGGCCCAGGAGGGCTCCAGGCTGCAGGGCTGTTGGATTGTTCTGGAACCAACAACTCTGCACTCTGCATTTGGCCAGTTTGCTTTTTACAAGCACTTTACATTTTGAGTCCCCCTCATTAGCTAGGGGTCACACCCTTTAGCAGTTAATGAGATTAATGGTGTGTAATTCAGAAATGAAGTGCTCCTGCATATGTCTGCTTGCTCCAGAAGCACAGAACACAACCCACCCCACACGGGTAATAATAAAAATAAAACCACTTCTTCATCCCTGCCTCCGACAGGAGCTGCCAGCTTAGAGGGAGAATGCGGCCTCCCTTCAGGCGGAATGAAGTCTTCAGGCGGAATGAAGTCTTTATAATTTGGGGACAAGATAATAGATTTATTCAATTTGGGCACCTTGAAAACTTGTGGGTCTTATCAGAAAACAACCAGGAGCAAATTCCCACTGAGTGTGAGGCACACGACTCCCCCCCCCCCCCCCCCCGCCCGCCATAGAAAACCTGCTTGTTTTACTTAGCATAAGCTGAGCCCCAGCAATTTCTTTGATTGCCCATCCGAAGCAATTTTTAAAACCAGATTAAGCCACTTGTCAGAAGCAAGTTTGCCTAAGGGCAGGAAAAATCCTAAGAACTGATCCGTGAGGGCTCTGCATTAATTGAAGCTTACATAATGTCCTTTTATACTTCAAGATTGTATCGAAACGTGTGGGATGGAGATTCTGCTCAGAATCCAAAGGCCAGCTCTTGTGGGCTGGGCATCGCCCAACTCTCAATGGAAGGCTTTCAGCCTGTAGGGGGCGCTGCCTTTGAGTTGAGGTTATAGGAGGAGGCTGGCCGTGGTCTCCTCTGTGCAGACCAGATACCCCCAGCCCAACAAAGGGAGAAGCATAGGGTAAAGCAACCTGGGAAGAGAGGTGATTTGTTGCAGCCTAGTTCTGAGCAGACAACGGAGATGCACTCCCCACTACCCTAGCTGGAGACAGCAACTTCCAGATGGGTTCCTAAGTGCACAGTTCTGAAGACATACACTTGAGCCAACCAGGAATATTCGGGGAAGGAGGCTGGTTGAGAAAAAACAAGCATGGCCCTTGAACTTGCAGGCTTCAAGGGAACCAGCAAAACCAGGAAGCAAAATTGTCATGATGGAGAGTTGCCACCTGCTGAGCATTTATCACGGATGCTAAGCACTTTCCAGTTATGATTGCGCACAATCCACTCAGTAGCGCTGCAGAGTAGATGGCCCTCATTGCACACATGTAGAAATAGTCCCAGAGCGCTTTCATTTTTTTTTAAAGATTTATTTATTTACTTATTTATGATAGACAGAGAGAGAGAGAGAGAGAGAGAGAGAGAGAGGCAGAGACACAGGAGGAGGGAGAAGCAGGCTCCATGCAGGGAGCCCGACGCGGGACTCGATCCCGGGACTCCAGGATCGCGCCCTGGGCCAAAGGCAGACGCTAAACTGCTGAGCCACCCAGAGATCCCCCCCAGAGAGCTTTCAGACTGGACCCAGGGGCTCAGAGCTCCTGAGGCAAACAAAGCAAGCTGGAGCCCCGCACACTGCCTGGCTCCAGGGTCCCGCCACCTCCTGCTTCCCTGTACTTGTTGACTTCACGCCTTCTGGACGGGCACTCTAGCCTCTTCTCCCATGCACTCTGGCTGCATCATTCTGTTTCCCAATCTGCAGCCAGAGCAAAACGGCTTAGAAATAGAAGCCTAATCCCACCACCCTCGTGGGATATCTCTCCAGTGGTTTCACTTTGCAATCAGCTGTGGCCCTTGCCTACCTTTCCTGTCTCGTCCCACTCAGACCTCCCCATCTGTGCATCTGCCTGGAGCCTGGATTCCTCATACTCTTCCCCGGCAGGTCCCAGCCCTACTCATCACTGGTCAACAAAGCCCTCCTGGCCTGGCCACTTGGATCAGATCTGCTTTCACAGGCCCACCTAGTGATGGCTGTAGTCACAGTTGCCATCAACATGGATCGATGATCATTCCCTCCATTGGAGTATAATGAAGACTAAGTCTTGTTTCTTTACAATATTGTATCCCCAGTATCTAGCATATAGCAAACATTGAATATACGAATGTATGAGTAGATGCACAGGTGGATGGATGGATGGATGGATGGATGGATGGATGGATGGATAGATGGATGGCTAGGTGGATGGGTGATTGGTGGATGGATGACTGGATGCCTGGATGGCTGGATAGTTGGATGAATGGTTGGTAGATGGCTGGCTGGCTAAAGGAATGGCTGGATGGTTGGGTGACTGGTAAATGGATGACTGGATGAACGGATGGATGGTTGAATGAATGGATGAACGGTTGGTGAATGGATGATTGGGTAGATGAATGCCTGAATGGGCAGATACAAATGAACCCAAATCAAAGATTCTAAATATGCAGAAATGCTCCCAAGTCATGGTTGTTTGATGTGACAATCTCAGCATTCTAGTAACCTGTTTTGTCTAAATTCTTCATTTTACTGCTGAAGATCCAGGAAAATGAGGCTCAGAAAAAGCAAAGTACTTTTGTTTAAACGCTTCTTGAGGCTAAGGCAGCACTTTTCTACCACAAGTCCCTGTGCACACTGGTGGGTCTGATGAGTTTAGGGGGTGCGCTGCAAGAAATTTGTTACTAATTATAAAGTACAGAAGTCTGTGAATGATTTGTTATTTTCATAAATTAGTGTAATTGAAAAGATTAGAAGATTTCCCCACATAACATCATCACTGTTACTCATTGCATTCCAATGTTCTTTCTGGAAAAGGAAAGCAAGGGGTAGAGAGAGATCCTGTGACTTCCACTGCAGCCCCTGGAAACCACCAGTCCAAATATACTGTTACCAGTTGTGGCAGCTGGGGTGGTGATGAGAGGGCTCTGGGCTGGGGGTGGTCCTCAGCTGCATGTATTTCTGCCTTGGCCCATAAATTTGGGGTTTTTCTGACACAGCTGAGCTCTCAAAGAAAGTATGACACTCTGCCCTATTCTCCCTTAGGGTTATCCCCCAGGAAGAAGTGAGACTCCTCTGATTGGTGAGAGGGGGAAATCAGCCCCCATAGATACAGTTTCCACACAGGTGGGGGTTAAGGTGCTCCAGGTCGCAGAGATAAGAAGTGCCTTCCCCCAGCTGCCTGCCAAGTGACAGGCTCTCTGGAGCTGACCCTCCCCAGGCTTCATGGCACCCTGTGCTTGTCCACACCCTGGCACTGGGTGGGGAAGATTAGCTCAGGGGGCAGTATCAGGAGCCCCATTTTTATTTATCTGCTTAAAGCTGGCTCTCTTCTCCTTTCAGACTCCGGTGCCAATTTCATGATTGAGTAAGAATCTGGTGGGAAGGGATGTGATGAATTAGCTCCCCAAACCCCAAGAGCAGTTTAGGATGACTGTGGTGTTTTATTTCTCCCATAAGTTTTCAGGACTTGCCAACATCTGAATGAACCCATGGGTCATGTTGTACATGTGACTTTTCTTCAGTAGAAGGAAGGCCGAGACCCCAACCAAAGAAAGAAAACTGAACTCCAAAATGTTTTCAGTTCTTCCAAACATGGAATCAGGACAAACCTGGTTACTTTGGGGATCGTGTCGATCTTCACAATGACACAGCTAAATGGCTAATCACCCAAACAATTCACTGTCTTTAGTCTTGTCCTTTACTTTGTATTTTTTCTCTCTGTGGATCATAAGTCTGGTAACCAATATGCTCTAGGGTTATAAATAACTATGATTCTTGGAGATACTCTACTCTCTATGAGATGCTCACTTCCCAGTTTTCCTTTCTTTCTCTTTTCTATCCCAAACTAAGAAGACTGCCTAAGAAAATGGTTCCTCAAGAACTTGATATATGAGGAGTGCGTGGGTGGCTCAGTTGGTTAAGGATCTGACACTTGATTTCAGTTCAGGTCATGACCCCAGGGCTGTGAGATTGAGCCCTACGTCGAGTTCCCCGCTCAGCACAAAGTCTGCTTGGGATTCTCCCTCTTTCTCTGCCTCCCAGCCCTCTTACTCATGCACACACACACACACACACACACACACACTCTTTCTCTCAATAAATAAATACATACATACATACAATCTTAAAAAATAGAGAACTTGATACATGATTGGGCCAACTATGATAGATCATTCTGGATCAATTACTAATGACTAACAAGAGTTGTGTAAGATACGTTCTCCATTTTTTCAATTCTATCAGAAGCTTTTAAACACTGAACTCCATGTTTCTCATAATATGATTGTTAGATGTCCAAGAAAGCAGTGTCCCTGCTCTTTAGATGATACAGGAAGCACTAGATGAAGCATGATTAAACAAGTTTCTTTACTGTAGGACTTCTCAGTGCCTTTGAGATACCACCACACATTGTGAATCAACAAGAAGATATGTGCACAGTGTTTTCCAAACTTAGTGTTTCTCAAAAATCTTCCTCTGCCTCCCCTTTTTAAAAGATTTTATTTATTTATTCATGAGAGACACAGAGAGAGAGAGAGAAAGAGGCAGAGACACAGGCAGAGGGAGAAGCAGGCTCCATGCAGGGAGCCCAATGTGGGACTCAATCCTGGGGCTCCAGGATCACGCCCTGGGCTGAAGGCAGCGCTAAACTGCTGAGCCACGCGGGTTGCGCTCTGCCCCCTTTTCTAATAGGGCATTTAGCGAGACTGGTGTGCCACACAGAGAACATAGGATGGGATGCACAGCCCTAAGTAAAAGGAAGATTTGGTAAAGACATTTCAGCTGTCCTTTAGAGAACTAGAAGGACAGTTCTGAAAACACAGTATCAAAGCACCCCGTGTACTCACCTCTCACCTGCTCTGGAACAGAATATGCTTGTAAATCAAGAACATGTGAATAGCTTCTTTGTGCCTCAGAACAAGGCCAACTGAGGGCTCTGCACATTGGGAACTCCTTCCCCCTCCACGGTAACACTCCCTAACTCTCCTCTGCAATGAGAACCCCCAACTCTCCTCCACCACGGGATTTCCTCTTTCCCTCCTCCATGCTAAGACCCCCTTTCTCCCCTGAATGGTGTTTTCTATTCCCCTAAAGCCTGTGTGTAGACTCAGTACCTGCATGTTATCTTGTTTGTTTACGCACTTATTTTCCCACTGGGTACGACCTTCTGGATCTTGGAGGGAATTCATCTCATTTATTTTTATACCTCAGTCTAGCACTGGTACATACTCTGCTGAATGAATGATTCAATATGGAATGAATATAGAAACGAGAAATAATTTTTTTTAACTGACATAAAAAAACTCCTGTATTGTGAGTGGTACTGCCTATTCCAGGGACTTTGGGAAAGGATTTAAATTCCAAGTGATTCGTGCAGAGGAAAGAATTCTCAAGTTAATAAAGAGAGGGAAATTGCCAGGTCTCAACAACTAAACCTGGTATTTCACGGAGGAAGGTACCTCCTCAGAAACTTCTTTGCGATCTTAGTAGATTAGGGCCAATCTATACACACGGCCCTAATTTGTCCAAACAATGCTTCCTGCACAGAGACCAAGGAGCCCAGCGACCTTGGCAGCCCTGTCTGACTCAGCTTTGTATTTTTAATGTAGTTTTAACTCTTTCCTGTGCTCATTCTGTTACAGAATAAACAAAGACCACAATGCTTGAGCGACTCATGTAATAGCCGAGAGGAAAATAAATAAATCACCTTATTATTCAGTGCACACTCTGCCACATGAACTTAAGATGACTTCAAGGTCAACATGTCAGCCCATGTCAGAGACTCCATTATCCAGCAGAGTGGGGCAGGGGGGAAGGACAGGCAACTGGATTCCAAGAAAAATCCAAAAACTGTCTTCTAACCAATTTTTCAGCATCTTTCTTGGGTCCAAAAGACAGTGGACTAATCCAATTTTGTGGTTCCCAGACTGATTGTTGGAAGGGGCTGCTGGATTTTTGCACACAAGAGCTTCCCATAGAGAGATGTGGCACGAATCTACATCTCTTTCTGGGTGTCACTTGCATCTATCATTGTCCTTCCAATGCATCTAGATACTGTCATGACCAGACGCCAATTCATTTAAATGTGTTAATTTTTTTTTTAAACAGGGAAAGAGAGAGAGAAGTGGGGGGCAGGGAGAGAGAATCCTCAAGCAGACTCCCCACTGCATGCAGAGCCCAAAGTGGGACTTGATCCCATGACCCTGAGATCATGACCTAAGCCCAAACCACGAGTCGGTCACTCAACCAACTGTGCCACAGGTGCCCCTTTCTTAATTTCTTTTTTTTGGTCACACAGTGTGGCTTTATTATGAGCAGCAGATGTGACACTTCCAGCAATAGTAAACAAATTATTTTACAAAAGCCGGAATGCAGGGAAGCCGCCTGGTTGGAACCCTTGGAAACTCATATATAGATGCCAACCCACAGCAGGTGGGAAGAAGATTCCAAAGCCCATGAAAAGCAAGGCCACCAAGGAGATGAGGAGCTCTTTGTAGATATTCTGAGTGCACTTGGTGGAGGTGACCTCATAAACAAAGAAGCAAGCAGTAAAGAACATGCCAATGGCCAACAACACCATGGGAAGATGGGAGAAGAGAGCTGGGTTCACTGGGCTGGTACCTGCTCTTGGCCTCGAGCTTCATTTTGCCAGGCACAGGGCCACCCATTGCTCTACCACTAGAATAACACATCAGCAATATTTTCTTATTTTTAGGTTAAATCCTACAAATTACTCACAGAAAAATGCAAGCAGTGGTTTTTTTGTGTGCTTGGATTACGGTGGCATTTCTATTTTATTTTGACGTAAAGGAACAACAAATAATGGTAGACATATTTTTGTTAATATTCCTTCTTGATAAGACTTCTCATGTACATTAAAGTCATTTTCCTGCCTTTGTCAACACAGTAAAAGCAGAAAACATATTGGAATCTTCCCTTGATGACTGAAAAATCTTTCAGAGAATTTGGGGCATTCCCTGAACAAAATAATGTCACCAGTGTCACCTATGTGAGGCTCCATGCATGTGTACCGAGCTCAAAAAATGATAAAGGGTTTCTTTCTAGAATAAGTCTCAGTCACCAACCCACTGTAGATTTGCCTCTCTACAATCTCACTGTCCTAAATGTGTACAGGGTGGAGAGATTGATGAATCAACATCACCAAGAATCAAGCTAGTTCCATGTTAAAGGCATAAAAACCATCCCAGGCTCCTTCCCAACATTAACACAGCTGTAGTGATTATTTAAGAAGATTAACTCCTGTCAAAGTTGGCATTTGAGGCTGCAAAAAGAAAAGAGACTATCAGTGTCTAGAATGCAAGCTGCTCTTGAGAAGGAAAGAAAAACAACTCTTGCCCATGGCATCTTCTCCCTTATTATCTTTTTTTTTTTTTTTTCTAGAAGTGTCTCCCCACCCCTCCCAAAGTAAATGCCAGGTGTTTTACTGCAGAGAAAGAAACTTGATCCGATGGCTTTTTGGTCTTTTCAGAGAGCTTGGGTTGGGAAGAGTCATATAAAGAATTGTTACCACAACAGGGGTTTGGACTAATGGGGGATCAGCTGCTACAGGAGATAGGAGAAACAGAGGTCTGTGATCCCTAGAGATGGAAAGCAACAGAGTAAGTGCTGCTTTTACCCCCATAAAGACCTGGAGAAAGCAGCCCAGGGAGAGCCCAAGAGTCTCCCAGACTTGAGGTGATGGAGCTGGGCATCTGAGAGCCAGAGAAGAGAAAGCTGGACAAAGACAGAACTCTGGGGATATCCAAGCTCTGATCAGCATGTATATGTACAAACACCACGTGAGATTAGGTTCAGACCACCTGAGAGGTTTATAGAGCAGAATCCTTAAAGCTAACACAGAGCTGGGAAGAGCTCCTGTTCCCACCCACCACAGTGCAAAAACCTCATAATTCATGTGACATCTGTTAGAGTACTAAGAAGAGCCTTGCCTCAGTAGTAGAAAAAATGAACCTGTGCTAAACACTGCTCTGGTCCCACCTAATGAAGTCCCGAAAGGATTAAGCTGTTCCAAATAACTGAACTGCATCCCAGAGCAAAGTTCAAGAATATTTATAAGAATACAAAAATATCCAGAATCCAAAAGCATAAAGCCCACAGTGTTTGGAATGCAAAGAAGCAGGGAAATATGACCCACAGTGAAAAGTAAACTCAATTTATCAAAACAAGCCCAGAAATTATGCAGATGAGAGAATTAGTACACAAGGACTTTTAAAAACATGTTATAATCATGTTATAATCATGTTAGGAGGCTAGAGGGAAGATTCAGCATGTTAAGTACAGACACGGAAGATATAAAAAAAGATCCCAATCAGGACGCAACTGGCTGGCTCAGTCGAGGAGCATGCAACTCTTGATCTTGGGGTCATGAGTCTGAGCCCTACACTGGGTTTAGGGATTACTTAAAAATAAAATCTTTAGGGGTGCCTGGGTGACTCAGTCAGTTAAACATCTGCCTTCAGCTCAGGTCATGATCTCCGGGTCCTGGGATCGAGTTCCACAGTGGACTCCCTGCTCAGCAGGGAGCCTGCTTCTCCCTCTCTGTCTGTCCCTCCTCCTGCTTGTATTCTCTCTCTCTCTCTCTCAAATAAATAAATGAAATCGTTAAAAAAAATCCTAGTCACATATATCGAGATGAAAACTCCAATGTCTAAAATGAAAAACAAAAAATAAAAAAATAAAATGAAAAACACACTGGGTGGGATTAGTAACAGATTAGTCATTAGAGAGAAAAAGATTAGTGACCTTGAAGACATAGCAATAGAAATAGTCCAAAATGAAACACAGAGAAAAAAAGACAAAAAAAAAAATTAAAAACCAAAAGAGAATATCAGTGAGTTGTGAGACAACTTCAAGTAGGCAGATATAGTCCACAAAGGCGGAAGGGAGATTTTAAAAAACTATTTGAGGAAATAACAGGTGAAAACTTTTCTAAAAATGATGTAAACTATAAGCAAGCAGATATAAGCACAGGAAACAAGAAGAAACATACACCAAGTCTCATCATAACCAAATTGCTTAAAACCAGTAAAAACATGAAAAATATTAAAAGCACACAGAGAAGAAAAGACAGAAGAACAAAAGAAAGGTTCACAGAAACTTGTCGGAAACCATATGTGCTGGAGTGCAGTGGGGCAGTATCTTTAGAGTAGTAAAAGAAAAAAGAACTATCTAGAACTCTTTGCCCAGCAAAAACATCGTTCTAAAATATAGGTGAAACAAAGATTTTCTTCAGACATTTAAAAGCTAAGAAAGCTAATCACCATCAGACCTATCTCTCAAGAAACGTTGAAGGAAGTCCTTCAAACCAAAAGGAAATAATGTCAGATGACCATCAGGATCTACACATAAGAATAAAGAATGACAGAAATGGTGACTATGGTGGTAAATATAAAGTCTTTTTCTATTATGTAAATCTCCTTTGAAAGATAATTGGCTATATCAAGCAAAAATAACATATATTGTGAGATTTGAAACATATATAGAAATAAAATGTATGACAACAAAGCACAAAGGCTAAAGGGGAGAAAAAGAAGTATACTGTTGTAAGGGCAAAACTCTTCTAAATATACATGAAATGGTGCAATATCACTTGAAAGCAGATTTATCACATTAAAGATGTATCATATAGATCCTAAAGCAATCACCTAACATATAGTTGTGGTTAATAAGTTAAAAGGTAAGTAAAATAAAATCATAAAAATAATGACTTTTTTCCGAAAGAAGGCCAAAAAGGAAGGTAAAAGGAACAGAAAGGAGGTGAAGCCAAATGATAAGACTGTAGATTTAAGCCAACCATATTAATAATCACATTAAATGCAAATGTTATAAACACTTCAGTTAAAAGGGAGCAATATTCAGAATGGATTAAAAAGGAAGACCCAATTGTATGAGAAAAGCATTTCAAATTTTGCTTAAAAAAACACATAGATTAAAAGGAAGAGAATGCAGGGGAGGGAGAAGCTATACTATGAAAATACCAATGAAAATAAAGTTACTTCATTTGTATTACATCAGACAGAAAAGATTTTGCAGCAAGGAGTATCACCAGGCATAAAGAAGTTCATCTTAATGAGAAAAGGTTCATTTCATAGGGCATAAACATTCTAAAAGTTTACTTAATAACAGAGCTTCAAAATACATAAAGCAAAAACTGATGAATAAAAAGAAATGGCCAAGGGGATCCCTGGGTGGCTCAGCGGTTTAGCGCCTGCCTTTGGCCCAGGGCGTGATCCTGGAGACCTGGGATCTAGCCCCACGTCAGGCTCCCGGTGCATGGAGCCTGCTTCTCCCTCTGCCTGTGTCTCTGCCTCTGTGTGTGTGTGTGTGTGTGTGTGTGTGTGTGTGATTAATAAATAAATAAAATCTAAATAAATAAATAAATAAATAAATAAATAAATAGAAATGACCAAGTCCACAATTATATACTGGCAGTTCCATACACCTTTCTTGGTAATTGACTGAAAAAGCAGATTAATAAATCAGTGCAGATACAAAAGGCTATCAATTAATTTAACCCAATCACTATGTATTAAACACTATCTATTAGAGGCAGAATTACATTCTTTTCAAAAGAAAATGACACATTTACAAGATAGACCATATTCTACCCATTTTAAAAACATCTCAGTAAATTTTAAAAGATTAAAATTGTTTAAAGTATATTATCTGGCTACAATGTAATTAAAGGAAAAATAACAAAAGATAACTGGGGGCTCCTGTGTGGCTCAGTCGGTTAAGTGTCTGACTCTTCATTTCAGCTCAGGTCATGATCTTATGGGTTGCGGGATGGAGCCCCACGTGGGGATCCATGCTCGGGGGGAAGTCTGCTTGAGAGTCTCTCCTCCTTCCCTCCCCTGACTTGTGTGTGTGTGTGTGTCTTTCTCTTTCTCATTAAAATAAATGTCTTAAAAAAATAAAGATACCTAGAAAACCCCCAAAGTATTTGGATATTAAATAATACTCTTCTAGTAGCCCATGAGTCAAAGAAGAAATTAAAAGGGAAATTTGAAAGTATTCGAACCAAATGAAAATGAAAACACAAATATCAAAATGTCACATGTAGTTAAAGCAAGACTTAGACTTTCAATGCACCAAAGCACATATATTAAGGGAAAACAAATCAGTGGCCTCAGCTTCTACCTGAAGAAACTATAGAAACAGGGTGCCTGGATGCCTCAGTCAGTTAGGCATCCGACTCTTGATTTCAGTTCACAGGTCATGATCTCAGAGTTGTGAGACGGAGCCTCACATGGAGCCTGCTAAAGATTCCCTCTCTCCCTTTCCCGCTGTCCACCCCCTCTCTCTCCCTCTCAAAAAAAAAAAAAAAAAAAGAAAAAAAAGAAAGAATAGAAACATTTGCACAACATTGAACTGTACTTAGAATTGATGGTAATAAGATGGTAAATTATACGTTATGTATTTTTTTTACCACAATAAGAAATAATTTTAAAAACCAACAAGTAGCTGTGTATAAAAGAAGCCAGACACCGAAGTATATATGCTCTTTAATCCCCCTTTATATAAAGTGAAGCAATACTTGGCAAAACTAATTCCTGGTGGTAGAAGTCGGAACAGTTGTTATCCTTAGGCAGGGTACTGACTAGGAAGTGACACAAGAGAGAATGTTCTGGGGCAACAGAAATGATCTAGCTCTAGAGTGGGGCTTGATCACACAGGTGTACAGGAGCGTAAACATTCATCAAGCTCTCAGCTTCATACTCTTACGGAACGTATCTTATACCAACAAAAGAAGGCAATTGGAAACAAAACAAAGCAAAACGTTGGAGACAATAAAAAGATCAGTAGTCACCAGGGGTTGGTGGGGGACGGAAACAGGAGATTTCTCAAGTCAGTGAAACCTTCCTGCAAGATATTGCAATGGTGGGTACATGGTATTACGCTTTTGCCAAACCCACAGACTGTACAACACGAGAGTAAAGCTTAATGTAAACTAGATTTTAGTTAATAATAATGAATCAACGTTGGCTCATTAGCTGTTACAAATGCACCAAACTAATGTAAAATGTTAATAATGGAGCAAACTGGGGATGCCTGGGTGGCTTGGCTTAGTCAGTTAAGCATCTGACTCTTGATCTCAGCTTAGGTCTTGATCTCTTGACTCGGGGTTGTGAGTTCAGGCCCTCTGCTGGGCTCCATGCTGGGCACGGAGTCTACTTGAAAATAATAATAATAATAATAATAATAATAATAATAATAAGAAGAAGAAGAAGAAGAAGAAAAAGAAGAAGAAGAAGAAGGCAAACGGTAGAAGAGGAAGGGGGATATATAAGGGATGAGCACTGAGTGTTATTCTGTATGTTGGCAAGTTGAACACCAATAAAAAATAAATTTATTATAAAAAAACATAAAATTCTGGGTCACTTTTCAAATTTAAATTCAAAATAAAGCCTTTGGCAGCAACATAAAAAAAAAAGAATTCTCTGTACTAAAAAAAAAAAAAAGAATTCTCTGTACCGCTCAATTTTTCTGTAAACTCGAAACTGCTCTAAAACATAGTCTATTAATTAAATACACCGTATATAAAACTATTCTTTCTGATATGTCATTTGCATATTTAAATATATATTATATATAAACATGTGTACTCATAAATGTATTGCTTGAATGTATTTAAATATTTCAATACATATGAACATGCATACACACACACAGCTATCACAATCAGTAAAGAACTAGAACAATGAGAAAAGCCTGAGGGAAATGCTAATATTTTATTATTATTATTATTATTTTAATTTTTATTTATTTATTATAGTCACAGAGAGAGAGAGAGAGAGAGGCAGAGACTCAGGCAGAGGGAGAAGCAGGCTCCATGCACCGGGAGCCCGATGTGGGATTCGATCCCGGGTCTCCAGGATCACGCCCTGGGCCAAAGGCAGGCGCCAAACCGCTGCGCCACCCAGGGATCCCGAAATGCTAATATTTTAAGAGCAGTTGTCTATAGACGGTGAGCGCGTTGGTGATATTTTTTTTCTCCCCTCCCTTTTCACTTTTCTGTATTTTCCACGTTGTTACAGTAAGTATGATCTCAGGGTGGAAAACCAGTCCTGCTGGCCTCTCTCTAAATGCTCCCTTGAAGCCAGATGAGCAGAGAGCAGACCTAATTCACAGACCTTCTCTCGGGCCGTGGCACAAGCCGGGGAGCTCACTACCCGCCCTCTCTGCCTGTTTACTTCCTGCAGGGATAAATAATGAGTCAGGAGCAGGACTGGCGGAGGAGGCCCTGCCTGACACACCCGGCCTTGGCAGGAGCTCCGAAGCGCATCTGGGACTTTGCAGAAGTTTGTTTGGAAGGAACGATCACAGCCGCGCAGGGGACCTGGGGCTCCTTCATTCAGAGCCGCCCCGGCCGCTGCTCAGAAAACAGATCTTTTTGATTTTCCTTTTTTTTCTGGGTCTGAGAACGGCCCTTGTTTACAGGGAAATTAGATTGTAAGGACAGACTGGGGTTTGCTTTCTAATTACGGAGCCCACAACACAAATGTTTTCAGACACCCGCGAGAGCTCAGCACGATGGCTCTGAGCCCGGCTCCCGGCAGCAGGGGACCCAGCTGGATTGCAGTCCCCATCGTGCCACCTTCTGTGTGCGTGGGGGGCACGTTCCTTCACCCTCCCGGGCCCCGCCGTCCTCGTGGCCTTCCCGTCACCTGCCTGCGTCCCCGCTGAGCGGTGGGTGAGGTGTGGGCTTAGGCCCTGGGTCCCATGCCCCGCGTGCAGGTGACTCAGTGGCAGGCAAAGGCGTCAGGACCACTGGTGCCCGTCATCGCAAGTCCACTCTTTCATGTTTCAAACCATCTTTCTACCCTTCCCTAACCTGCTGTCACCCAAACACCAAGGATTCCTGTTCTAAGTTTGTGTATCTGAAGAAGTCAAGAGGTTGAGCTTAATAAATATGCTCCATCCTGTCTTTCCCAGACTTAAAGAGGTTCTGGAATTCTCCATGTAAGGCCCTTGTAAGTCTAGGGATGCCTGGGTGGCTCAGTGGTTGAGCGTCTGCCTTTGGCTCAGGTCGTGATCCCGGGGGTCCTGGGATCCAGACCCACATTGGGCTCCCCGCAGGGAGCCTGCTTCTTCCTCTGCCTGTGTCCCTGCCTCTCTCTATGTGTCTCTCATGAATAAATCTTTTAAAAATATATTTTAAGAAAAAAGGAGCCTCTTACGTCTAGACCTTTACTAAGTTCTGTTTCCTCTTGATCCGTAATGATGACAGCTGTTCCCTCTGCCTGATACTGTCTCCTTTCCCCGCAGGTCCCTTTTTCTAGTTGGTTCTGCAGACCCAGAGGCAAGGCTACTCCCTCTGGAGACCTCTCTCCCTCCCCTCAGCCCCAGCTGGGCCCTCTCTCCCACCCCTGTGCTCCCGTAGAGCCTGCCTACAGCACTGAGCCTTTCTAGAAAGATCTGCTTACGTGCCTCTCTCTATGACTGGACCAACACATCCTGTTGTCTTTTTTACCTCTGGCCTCAAGCTCACAGCTTGGCCTGTGGTGGACTGTGGAGCCTTGTTTGCTAAGTGGAGTAAGGAATCTGCCCCACCTCCCCGCAAAGGGGTGACGGATGTTCAGGTGTGGGTGGGGAGTGCTGGGCGCAGAGCAGGCAGTGAGCTGTCCCCGAAAGGCAAGAGAGCCCAGACGTTTCCCCAGAGATGGAGGACTCTCCTGTGTGCCCCCCGTGAGGCCGGGGTTGTCGTAGTCGCACACTGTCTGGCCAGCGTCACCTGGTAGCGGCAGGATTCCCTCCTGGGCCCTGGGTCTGCGACCACGGAACTCAGCAAATACGCCTGCTTTGGCCACTTTTTCACTTCCCAGCAAATAGTCCTCACCGCCCAATTGCTCAAGACAAAGCTTCAGGAATCTTCCTTGAGGGTCCTCTCCCTCCCTCCCAATCCAATCTATCAGCGAGTCCTGGCATCTCTCAGCCCCAAATATCTCCATCTTCACCGTAATCACGTCAGTGCCTGTGTGCTCAGTGGGCCTGTCCCACCCCCAGAGGGAAGGGGGAAAAGTATCTTAGGTGGTGCAGTGGAATTATAGGGGACTATCGGGTCCAGGATGTCATCCAAAGACCACGGTCCGTACACAACATATCTATGGTATGGGAATTTCCCGGGGAGGGAAAAAGGCAATTAGGAATAAAATGTCTAGGAAGGCTTCTGTACCAGGAGGGAGGAAGATAATGAATCTAAGGTTGAGATCCCTGCCTCACTCTAGGCGCCCTAGATCCTGCCAGGGACCTGCATGGTTTCCTCTCTGACTTTCTGGCCTCCCGCCTTGGCCCCTGGCATTCTCCATACGGCGATCAGAGAGGTCTGATCAAAACATAAATCAGAGCTCCCAGGTGGCACAGTTGACTCTCGGTTTCAGTTCAGGTTCATGATCTTGGGGTGGTGAGATCGAGCCCCGTGTCTGGCTCCATGCTCAGTGGGGGGCCTGCTTGAGATTCTCTCCTTCCCTCTCCCTCTGTCCCTCCCCTAGCTCATGCTCTCTCTCTCTCTCTCTCTCTCTCTCTCTCAAACCACCCCTCCACCACCAAAAAACAAAACAAAACGAAACAGAACTATACATCAGTTCACGTAACCTAAATCCAGATTTCTTACCATGGCCTTTGGGCCCTGGTCTGGGGGCTCTGGACCCTGCCCTCCTCCCCACCTCCCTACCTCATCAATCTCCCTCTGTCTCTCCAACTCACCAAATTCACTCCCACCTTGTGTCCTTTGCACTGCCCGTCCATTGACCTGGTCTTCCCATACCTGCCTCCTTTATGCCGTTCCAGACTCCACTCTTCCATCACTTGCTTCCCTGACCATCTAATCCAGGGCATCGAATTTCAGAGTTCTCAACACCCGGGTCCATCAGAATCACCTGGAGGCCTGGTTAAGCACAGCTCACCGGAGCCCACCTCTAGAGCTTATGATTCAGGGAGTCTGACCTAGGACCGCTCTTCTATGGACTTCCCCGGTGGTGTGGAGCCTGCCAGTCTGGAACCTCACCTTGAGAACCATGATCCAATCTCAACTGGCCGCTCCCTTCTCTATTGCCGTCTATCACGATGCCCCGCGTGGTGTCCTTTGGGGCTCTGACATTACCTGAAAGTGCCTGTCTTCCTTTTGTTGCCTTGTTTAGTGTCTGACCACACTACAACCTACTTACCCCCTGGGGCAGAGACCCCAGGGCTCCTGCTGTCACCCCTGTCCCTGGAGCAGTAAGAGGGGCAAGCTGGCTTTGTGCTAGGAGCGCAGGATCGTCCTCCGGCAGGGGCCAGGGGAGGTGCCCCCCAGCCTCTGCGGGGTTTGAGGGACGCAGGGCTAAGTTGCAACAGTGACACCATGTGGCAAGAGGAAAGCAGGGCAGCTGAACGATGGGACTCGTTTGGATGAAGAACTCAACTCCCTTGGGATGTAGGAACCCCATCCCTGTGTAATTCAGAGGGAAGAAGACCCTCAAGGCGGAAACCACAGACCTCCAACCGCTAACGCATGAAGGACACAGGGCTCCAGGCCTCAGTGATCCCATCTGCACGGTGGAGAGAACGCTGCGCACAGGGGTCGTCAGGGAAGAGTCACACAGGCCGTCCTCCCCTCCCTTGTCCCAGGTCCAGCAGGAGCCACTGCAAGCCTTTCTGGGCTTTCTAGAGTTTTTCCAAGGAGAACACACAGTATGAAGTCAATGGGCTTTTCCATCTTTTGTAAAAACCTACAATAGATCCTATGAAGGGAAAATGCTAATTGTCTGATGTGGCGAAGGGAGAGGCAAATGCATTTGAGGATAACAAGAGAGCAAAGTCTCAGAAAGAGGTGGCCATGGGGCTCTCGGCCTCATCGAAGATTCCCGGGTGCCCAGAGTGTCACGAAAGCAGCACCGTCTTAGGGCCTGAGGGACAGCGTGGTCTGGACCAGTGGGTACTATGGGGTAGAATAAGGATTTGGAATTGGAAATAAATTGATTTGAAGGAAATAAAAGTGTATTTTGTGTGCGTAGAGCATTTGGCATGGTGTCTGGTGCTCATCTGCAAAATGAACATTAAATGTGATTACTATCATCATCGGGGGTGCCGAGGGCCGTGTGCATCACTGGGACAGCCCCCGGGGAGCCAGCACTTGCCCTCTCTTCCCCTAAACGACCTGGCTCCAGGAGCCCGCGCACCTCTTGATAGTTGGTGGGTTAGTTAGTCCAGAGCCCTGCGCCACAGACATTCACGTATTTCTGGAGGAGATTCATGTTTCTAATTGGGAACGGGAAGTTGCTTCTTTGGGCTTGCTCTTAGAAGGCACCTCTTTTATGCTCAATTCGCATGGCAATGAGCAGCAATTCTTCCTCCAGGGAAAAATAATAATTGAGTAAAGCTGAGGAACAAGAAACAAAAGCCCTTTGAGCTCCCGTTACGCCTCAGTCTAGCCGTGATGGAGGCCCCAAATACTTCCCAAGCCTCTTGAGAGATCCCAGAACCTCACAAAGATGTCAGGAGGGGAGTCTGGACCTTGGGTCTCGGCCAACAGGGATTTCCTTTGCGTAGAATTCCAGAAAAGATTAATCTATCCATTAGTTTCGCGGTCACCCAGAGCCAGTTTAGATGGGTCATCTGGTCTCATTAGAGCTAAATATTAAAAACTCTGTTCAGTGATCCTCATAGAAAGTTCATGAAAGCAGAACTCCACAGGGGCGTCTAGGAAGTAAAGGAGGCCTCCCTTTTGCAGAACACAGGGGTCAACGGTGTCGATCTGTGATTCCCTCAGCAAGAAAAGAATACCCTGCCCCACGGTTTCCCTAAAGAGATCTAATGTTCAAGGCCAAGAGGTTCAAAGTGCCTCGTCTAGAAACCACTGTGGCCAGAGCCACCCAGAAAGTAGTCCCAGCCAGGCGTGGAAATTCCTGTCACCAGGGGTCGCTCTCACTCACCATGACCCTCTGAAGTTTAAACCCAAAACCTAGAAATGTTGCTCAAACTCTTAGGTCAAGTGATACTGCAAAGCATTCGTGACCTAAGATTTCATTGTCTAGTGATGGGGAGGGGCGGGTCTACCTTTCAATTTTGCATTTTTGTTCCGTGAAGCTCCAGTGGATTTGTTCCTTTAAGGCCTGTCATTAGAGCCTCCTGGAAGCTGGGCTTCAATTGCTCAGGAAGGTTCTTCCAACCAGATAGGTCATGCGCTGAACCCACAGACAATTACTAACGGCCTCCAGTGTTCTTGTCCCGAGTCTGTTCTGGGGACTGAATGTTCATGTCTGCTGGCCCTCTGCTTGGGAACGCACCCAAAACTATGAGTGCCAAACACCACGCGGGTGGAGTCTACTGGGCTTCTTCCCAATAGCCACAGCAGGGAAATCGGGAGGTCCTGGGGATCATAACGAGGATGGGCCACGCCCCGCACTGGTCTTGTCCCACTGCACCAGTGTGACCTTCTTAATTTCCAGAATTTATCCACCAGCCTCCCTGGGACTGAGGGAACCTGTCTCTTTAGTAATAGTTTTTGAATCCTATCTTATCATCCAGTGCCCTTTCTTGGCTACTGCGCCAGAACACAGACCCCAACCCACCACACAAGACACCCCTGAGAAGTCCTTTGGTAGACTTGATCTTTTTTACATTCCAATAATGACAATAAACAACCTGGAATACTGCTGGAATGGAAGCCTATAATTGCTAGTTTCAGTGGGCAGAAAAGCACATTAATTCTCTGCTCCTGCAGGTCGAGGCAATCACAAAGCAGGCTATGAGCCACTGCTCTGACCGCATCACCACTGAGGACCATGTCATGGGCTTTAGGGTAAATTTTCCAAAGCCAACGCTGAGCAGGCAGTGAGCTGGCCACGCATCGGGCTGTGTCAGTCCTCTGACCCCGGCTCTTACCTGTGCAAGGCTCCACGGTCAGTACTTCTGGAATTCTCCTCCAGGTTCCTTTTTATGTTCTGACTGTCCCCGGGTGGTTGCACAGACGCTGGGTTCTGAGCTGATGAAGTTCTCTGAGCCAGAAGAAAGAGAAATTGGAGAAGAAATCAAATAGGAGTGTCGGAAGACACAAAAGCATTTCTCAGTTGGCCACTGGCCACATATTCAAGCATCAGGTTGCTCATCTGCTTTATCATCCGGCTGAGCACCGCCTGCGAGCTGGCGCCCAGCTACACGCAGATATAAGGTGAGCAACACAAGCGTGGCTCCTGCTCTCATCTGCTGGAGGAGAAACGCAGTTACACACAAGATTCTAGCTGTGTAGGATGACTGCTTTAGTCAAAACCAAGACTGAGGACACCTATCATACTTTGAGGGGTCATCTGCTCCCCAGAGAAAGGAAGGATATTTGACGTAAGATGTTAAAGTGTCTAACGTGCTTGTGGCACCACCCAGATGAAAGACATGTTTCTCCTGCCTCCCCCAGGTCTCTCTGAACCAGAATTCAACCAGAAACCCAGGGAACAACACTGAACAAAGAAAACAATGAGCTCTTGGAAACTTGGGGCCACTTGTCCGAGGCCCTGACCGCTCAGAGGTGCTCCCTTTTCCTTCACTCCCACCATAGGCTCATCTGCTGGGGAATCAGTTTTTTATTTTCTATTTTTTAAAGATTTTATTTATTTATTCATAAGAGTCAGAGAGAGAGAGGCAGAGACATGGGCAGAGGGAGAAGCAGGCTTCCTGCAGGACTCGATCCCGGGACCCTGGGATCATGCCCTGAGCCAAAGGCAGATGCTCAACTACTGAGCTACCCAGGCACCCCAGGTAATCAGTTTTTAAAACCAAGATACAGGGATGCCTGGGTGGCTCAGCAGTTGAGCATCTGCCTTCGTCTCAGGGCGTGATCCTGGGGTCCCGGGATCCAGTTCCACATCCAACTCCCTGCATGGAGCCTGCTTCTCCCTCTGCCTGTGTCTCTGTGTCTCTCATGAATAAGTAAATAAAATCTTTTTTAAAAAAATAAATAAAACCAAGATACAAAAATATAAACGACAGTCAAAACGTCAAATCACAGGACAGAAAGTGATGAGAGATCTTAAAAATTCAATTTAAATAATGCTCATTTAAGTGAAGCATAAATGTCAGGAAGGGGAAAAGGGCTTTTTTAAACCCCAAGGACTGTTTCCCAAGGCAGTGGTTGTCTTTCCGTCTGTCTTCCCAGCAGTACTCCTTCCCACTGGGGTACATACAAGACTCCCCCAAAACTAGAGGGGCAAGGACGTGCCATGGGCCCTATAGAGTAAGAATATAGGCGTTACCAGCAGCCTGTTTCCAGCCATTGTAGAAGAAGGCAACGTGCATTAAGAGAGACTAGGGCCAGCAAGCAGAGAGAAGCCCGGAGAGGAACAGAGGGCAGAGGGCAGAGGTCCCGGTGATATGGAGGCCTTGGTTCCACTTGGTCCTGAGGTCCCCCCAGGGACCTGCTCTGCCCTGCCCCCCGCCCTCCGCCAACGATTACATGAGATCTTGAGTCCTCATTTGGCTTTGTTGGGATTTCTGTCATTTGCAACCCAAAAAAGTACATCCCATAAACAATCAGGCCAGCTTTGAAGGGGACAAAGTGTTCCACGTCGGCTAAGTTTGAGAAGTGCTGGTTATCTGGCCCTCTGGAAGGTGGTGCTGCTCTGGGCAGGTGCACGGCCTGTAAGTGGACAGCACCCTCAGGTGAATTCGAAACAACCTCCCTTTCCTCCAGCGAGGCACCTGGCTTGGTGGGTGCTCTGGAAAAACCGAGCTCCGTGAGCCCCAGGTCCTGTTCTCGAAGAAGGCGGTGGAAGTGACAGGCTAGGCACTGGGAGACAGGCTAGGGGAGCTCCTCCGGATTCCGGGGCTCCCTGTGACTGCCTGTTCTTGTTGCTAGAAATCTTCTCTCACCCCTCAGGGGATGCTTAGCCCTCACCTACCCCCAGAGACAGACCCTGCTGGCCCGGCACAACCAAGGGAGCAACTGGAAATACAAAAGGCCTCTCCTGAGCCCAACAATTTACCAATTGTGACTACGGATCCTGATGCAGCCAAATCATTTGATAAATATCTCATTTCACCCAGACCTTCCAGAAAGTATTTACTGATTTGTTGATTCATTCAATTATCTGAAATACATTCATCCAGGGGCGCCTGGGTGGCTCAGTCGATTAAACGTCTGCCTCTTGCCTTCACTCAGGTCATGATCCCAGTATCCTGGGATGGAGCCTCTGCTCAGCAAAGAGCCTACTTCTCCCTCTCCCTCTGCTCCTCCCCACCCCCCACTTGTGCCCCCTCTCTCTCACACACTTGCTCTCTCTCAAATAAATTAAATATTTTTAAAAATAAAATGAAATGCATTCATCTAAACCATAGCATGCACCAGAAGCAATGCTAGAAGAGAGGGCTACAAAAATGAATGAGATTCCATGCCTTCCCTAGAGTTGCTCACGGTCTAGGGAGACAGACCCCATGCTGTGGCCACAGAGGTGTAAACACAGGGCCACCCAAAGGGGAGACCCAGTCTTCCCAAGAAAAGAAGACCCCACCCACCAATCTCTATAACCACATTCGGGTTGTTGTAAGCCAATTTTGGAGCTTCTGTGCGACATGTGGATGCAAATCATCTGCATAGTCTGAACCTGGGGTCTTCTCGAGACCTTGAATCTTCTGTTCGATGGGTGGTGTCCTTGACTTTCACACATGGCCTAAAGAGCAAGTTAGCTTTGGCGGTTCCCCCGACTAGGTCTGAGCGGCCGGCTGCTTTGTTCACCCAATTGTGTCCAAAGGTAAAATATAAAAGATGCCTCAACTCTCAGGACCATACATCCTAGTGCTAACATGATGCTACAGTCAGAAAATCTCCATTCGATTTTGCTGAGACAAAATGTGGGTGGAAATGACAATAAGAAGAGCTCCTGTTTATTGAGCACTGATGAAGTGCAGGCACTGGGCCAGTGGTCCTCATGCACCGTGTGACTGAATCTTCACAACCTTGAGAGGAAAGTGCTATCCATGTCCTTGTAGGGCTGAGGCTCACAGAGGGTAGGTCTTTGGCCAACATCACACAGCAGTAGAGTCTAAAGGAGCCTATTTCTCTCTGACCCCGGAGCCAGGGAAAAGCATTTTTGTTCCATCCCTTTAGTATGGAAGTGTTGAGGGAGGGACAGAGAGCCGGGGCTGATCCCTCACCTAACAAAGGGCTGCTGACCCCTTCTGGTATGACTTCCATGCTGGCTGACCCATTCCCTAAAATGAGAGCTCACCCTGGCCTACAGACCTCAGTTCCCTGATCTGTGAGCCAGGATGACGATCATCCCTGTTGGATAATATCAAGACAGTTCAAACTTTCAATCACCGTACATTCAACCTCCAAAGTGTTCCTGACCCTTCTAGAATGTTCTTTATCTATACAACACTACTACCTTGGGATCCATGAGTTAAAACATTTTATTACAGTAGCTCAAGAATAACAATACAGAGTGAGTGACATTTTCATATCACGGTCCTGAATTTTTAAAATTGTAACCCAGTTCCTACTTGTCTGACTTTCACGCCGGCTTCGGCTCCAAACACCTCCTGCAGCCAGGCTTCCCCTTCAATCATATTATCAGCAGCGAACGATTCTGCAAATAATTTAACAGATAAATCTCCTGCTCTTTATTCCATGATCAAGGTTACTTTAAAGTAATTCTGGAAAGACACTGACATGTCTAACAGCCCAGGCAGATGCAAACAGCAGATGGTATAAGGAGACAGATCTCTGCTCTAACTAAAGGGGATGTGAGACCACGTGTTAACTTTCCTCAGGCAAAGGAAATATAACAAGGGCTCAGATTCATCTTTAAGCAGAAAATAAGATCTACTCTTCCATCTTTTCAGCCCCACCGCTCCCCCTAATAGAAAGCTAATCTGCAAGAAGAATACCACCCCCCTCTCTCCAACAAAAAGATCTGGGTGGAGTTGACATAGAAGCACCAGCACCGGGGCGCCTGGGTGGCTCAGTCCGACTCTTGATTTCGGCTCAGGTCATGATCTCAGGGTCATGAGATCGAGCCCTACATCGGGCTCTGTGCTCAGCAGGGAGTCTCCTTCTCTCTCTCTCTCTCTCTCTCTCTCTCTCTCTCCCTGTCTGCACCCCCACCCCTCTATTCATACGTGCTCTCTCCAAAAATAAATAAATCTTTCTTAAAAATTAAAAAAAAAAAAAGCACCAGGACTATCAATGGGCAATTTCTGAAGTGCTTTGACATCCATCAGATTCTCACAAAATCCCAGTGAGCCAAACAGGAAGATAAAATAATGTTTCTCATTTTTCAGATGAGAAACAGAGCATCAAATGGCTTGGCCAGGCCTTCTTCCTTGAAGTTCGATGCTTTTTGCACAGTAATAGTAACATCCAACACCAACATAGCACTTCTTCTGCTGTAACAATAACAGCGAACTTATTACTATAAACACGTTCCATGCGCCAAGTTCTGTCCCTCTAAGTGCTTCACTTAATTTAAACTCATTCAATCCTTACAACAACCCTATTTTACAAATCAGAACATCTAGCCCAGAGAGGTGCAGCCACTTGCACCAGGTCACACAGCTTGAAAGTGACAGAGCCGGGACGTGGACCCAGCCTGCGCTCTTGAACTCCACCTTAGGTGGGCTCACCAGACGTGGAAATGGTTGCCTATGATCCCTGCCATCGTCCTGCCGCGCTCCAAGTAACTAAACCAATGGGACATTTACGAATAATGTGGCACAGGGGCCTAGGTTCGTTGCCCAAAATAGCACCTGGCATTCAGAGGCACTTCATAAATATTTGTTGAACATTTAAAAAATAGAGTATTTCCATTTAGCCCGGTTGCAACTTCTGCCAACTGGGGAAACACGTGCAGCCCCCGGGTCTCTGAGTGCCCCCCTTCCAATGTCTCCATCCTAGCAACAGCGCGAAGTCCTGCTGCTCACAGGACTCCAAGGGGTCTGCTGTGTCAACAGGCGTCACTGCAAAACAGCATGCGTGTCTAAAGTTTCCCTCACACTTCCACACAGCGGGCTGGACAAAAACACTGGCAATCCTCCACATGACAAACTGCCTCGTCAAGTCGCTTCTTCAAATCTTTCCTTTGCTGCCACTGCTTGAATAAACAAGCAGCCTCTCTTTGGCGCTGGAATACTCCAGAGCCCAGGGTCTGTTTTAAAGCAATCTTCAAACAGGGAACTTTCCAGTTCTAAAAAAAAAAAAAAAATACACTTGATCAAGAGCTAAAGTGTCTTACCATTAAAGAAAAAAACAGAAAAATCCCCTGACCTTACCTCTTAAACCGTGCTCCCTTCGGCTCACTGGTTGTGCCAATAAAGAGGCTTAATTAACATGGTTAGATCATGACCAGAGGGTCTTGCCAAGACGCCCACTCTGTGAGCAAGCTGCTTGGGAGCAGTGTGACTGCAGGTGAATACTGGGAGTAGGCCAAAGGTCATCCCCATGGCACTAGGAATCGGATTGCAGAAACAACCGCCCCGCTGCCAAATATGGAGGCACCCATGTTCTTGGCTGGGCCGGCCTGGGCCGCCCATCTGCCCTGTCAAGGGAAGGCAAATGCTCAGCCGGGTCCTGCTGGGTCACCCCAAACACTTCTTCCCCTCTGGGGGGACAATGAAAGACTGAGGTGGCTCGCCCATGCTGGCAGCAGGGGACACCCCGGCCTTGGGCCTCACCCACCAGGCACTTTGTTGGGTCCAGAAAGGGGAGGCCCCAAGGGTGCCCTTTTCAGCCTCCCCAGATGGAATGTTTTCCGACATGAATATGGCAGAAAAATGAACAAGCTTCGGAGTCAGAGAGAGCTGGGTGTGGAGCCCAACTCTTCCCTCGGAATATGGAGAGAGTAAGGGTCATGTTTGCAGTGGGATTTCAAGGTTTCTGCCTCATGTCCAGGGAGGATTGAATCTAAGTTCTAAGTAGACACGGAAGATTGATTTTTTTAAAGATTTTATTTATTTATTCGTAAGAGACAGAGAGAGAGAGGCAGAGACACAGGCAGAGAGAGAAGCAGGCTCCATGCAGGGAGCCTGACGTGGGACTCGATCCTGGGACCCGGGATCACGCCCTGGGCTAAAGGTGGGTGCTCAACCCGCTGAGCCCCCCAGGTGCCCGACACAGAAGATTTAAAAAGACATGATATAAGATGCTAATTTTAGAGGAAGCTGCGGGAAGAGTAAGCAGGACTTCTGTACTGTCTCTGCAATGTTTCTGTAAACCTGAAAATTCTCAAATAAAAAGTTTAATTAGGAAAAAAAAATGTGGTTCCTGTATCCTCACAGCCAGTGAATGAGAGATACACATTCAGTGAACGATATCTATCTTCCCTCCCCAAGAGGATGTGGGTCAAAATGATAACAGTTACCCTAAAAGAACCCAGGAGCCTCTAACATGCCGGACATGACATGTTCTCACATCTTCAGTCCATGGAGAGAAGAAAACCTTTTTTTTTTTTTAAGATTTTATTTATTTATTCATGAGAGGCACAGAGAGAGAGAGAGGCAGAGGCACAGGCAGAGGGGGAAGCAGGCTCCATGCAAGGGACCCTGACATGGGACTTGATCCCGGGACCCCAGGATCAGGCCCTGGGCCAAAGGTGGCGCTAAACCACTGAGCCACCGGGGCTGCCTGAGAGGAAAACCTTAAACACTGCCCAGTATTAATGTCTTTTGTGGGTTTAATCTTTTTTTTTTTTCTAAAGATTTCATTTATTTATTCATGAGTGACACAGAGAGGCAGAGACACAGGCAGAGGGAGAAGCAGGCTCCATGCGGGGAGCTCGATGCAGGACTCGAGTCCGGGACCTTGGGATCACGACCTGAGCCAAAGGCAGATGCTCAACTACTAAGCCATCCAGGTACCTTCAGGTTTAATATTTTAGAAGCAATATAATTTAAAGAAGGCTGGGCCATTCAGAAAGCCCCAATCGTTGCACCTCTTTTAGCCTGTTTGTAGACTGAGGTCTATGAGATGGGGATTGTGATCCCTGGCCTGCCTGCCTCAGTGGCTGACGAGAGTACCTCGCCAATATGGCAAAGAGCCGCACACATGGAGGAGAGTCTCTTTATTCCAAGAGTTGGCTTCTCAGGGTAGCCTATCGTGTCCTATAATGTTTACTCAACTCTACTTGAAATGTAGGCATAAACCTTACTGTTTTGCCCCTAGAATTCCTGCATCCGCTCATCCTCATGCCAGAGCAGCATGAGGCTGATCCCAGGAATAAGGGTGCAGGTGCAGGGGTTAAAAGCCAAGCTTGGGACGCCTGGGTGGCTCAGCAGTTGAGCACCTGCGCCTGGCTCAGGGCGGGATCTGCGGTCTCAGGATCAAGTCCCACGTCGGGCTCCCTGCAAGGAGCCTGCTTCTCCCTCTGCCTACTTCTCTGCCTCTCTCTCTCTCTCTCTCTCTTTCTCTCTCTCTCTCTTTCATGAATAAATAAATAAAATCTTTTTTTTTTTTTAAAGCCAAGCTTAACTGCCTATTGAGCCGTAAGCCTTTGGGGTCTACACCTCCCACACTGTATCTAGAAAATGGGGATCTCAATTACAGGGTTTTCAAGGTTAAATAGCATAATACACGAGAAGCACTTCCCACAAGGCTAGACCATAGAAGACACTTGTACACACTGGTTATGATTATTGTAAGAAGAAACGGATTCAAAGCCCATGAACTAAGAGCCCCGGGGGCTGGGCCCACTTAGAGCTAAAGCAGTTAATCCGATTCTTCAGAAGATGCAAGCGGCCCAAACCTGGAGCCGTGCGGTTTGCAGACTTTAATACCGGCCCCAGTGAGAGTTAGCAGCAAGCCTCAGGCCAGGGGGGTCCCTGGGAGAGACTGTGGTAGCAGAGGTTCACAGTGGAGGGCTCTCCGTCGTCATGAACTGGGGTTCACACTGGTCTCTGCCTTCCAGTTCTTTCTCGTTAAATGCAGTGAAATCACCCCCAGATGCCCACCTGCGGCAGGTAGACTCTTAGAAGCTGTTGTCTCTTTCAGGGCTAGTTTAATGCTGTCAGAATATTGGGTTCCGTGGGTCCCTCTGGAAAGAGAGAAACTGCCCCCCCAAGTTAAACTTGGGGACCCAAGTGTTTGTAGCTTGAAACAATATGTGCCCAGCTTGAGGGGTTGTTTCTTTATTAATGAAACGCAGGAATCCTCACACGGTGTCTGAGCCACGGCCAAGCCCAGGCTGCAGAGACCTGCTCGGTCACGTCTCGGGGTGGCCCAGACCCCGGCTCAGCGCTTGTCGCAGCATGGGACCTCTTGTCCTGCCAGTCCTCCGCCTCTTGGATGCCAGAGAATTCCGCAGCCCGGGGCCGCAGGGCCGAGGTCGCTTTCAGGAACAAACCTCAGGGCCAGGCTGCCTCTTGGACATGGAGCCAGGAACCGGGGTGCGGTGCCTGACGAGGCCTGGGCTGCGGGGGGCACACGCGGGGACCTGCTTCCACCCTCTGGATCCTGTTTATTTCCTGCTCATCCTTCAGCTCTGAGCTCAGACAGCAGCTCCCTGGGGAGAGCCTCCCCTGACCCCCAGGGGCAGGGCAGGTGGCTCTGTCCTGTCACCTTGCTTCATAGCATCGATCTCAGTTTCTGTGATGGGAATTTTTTTTTTTTTCCTAGGGCTCAAAGTACAGAAACGCTCAGAGGATGAAATTGCTTTAAAAGAGATTTTTTTTTCTTTTTAAGTGATTGTATATTTTTAAGTCGGGTCATTACAATAACAGGATGGGATGTTTTTTCTCCCTCCTCCCACTGTCAGAGCCATTAGGCTCTCATGACACACACCCACCCCCTCCAGGAGAATCCAGGAGGGGGTAACACAGGGGGATGGAATGTTGCCCTTCACCCTGGAATCCACATGCTCAGAGCTCAGAGGCCTCCGTGGGGCTCCCCAAAACTGAACTCCCAGTGAAGCACACGAGCAGTGAAGCAACTGCCCTACTCGCTGTTGCAGCCTGGGACTTCGGGCTGGGGTGGGTCTTATTTCATCATAAATCCTTCCACACAAGTCATGACGCAGGAAACCCCAGGAGGTGCCGCTGGAGGAAGGCGACTCTTGTCACAAGGCCACCTCCACCTCTGTCCCGAAGAGGGACACGCAATCTAGGACGCTGACACTCGCTCCCCTTGGCTGGGCGCTAGACATTCTGTGGACCCCGGGCTGGCCTGCGCCCTCCACCCAGACACGAGTCACCCTCCACAGCTGCTGTTACAGATGTGGCTTCCTCTTCCTCCCCAGCCAACACGTCTGCAGGAAGGAGAGGCCTGGGGTCTGGGTGGGAGGCACAGCCGTGCATGCTAGTAACGGGGCTGCTCTGTGCTCCCTGGGAGCACTCGCCCTCCCCGAGGCCTCCATGAGTCTCAACGGAGGGACGGAGCAGGAGGGACAGGAGGACCCAGCGTGCAGCCCCAGGCATCCACCTGACCCCCAGGGGCTGGTCTGGAGTTGTGAGCCCTTAGCTCAGGAGGAGGAACCTCCGAGAAATGAGTGGACTCACTCCAGCCCATGGTAAAAATAAAATCCAGGCCTTATTCCCAAGTTTCAGGGTTTCAGTAGGGTTTGTGCAGATCAAAGAAGAAATAACTGACTCGTCAGCGGGATCCAGAATCAGGACCATTGTGATGTTATTAAACTTGACTTCTTGAGTATAAGGTTAAAAGGTCAATAACCAATCCGGCCCTCAGTGGTTGCCAAAAAATTTCAAAAGCAAAAATCGTTAAGACGGTTTGTGGGCCCACTGCCCAGAGATTAGGAGGAGAGGTCCTACAGGGCCTCACATCCCTGCCTCTCTCCGTGACTGCATGCGGGCCCAGTCTCCTAGGGCACCTGCCACCCCCTGACTCCCAGGCAGCCCAGTACACCCCCTGCCTCATCTGACCCCCACTCTCCGTCACACGTGCACCCCAATCAGCCATCAGAAGAGAGCTGCCTCCTTTCCCCTCCTCCATCCTCATAGTTCCCAGGGAATCTGCTGCTGTCTTCTCTCCACCATCCACAAGGGTAGGGGGATCTCTCCTGCAAGCCCAGGTCAGCTACGACCCCATTCCCTCTCAATAGTCAAGGTCAGCCTTCCTTCAGTCCACCTGTCTATCACCCGTCTACCTTCGACCTCTGCCTCTCTCTCTCTCATTCCTACCAGCAGGCGGGCATCTAGGATCTCCAATATTTTATTTTATTTTATTTTATTTTATTTTATTTTATTTATTTTATTTTTATTTTATTTTATTTATTTATTTTTTATTTATTCGAGGGAGAGAGAGCATACACACAAGGGGCAGGCAGAGGGAGAGGGAGAAGCAGACTCCCCGCTGAGGAGGGAGTCTGATGTGGGGACTCGATCCCAGGAGCCTGAGATCATGATCTGAGCTGAAGGCAGATGCTTAACCGACTGAGCCACCCAGGCGCCCTAGGATCTTCAATCTTTAAACTCTCATCAATTCTCTCCACCAGCTACTGTCCCAATGTTCTCTGTTTCCTAGAAAAACATGATGCATTATCTGTGCCCCTCTCTCTACTTCCTTATCTCCAATTCCTTCTTCAGGCCCCTCCCATCCAAACTGTACCCTGTCATGCCACTGGAGGAGCTCACCAAGGCCCCAAAGGGCCGTATGAGGTCTCCCTCAGGTCAATGGCCTTCATGTTGCCAAGTCAATGGGCAGGTGTCTACTCCCTGATTTCTCAGAAGCATCTGATGCCTCTGCCTTCTCCTGATACTCTTCTCCGTGGACCTCCCAGATCCCTCATTTTCCTATGTCTTCTGCTACAACTCCTTCACAGACTCCCCCTACTCCTGGGCTCACATCTAAATATTAAAGGACATCTCAGGGATTCATCCTGTGTCCCTTTTCCCATCCTTACTCTCTCCCCAGGTGGTCTTCATCTAGCTTGAAACACCTATTATGCTGAAGACTCTGATGTGCATCTCAAGCTCCACCTCTTGTGCCTCCAAAAGCCTATTTCATTGGAGTACCCAAAGGCCTTCGGATTTTATGGCCAAACCAGAACTTTTGACTCTCTCCCATCCCCCTAAACCTGCCCCTCCTCCAACCCTCCTGATCCTGGGAAATGTTTCAATCTGCTCTGCGGCTCAGACCAAACACGTAGGGCTCATCCTTAATTCAGTTCTCTTTTTCTCATCCCCAAATTCCATCAACATTGAGCCTGCCCTCTCTGCCTTCAAAATGTATCCCCAATCCAGGGACCCTCTACCCTGCCACCCCATTCCAAGCCATAGCCATCCGTGTCTCTGACTTCTAAACAGCCTCCTAACTAGTGTCCTTCCTCCATTTCTGCCCTCTGCCCCTGAAAGACCCTTCTCTACATAGCAATTGCAATTGCAAAGCACTTTTTAAAATCTCAAATCAGGGAATCCGAGTGGCTTAGTTGGTTGAGCATCTGATTCTTGGTTTTGGCTCAGGTCATGGTATCAGAGTCATTAGATCAAGCCTTGTGTTGGGCTCTGGGGTCTTTTTGGGATTCTCTCTCTCCCTCTCTCTCTGGCACCCCACCCCACCCCCATCCCTGCTTGGGTGCATGTTCCTATCTAAAAATAAAATAATAATAATAATAATAATAATAAATTAAATTAAAAACCTCAAATCAGTTCATGTCACTTCTCAGCTGAAAACCCACTGGTGGCTTTGAATCCCAATTAGAAAGCCGATAATGACCTACAAGATTCACCCCTACCCACCTCCCTGGTCTCACATATCAACAAAATCTCTCACCCACTCTCCTCCAGCTACACTGGCCTTCTTTGCTTTGCTAATCTCAAAATACAACAAGCTCATCCCTCCCAGACATGTCACACACGCTATTCCCTTTTCCAGAATGTTCCTTTTCCAGAACTTTGTGGCTGCCTCCTTCTGGGCACATCAGTTTGCAGAAAGGGCTTCTTTGACCACAGATCAAGTATATAGCCTCTAACCACAATGAGACACCACTTTATACCCACTAGGAAGGCTACTATAAAAGCAAAACAAAACAAAACAAAATAACAAGAGTTGGCAAGGACGTGTTAAAATTAGAACCATTGGGCATTGTTGATGAGAATGTAAAATGATGCAGCCATTGTGGGAAAGTCTGGTGGTTTTCAGAAAATGAAACATAGAATTAACATATGACCAAGCAAATTCAACTTTGGATATCTACCCTCAAAGAATCGAAAGCATGGAGTCACACATATTTGTACAGCCATGGTTACAGCAGCATTATTCACAACAGCCAAAAGGTGGAAGCAACCCAAGTGTCCATCAGCAGATGAATGCATGAATAAAATGTGAGGTTATATATAATGGAATACTATTCAGCCCTGAAGAGGAAGGAAGTTCTCGCACAGGCTGCAACACGGATGAACCTTGAAGGGGCTGTGATAAGTGAAGTAGATCACAAAATTGATCCCACTGATGTGACTTACCTAGTGGAGTCAGATTTACAGAGATGGAAAGTAGAATGGTGGCTGCCGGGAGCGGGGAGGGGAATGTGGAGACATTGGTTCATGTGTGCAGAATTTCCGTTTGAAAATATGAAAAAATTCTGGTGATGGATGGTGGGGGTGATTGTAGGATGTGAATGTGCTTCACACCACTGAACTGAAAAATGGTCGAGATGGTAAATTTCATGTTATGTCTATTTTGCCATAACAGAAAAAATTTCTGTAGAATCCTTTGTTGCAGAAGTTGGTATCAATATTGACACCTGGCGACCTCAGTGTGCTCAGTAACGAGACTCGGGTGGCTGGTGCCAGCGCTGGTCAGGAGACCACCTGGGGGACCTGCCGGTGCAGCAGGCACCACATTCCCATCGAAACCACCCAGATCCTGTATATATAGGAAATGTTTTTTCCCATAAGACCCCTCAGCCTGTTACCCTGGTCTGGCTTTGAAGGCATTAGACTGCAGGAGCCTCCTTTGCCTGACAAAGTACTAATTACTACTGTTCTTCTTTATCTCCAAATTCTGTCCTCTGTTGTATTTTGGCTTCAGAGCACAGAGGTCAGTTTATGCAACATCACACCAAGCAGACCTACCCAACAGCTACCTTTGGGGGTGGAGCAGCTCTTTTCTTTTTTTTTTAAGATTTTATTTATTTATTTGAGAGAGAGAGAGAAAGAGCAGTGGAGGAGGGAGGGAGAGAGAGAGAATCTCAAGCAGATTTCACGGGCTCGATTTCACAACTGACCCTGAGATCATGACCTAAGCCCAAACCAAGATCTGACGTTCAACTGACTGAGGCACCCAGGCTCTTTCCTTAAAGCCAAGAACACACCACCCAGGGGCCTAACACCCCTCCTGATTTCAGAGCAGGTGCCATTTAACCGTCTCACTGTCACCTCACCCACAAGCACACACCAACCTTGCCTGACATTCTCTCCAGGAAAAATCTTGAAATGGATGTAAAACTTCGGATTTGCCCTCCTCCCCAGTGGATGGCAAACGGTTCAGCCGGAGCTAAAGCTCTGGGACTCAGCCAGCTGCACGACGACACCGACAACTGATTCAGAACACAAGCTTCTTTTTTTTTTTACAACACATCAGTTTTGGTGATGTGGTGGTGAAGACAGGGCCACTGCCCCGTACAAAGCCTCACTCCAGGACTAGGAAAAGCAAAGCCGAGGAGTGTGGAAGGTTAGTGGGGGCTCCCAGCGTCTGCAATACCTTGAGAACATGAGCCTTATTGAGCATCTCACGGCATAGCAGCTGTGCCAGTGTTGGGGCAGGCACGCCAAAATGTTCTCTTAAAAAATCTGAACATGTATTGCAGATTCTTCTGTGTTTTACAACTCATTTGAGGTAGATGGAAGGAGGCAATAGGAGAAGGAGAAAACTTAAAAATTTAAAGGAACATGCAAAGCGTGCAAACGCCTAGATGTTAGGAAGGGGGCAGAGAGCAGACCACACATAGCACACCTCCCGGTACCTGTGCAGGCTCAGGGTTTGGAGGCCACAGGATGACGTTATGCAAGCCGGAGTTCTCTTGCTGAAAGCAAAGGAGTCTCGCTGTTAGGAGGGGCCACAGTGAACAGGAGTCCCCGCAGTACCAGAGGGCACTCTTGGCTGGTTTCTATTCCTGCTGCGTGTACTCCCACCCTGCCCATGGCTACCAGGGGACATTAGTTAATGGAGGGAAAGGCACCTGCCACCCGAGGGCATAGGAGGAAGGCAAGGGGTGGCACTGGGCAGGCCTGTCCTCATCCTTTGCCCTGGTGACATGGCTGGTCCTCAGTGCCTGGTCTTTAATCTGTGAGCAGGAGGTTCCTTCAGACCCCTATCTTCCCTTCCAAGAGTTCACTTGTAAGTAGAATGCTGGGGCCTCCACGTGTACCTGTGCAGAGGAAAAGCCTCTGGGAGAGGCCTGGGGACATGGATGGGGTAAAGGAAGGAGTGTGGAGGCAGAGAAACTAGTTTGGAGCAGAAGAAGTTTGAAGCAGCCCCTGCACCGATCCAGGTGTACGGTAATAGGGTGTGTAGTGGGGGTGGAGAGGGGAAAAAAATTAGAAAAAAACTACATCTTGGACATGCGCTATGTGTTCATCTTCTGAGAAAGGGCTCTAAGTGATATTAATGGGGCCGTCACCAATCTGGGCCCACCTTTCGCAGCATGACTCAGGCTGGCTAGAAAAAAGAAAGAAAGACTAAATGGCCAGACCATTAATTTATTAATTATAATTCATAGAATGATTTATTACATGGGGAGAATGGGAATGAGTGGAGTCAGAGGTGACCCCCAGATTTCTGTCTTGGATGGTAGTAGGGTAGATCATGGTATGTAGAAGGGGGATGCAGGAGGAGTAAAGGAATGAGGAGGAGGAGTCTAGTTCAGGTTTGAGAAACATGGGACAACCATGGATCATTCAAAATACGGTAGAAAGATGAGTCTGGAACACAAGCCCCACAGGGGATCCCTGATCCTGTAGCCAAACATACTTCACTCCCACTTATTTCTCTGTGGAAGGCAAACCTTGTACTGACCCTGGACTCCTAAAGACAATGCCATCACGTCCTGCTGGGCCATATCTGACTGAGGCTGGAGATGTGAAAATTTGCAATGGCAGGAAGACACCTCCTGTCTGCTCCAGCAGGGAACAGATGAAGAGAGAGGACAGGGCTGGGGGCTGGCAGGAGGTGAGAGGTAAAGATCTGAAACACTGAAATATATCCGTTGCTTGCAACGATCTAGTGAGATGGACCCCCTCATACCCTGATGAGAAAAGTATAAATTTGCATCACCTTTCCAGAAAGTATTTTGTATGTAGATACAGATAAATCTAGATCTAGTTGTATAGCAAGAGTTTTGAAAACACCCTTTATTTGACCTAGCAATTCCATCTCTGTTAGTCTATTCTAAGCAACCAGCCTTCCATTTCTGGACAGTGTAATTTAGTAAATGTAATGAAGAAAAAACGTAAGCCATTTTAATTTGCCTGTATTCAGGTAGAAATTCATCTCAGATTAAAGTTCAGCCACCGCCCCAAGGAGTTCTCTTCAAGCAGGCAAGATAAATGTTCTGCTATTCTGGGTTTTCTCAACCTTGGCACCTTAGACATTTTCAGAAGAATAACTCTCTGCGTGGGGCCATCCCTGTGCATTGAGAACATTTAGCAGCATCCCTGACCTCTACTAGATACCAGTAGCACCCCCACTCTGGAGCTGTGATACCAAACCTGCCTTCAAACATTGACAAATGTCCTGGGGGTAGGAGCAAATACACCCCCAGTGACAACTAGGGCTCTATTGTGTTTGTAGCCAACAGTAGAGCTTCCAGATGGTTTGGGACCCAAACAGATCTGCAAGTCTTTAGAGAAGGTATTGAAATTGAGCCACTTAGTTTGTGAATCAGCGGGACTAAAGGCCAGAATATGAGTCTAGGGCCTGTACTGTGTCTGCACATGGAAAGCACCGAACCAATGGCCATGCCCTTCTTCACTCTAAAACACAAGATAAAACATCCCTTTAATGAGATCACAAAGAAGTAGGACATGAGCCAACCTCAGGCAGCAGGAGCATCTTTTTGGCTCGCAGAGTGTTTAAATATGATTTAAATTAGTTCCCAACATTGTGAAAAGTGTAGAATTTCTTTACACAACCTTTTCTAGGAATATAGGAGAAAGCACTCCCTCACTTATTCTAGGAGATAAGTTTTAGCATACCAGAACCTGAGAAAGAAAACAAAACTACCAAGCAGTGTTTATAGTGAATTTAGACACAAAAATCCTCAACAAAATATTAGCAAATCAAGCCTAACATCTTTATAAATAATTATACACCACGACCAGGTAAGATTAATTTCAGGTATGTAAGACTGGTTCAACATTCGGAAATCAGTCAATGTAATCTAACATAGCAACAGCCCAAAGAAGAAAGAAAGATCATATGGCTACATCAACTGACACAGAAAAATTGAAAACACACTTGAAAAAATCCAATACCCATTGATGATAAAAATCCTTAGCAAACTAGGAATACAGGTGGATCTTCCTTAACTTGATGAAGAGAAGTTATAGGGGTGCCCAGTTGGTTTAGTCAGTAGAGCATGCAACTCTTGACCCTAGGGCCGAAAAGAAAAGAAAAAAAAAGAAAAGAAAAGAAAGAAAGAAAGAAAAGAAAAGAAAAGAAAAGAAAAGAAAAGAAAAGAAAAGAAAGGAAAAGAAAGAAAGTTTAAAAAGAGAGAGAATTTATCAAAACCTGCAAGCTAATAACTTACTTGTTAACAGCAAAAGATGGAATGCTTTCCCCCCACAACCAGGAACTAGGTGAGGCTGTCCACTCTGACCATTTCTAATTAACGTAGTATTAGAATTCTTAGCCACAATAAGGAAGGAAAAGGAATCAAAAAGAAGAAATGCAACTCTCTTGATTTGCAAATACCGTGATTGTCTACATAGAAAATCCTGAGGAATCCACAAAAAGCCTCTTGGAACTAATAAGTGAGTTCAGCAAGGTCACAGGATATAAGATCAATACCAAAAAGAAATCAATACACTAGCAATGAACATGTAGAAACCAAAATTAAAAACACAATGCTATGTATAATCACTGCAAATAAAATGAAACACTTAAGCGTAAACTTAAAACATATGCAGAATATATACGCTGAAGTTTATGAAATGATGATGAAAGAAATAAAAAAGAAGCACTATGTGTCCATAGACTGGAAGACTCATCATAGTAAAGATGTCAATTTCCCCAGTGTATCTATAGGTTTTAATGTATCCCTACCAAAATCCCAGCAAGACCTTTTTGGGACATAGACAAGCTTATTTTAAAATTTATGTGGAAAGCTTTAAGTCCTAGCTAAAATAGCTAAAGCAATTTTGAAAAGTAGTCAAGGGACAGGACTTATTACATAGCAGCAGTAATCAAGACTGTGTGGTATCAGCAGAAGAGTAGACAAGTGGGTCAATAAACAGAAACCAGAAACAGACTCACACAAATAGGACCTACTGATTTTTGACCAAGGTGTGAAAGCAATTTAAGAGAGAAAGAATAGTGTCTGCCACACAAGGTAGTGGAGAGATGGCCATTCACGGACAAAATCAAACAGAACAAAAACATAGGAAATGAACTTCGACCTAAATCTCAGACCTTACACAAAAATGAATGCAACATAAGTCATAGACTTAAATATAAAACTATAAAATCTTTGGAAAGGATAACACAGGAGAAAATCTTCAGGATGTAGAAGAGAATTCTTAGACTTGACACCCAAAGTGCTAGACTTGGCAGAAAAGGAAAAGGAAAAACTGATCTCATAAAAACTTTTGTTCGTATAAGACCCTCTTAAGATGATGAGAAGACAAGCTACATGCCGGAGAAAATACTTGCAAACCGCAATCTGACAGAGGAGTAGTATCTAGACTATATACTCTTAACACTCAACAGTTTATAAAAAAGCCAATTAGAAAATGCGTAAAAGACATGAACACAGTATTTCACCAAAGAGAACACACAGACCGCCACAAGTTCATGAAAGATGATCAGCAACGCCAGTTTTCAGGGAAATGCAAATTAAAACCAGAGTGACATATCACAAGACACATATCAGCATGGTGCCACCAAATAGCGACACCACCAAATGATGGCCAGGGTGTGGAAAAACTGGGTCACTCATCCATTGCTCATTGCCGGTGGGAATGTAAAATGGTACAAGGGTTCTATCTCACTGTTTGGTGGTTCCTTATAAAACTAAACATGCTATAACACCGAACTTGCTATATAAAACTAGACATGCAACTAGCACGTGGCCCAGCAATTGAGTTCTTGGGCGTTCGCGTCAGAGAAATGAAAACTTATATTCACACTCACACAAAATCTGTATGCAAAGGTTCACAATAAGCTTTATTGTGACATTGCGATACTGTGATCGCCCCCAAACTGGAAACAACCCAGATGTTTCTATACCACGGAGCATAAGCCAGCAAGTAAAAGGAGTGAATTTACCGACACACATGACCACCTGGATGAATCTCGAAATTAGGCCGAGTGAAAAAAGCCAGTTCCAAAAAGTCACATGCCGTGTGACACCATTTGTATAACGTTCTCAGAAAGTCAAAATTACAGACAGAGAGGACAAATTAGGAGGTGCCAGGGGTTAGGAGTGGGGGGCTGGAGGTAGTGGGGGTGGCTGTAAGGAAAATGCAAGGAATCCTTCGGGTGAGGGAAATGTTCGGTATCTTGACTGTATCAACGTTGATAGGAGTTTGCACTGTAGTTTCGAAAGATGTTACCCTGGGGGGAAACTAGGTAAAGGGTTCAGGGATCTCTGTTTTAGGTCTTGCAACAGCATGCCAATCTATCATTGTCTCAAAATTAAAAAAAAAAAGTTAAATTATAAATATTTTATGATTTTATAGAAAAATAGAGGCTTTTGACTTCTCTTGAAAAGATAAGAAGGTCTTGTAACACTGGGCCTGCACTCCCACCACCAGCCAGGGTTGAGGGAGGTGCGTCCTTCAAACAACAGGAGAGGATCCCTCCTATTTGCCACAGTCCCTCCTTCTCCCTGTTGTCTCAGATCCTGCCATTTACTGTTTCTGGCCTGCTCCTAAAGACCGAAATTTGCCAACATTTTCTCTTAACGATTTCTGTGTTCCTCCTTGAGAAAAGAAGATCATAGGGAAGAAAAAGGCAGAAGGAATACAAATTGCTTTATGCTGGTTTTCAGATCCAGTGATCTCGTTCCGAAAACTCAATACCATTAATCAAAAAATGTGCATTGTGGGTGAGAGAGGTAGGAAAGCGTCCCCCTGACTTTGTTCACCGGGTCATTGAATTGAGTCTCTCAAACTGAAAATGAAGAGCTATAAAATTTGAATCTATTTTAACAATCCCAGCCGTATGCACAATTAAGCAGTTGAGGCTCATTCCTCAATCATGAAAACCTTACCCAACATGGAAATGATAGTTCACCTTTAACAGTGATAGATGTTCACTAACGAACATAGATAGTTCAACATTGATAGATTTGAAGATCACTTTTTAAGGGCCATAATTTTATTTGGGGGAGAAGGATGGATAAGGTTTCATTTCAACCTTCTCTGATGCATCCATAGAAGTAAGTGGATGGGGTGGGCACGATGCAGGAAAAATGTGCCAAACTCTTATTTTGTCAATTTTAAAAGCACAGAATAAAAGCACAGTTAAGCTAGGTTTTTAAAAAATATATAGTTTATAAAATCAGAGCTAGCCTTAATACAAGAATTCTGAAAATGCAAATGGTAAATACTTCTGGAAATACATATGTGCCCGTATGTATCTATGTATAATGTGTGTTTTAGCTTCCTCCTTCCTGGGCGGAGAGGAGATGCTGAAAAAATCTAATCAAAGTCAGTCAAGGGACCCATGTAGGTTGAGGGGGGAAGCTCCCTGACACCCACCTGGCTTTCCGAGGTGCTGTTCTCATTGCCCATGGCGATTCAGGGTGTCAGCGTCCCTCAGGATTTTACCAGAAGCAACTAGAAGAAATAAAAGGGTAAGCACATCTGTAACATCGAAGAAGATCTGAGGCTTTCTCTGCGCGTCTCCCCAAACTCAAAAGCCAGATGATGGGAAATGTTGATCTCTGCAGTCACATCATGGAAAATCGCTTTTGAAGGCTTTTCTTTTGCGATATGCCACCCAGACTTCCTTCCCAGTATGGGCTGCTGTTTTTATTCCCCACCCCGGGGTTGGCAGACGCTTCTGAAAAACGAGTTTGTTACGGAGTCTGTGTTAACGCCAACGTACACATGTAGGTATATCCACAAAGTGACAGGAGGGGCGCAGTTGCCAAAGATTACTCCAGGAGGGCCACTTTCGGGGTGCTGTTTCTCCTGGTGCTCACTTTGGAAATGCAGAGTGTGGCAGTTCCCCCATCAAGTGACCACGAGGGTCCGGGGTCCAACCTTAGGGGGTGTGAAATCCACTTCCCTTCGGTGCCATACGGTATTTTTTTTTTTTTTTTTTTTTTTTTTTTTTTTTTACTCTAAGCACTTGCTTCATCAAATCAGTTTTGCTTCTGCACATATTTTCATGAAGGCAGGATGGTTTTCTTGGTGAGGAAAAGGGGTAGCCGGGGCCAGACAAGGAATACATAATCCCATAAAGCAGGGGGCTTCCAGGACAACTAGACCCCTTCCACGGGCTCACTTAGCCACGCTGGTGACTGATCACCAGCATCGTGAGGATGCCTCCTGCACAGCCCACAAAGCCGCGGCTGCACCGACGTCGTCTAAGTTCCACGAGACCCTATAACCTCTCGCTTTTTCTACATAGAGAAACTAAGTTATGGAAAACTTGTAAAATTATCAACTTCTAGAGCTGGAGCCTTAGGGATTACCAGGCTAATCCAGGGTGGAAAACTGAAACCGGGGAAGGCAAGGGAGCTTGCCCAAGACCCAGTTTGGAGAAGTCAGAGCTGGAAAAACGACTCAGCCTCCTGCCTTCTAATTCAAGATTCCTTCCGCAGCAGTGTTTGCTTACACCCTAGTATTTGCTCAGAAAACTTCAGTGATTGACTCACTTCAAATAAAATTTGTCCACTGATTGCTTATCTATTCAACCACTGACTGAGGAGCTTCCATGTGTTATGTGTACCGAACAGTCACGGGAAAATAAAATGTGAGTATTTTCAGCAGCACAAATAAAACGCCCCCAAACTGGGAAAATTGCAGGTGACGTCCCTATAATGATCGATTGATTCTCTCACTCCAAACCCTTGTGTCAAAAGGAGGCAATTCCTTAAATCATTCTGTTTACTGTTTATAAGATCGGAAAAAAAAAATATATATGTATCATATGCTCACAGAATATGAAAACCTTCATGCATTTAAAATTGATCAGTTCAGGGTTTCTTTTGATGTTCATTTGGAAAATGATGCCTCATTAGCAAATAATGTTGGGTGTTAATCATTATGCCCCTATCAATGACTGCCACCCCGCTGTGCCAACCAGTTTAACCCACACACAGTTGGAATGTCATACGGTTCTCTGTAATATTAATTTCTGACACTCATTCACCAGATTAAATTCAATAATGGTATCACAAATCAGAGCGCTTGGGCTGGCTTTTTGTTCGCATGAATGGACTAAAGGACAATGACAAAACTACTCCTGGGTCAGGGTGCCCGGGGGGCTCAGTGGGTTGAGCCTCAGGCTCTTGGTTTTGGCTCAGGTCATGATCTCTGGGTGGTGAGATCGAGCCCGGTGTCTGGCTCAGCGGAGAGTCTGCTTGAGATTCTCTCCTTCCCTCTCCCTCTCCTGCTTGTGCTCACGCTCTCTCTCTCTCTAAAATAAATAAATCTTAAACACAAAACCCAACCACCTACTTCTGGCTCAGTGCAAATTTCAAAACCACAGAGGGCCGGCGGGAGAGCAGGCCTGGCTTTCCGGGAGCTCTGTCCTGCTGAGCTGCAGCCCTGCCAGCCCCCCGGCCCCCGGGACCAGAAGGGAAGGCGGGTACAGCCCTGCCCGCTACTTACATTTGGGGGGGTCTGGGACTCCGGAGGCTGCGGCCGCAGGTGTGCTCCCCGGCAGCTGTGCTTTCTCCTGCCGCACTCGGGAGCAGGTGCGGCCCGAGGCCCCGCGTCACCCAGCCCCGCTCGGCCGCCGGCTCCACCCTCGCACCCACAGCACCTCCTACCTGAGCAGCGGCCTCCCCGGGCCCCGGGCAACACACAAACGTGGAATCAGCGTTTCTGCGCCCATCGCGGCCAGGGCCTTTCACATAGAGGATTTTCCCGGTTATCACATTAGCAGGGCTCCTTTCAGAGAAGGCTTATCCAGACTTAAACTGGCCCCGTGACCTGCCTGGCTGCACCTAAGCGATCGGAATCGTCCTGCCGGGGAGCAGGGCCCCGCGGGTCACCCACTCGCCCTCCACCCAGCAGAGCGGGGACAGAGCTCTCCTTGGGGACAGGAGTCAAATGCGCCCAGGGCTTCCCGTTGGCACCTGGAAAACTCCCACCCTAAATCATGTGGCAAGACAAAAGAAACTTGTGGAAAGATGATGACGCCAGCAGTCTGGCACCTGTTTATGGTGTGGTGTGTGGAGAATGTACTTACCGAGGCGTGGCTTGACTTTCAACAAGTGAAGTCATAAAGTGCTGCAGGCTTGGCCGGGGTGCTGAGGAGGCCTCGAGGCCCTCGGGTGGGACCAGTGCGCAGCCGCCCGGAGACCCTGCTGCCCCGCGCCCTTCCACCCTCCCCGATCCCTTGGGTTTCTGCCAGCCAGCCACTCATTTGCAAGAACAAGCCAGTTTCTATCTTGTTTCTCATAAGGCAGAGTCTTTCCTTCTGCAGAAGGCCCTGATCCCTGCCGCGAGGTGCCCCCCACCCCAGGGCAGCAAGTTGGCATGACATCAGAGGCCTCCTGGGGGCCAGGTGTCTCGGCAACCTCTGGGTGGGGGGGGCTCATGCTGGATGCGGAGGGGGGGGTTTGGTGCCCCCACTTTCGGTTTGGACAGAGCCGAGGTGTATATGTTCCAACAGGTGAACGGATATTCGAATTGTGGTTCGTCCATACAGCAGCATATTGACCAGCCATAAAAAGGAGTGAAGTTCAGATACGTGCTAACAACTCAGATGAACCACAAAAATTTACTGAGAAAAGCCGGACACAAAAAGTCACGTATTGTGTGATTTCATTGATAGGAAATGTCCGGAATTGGCAAATCCAGAAACCAGATTGACTGTTCGGAAGGGCTGGGGAAAGGGGGAGTAACTTCTTGATGGGTTTAGGGTTTTATTTTGGTGAGATGAAAAATATTCTGGAACTAGACAGAAGCGGCGGTTGCCCAGCATTGTGAATGTGGTAAATACAACTGCGTTGTTCACTTTAAAATGGTTCATTTAAAATAATAAATAAATAAATAAATAAATAAATAAATAAATAAATAAATAAATAAATGAATGAATAAATAAATGGTTAATTTTGTGTTACATGAATTTCACCCTATATTAAAGTGTTTATGTTTCACATCTTGGAGTTCTGTACAAACTATTGTTTGAAAAAATAATTCCACAGTTGGGGGGGAATGTTTGAAAATTGTTACTTTTCTGTTTATGAACACCGGGTTTCTGTACAATTAAGGATTGGTGGGATGAGGATCAAGAATGTTTGCCTTCCCCCTCCCCCACTTCCACCCAAGTCATAGGAGAATTCTTCTAGGGAAGAGAATCTTTCTAAGTGAAATATCTTGGATGAGCCAATTGAAAATGAAGAGGGGTCATTCAGAGGGCAACAGGAAGCAAACATAGTGAAAGAGACGGGGAGGATTGCCCCTGAGAGGAGGGGAGAAGGACAGAGAGAGGATGGCCAACCAAAATGGCGGAGTCCCATAAGGATGTTGAAGGTGGGGAATGTTCAGTATTCAATTTCAGCTGCATCCCTTCGGCAGCGCAAATTCCCTCCATGAACCATCCCCTCCGTCAGCTCAGGGTTGGCCACTGATATCACTGTTGCCACCACCATTGGTTCCTGGACCGACGCTGTCATGACTGCTGGATATTGGGCATCATCACTGACACCTGTCCCACCACCGCTGTCCTGGTCACCTCAAGTAAGCAGACCTTTTAGCTTCCGTCCCAGAAGTTGGTGCTCTGTCTCCTCTAACAGATTGCCTAGGCACAGGGGATGTGTTCAGATGCCAAGTGCTATGGAATCCAGATTGTCTACATTCCTTAGCCATGACCACCTCTTCCCAAGGCAGTACTCTGATAGAACCTCAGTATCAGTCTCCTTGACTTACCGCTGTCTACACCTGTCCATGGCTGATCAGCTTCCCTCTTTGTGCTGTCTTCTTTCAAGCTGGACATTAAGCAAGCAACCAGATTTCCATTTCCCACCACGTGTGACTAAACCCAGGTGTGTGTAGATTTGCTCATCCATCTCCAGGACAACTTTGCTCTGGAGGCAGGGGTTGGGATTATGAACCAGACCGCTGCCTGGTGCATAAACTCTGGCAAGTTATTTAACCTCTGTGTCCTCAGTTTTGTCATCTCTAAAATGGGAATCATGGCAATACCTACCTCACATGGTGGTGGTGAGTTAATTTCAGTAAAGCTCTTGGAACAGCGTAAACTTATAAACCCCTGCCTATTCTGTTATTGCTGGCAGTGGGTCTATTTGGAGTCTCAATAAGCAAAGCCTTCAGTGAAACAAGGTTTATACTGCCTTCTTTCTATCCCTTCAGTAAAATCATGAATTTGGGTGCAACTACTTAGAAATCGGTACATCTGCAATAAAAGCTCAGCTAAACTGTCTTGTGCGCTAGGAAAAACAAATGGCGACTAAGACGTTTTATTTATAACACAGGCTCAGTAAGAAGAAAGCAGATGGTTTCAAGAACTTTTGAAGAAGCCATTTAAGTGTCTTCTTACTTTAAGAAGTAAACACTGAAGTGTTTACTGGGCTGGTGACGCATCATTCCAATCCTGTCCCTCTCCGTGGCCATCGCCGGGCACCAGGTGTTAATTTAGCTAAGAGTGCCTCTATGTCCTCAAATGAAACTGCACATCTTTGAAAAGGATCCACAGTTTAGGCTTCCAATTCTTTCCAGTGGCTTGCCACAAATGAGACTGAATGCACAAAGGTCTCTTCTACCCACTTGTTCCTGCATGGAGCCTAACCAGCCAGCTAACCTCAACCTACTCTCCGGTAGATTAAAATATAAAATTCATTTTAACGGATAATTGCTTGGGAAGATGTTTCTCAACTGGTTTGTTGCTGTCACATCATCACAGCCCCCGAATGTAAAACAGGACAGTCTTTGATTCATTAATTCACTTCTTCACGTGTTCCATAAATATTGAGCTTTTTCACGTACCAAGCACTGGGTTGCTTGTGTGCTCTTTCATACTTACAGCAAAGCGACGGGGTAGGTATTTTCTTTTTTTGATGGATGAACAACCGAGGCCCAGAGGGATCAAGTCACATGGACAAGACCAGCAGAGAGCAAGAGGAAGGATGGAGCCAGTTGGCCCCAGACCCTGCATTCATGAAGGATGTGATGCTACTTACCACCTTGGAAGATTTTTCAATGCAGTTCAAAGGGGTTGATAGCCTTTTTCTCTCATTTCTTTTTCTGCTCATTTACTCCCAGAGTAGAGCATGGAGTGTTTAGCTGTTGGCAACTGGAGCTGGTTGGGAAAGTCCCAGCTGATGCGACCCATCCCCCCTCATTGATCTGTGAACAGGGCCAGGTTTGGGCCCGTCGCTTCCTGCGGTGGCCCAGACAGCCTAGCAGGGCTGGGTCGCCAGAGCAGTGCTGAGAGGAGCCAAGAGCATAACCGGGGAAATGAGGCCTGGGGCCAAGTGTGGAGGAGGAAGGGAAGTGGAAACGTGAGAACCAGCACAGCAGCTGAGCAGTGCACAAGCGGCCTGTGGGTGGAGGACGTCGCTCAGACCCAGATTGCGGTGTCCAGGTTGGGCCAATGCCCCATTTTACGTGCTCCAGGTAGGGTGGGGAGGCACAGGGAGCTAGGAAATCAGAGACAAGATCACGGCGGCCCCATGTCATGGACGATAACGCGGAGGCTCAGAGAGGTTTTGCAACTAACCTGCGCTGTCCCGTGAGAACAGCCTGTTGGGATTTGTTGATACATCAGACAATTATACTAAGTTTTCTATTTAGGGACGTTTTTATTCTCTATGTTTAAAAAAAGCGCTCTTTTTTGTATGTGATGAGAATGTATCTGTGTTAAAGGCTTAAAAAGTTCTGATTTTTCTTCTGCATTGAGCATGTTGGGTTGTTAGTGTTGGAAGAAGCTTGGAGATCATCGTCAGCAACACTTCCTCCACTGATGGGGAAGCCAAGGCCAAGAAGGTGGGAATGATCTACCCTTGTTTCCCAGCGAGCAGGGCCTGGAGCCTGATCTGGACTGGGACAGGCGTGCTTTCAGCAGACAGCCTCACCCCTGAGCGGGCCTCTGCAGGCCCTGCACTGGGCTCTGGACCAGACCAGCAAGGTCAGATGACACCTGCCTGCCCTGTTATGGCATTGCCCTCTGGCCACAGTGGCATCCTGCCAGTCAGGTCCTGTGTCAGCTGAGCCCATGGGAGGCATCAGCTGGAGGAGTCCAGGTTATGTTTGCTCATTGAAGGTGAGCTCAGGTTCACCTGGCCGGTGGTGACTTTGGCTGCTCGACATGCCCAGCGACCTCAGCCAGCTGCTTGTTCCCAAATGGCCCAGCAGGTTGGAGACCTCATCTTCTCCCTCCAGTGGCTGAATTCAGTTGTCCTAACTCCCTACCTTGCACAGCTGAGCGCGGAGCTACTTATAGCTCTGTTATCATGTTCCTGTTTTAATACAAACAAACAGCCGTAGCCTGGGAAGGGGATTTATGGAGAGACCTTGCTTGCTTACCCCTCTGGCAGGGACCTGGCTGTTCTGTGGGGTTTGAGTGACATGACAGCTCTTCCTCACCCCTCTCCCCAGCCTCCTGTCTTCTTCCATCCCCTATCTCAGAGGCCACCAACAAACTTTGATGGGGAAAGCCCAGCCTTGTAGAATGTGGAGACTGGGCGACTGGAAGGAACTCACAAGTTGTCTCTTATGCCCCAGAGACCAGAGACCTCTATACCCAGCCCCGCCATTGGGGAGAGCCTGGGCTAGTTATTCAGTTACTACTTCCCAGCCTCAAACCTGCTGTAGTCCAGTGTGGGGACTCTGCAGATCCACTTCTGCTTGGTCAGCAGCTCCTGAGGCTCTGCAAGAGGAGGCGGAGGCCAGAGGTGGGAGGAAGAAGGAGAGCACACTCCTTCCTGTCTGTTTCCCAGTTGTGGGAGCAGCATCCAGCCTCATGGCTTCCCCTCGGGGTCATCCCATCCTGTGCAGCACTGGAGTCCCGTGGGCAGTTGTCCCAGAGCTTGCCTCATGGCTGGGGCTCCCTCCACAGGGGCCTGAGGTTCCCTTCTGTGCAGCCCTCCTCCAAGCTTCTAAATGTTAATAATTGCAGCTTCTCTCTGCTCCCTGAGTGCTGAGTGTGATAACTGCCTCCTGCAGATGCCACCTTCTATCATGACTCTGAGTTGGCTTTTCTGCCTTGGTATTTACTGAGCGAGTAATTCTTTACGTCAAATTCTCTCTGTGAAAGTAGCGGGGACATTTCTGTCTTCTGACTTGATTGGCTGATATGGTGGCAGAGTTGGGATTCCAACCCAGATCTTTTCCTAGTTTGGTTCTCCCTGCTTTGGAATCCTGTAAACGTGTGTTCCATTCAATGAATGACAAGGTGAGTTCCCTCCATTCAAACGTTCTGACTTTAATAAGATGTGGTTAGGATTCCCCACCACCCCGACAACCCATTGTCACCCAATCACAACGTAGACTTCCTGTGACACCAATGTCAGTCTCTACAACCAGCTATTAGAATCGGGGCGCACAATAGCTCTAGCTCCTCATGGGGGTTCCTGACCTTTCATGTCTTGGCACACATACTATACTATGAAGACAGGTACACAGCCTCTGACTTGGGGACATGGCAAGAATGCTTGAAGCCTCATCCCCAGCCTGGGCCCCACCTGACCACACCAAGAGTGGAGGGGATTGGAATCCTGGCGTGCTCATGGCCTGTCTGCTCACCAATGGGCCCTGATCTACGTAGAGAAGCACTGACCTAATCTAACGCCACCATTTTATAGATGATCAAGGCCAGAGACTTTCAGTTGAGTGCCAAATTTAAATCTTCACCCTCCAGCAGCCTAGTCCAGCTGATTCACAGCTCGGCAACAGAATTCCTCTTGAGAAGGAAGACTCTTTGGGAAAAGAACTGAATTTAGTCTGTGTAGGTGGCAGGAGCTGAAGCTCAGATAGTGAAGGGGCTTCCCATGTGAAAGGAGAGTAAGAAGTTTGGTTCTTAAGGTGAAAGTCAGAGAAGAGGACAGAGGGGCTGAGGAAGGACCTGGGCATTGCTGTGAGATACGGAATGATGGAGGAGGGTCAGGGAAAATTCCCCTGAATGTGAGCGGAGGACACTTAAGTAACTAGCATGCCTGTCCAACGTCACTCTTCTTCCATTGTAGCACACAGCCCTCTTCTTCGGCCCCAGATCTTCACTCAAAGACATTCACCAATGCTTTGTGAGCACTTTGTTCTGCTTTGTCTTACTTTTGGCAGAGGTTAGGGGGCTGGTACTTGAAGAGGGAGCTGCATTTTATTCATATTTGGGTCATTACAATAGTCAAGTAAACACCTGAGAGCAGAGGAGACCAGAGTATACAAGCCCTGGAGATTCACAGAAACCATGGGGTAGACCTTGGGGATCCACTAGGCATGGGCTTGAGCTGGAGTCTACAGGTCGGAGAGAAACACCAACTGACATCTAGGATTGTGTACATTTAAAAACTTAAGTAAAATCCACAAAATTAAAATTGGGATCATGCATACTGTTTGTACTCTTTTGGATTTATTTTGCTGTTGTTATTTTCCTTTTAAAATAATTTTTTAAGTAATCTCTACATCTAACATGGAGCTTGAACCTACAGCCCCAAGATCAAGAGTCGTATGCTCTATGGACTGAGCCGGCCAGGTGCCTCTTTTTGAAACTGCTTTTTATTTCCCATTTCACAGTGGCATATCAAAAACATTTCCTCGGGCCTATAACATCTGATTTAATAGCTGCAGTGGATGCCAAGTTTTATCCAAATGTTTGCTGTTTAAAAACAATCTTGTTTTGTATAGCTTGTCTCTGTCTTGGATGGTCAAGGAGGTCTCAGGGTGAGGTGGGTGGAGGTGAGCCTAGATCTGCCCTAGGTTAGATCAAGCAGGAAGGTATTGAAACTAGAGAACTGTTGTGGGGGTGATGGACTTGGGGGCACAATCAGGTTGGCAGGATCAGACATAGGGGTAGGGACTGTCAGGGTGGAGGGCTGGGTGAGCAAGGACACAGTGTGGCTGGAGGCGGTGGCAGGGCTTTTGCCAAAGCAGGGATGGAGGACATCTCCAGAAGCACAGAGGCTTCTTGTCTCAGGAGAGCTTTGTCACCCTGTGCTGCCTTTAGATGGAGAGACCTAGGGTCTCCATAGGCAATCACATCCTAGGATGTTTGATACAGATCTTGAAGGGTCTAGTTCATCATCTGGAATCTGGTTCTCTGGGGGCCAGAGGCCAGGCACTGGTTATGATGCATTTGAAGTTTTGTACATCTAAACCAGAACCTGGGAATAATCATGGAATCTCTGGGTCTGCTTGAATACCTCCATGATGGGAAATTCTCTATCTCGAGGCATCTCCTCCGGAGAGAGTTATACTGAATCACTGGAGCGTTCTTTCTTTTGCTCCTTAATTTAGTTCCCACCCATGATAACATGAGAGTTCATCACAGGGCTCTGGACAAGAAGGACACCACCAGGCATAGGCTGCACAATGAGTGGGGAGACCTGAGGACCAACAGGCTGACCCTATGGTCCTTACTCAAAGGACAACTAAAATTTGCCTCCTTCTGGGACTACATTGAATATGTACACTCTCAGCATCATGGCTGAGGAGGAGCTGCTGAGAGCTAGCCAGCCCACAGCAGGCCATGGACACCCAAAGGATCCCAGCTGCAACCAAAAGAAAAACCCAGAGGAGCAGCTGAGCCCATCCTAAACACCCATCCACAGGATCAGAGACTAAATGAATGGTTATTGTTTTAAATCCCCAAGTTTTGGGGTGGTTTTGTTACATGGCAAAAGCTAACTGTTAAGATTTCCCCTGGAGGGACCATAATTTTCCTTTATACCAGCCTACACCCAGCTCTGGCTGGCCATCCTGCAGATCTGTGCATTGGAGCACAAAGGATGTCACATGATGGAGGATCGATGGGATGGATCCTATCACTCTCCTGTGATAAAATAACAATTTACCAGCATGGTCCCTTGACTGGTGGTCCCTTAGTGTCATCTTGGTCCATGCCAGATGCTCTGAGCATCCCACATTATAAACAGTACATAGTCTCTCAGCCCAAAATGGAAACATGAAGCCCCATATTGGTTTGCAGTAAGGGGTCTCTTTTCCTCCTGCTCAGACAGATATTTGATGACACATTCAAATATAAGATTCTCCTTACCCACAATTTTCATATAGTCCTTTGCAGATTGGATATTAGCAAAACCATATTTCTTATGAAAACAAGCTGTTGAAACCCACAAACATTCAGACATCACTTGAATCCAAAAGCTAAACTGTGCTGTCATTTTTAGAAATCAGATACAGTATGAACATAATTGGGACCTACAGGCCAAGGGGAGGGCGGAAGGAAATGGGATGAGGGGTGGGAAGGCAGACCCAGCAGAAATCTTGAGTGTGGATGCAATATCAGTGCCAGTTATATTGGAGCCAAAATATTATACTGATGAGCCATATGCTAGAGCTGCACTAGGAAATTAAAGGTATTTATGCCTTTTATATGACATAAGACAAATGCAATTATTAGGCCTTAGAGAGTTTCAGCTGACATCAGGCAATTTTATTATGTAAAATAGAAAATAGCTTTTTAAGACTTTTGTTCTTTGGGCAATTTTATTGTAAACTTATCTTTAAAAAGTTAAGGATAATAATAACAACCATATAATTTAAAAAGTCCTTATAAACAAGACTGTTAAGTCCCATTTGCTCAGTCTATAGTTCTTCCCAACAAGAATAACAACAACAATAAAACCCATCTTAATCAAATTTTCCTGTTTTTTTTTTTTTAATTAACTTTTGGGGTAGTGACCCATATCCCAGTACTTCCACCACAAAAGATATAAAATAATGAGAAAGAGAAAGTAGATGTGTACAACTGCTGGACCCTCAGGATAGCTTGAAGATGGGAAGAAAACAGAGACAATGAAGCACTCTTCAAAATAACTGAACAAGAGGAAAGTCAGACAATCCCCGAGGGGAATTCTCCTGCGCCCACCTCGGTGCTCCATGAATCTCTGGGGAAAGCACAGACAGACCTGCTTCTATAGAAAACTGGCGGAGAGGACAGAAGAAAGCTATCCAATGGAGACTTCATTGATCTAAAACTATCGTCAGAATGATTAAGTTTTCTGGTTGGACTTCAGATGTGGAACCCGATGCCTTCAGTGGACTGAGCCCAAGCACTGCTTCCCAAGCCTCAGCTTAGCCCCCCTCTCTCATCCCCATTGCCTGGGTTCCTAGGACTACGTTTCTGACCACTACCTGGCTTCTGGAACATGGGCCTGAGGACTAATCTTGCCATGTGTGAACACCCCCCCCCAAAGGACAGCTTCCTGAATTCCCTACCAGTAGGATCTGCCCATCTGATAAGAAGTTCTGGTACTAATGAGTGACTGCCCATGGACATGGCTCCTTCTCTATTTGCTTCTCCGAGGGGGGGCATCTGTGGTTGGGTCATTCCCCCCACACCTGTTAACCAAGACAAGACAACCTGAATCTCCTTGTTTATGCTCAATTAGGGAGAGGCATTTGCAAAAGCATTGGCATTGGCAGTCCCAGGGTAGTAGAGCAGGCTGGTGTTGGGGACCAGGGAAGCAAATCCGAGAAATGCCAAATAGCGAAACTTCCACCAGGTGATGCAAACAATAACATCACCAAATGTTCTTCAAAGAACTGGAACACATGACAGGATGATCTTGTGACCAACCAGGACTCAAGGGTTGGTTGTCTCATCTGTTTGCTATGAAACATGAGACGCAAAATCACTTTGTCAGATCCTAACTTGAGCCTCATTATCCATTTCGGCAGAAACAGATTCACAGGAGTGGGCTTTTGAATAACCAGAAGTGAATACAAAGCCATGCTTTTTAAGCTCCCAGACTGACCAACAAAATTATGTCCCCTAAAAATGAAAAACTTGGCCCCACTTAAAAATGATCATTCCCAGGGTGCCCGGGTGGCTCTGTGGTTGAACGTCTGCTTTTGGCTTAGGTCATGATCTCGGGTCTGGGGCCTGTCCCTGAGTCTGGCTCCCTGCTCCTCGGGGAGTCTGCCTCTCCCTCTCCTCTGCCGGCCACCTCCCCTGTTCACGCTCTCTCTCAAATAAATAAATAAAATCTTTTAAAAAAGGATTACTCCGGCTGTACCCTCATCATACTCTGTACTGTCCCTTCACACCGAATGAGCACAACCAGAAAGAAAGAATCATTCATGGTCTAAGCCTTGCAAGTTAGGATCTGATAAGCATTAATAAAGGCAACTACTCTGAGGAGAGGCAGCCCTTTGGTAAATGCTGGCAATTTCTTCGGAGCCCCAGAATACTGAAACACAACCAATGTTAGTCATTCCTGAACCGACATGAACAGCTTGACTACAGAAAGTTAGCCCTCTTTGCTAGAACAACATCAGCCTGTGTCGCTGGGTTTAATCTCTTTATAATTCTTTGGCACCAATTCTGGCACGGGGCTCTGCAAGGGCTGGTCCCTGACTTGAGTGCGGAGCAGAATTTCCCCTTTTTAGGTCACAAACTCGGAGCACTCACTCGTCCCAGCGACTCTCTCCACCGTGTCAATTTTAAACACCCTCATTAACAACATTTATGAAACGTTGGCAAGGTGGCAGCGATCTTGAGTTGCTCCTGCCATACACAACCATTGCCCGAGATTGCAACACACGCACAGGCTTGCCACAGCAGGCTAGGATTATACAAACACATCGGTATCTACCCCTTCTATACACAGCCGACTTAAGGACTGGGGACAGGGATTGTGGACTGTCCAGTGACTCTCAAACAGTTCAGATGAGCCCACAAAGACTGGCCTTCCTGTATTCATTTCTTAGGCACGGTGGGCTGCTCCCTTGTCTCACCACCTGGATCTCGGTCCCCTGCCCTGCCTTCTGAGTTGGGATAGGACCTCCCATGCCAGGATGGACTATCTCACCCAGGCTTCTCATCTCCTCGGGAATCAGAGATACGGAGCACGGTCAGCATCATAGTGAGATTGGTTGTCTACAGGCCAGTACTCCACAGTCTGCTGAATTACATTTGTCCTGGCCCCCCAGTGTTGTCCTTTACGCCCCCCATGCCCCTGGCCCATTCTGTACACATCCTTGCATGCAGTTAGCAGCACCCATCATTGCAACCAGCTTTACTACTTTACTCCCATAAAATCACACTTAAGTAGGCAATTCTTGAGGGCCTGCCATGAAAATGGCTCATTCCCCACCCACCCCTGACTCAGCGTCCTGTCTATGGCACCAATCCGCCTCCTCGAAGCTGCTAATGGGCCTAAGCTGAGCCAATCAGAACTTCTCTCTTGATATATAATTAAGGCCGTGGAAGTCAATCAATGGGGGTAGGGGCATAAATCACAAGGCAATGAGGAATGGAGGCTGGAATCAGTACCAGAGACACCCGGAGACTGTACGTGATGGCCTGAGGGAGGAACAAGGTTAGGAACCCAGTAGATATCAGCCCACCCTCAGTAGAAGGAAGCAGGTGCTAGCTAAGAAGCCAGGATGCAAGGAGTTGCTACAGCCCAGAGCTAGGTCTTCTCAACTCAGAGTTTCTATTTCTTTCAACCAATGTTCCCTGATGGTGACCACACTCAGAAGTGGCCCAGGATCCACAGACTCTGGCCTTTGCTCCGTCCTCATCCTCCTTCAGCATCTCCACAGCATCTGACATTGTCACCCCCACTTTCTCTGAACTTCTGTCTGCTTACATAAGTGCTACAAAATCCGGCTCTCCTCCACCTTTCCCGGTTGCTCACTGCACCCTCTCAGGGGAGCCATTCAATAAGATCCAGGCTTTGGTCTTCCAGCCTGGTCTCCTCAGAAGATTCCACTAGTTCCCTTAACTTCCTCTGCTGAGTCCAGGCAGAAGGCACAAAATCTAGACCACTGTTCCTCGCTTCCTTCTGCACCCACTGTGGTTTTAATTCTGGCAGAGATTTCTACTTAGATGATTCACAAATAGCCTCTTGAAATGTGAATTCGTATCTTTCTTCTTCAACCTAAAGCCCCTTTGACTTTCCCATTTCCACTGATAGGACTGTGTTCTTTCAATCACATCCCCTGGGACCCTAATGGTAATTCTGCACCTTGCAGTGATTGCTGCTTGGTATCTGCCTCCCTCCAGCCCAGGTGCTCTGCAGGGTTTGGGCTTATGTGACAGTGGCTTATGATGATACCATCATTCCCAGAACCCAATACGTGGAGCCACTTGAGTGTTTGCTAAAAGAAGTGAAAGGATGAATGATTGTGTTTTAATTTTCCCTCTGTTTCATTCCTCTTGTCTCTCCAATGCACATTCACGGAAACCTCTGGATTCTTCCTCCCCGTTCCCTTTGCTTCTGGGCCAGACCATATTACTACCCATTAGGGTTACTGCAGAAGCGAGGCGGTCTCCTGATACGGCGATGACAACCCTGACAAGGGGCATTCTGGGAACATGGTGGCAGCAGAGTTCTTAGATCTTCCCAAATCTCCCCATATAAACAGAGCAACAAGATAGGAAAATCAAGTGGACTTTTAAAACAAAACTGGACAATAAGACTTTTCCAGAAGTCAACCACCAACAGCCACAAGACCCACCTGGTATTGGTGTCTGTGCAGGAGGACGTGGAGGGAAACAGGACCCTACCGGTTGGACCTGAGAGTAGGACAATCCCAAAGTAGCCAACAGGTATTCACTAGGAAGGACAATGTGCCAATTTGGAAGCAGCAGCTAAAGCTGGAGGAGACTTGCCACCTATGCACACACATATGCAGACATTACATAGTTAGAGTGTACGTGGTATGAGTGGGATAAGGAATGGCAGTCTGTGCATTTCTGTTTAATGGAACATGCTATGAAATAGGACCCACACGCACACACACACTGCACTGTGTTTTACTAAACCATAAGATTTTTGAATGAGGCTTAGCACTCTGCCTTACTTCGGTGTGGCCTGAAGATTCAGTTATAACTGACACCACGTCAGACTCAAAAACACTGTTTCTGTTGAAATCACGTGGCAACTCGAGCTGGCAGCCACAACTTCAGAAATGGTCTGAAAAGGTACTTGTGTGAGTCTAGAGAAACACGGCAAATATGTCAAAGTCAACACCATTAGGAGTTTTAAAATAACTTTTTCCCATAAAGTCTCACTGTATTAGGGCCTCAGGGGGTCTATTAAATCATCATTCCACAGAACCATAAATACTTGAAAATCCCATTTGCAATAGGCAGAATCATAACAGAGGCCAGAAGAATGAAATTTCATCCAGTCAAAAACCCTTATTTTACGAATGACGGGACCAGGGTCTAGATCAATGGGGACTTATCCTACCAAAAGTAACTTATTGGAAAGAAAAAAATACAGTTCATGCGGCTCAGGAGACAAGGGGGTGGGGGAGTTTGGAAATAAGCAGCACAGATGTGCCTTTAATTTCCCTTTATAAGGAAAGAAAAGCAAGAAATGCATTTATCCCCTCTAATCTCAGTAGCCAAACCAGTTGAAAGGCACACGTTGTTCAAAGGAAGAAAGCCATCAGTCTGAAACTTACTTACCCAGGATCCTCTTAGCATGAGGAGAGCTGAGAAAAGGCCCTCTCTTCCTGATGTTAGGACTTCTCAGCACTGCCCTCCGCCCGTGGTCTGCCTCCGCCAGGATCACATGGAAGTGTTCTATAAATGTGCACTGGCTTAAGGTTGGGAACGCTGGCCTGGGAAGCAGCGGCGTGTAAGCAATCTGACCCAGGCTAGGCGGCAGCTTTCCAGAAGGCTCTGCAGCCCTTAGGGAGGATAACAGAGGCCAGGGAGCTTGCAGGTACCCAGATTCTGCAGCTCTCTGTTTTTCTCCAAGTCTTCTGGGATCAGGATCCAGTCTCAACTGCCTGGAGCTGCACTTTAATTTACTTGGGGGCAGTTCTATATTTGACTATTTGACTAGGACCAGCCACTTTTCAAAACAAAGCAGCCTTAAAAACAGAACAAAACACTATAAAACTAGAAGTGCTTCCGGTAAACAGGAAAGGTCATTGTCAGCTTCTACCGACCTCATAAAATCAAGTTGTCCTTTCAGAAAACGAGCAGTTACTCTGAGACCATTTCTAGATGGCAAAACTACCTAAAATTCCATCAGCACTGAATGAATCAAATGTGCAACCATGCAATGGAGAACAAAACAACCATTAGAAAGAACAGAGCTCCTTGTACCAACAATGAAAACTCTCCAAGATACCTAGGTGAGTGGGGAAAAAAATTAAGGTACGTAACAGTATATAGAATATGTTATCATTTGGGTAAAAAAGGGTATAAATTTATATATGCATACTTTATGTGCAGTATATTAATTCTATGCTCTGAAAAAGTCATACTGCACTGCATATATATATATATATATATTTTTTTTTTTTTAGAGAGGGGAGGGGCAGAGGGAGAGGGAGAGAGAGAATCTTAAGCAGACTCCATATCCAGCACAGAGCCTGACACAGGGCCCAATCTCGCAACCCTGAGATCATGACCTGAGCCAAAATCAAAAGTCAGACAGTTAACAGACTGAGCCACCCAGGTGCCCTACAATAGTTTATAATATATAAAATAATGACTTTCTGGAAATTCATGCCAGCAGCTAGCGACAGCAAGGGGTGGAGACCGGGGGACAGGGAAAGAGGAGGACTGTCTCCCCACGTTTTATTTTTTCTTCTATTCTAGGAATTTTATTTCATGTGAGTAGTAATTTTTCAAAGAAAATTTCAAAAGTAATCTAAGTTCCATTAGAAATATTTAATTTTCAAAATTGCTGTTCAGGGCACTGAATTTAGTTGACCATGGCATATCTCACGTCTTTGGGTTGTAAGGAGCCTGTCATACAAAGGACCCATCTGTCAGTTCCAAATAAGGAGTCCAAAGGCTGGATGCCAGGTCCTGATTCATCTCCCCTGTAGCCATGACTTGGGGCAGGTACCCAAGTGCTTCATCGTGTTTAAAACAGCCCCACCGCCCACCTTTTTCATAGGCCCTGCGAGGCCTAAACAAGACGATGTAGGTAATAGCTCTCTGCTAACAGAAAGCCTTTATTCAGGAATAGAATTGTTCACAGTGATCACATTTTGCAAGACTTTTTTCTGAAGTTCTTGTGTAAATTCAACACTCAGATCATGGACGCCAAATGTTCCCATGAGCACAAGCATAAAAGTAAAGGTGATACTTCCAGAGAGCCTGTATCTATGATCACGGTGGCTGATTTTCTCCTTTGCTCCAGGTTTTACCCCGCCAGCATCACCTCGCACCGTGTGCGGGACACCTTCCTGTAAGTGACCTTGTGGCATGTCCCAGGGGCCTGTGTTCAAGGCTTTTTCCCCATCTTTATTGGCTTCCCACTTCATTCAACCAGGAGCATTTTTCTGTGCTTGAATTAGTACTAATGCATAATGCTTAGTTAAAAGTTACTTGAGATGTAAGAAAGTTTTTTGTTTTTTTTTTAATTACACTAAAATCACAAGTCCAAGTCCCAGTGCCCATGAACATGGAGACTCCTACTGTCCCAGGAGAAACCTCCTGAAGTGGCGCCACCGTGTGGCAAGACTGTCTGCGCACCTTTAATCATTCACTTGACCAATGAGCCTTGGAAGGCTTCTCCACCCAAACACTAATTCATTATCAAAAGCAAAAAAAAAATTGCTTCAATTTGGCGACATTTGAATGTTTCAGATTTGCTCATAAAGTGAGGTTTCATTAATATTTTTATGCCACATTCCTTATTGGGTCGATTTAAATTCACATAAATGCGGCCTTGCTGGAAATGAAGGGCATATGGCAGAGAACGTGAGAAAAACAAAACATTTCGCAGGCAATGCTTAGAGCTTATTTTTAAATTCTGAGCAGAAAATAATTCAAAGTAACGTTATGACAGCAAACAGGTGGATTTGTACAAATAAAAGGATGTTTACGGCCCACTATCTCCCTATGTGGTGAAAAAGAAATTCTCAAAAAAAAAAAAAAAAAAAAAAAATTCTCATTAATGAAGCAGACAGAGCTTCTCTCCTTCAAGAATTCATTGACCTGACAGCAAAGGAATTTTTTCTTTTTAAGTTTGTTGGGACCCTAACGAAGCAAACTGGGATGGCACATCAGTCAAGAGACTGATCTGTGTTTGTGGACACCGGAAAGTGGATAGAGGTCTGGTCATAGAAGAATCAGGACACAGGAGGCTCAGCCCAGAGCTGGGGTAAGAGGGGGAGGTGGGGCTTCAGCCCGAACAAAACCCAGTCTGCACTGCAGACCCAGGAGAGGCTCTGACACACCAGGAACAATGGGGGGAGCAGAACTAGGGTTGAGCATTTGAAATTTAATAATAGCTCTAAGCAGAGCCTGTCTCTTCACCTTGTCCCACCCTCTCCTGACACCCACAGAGCAGACAAAAGCAAGATCAAACTACAACTGAACCTCTCTCGTAGTCTGAAATAAAAAATGCAATAGAAGGCTGAGGGTAAACAAAAATATGTCCGAAAAAATAGAATTAAAGAAAGATTTAAAATATGAAGAAGAAAATGTTGCAGGCTTAGAGAATCAATTCATGAAGTTCCACATCTCATTAACAAAGATGCAGACAGGGAACGAAAAAGTGGAAGGAAGAAATTATCGAGGAAGTCATGTAAGAATATTGATCAAAGTTGAAGGAAGTAAATCTCCAGATTAAAAGTTGAAGGAAGTAAATCTCCAGATCAAAACCTTGTGCAGGGGATCCCTGGGTGGCTCAGTGCTTTAGTGCCTGCCTGGCAGTCCCGGGATCGAGTCCCATGTTGGGTTCCCGTCTTGGATCCTGCCTCTCCCTCCTCCTACGTCTCTGCCTCTCTCTCTCTATCATAAAAAAAAAAAAAAAAAAAAAAAAAAAAAAAAAAAAAAAACCTGGTGCAGTAACTAAAAAATCTCTCTGTGGTTCTGTGAGTGGACTGGGCTCCACTAGGTGGTTTTTGTGCTGAGGAAGGGCGCTCATGTAACTGCACTCAGAAGCTAGAACCAGAGCCATGTGAGGTTCGGTGGGGTTGGACGTCCCAAAGGCTCATGCACATGGCTGGCAGGTGACACAGACTTTGGCTGGCAGCTCACCTGTGCCCTATGCATGGCCTCTCCGTGTGTCTGGAGCTTCCTCACAGTCTAGACGATAGGTTCCAAGAGTAAATGTTCCACTAAACAGAATGTAAAAGCTTATGATCTCTTAAGGCCTAGATCTAGAAACTGGCACAGTGTCTCTTCTGTACTCTATTGGTCAGACCGTCGTGGGGCCCACATTAAAGGGGAGGAGACATAAACCCGCCTTCTCAAAGGGAGGAATGTCAGAGAATTCATGGTCATCTTCAAGTCACCACCAATCCTAACTGTTTCTAGAAACAGAACAACGTAGGTCAATTACCGATAATGAGAATCAGAGCCAAACTCATTTTCCAGCACTCTCTCCCTTGGGTCCCACACTCCAGCTCCATGTGCCTTCCTGATGTTTCGAATGTGCCAGACTCATTTTGTCCTCAAAGACTTTTCTCTGCCATTGCCTCTGAGCAGAATACGATTTCCCTGTATCTTTGCGTGACTCATTACTTCCCATGATTCAAGTCTCTTCTCAAATGTCACCTTCTCAGAGAAGATGTTCCTGCCCATCATAACTAAAATAAGTTGCAATCAGCATTTATACCCTTAGCCTAAATTCTTCACAGCGCCTGGGGAGAATGGAGAGTGACTGCTAATGGGTATGGGTTGTGGTTTTCTTCCCGAGGTGATGAAAGTGTTCTGAAGTTGATTGTGGTGATGGTTACATTGCACCATTCTTGTGAATATAATAAAAAACACTGAATCATATACTATAAAAGTGAATTTTGTGGCAGATGAATTATATCTCAATAATAAGAAAAAAAAAACTCACTCTGGCCTTCCAAGGTGAGTAAATATATTTAAATTGTTCTGTAGCTCCAGTCCACCTGTCCAACAGGTGTAGATCTTCGATCACCAGCATGGGTATCACCTGGGAATTAGAAATGGACAATTAGAGGCTCCCTCCCAGATCTACTGAATCAAAATCTGCAGGGTTTTTTTAAAGATTTTATTTATTTATTCATGAGAGACAGAGAAAGAGGCAGAGACACAGGCAGAGAGAAAAGTAGGCTCTCCGTGGGGAGCCCGATGGGACTCCATCCCAGGACCCCAGGATCACACACACCCTGAACCGAAGGCAGCCATCCCCAGGTGATTAAATGCACACTAACATTCAAAAAGCACTGGTCTAAAGCATTATTGAGGGCATGTAGTCGTGTTTGGGGGTGACAAATATATGGAAGGTGTGATAACATTAAGACACTTTTTAAAAGATTTTTTTATTTATGTATTTGAGAGAGAGTGTGTGTGAGTAAGAGCACAAGCCAGTGGGGCAGAGGGAGAAGGAGAAGCAGACTCCCTGCTGGACAGGGATCCTGACTTGGGGCCAATCCCAGGACCCTGGGATTATGACCTGAGCCCAAGGCAGATACTTAACCAGCTGAGCCAGGTGCCACACATTAAGACACTTATGGACGTAAGAGGGATTAGAAAAAAAAAATTTAATTCATTGACCTTTTTAATTTACTTACAAGTCCTCTTTAATATTAACAAAATGAAAGAAAAGCAAATGGAAGGAGACACTTGGAAGATGATAGGAGGAGCAGGGCTTACACATGTTCCCAAATGTCCTCAGGCTGATACTGGTTGTTTGTTTTGTCAACTGGAAATCACTCCAGGTGCAGAAGTTTCCCTGGCCCGTTGCTGTTTACTAATACGGCTGTGGCTCTTTTCCATAAAAAGAGGGAGGTGACTGTAGGGTGTGGAGGTTAACAATCCTCTTTAGACTATTAGACCTGGAGGCCTTGAGAGTCTGGAAAATATTCATTTGCATTTTTTGATTAATAATTTGCACTTAAGGTCATCTGGGTGGCTCAGTTGACGAAGCATCTGCCTTTGACTCAGCTCATGAACCCAGGGTCCCGGGATGGAGCCCCACTACACTCCCTGCTCAGTGGGGAGTCTGCTTCTCCCTCTGCCTTTCTCCTGGCCGGTGTGCTGGCTCATGCTCTCTCTAAAATAAATAAAATATTTAAAAAAGATAATTCGCACTTATTGACAATAAAAATCAATATTTTTAAAATTAAATTTCTCTTCTTAAGTGATAAAATTAACACATCACTGAAGCAGTACAGATTTAATCACCTCTCGTTGTCTCTTCTCCCCCTTCCCACCCCGGGTAAGCAGTACTCACGGTGTACGTGCCTTTCTCTGAGTTCATGTTGTACATGTGACTACGAGCAGCCCCTCTGCTCTCTGGCCAAACCACACCAGGGCAGGTGCTTCCTCTCCTGTCTGCGTCTGGGTGGGAAGCACCAGGAGTGGTGTGCACCCCCCCCCTCACACTTGCGGTTCTTTGGGCACCCTGGCCCCAAAGTCTTGACAGTGAAGGCAGACACATTCCAGTCCTGGGCTTTGTTTCCTCTCAGAAGCTTTCAGATCAGTGTCTAGACTAGGAGGAGAGGTTTCTAGATCAGGAAAGTTCTGCCTCCTACCCCCACCCCCCGGAGATTTACATGGCTGATTCCCCTTCTTAACTGAACCGTCAGCTTTTCAGAGGGGGCTTCCCAGACTACCCCAGCTCAAGTAACCCACTCACACTCCTCACCACCTGGTAGGTAATTCCTTACCGCAATATGCTTTCTAATTTCCTCATATTGCCACCATCTGAAATTATTTATCTGTTCCTTGTTTGTTGTCTCTCTCCCTGATAAGATTGCCAGCTGGCGTCTGCCCGCGACAGCAGGGATCTTGTCTATCTCGCTCGCAGAGCCTGGCATCTCACGGGCACGTGATGCCCTTACGCTGAACAGTGTGTGTAGCAGGCCTTTGGATGCTCAGGCTCTCTGCCCTCAGCCGCCTCAGAGCGCACCTGCAGCCAGGTGAGCAGTGTTTCATGTGTCAAGAGCTCCCATCTCCAGTTTCCCAGCTCTCTTTTGTGTTCCTGTAGAAATTTCCTTTATTTTCTGTGAGCCCACTAGTGCCCTATGAAATACGGTGTATACAGGGTTGAGTTGTTTTATAGCAGGAGACTCTTCAGACACACTTGTGGTCATTTCCCCCCTTTGAACAAAGCAGTTCCCAAACACCAAGTGATGCCCCGCCTGCACCCCGACTTCCATCCTGGGCTCCTTCCCATCTCAGCCTAATGGCCCTGACTCTGCTATCCAGGTCAAGTTCTTGCCTGGCTCCAAATCCTTTCCTTCTAAGCATTTAACACAGCAGGTACCATATAATCGTCTTTGTTTCACTTGCTCGATGTCTGACTCTCTCTCTAGAAACTGTCAGCTCCATGAGTACAGGCCTTGTTTGCTGTCAAGACTGTGTCTCCAGCATCCAGCTTGTGGTTTAGCACATAGTGGACCCCTCAACAAACATCCATTAAGGAATGAAGCACTCAGAAAAGGGGCAGATTTTCATCAGACTCGTAATCACTAGCAGGGTGGGAGCTACCAGAGAACCAGGAGGTTGAGTTTTTACTAACTTTTCTACCTTCTCCTGGAGCCTGGCCCATGAGGAGTGCCAAGATCTCCCAGAGAGATACACTGAATATCGAATTACACCAAGTGACATGTTTACGACACTAGCCACTATAAACGCATTGTAGATGATCTAACTCGGTCCTGGCTGGACATACACAGCCCCCAAATCCAGAATTCCTAGCACCAAATCAGATCGGACCGGAAGGATCCCCCTGTGGCTGGCTGCCTTCCCCAGTGCCAGAAATATTAGAAACCTTGTCTCCCCGCCCTGAGAATATATGTTTTCCCATTTGATTTGTAAGAGCTGGGACCCAGCTGCAGCCTGGTGGAGACTCCGTGCCTGAAGGTATTCATTCCCTCTACCTCTGCCCCACCTGGAACTCTCCTGCATCCCTCCACTCTGCCTGGTGTTCATTAAGGCCTGTTTACCAGATGTCCCCCTCTGGGTTACTCCTAACTTGGCCGTTCTTCATTGTCACGTCGTACTCATTAGGAGGGTGATCCAGAGCCTCATCTCCCAGGAGAGGAGGAGGGAGTCTACTCAGTCAGTTCTCCCCTCGCTGGTCTCTCTGCTCCATCATCTTGTAACACTCTGTTCCTAATTACTGTGCGTGACTACCGTGCTAATCAGTCTTTCCCATTTCAGGCACAGTTCCTACTTTCTGGATCCATCTGGTTGCACAAGTTAGGATTCTTTATATCTTGGTAATAGAAAATCTAAACCAAACCAGCTTAAGAAAGAAATGCATCATTTGGGTTGCTTTGCGTGCAAATAACAGAATACCTGGTCAAAAGTGGTTTATGCAACAAGGACATTTATTATCTCTTATAATGACATCCAGGGGAAGGGCAGTCGCAGCTTGGGTCCAGCAGCTTTGTTATGTCATCAAGGACTCAAGCTCTTTCTGCCTTGTTTGCTAATTTGTCCTCACGTGGCCACAAGAGGGTTGCCTCATTTTGAGCAACACAGGTGGACATGACATTTGGCTAAAGAGAAGCATTTCCTCTCAATGTCTATTTTTATTGTGGAGAAAACATTTTCGACGAGAACTTCAATAGACTTCTCCTTAGTCCTATTGGTCAAGATTGGGCTATATTCCATACGGGAGGTACAAGGAAAGCTGGGAGGGAAGGTATTTTTTTGTGTGGTTTTTGTTAGGGTTTCGTTTTTTTTGTTTGTCTTTCTTTCTTTTTTTTTTTTGCCTCTATGGTGGAAAGGAGGCTTTGACAGTAAAGAAGGGATAGGGAAACAGAGAAATAGAAGGTAAGTCTCCCAGCCTCCCCTGCAGTGGGATTGAGGCCATGTGGCAAGATCTGACCAACAGATTATGAGCAGCAGTGACATGTGCCCATTCTGGGTTGAGCTAATTAAGCCAATGCACTAATCCTGGACTGCTCTTCTAGACTTCTAATGTCACATGGAAAATTATAACTATTTTTGGCTAAGATCCTATAGTGAAGTTTCTATTATACCTAGCTAAATAGACCCTGTACACCTTTTACCCATCATGTTGGTTATTTGTTCCCACCCTTAACTCAAATTAATCCCCCCCTTTATTAGCCTTGCTCTGCCCAGAGACTGATCTATGGAGTGTATGACACAGGTTCTCTTGCTTCTGCCTTCATGCTGGCCTTTAGCCAATGAGAGGTAAAGTCATGTGAAGAGACGTTGGCAGGGAGAGAGAGAGAGAGACCAACGTGTTTTACCCCCACTTCCACTTTTTCTAGCATTTCCTCTTTTCTTGGCATGACTGCCTCTAGGATCGCAGCTCCTGTCTGATGGCCCCTTTTCCATGGCTTCAGTCCTCATCAGGTTCTCTGGTAACACTACTTCTTCCCTCTGACACTTCAGGCCCAGGAAGAGTACTGTCTTCCCACTGCTGCTCATCCTATGGACCAGTATTAGCTTCCTATTATTGCAAATTATGACAAACCTGGTGGTAATTTCATCTATTTTTTTCTTTATCCACTTTATCTATATTGTTTTTTGGTTGCTTGTGCTTTTGGTATCATATCTAAGAAACTATTACCTAATCCAAGGTCACAAAGATTTATACCTACTTTTCTAATATTAGCTCTTACGTTTAGGTCTGATCCATTTTGAGCTAATTTTAATTTTTTATTTTTTAAAAAGATTTATTCATGAGAGACACATGAGAGAAGCAGAGATACAGGCAGAGGGAGAAGCAGGCTCCATGTAGGGAGCCCAATGTGGGACTCGATCCTGGGATTCCAGGACCACGCCCTGGGCTGAAGGCAGGTGCTGAACCGCTGAGCCACCCAGGTGTCCCTATTTTGAGCTGATTTTGATATAAAGCATTAGGAAGGGGTGCAGCTTCATTCTTTTGCATGTGGATAGCCAATTGTCCCAGTACAATTTGTAGCAAGGACTGTTCTTTCCCCCATTGAATTGTCTTGGCAACCGTGTAAAAAATCAATTGACCATAGATGAGTAGGTTTATTTCTGGACTTTTCATTTTATTCCATTGATCTATGTCTATCCTTATGCCAGCCACCACGCACTCTTGTTTACTACAGCTTTGAGGTAAGCTTTGGAATTGAGGAATGTGAGTTCTGCCAACTTTGTTCTTCTTTTTCAAGATTGTTTTGGCTTTTGGGTCGCTTGTCTTTTCACACGAATTTTAGGATCGGTTTCATGTCTGTCTCCTCGTGAAAGCACGAAAGGAAAAGGCAAGCCTCTGAGCCATCTTCATGACCTACTGTGCTTGTAGGGTGTCTGGCTCACTAGTACATACCAAAAGCTTGTTAAATAGAATGAAATGTTCCAGGTCTTTTTGTCTGGAGCTTGGAATGAATTTCCACCTAGGAGAATGCAAAGTGTTTGTCTCAGTTCCAGTGCATTGAGCTACAAGTGATCATCATAAAACAATGAACACAGATTAACACAGCCTGGAGATAGGCAGTTATTCAGCAACTCAGCTAGATCCTTCCTTCCTCCCCCCTGTCCCCAGCATTCTGGGCTTTCCTATGCTTGTCACTTCATCAGCAGTAGATGGCTGCCAGCATGCCCGGTAGCAGGTCATCATACCAGCCTCTCAAAGAAGTGAGGGTGGGGATAAAGGTTCTCTCTGGAGGCTTTGTGTTTCATCCGGATGGGAAGCCCCCTCACTTCTCACTGATCAGAACTGGATCACAAGCCCATCCCTGGTCCAGTCATAGAGGAAGGAGGATCAGATTACCACGACTCATTTAAGCCAAGGGCAATTCACCCAATGAAACAGGCATTAGGGCAGCCCGGGTGGCTCAGCGGCTTAGCGCCACCTTCAGCCCAGGGCATGATCCTGGAGACCTGGGATCAAGGCCCATGTAGGGCTCCTTGCATGGAGCCTGCTTCTCCCTCTGCCTGTGTCTCTGCCTGTGTCTAATAAATAAATAAAATCTTAAAAAAAAAAAAATGAGGCAGGCATCAGAGAACACGTTTTCTGACATCCAGGTAAGCGGGGCTCAGGTGCCGTATCAGCTGCTGGGCAGCGACGAGTAGTGCCTTCCTCCAGCTGAGTGCACACCATGCACAAAATGGTATTTTTGCAGACCTGAGTAGTAACCCAACGTACCATATCGTTCCTTTGAGAAAATAAAACGTATCCTCAGCACCAAAGACAACTCTTTGGGCAACAACATTTGCCATGCACCCAAATATGTAGAATGGAATGCATACATTTCCTGAACATAAAATCCCACCTGTCTCGGAGTCTTTGGGAGAAAATTTAGAATATTTTAGTTTGAGGACCGATTGTCAGCACAAGCTGCCTTGGTGCAGCTCTTCAGAAGGGACAGTTCACTAGGGGGAAAGACGGTTTTTGCCGTTAATTCGTGCTTTTGTTTTCTGTCTTCACCTGGAGTGGGACCGCCTGCTCCCCCGGGGGAGGCCCCAGAGCCACACCGCCTGTCTGGAGCCCGGCGCCCCTCCTGCTCCGCCAACACACGCGCTCACTGCGTGCGTCGCTGGGGTCCGGGGTGGGGTGGGTCCCAGGGAGCCTAGACACCCCGGGAAGACGCAGGCCCGGTGCGGGGGGGAGGGGGGGCCGGGGAGCCCAGGACACCCCGGGGAGACGCAGGTCTGGTGTGGGGGGGGGGGCGGGGAGTCCAGGACACCCCGGGGAGACGCAGGCCCGGGGCGGGGGGGGGGGAGCCCAGGACACCCCGGGGAGACGCAGGCCTTGTGGGGGGGGTCTCGGGGAGCCCAGGACACCCTGGGGAGACGCAGGCCTGGTTTGGGGGGGGCGGGGAGCCCAGGACACCCCGGGGAGACGCAGGCCTTGGGGGGGGGGTCTCGGGGAGCCCAGGACACCCCGGGGAGATGCAGGCCCGGTGCGGGGCGGGGGGAGCCCAGGACACCCCGGGGAGACGCAGGCCCGGGGTGGGAGAGGGGGGAGCCCAGGGAGCCCAGGACACCCCGGGAAGACGCAGGCCTGGTGTGGGGGGGTCCCGGGGAGCCCAGGACACCCCGGGAAGACGCAGGCCTGGTGTGGGGGGGTCCCGGGGAGCCCAGGACACCCCGGGAAGACGCAGGCCTGGTGTGGGGGGGTCCCGGGGAGCCCAGGACACCCCGGGAAGACGCAGGTCTGGTGTGTGTGGGGGGGCGGGGAGCGCAGGACACCCCGGGGAGACGCAGGCCCGGTGCGGGGCGGGGGGAGCCCAGGACACCCCGGGAAGACGCAGGCCTGGTGTGGGGGGGTCCCGGGGAGCCCAGGACACCCCGGGGAAGACGCAGGTCTGGTGTGGGGGGGGGCCGGGGAGCCCAGGACACCCCGGGGAGATGCAGGCCCGGTGCGGGGGGGGGGGGGGGGGGGGAGCCCAGGACACCCCGGGAAGACGCAGGTCTGGTGTGGGGGGGGGGGCGGGGAGCGCAGGACACCCCGGGGAGATGCAGGCCCGGTGCGGGGCGGGGGGAGCCCAGGACACCCCGGGGAGACGCAGGCCTGGTGTGGGGGGGGCCGGGGAGCCCAGGACACCCCGGGGAGATGCAGGCCCGGGGGGGGGGGCGGGAAGCCCAGGACACCCCGGGGAGATGCAGGCCCGGTGGGGGGGGGGCGGGGAGTCCAGGACACCCCGGGGAGACGCAGGCCCGGTGCGGGGTGGGGGGGGGGGGCCGGGGAGCCCAGGACACCCCGGGGAGACGCAGGCCTGGTGTGGGGGGGGGCCGGGGAGCCCAGGACACCCCGGGGAGACGCAGGCCCGGTGGGGGGGGGCGGGGAGTCCAGGACACCCCGGGGAAGACGCAGGTCTGGTGTGGGGGGGGGCCGGGGAGCCCAGGACACCCCGGGAAGACGCAGGCCTGGTGTGGGGGGGTCCCGGGGAGCCCAGGACACCCCGGGGAGATGCAGGCCCGGTGCGGGGGGGGGGGGGGGGGGGAGCCCAGGACACCCCGGGAAGACGCAGGTCTGGTGTGGGGGGGGGGCGGGGAGCGCAGGACACCCCGGGGAGATGCAGGCCCGGTGCGGGGCGGGGGGAGCCCAGGACACCCCGGGGAGACGCAGGCCTGGTGTGGGGGGGGCCGGGGAGCCCAGGACACCCCGGGGAGATGCAGGCCCGGGGGGGGGGGGAGCCCAGGACACCCCGGGAAGACGCAGGCCCGGGGCGGGGGGGTGGGAGCCCAGGACACCCCAGGGAGACGCAGGCCCGGGGCGGGGGGGTGGGAGCCCAGGACACCCCAGGGAGACGCAGGCCCGGGGCGGGGGGGGTGGGAGCCCAGGACACCCCGGGGAGACGCAGGTCTGGTGTGGGGGGGGGCCGGGGAGCCCAGGACACCCCGGGGAGACGCAGGCCCGGGGCGGTGTCCCCCCCCTTCCCCCCCCCCCCCGGCTGCCCCTCCCGCAGGGCGCCCCCGCCGGCCTCCCGCCAGAGGCGTCGCTGTGCGCTGGCGCCGGCCCGGGAGCCGCGTTCCGCGGGGAGCGGGCGCTCGCGCCGAGCCGGGCTTTCAGTTTCTGGCGCGAACTTCCGCCGCTCCGAAGTTGCTCGGCGCATCGGCGCGATGTCCGGGGACAGCAGCGGCCGCCGGCCCGAGGGCCAGGGCCGGGGCCGGGGCCGCGACCCGCACCGGGACCGCACCCGCTCCCGCTCCCGCTCGCGGTCCCCGCTGTCGCCCGTGTCCCGCCGCGGCGCCGCGCCCGAGCGCAGGGAGGCCCCGGAGCGCCCGAGCCTGGAGGACACGGAGCCGTCGGATTCCGGGGACGAGATGGTGGACCCCGCGAGCCTGGAGGCGGAGACCGACCACGGCCTGTGCCGCCAGATCCGCCATCAGTACCGGGCGCTCATCAACTCGGTCCAACGTAAGGCGGGGCGCGGGCGGGGACGGAGGCAGGCCCGGCCGCGCTCGGTCGGCTCGCGGGGTGGCCCCGTGCGGTGGCGGGCGGCGGGCTGCGCGACCTGGGCGGGGTGGGGGACGGGGACGGGGGACGGGGACGGGGGACGGGGACTGTCGGAAACGCCGGCGCTCGGGCCGCACCGCACCCGCCCACTCGGAAACCCGGGGCCGCCCCGCCCGCCCTCTCGGGGCCTCCGGGCTCGCAAAGTTTGGGAGCCGCCGTTAGGAGCGCCCCTCCGCGGCTGCACGAGCCCGGGAGCCCCTGGGGTGAAGGCGATAGGCGGCCGGGCTCCTCTGAGGTTGCTGCGGCTTAGAGGTACGGCCAGCCCCCCCCCCCCCCCCCACCCCGGGCTCGAAGGATGTGCCGCGCTGGGAAGTGGACCCCGCCCCGGCCCGTCACCCCCCCCCCCCGCCCCGCCGGGGACCCGGGGACCCGGGCTTGGCCGCGCTGCTGCAGGTGATCACGCCGGCAAGGACCTGTTCGCGCGTGATGAGCACGTTTCCCCAAACCTTGTTTTTTGTTTGTTTGGTTTTTTGTTTTTTTTTTTTGCATAGAAAACCGGGAGGATATACTGAATGCCAGCGACAAATTAACAGAGGTCCTTGAAGAGGCCAACACTCTGTTTAATGGAGGTAATTCGTCACTTCATATATGGGAGCTCTTTATTATAAGTTTTAGGATGATTTTAGTTAGTTTTATATGACAGCCAAGTTATTGACACCGGACATTTCTCCCATAATAGAGTAGTGCCTTAACTAGCGTTGGGAGCTTTCTCATTGTAGCGCTAATACTGTCTTCATTGCCCTTGGCCATCCCCTGAGGCGTCTCCCGAAGGCGTTAGGAGAAATTCCGGGGGGTGCAGCCAGCAGCCTGTTTCAGCAAGCCCCCCAGGTGATCCTGTTGCATCCTCAAGGTTGAGAGCTTTGCATGTTTATCTTTCTGTCGCATCCCCTGCTGTATCCCCGGGATACATTTGTTGAATAGGAGAAGCAAAGAAAAAAGCTGCCCCCTCCCTCCCTCCCACATCCTGTTTCCTTTCCCGTCCTCTTCCCAGTACAGGCCCACCTATAAGGGGGTCGTCCTCTTCCCAGTACAGGCCCACCTATAAGGGGGGCGGGGGCAGGAGTCTACTAGTGGACCTGTGGGTTTCTACTGGGGCAAGAAAGAGAAATCTCAGAGCACTGAGCTCCAGACCATGGGGAAGGGGAAGTTAAAAAAAAAAAAAAAAATCTTGGTTTGAGGGGCACCTGCGTGGCTCATCAGTTAAGCATCTGCTTTTGGCTCAGGTCATGATCCCAGGGTCCTGTCCTCGAGTCCCACATCAGGCTCCCTGCTCAGAGGGGTCTGCTTCTCCCTCTGTCCCTCCCCCTGCTCATGCATGCTCTCTCTTGCTCTCTCTCTCTCTCTCAAAATCTCAAGAAGAAACAATCTTGGTTTGAATTAAAAGTGTTTGGGACGCCAGCAGTCTATTTGATGACAGGACAGGTCAGGTCCCCCCTGATGTGAGCAGTGGGTCCCAGAGCCCTAGGGCAAGTCCCTGGACCCCTTTTCCAGGCCTGGACGTTCTGTGGCAGCAGAAAGACAGAATACAGACGAAGGGGGCAGCGAGGAAGAGTCCGCAGAACGTGCACTGCCGACACCACAATTCTTCGCATTCCTGGGACCAGGGTCCTTATTTCTAGTAATGTCCTAGTATGACTTAATGGCTTACCTGTTGCCCACCTTTTAATGTTTTTCTGTCTGCACGTTCTCAGATGAGTGTCTTTCTAGTTCTGGTCACAGCCTCCTGACTACTCCCCAGCTGGGTCTCCCAGGCTTGCTAAATCTCACTTCCAGAAGTGGGCATTTCCCTTCCACCAGGTTAAATCCCTCCTCTACCGTCCTTAGCTTTATCTTCTCTCCACTCCTGGTCCCCGGGTCAGTCTCCTCAAGGTTCCTCTTGACTCCTTCACTCCTTTGCTGATTTACTGTGCATCTTATTAGTTCTTGAGCCACACACCGCCTCCCCTTGGCTGATTCTGCTGTGCTGCCTGGGTCACCTCTTTCAGGCAGAGTTACTCAGCCGGGCTCTGGGAGTCTCCCAGCAAACACAGAATTCTAGATCCTTGGCATTCATTGTTTTAACTCAGTGGAGGCCTCCCAGCCACCTGTGACTGGGAAGTCTGCGTTTTCTGGGCGGAGCTGCGAGGCCAGTGGGCAAGGCCACGGGGAGCCCAGGAACGAGCTGCCAGCCTCTGTCTGCTGCCCTCTCTCACCCATGGTCACTTCCATAGCAGTGCTCCTGAAATAAAATGGGAGAAAAATGATGTATGTCAACAAAACCCGGAGTCAGCAAGTTCAGCAGCCCAAGGTGTGTTCGGAAAGTGGGGGACCCAAATGAAAAGGCCCCCAGGAGCCAGCCAGGCACAGATGTTTCTGTATTTGAGCTTTGCCGCTTTCCCCTCTAATTGGCTCCCTTTCCAGGTGTTTCCAGATCACTTTCCTCTCGCTGGCCCATCAGGTCTGCCCTTAACACCAAAAGGCTTGTCCTTCCCCTTCCTTCTCCTCTCACTTCCTCCTGTTTCCCTGCCCCATTCCTTCTTGTCTCCTCCTGTTTGAATCTTTTTCTCTCCGTAGCTAATCTTAAATCCCGGGTCCTCTGTCAGACATTTCTGAGTCACCCATCCTTAGAGTCGCTGCCCTGCTGTAGGCTTGGTGGCCTGCGCTGCGAGCACTGTTACTTCCCTGAGGCTCCTTGGCCATTTACTGTTGCTGCTCTACAAGCCACCCTGCCCTCCACGGAGTGGGCCTTCCTTCCCACTTACCTCTGCACAGGTGGTAATGGGGCCAAAACGCGCTGCTGGGGGCTGCTGGGGTCAGAGGGAAAAGCAGGTGGGTGTTGGAGAGGAGAGAGGCTCTGTTGAACCAGAGCTATGAAGAGCTGGGGACTCAGTTCTCAGGAGCAGGCCCCTGGAGGGAGAATGGCTTTTAGGAGGACTGGTCAACTTTGACTCCAGATTTTGGTGGGATGGCGAGGGAGCCAGGTTTTAGAGGGAGATGGGTATGTTTGAGATTTTTTTTTTTTTAATTTTTTTTATTTTTTAGGGGTTTTTTGATCCAGTGGAAAATGCCACATAAGTAGGTAGAAATTTCCTGGAAAATCACTGTGAGTAATGCATATTTAGTAATGTGTATTTTCCTTCTTTTCTGAATAGTGTCCCGAGCAAGAGAAGCAGTCCTAGATGCCCAGTTTCTCGTTTTGGCTTCAGATTTGGGCAAAGAGAAAGCAAAGCAACTGCGTTCTGATCTGAACTCGTTTGATATGTTAAGATATGTTGAAACTCTAGTAAGTTCAAAGCTACAGAATCTTAATTAAAAAATGTTTCCCATGTCACATATTGCATAATTATCTACTTTGCTTATATCTCTATGCAAATGGCTTTCACTTCCTTTTTCCTTTTTGAGGGGTGTCTGGAGGGGGGGAGGCGTGTCTCAGAGTCCTCCAAAGAGATCTCACCAAGTTAAACAATACTGGAGAGCTAGGTGGTGGAATTTAGGGTGGCAGCTTAGAGGTTTAAAAATCCCTTAGCATTCTAAGACTCTGGGTGCACGTTTATTTACAAATGGCCATTTTTTCCCCCCTGAACTATCGGTTAATAAGCGTTCTAGCTCATTCTCAGTGACTCCAGGTGGCAGAGCTCAGCTGGACAGTTAGGCCTGATGGGGGGGCATGTTATCTGTCTTTGAGACTATCTTGGAACTATATGAATATGCTTGGGATTTTGCTTTTTTTTGTGGATCTTTTCTTTGTTTTATTCACCTTTGAATGGTTGTTACCTAAAATTTTAAAACTTTTCTTTGGTGGATTTGCCAAAAAAGCACAATGAGGCTGACCTCGCGTTTTACAACGTTGTGGTTGGTTTTTTTTCCCTCTTTTTTGGGGGCGGGTTCCCCTCTGAGCTAACCTCTGTCCTAGCATTTCTGCTAGGACTTTGAATTTCTGACTGAAGGTTTGTTAAATGGTTATTAAAATGATGTAGTACCATGAGACTGACCCAGATAAGTTCGTTATTTTGTAAAGGTGGGAGATAGATGAATTTTCTGTTGTTTTTAAAGCCGTAAGTGGTTTAAAATTGAAATTTTACTTACATTTAAAACCTTAAAATTTTCTCTTTTAATTTTTTTATCACAAGGTATAAAATGCACACTAATGTATAGCTGAATAAATAAAAGTGGCCATATACTGGGTTATCTTTTTAAAAATTACTGGTATTTATCCAGGTGAGCTGTGTACTTTAACAAATCAAAATAAGTTTCTGGAAGTCTTAAGGCATTCAGTGTAAAGCCCTAAATTAATAGCTGTAATCGCTGGGTGTGGAAGTCCCTTCTGGGTACATCAAGTATAGATACTACAAGGAAAAGATTGATAGGTTTGACCAGACAGAAATGGACCCCTCCTCCTACGCATGTGGTAGGGGGACTGGGTGGTGGAGGGTACAGACTTACTGACTTGACATCTCTGATCAGGCTCTTGCAGCCTCTCCTTTCTTCAGGGTTTGTTGCCTTTAATAGGGGTAGGCGCCCTGGGGGCTTTTTGATGATTGTTTATATTTGATATTACTGTTTTAATTTGATAACTTGTAGGCATTTTATAATTTCATTATGTAATCAAAGTACTTTCATTTTCTGTAAGATCGTGTGGGATAAGAGAATCCTTAGACTTCTGGCAGTTCTTCCCAGGAAGGCAGGTGTAAGATGAGCGATTCTCTGACGCTAGGCCACTGCTCTCTGGATGTTCTGAGACACAAGCTGAATAGAGGTCTCTAGGAGGTTGGCTTAAAAACGATAATCTGAAAGCCAGCTAACCTTGCCTGTTCTATCCTGGAGCCTTTGATTTGGGATGTGATTTCAGTTTTGTGTGTTGGCACAGCTTTCCTAATACTTGGATGGACTAAACATTCATTCACTCTAGTATTTCTACCTTTGAAAGTTGGAATTTATTTAAAATTATTTGTATAATAAGAAATGTAGCCAACGTGTTAGGGCACTGAAAACAGGCTTTTTGCCTCTGGCCTCTTAAAGTTTAGAGATAGAGATTATGGGATGCAGTGTATGATTGCTTGTGGCTTAACTGGGGTTTTTTGTTTCCCTTCATTTTTGTAGCTGACACATATGGGTGTAAATCCACTAGAAGCTGAAGAACTCATCCGTGATGAAGATAGTTCTGATTTTGAATTCATAGTCTATGACTCCTGGAAAATATCAGGCAAAACAGCAGAAAACACCTTTAATAAAACCCATACATTCCACTTTCTGTAAGATTACTTTAAAAATATGACAGACCAGCCATTTGTAAACCTTGTTTTTTATTGTAGGAACAAAGGTGATCTAGTATGGTGGAAGTGACAATCAGGATGCCATTGTTGGGAGATTTTTCTAAACTTTGATTGAAAAGCCCATAAAATCTTGACGTGGATGGAACCTCATCCTGCTCAGTTTAAGCGGGAAAGGCTGTGGGCCAGAACCTCTGACCACAGTGCTCCACTGGCAGCTTTGTTTTCCAGCGTGTGAGGCTTTGGATCTGGGGCATGCCATCTGGCTTTATTTTGTCGCCCTTAATCCTTAACTCGTAGGAGGATGATACCTCTTAGGGAGGGGATCTCCAGATTCTACCAATGTATGTAAAGCGCCATTTATTGTAATTTCCTGTTGGATGGTCGCTGACCTGTCCTCGAAGCCTGCTTCAGTCACTCCCATAAACTGCCCAGCTTGTTTTTTGGAGACTAGTTTTGAAAAGTTTTCATTTATACTCAAATTAGCTTCTATCTTAATTTCCTAGTTCAGTCCTTTTGGAGAAACTGAGAATGGCCCCTACTGCTTCTTTTGTTAAGACCACCTTCAAATGCGTTGGGGTGTTCCCCAGCAGATACTTTCTCTAGAGCAAGCACCCATTTGTTTCTTCCTTAAGTGCTGAGCTCCGGGACATTTGTCGGTTCCAGTTCACCCTCCCAAAGCTCCCGAGGAAGGTAAACCTCAGGGAGGCAGCTTTGGAGACACACAGGTGCGAGGCCAGGCATCTGTTTTTAACAAGCCTTCAGCTAACCCAGGTGCCCAGAACCACTGCACACACAACAGCATAAAGATCAGACTTCTTCGTTGCAGGAGAAAGTCCAAATCTCTATTTGTTGCCTTTGAGTTCTAGGCTCTGTCATAAATCCCAAATATCTAAATGCAGCCTTGGGTGCTGTGCCTTAAACTTTCTCTCATCACCTGGCACAACCTGCATCCACAATGAATTGCATAAAGCTTTGTGCCCTTGCACTTGCTGTTATTTGGCCTACAGTATCTTCCCCCCGTCTTTTCTGTCTGGGAAGGTTTGCTTATCTCCTAGGCCCTAACTTGGAAGCCTCTAGTAGCTTCTCCAGACAGAGGTGTCATTGGGAGATGAGAGAGCACTCCCATGGCTGGGTAGATCCCTGCCCACAAGCTCTCACAGCACTTGAGTATTACTCTAGCATAGCACTGTGGGATCTACCATATTATGTCGGAATGGACATGTATGTATGTGTGTGTGTGGATTTGGATCTGTCCATCTACACTGCACACTTTGAGCTCCTCAAGCATAGGGACCACATGGGTCTATGTTCTCGGGGCCTTGGTCTCTTCATGGTACATCAATTACTGTAGCTTATCTCTGCATTAGCACTTTTTTTAGGGGGTGTAGTGGGTCCAAAGGGGAAAAGGATCCCATTGCTTCTGTTTGACTTGTCATCTTGAGACAGGTGTGTTCTGTAGTCCCAGGCTGTAAGCTCTGTCTTGGCACCCCTGGTCCAAAGGCTTTTAACCCCAGTGGGGCTGTTTGTTCCTCTTCCCCACATGTTCATCCTTCCCACTGATCTGAAGTTGGCCTTGCCAAAGAGACAGCAGGCTAGCTGGGAAGACCACAGGCATATTTACCAGTTTACTGTTGAGAGCAAGATAGGAAGGTGTTTGAGGGGGGTATCTGGTTGCGTAGAGCTCCTAGGGGTTCTTTGAGACACACAAAGGGAACAGGTAGGATGTCACAGAACTGACCAGAGTTTTGGTCCGATGTCAGTTCATATATTACTGAAGCCCGGTCTGAATTTGACCATTCCATGGAACTGCTTCCAGTTAGTGAAATCAGTTTGTTTAAAAAACAAACAAAAAAAGACATGAAAGCATATTTCTCATTAGGTTGGGTTCAATACAAGGAGAGTTCCCTGTGCCAAAGCCACGAAGTGAACGTCCAAGAAAAGGTCCCACGACAGAAGAGAAGAAGACAATGCCTGACCAGGTTTGTTTTTTTAAAAACATCTCAGGTTAAAGTAGCTATTGATACAACGTATGTGCGGTTTGGCCACCTTTTCTAAGCTTTAAGATCTGGAGTCAGGTTCGGTCGCTAAAATAATTACTTCGATCATTTCTTAAATCATGTAAGCCTTTTAAACATTTTGTTGGATGAACCCCCTGTCTTGGTTTTAATTCATTTCTGTAGTTTGGATCAGTTCTAAGCCAGGGGTTGGTTCTCAGCCTCAGTGCCATCGCCATTGGGGGCTGGGTCCTTGTCTGTTGTGGGAGGCTGTAGCATCCCTGGCCTCTTCCCACTAGATGCCGCCTCCTCCTCCCCGCTTATCCCCAGGTTGGGACAACCAGAAGCACCCCCCAGATATTGGCAGGTGTCCCTGGGAGTTAGACTCACTCCCAATTAAGAACCACTGTTCTAAACGGCACTTTTTAAAAAATTTTGCTACTTACATACAACCTGAAAATGGTTGATTTGGTGATGTTACTCCTCCATTAAAAAGTTAATATAAAAATGTTACGGAGCTAGAAAATCTTTTTTTTTTTTTTTTTTTTTTTAACTAAATTTTAAGACGACGATAAAAACTGCTCGGCAGTCCCCTGATAAAAGGCATTTATAAGAGTTTGGACATAGAAAAGAGCAGAAACATGAGCGGATAGGCAAGTAGGTCGGTCCGCGTGGTAACGACTCTATATTTTCAGTTAAGTGAAATGGAAGAATCCCATCAAGAAGCGACAGAGAAAGAAGTGGAAAGAATTCTGGGATTGTTGCAGACGTATTTCCGAGAAGATCGTGAGTATGATACCAAGTTCAAAGTGGAGGGGTTCATATTTAACAGACGCGTCTCACTTGCAATGAGAAGTTGTTTTTGGAGAAGCGTTTTCAGTCCTACGTAATGTCTGAATCCCCTTGGTTCTTTCTTGGCAGGTCTACTTAATGAGGCTTCTCTCCTCTAGCAGCCCCACGTGCGAGTGCTGCAAAGTCACCTCCTGTTCTTGTTTTAAAAAGCTGGGGTATTTTTTCTGTTACAAAATAAAAGGTGCCATAGAAGTGAGCAACCTAGAGTCGAGCACCTATCCCCACTCACCTCACTCCCCCAGGCAGCCCCCTCCCTGTGTGCGTCAGGTCTTTAGGTCGGTAACGTAACTCTGCACAGAAGTAGTTGGGAATTTTCTGGGCTTTTTTTTTTTTTTTCTTTTTTCCCCAGTATGAGTTTTCCACATGGACCTTCTCTCCCATATCAGTACATACAGATCCCCCTCATTTTTCTCAATGATTCCCATCGTATGGTTGTATCATACTTTGAACAAGTCCTCGTGAGTGGACAACCAAGTCCTTTGCAGCATTTTGTTCTTGTGAAACCCACTGCAGTGGAAAATCTTGGTATGCAACTTTGTGCACATGTGCTGATATTTCTGTAGGACAGTTTTTGAGAGGAGGGTGGCCAGATGAGTGGGCATATGTATTTTTAATGTCCAATTGCCCTCCAGAAAGGCTGTATCAGTTTACATTCCTATGACAGATTGAGTGCCCATTTCCTTCCTCTGATAACACAGGAGAATGTTAGTCTTCTTGATTGGCAAAAAAATCATCTTCCCTGTTTTGAAGATTTTTTTTCCTTCTTTTGTCTATAGCTGATACTCCTATGTCGTTCTTTGATTTTGTGGTTGATCCACATTCTTTCCCCCGAACAGTGGAAAACATCTTTCATGTTTCCTTCATTATAAGGGTAAGATTTATGATTATTTCTCTTTTTTTCTAGTATACCTTTTAAAAGGGTAAATAATAGGGGTGCCTGGGTGGCTTAGTTGGTTAAGCGTCCGACTCTTCATTTGGGCTCAGATCCTGATCTCAGGGTCATGAGATCAAGCTCTGCTTTGGGCTCTGTGCTGGGCATGAAACCTGCATACCACTCTCGCTCACTCTTTCTCTTCTTTTCTCTCTCTCAAAAAAAAAAAAAAAAAAAAAGGAGGGGGGTAAACATAAAAGCTGTGAATGGGAGCTGGCGAAGGTACTAACTGGTGTGTATGGTTGGCCCATCCCATTTGGCAAAATGCTAGCACAGAAGCAGAAGAAACAAGCTGAAAATTTGTGTGGGCACCTGGCTGCTTAGTTGGCGGAGCATGCGACTTAATCTTGGAGTTGTGAGTCTGAGCTGTACGTTAGGTGTAGAGATTACTAAATATAATAAACTTTTTAAAAAAATTGTGTGCTTTTACGTTTTAGGAATTATTTACAGAAAGAATTGACAAAATTTGAATATGGAGCTATAGATAGCAGTGTAAATGGTATAAATGTTAAATTTCCCAAATTTGATAAGAAAATATCTTGTTCTCAAGAAATACACACTGAAAGTTTTCAATTAAGGAAGAGGAGCAGGTCATCTATCACTAATTCTCTCCTTAAAATCATTAGTGCCTGTGTAGAGAAGGGGAAATAATGTGACAAAACTTGAACAGATGGTGAAGTTGGGGAAGGAATATATGGGGGTTCTTTATAGTAGCCTTGTAGTTCCTTCAGTTTGAAATTATTTCAAAATAGAAGGTTCAAGGGACGTCTGGGTACTTAAGTGGTTGAGGGTCTGCCTTGGGCTCAGGGCAAGTCCCATATCAGGCTCCCCATGGGGAGCCTGCTTCTCCCTCTGCCTATGTCTCTGACTCTCTCTGTGTCTCTCATAAATAAATAAATAAAATCTTCAAAAAAAAAATTAAGAAAAGAATCCTTGCTCAGATTTATACTGTGGAAATTTGCTTTGGACTGACTTTAGTCTTATAGCAGTTGGCACTCTACACGGAAGGTCAATTTCATTTTAACCTCAGACAAAAATCTTTTTTTTTTTTTTTTTTTTTTAAGATTTTATTTATTTATTCATGAGAGGCACACAGAGAGGGAGAGAGGCAGAGACACAGGCAGAGGGAGAAGCAGGCTCCATGCAGAGAACCTGACATGGGACTCATCCCAGGTCCCCAGGATCACACCCCGGGCCGTAGGCGGCACTAAACCGCGGAGCCACTGGGGCTGCCCACAGACAAAAATCTCTTATCGACCAAAGTATTGTCCCAGAAATAGTAAAGACATATTTTATCAACAGTTAATGATGAGTTATGCATAATAAAATGCTGAGTGTCCAAAAATCTGCGTGAATCATATTTAAGAGCCAAGGAAGGTCTAAGAGCCAAGCCAGTTTCAGTTTTATTTAGGAGATACTCAGGATGAAGACTGGTCAGAAACCTGAGGGATGCCTCATTGGAAAGTCTTGTCCATATAATGTCCTCATTGTTAATGGTATATTTTGATTGTCTGGGATATGGAGTTTTTTGTTTTTTGTTTTTTGAGAGAGAGAAAGAGAAGGAAGAGGAGGGGCAGATGGAGAGGGAAAGAATCTCAAGTAGACTCTCTGCTGAGCCTGGAGCCCAAAGTAGGGCTCAGTCTCATGACCCTGAGATCATGACCTGAGCTGAAATCAAGAGTCAGTTGCTTAACTGACTGCACTACCCACATGCCCCATGGGATATGGGGTTTTCTAATTAATGTTTTTTTATCCAATGGTTATAGGTTTTGGATCTAATTTTTTAAATAGGCTTTTGAATCTAAATCTAAAATTATGTTTGTGCTTTAGGATGGTTTTGCAAGAATAAAGCTTGACCAAGACCGACTGCCAATAATAGGTAAATGATGCTACATTAAGAAAAATTAGTTTTAGAGAAAATGTGTCATTCGAGTTCATGAAATGCAACTGTGAGTATGCATTTTAGGTAACCAACTTTTACAATGCTGTATCTCGTTCAACTAACTGAAGTACTGCCAACACGGGCATTACTTAAAAACCAGGGGGTTCATCTGTATCATTGACTCAACATCTGCCATATAGATTAACAAGGAAGTCCCTCCAATTTTAATTTAGAATGTTTGTAATTAAAGTTACTGTTGTACTTTCTTCCCTTCTGTTTTCCCCTGAAGCCAGCTTCCTCTCCTCAACCTGGAGAGAATCTTTCTTAGTTGAATAATTCCACTTCTCTGTGAATCCTTTCTTTCTGAGGTCTCCTGGAGAGAGCCAAGTACTTGCATTGCCCTGATTGTTATTTAATGGTTCTCAATTTCTCTGGGACTCAGTAGGATTCTCTCTGGGGTTGGTAGGCAGATATGCGGAGGTTTTCAAATGATTGCCACTAGTAACTCTACTATGGGAGAGTGTTTTTTTTTTTTTAATAGAAGCTAAGGGATTATTTGCTACCAAAATAACATGGTTAATGTGTCACTGATGAGTGGAATCCTAATAAGTATTTAATACTCTGAGTGTCTTCCATACAGGTTCATTCCTTCTCAGCACTTTCTGTTCAGAGTACCTCTTGTGATTTGATAACCTTTGAACACTTTTATCTTTGAAACAGAACCTGTTAATATTAATGAAGAAAGTGAGGGAATTGACCAAAACACCCAAATTAGGAATCAAGGAATTATAGCTTTGAGCTACCGTGACTGGGAGGTAAAACTCTGCACATTGCCCCAGGGTAGTTCTGTCTCCCTTGTTATTTGCTGTAAACCTAATGCCCAAATGTCTTTGTTCTCTGCCAGGAGATCGTGAAGACCTTCGAGATATCAGAGCCTGTGATTGCTTCAGGCCAGAGTCAGCAGAGGCTAAGCGCTTGACGCCAGCAAAGGTAACATTTCCTATGTGTTATTAAATTCCAAGTAGGTTCCAGACCATCTTCCTTTTTCCGCATTCTAGTGAAATTGGGATTTGCCTCCCTCTAGTGCCTCATTCTTAAAACTGTGTGTGCTGGTGGGAAAGGCAGTGCCAGGCCTAGTGGCTGGGAGTCCCCTTCTTTGGATTACTTCAGTTGTTCTAAAAATTTGTGGTTGAAAGAGGCAGAGCAGGAATTTGTTTCCACCTTCTCCCCTCCCTAACGGATTGATAAACTAGATAAGTGATAAAACTAGATTTGCTTATTTTACAGCTATGAAGTAGAAAAGGAGTATTAGGACAGAATTACCTGGAATGATGTCAGTAAATGGACATTTCTGAAATCTGAGTTATGCTGTGAAGCACTTCATTTTTACGAAAGAGGACATGCTAGCAGGAAGTCTTCGATATGATTGGGCATTTGCTATGATGGGTGGGAGTCAGGAAACCTGAATTCTGTTTGCTTCATCCCGTTAGTTTAAAATCACTGAGCAGGTCACTTAATCTTACTCCCCTTCATTTTGTCTATAAATCTATCTGTAAAATGATGGGATTCTGAATGAGATCATTAAGGTTTTTTTTTTTTAGCTCAAATTTTCTATAATTATGAGTTTAAAATTAGCTTTTAATACTTAATGTAAATGCTTAACATGTACCTCAATTAATTGAGCTTCTTTTTGTTCAAAGATAACTTGAGGGAAAGAGAACAGACATAAGGTATATAATGTGGGTGGACTGGGGCCCTACTCACTGAGAAAGGACTAGTGGTTAGATTCTATTACATATATCAAGTGAACTTTTGATTCATTTTATCATTTGTAAACTGTTAACAAGCTATTTTTTACTCTTTTTTTTAGGACTCAGATGGATAGCGAAATCCAAAAAGGGAAGCAGCATGTATTGTATATATTGTATGATTAAACATTTTTAAAGACAGATTGTTTTTAGTAAAATGTAGCTTTTGATAGTTATGAATTTGTCATGGTTGTCTTTGATTAAAGGAAATTCACTGCCATATTCACAAACTGTAGTTACTCTTTATTTTCTGATCATGCCAGAGGTTGTCCTTTCTCTAGTTCTGTCCATGGAAAGTTTTTTAGTTAGGTTGTTACGGCCTGTAAATCATTCTGGTTCTTTTTATATCTCTTTAGCTGTAAAGTTAGCTGGCTGAGTCAACAAATCTAGGTTGAACTGTATGAAATTGTTGTTTTTGTAGGTAAGACACCATCACATATCAGCAACTGTATATGATTCAGCCTGTGATTTACTCACAAGAAACTATGTGGCCCTGTGCCAGGCCAGGCTGGGAAGTGTCCCCAGTAGTCCTCTGTCTACACCACAGAGCAAAACCATACAGCGGGGTGGGTAGTGTATTTCTACCTATGCTGCTGACCTTCACTGGCCTTTCAGGCCTGTCCGTATGTTCTCTAGCCCTGTATTGGTTCCCTTTCCCATTCCCCAGCTTCCTACGCCCCGCCCCCGCCTTCCCTCGAGTATCAGAGTCAGGGTGTTGCTTCTATGATTGGCTCTGGATCCCAGCCCTTCCTGGTGCTCAGGTGTGAGTCCCCCTCCACACCTAGTGCCTTCCCTGCAGCCATGGTCATTGCTTATCTTAAGACAGCTCTTGTGACCCTCAGTTACTGTCCTGTCTCTTCTTTGAGCAAGGACCACTTGTAGTCTCCCCTCCTGGCCATCTTGGAGTCCATGCACCTCCTTTGCCAGCATTCTCCAGGGGCCATTTTAGGCCAAATTGGTGATTCCTTCCCAAATAATTAGGTCCTGGGGTTAAATGCTGCAAATTTGACACTCAAAAATCCGGTCCTGGAGGGGCACCCAGGTGGCTCGCTTGGTTAAGCACTGGACTCTGACTTCAGTTCGGGTCATGATTTCAGGGTCCTAGGATCGGGCCTGGCATCAGGCTCCATGCTCAGTGCAGTCTGCTTGTCCCTCTCTATCCCTCTGCTTGCTTGCTTGCTCTCATACATTTAAAAAAATTTCTACTCCTGGAAAGCTGTACATCCTCGTGTCTGGTGCTTTCCCTGGTTCCCTTCCCCCCATCTTACTCTCAGGAGTTATACTACATCTATATCCTGAACATTATCCATATTATATTTGACTTCAGTCTGAGAAAGCCACAGGCATGTGTGACCAATGGCTTATTGGCAGCACAGGGCCTGTTTTAAATGTGTATAAAATAGCCCCCAATCTGTCCTCCCTGTAATCCCTATAGTGGTACTTCTACTACTTTATTTCCTCCAAAGAAATCTAGTACTTGTTTTCTTTTCCCTCACAGCCCCTACCTTAATCAGTCATGACATCCCATCTGGTGTCTTGATTCTCTCCATCCCGCCCAGATTTCTGCCATACGCTCCCGTCGTGTCTCCCCCCACCCCATTCCTGTCTGCGTTTCACCCCCTTCACATCTTCAAAACCACTTGTCAGTTCCTCAGTGACTCCACACTGCCTTCGAGACTTGAGAGACCTGAGCTTGCAGAGCCACGGAGGCCTTACATGTTCGGGCACCTTGCTGACACCCAGGCTCACCTCCCCCTCTACACTCAGGCTTTTTCTTCCATTTTGGTTGAGCAGCTTTGCAGAGATATACTTCACATTCCATGTCATTCACCCACTTAAAGTGAATAATTGATTGTTTCTCCCATCCAAGTACTAACCAGGCCTGACCCTGCTTAGCTTCCAAGATCAGACGAGATTGCGTGCTTTCAGGGTGGTAGTGGTATGGCCGTAGACCGATCCGTTGTTTCTCAATCTGATCACAGGTCTCTGTAACCATCACTGCAACCTGATGTAGAACATTCTTGTTCCCAACTGGTGGCATTCACCCTTCCTCACCTACCTCCTCACTCCTTAGTTCCAATCGATAATCTTTCTGTCAAGATTTGCCTCTTCTGGATATTTCACATTAATGGAATCACAATTTTTTAAGCACGTGTGTTTAGGGTTGCCTTCCTTTCTTCCCCCTTTTGTTGGCCTGCCTTCTACTTGCTTCAAACTCTGCTCATATAAGAAACATGAGAGGCATGCAGGTGGCTCAGTCAGTTGGGTGTCTGACTGTTGATTTTAGTGGGGGTCATGACCTCAGAGTCATGAGATCAAGCCCCACTTCAGGCTCCATGCTCCGTGTTGAGTCTGCTTGAGATTCTCTACAAATGCCCCTCCTGCTTGTGCTCTCTCTCAAATATATCTTAAAAAAAAAAAAAAAAAAAAACACAGCAGTGGCCCCTGGCAAGCCAAAGTGACCATGTGGTCACTTTGCCTTTGGTACTTTTCTATAATTATTTGAGCTTTCTAACCATGTACTTTTTCATTATTTTTAAAAATTGTCAGGGTGCCTGGGTGGTTAGCCGGGTAACTGTATATTTGGCTCAGGTCATGATCCCGAGGTCCTGAAATTGAGCCCTGAGTCTTGCTTCCTGCTCAGCAGACAGTCTGCTTCTCCTTCTACTTGTTCCCTTCCACCCCTGCTCATGCTTGTGCTCTCTCGAATAAATTCTTTTTTTAAAAAAAGTTTCAACAGAAGTTATCTGGGCAGGGAGATTATGGGCCACTTTTACCTCTTTAAACTTCTGAATAGGGACACCTGGGTGGCTCAGCGGTTGAGCGTCTGTCTTTGGCTCAGGGCTTGATCCCGGGGTCCTGGGATCAAGTCCGACATCAGACTCCTGGCATGGAGGCTGTTTCTCCTTCTGCTGGGTGTCTCTACCTCTCTCTATGTCTCATGAATAAATAAAATCTTAAAAAAAAAATTAAACTTCTGAATAGGAGGGTGACTGGCTAGCTCAGTAGGCAGAGCATGCGACTCTTGATCAAACTCTTGACCTCAGGGTTGTGAGTTCAAGCCCCATGTTGAGCACGGAGCCTACTTTAGAAAAAAAAAAACTTCTGAGCAGGGAAAAAGAAACCCAATATGTGTAATCTTTTAAGTATCAAACACATGTAACATCCCCAACCAAAGCCTTTCTTTTCCTCCATAACTTTGTGTTCTGATAGTACCTTGTTCTTAACTGCAGTCACCCTGTTTGTGCATCTCACATTGTTAGCATGTGCTTTCCAGTGCATTCCCCCAGGACCCTGGGTGTGCCTTATTTCTGTGCTGACAGTGGCCTGCAGGAGGTGGTGTCGAAGTCGGGTCAGGGCCTTGCTGTCCTAACTGCCTTGCCCAGGGACGTGTATTCTCAGGGCTCCCATTGCCCATAAGCTACACTACTCTGTAGTCTGTATTCTCCATCCAGTGCTTCATGACACGGAACTGGGTGTGTGCTGCTTTGACTTCTGTTCTCTCCAACTGGATTGTAAGCTCCTCGAAGGGCTACATCCTAGTCTTGGGTCTCTCTCAGGGCTAGGGCTTAGGCTTAGGTTTCTGACATCCTACAAAATTCTAGGCGCTTTGGAGAATACGAGACCATGTGTTTTCTGTGGCGTAATTGTAACAGGCTTTTAAACTCTTGGTCTATATTTACTTCTGCAGAGAGAGAACCAGGTCTCTTTAGTCAAGATCAACTCAGAGCTGTGGAATTAGGTTTCTTTGTATAAATATGCTTGCTTAGTTTTTATGAATCTTAACATAAAAGACAATGAAAAGGACAATGAAGGGTAGATGTGTGTGAGGGACTTTTCAGACCTTGGAGTAGTAGATTAAAAGATGGCTAAAAAAAAAAAAAAAAAAAAGATGGCTGCAGGTTTCTTTGAGAGGAAGTCTGTTTCCAACCCCCTTGAGTCTGGGCTGATCTTGGTGACCTGTCTGAGCAAGTGACGTTCTGGGACTGCAGAGGCTAGGTCAAAAGAAGCCTTGTGGTGTCTGACAGGTCACTGGAGCACAAGTCATTGTGTTAGTAAGACCAGAAACCACATGGAGAAGGGAGACAGGGACTGGGACCAGCTAAGCCCAGCCTTCTAGTCATCCCCAAGGGCATGTATGTGGTCTGTACCCTCTACACTAGTCCTAGCTGTTATCTGAATATCCCCAAGTGGCTCTGGTGGTGTGGGATTGGGGAGAAAAAGTGCCCAGCTGAGCTCTGCCTGAATTCCTGATAGATATAGAATTGTGAGGTATAGTAAAATAGTGGTGGTTTTAAGTCACTATGTTTTGGGATAGTTATGCAGATAGTTGAAACACTTGGTGTAACTCCCTGCCCAAGTTTGATGCAAACAAACTTAGAAATGAAATTTGGGGGTATGGGATTTTACTGCACTACCAGTTGTCAAAGTATGCCAGCCTGAAAAAGAAATACAGTAATCCAGAAAATAACTTAAACTTTATTTTTTCCTAGTTGGCTTCTCAAAAATGGTGGTATGCTCAAGAGCTCTCGTTGGAGTGGCTTTTTTATATAATCACCCTTTCTGGACTTTTCCATGAGGATGGTCACTTCTATGAGTGCTTCCTGATAAGGCTGGGCAATGGGGTAGGCTGTGACCAGTTCGTACTCCTTCTCTTCGTCCTTGTGTGTCGCAGGCCTGTGGAGGGGAGGAGCCGAGGTAGAGAGCCTGCAAGAATGCAGTCTCTCGCTTCTCTGCTCCATGAGCTCTCTCCCCCGAATCATTCGATTCTGATGCCCCTTGATCTGTTCCTTCGCCGAGGCCACCCTGTGCTTTCTGGTCTTAGTTTTGTGTGTTTTCTGGATAGCTTCAGTTTTTTCCTCCTTCCCTAGGGTGAGTACTTGGGGGAAGGCTGTTTCACTTGGGATCCTTTGAGGGAGGAGCCGATACTTGTGGTCTCTGAGGCCTCTGGCTCGTTCGACTCGGTATATGTGCTTCTGTATCTGGCCCAGCTCCCTCTCAGGCACTAGGTGGTCCTGCTTTTTAGCATCTCCTGTTTTTTCACTTTGTGGTCTCTCTCTCTCTATTTTAATTTTCCACCTTGGAACTACTACGTATTTCCAGGCTTCTCCCAGCATCATTTCTTGACGTTGGCGATGGTAGTATGCCTCTGCTTTGGCAAACCAGGAAGTCAAAAGACATGGCTTTAAGCTGATGAAGTGTTTCATTCTCCTGCTGAGACTTTTGGAGTAACAACTTCCTCACTTTTGAAGAATGGACACCACCTAAACTCTTGTCAGAGGGAAGTATGAGAAGGTTTTTAAGCCCGATGTCCTTTGTCTCAGGCCATGACACAGATCGCAGGTGGTGAGCAGCTCTGCCTGGCACTCTGACACCATGCCCCTGTTAGGGCCTCTTGGCCATGGTCCCTGGCTTTCTCTTCCAACCTCCCACTCTCCCCTCCCCCAGAATCCCCCTCCAGGTGAGGATTTCACCTTAGACTTCCTTGAGAAAACAGAAGGAACACCCTGGTCTTCCCGTTGCCAGAACCACCACCTTGCGTCTATCCCAGACTCGGCCTTTACAATGGAAACGTGGCCAGTTCTCCACACCAGCTCTCCCCACCCCCGCCCCACCCTATCCTTGTGAAGCTTCAAGAACTTCAATTCGCTATTACCAAATTCTCTTTCCTGTTTCATCAAAATTTCCCCTGTACTGGATCACTCCACCAGCATAACAATATGTTCTAGTAGATCTACCATCTTTAAACAGACAAGGAAAACATTTCCTTTGCTTCACATCCCATCTCAGTTCCCCTTCACAGCATGCCATGAAGCAGGTACTTAGAACCCTCTCTGCTTCCCCACCTCCCTGTTCCCCCCAGTCCTTCTCTGTTGGGTTTCCATGCCCCCCCCCCACCCCCAGACTGCTGTTGTCTAGGTCATGAGGGATGACAAGTTCAGCGGTCCTGGCTCTGTCCCTGTCACATTTGTCCTCAGTGGCATTTTACAGTGCTGAGCACTCTTTCCTCCTTGAAATACTTTACTTTCCTCTGGCTTCCAGGCTGTGGCCAAGGGCTTGTGACCAAGGCTATGTTAGACTCCCCTAGACTGTTCCAGCCATTAGCTGAATATCCCCAGGTGACTGAATAGCCCTTCATTTCCTTCCTACCTCATGGCCACATCCTTCCACCTGCTTTGCTGGTGGAATACAAGAAAATGTAACAGAAATTGTCACTGAAGATGAGCCTAGTCTAATTTAGGCTTCCTTGGACATGGGCAGTCTCAATCACTCAATGGGGTGACCTACCATGTGTCAGGGACTGCTCTAGAGGGGGCAGTAAGGCATGAGCAAGACTGTTGAGGCGCATGAAACCGCCCTGTACTCACCTCTCAACTTCACACCTAGATACTGTCCACTTAACATCTCTACTTGGCCCTTCTTCCAGAGTGTTTCCTTTGGTTCCCCCTTCTCAGTCCTGTACCGACTACAAAATGCCCCCACCCTAGGGTGGCAGCCTAACTGGCTTCCCTGAGTCCACACTTCTCTCTCTCTGGCCCCAGCCCCATCAGACCACTCACACAGCAACTGGAGTGGTCTTTGTATCTTACAAATCTGAGCATTTTCCTGCCTGCATTGAAACCTAGGATAGCTGAGTGAAGTAAGTCAGTCGGAGAAGGACAAACATTATATGTTCTCATTCATTTGGGGAATATAAATAATAGTGAAAGGGAATATAAGGGAAGGGAGAAGAAATGTGTGGGAAATATCAGAAAGGGAGACAGAACGTAAAGACTGCTAACTCTGGGAAACGAACTAGGGGTGGTAGAAGGGGAGGAGGGCGGGGGGTGAGAGTGAATGGGTGACGGGCACTGGGGGTTATTCTGTATGTTAGTAAATTGAACACCAATAAAAAACTAAAAAGAAAAAAAAATAATCAAAAAAAAAAAAAGAAAGAAAAAAAAGAAACCTAGGATAGCATCCCCCATTGCTTTTAGGAAAAAATCCCCAAATCCAGTATGGGATTTGTAATTTGGCTCCTGACTGCCTCTCAGCTTGACTGCTTGCTCACTGTGCTGCAGGCACTCTGACTTTTTCTGTTTCCCAAAAACCATATTCTTTTTGCCATCTGAGCATTGTCACATGTTCTTCCTTCATATACTCCCAAACACACAACACGGCACCTCTGACTATAGTACTTATGTACATAACTTGTAGGTTTAGCTTGTTATTTCCTCAGACCTTCCACGTATTCATTCAAATAAAATCCCATCCTTCATGACCCTTATCACAATCTGTGAGGACTGTTTCATGCCCACCTGTCTAGGCTCCGTGGGGGGCACAAGCGACATCTGTTTTGGTCAATGCTGTCCAACTGACACCATAGGCCTAACAGACAAAGCACGCTTGGTTTGAAACACTCGGGCCCTTTCTACCTTGAGGGAGAAACTTTTTATGCTGGTATTACTGGCTCCAAAGTTCTCAGTAAACGTATTTCCTCACCTTAATCTTCTTTTCTAGTGGGGACTGGGAACCCACTGCGATCCGAGGGTCGCAGGTGCTTTTGGCCCACACCAATCTGGAAGATTAAAAAGAAACCACACTAGGATTTGGAGAAAGGTTTCAGGAAACGTGGCTCTGGTATGAACTGAGGGAGGGAGGTGATTTGGGACTCGCTCTTCATATGTAACGAGAAGCATTTCTCTGTGTCTACTGGGGGCAGCACTAAGGCTGACTTCTAGCCTTCCTTGGAGCAAGGAAGAAATGCTCTCTGATAAAAGTAGGGACAAAGAGCCATACTGAGTTTGAGGTTGAGACTAACAAATACCTTTATTTTAACACTGGAAAGGGGAGGCTGAGTTGCTCTTTCTAATTCCACAAACCACTGTTGGTATAATTGAAAAGAACCTCGCCTTTGATGAGAAAATGACTTTTCAAAGCAGGTAAGTCCCTTTTAAGTTCAGTTATGCATAAAATGATAAATAATTTAATTTATAAACTATCATTAATTTCCAACAGCTAACTGGAACATGTTTCATGATTCTTGTCAAAGGTTTATGTTTCAGCCAAATTTGATGGCAATAAAGTTCGTTTTTTAAATTTAATCCAGGAAAATACAGCCGGGAAATTTGCAGCCACATGTAGGTATCCTGGAAAACTCTTATTTCTTAACCTGCTTAGTTAGCAAATAGGTTCTATGTTTAGCAACCTGGGTTGTAAGTATTCTGTTTCTCTGACTTCTCTTTGTGGCAAAAGAGGTTATAACATAGTCCGGTAAAAAACAAAACTATTAATTACCATGTAAGTAAAGCTAATTTCTTAAACAGACTCCTGCTTCTGCTTTCATGTTTTTCTTTCCTAAGGGGTTCTTGTATTATCTCCGTAACAGCATTTACTGAGCTTACCATACTCCGAGTGATGTGCCGGGACCTTAAATGGGTCCTTTCACTTCGTGTCCCATATGGTATGTGAGGGAGGCACTCCTCAGGCCTCACTGCAAAGACAACTGAGGCCGGAGAGGTTCAGGACCTTGTCACAGGTCCCGGGGCCATTTCAGAGGCAGGATGTGCACCTGCGTGATGCCAGAGCACAAAATTTTCATTCCTGTGCTACACTTGTTCCCAGATAAGTGAACATTCTCCTGCCTTTACTCAAAATGGAAGGAAGAAATACCTACTGTTCTTCTGCACTCAGATCCAGCCATTCTGAGTCTGTCATCAGAGGAGGGCATGAGGGTGGGGTCTCCCCAGCCGGATGCTCCTTCTGTGGGCTCTCTCTGCACTCCCCCTGCCCGGCACCCATGGTGTCCCCTTGGGGAGCCTTCTACTGTGTATCATCCATGTCCCTTTTCTCTGCCAGTGCCCTCTCCATCGCCAGCTTTGTGAACAACATGCTTGCTCTTCACTGTCTTCCTCACGGCGTCTGCCTTCCCAGCGCTGGCCTCCAGTCTCTTTCTGTCCTGCAAAAGTCCTATTCTCCAGACACCACGTTCCCTGCCCTCTTTCAGACTTTCAGCCCTCTACTGTTGATCCTTCAGGATGTCTTGGTTGATTTCTAGGACAACCAGAGGCAGTCACAAGCTTTTCTATGTGTCATCACCATCCTAGATTGATACTACTGTGAGGTGGCAGGTGAAGACATCTTCTGGTTGGCAGGGAATGCACTCCGGTGTGAGCTGGGCTGAATGGCCACAGACAAAGTGCAAGGACAGCTCTTCTCGGTGCAGTTGGAGAAAACATCTTCCAAGGCAACAGGAATGTCTCTTTGTCTTTTTTGTTTGGTTGGGTTTTTGTGGGGGGATTGGGGGAAAATATATATTGTGTATCTTCCATGGGAATGGAATCTGTGGAGAGCCCTGGGCCGAGGGGAGATCCTGCATGCACATTCCCAGTAGCTGGCAGGATGGACAAGTGTGCAGGTGGCCTGGTCACATGATCTCACCATCACTCAGCTGGTGTGTCACTCAGTTAAATGCTGCTGCTGCTGCTGCTATGGAGGTTTTGAGCTCTGCTACTCCTTAATCAACTTTTAGCCATATATTATTTAATTATGTACATAATTAGACAATACACAAATGTCAAAATACAAGTTAATGAAACAATTCACCATATATTTAAGCTGTGGATGTCCAAATAAAGTCTTCATTGTTTATACTTTTACCATTGAGATGTCTCTACTTCTTATAATGTGAAAGGAGAAAATATAGTGATTAATTATAACCTGGTTTCTTATTCATTGAGAATAAAATCTATCCCAACTCAAATATTCTGTTTGTAGAGATGTGCTTGACACCACAACCCTGAACTCATTCAGAAATGAAATAATTACGAAAGTAAACATGGATATTTTATCAAAACTCAAAGAATTCCAAATAGCAAGTCATGACAGTGATTTCTATTTTCACACCAAAACCTTGGACCATATTACAACCATCATTTTAATACTCACAAGATACCATTTTAACACTAACAAATGTCATGTCACTCAGGTGTCAAATGCACATGCTGTTAATTCAGCCAAAATTTGTATACACCGGTGATGTGACAACATCATACTACCACCCATTCCTAGCTTCATGGACTAGGAGCCAGGCACTATGTGAAATGCTTAAAGGTAGTTGCATCTGGGTGGCTCAGTGGGTTAAACGTCTGTCTTCAGCTCGGGTCATGATCCCGGGGTCCTGGGATGGAGCCCTGTGTCAGGCTCCCTGCTCAGTGGGGAGCCTGCTTCTCCCTCTCCTCCTGCTGCTCCCCCTGCTTGTGCTCTCTTGCTCTCTCTCACAAATAAAATCTTAAAAAAAAATAAAGTGCTAAAAGGTAATATCTTATTTACCCTCCTGAAAACCAAATATAGCGCCCCCCCCCCTTTTTTTTTGAGAAAGAGAAAGTGAGCATGAGTGGGGTAGGGGACCGAGAGGGGGAGAGAGAAACTTACGCAGGCTCCAATGCCCAGCATGGAGCCCAACATCCTGCTCAGTCTCACAACCCTGAGATCATGACCTGAGCCAAAATCAAGAGTCAGGTGGATGTTTAACCAACTGAGCCACCTCAGGCGTCCCTAGCCTCCTTTTTGGTAAAGAAAAATATGCAATTCCTAGTATGAGCCTCTTTTTAAGTAAAGAATCAGCTTAATTAAAACAAAAAAAGACAATCACGTGGACCTACAAGGACTTATAAGTATTATGCTTTGAATTGTTTCTTTTTCCTGATAAGAGAAACAAGGGATGAAGACTAGAAGCCAGGGAGATTAAAAAAAAAAAAAAAAAAAAACAACCCTTTTTGACAGCAAACCAGGTTGAAACAAACTATCAGTGAGACTAGACTTTGCCCTAATATAAACCAAAGGTGGCCTGAGTTGCGTCTTTCTGTGAAAAATATAAACTCTTTGTTAACACTTTTTTTTTTTTTTTTTGCTAACAAATATTTTATCATATACTTAAATTTTAATCTTTTGTCAAAAGCCATGGAAAGTGTTGGAATAGTTATGAGAAGTCCTCGCTGGGGAAGGTGAATAGTGGCTCCTAAAATGACTGTTAACCACTTCTCATGACACGGAACTTGAAACAAACTTCAGAGTGTTTGTCACAGACTAACTGCCAGCATTGGAAACCACGCCAGCCTGCTGATTCCATTTTGCAGGAGTTGAAAATCAGACTTAAGTAAAAAAATAAGAGTGCCTCTGATAGTATCTAAACATGCAACACTGACACTCCAACCACCCTATTTGGTAATGTTACTATTCTGCCCACTTTCCTTTTTTTTTTTTTTTTTTTTTTAAGATTTTATTTATTCATGGGAGACACAGGCAGAGAAGCAGGCTCCATGCAGGGAGCATGACGCAGGACTCGATCCTGGGAGTCCAGGATCACACCCTGGGCTGAAGGCAGGCGCTAAACCACTGAGCCACCCAGGGATCCCTCTGCCCACTTTCCAAAGGAGGAAACCTGTCTAAGAGGGTTATGTGATGTGTTCAAGGCCACACAGTTGCCCAGTGGGAGCCAAACTTAAAAATGGATGTCTAAAAGCAAAGCTTGTGATTTTACACATGCCATCCCACCCAACCTTGGAATATGGGAGGGGTGGAAATAGTCATCACCTTTGTGGAGCTCACAACCCAATGGGGGAGGCCAGAAATAGGCACAAGTGCACTCTTTGTGTTGTACGTTCCATGGGTTTTAACAAACATATAGTGACAGGTGTCCATCATTACTGCATCGTACAGAATTTTATCACTGCCCTAAAAATCCCATGTTCCAGCCATGTGTCCCTCCCTCCCTCTGCATCTTAAACCCCAGGAACCACTGATCTCCTTACAGTCTCACAGTTCGGCCACTTCCACAATGTCATGTAGTTGGCATCACACAGCATGGCTTTTTCATGCTGAAAAGGCTTCAGATTGGCTTGTTTCAGTTAGCAATATGCTTTAAGTGTTCCTATCTTTTCATGGCTTCATAGCTCATTTCTTATCACTGAACAATATTCCATTGTTGGTTTATGCATTCACCTAGTGAAGGACAGCTTGCTGGCTTCCAGTTTTGACGATTATGAATAAAGCTACTAGCTACCATTAACATTTGTGTACAGGTTTTTGTGTGGACATAAGCTTTTGACTAATTCGGTTCTACGCCGGGATTATTGGATCATAGGGTAAGAGTATGTTTAGTTTTATAAGAAACTGCCAAACTATCTTCCAAAATAGCTGTACGTTTTGCCTCCCCACCAGCAATGAATGAGAGTTCCTACTGCTCCACAGCCTTGCTAATATTTAGTGTCATCAGTGTTGTGAATTTTTTAGCCACTGTAGGAGGTATGAACGCTATTTTGTTATCATTTTAATTTGCAATTTGCTAATAACATGATGCTCCACATCTTATTATATGCTTATTTCCATCTGTTTATCTTTGGTAGGTATATGTTCAGATCTTCTGCCCATTTTTAATTGGGTTGTTTTCTTGCTGAGAACTCAAAATTTTTTTGCATCTACTGATTTGTCTTTAGCAGGTTGATGACATGAATTACATTGTTTTGAAAGGTATAACAGCATATAATTCTTTTTACAAGTATGTACTGTAAGCGTATTTTCTCTTATGACTTTCTTAACATCTTTTTCTAGATTACTTTATTGTAAGAATATAGTCTACAATACACATAATACAAAAAATATTAACCGATTGTGTTGTTGACAAGGCTTCTGGTCAACAGTAGGGTTTTAGTAGCTGCTTTGGAGGGAGTCAAAATTTATATGTGGATTTTTGACGTGTGTGTCGGCGGGGGGGTGGCGGGGAGGCTGGTACCCCTAACCCCAACATTGTTCAAGGGTCAACTGTATTTTCATTTAGTTCAGAATATTTCTGAGCTTCTTTGACTCAGTGTTGCATGTTGTTTAACCTCTGAATATTTTGGGATTCTCCAACTACCTTTCTGTTGTTGAAATTTAGTTTAATTCCATTGTGCTCTGAAAGCATACTTTATATGGTTTCTATTCTTTTAAACTTGTTGAGGTGTTTTTTTAATGGCACAGAAGGTGGTCTATTTTGAATGTTCTACGTGAGCTTGAGAAGAGTGGATTAAGTACTCTACAGACGTCAGTTAGATCCAGTTGATTGATGGGTGTTGTTGAGTTCAGTCATGTCCTTACTAATTTTTTGCCTGTTGATCTGTCAATTACCCAGATAAAGGGTGCAAAGTCTCTATCATCATATTTCTCCTTGCAATTCTTTTTTTTTTTATTTATTTATGATAGTCACAGAGAGAGAGAGAGAGAGAGAGAGAGGCAGAGACATAGGCAGAGGGAGAAGCAGGCTCCATGCACCAGGAGCCCGACGTGGGATTCGATCCCAGGTCTCCAGGATCGCGCCCTGGGCCAAAGGCAGGCGCCAAACTGCTGCGCCACCCAGGGATCCCTTCTCCTTGCAATTCTCAGGTTTTGCCTCACATATTTTGCCATTCTTGCTAGGTGCATACACATTAAAAATTGTCTTCTTGGAGAACTTACCACTTATCACTATGTAATGTCCCTCTTTATCCCTAACTTTCCTTGCTCTGAAATTTACTTTGAATGTAAAGTAGCTACTTTACTTTTGTAGCTACTCTAGCTTTTGTTTAGTGTTAACAACAATAGATCTAGCAACAGATCTTTCTTCATCCTTTTACTTTTAATCTAACTTTGTTTTTACATTTAGAGTGGTGTTTCTGGATAGGTAATATATTTGGTAAATATATGATATAATTAATATAGGTAATTAATATAATTTGGTCTTTTTTTTTTTTTATCCAGTCTGACAGTCTTTTTTTTTTTTTTTTTTGACAGTCTGTTTTTTAATTGGTATGTTCAGACCATTGACATTTAAAGTAATTGGTATAATTGGGTTAATATCCACTGTATTTTAAAATATTTTTTATTTGGCAGAGAGAGAGAGAGAGAGCACAAATAGGGGGTGCAGCAAGTAGGAGAGGGAGAAGCAGGCTCCTCGCTGAACAGGAAGTCTGACACGGGACCCTGGGATCATTACCTGAGCTGAAGGCAGACACTGAGCCACCTAGGCACCCCAAGATCTACTTTGTTACTGTTTTCAAGTCACTGCTCTTGTTCTTTTTTTGTTCTTTTTGTCTTCCACTCTTTTCCTGTTTTCTCTAGTTTTAATTGTGCATTTCATGATTCTATTTTTTTTCTCCTCTCCTAGCAGAGCAATTTTCTTTTCTTTTCTAAATGGTTATCCTTGAGTTTGCACTATACATTGACAGCTAACCCAATTCTCTTTTAGATAACACTACTTCACTTCATAGGTGGTGCAAGTACCTTATAAGAGTACTCCCAGTTTCTCTCTCCCATCCATTATAACATTGCTGTCATTCACTTACCCATAAACTTATAAAATTAGCTTAGGCAAATTGCTATTTTGAATTAACAGAACAATTAAATTTTAAAAAATGAAACATTTGGTTTTATCTTCATTTATTCCTTCTCTAATAATGCTTTTCTCCTTTTTTGTCTGACCTAAATTATCTTCCCTTTCTGAAGAATTTTAGTATTTCTTACAAACCAGGTCTACTGGTGACAAATTCCCTTCATTTTTGTCTCAGAAGGAGTAGCTTGTTTTATTGAGCTTCACTTTACTGTACTTTGCTGATATTGTGTTTTTTTATTTTATTTTTTGTTTTTTTTTATTGTGTTTTTTATAAATTGAAGGTTTGTGGCAATTCTGCACTGAATAAGTTTATTGGCAATATTTTTCCAACAGTATTTGGTCACTTTGTGTCTCTGCGTCACATTTTGGTGATTCTTGTGATGTTTCAAACTTTTTCGTTATTACGGTATTTGTTTTGGTGATCTGTGATCAGTGATGATGGCTGGCTGAGAGTTCAGATGGTAGTTAGCATTTTTTAGTAATAAAGCATTTTATTTTATTTTAGTTTTTTAAAAGATTTTATTTATTTATTCATGAGAACACACAGAGAGGATTGAGAGAGAGAGGCAGAGACACAGGCAGAGGGAGAAGCAGGCTCCATGCAGGGAGCCCGACGTGGGACTCGATCCTGGGTCTCCAGGATCACGACCTGGGCTGAAGGAGGTGCTAAACCGCTGAGCCACCCGGGCTGCCCTAATAAAGCATTTTAAATTAAGGTATATACTTTTTTTTTTTTTTTTTTTAGACATAATGCCAACGCACAGTTACTTTTCTGTAAAAACCAAGACATTCATTTGACTTGATCACAAGATTTGCTTTACTGCAGTGATCAGGAACTGAAACACAGTATCTCCAAGGTATGTCTGCAGTTCTTTCACTTTTGCAGGATAATTTCACCGGCTAAAGAACTGTAGGTTGATGGGTTTCCCTCCAACACTTTAAATATTTCATATTCCTCTCTTCTTGCTTGCATACTTTCTACAGAAAAGTCTGATGTAATTCTTATTCTTGCTTCTCTATTTAGTACGGGTTTTCTTTCCTCTGGCTTTTTCAAGAGTTTTACTTGTCTTTGATTTTATGCATTTTGAATGTGATTACATGAACGTAGATTTTTGGCATTTATCCTAATGTTCTATACAACTATAATTTAAAAATGCAAATACATTTTAAATAAAGTAAAATAAAAAGCTCAGTTCCTTTGCTACACTAGCCACATCTTAGGTGCTCAGTAGCCATGAATGTTTAGTCGCTGTTAAAAATAAAACTGTCAGTTATTTTACTAGCAAAAATGGGTTTATTTGGGGATAGCCTAGAACTGCAATCTGAGGGAAGCCAGCCACAGCAAAACTACAGGCTAGTCCAGAAAACAGAAAAAAAAATTTTAATTTTATTTATTTATTCATAAGAGACCCAGAGAGAGGCAGAGACACAGGCAGAGGGAGAAGCAGGCTCCATGTGGGGAGCCCGATGTGGGACTCGATCCTGGAATTCCAGGATTATGCCCTGAGCCAAAGGCAGACATCCAACCACTGAGCCACCCAGGCGTCCTTCCATTGGAGTTTTGATGTAGAATAGCTTTTCATTGGCTGGGTTGTTGCCAGGGGAAGAGGAAGAACTTTCTTCTTACCGGGTAGTAAAACAGTATCCACCCTGCAAGATGTTTCTTCCTTTTGGGTCTGGTAAGTAGGGTTGGGCATGATAGCTTCTTCACCCGCATTCTAAATGAGGTTTCTTTGGTTAATTTTTACACTACCAATTGGAGAGCCCACATCTACATAATGGAGGGAAAGGTCCAATCTGAGGCTTCTGGGCCGTGAATAGCCCACAGAGGAAAACATCTTCAAGGGCTCCAACGTCACCAGCATTTGAGACCCCTGGTGTTCCTATTTGCCTGCCTGTCTCTGCTCACACCATGCCTTCATTAAAAAAAAAAAAAATTAAATTTGCCAACATATAGTCTAACACCCAGTGCTCATCCCAACAAGCGCCCTCCTTAGTGCTGGTCACTCAGTTACCCCATCCTCCACCCAACCCCACACCTCCTTCCTAGAGTGCTCTGCTCCTCTTCTCTGCCTCAGGTTATCTGTATTTTACTCATTTTTCCCTGACTCAACTTAGGTCCCATCTACTCACATACTTTTTTTTTTTTCCCAGAAGAAAGAGGAATGTGTTTCATGTCATTCCCTTTAGTTTAAGGAACATGAATTGGGCCTATCCCATCCAGATCCTTTCACATCATCAGGGCCTTATTTTTTATTTATTTATTTATTTATTTACTTATGATAGTCACAGAGAGAGAGAGAGAGAGAGAGAGAGAGAGAGGCAGAGACACAGGCAGAGGGAGAAGCAGGCTCCATGCACTGGGAGCCCGATGTGGGATTCGATCCCGGGTCTCCAGGATCGCGCCCCGGGCCAAAGGCAGGCGCCAAACCGCTGCACCACCCAGGGATCCCTCATCAGGGCCTTATACTGAGCTTCACTCTTATGCTCTGCAGACTCATTATCACACTTAGTGATAGAAAAATGGGAAAAAAAAAAAAAAAGGAAAAAATGTTAACAGGTCGGTCCACACGTTAGTGTTGCCAGCATGTCATTAGGTAAGAAAATTAAACACTACCTGATGCTAGCAATTTTATGAATAAAATAATAATCCAACAATGTCCTCTTCCCATGTCTGTCCACAAAAAGGGGGAAACTGAAGCTTTGCTTTATTTTTATTTAGGCCTGGAAGATGAAAACTTAGTCACTAACTTTCAGCAAAATAATGACATCTAGGAACCACTGCCATATAGTCTTTGTTGATCTCTTTTCCAGAATTTTATTTTTGTCACCTTTCTCCCTCTGCTGTGGAAGGTAATCAAAAAGACATGACCACAAGTTGACCCATGAGCTGGACCCAGGTGATCAGAGCCTCCTCACCTCCTCCCCCATCTGTAGAATGTGGGTCCCACTTGCTTTTTTCATTCCCAGAGGTTGCTGCAAGGACGTTGCCTTGAGATAATGATGTGACATTGGGAATGCCTGCACAGTACACTTGACTGAACCCAGTTAAGGCCTCTCTCTATACAAACTTTGAAGATTTAGGTGCTTAATAGCCATGGCTCGTGCGGTGGGTGTGGGGATCCATTCATCTTGTTGCTGCCCAAGTGAAGCCTCCTATGTAAGTTCCCTTTGCTTATTAAGACTGCCACCGACCTGGGCGCCTTGGTGGCTCAGTCGGTTAAACATCCGACTCTTGGTTTTGACTTAGGTCCTTATTTAATGACCTGTGAGATGAAGCCCCACATCAGGCTCCACACTCAGTGGGAATTTGCTCTCTGTCCCTCTCCCTGTTTGTGCATGCTCGCTCTCATTCATTCATAAATAAATCTTAAAAAAAATCCTGCCACCTACCAACTTGAGAGTGGCCCGCCTCTACCTTTGGTCTCTCCCTGCCCTCTTACATCTCTTTCTAGTCGTGTGATCTTAAGCAGATTATTTAGCCTCTCTGGTCTTCATTTCCTATGTTGTTAAGTAAATGTAAGGATTAAGTGAGTTAACATATGCCTAGGACATTGGCATTGTAGCCCAAGGTTGGCATTTCCTGGCAGAGGTTGGTCTAATGCTTGGGATAAGGTTGGGACAAAGGGACAGAAGTGAATTGGTACAGGACTATAAGAAAAACAAAAAGCCTCCTGGCCTTCTACTTTGTTTGAGTATGGCACCTGCTGTCTTCGTTTCATCCCATTCAGGCCTTTACTTTCCTCCACAATGAGAGCCTGTCTAGGAGAGGATTGGGAATATTCAAATCTGCCATAATGGACAAAATGAAGTCTGTCTTAATGGGTATTGATATGTAGCAAGGAACCTTCAATTTGAAGGAGGAACTGGAGAAACCTGGAGGGGCCCGGAGAACCTCCTATATGCTACACAGCTATTTCTTAGGGTTTTTTTTTTACCCCCCATTGAGGCACAAGTGATGCTTAGTAATAGAACAGGTCACGCAGGGCAGCCCGGGTGGCTCAACGGATTAGCGCTGCCTTCAGCCCAGGATGTAATCCTGGAGACCTAGGATCGAGTCCCACGTCGGGCTCCCTGCATGGCGCCTGCTTCTCTCTCTCTCTCTCCCTCTCTGTTTCTGTGTGTCTTTCATGAATAAATAAGATCTTAAAAAAAAAAAAAAAAAAAAGAACAGGTCATGAAAAAAAAAGAACAGGTCACGCGGCTACCAAGAAACCTCAACTTAAGCAGGCATGTATCCATTGGAGTCAGGAATGTTGAAACTGATCTCAGAAGTCTACCTCTGTTTTCCAAATGTCATAATCTCACTTTCCAAAACACTGCAAAAAGATAATTGGCTTTGGGCAGCCGGGGTGGCTCAGCAGTTTAGCATCTGCCTTCAGCCCAGGGCCTGATCCCAGAGTCCCAGGATTGAGTCCCACATTGGGCTCCCCACAGGGAGCCTGCTTCTCCCTCTGCCTGTGTCTCTGCCTCTCTGTGTGTGTGTCTCTCATGAACAAATAAATAAAATCTTAAAAAAAAAAAAGATAAAAGATAATCAGCTTTATGGTTGACCAGGAAAAATAAAAGACGGACAAGCCTAAATTACCTACGCACCTAAAGATTAAGGAATATGACCTTGTTGGAAATATTCATTTTCATACTTCGCTCCTGTCACTCCTTTAAAAAAAAAATTCCTCTTTAATATAGGGCTGCAAATTGGGAAGTCCACCGGCTGAATTCAACCTACATAAATGGTTTGTTTGGCTTGTACAATTAAACACACACACACAGAGACAAGAACTCCACAATCTTTAAAAGTAACATTTAAAATATTCTGCATTAAAACTAAAACAAACAAACAAAAAAATCAAGATTTTCAGCTTCTCTTTCAAAGTTCTAGGATGTGGTGGCAATAGTAGGCAGCCACTAGCTCTGACAGCTGTTTGTTCAATTCACCAAGGCCAGCCACTCACAGAACACCTGCAGGGGTACCCGTAACACCTGCAGCAGTACCTGTAGCACCTGCAGGGGTACTTGTAACATGGGCAGGGGAACCTGCAGGGGAACCTGTAACACCTGCAGCGGTGCCCGACACACCTGCAGGGGTACCTGTAACAGGAGCAGGGGTACCTGCAGGGGAACCTGTAACACCTGCAGGGGTACCTGTAACACGAGCAGGGGTACCTGCAGGGGAACCCGTAACACCTGCAGAACCTGTAACACGGGCAGGGGTACCTGTAACACCTGCAGGGGAACCCGTAACACCTGCAGAACCTGTAACACGGGCAGGGATACCTGCAGGGGTACCAATAACACGGGCAGGGTTACCCGTAACACCTGTAGGGGAACCCATAACACCTGCAGAGGTACCTGCAGGGGAACCCCTAACACCTGCAGAACTTGTAACACGGGCAGGGGTACCTGCAGGGGAACCTGTAACGTGGTCAGGGGAACCCATAACACCTGCAGGGGTACCTGTAACACCTGCAGAACCTGTAACACGGGCAGGGGTACCTGTAACACCTGCAGGGGAACCCGTAACACCTGCAGAACCTGTAACACGGGCAGGGGTACCTGCAGGGGAACCTGTAACAGCAGCGGTGCCCGTAACACCTGCAGGGGTACCTGTAACACGGGCAGGGGAACCCGTAACAGCTGCAGGGCTACCCGTACATGGCACTAAGAGTGGACGCGCCGGTTTGGAAGCTGGAGTCGGCTTCGCACACGGGGGCCCGGGCCGGCCCGAGGAGGTAACGTCTACGCGGACACCCGCAGGAAGCGACTGAGTCACCACCTCCGTGCCTCAGTTTCCGCGTCTGTAAAGCAGGCGCTTGGCCAGGGGCGCTTGCAGCACTCGCGGCGAGGCACAGGCGAGGCCTCATGCGGAGGGTTGGCCCGGCCCGGGGCCCGGGGGCCGGGGCCCAGCCACCGCCGCTGCGAACGCCTCGGGCAGCCGCGGCGGGGCCGGCCCCGAGGGGCGCGGGCCGGGGCGCTGGGACGGCCCCGCCAGGCCCCGGCCTCCTCGGCCGCCTCTCCTCCCCGCCGCGGGCCCCCGCGCTCCGCCGAGGTCGGCCCCGGGGCGCCGAGAGGCGTGGCCGGCCCCGGCGGACCCCGGAGGCGGCCATGGCCTCGGTGGTGGAGTACAAGGGGCTCAAGGCCGGCTACCGCTGCGGCTACTGCGACTCCGAGGAGGGCAAGGTGTCCTGCGGTGAGTGTCCCCGCGGGCCGGGCTGGCGCGGCCACCTGGCGTCCGGCCCCCGCGCCCCCGCCGCTCCCCCGCGCCCCCCCGCGCCGGCCTCCCGCCTGGGAGCGCACAGGGCCGGGCACCCCACACTCCCGCTCCCCTCTCCGCGCGTCTCTAGCCAGACTGCTTCCCTGCACGCTCCTCTCCCCCCTCACCCTCACCGAAGATGGCGGTCCGGGTCGGAGAAGGGACGGAAATAGCGAAGGCTGCCCTCGGTCAAGATGGCGCGGGCGGCGTCAGCGTGCGGGGGGCTCGCTGGCGAACCCGGCCCGCGGGCGCCCGAGCGGCTTCGCGCGCGCCTCGGGGACTCCCGGGCGGCGCGGAGCATTGTGGGGTGGCGGCGGCGGCGGCGGCGGGGCCGGGTCAGGTCGCGTCGCGTTTGGAGGGCCGCGACCATGGCTTCCTGGGCCGCCCTGTCGCCCAGCATCGTGGAGTATTTCGAGGGCGAGGACTCCTACCGCTGCGGCTATTGCAAGAACGAGTCGGGCAGTCGCTCCAATGGTGAGCGGGCCGGCGGGCGGGGGAGGGCGTCGCGGCCTCGGGGGGCACCGCAGCCGGCGGGGGGGAGGGGAGCGGCGCCCCGGGCTGCCCCGCGCTGCCCCTCGCTGCCCCGCGCGGCGGCTGGAGCCCCCCGCCGCGGCCCGCCCCGAGGAGGGGGTGCGGCCCGCGGCTCGCTGGCTTCGGGCCGTGGCTGTCCATTAAAACGAACCCCAGCTCTGATTCATCAGGTTCCCGTCCAGAGGCTTATCCTTCCAGCAGGTGCTCGGATGCGCGATAATGATGGTCCCGCCGTGGCCCCAGGTGTGGAAACAGGTGCCGGTCATCAGTCCGTAGGGGGGTCGATACGTGACAGCAGCCCCGTGGTGCGGTCAGTTCCGCCGGGCCGGGCCGCTGGATGCTGCTGCTGCTCCTCCTCCTCCTGCTCCTGCTGATGCTGCTGCTGCTGGGGGCTCGTCCCCCATCGCAGGTGCAGAAGGCGGCGTGTCCGGTGGGCTGTTTGTGTGCACATAGGCGTGTGTGCATCCTTGGGGCACGGACACCTGGATAAAATGTCCGTGGAGGAGTATGCAAGACGCTGGGGACCGACCGCAGGCGCTGCTGGCGAGGGCGCCTGCTTGTACTAAAGTCTTAGAAAAATTTACCAGGTGTTTCTCTGCCTTGTCATTCCTCCACCCGCCTCCAGAAGGACGACAAAGCTAGCGTACAGGCGACTTTTTTTTCCCCCCTTCCTCCCATCGTGGCTCAGGTTTCTTTGGGAAGATTTGTTTGTAAGCAAAACGTGGGCGTTCGTTTCCTGCCGTGTCACGCATTGACACTTAACCAAAAATCTTTCAAGAAAGGAGTCTAGCATGGTGGAAAACGGGATAACCATGCAGATGTAAATTTAGGCAGCTTTACAAGAAAATGATTTGGACGATTAGGGAGGGTAGGGCCCGTTTACTCACGAATGGAAATTGCTCATTTAGATGCTTGTGGGTAAGAGGTTGCAGAATGTGATACGATAGCCCTTAGGAGTGATGGTTATGAAGATCAGCTGAGCAGGAAAATGTTTAGGGCTGTAGGGTTAAACGGAGGAAAACAGGAGGCAAATGACACGTGTGTGTGACAGTCCTGGAAGGTTAAAGACCCAGGAGAAACACAGCAAATGGTGGCAGTGGTTGCCTTAGGGTGTTAGGGATACCTCCTTTTTTTTTTTTTTCCCAGAATTTTAATATTATGGCTACAGTGTGTATGTAATAAGCACTTTCTATTAAAGGTATCCGCAATGAGTATTTTCATAGATCCTTAATTAGTTTTCTAGTAATTTTGGTAAGAGGAAATTGATTAACATAGATGTCCTTTGTGTAGAGTCCCTTGGCAGAAATCTGCTTTCTCCCTTTTCACCTAAAGAGAGAACTGTAAATTTCCATTATATTTATTTTGATTCTGATCATCTTTGCCATAGGGCAACCCACCTATTAGGTACGTAGGTTTTATTATTCCTGTTTTGTAGGTGAATTTGAGGCTCATAAAATAACTCCCTGTTAATGAGTGCCTGCCAGGCTTCTGGATATTTCTGTTTCTGAATACAGAGTCAAGCCTACCTGTGTCTGCCTACCTGTGATGCAGTGTGCTGTTTATAAGAGAAAAATTTACTTTTAACATTAATTTAGTCTGCCTTTTAATATTTTTCTGATAGTCTTCATTTTTTTCATGATTGCATACTTATTACATCGTATTGATAAAATCATAGTTCTTGTAATCACTGTTCTGTTCCTGGGCATCTCGATTACTTTCAGTTTTTATACACAAAAGGAACGTTGCTGTATACTTTTGCTTTATTTTCAATATCCAAGACTATGTTAAAAACCTAAAAATCAGGAAAATTTATATGCATAAGACATTATTTGCTTTTCACTTAAGAGACCAGGTTATTAAATTATTAGGGATATTATTATGGCTTGAAAGTATGATGTAATCTGATCACAGTAAGGACCTTAAGTGTATGATGTCATAGACTATTGGCTAATTCTTAATTAAATATGATCACTTTGCTGCATTTGATTTTTAAAATTAAGACCAATCTCTTTCATTTGTGTTATAGGTCAAACAGGAAGTATGTGCAAACTTTCATTTCCCCAGTGTGAACCAGATTTTTTTTTTTGGTTTAAAGAATGCTTTGAATTAAAAAAATGCAACCTGCTATAATTAAAATGGCACATGGCACTTATTTTTTTCAGGTATGTGGGCGCATTCAATGACAGTACAGGATTATCAGGATCTTATAGATCGAGGATGGCGAAGGTAAAGCTCTTTAATACAAAGATACTGCTCTTGTTATTTAGGTTCTTTAGAAAATTGCAACATATTGTTTGCTTTAAAATGTTTTCCTGGGGATCCCTGGGTGGTGCAGCGGTTTAGCGCCTGCCTTTGGCCCAGGGCGCGATCCTGGAGACCCGGGATCAAATCCCACTGTCAGGCTCCCGGTGTGTGGAGCCTGCTTCTCCCTCTGCCTGTGTCTCTGCCTCTCTCTCTCTCTCTGTGCCTATCATAAATAAATAAATAAATAAATAATAAAATTAATAAAATTAAAAAATGTTTTCCTGTTTTTGGAAAGATGTTTAAGAAATTTTTTATTATATTTCTTCATACAGTGATTCTGTTTATGAGGAGAACTTCAAATATACATAAATGTAGAGAGCACAGTATAAGGAACCTCATGTACCTATCAGTAGGCTTCAGCAGTTGTTAGCATTTTGCCAATCTTGTTTCATCAATTCTCCTTGCTCCGTGCAATGGAGTGAATGTTTGTGTGTCATTCTTACCCCTTCCCCCAGGTACATATGTTCAATCCTAATTTGATGGTATTTGGAGGTGGGCCTGTGGGAGGTGATTAGGTCAGAAGGTGGAGTCTAAACAAATGGAATTAATGCCCTTATAAAAGAGACCCTGGAGAGCTCCCTTGCCCCTTCTGCCATGTGAGGTTACAATAGAAATATGAGTTAGGACGCTTGTCTTCATCAGACATTAGGTGTGCCAGCACTTGGATCTTGGACTTTCCAGCCTCTAGAACTGTTGAGGAATACAGTTATGTTGTTTAGAAGCCACTCAGTCTATGGCATATTGTTAGAGCAGCTCTAACAGACTAAGATGTTCCCTCCACCCCCACAACTAAATTAAAGCAATTTCAGGTATTCTATTTGTATGCCTATGATAAATATATGTCTCTAAGGAACATTCTTTTTTCCTTTTTAATGCATCTACAATACCATTACCATACTTTACACAATAATTTTTTGATGTCATCTATTACTTACTTTGACTTGGTTTTTTGCTTGTCTCAGAAATGTCTTTTTTTTTTTTTTTTTTGTAATTGGTTTATTTGAATCAGGATTCCATTGAGGCCCACACATTGCCTTTGGCGAAGATTTTTTTGGTAATTGCTTTTAGACAGACGATTTTAGAGTATATAAAGTTCCTTACGTAAATATGAACAGTGTTAAGTGCCCTGTGCCAATACGCCCCAAGAGACTTGGGATTAAGTATAGCAAATGAAACTTCATACCTTTCTTAAACCTAATAATGAGGCCCGAAAGGTAGATCTAGGTGAGATGTTAAAGGATTTTGTATGTCATGAAGAACTTTTTTTTTTTTTTAAAGATGTTATTTATTCATAGAGACACACAGAGAGAGAGAGAGGCAGAGACACAGGCAGAGGGAGAAGCAGGCTCCATGCAGAGAGCCTGACGTGGGACTCTATCCAGGGTCCCCAGGATCACGCCCTGGGCTGCAGGCGGCGCTAAACTGCTGCGCCACCAGGGCTGCCCTGAACTTTTTTTTTTTTTTAAGGCAGAAGGGAGCCATTGAAAACTTTTACATCAAAAGTGTGATGGAATTTGTGTTTTGGAAGTGAATTGTTCAGATAGCAGAGAGGTACTTGAGGGAGTTATTGAGAAGGCAGGAAGACTTGTTCCAGGGGTCATGGCAGGATCTGGACGTGAGATGGTATCTCATGATGATGCTGTCATCGTTGGTGGCTGTAGGTTAGAAGATAAGTGGGAGGGGACAGTTGTAGGTATATTTTAGAAGTAAAAAGCTTGCTGACTGTTTTAGAGGGAGGAATCTGAGATGATTCCCATGTTTCTGGCTTGGGAACCAAGTTCATGTATGTTTGCTTGGGCAGCCATAACAAAATACCAGCGACTGGGTATCTTGAACAGCAGGTATCTGTTCTCAGTACTGAAGGCTGAAATTCCCAAAAATCTGGTGTCTTCAGCTTTATTTTTTTCTGAAGGCCTTTCCTTGGCTTATACATTGCTGCTGCCTTTTTGCTGTGGCTTCGTAGTCCTTTCTCTTTGTGTGTGTGTATCCCTAGTGCCTACTGTCTCTTTGTCCAGTTTCCTTTCCTTTTTTTTTTTTTAATTGAGAGAGAGCACGATTGGGGGGAGGGGGGGTGGCGAGAGGCAGAGAGAGAAGGAGAAGCAGAATCCCTGCTCAGCAGGGAGCTCATTGTAGGGCTCAGTCCTAGTACCCCGGGATCATGACCTAAGCTGAAGGCAGATGCTTAACTGACTCAACCCCCAGATGCTCCCAGTTTCCTTTTCTTATACTCACAGCATTCAGATTGGGTTAGGGCTCATTTTAACTGTCATTTTAACTTGATCACCTCTTTAAAGGTTTTATTTCTAAATACAGTCCCATTCTGAGGTACTAGGGGTTAGGACTTTAAAATACAAATTTTGGGCTACCTTGTGTTTAGTGCACATGGAACCCTCATGTGTGGATATTGGTGTCACGACAACTGATCAGTTTCCTCTGACTGCCTCTATGGTATTGAGGATTGGAGGTGTGTTGGTATTGGAAGGATTGCAGGTACTGCTGAGAAGGGTGTCTGAGGTGACGAAGTTTGGAGTACGTATGTCAAGATTTAGGAAAGAAAAGGCTAGACTCTGTCCATGGTATGCCTATATTGCAAGATTATTTAGGTTATGAAGAATAAATTTAAATGTTTTTACATTATTGATTAGGTTTTTACTTTAATTAATTTTGTGCACCTGTACTAGTCTACTTTGGTATATGTGATAAATGTGTAAGACATTAACAAAATTACTTTTTAATTTTAGAAGCGGGAAATATGTGTACAAGCCTGTCATGAATCAAACATGTTGTCCTCAATACACAATAAGGTAAGAAAGAGAATCTATGTATAATACAAAGAGTATGTATAATTCTTTAGTGACATCTTTTTTTTACATGTTAATTTTCATTCTAGCTGTACATTCTTGATAAAAGCAAATGAGTTGTATCTTTTTTACATACTGATGCTACATTTATACATCCTCAATATCTTAGAATAATACTGTTTAATGGTTTGGGTGTAAATAGGATATGAAAAAGTACTATTTGGCAATCTAGTCGATAGTATCATGACACTGAAATATTAGAAAAATACTCCAGTTGCTTTTAGGTATCAAGTGTTTTTATATTATTAGCTTGGGGATTTCCACGCTGAACATAGTGCTTGCATTCAAATAGTACTATAGGGCCTGTAGAAAGAGGAGGAGGACTGACATTTAATCTGCCATATATATTCAGAGTGCAGTTTTCTTCTCTGGAGAACTTAAATGAAAAAGTCTGTTTTCTTACAAAGTGTGTGCTTAACCAGCAAACCCCAGCATAACATGGAAGGATTTTCCCTCAGATTTTGAAGATCTTCTTTTCTCTTGTTGTCTTCCTTGTCTTCCTCTTCTTCTGGTAGAAACTAGGGAAAAGTATGTTATCCTTGTTAAGCATTTGTCTACAGTTTCAATGTGAATATATTCTCTCAATGGAAAAGCAGACACAATTGTAGCCATCACAGTTTGGCTGATTCTCACACCTCTTTCCCTTAGTTGCTCTTGATTTGTTTGGGGGTTGAAGACTTTTGACAATCTGATGAAAGGTTACAGACCCTTTCTGCAGCAAAACAAAACAAAAGGGAGGGAGCAGATAGGCAAAAATATCTAACATTTTGTGTATTAATTTTAGGATCATCGTGGGTTCCCAATAGGCTGTCAGAGTTCCATTGATTCCTGGTTAAGAATCCTTTCTCTTCTCTAACTGGTCATAGAACTGAACAGTAAAGAGGAAAGATGGGTGTGTGGTTTACTAACATCTCACTTGTTATACTGAGACAGCTGTGCTGTCCTCTTGCAGTTTTAGTGGTTATGAAGCAGTGACATCGTCAAAGGCAGAAGTCATTTTCCTTCAAATAACAATTTATTATTGGATTATGGCCAGGATTCTGTTTAAGTAAGTCTAGGACTGATTTGCTAGGACCCTGAGAATCTCTAATCAGAAAAGGTCAAAAAAAAAAAAAAAAAAAGGGTCGGTTTCAGTGGGTTAAAGAAAAAGACCAACCCTCTATAATTTATTGGGTGCCTCTCAATGCAAAGCACTGTTCTGGGTATATTGCTTTCATGAAAGGGATTCAGTTAACTTTGCAAAACAAAATAATTATAAAATGTTACTTTTTTAAATATGTAGATAATCTTTTTTTTTTTTTTAAGATTTTATTTATTTATTGAGAGACAGAGAGAGAGAGAGAGGCGCAGAGACACAGGCAGAGGGAGAAGCAGGCTCCATGCAGGGAGCCTGATGTGGGACTCCATCCCAGGTCTCCAGGATCCCGCCCTGGGCTGAAGGCAGGCGCTAAACCACTGAGCCACCCAGCCTGCCCTGAAATGTGATTTTTTTTTTTTTTGCATGATATCAAACATATCCTGAATTGTTATCCTTTACACAACTTCATTATATGCATTGATATTATAGAGTCATTTTGCATACTACAGTATGCAGCCTTTTTACTACAGTATTTATAACGAGACCTAATATGAAGGCAAGCGATTATAATATACAACGTAGCTCATTAGACAGATGTTAGGGACTGCCCAGTATGTGAGTGTAAATGAGGATGAGCTTCCTTGGCTATGAATTTTTTTTCTAGTTTTTGTATAGAATTATATATGCTAGTAATTTAAATATCAAACAATTCCATAAAGCTTATTATGCAAAACTGTAGTCCTCTGAACATCCCGAATTCCTCTCAGTACAGTCACTCTCAAATTTTTTAACTGATTCCTAAATTTTTTCTTCTTCTACCTTTGAGTGATATGGTTATATAAAATTATCTTCTTTTGGGGTTTAAAAAATTATCTATGGGTTTCTCTCTTTAAAAGGTAAGGATTTAACTTAATTTTTTTCTCATTATCTCTGGATTACTCTCTTTGAAAAATAAGGATTTACTTTATTTCATTCCTGATGCCCTGTGACATTCAAACTCCTTTTTGTCCTCATTGCCAACTTTCCAGCTCAGAAGTATTGTAATTTTGGATGGGTGTAGTTGCTATATTATGACCTATAAATATGCTGTACAGTTGTGTATTATGAATGCTTTTTCTTTTCTTCACAAATTTTTGCTTTCCACAGAGTTGATAATCGTCTTTTTTGTTTGCTTAGTATAGTTTGCTGTACTCATTACCAGGTGATTTTAGAAATCCTCCTACAGTTGTATAAATTTCCTCGTGGTATATATAGATGTTTCTGGTGCTCTATCACTTCTGTCCTCTTGATGAATATTTCTGTGTTGTCTTCTGACCTGCTGTGATCTGGACAGGTTGTCTCTCCAAGTAATGCATCACTGTCACCTCAGGATCTTTTCTTACTGCCATCTTGGGGAGTCTCTTTGTTTTTTTGTATTTTTTGTGGGTTATTTTTTTAAAGATTTTTATTTATTTATTCATGAGAGACACACACAGAAAGAGAGGGGCAGAGACATAGAGAAGCAGGCTATCCAGAGGAAGCTTGATATGGGCCTTGATCCCAGGACCCTGGGATCACACCCTGAGCTGAAGGAAGATGCTCAACCACTGAACCACCCAAGCATCCCTTGGGGATTCTCTTTGGATCCCATGTCTCCTCTGACCTTTCTTGAATTATTTCCTCATTTTAGTGTAGCTCATCTTTTAATAGCTTTCTTGAGAAAAAGTATACGAGAAGTACTTTTTTTTTTTTTTTTTTTTACTTTGTTTGAATTTTTTTTTTTAAGAGTGAGTGTGCAAGTGGGGGCAGAGGGAGAGGGAGAGAGAGGATCCCAAGCAGGCTTCGTGCTCAGCATGGACCCCAACTCTGGGCTCCATCTCACAACCCTGAGATTGTGACTCTGAGATCATGACTTGGGCCCAAACCAAGAGTCAGATGCTCGTCCCCCTGAACCACCCAGGTGTCCCTGTTTGAAAATGTTTTAATTCACCCCTCAAACTTTTAGTTTGGCTGGGCTATATATAGAAGTGTAGATTGGAAATAATATTGCTTTAGAATTTTGAAGGCTTTGCTTCTAATTCTTGTTCCTTTGTCCAAAAAGTTTTCTTTTTGAAGGATTGTTTGTCCTCAGGGTTCTGATATTTCACATCTGGCGGTGTGTCTGTCTACATTCATTGTGTACAGATTTAAGGGGTCCTTCTTACCTGGGCCTCCTTATCATATCCTTCACAGTTTTCTTTTATTATTTTGTTGATCTTCCCATTTTCTTTTTTTTATTCTTTAATAATGTCTTCAGTTGAACTTTTTTTCTCTTCAGTTTTCCATTCCTTTTGCTGTATCTTTTGGGAGATTTCCTCAAGTTGAATTTCCAAGTCTTCTGTTTAATTTTTTCTCCTATTATATTTTTACTCCTTTTATTTAATAGTGTTTTTTAATAAAGATTTTTATTTATGAGAGGCACAGAGGCAGAGACACAGGCAGAGGGAGAAGCAGGCTCTCTGTGGGGAGCCTGTTGCAGGACTCGATCCCAGGATCCTGGCATCACACCCTGAGCCAAAGGTAGACGTTCAACCCCTGAACTACCCAAGTGTCCCTAAGTTTTTACTTCTGAGAAATTTTTGGTTTTGGACTCTTTTTCGATAACCTCTCATTATGTGGTTGTAATAGCTAAAGAGAAACAAGAGTGTGTTCTTCCTAGGATATTTGTATTTTTTTAGGCTGTCGTCTTCCTGTATATTCTCCAAGTTACCTTTTCCAGTATTTTTGGCACTTATCTTTGTAGAGGTTCTCCTCGAGTGTCCAGGAATTCTGACTTCCCATTGTGGAGTTCCTGAGGTCAGACTGGTCTTCAGGTCTGATCACATTCTGGTGAGAAAGTGCTGGTGTTTACAGCTGGGTTAGGAAATGGGTTGGAGATCTCACGGTTCAGTACATAGATTTTAATTTAAGCTTCCTGTTTCTGGTACATTTCAATTGTTTTCCACTGTGCCTGCCTCCTTATGTAGGAGGCCCTATTTTTTACTCTTTCCTAAATGTGCAGCTTTCCCCTGGGCCATGTAGGGAGTCATCTGGGTAGAGTGGTGAAGGGCCTCAGACATCTGACTGCTTCGAAAACAGATTTCAAGAGATCTTTCTATTTTTAGACTCACCTTCACTCATATCTCCTGAGGTATCAGGTATCAACCAATCCCTAAGACTTGTAGAGAGAGAATGTAGAGAAAATTGGTTATCTTTCTGGCTTTTTCCACTGTTGGCTCAGGAGTCAACATTCTTTGGTCTGCTGTCAGTTACCACTTGTAATGTGCTGTCTAGCATCCAACATTTCCCCTATTCTATTTTTCTCAGGGATTTATGTCTTTTTCTTTTTTTCTGATTCCTTAATGTAGTTGTAGTGAGGTTTGGAGTGGAACTAGAGGCGATATCAAGCCTTGTCTTTAACTGGAAATCCTAGGCATGAGTTTTGCCTCACTGTACTAGATACTGTCCAGAATTCATTTTATTTCTTCTAGTTTCAGTTCACTTTTTAAATATTTATTTTGCTTTCCTAGGTGCCGACCTTTACAGTTTCAGCCATCAAAATCTCACAAGAAGGTTTTGAAAAAAATGTTGAAATTTCTGGCTAAAGGGGAAATTTCCAAAGGAAATTGTGAGGGTAAGATGAGTTGGGGGTCTAAAAGCTCTTTACTTTAAAATGATGTAGGTTTCCAAGGTTCTCACTTTTGGTTATTTCTTAAGTAGGGGAATGGGTCCTTAACTACAGTCAGGTTGTACTGTTACTCTGGTGGTGGGGATTGCTGTTAGTGCTTCTGTGACTGTCACCACTAGCCAGAAAGTCAAGGATACAAGGAATGTCTGTCAGGGAAAGAAAGTCCAGCCTCAGAAGAAGATGGAGGACAGTTTTAAAGATGTTGTGATGTCTTGAGTTTATTGGAACTTTAGTCTTCACAGTGCTTTGACAACTCTTACCTTACTTGATCCTCGCAGTACCTTGTGAAGTAAATGGAAAATGGTATTATGTCTGAGAAACAGATGCTTCAGTGCACTTTACACAGGATTGCACAGTCACTGTGAAGGATGAGCTTGACTTCTAAATTATTTATGTCTACAACTTAATTCATAAGAGTGATGTAAAAGTGTCAGGGTAAACAGCTATAACAAAAAGATATCAAAATGCAATGACTAAAAAATGATAGAAGTCTGTTTCTTTCCTCATAGAACAGTCTAGCGTGGGTACTCCATGTTAGCTTGCAACTCTGTTCCCCACCCCATCCCCATCCTTTCTGGGACTTCCTTCAACGTGTGATTTCCAAGGTCACTCTGGTTTTTACTAATCTAGCCAGTGGGGAGGGTAAAGAATGGAAGTTCAGGGTTACAAAATTCCTTTAAAAACAAGCAAGGCCTAATTGGACATGTCAATTTGGTTATGTTCCATTGGTGGGGGCTTGCTTAAAACCTGCAGAGGGACTGGTGGTGCACATCCCTGCTTGAGCACTGCAGTCTTAACTACAGGTCTATTACTTTGGAAGCCAGGAGAATGGATTTGATGCAAACACATAGTCTCTCCCACATGGGGAAAAAAGGGGACTCCCCCCACCCCCCATGTTTATCGTTTCTGTGTCAGATGGCCTGGCTGATGGACTTTGATTTCTTCTGATTTGTAGATGAGCCCATGGAGCCCACCATGGAGGACACCGTTGCAGGTGACTTTGGGTTGATAAATAAATTGGATATACAGTGTGACCTTAAAACACTCAGTGATGACGTCAAAGAGAGCTTTGAGAGTGAAGAGAAGAAGAAAGGAAGAAGCCCCAAAAAAGAAGAATCTAAGGAATTAATTCAGTCACAACATATAGAGGAGAAGTTGGGCTCTGGTGAACCATCCCATCCAATTAAAGTGCACACAGCTCCTAAACCAGGTAGGGCAAGTTTGCTTTGCAGCCATTTTAGAGTCCTGGTAAGTGATTTTCTTTGTGCTTGAGACTTTGTAGCCCCTGGGCTCCTATCAGCTAAAAACACGAATTATGTGAAATCTTAGATCCATATTTTTAGAATTTATTGTTACTTGAATTTAAATGGATAGATCATGTCTTTTAAAAACTGTTATGTTTAAAAAGCCTGAAATAATAGTTTTGTTATCCCTAAATACAGGTATTTTAAAAGAGTTCCATTTCTTCTTACTACCTTAGGACCCTGGAAGTTTGAGGATCAAATTTTTATCTGTGAAAAAATGTAATGCTAGACATTTTTATTTTTGGTGTGAAGTGAGGCAAAGTAAATCTTAGGTATTATGTTCAAAGTACAGACATTGTAAAGTTCTTTAGTTTATCATTAGATTTTTTTGTAATCATAATGAATTTTTAGTTTAAAAATTTCCAGATTTTGATGTTTAGCTTCATCTTTAATAAAGCTAAATTTTTTTTCCTACATTTCCACTTATAAAAGAATTAGGTTTTAAAAAATGTATCCAACATTGGGGCACCTGGGTGACTCATTTGGTTAAGTGTCTGATTTTTTTTTTTAAGATTTTATTTATTTATTTATTTTTAAATTTCTATTTATTTATGATAGTCACACACACACACAGAGAGAGAGAGAGAGAGAGAGAGGCAGAGACACAGGCAGAAGGAGAAGCAGGCTCCATGCACTGGGAGTCCGACGTGGGATTCGATCCCGGGTCTCCAGGATCGCGCCCTGGGCCAAAGGCAGGCGCTAAACCGCTGCGCCACCCAGGGATCCCAAGATTTTATTTATTAATGAGAGACACAGACAAGAGAGAGAGAGGCAGAGACACAGGCAGAGGGAGAAGCAGGCTCCATGCAGGGAGCCTGACGCGAGACTCGATCCTGGGTCCCCAGGATCCCTCCCTGGGCTGAAGGTGGCGCCAAACCGCTGAGTCACTGGGGCTGCCCCTGATTTTTAATTTTTTAATTATTTTTTAGATTTTATTTATTTATTCATGAGAGAGACAGGCAGAGGCAGAGGCAGATGGAGAAGCAGGCTCCCTGTGGGGAACCTGATGTGGGACTGGATCCCAGGACCCCAGGATCATGCCCTGAGGTGAAGTAGACGCTCAACCATTGAGCTCCCCAGCTGTTCTTGTATGGTTTTTTTAAAAAAATTATTTCATAAAATGTCAGTTTGGATAGTTATGCTTCAGTTCTTGAATTTGTTTATACAAAATGATCCAAAGGAGACATTTTTATTACCATTTTAGTTTTTCTTATCTAAATCATGTTAACATACAGAAAATTTTGTTTGCATTTTGCTTGAATAGTTTTTTTTTTTTAAGCTTTTACTTATTCATTCATGACAGAGAGAGGCAGAGACACAGGCAGAGGGAGAAGCAGCTCCATGCAAAGAGCCGGATGTGTGGGACTCGATCCTGGGACTCCGGAATCACTCCCTGAGCCGAAGGCAGATGCTCAACTGCTGAGCCACGCAGGCGTCCCTTGAATAGTTTTTTTTAATGGTACTTTTATGGTACTTAAAGGGATGCCAACTGAGATTTCATTCTAATTAGTAAGACTAGTCCAATAAAATGTTCCATATGATTTAGATAATTTCTTTCAGTGCTTACTCTCTTGGGTGATAGGGTCAGTTCTTTATTATTTTAATTGTTATAAGATTACTTACAGTTTGTTTTAAATTTTTTAATTTTGGAAATGTTGACAGTATCAGAATGAACTTCCACATACCTTGCTCTCATGTGACACTATTACTGACTTATGGGCAACTGTTGTTTCATCTGTACTCATCATCCAGTTGCCCCCTCCAATGCTGTATTGAAACAAATTCCAGACACTGTATTGTTCCATATGTCAGAATGCATCTCTAAAAGATAATAACTTTGGGGATGCCTGTGTAGCTCGGTTAAGCATCCCACTTGTGATTTGGGGCCAGGTCATGATCACATTAGGTTATGAGATCAAGCCCTGCTTTGGGCTTCATGCTCAGCAAGAAGTCTGCTTAAGATTTTCTTCCTCTTCCTCTTTCCCCACTCACATCTGTGAGCTCATGCGCACACTCTCTCTAAAATAAATCTTAAAAAAAAAAATAAAAATAAAAACTTTCAAATACATATTCACAATACCACTATTATACCAAAGTAAGATTCCTTATGTTACTGAATATTCCATGTTTAAGTTTCTAATATTTAAGTATTTGTATCAGGATCCAAACATAGATGCATATTGCAGTTGGTTGACAGAGAAAATTTCTGTAGGTCTGTAGGTTCTGTCCATCACTTCCACTTTTTATTTGCACTTTATTTGTTGAAGAAACTAGGTTGGCTGTTCTGGGTTATTTGATTACATCTGCAGTGCAGTTTAACATATTCCTGTACTGGCCTGTAAATTGATAGTTGGATCTAGAAATTCAAGACTAAATCAGATCAGATTCAAGATTAAATTGTTTTGTTTTTGTTTTTGGTGTTTTTGTTTTGTTTTGCTTTTTCGGGGGGAGAGAGAGGTCTTTTTTTTTTTTTTTTTTTTTAAGATTTTTATTTATTCATGAGAGACAGAGAGGCAGAGACATAGGCAGAGGGAGAAGCAGGCTTCTCATAGGGAGCCCGATGTGGGACCCGATCCCCTGACCCGGGATCATGCCCTGAGCTGAAGGCAGATGCTCAACCACTGAGCCACCCAGGTGTCTGAGAGAGAAGTCTTAATCAGATTTGAAAACTGTTTATTTGAAGGTGGGTAAGTTTACTTCATGAGTGGTGGAAATGTGCTTTGAGACACATAATGTCTGGGTACCTCTCTTTGTTAATGCTAATAGCCATGGATCAGAGCTCAATGCTTAAATCCTTTGATCCATTAGATATTCTTTTTTTTTAATTTTATTTTTTTTAAAGATTTATTCATGAGAGAGCAAAGAGAGAGAGGCAGAGACATAAAGCAGAGAGTAGCAGGCTCTATGCAGGGAGCCCAATGTGGGACTCGATCCCAGGACTCCAGGGTCACACCCTGGACTGAAGGCAGACGCTTAACCGCTGAGCCACCCAGGTGTCCCTAAACATTTTATTTATTTATCCATGAGAGATACAGAGAGAGGCAGAGGCACAGGCAGAGGGAGAAGCAGGCCCCACACAGGGAGCCCGATGTGGGACTCGATACTAGGACTCCAGGATCACTCCCTGAACCAAAGGCAGATGCTCAACCACTGAGCCACCCAGGTACTCCAGTACTCTGGGTCTTGATTTTCTTTTCTATAAAATTGAACTTGTTAGTCTTATAAAACTTTATATTGCTGACTTTCGTGTGATTTGTAAATACTGTTTTAGGATATTAAAATAACATTTTTTGTTAATAACCTTAAAAGAATTACAAAAGTATGTTCATTGTTAGAGAATTTGGAGAAAAGAGAACACTGCAAGAAAAAGAGCAAGAAAAGTCCTTTCTCTACTTTCTAAACCTGTGTAAAATGACTGTTAGCAGAGTGGTATGTTTCTTTCCAGGCTTTTTTCTGAATATTTTCCATGTATCTATTTATACATAAGTGGAATTACTTTCTAATCTTATGTAATGACAAATTTCTGAAAACTTCTAAGAATTTCAAATGACTATTTGATATTCTGCTTAGTTTTAAAAAGTATATAATAATTCTGTTATTGGGCATTTAAATTATTTTGAAGTTTTCATTTGTGTTCATTATTTGCCTGTAGCTTTTAATGATCTTAGCATCAAGTCCTTGAAGATGCTTACTAGGGGAAAGGGCATGCACTAAAATTTGTGGTTTATTGAAGTTAAAATTTTTATATCTTAAAGGCCTTAAGTTTGATATTTTCTCTTTTAATTCAAACTAAACTCTTATTAACTGGAACTGAACAAATGAGTCCTTTTGGTTAGATAGACACAAATATTTAAAAGTAAGTGAGGGCATTTTTTCATTGAAAAACCTGCCAAAGTGTTTTCCGGGGTTAGTACTCATTTACTCCTAATCATGTATTTATGTCACCAGTGTTTTGAGAGAAATATCTCTCACGAATGCGCTGAAAATATCTGTGTCCTGAAGTAGAAGATATTTAGTTTTTTTTTCCAGCTTATAAAGGCAAAGAAGTGGATGAATATTAATTTTTTTTTTAATTTTCAGAGTAGGAGCTGTGTGAAAAGTTTCTGTGACTATTTTCTTTGACAGTTTCTGCTTCTGAGGTAGAATTTTATGATTAACTTAGAGCTCTACACCAGAATCTCCCGAAACCTCTATCTACAAAGCTGACTTAACTATTGAAACTCTTTGGACTTAATTGTATAGAACCTTTGAGATTTTTGAAGAAAAAAAAATTTCTAGAGTCAAATGTGATTGATCTAATATTTTGCAATTGTTTTTAGGCAAAGGGGCAGATTTGAGTAAGCCTCCATGTCGGAAAGCAAAGGAAATCCGGAAAGAAAGGAAAAGGTTAAAACTCATGCATCAGAACCCAGCTGGAGAACTAGCAGGTTTCCAGGCTCAAGGTGAACCGCCATCTTTGTTCCAACCAAAGGCTAATAAATCCAACCAGCCCAAATCACTTGAAGATTTAATTTTTGAATCTTTACCAGAGAATGCATCACACAAGTTAGAGGTACTTTGGAGGGTGTTTTATTTTGTTGTTGTTGTTGGTACCTTGTTTATTTTCATTTGAGGTTATATAAATTGATGTTTTGCTGTTTAAATAATGGGAAATTAAAGTGAACTGGGATGGAGAAGTATTTGTAGTTAGTAAGCTAACTGCTATTTGAGAAAAACTTTTTTTTTTCTTTTTTAAGATTTAAAATAAATACTTTTAGGTGGTTTGGCTACTAATTCCAGTTTTAGCATGTTACTTACTGTTTAAGGGACTCTGGTTTCTTGTATCCCTTGATTGAAATTTAGTAGTTAAAGGGACAAAATATACTATTTAAAATTTCATTTTTGCCAGTTTTGGTTAGTTACATTGTGAAGTAGAGCACATAATACTAGGCAAATCACTATTTTATCCGTTCCAATATTCTGATCTTGATTAAGGCAACAAATGATAAAACATAAGTGAGCCAGCAATTAGCAATTAACTAAATAGTACTATGGTATAGTATTTTAATCCTCTCAATAATTATTTCAAAGATGTAGGCATAGTATGATTACTTTTAGAGTATTCTTATTAATTTTTATTTATATTCCAGATTAAGTCTACATTCTTCAGTATTTGGTATTTATACATTTTTTTCTGAAACATTAATGCTAATGATTTTATTCTCATATCTCATTAGTAACTGGTCATTGTTTGAATTTACAGCTTAATACTATCTAAGTGTCACTAATGACCTGATATTGAAAATTAACCTTAATGCAGTCTAAACCTTGGGATCATATATATTACCAGACATAGACATAAGTCTTAACAACTTTGACTAGCTGCTCAGATTTTGTTTTTTTGTTTTGTTTTTGCTGCTCTGATTTTGGTATTGACTTTCTCTTTCTCAAATTGTAAAGAGAATTGAATACACTACTTTATGTAATGAAGAGTCCTTTGTCTTTTGATCATAACTAATCATGTGTTCAGGACACCAGGCCCATCTCCCATATCAGTTCTACAGTGGGCAGCTTTTACTTTTTTAATGTAACGATACCTCAGATGGGCAGAGATTTTTTTTTTGTCCACTGTATGTCAGTCTTTTCAAAAGAATGACTTCTTATGGCACACATGAATATTTTCCAGTTAGCATTTTTATTATATTGCATTTGATTTTTTCTTTTACTCTTCTGTTTTGCTAAAACATTTTAGCTGGTTAGTATAAATAATTGATGTTAAAATAAATGTTCACCATTACTGTGTAATAAACTGTTGTTAATTCATCCTCATTTTATGTGTGAGGAAACTAGAGCACAAGGAGGTAAATTTCTTTGCTTGACCAAGATGGTGACATGAAAATTTGAGTAAAAGAAATCTAACTTTAGAGTCTTCGTTCTTAACTCTGCCATGAAATAGGAATACTTTGTGAGGGTTGTCTCTCACACTTATAAAAAAAATTTGTAAGTTTAGAGTTAGCAGTGATTCATGAAAAGTGTCTAAAAATACATTCACATTTTTACTTTTTCTGACTGATTTACTGAAGGTGAGTTGAATGTACCTAGAATTAAGAGTATTTATTTGTGTTTGTGTATTGAATGCCAGAAGTATTCTGCTGTTTTACAATAGAGTCCATCTTCCATAGTTCAGTCATAGGTCTTTGTCTTAAGAGTTCAGACAGGATTTTCTGCCTTTTTAATATGTCTGTAAGTTGGAGAAATAACTTAAAAAAATATTACTATCTTGTTGATTTTTAATGTTAAAATATTATATGTCTGTGCTTTAATATGGAAACTTTTGATTTCTTTTTGGGTGGGAGTAACTATTGCATATTCTGTGGAATAAATTAATTAATGAACATTGTTTTTTAACTCCTTCTGAAGGTGAGGGTGGTGAGATCATCTCCACCAAGTTCTCAGTTCAAAGCCACATTTCAGGAGTCTTACCAGGTCTATAAACGTTACCAGATGGTTATTCACAAGGACCCACCTGATAAACCAACTGTGAGCCAGGTCAGCAGGCCAAGTGTAATTTTTCTGTGCAAATGGAACTTTCCCCTCCATTTAATACCATTGTATTATAACTTGATTTATTTGTGGTACCTTGTATTTATATTCAATTGGCAGCATATCTGCAAAATGATAGGAGTATGGAGTAAGAGGCATTCTGAAAGTGCAGATTTTCCCTAACACACATTAATGCTAGTCTCATGTAATTTCAAAGTGGAAGTAACACGTAAAATGAATTTTCTTTATTTAAAGTTATTATGTCTAGATGTATTTCTCTAAAAATTAATAAGTAGAGCTCTAAGATAAAATATTTATGAGGAAAAAACAAAAGAGCCTTTATATTTTTATGACAGGCATGCTTTGCACAACATGGTTAATATGCTTTATCTCCATTTAAAAGTCATGTGTAGACAGAGTTCATAAGGGCCAAATTATTAAGAAAAAAAAAAGCCAAATTATACTTTGTTGATGTACTACCTATACACAACTGAGTGGGACTAGAAAAGTAAGCTAGTAGAATTTTTTTTAAAGATAATAGAATATTTTAATAGAAGTTCTCATATGCTTGTAATTTTATAAACCAGATTACCCAAGAAAAATGTGGAAGGGGAAAAATCTTAAAACACTTCATACTAGTAGAGGGGACAGAAGTAGTGCCCCACTACCATGAGCAACAATGTTGATTCTGTGCAGAGAACCACAGAGGGGGAAAGAGCAAAAAACAAAAGAAAAACAAATTGTCCTGGCCCTTACGAGTTAAACATTTTCATATGTAGTAGTATAAAGTTAGCACTTTAGGCTCCGTGCCAGTCAGCACGTTCCAGGGTTTATTCATTTCTTGAAAAACTCCAGTGCTGAGCTTTGGAAGTGGATTTGCGGAGATCTTACTCTAGCCTCACCTTCAGAAGCACATCACCGGGGAGAGATGTTTCAATAGCATTTGCTTGTATTTTCCTTGCTCTGAAGGTGAGGTTAGTCCCTGTCTCCTTTGAGGACCCAGAGTTCAAGTCGTCCTTCAGCCAGTCATTTTCTTTATATGTCAAGTATCAAATGGCCATACACCAGGATCCACCCGATGAATGTGGGAAGACTGAGGTACCTTTTGTGAAACGTTTTTTCCTATCTTGATGAGGTTGTCTGTGAAGAAGCATAATATAGAACTTTCTTTCACTATTTTCTTGTTACATAGAGCTGATGATCCTTTTCAATATACATGACTAAACTTTTGTGAAAACTAGTCCTACATGTGAGCATTTAAGTCCCTCAGAGAAAAAGGATAGATTCTTATTCACGGTTCTAAGAACCTGGTGTAGCGTGTTTGTGTCCAGTCATCAGGCTGAGTCAGCAGATATTACCGAGTGCTGGTTTTGTGCCAGAGCAGACCATGTGTCATGTACAGAGGGAAGAGTTAATAATTAAATGGGAAAGATGGACCAGTGAACATATCTTAAGAAACCAGTGGAAAAGAATCAAATATGTTGAGATTATATAGACTGTCACTTCACAAGCATTTACTGAGGGCCTCTATTTTCCAGCTGGAGAGATCTAAATGAATGAGAGATTGCATATTTCTCACAGGGGGATATATTAAAAGAAAGATGCCAACAGATGCAGAAGAATTAAATTTTGGGTTTGTTTTAATGACACAGACTGTTTTAGCTTAAAAGAGATGATTAGTAAGACAGGAGTTAATGCTGTATGTTCCCTGAGGGGGGCTGACTTTCAGGTCAGAATCTTACTAGATGAGTGTGGTCTGCAGACCAACAGCATCCACCTGGAATGGGATCCCACTTCAACAGTGCTGAATCCAAATCTGCATTGGGAATTAGGTCTCTGGGCAATTTGCATACTCATTCTGGTTTGGGAAGTGCTTCCTTAAGTTCCCTGTTGAAACATGCAGTTGTGGATGATGACAGTAAGGAGTCTGCCAGCTGTAAGAAGCAATCTTTGATATTCTCAGGGGGTCTTACTCCTTTTGAACATTATTCTTTCCTATTACCCTGGAAATCCTGGCTTTGTGCTTCCTGCTTATCAGGTATGAATGGTTGGGCCACAACACAAGGCCACGATCTGGTATGTTTACTGGGTAAAGATTCGTTTCCTGGAACTTTGCCTGCTTAAGCTTCAGGTGTCCAGTCCTGCAGACTAGTCCATTGCTAATGGTGTTCACAGCCTGATTGGGGCAACAGACGGATAGGCATTTCCAGTGCCATTTGGGTTGACTATTGGAGTAGAGTAAGTAGGTGAAGCCAGCTTAGTATAGGACAGGAGGTTAAAGAGGTTTTTTTCTGAAGGAGGTGACTTCTGAGCCAAGTCTTGAAGAATAAGTAAAGGTTTATCAGGCCAAAAGGGAGAAGGGCATTTTTGGCAACAGGACTGTGTATGTAAGAAATATAAAATGCTACCTATGGAATATTCTTGGTGAAGAAATAGAGCCTGAACTATATAAGCTTCTATTTTTTTTTTTTTAAGATTTATTTATTTATTCATGAGAGACACAGACACAGGCAGAGGGAGAAGCAGGCTCCATGCAGGGAGCCCAACATGGGACTCGATCCTGGGACTCCAGGATCACACCCTGAGCTGAAGGCAGGCATTAAACCACTGAGCCACCCAGGGATCCCCTATATAAGCTTCTAGATAGAATAACCAGTTCACAGAAAATACGAGGGATAAAGGATTATTTAAAATGATACTTGGGCACTTTTGTAATCCAAATACATAATAAACAGTATTTTTTTTAATAAAATAATTTTTATTGGTGTTCAATTTACCAACATACAGAATAACACCCAGTGCTCATCCCGTCAAGTGTCCCCCTCAGTACCCGTCACCCACTCACCCCCACCCCCCCGCCTTCCTCCCCTTCCACCACCCCCAGTTCATTTCCCAGAGTTAGGAGTCTTTATGTTCTGTCTCCCTTTCTGATATTTCCCACACATTTCTTCTCCCTTCCCCTATATTCCCTTTCACTATTATTTATATTCCCCAAATGAATGAGAACATACACTGTCCTCCTCCGATTGACTTACTTCACTCAACATAATACCCTCCAGTTCCATCCACTTTGAAGCAAATGGTGGGTATTTGTTGTTTCTAATGGCTGAGTAATATTCCATTGTATACATAAACCACATCTTCTTTATCCATTCATCTTTCGATGGACACCGAGGCTCCTTCCACAGTTTGGCTGTTGTGGACATTGCTGCTATAAACATCGGGGTGCAGGTGTCCCAGCGTTTCATTGCATAGTATTTTTTTTTTTAAAAAAGGAGAAATGTCTAGATTGAAAGCTTAAAAGTTTAAAAAATATAACTACAGTACCGTAATCACACTCAGCAAACTTAACAGTAATTACATCATCTTATGCCCAGTATATGTTCGATTTTCTTTAGCTGTCTCAAAAATGTCTTTTTTTTTTTTTTTTTTTTTTTATAGTTGGTTTGTTTGGATCAAGATTCATGTAGGATCTATGCATCACATTTTATTTTTTATTTTTTTTATTGATATTCTTCTAAACATCTTTTAATTTAAAATAAATTTCCCTCTTGTTTTTAATAGCATTTTTGAAAGAAACTGGGTCGTTTATCTTAGAATTAATTTTGCTTTCTTCTATTGACACTTTTTGAAAATAGAAACAAATGTTTATACAATATATGTGCTTGTGTGTGATCTTTCTGTGTGGTGTGTGTATATGTATCTATGTATGTTTTTACAGTACATATACATGCACATGATTCCCCTTCTTTATTATATGAACATAGCATACTTGGAGGTTACACAAGAATAATATATGGAAATCTTCATTTTCTAGCTGCCAAGTATTAGCATGGTTTCTTTAGTCTGACCTTTAATGGTGGCCATTTGGTGATTTCTGGTCTTTTACCCTTTCATAAAGCATTGTAGGTGTACTCTTGTGCATAGAATTGTTTGTATTTTTGTCATTGTGTATTTGTTAGAAGCTTCAGGTTGCTGGGTCAGTTCCTCTCCACAGGGGGTTCCTCTTCACAGGGATTGTAGCCAGCAATCTGTGAGAATGCCTATTCCTCCAATGCCTTGGTCACTCAGATTTTTATAATTGTGAATTTTTGCCATATACATGCAAATGAAATTTGTGTGGTTTTAATTTTCATTTCTTTTATTATAAATGAAATTGAGCATGTTTTCTTATGTTTAAAATCCATTTGAGTTTTATCTTCTGTGAACCATGTCATAGTTTTGCTTGTTTTTCTAGGAGTATTGATTTTTTTTCATTCATTTCTTAGACACTGTTTATATAATAAGGACTTATGCCCTTGGGATAAAAGTTGCAGATTTTTTTTTAGTTTATCATTTATCTTTCTACTTCACTTTTGGTGTTTTGTAGTGCCATCAAATAATCAAGGGGCCAGAATTTGTAGACTTTAAAGTCTTGGACTTTTAACCTTAGTGGTAATAAAGAATTATTGAAGGATTTTAGATAGTGTAACTAGAGAATTCCATTTAGTTGTGTTAGAATTTGATAGGCAACAAAAAACCGAAGTTGAATTGATTTTAAGAAGGGATTTATTTGCATATGTAATGAAGAAGTTTTGGCTTCACTAGATCTCAGGAAAATACCATTAGTGTTTCTTGCTTGTGGTCTCCCACCTTGCTTTCTTTGTAAGGGTCGAATCTGAACCAGGCACATGGTGGCAGAGATAATGATGTCAGTTTAAGGTACGTTGTTCTCACAACAAGTGATCTCAGCAAAAAATAACGTGCACTTCTTACTTCAGTAAGAAGTCCCAAGGAAGGTACTGATTGGCCCAACTTGAGATCTATTCTTATCCCTGAACCAGCCACTGTGATGACTGGGGGATGGAGAACTCTGGTCATGTTGGATCACGTGTTCTACCCAAGAGCTTCAGTGGAGGAAGGTACTTATTTGAACCACATGTTTTAAAAAGAGTAGAGGAGTGGTTCCCACTAGAATGTTGGCCAAGGGCAGGTGTGTGCGGGAGGTTTTACTAAAGAGTGGTGAGACTTGAGGCAGAGCCAGCGAGGTATGATGGACTTGAAGTCCACACTAGTAGGAAGAGGATGGTGAGGGTACAGCAGACACTTCAGAGAGAGAGTTGTTGAAGATTTGGTGTTTGACTTTGGAAGTTGGAAATGGAGGGGAGGGATGGGTCCAGATTGAATTTTTTTTTTTTTGGTTCTGGCTTACATGATTGGGTAGATCATGATGACCTTCTCTGAGATAAGAAACACAAGAGGACGAAGAATTTGTGCATTTTGGGACAGAAAATGAGTTCTATGTTGGCCAGGTTGTGTTTGAGAAGCCTGTGGGGCAACTAACCATGGGAAGATACTAATCAGAAACTAGGAGAGGCACCAGGGTGGTGCTCTGTAGTTAGACTCAAAGCATGATTGAGGCTTTTTTTTTCCCCCCTCTCAGCATGGGGCTTGAACTCAACTCTGAGATCAAGAGATAGGCTGAGCTTGAGTCAGATGCTTAACCAACTGAACCACCTAGGCACCCTGATTGAGGCTTTTTAAAAACGGTTTTGTAGGGACACCTGAGTGGCTCGGTTGGGTGTCTGCCTTTGGCTCAGGTCATGATCTTGGGGCCCTGGGATTGAGTCCCACATCGGGCTCCCTGCTCATTGGGGAGTCTGCTTCTCCCTCTGCCTCCCCCCCCCTCCACCCCCCACTGGTGCTCTCTTGCTCTCTCTTTCAAATAAATAATCTTAAAATCAAGGCTTTGTATTCGTCTGTGTGCTACATTTTCTCAATTTTGTTATATATTATGGGAAGCTCTAATATGTAATATAAATGATGCATATTATAGGGTATAATCCATACTATAAAAGCGGTATATATATATATTTTTTAGAAAGATGAACATGGCATTTAATTTAAATTTTTCTACAGTAAATTTTAATTTGAGCCATTCAGATTTGTATTTCCTTTTGTATGCAGTTAACTGTACATTTTTCATTTACATTCACTACCATCAGTAGTACTGAACTTTGGGTATGTGATTTGACCTTGTGTTTAAATAGAACTATGTAATGGATTTCTTTATTATAGCCAAATAGCTTTGCCTTAGTGATCTCCTTTATAGAATCACATGCTTACAGCAAATTTATGCCGGTGAAAATGATTTTGACAGAACAGTATTTTGATTTCAAGTGAGTATGGCTTTGTAAATACTGTATTGGATTTGATAAATCCTTTGAGATCATCCATAGCATTTTATTTACCTGACATCTAACTGCATTCTTACAGAGTTGTCAGAGACCTATAAAATGGTATATTTTTAAAAGATTTTATTTATTTATTTATTCATGAGAGACAGAGAGAGAGGCAGAGACATTGGCAGAGAGAGGAGAAGCAGGCTCCATGCAGGGAGCCCGATATGGGACTCGATCCTGGGACTCCGGGATCATGCCCTGAGCCAAAGGCAGACACTCAACTACTGAGCTACCCAGGCGTCCCTAAAATGGTATTTTTCTTATAAGCTGATTTGTTCATCATCTCTCTGAATATAGTTTCTAAGAAATAAAGTATTATCTTGCAGATCAAGACTCTGCACTATGCTTTTTTTTTAATAACAGCTTTATTGAGATGTAATTCACCCATTGAAAGTATATGATTCAGTGGTTTTTTTGTACGTTCAGTTGTGTAGCCATCATCACTAACACCAGAGCATTTCATCATCCCAAAAGAAGCCCCATGCCCCATACCCATCAATAGTCACTCATTTTTTTTCTTGAATGCCCTAGCTCTAAGCGTGACTATTTCATTTTCCATCTTTGGGTTTACCTAATATGAATATTTCATACAAATGGAATTATATGGTATGTGGTCTCTTGTTGACTGGCTTGTTTTACGCAGCATAATGTTTTCAAGGTTCATCTGTGTTTCAGCATATACCAGTATTTCTTTTTATGGATGAATAATATGACATTGTACCACATTATGTTTCTCCATTCATGAGTGGACATTGGGTGGTTTTCATTTTTTTGTTTTTTTTTGAAAAATTCTGTGTACATTCATGTACAAGTGTTAGGTGGACATACTCCTTTCTCTTTGGAATGTAGCTAGGAGTGGATTTGAGTTACTATCTAGTGTAATTCCTTACACTGTTACAAAGTGTTACAGCTTTGTTCCCATCCACCTTCTTAACGATGATGTCAAATATATTGTCATAGTTTCAACAACACAATTATGCTCTTTTATACAATTGATTATAAAATCAATAGGGAAGAAAAGAGAGTATGCATTTATATGAAGTCTGAGAGGTCTCTGGTGTCACTCCCTAGGGCTCAGCCTTGAGCATTGCATTTACCCTGGGATGACCGTGATCTTCCCAGTTTTCTATTTTATCTTGATCCTGTATTAACATGTTTATTTCTGTTGGTATCAGACCTAGCTCTTAGGCTACGCTAATTGCTGGCTGATTGCTCCGTGCTTTTCAGCAGTGACCTGGGCATAAATTGCTCTGTAGTCTGGTTTAATTAAATTTGGGCCCCTTTGCAGGGACAGTTTTGAGGCTGTTCTTTACAGTTTGGACTCCAAGAGGGCTCTTCCTAGCTGTCTCTTCATGTTTTTCTCTGGTGTATCAGCTGGGCCTGTGGCTTAGCTTATTTCCCTCATGAAACTACTGGTCTCTTCTTACTGACTTATCACCAAAATCTCAATTTTTAAGAATAACCTTAGGCTTGAACTTCCCATGCACTGTTGCAAATATAGTTACTTTCCCTGGGAATTGGTGAGGTGCACTCTATTCTTGTTGCCTGCCCCTTTGCCCCTCATGCTACTGCTCTGGAGTTAGGAGTAATAATAGTCATTTCCCTTTGAGGGACACTCCTGCTTTATAAACAGGGCAGTGGTCAGGAGCAGCATCTTCTGGTCTTCTCCAGGTAAGATAGTTAAATTTTGGGCTAGTTAATAAGGACTTTCAGGCCTTTGAGCTGCCTTAGAGATGGTTCCGTGTAAGGAGAGGATCACTGCTGCAGACAAGGCCCTTTATCTGTTGTGTTTTCATCCTAGAAATTCTTACTTCACTTGGCAAAACCCTTGCCTACAGATAGAAAGTAAGCACACTCTACCTATAGCCTTGGCTGTCTTGACAAACTGATCTGAACATAATACTTTGCTTTCCAGTCTTGAAGTGTGATGTTTTATTTCAAAGGAACCCATTTCATGCATCCTCGAGTGCAGAAGTCATTTCCCCTGGTACATGGCTGTGATTTTCTGCATGATTGAATGGCCAGTGTCCCTGTGCTCAGGGGCAGGAGGAGAAGCCAAAACAGTTCTCCCAAGAGTTTAAGTGTTCTTCTGACTTTTGCTAGGGGCTCTGTGCAGTGGCTTACTATGGGGTAGCTTTGTTTCTATAATGGGTGAAACTAACTCACTTGTGTTCAAGAAAATAACATTTTTTGCTTTTAGGGTTGTAAAGCATTTAAAGTAAATAAAAGTCCACATTGTAACTTGGAGATTTCAAGCGACCATATCAGTGCATAAAATCCATTTTAACTCTGTTGATAGCCATAAAATAGTCATTTCAGCACCCAAGAAAGTAGATTATTTTTTCAAAAATTTGATGAGAAGATAAATATATATATAGACTGCTTTGATATATAAGATAGCAAGTCGGTTCTTTTTAGTAACATCCTTAGAGAAGTAGCGCATAATTGTAGATAGATTATAAAGGACTCGATGAATTACTCCAGCATGTTTGCTTCCATTCCTGTTTTCAGTCATTCAGATAGATAGCAGATCTTCAGAAAGTAATATAAATAAAATCAAACGAGTGTAATTTGTAACCTATTTTTTATATAATACAATATAAAACCATATAGGCAAATCTTTGTTTTTCAAAACACTAATTTCATGTCCTAGAAACATGGAATCTTAGCTGGAATTTTATTGATATTATATTATAGAAAATACTGTTATCTAATCTTTATTAAGTGCCATTGGTTCCTTAAAATAATTAAAATTCTCAGCTTTTCTGAACGCTTTGAAAAACAGACTGTACTCATAGCTTCAGTGGTCTCTTCACATTTCTGAGGCATTGACTAAATTGTTTTTTAAATTTTATTATGGATTTTTAAAAAAGATTTTATTTATTCATGAGAGACAGAGAGAGGCAGAGACCTAGGCAAGACTCCCTGCAGGGAGCCTGGTGTGGGACTCATCCCAGGACCCCAGGCTCATGCCCTGAGCTGAAGGCAGACACTCAACCCCTGGGCCACCCAGGCACCCCTATTGTGGACTTTCAAGGATAAAGGAAAATTGAGGGGTGCCTGGGTGGCTTAGTCAGTTAAGCATCTGCCTTCGGCTCACACGATCTCAGGATCCTGTAATTGAGCCCTACATCGTGCTCCTTGCTCAGCAAGGAGCCTGCTTCTTCCTCTCCCTCTGCCCCACACCCCTCCTCATGTGTGTGTACTCTCTCTCTCAAATAAGTAAGTTAAATCTTTAAAAAAAAAAAAAAAAAGAAAATTGAAAGAATAGTATACTGACTACCTGTATACTCATCATCTAAATTCAAGAATAGTTATTTTTCCATGTTTGCCTCATCTTTTTTGAATGTGTAAATTGTTTTAACTTCTATTGTACACCATGACATTTTACTAAAGTTCTTTAGCCTGCCTCTCTGGAAAATAAGATGTATGTATTCAAAACACAGTATCATTGTCATGCATAAGAAAATTACCAATGATTTACAAATGTCTTCTAATATCTAGTCCTGTATTTATTTATATTTTCCCATTTTTAAAAAATTAGTATATCCGACCTAGATGTGTTTTGTTTTTCAGAGAGCACTTGCACCTGTGAGGAGGAGGAGGGGGGGGAGAGAGAGAGAGAGAGCGCGCTAGTGTGCTCAAGCGAGCGCATCCCAAGCAGGCTCCATGCACAGGATGGTGCCCTGAGATCATGACCTGAGCCAAAATCAAGAGTTGGTTGTTCAACTGACTGAGCCACCCAGGCACCTCAGATCTCTTTATTGTTGAGTGACCTTTTCACCTTTGTAATTAGATCTTTCCATTGTAAAGCATGCAATACCCTAAAGTAATATGTAGGATGATGTTTTTGAGAAATTTTGAATAATCTCTTTCCCAACAGTGTATCAGCCAATTGTATTAATGTCCTTTGATGTTCTTTGCCTAAATTAGTTATGGGAAGATGGGAGAGGCTGCAGAATGATGATTTATCAAATTGTATTGCATTTTTTTTTACCTCGTTTATGACCGGAAATTGCATATTTACTGTAAAGAAGAACATTATCTTTCTATTCACTCCCACCCACCGTCTTTATTCCTTTTGATATCACTGTGGACTTATGGATTTAAAAAACTTTTGCAATATTTTTATAATCCACTGCATAATTTTTTTAATGCTTAAATTGTCCCAAATTTGGCCACTAGGTTCCCCTCATGTTAACTCCCATGACCTTATGCTATGACCCCATTAATCAAGAATTTCCTTATCTGGCGTGACAAGATGTTCTAGATTCGTGTTGTAGCTTTTCCTTCCAGATTTGGTATCTGCCTTTTTTTTCCAGGGAGTTCCAAATCCTTTTAGTGGAGAATCATATTTTTGTGCCTAAATCAGGGTGTTAGTTATGTTCATTACTACGGCATTACATGGCATTGGTTTTTGAAAGCCCAGGCCATTTGTCTTATAAAATGTCCCACATTCTGTATTTGTCTGAATCTTTCTTCCTGGTCTAATTTACCTTCTTTGTGGTCCCAATTTCGTGTAGACTGAAAAATTAAGTCTAAACCTTGATTGGATTCAGGTTAAAGAATCTTGCCATGTGTACTTCATTTGGTAATTTTGTGTATGTCATATTATGTCTGAAGATATGGAAGGGTGTGTTGTCTTGGTGCTGATGATGCTAATTCTGAACACCATGTTAAGCTAGTGACCTCCAGATCTCTTCATTGTAAGGACAAGATACCCCTTGTGATTAGCAAGTAATCTGTAGAGAGGTATTTCAGCACAGATGCATGCCCTTTCTTCAACAACCTTTCAGGTAATGGTGTTAGTGTCTGTTGATGATCTTTGGATCCATCATTTCACTGTTGGTTGTTGAATAGGGATTTGTTTAGCTTTTCTTTTTCTCTTTTAATACATGTATTAATAGCCATTCTTCTTGTTTAAAAAGGCTGGAGGAGATTTTCTTTTAATCAACTGAGGATAACCTGTAGTTTTTCCTAAGAAGGCAAAGTGCTGAATTCTTTCATCTTAATTACAATTTTAGAGAAAGGAGCTGGTGACAAATGAGTTTCCCTCCCTCCCCCCCCCCTTTTTTTTTCCTACTACAAAACTTCTGGATATTTTTTTATTCAGTACTTTATAGTCACAGTCATCATTTTTTTTGTTGCTCAAACTCCAAAGTTTGATCAGTTCACATTTCATCAAGATATCCTCTCTGTCCTTTGATAGGCTCCTTTTAATATTGAGAGCCTTCCTGTTTTCTAGAACAGAAAGATATGCCAGTCTTGTTTTATACATTTCCCAACCCAGTCTTGGAACCTGTCAGCCATTTTTCTAAGAAGCCTCGGTTTCTTTTAATGGAGATTAAATTTAGAGACCAAGAAGAATTCAGTAGTATGAGTTTATGTTGCTATTTCCAATTCAAATGTAACATGTGATATTATCGTGACTTTCCTAATTTTGTTTGTTTCTTTTTTTGTGTTTCTTGATTACATTAGCATATTTATGAACTTGGTTTGTATTATATATACATAAAGTAGATTCAACATTACAGTATCAATAACTGTACTGATAGCTGATAAATGCTGGTTATGATCCTTTTTTGATCTTTTTTTTTTTTTTTTTTTTTTTTTTGTCCCTGGAACATAATCCCCTTCAGCTAGTTCCATCAGAGTACTATATTCAGAAGTCACATGGAATAATTTTATTCTCTTCTGTGGCTATGATACCAGATTGATTATGTTCATTTATTTCAGTTTGCTTTGAATTTGGGGGTTTACTTTTTTTTTTAAGATTTTATTTATTCATAGAGACACAGAGAGAGAGAGAGAGGCAGAGACACAGGCAGAGGGCAGAGGGAGAAGCAGGCTCCATGCAGAGAGCCGACGCGGGACTCGATCCAGGGTCTCCAGGATCATGCCCTGGGCTGCAGGCGGCACTAAACACCTGAGCCACTGGGGCTGCCCTGGGGGTTTACTTCTTAATTTCAGTTTTTTAATAGGTGATATATTTATCTGGTTCCAGAGCCACCCAAAGAGATAAAACACAGAGAAGTCCTCTTTCCGTGTCTTCTCCAGCCTGTTCCCTGTCCCTCAGTAATAAGCATTTTGATGAGTTTCTGGTTTATCCTTCTGGTGTCTTGTGTGTTTTTGCAAAAATAAGCAAATACATGTGAATAATCTTCTTTTTCCTCCTCTTCACCAAGAGAAACATCCTGTGTACACTTTTTGGCACTGTTCTTTTTTCCATGAAAACATATCCAAGGTCACAGTCGTAGCATCTCATAGAGAATCCTAGTTCTTTGTTACTTCACCCACATGCTGTTTTGTGAAAGGACATGCTGTAGTTTGTTTTTTGTTTTTTTTTTTGTTAACAGCTTTATCTCAATAAAATTTATATGCTATAAGTTTCACCCATTTAAAGTCTATAATTCAGTGTTTTTTTACTTCATTTACAGAAATGTATATGATTTTAGAACATTTTTATCCTCCTCTCTCCTCCCCTTAATTATAACCCTAGGCAAAAACTAATCCAGTTTCTCTCTATGGGCTTACCTACTCTGTGTTTATTATTTTTTAAATTTAAATGCAATTAATTAACATATACTGTATTCTTAGTTTTGGAGGTAGAGGTTGGAGATTCATCAGTCTGAGGTAATAGTTTGTGCTATAGTTTATTGAAGTGGTTTCTTGTAATGGATGTTTGGATTCTTTTTTTTTTTTTTCCTTTAAAGATTTATTTATTTTAGAGAGAGAGGGCAAGCATGTGAGTGGGGGTGGGACAGAGGGAGAGAATCTCAAGCAGACTCCTCACTGAGTGTGGAGCCCAGCACGGGGTTCACTCCCAGGATCGATGAAATCACGAGTCAGATGCTCAATTGACTGAGCCACCAAGTGCCCCTAGGTCTAATTTTGTGCGGTTACAGTTAGTATTATTTTGTCATTATATACGTGTGGAGGTATACTTTTATGGTTGTTTCACATAGTGCATCAAAGAGCAAAAGTTCATATGTTGTTAGATTTCACCAAATTCCCTTCCCAGATGTTGTACCCTCTTGCACTCCAGTTTACAGTTAGGAGTGCCTTAACTCCACAGTGTACCCTACAGAGTGTGGTACCAAACTTGGTTTTTTTGACAATGGGTGAGAAACCTATTCCTGATTGATTTTTTAAATTATTGAAAAGATGTTAGAGGAAGTGTCTTATTTCGGATAACCTGTATGATCATTGGCTGAAATGTTTAGAGAGAATGGTGTTTTGCATTTTTACTTTGTACAGTTTTGGGAAACAAGTGGCAGACTGATGCTCAGGCAACAGGAAAATGAAAGGGAGTGAGCAATTGAGTGGATGACAGAAATGACATCACTGTGACTGTCCTAAATAGGAAAATTCTCAACAGTGTAAATTCTAAGGTTTAAAAATTATCTAACAAACAGCATCTTGAATGACCCATAACTTTTTTCTCACACTGAATCCGTGGATGGAAATAAGGGGAAATGTTACGCTAGGCTGTAAGTACTACTTGAATAACATTGGGAGAGTTTTTCTTTATTTGGTTGTAGATAATCATGACATTCAGAGTGTTACCTTTTTTTTTTTTTTAAGGAAATCTTAAGACTTTCAAAAAATGATTAATAAACTGTTTTGGAATTTTAGGTTTTAGAGGCTTTTTTGGGGGGGAAAGTTCACATATTACTTGACAGACATATCCCTAAGATCGATAAGTAAATCTGAATGACATATTTGTAATTTTTAAAACACTTTAAAATTGGAAATTTCAAGCATTCATAGCATAAAGACAGTATGGTGAACCCCTGTGTGCTCACTGCTGAGCTTCAGCGTTGTAAGCACAGCCCCATTTCCCCTTGCCACTTTTTGTTTGTTTGGTTTTCCAGAAACAGGACTCTGAAATTACGCCCTTTTACCTATAAATACTTTGTTGATTCCATCAGGTGGTCTTGTATTATTAATTTAAAAGTTATGACTGAGGTAGTTAGAACTACTGTGCTTTCCCAAAAAGCAGTTTTCTAAATTAGGTCAGAGGACTTCCTATGACTGTCTCAAATATTAAGGAGATCTCCTCTTCGGAAGGATACTCATTTTGAGGAAAGTTATCTTATATTGAGGCATATGTTACTCGACCATGTGGTAAAGAAAAGGGAAGGAGGTTGCTCTGGGTCCATGCTGACCCCATGGAGCAATGAAAGGTGGTGGGATAATGGCCTCTTTTCTCACTCCGGCCACCAGGTGGTGCTCCAGATCCAGAACAGGCATGCACCTCCGTCCTAGCTCAGCTCTGCTGAGCTGGGTGCTAAGTGGTGTGTTCACAGTCCGTGAAGACTGATAAATGCTTTCCTTTTCCATTTGTTGGAAGTACTTTGCATTGAAGGATTGAGTATGATCATTATAAATGAGTCTTTGCTTCTTAAATATTTAAGTACTTTCTGGAACTTAACCTAAAAAAGACATTAACCATTTTTCTCATAATAATGTTACTCTATGTACATGAAAATTATGACTTATATTTAGAAAAGTATTCATTATATCAGACTGACACTTTTCTTCAATTATGTAGCAAAATCAGACAATCATGTGTAGGCATCTACTACTTTATAAATAACTATTAATAGAATTTGAATGATAGCAAGTTCTCAGCATTTTGAAATATTTATTATTTATTTTAAAGGCCAGGGATAACTTCCTTGAATAAATTAGAAAGGTTAGATGGTTATTTGTACAATTTAATCAAGCCACTTTTTATGAATAGCTCTTAAATCAAGGGAGGTTTGTATTATAGTGTGTCTTACGTGTGTTTCCAGACATTTGTCATTAGTAATTAAATTACTAAAGCTTTTGAATCAGTTACGTAAATATTTTAGAACAGAGACATGATTATATCCCCAGGATAATGTCAGTTTGTGGGGGAGATGCAAAGAGGTGGAGTTACAGCTATCACTAAGAACATTTTCCCTTGAGTGTCACCAGGGTGGCTCAGTAGATTGAGCATCTGACTCTTGGTTTCAGCTCAGGTCCTGGCCTCAGGGTGCTGGGTTCGAGCCCTGTGTTGGGCTCCGTGCCCAGTGTGGAGTCTGCTTGAGATTCTCTCCTCCTCCCTCTGCCCCTCTCCCCCCACCCCCACCACAAGTGCACTGTTTCTCTCTCTCTCTCTCAAATACATCTTTTTTGAAAAAAAGGACATTCTTCCTTAAAGTTTCTTTTGTCAGTAATATCTAAAACTTGTCTCAGATCATAAAATCGTAGCATTACACAACATTAGAGATGAAAGGACCTCAGTGCTTGTGTAGAGTAAATTCTCCTATTAAGGTTGGTTGTCCACGAGAACTTGGTAGTTAGTGGCAGGACACCGACTGGTTTCCATGTTTTTTTTTGTGCTGGACCGCAGTGCTCACCTATGAAAAAGTGAAAGTGGGCCCAAGTAGTTAAGATGGAATAACTGACATCAGTGAATGAGACGTTCATCATAGGCAGATTTTCCAATAATTGGAACATTTTCATTGCTAAGGTTTTTATGTCCCCTAATCTTTTAAAATGACTGCCTTTCCCACACCTGTGGTGTTCCCTGCGCTGGGCTCGTCTGATAATGGTCCTCCTAGTCCCTCAGGAGCATTCTGTTCTCGCTGTGTTGTACTGTGGCATATGCCTCACATGACTGCTTTCTTCTCTAAGGTGTTTCTCTATTTTCATCTTTCCTTTCTTATTTTTTGCTGTCAGTTAACTGTATTAGTTTGTCTAGTTTCAGCATTCTTTTTCTAATTTGTGGTTTCTTAATGTTCTGTTAAAATATTTATTGAGCACTTGCTATGTGCCAGGCAGTCTTCTAGAGGCACTTGGTAGACTTACCAAATGAGTGAAAAAGTCATGTAACGATCCCTTGCTCTTGCATAGCTCAAATTCAGAGGTGGGAATGGGTGGTCAGAGAAAGTCATTTAAACAATAAGTGTAATAAATTAGTAAATTATATAGCAAGTTACCAGGGGATAAGTATTAAGGAAAAAGAGCAGGTGTAAGGGAGGAGCAGAAATATTAATTATTGGCTTGGAAATTAGATCACCAAGTTTATTGTTAGTAATGATCAAGAGGAAAATGGGAAAAGAAGCTTAAGGGATTTTTCTGTAAGTTGGGGACATAAGCATTCTGTTTTGTATTCTCATTTTAACCTTTATTGCTCTCTTCTGTGGTTTTGTCTTTAGTTTCAGTACCTGAAAGTCTGTAGTAGCTTGATAATTGACTGCTAGTTATGTAAGTATACCAGTAACCATCATAATTAACAGGCTTACATAGTTTTCTGAAAGCTTAGGGGTAGGACAGTGACATGGAATGTTAGGCTGTCAAGGGGAGTGTTTGGTATGAAATGGATGTTGATTTTTTTTTTTTTTTAATATTCATTTGAGATAGTGCATGCACATGAGTGGTGGGAGGAGCAGAGGGAGTGATTCTTCAAGCAGAGACAAAGGAACTATGGATGTTTCTGGTTTTTTTTTTTTTTTTTTTCTCTTGTGATAAAGCTTTCTTGCTTATTCTTAGAGTACATCTCTCCTTTTGAAAACTTAGCTCATTAGTGTATCATAATCCACAGCATACTTTGTGCCATTGCATCAACTTATAAAAATACGGTGCCAGAATCAAGAAATACACAGTGCCCAGCAGTGTGTCTGGAATGGAGTAGATGCCCAGTGTGTGAATGAGCTGCCGAGTTGCCTGTTCTTGAGAAACAGCTGGAGGGAGAGCTCACTTGTTGCCAAATGGAAAACTACTCAGAAAGAAAATAGTGTTCTTGAAACTCGTGTCATGAAGCAAAAGGAGAATTCAAATGATGTCAAAAGCTCTTGTCCTTCTATAATAAGGAAAAGCTGTTTTGAATTTCCTGAAAGAGAGTGTTGTGAAATTTACCTACAATGAGTTAAGCACATTTTAGTGAGTGCAAAGCTCAGGTGATAGGAATAATCTTGTCGCGAGCACCATTTGTCTTTAGCTCTTGTATGTTAGCTCTGCTTTTTCCATTAAATCTGCGGGACCTCGAGTTTTACAACCTCCTGGTAGTGACTTGACAAGTGAACAATACTGCCTATTGATAACTAGTCTAAACGAGGAAAGTTTGTGCTTTTGCTATGGTAATTTGTTTGATATGCCAGATAATTGTAGGTAACTGCTTGCATGGTTAAAAAGTAGTTGATTTTATTCTAGTCAGTAGTTAGTTGTAAAAGTAAAAAATGTGTATTATATACCTGATGATTTATCCAGAGCATAATTCTGCCTTTAAGGGGAAACGGGGATACATTGTGTGGATCCGTAAATATTGGTGTGTGTGTATGTTTTTCTGTGACAGTCATTCTAGAAATAGTTCAAAATTTTCTACTTAGAATGGCTCCACGTTGCTTTCTTCTGGGCTCTGGAAGAGGGTGATTTTTATAAACATTAAATTATTAGCATGTTCCAGTCACTGTGGTAGGTCCTAGGGATACATAGACAAATAAGACACAGCCCTTCGCTCATGTGAGTTAACAAGTAAAATGGATTTTAAAATACTTTTAAAAACATCCTTACATAGGTTTACATTAATGTTAAAAATGTTAAAATATTAATATTGAAGTTATTGGAAATAAGGGCACCTCTTGCTCAGTCAGTTGAGTGTCCAACTCTTGATTTCAGGTTAGTCATGATCTTGGGATCATGGGATCAGGCCCCATATCAGTCTCCTCACTCAGCTGGGTGTGTGCTTCTCTCCCTCTTACTTTCCATCTGTCCCTCCTCCTCTCTCTCCCTCCCTTTCTCAAGTAAATAATCTTTAAAAAATGATTGGAAATATACGTACCTGGTATGATGTAGAGAGATACTTGAATCCGTTGATTTGATGAGTATGCAGGCAGTACCTATAACCATTATTAAAGTGTTAATAAAATCAAGTATTAGTTTTTAGTAATAATTAAATTACTGATAATATATTTCTTAGTATTTTGACCAGAGGACTTTTAAAATAAATTATGTCTTGGTTGTGGTTTCCTGCTAATTTTTATTTCTAGGCTTTGTATTTTCTGCTTATCCTTAATTCATGTTACTCAGATGTTTGAAAGACACCCAGTTTTTCAAGGTCAGTTTGAATTCTTTTACCTAACTTAGTGTAATGTAACGATACCTGGTTTTGTCCTTAGTCTCTTGAGTAGTTGCTCCTCAAAAATACTTGAAGTCTCTGCGGGGGATTAAATGTGCTTCTGGAGGACACTGGCATTCTGAGAAGATCAAATGAGGAGGGCACATGCTGATTTCTTCATCAATAGCAGTTCTTGGTTACTGGTGACTGCTTCTCTCTGGTTATGACACCTCACCTTGACCAGATGTGACACAGTTTTGCAAAGTAGCCAGGAACCACGAAGAAACACGGGAAAAAAGGAAATAATATGAATATTCATTTATTCATTCATAACTTGATTCATTCAAGTTATGAATGAGTGCAAGTGGGCATTTAAGCAGCAAATACTGACTTCCTCTTGTGGTCCAGACATTATTTTAGACTCTAGGGATGCAGCATAGTGAGCAAGACAGAAAACTACTACCCTCAGATTATACGCTAGTGAGGAAGATAAAAAGTATGTAGTATAGTGTCAGAGTGATACGTGCTAACAGTTCAAGAAAAGGGGAGGGATAGAGTGGTGGTGACAGTTATGGAAGGACATTGGGAGGAGGCTGTGAAAAGAGGGGCTCCTTGGTAGATGCCTGTGTGTGTCATCGGGAGATACATTTTAGATCCACAGGAGAGGCATGACATGCTCACATAAGGGCAGGGATACTGGCGGGCCTGGGAAACGAGATGTGAGAGGTCTTCTTCATTTACGTTGCTTGTGAACATAGTGTTGAAATCCTGCTTTTTTGCCATTTGTTGGTTGAATTTGTCATTATTATTAACATGCATTTTGTTGTGGACTTGTTAATTGTTTTGTTTCCTTGTTACCTGAATATCTATTTATCACCATATTGTAGCATTATTTTATTATAACACTGAGATTTGGTATCTGGGTGTTAACTGCCTTCGTGTGAGTTCTGATTAATGGTGGTGTTGAGTGCTTGGTTTAATAGAAGGAACCATGTACTTGAAAGGCTTCTAGGTTCTTAAAATTTTTTTTTTTAAGATTTTATTTATTCATGAGAGAGACACAGAGAGCAGAGGCCCCCCATGGGAAGCCTGATGCAGGGGTGGTGGTGGAGGGGGGTGTGCTGGCTTGATCCTGGGATCCCAGGATCATGACCTGAGCCAAAGGCGTATACTCAACCACTGAGCCACCCAGGTATCCCAGGCTTCTAGGTTCTAACCCTAGTTTTGCTGTTGACTATCAAATATAATGTGTGGGCCTCAGGTTATCCAGAGGTAAGCTAGAGGAGCTGGACTAGATAATCACCACGATTCCTTCTAACTGAAAATTCTGTGGCTTAAATAATTTATAGGAAAAATCCATAGGGGGAGCTCAATAGTTTTTTCTTATCTTCTTTTTTGAAATTAATTTTTAAATTTATATACAGCAAAGCTCACAAATGTTAGGTTTGTAGCTTATTGAAATTTTACATATGTATGTGTCCCTTAATCACTATTCGGATTGAGAACATTTTCAGCATGCTAAAATCCTCTTTTTCTAGTCAGTACACTCTCATCTGGAGATAGCTACTCTTCTGACCATAAGAGTAGATATGCATGTTCTTGAGCTTTCATACAGATGTAATCATGCAGTGTGTACTCTTCTGTATCCTCTTTTTACTCAGTTGTGAGTTTCGCATACACTGCTTACAATAGTGGTTTTCTTTCATTCTTGTGTAAAGTCTTCCAATGTATGGATAGTGGACAGTTAGTCTATTTTCCTACTGATGGGCATGCAGATGGCTTCCAGTTTAGGGCTATTATGAATAATGTTGCTAAGAACATTCTTGTACCTGTCTTTTGGTAGACACAGCACTCATTTCTTTTGGGTATATACTTAAGAATTAAATTCCTCCATCGTAGGGTAATGATAGCTTAGCTTTTGTGCATACTGCCTGTTTTTCATAGTGGTTGTACCTTATGAGAATTCTCATTACCTCCCATCCTCACCAACACTTGGTCATGTATGACATTTTAATTAGCCTTTCTGGTGGGTATATTTAGCAGTATTATATTGGGGTTTTAATTTGCCTTTTGTCAAACACCTTTTCATGAATGTGTGAGCCATTTGAATATCCTCATTTTTGTAAAGTACTTGTTTAAGTGTCTGCGTCACCTTTAAAAAATTGGGCTCTCATATCTTTCTGTTTATTGATTTTTAAGAGCTTTTTATATTCTCTGGATATAAGTCCTTTCACATCTATGTATATTTTAAATATATTTGCCCAATCCAATACTTAAGAAAATGTTATAGTTAGAAGAATGCAATTTTAAAACTTTTCAGTTTTGATACATCCCCAAACACTCCATTTGCAAATTAAGAAAACAACAGGTTTGTTTATTTATTAAAGATTTTATTTATTGATTCATGAGAGACACAGAGAAAGAGGCAGAAACATAGGCAGAGGGAGAAGCAGGCTCCCTGCAAGGAGCCCAATTTGGGACCCCATCCCAGGACCCCAGGATCACAACCTGAACTAAAGACAGACACTCAATCACTGAGCCACCCAGGTGCCCCAGAAAGCAATAGATTTAAGGATTTTTCTTATTATATAAAATTTTGGCACCAATGTTAATTTTTAAAAAATCCCAAGGCACTTTTTCCTCATAAACACACTTTTAAATTATTTCCATACTTCTGAGATATTTTAATATTTTGTACTAGTCCTTAATTTAAATGTTGTAAACAAGCTGGTTTTTAGGTTATTAGGTCTGTGGCAAATGATTCTATTAGAGAAGCAAATGATTCTCGACTCAGCACACGATATCACTAATACAGGAGTCTTTTTTTTTTTTTTTTTTTTTTTTGGTGACTTTGCTAAGAGCTTCCTTTTCTTTGCCCTTTGATATGAACTGGTGATTTTGTTTGGTGCTAGTAATTTTGCAAAACGATGAAATTCTTTTAAATTCCATTCTTTTTGAGCTCTTCAAGCTGTAAAATTACATTCTTATCTGCACTACAGATTCATCTGCAATCTTAACCATTTAATTTTAGAAAGTAGTAAATAAATGAATTTTTAGTAAGTTCAGATACATGCTATTTGTTTCATAGATATAAAGTCACTATTAAAACAACAACAACAAAGTCACTATTTATAAGACTTGTAACTATCATAGTGAATACATGCAATGAGGTAGTTAGTTATAGCCCAGATCTTTATTGCTTTTAGAAACTGGATAGAGAGTGGCAAGTAGTAAAAGAGTTGTGCACTGAAGTAGCTCACTAATTAGGACATGTATTAGCCAACTGGACTCAACACAGAACAAAATCTGTGAAGTTCTGTGTATTAGTGTTATGGGCTTTTGTGATTCTGGGAAGATATTAGAATCTTTCAAGAGGCATTTTATTATGTTCTTCTTCTTCTTCTTCCTTCTACGCTGTTGTCTTGAGCATTAGCCATTCACCAATCTAAAGTATTAAGTCTTATACTGGGAAGGATGATGATTTTGAATAGGAACCAAAACTTTTAAAAGGTAGGGGCAGGAGGCCAGTAATTCACTGATAGTTCATACTAGATTTTTTTATAGTGTAAACAGCTATCTTGAGTATTTTCAGTGAGCATTTTTATTAAATACAGATTGGGGAAACTGGTAGTGTTTCCCAGAATGAGTATTGTAGAATATTCTATAGAATGTTAATAATAACTGTTAAATTAAAAACAAACCAAAAGCCAAAACTTTCTGGTCACGTAACTTTGGAAATCATTAGATTAAATAAAGTCAGAGGTTTTTCTTTTTCTAACTTTATTGAGAAATAATTGACATATATTGTATAAGGCCTACAGCATACTGGTTTGATACACCTATATTGCAGTGTGATTACGACCATAATTTTGGTTAATACGTTGATCGTTTCACATAGTTAATGTTTCTTTTTTAATCTTGAAAACACTTAGAATCTACTTGTTTTTTAGCAACTTTCATTATTTAATATGGTGTTGTTACATAGGATCACAATGCTGTGCTTTTGATCCCCAGAACTTATCTTTTAGGGTTTTTTGTTTTTAATGGCAGGAATTCTCAAAGTCCTTATTTTATCAGTATATTTTACAGTTCTCTATGAGGAGGGGAGATGCAGTGGCAATAATATGCAGAATTTCTTGAACTTACTTGGCCATGGAGCAATTTTGTAAGAGTGCCACAGGATACCAGTTGGTAAAACTGGTCTGGCTTCTATTTTACAGATAGAAAACTAAGGCTGCAATAATTGAAGGAACCTCAAGATGAAGTAGATGAAGCTAGTGAAACTCCAGACCAACTCTTAGATCGTTGTTCTTCCTTTCCATTGGTGAAAAAGGACATGTGGTAGCCCAGAGGACATAGGTTTAAATAGATTAGGATGTAAATATGATTTTCCTTGTCATCGTTTAAGATTTATTGATGCTTAATGGCCAGTCCGGAGGTTCCAGGTCTAATCCAATAAGCCAGTGCAAGCAGTTAGTCCTTCAGCCACCTCCTGGCAGGTGGACTAGAGAGTAGCTCTAGAAAGGAAGTTAAGGATTGCCTGAATCTGTTCTGTTTATTCCCCACTAAAATTAGGATAAACAGGATCTGTCCTCAGACCTTCGTCATGACTTCCTACTAAGTACAGCTTTAATTTCCATGCCCTGGATGACTTTTTAAATGGATGGTAGCTGTGTAGGCTGCTTTTGAAGGTTTTATTTTTCTGCAATGAAATGAAATAATGGAACTTTGTTTCTTTTGTGGAGTCACATTAATGTCTAAGACTTGGCAATTCAGGAAAAACACATTCTTAACGTAAATTTTAGTACTTGCACTGCCTTAAAACAGTCCATTTCCAGTAGTCCAAAATGGACTGGCAGTTGTGGGAGAATGTAAAGGGAGTGTAATTTAACTTACACTCTTAACTAAAACTTCCAAATTCCTGATAAAAAAAACTTAGTATCTTACATTGAGGTATGATTTAGGTTTTAAATAAAGACTTGCTAGATTATAGACTAACTAAAATTGTTAGACTTGTCCCCTGACAATTTGTAAGTACCATGTGCTAGGGTGAAAGGTCAAGGAAACAGGACCAGCAGAAGTATTTTGTTATTGCAAGGACGTTTTGAGTAATCTATATGAACAGTTATAAGAAAGACTTGAATTCCACTTTGACAAATAGGCATAACTCACTGATGTTCTTCAGTTTAGGAAAAAAAGTTGTGCCTTGTAAAAAAATTGCTATTTAGTGTTTCCTTTTTTGTTAAAATATGGGAATTTAACATGATTCCTTATTAAATGGAAAAAGCATTTCAGGAATATAGTAGCTTGTATTATGTGTTGAATGTTTTATATTGCAAAGATAAATAGTTGATTGTAGTTTTACCAGGATATTTTGACAAAACCAGTAGTGTGCATTCTTCTCTCCTGCTTCCTCCCTCACCTTCTCCACTGTACCCTACCCCCCAGCATAAATGGCATGGTTAATAACAAGTCTTGGAAAAAGAAAGAACTTGCTGTTCATAACTGACAAGAAGTTTAGCTACGATTTTGTGTGCTTGGAAAACTATTGAGAAAATTTTGGTAAACCCAAGTGCTTCTCTGGAAGGAATGAGATGTTATGACATAGGCTACCAATGGAGCTAGAAGTGATAAGTAAGAATACTCTAAGCAAGATCAGTCAGTACCTAGCTGTGGAACATGAGAACTGATCTGGGTCTATCCTTTTTCTCTTTTTAGAGGCTTGAAAGATTTTCTAAATGTACTACTGATGCTGTTGTGCCTGGATGCTAAATACGGAACATAATCCTTATTTTTTGAAAAAATTCAAGAGTAGATGAGATAATTGACAATTAAAATTTTTATGAATTGTAGCAAGTGAGTCAAAGTAATAATGTTATTAATGTTATTGAAAAACTTATCTGTTTACGTTTGAAAAGACAAATGTCAGGGAAGTTCCTATTTTTAACTATTAAATCAACATTTCTCAGAAGTAGTCTTTAAATAGGTATATAGATAAAAAAAACTGTGGTTATATTTACCTCCAGTTCTTTCTAGAATGAGGAAATATATTCCAGTCTATAAAATCAGTAAGATATTTTGTAAACGTATTAAATTCTTTATTTTCTCAACATTTTGCCTAAATATTAAAATAGGATCTTTCCCTTAAACCTATTAACTATGCCCATAACACTATATTTTTTAAATGGCCCCATTAGAATAACTATGTTAGAAAAGTGGTATTAATGGAGACTATGGACTGGGGCCATAGTCTTTTTTGTTGTGTTGTAACAGCAACACTGAGCCATTTTTAAACTGATCAGACATTTGGAAGGTATTTGTTAGAAGGCATCTATTTCTCTTGTCAGTTACAGTGTATGTACAAAATATATTTTACAATTAATTTGTTTTTTTATAGTTCTTTTTCAAGGTATTACCACTTGTATTGAATATGTGTGTAATTTCACAATGAAAATTTACTAAGTAACTGAAGGGAAGTAGCAGTGGGTTTTCTGGTGCACTAATCAAGAAGCAGCATTTTTGGATCTCTTCATGTCCTTTGAATAGGAAGTGAATGTGCGCCTTGTGATTTGTTATTTTGTTTTTACTGCTTTGGGAATTGAGAACTTTTACTTATATACTTCATGTTTTGGCAGCTTTAGGCAGTGCAGGAATTTTTAGGTCTATTTTGAAAAAGCTGTGACAGGAATGTTATATACACACATGACAGAGATGTATGTCAGGCATTGGAACTGCAAGGAAACATTAGTTTTCCTGGAAAGTAATTATCTGCTTCTTTTTATTATTTAAAGTAACCTCCATCCTAACTGATAAATCAGTTACTGCTGAACCAGAACTACTTCTATGTTCTTCTTTGTTTTTTTAAAGATTTTATTTATTTTTTCATGAGCGACACAGAGAAAGAGGCAGAGACATAGGCAGAGGGAGAAGCAGGGTCCCTGTGGGGAGCCCAATGTGGGACTTGATCCCGGGACCCTGGGATCATGACCTGAGCCAAAGGGAGACACTCAACCACTGAGCCACCCAGGTGCCCCTACTTCTAAGTTCTAAAATATAATGTGTACTAGAGAGTTAACATGCACTTAGTGGAGAAAAGGGAAAGAAACTGAGCAAGAGCAGATTTCTCATTCTGAAATAAAAATTCTCCATACCTTTTGTTTTCCACTCTTAAAACTGGCTAGCCTTTTACTTGCCACTTTTTACTCCCAGGAGGAAGGGCCGAGATCCTCTCATGTTGGGCTACTATGAAAAGAATCCAAGATCACAAGGTTACACTTTAAGTTTTAACAAAATTAATTTGTTACATATCAGTATTATGAAAACTTAAAATGTTGGTAGATCTTGCACTTTCAGAAAGTTCTCTTAAAAAAAAAAAGTTGCTTAAATATACCCTATTATCTAGGGCCTAAATGATACTAGTTAATTATAAGGCTTTAGTGTGTACTAGTAACATTTTACAAATGTATTTGCTTTAGTTTTGCGGGGAGAAAGTGCCGTACTTTTTAAACTTTACGGTAGAAAACTGGAAATCTTTACAAAGTAGAAAGTTATATAGTGAATCTGCATATATTCATCTCCTGTCCTCACCAGTTTAATATAATGGCCAGTCTTGTTTTATCTACACGCTATCCTACAATACTTCCTCCTGACCCCCTGGTGATTTTGAAGGAAATCCCAGACATCATGTAATTTCATTGAAAAATATTTCAATGTGTATCTCTAAAAGAGAATCAAATTATTTGTATTCCCTGTGAGTACTGGCTAACTTTGTTGTGGAGAGGAAGTTCAAGAGCCCTTGGAAACAGGCCTGCTATTGCATTTTATTGTAGTTATTTCGCATTTAGAAAGATCAAGAGTTTATGCTACTTGGCTATTTTATTATTACAGTAACTCTCAAAGGATTTGAAATGTTGATTTAATAAATAACATCTAAAAAGCATTATGAATTATTATCATGAATATATATAGAGTTATGTGACAGTCCTCATTTCAGAGCAGTTTGCTTTGTTATTCATGGCTCCTTCCTACCCTGCCTAAATTTGTTTCCTTAATTAAATACTGAGAAACAGCATATATAACGCTTAGTTTCAGATGTTATTGTGTAAGCCTTGATATGTGTCAAAGAGGTAGTAGAATAAGGATGCATGTTGGCTGAGAAAGAGAAAGGGAGAACTGTCCGGGCACCAGTGTGTGTGGGGACTCCCCTTCTTTCACTCTTGCCTCAGCCAGCCTTCTCTCCTGGTCTTGATTTTTTATTTCCTTTTTTTTTTTTTTAATTTTTATTTATTTATGATAGTCACAGAGAGAGAGAGAGAGAGGCAGAGACACAGGCAGAGGGAGAAGCAGGCTCCATGCACCGGGAGCCCGATGTGGGATTCGATCCCGGGTCTCCAGGATCGCGCCCTGGGCCAAAGGCAGGCGCCAAACCGCTGCGCCACCCAGGGATCCCGATTTTTTATTTCTTGATTCCCCTTTGGTTTATATCTTTCCCTTCTCTTGGCTCTTACGTAATTTTGCTTGTGGCATTCATTGTCAGGAAGATTGCTGATTCCTGTCTTGGACTAATTATGTAGGGGTTGTAAGATGAAACCTTAAGAAATGAAAGCTTTTAGGACTAGCTTGTTGTGCTTTAATTTATTTTTATATAGAGTTTGTACAGATTTTATTTTTAAATAGCTGGATGCCAACTATGGGCTAGATAGAACTTTTCTGTACTCTGGATAAAAACTATACAGTGAATCAAAAAATGTTGATTTTATAGACTTTAAGGTTTACTTTAGATGCTGTTATTGAAAAAATACGTAACAATAATTTTTCTTTTTTTGTTTTCTTTTGCTGCTCATTTATTGGATGAAACTGATCCTGATATTTAAATGTGACTCTACAGTTCACAAGGTTCCTTTGCAGCTCACCTCTGGAGGTAAGAGTTGACTCTCTGACTTTAGTACTAGAATCACTACTCGGACATCACTATTGGTATGTTTTGTTAGGCATTTATTTGGTATTTAGAGGTGTTCGTTTTGTTTTAACACATCCTCTTTGATAATGGTAATGAGATGAATACAGACTTTTTTTAGAATAAGAATTGTTCTAAGTTACAGAGCTGCTCACCTTCATAACAGGTCATTGCTTCTTTTTAAGGACATTTTCTTTTTTTTAAGTAAACTGAAATCAGTCTTGCATTATAAAGAGCCTTATTATGTCTGCTTCCTTCATAACTGTTTGACACTAGCCTTATTCTGTCTTAATGGCCCTGGTATTAAAAAAAAAAAAAAATGGCCCTGGTATTAAAAAAGGGAGGGGGGAGGGGGGGTGCCTGTTGTCAGGCCAGTTTCATTTGGTTTGGGAGCACTTTTTTTTTTTTTTTTTTGAAAGATTTTATTTGAGAGAGAGTACTAGCCTGGAGGAGGGAGAGGGAGGGAGAAACAGACTCCTTGCCAAGCAGGGAGCCCAATGAGGGACTCAATCCCAGGACCCTGAGATCATAACCTGAGCTGAAAGCAGATGCTTAACCTACTGAACCACCCAGGTGCCTGAGAGCACTTTTTCAGACCCCTGAATTGATAAGGCAATAGCATAAACTATTACTGAGCTTCTCTTAAGCACAGGTGTGCTCCCTCCCTCTGTTTCTCTCTCTCCCTCTTCCCTCTCCTCCCCCACTCCCCTCCTCTCCTTTTCCCTCGCCCTCTCTCAGTGCTACATTTACTTTCACCTTGAGTCCTCATAATGGTTCTGCAGTGTAGAGCTGAGACTCCAGTGATAACATTGTGAGATAAAGATACTCAGGAAAACTGCTGACCTGTGATTTGACACAAGATGGATGAGGCTTTGAGGAAGGAGGAGGAAAGAAGGGGGAGTGGGAGAGATGCTTGCACTCAGAACCAAATCTCAGTTTTAGAGCATGCCTTCCCTTACTGGACACAGTTGGGCAAATCACAACTTCCCTGAGCCTGGGTTTTTTATCTTTAAAATGCAAATGATAAGTCTTACCTCCCTAATGAAGCAGTGGACATGGCAGCATTTTTAAAATGCTACTCAGGGTACCTGGGTGGCTCAGGCTCAAGTCTTAATCCCAGGATCATGAGTTCAAGTGAGTTCAATAAATAAAGTGCTACTCAAAACCTTAGTAATATTTTTTATTTTCCTCTTGGGCTGCACTGAAGCCCCGGGTGATCAGACACTGTTCTCTGCCTTTCCATTGTCCTTCCTTTTGCTTCTGCTTATTTCACTTTAAGTTCCTATCCCCTGTTTCCAACTGGTTCAAATCCTATCCCTCTTCAGGTTGAGCCTTTGTCCACTGCCACACCCTTCTGCAACTCTCCACACACACTGCTTCTGTAACACTGTACTCATGTGATTTTTTTTGAAACATTGTGGGTTTGTGGTGTAAACCAAGTTGGCACATTGAATACTCTCAGAGGTCAGTTTGATGATTGCCAAGGGAAAACTGTACCATCCAGGTTTGGTTACATTTTCTAAATATCCAGGATCAAGAGGGAAACAAAGCTATGTTTAGAGGGACTTGGGCTTTGAAATGATGGAGGCTTGCTTAGCCCATGAGCAATTTCATTTTTCCTTTAATCTAAAGATGGAATTGGTAATACTTTATAGTTATTTTTTTTAAGATTTTATTTATTCATGAGAGACGGAGGTGGGGGGAGGGGGCAGAGACCCAGGCAGAGGGAGAAGTAGGCTCTATGCAGGGAGCCCGATGCGGGACTCGATTCTGGGACTCCAGGATCATGCCCTGGGCCGAAGGCAGGTGCTAAACTGCTGAGCCACCCAGGGATCCCCTACTTTATAGTTATTAAGATGAAATGAGATAGTGTGTGGTAAGCACTAAGCACAAATCCTGTCACATAAAATTTTAAATAAAGTTTAGTGCAAAAACAAGCGAACTAAGAAATTTGAAGACAGTATAAATTATACAACTGCTCTTTAGTTGATGAAGCATTTTTTTAAGCATAGCAGAATGGGAAGTATCACAGAGAAAAGGATGGAAAAATAAGATTTGCTTCTGTTAAAAATCCTTAATTTTGTTCATAAAAACATATAGTTAAAAGGCAGTTTGGGGAAAGTATAACAAGGTTATTATACTTCAAGATCTTTTGGAGTCAATTTTAAAATGTTTTATTTTTTTCCCCACAATTTTTGGTTGAATTTTATGAGATAGTTGATGTGGTGAAATACAAATGGTAGTAAATGTTTTAAGAATTAACCTTGTAAGCAAAGAAGTGTAGTTTAAAAGAACAGTGGTAAATGTTTGCTTACCTGTTAAGATAATCTTTTTTTCTTTTTTTACAAATGCTTGGGAAGATATGGGATGAGTTGTTTTTATACTTTATCCTTTACAGAAATCAATTTTGTCATCTACATTTAAGACCCTATATAAATTCATACCTTATGGGTTGTGTGCTGGAATAATTCTAAGAATCACTGCCAGAGAAATAAAAGTGGGGACAAAACTTATGTAAATGTTTATTATGGCACTATTTATAATGGCAAAAAATTTATAAAGTCTAAATGTCCAACAGTAAGAGGTCAAATAAATAATGGTACAGAAAGCCATATTATCAACAGAACACAGTACAGCCATTAAAATGGGGATTATGCATATACTTAAGTACCTGTTGATGAAGAAAACAGTGTGAAATACTTTTGCTATATTGAAATAGAAGTAGGATGCAAAATTATACATGTAGATCTCAATTTAAAAATAATTAAAACATGCAGAAACCAATTAAGAAGGAGATACACAAAATGTTAAATTGTTTCACCCTTTGCTCTTCCATGAAGGAGCCACAATGGGGAGAAGAGATACCTTGGTAGGTTTTTGGTGGTGGCTTTTGTAGTCAGTGTTTGAAAAGTACATCAGGCAAGGCTCTGATTGTTGAGCAAACAGGATCTAGTCTTAGGGGAAAAAGATGGAGAGGAATTGCAGGAGCTTAGGTGAAGGGAATGACGATAAGGTTTCAGCAAGAGCTTTGAGGAATAACCAGGAAGAATGGTTTTGAGTGGAAGACATTTGGGCTGGATTGGCTTACCTGGACATGGAGTGAATAAGGAGGCTGGAGCTTGATGTCCACTGCACCACTGGGGCAATATTACCAAACAGTGGCAAAGATCCTTCTAAATAGACCTCACTAATAGACTTTTCTCAAATGTGAGCCCAATGAGAGAGGACCCTGTTTTTCTTGCTTCCTTGTGTTTCTGATTTTAGTGTAGTAAAGTAGTACAGTGGAAGCACTGGATAAGTATTTGATGGATGGATGGATAAGCTAGGGCTGAGGCTGAGGCTGCAGGAGTCAGCCAAAAACACACAAGGCCTAGTATTTATGTTTCAATATAGTCCTAGCACTACTGTATTAAGATGAGGATCATTGTCTTTTTCATGTTTGGATGCTCTTGGGTGTAGATAGTGCTTGGAGTTTACCAACTGTACAGCCAGAGTATATCAAACAAATGTTTTTTTACTTACATCTGGCTAAATATTGGGACTGTATGTATAGAAGCTTTAATCTTTGGTGAATAGTAGAGGGAAAGTATGATCAAATTGTAGTGATCTCGTCATTTTCTCTCTGATCTGCTTTCTCCATTTGATGATCTGGAGTTTTACCTTTGTTACAGATCTCTCTTCTTACTGAGCTTATGGACATAGGGCAAAATGAGAGATGACCAATGTGCTTTTCTTTGCTTGAAGTTTTTGAGAACTCCTTTGAGGGCTTTCTGTTGAAATTTTTTTAGTCCAGAGTTTTTCAGGGGCTGCCTGATAGTATAGGTAGTGGCTGCTACCCCTAAACTTCCAACAGCACTGAACTCAGGATTCTATTCCTTTGCCACATCACAGTCTGAGAGCCAAAACAAAGCCAAAGCAGGAGAGTGTTAGGAGTCCCAAATGTTTAATTTTGCCGTTGAGCTTGTATTTTAGCTGGGGAAGGTAAATACCCAAACACCTTCCCTGATTGTGATTAAAAGAAAAATAATTCTGGTAGAGACTGTAAAATATGTGGGACTTGCAGTTGAAAATGAAGAATACTTTAAACTTCACTTTGTCCACAAACTAGTATGAATGAACCATGTCCCTTTGTTGTAAGTCCTAAATAGTTAACCGCCACATGAATCTAACGAAATTGTCAGGTTATAGTAATTACATCAGTAATTTGATCTGCTGTCATTTGAATGGAGCCATGTGTGGAAAGTCAGTTACTTCCCTCTGTGGGGCTGACCCCTTTACATTCCTGTAAGCTGAAGACTAATAGAGCTCATTAAGCTTTATGGGAAAAGAGCTTTTATCACCTCGTCAAGTCAGGCAACATATTTCCATTATATTCCTAATTTCATGTGGCTCTGTGGCTGCTGATGTGCACTTCCCTGCTAGGTTTACATCGGACCTCTCCCTTACGGACATTTTTATTGACATTACTAAGTCTGAATTACATTTTGTGTGGCACCGCCTACAGATGTCTTCAATTAAATGTAGGTAAATAAAGGGGATTATATATCAGAGGCTAAAAGATTCTTGAAATTCTCTTCCGAATCAGACTTTGCCAGCCACTCCAGTAGGGTGCAGTCTTGTCGGCATTTCGGGGTGGAGATCTATAGGAGAGGTGTTTGTAAGACATTTCACCATATGTGAATGTAGGTGGCTTAGGTTTCTGTTCAGGTATGTCCTTCTATTCTTTCTTTTTTTTTTTTTTTAATTTTTATTTATTTATGATAGTCACAGAGAAAGAGAGAGAGAGAGGCAGAGACACAGGCAGAGGGAGAAGCAGGCTCCATGCACCGGGAGCCCGACGTGGGATTCAATCCCGGGTCTCCAGGATCGCGCCCTGGGCCAAAGGCAGGCGCTAAACCGCTGCGCCACCCAGGGATCCCCTTTCTATTCTTTCAAATCAGTTAAAATCTTCATTCAACAGGTATCATAACAACTTATCGAGATGTTAGCACCTGTGGTGGATGGGTGCTGTGCTAAGCTCTTTGCTTATGTCGTTTCAGTTCTCACACAGAGAATTTTGTAAGGCAAATTGAGTCCAGAGAGGTACATTGGTTGAGCTCAACATCACAGCTATTGATATATGGCAATAATAGCAAGACAGAAAGGAAAAAATGGAATAATACTGCTATAAGATTTTTTTAAAGTTTTAATTCTAGTTAATATATAGTGTTATATTAGTTTCAAGTGTACAGTATAGTGGTTCAGCAGTTCCATACATCGCCCAGTGCTCATCACGACAGGTGCCTTCCTTAGTCTCCATCACCTGTTTTGCCCCCTTCTCCCTCAGTAATGCTATAAGATTCTTGCACTACATGAAGCGATAAGTTTGAGGTATATTTTGTAAACCCAAGAGCAAGATTTCTCAAGCTTGGCACTATTGACATTTTGGATAGGTTAAATCTTTCTTGTGGATACTATCCTGTGCATTGTGTGATGCTTAGCAACATCTCTGGCTTCTACCCAATAGATGCCTGTAGTTCCCTCCCCCTGAATTGAAACAGAATGTCTCCAGACTTTGCCAATGTTCCATAGAGGTAAATTGGCTCCCTGTTGAAAAACCACTGCCCTTGAGCAGCCTTAAAAACGGTGATAGTTGATTATCCAGTAGTGGAGATAATTGCCATGATAACACGTTTTTAGTTTCATGAAAGGCAGAAAAAGGAGAGGTGAACAAAGAACAAGTGAGACAAATAGAAAGCAAATAGCAAGATGTCCACTTAAAGCCAACCCTACTGATTACATTCAATATAAATTATCTGAACCAGAACTCTATGTTGACATGTTCTGTATCTATACTATCCAAAGTATGTATGTAGCTAGTGGTCATACATAGGTACTGAGCTTCTTAGTACCTATTCAAATTAAAATCTGAATTTTAAATTTTTAAGATTTTAGTAAATTTACATAGCCACATGTGGCCAGTGGCTATCCTGTTGGACAATACCTATCCAAACACTTCAATTAAAAGTCAGAGATTGTAATATTAGATTTAAAAAAAAAATTAAGGTTCACCTTAACTGTGTAGACATGGATCATTTAAAATAAAAAGGCCAGGGCAGCCTGGGTGGCTCAGCGGTTTAGCGTCACCTTCTGCCCAGGACGTGATCCTGGAGACCCAGGATTGAGTCCCATATCGGGCTCCCTGCATGGAGCCTGCTTCTCCCTCTGCCTGTGTGTCCCTGCCTCTCTCTCTCTCTCTCTCTCTCTCTCTCTCTCTGTCTCTCATGAATAAATAAAATCTTTAAAAAAAAAATGCCAGAGTAAGGTATACCATGCAGATGCTAATCATAAGAAAGTTGGAGTGGCTATATTTACATATTTGATGAAGTAGACTTCAGGGCCAAGGCTGCTATCTGAAAGGAAGAGGGACATTTCATAGTGATAAAATGGTCAGTTCATCATACAAAGGCATGGTAATCCAAAATGTGAGACACTTAATAATAGAGTCTGGGAATTCATGGAGCAAAAACCAGTGGAATTGAAAGGAGGAAAAGTCCAATCCACTGTTACAGTTGCAGACTTTAGGACGACATTCTCAATAGTTGACAGAACAATTGGAAAACTAGAAGGACTGTAGAAGATAGGAAAAACACTATCACACAGTTTTACCCCTTTGACCTCTGTTGAACACTATGCCCAACAATGATAAACTGCATATTTTTTTAGGTACACAGGGAACATTGACTACCATCAGATCAGATGCTGTCCCTCTATACAGATCTCAGCCATTGAAAAGGATTGAAATCATCTCTGATCAAAATGGAATTAAGTTAGAATCAATAACAAAAAGAACTTACAGCTCAGTAATAAGATAGACGATATAGTTTAAAAATAGGCTAAAGACTTGATTATATATTTCACCAGAGAAAACATGCAAATGGTTAATAAGTACAAGAAGAGATTCTCACCATCCACAAGGGAAATGGAAATCAAAGCCACAATGAGATACTACCACAAACCCACAAGAATGACCATAATCAGCAGAGAGTAGCAGGTATTGACAAGATGTGGAGAAACTGACAACCTTATTCATTGTGGTGGGATTGTTAAAATGGTAGAGCTATGGTTTTTCATTTCCTCAAAATAATGAAGATAGGGTTACTATATGACCCTAAAATATAGGAAAATGAGAATATACATGCAAACAAAGACTTGGATGTGAATGTTCATAGTAGCATTATTTATAATGGCCAAAAGCTGGAATCAATTTAGATGTCCATCACCTGGTGAATAGATAAATGTCCATCCATGATGGAATGGCAGCAGTAAAGAGGCACAAATTATGATACAGGGTACACCATGGGTGATCTTTGAAAACATTATGCGAGGTGAAAGAAGCCAGATACAGGAGGCTGCATATTGTGTTTCCATTTAAATGAATTACCTAAAAGAGGGGAATTTAGAGACTGAAAAAGCAGATTAGTGGAGTTTAGAGGTAGAAGTAGAGGGCTAACTGCAAAGGAGACTCATAGGAGTTTTGGGGGGTGATGGAGATGATCCCAGACTGCATTGTGGTGATGATTCCATAATTCTATAAATTTGCTAAAAATCACAGAATTTTACACTTAAAATGGGTGAATTTTATCATGTGTAAATAAAGCTGGGAGAAAAGAGTATATATCATTTCTTCATCTTTTAATTTCCTAAAATTTTATAGAAAAGATCTGATTCAGCTTGATATCTTGCTTCCTTACTGCATCCCTAGTTATTGTGTAGTGTTTGCAGTTTTAGTATTCCCCAAGATGCTTCCATTATATATTGAAATAGATATATTTTAAGGAATATTTAAATATTAGCTATGTGGTTAATACTCTTATTTTTAAATATTAGCCATTAGTATTTTTTGATAGCTTGTAAAACCATCTTTCCAATTTTTTTTTGAAGTTGAGAGCTATTTTGCTGCTTCTTGAAGCTCTATGATAGACTGAAGTAATGTGTACATTTGTGTGTGTGTGTACACCGATTGCAGGTGGCAGGGGCGGGTATCTACAAGTGTCCCTGCCCTGTAGCCAGTGGTGGCGCTCATTTTGCTGTCAAGGGAAAAAAAGACCCCTAGGAACCTAATCATTTCTTCAGTCTGTCAGCAAATGAAATATCATTGCTTGGAGTGGCTCTGGTAGATGTCAAGATATCTCCATTGGCCAGAATTTGGAAGAGGGAATGACTGTTACTCAAACTGGGTTCTGTAGAATTAAAGGGAGCTTGCAGAGGTAGCAGTGGAGGGGTGAACTGGAGAAGATTGAGCTGCTAGACTTGGGAAGGGAGTTAAAATAACTTTACCGAACAAGGAGGATGTAGATAGAGAGCTGCCCTGACCTGGATTGCCGTGGAGAGAAGGCTCGGAGGAGCATTGAGCTGGTGACCTGGGGAGAGCTTTCACCTGCTGTCTGGTCTGGACAGCCTGGGAGCACCAGCTACGTGTAGAGAGCCAGAACCAGGGCAGACAGAGCTATCTGAATGGGGGCTAGATTTCAGAGAATGGTGGTCAGGCTGCTATTGGTATTGAGTAATTAGAAAAGGAAAGCTAGGCTGTGGTTTGATCCACTGGGGGGAAGGGAGATACAGGTGAGGGGTGTTGTTTTTCTTGGTTACATGGGTTGGGAAAGAGTCATGTAGTTTTGCTGTAGAATTAGGCTGAGTAGTGTTGGGCAGAGGCACCAGTTAGAATTCTGGATCCAGATTCCCCAACTCATTGGGATTATCATTTGATTGCCCTCCCACTCGGTTAGGTCTGAAGACTTTTGGGCAGTTGGGGCTGGGCAGGACTGCTCCTCAAGCCACTGATGTAGACTATTTGCCCTCTATTCAGCTCATTAAGTAGGGCTTGAACATCTTTTGTATGATAGTTGAAATAGTATTCCCTGGGCTCACACAGGCACTCAGTAAGTATTGGGTGAATACATGAACTTACTTCCAGTTTGTTTTTGAATATCACATGATAGTTGAACCAATGTTATTTGAAACCTTATGTTTTACAGTGAAATTGTATAAACTGGAAATCTTTTTTGGAAACCAATCTCCTATGATAAAAATATCTAAATTTATTCTGAGAATAAGAGAAAGTGTACTAGGATAGAAAACCAGATCTTAAAGAGAAAAATGCCATAAATTTCCTCGTTGAAGATTATTCTGGCAAGGGACTTAAATTAGTTTAGGCAGCTTACAGTCACAGTCCATTCCAGATACCTTTTTGCCAGGTCAGTCTTCCTTTAGCAAGTAGTGGTTTTCACTATTATGCCAAAGATCCTTCAAGTGTGTTCAAAATTAGGGTCATCTGCCTTGACAATTTTCATTACCCATTAACTGTGCATGAGTGCTTCAGAAAATGTTTGAATGGTAAATCCTGGGGTGGATTAGTTTCCATGGGGATGTCAGTCTTGTTTGATGTTTGCAGTCATTCAGTTCTAAATAAAAATATCAGTTTGGGTTGTCACTGGGGAATGGTTTTCCCCTCTGTAAGAAACACTGGAAAAGCAAGTCTTGAGTGATATTAAGTTTCATTAAGATAGTAACTCTCAATCCTAAAGTGTTTGTTGTAGTGTTCAATAAATATTGATTAATCTGTGGAATTGTGAAGATGAGATTCTGTTACTTTTCCTTGTAAGCATTTTATGGTGCTTCACAAAAAATCTTTTTGTTGGATTGTTAGGATTTCAAAATACAAGGAAATGTAAAGTAAAGAAAACAGTTAACAGATTAACATCATAATTCTTATACATTTGTGCAGTAGAAATGAGAAAATCGGTTCCTTATTTCTGTCATACTTATTAAACACATTTACTAGAAGTCAATCATTCTTTAATGATTTAAGCTCTGTACAATTCAAAGTTTTGCTATTGCAGTGCTTCTGGTTTTAAGTGGTAGACATTCAGGTAAACTGTTTTGCTTGCTTTGAAGCACTTCGTATCTTAAGAATTATGTCACTGAGAAATACATTTCTTGATTTCTTTGGCTTAGTAAATTCCAAAATATCTTAACTCATTACATTAGATGGAACATATTACTAGATTGTGATTATATTCTGACACGGGACACCACAGAGGCGGCATCCAGTGAGAAAAACACTGAACCAAAAGTTGAGAATTTGAGATTTGGGTCCTTATCATTCCTCTGAGTGGGTCTTGTGACCTTGAACAAGCCCAGCCCTCATTTTTCCACTTATAAAAGAGTAAGGTATCTCCGATGAAGAGCTCCCTCAAACTGAGTGAACTTAGCCAACATTTTAACATATTTTGTACAGTACTCTTGAACAACACAGATTTGGACTCTGGATCCACTAATATGTGAATTTTTTAATAGTACAATACTGTAAATGTATTTTCTCTGTATTAATATTTTATTATCTCCAGCTTCATTGTAATAACAGTGTATAGTACCTATAACACAGAATGGCTGTTTCTGTTATCAGACTTTCTGTCAGTAGCAAGTTTGTTAGTAGTTAAGTTTTTGGGAATCAAAGGGTTATTCGTGAATTTTCAGCTGTGCTGGTGGGGGGTGGGGTTGATGTCCTTACCTCCATGTTGTTCAAGGGTCAACTATAGCTACTTTAGAGACGCAAGCATTATAAACTAAGCAAACAAAATATACGTCCCTCAACTTACAACTTGCTCTAGTCCCTCTGGTTTTGTCTTTCTCTGTGCTTTATTATGTTCTGCAGCAAGCTGACATTTAGAACAATTCTACTTTCTCTCTTCTATGAAAAACAAGTATGCTATTACCTTGCATACCCAAATGTATATCTCTTATTTTTGCCTTTAATATGGTACATATGAATCCTATCTTTTTATAAAGTGATAGCTTTGGGTTCTCAAAACTAGGAGGTAGGTTCATTGAGAACTACCTATTTATATAAGCATTTTAGCAGACTGGGAAAGCGTATAAATACAAACATCACCAATTTCTTTTTTTTTAAGATTTTATTTATTTATTCATGAGAGACACAGAGAGAGGCAGAGAGGGAGAAGCAGGCTCCCTGCGGGGAGCCCGATGCGAAACTCGATCCCAGGACCCCAGGGTCATGCCCTGAGCCACTCAGGTGTCCCAAACACCACCAATTTCTTAGGCATCTCTTTTCCAGTGTCTCAAAGTGGCAAAGATGAATGTGTTTGTTGACATGACCCAAAGATACAGTCATTCTATAGCATATATAAATAAGCAGGACAAGTTTATAAATATTAGGTTCATTGTTTTAGTGTTCATTCTTATTTAGAATCTACTTAATTATCCAAAGGTTGTTCATTATGTTTTCTGATTTATATTAATCCATATTTTTAAATTAAGACTCTTAGAAGTTATGTTTAAGCTACCATAAAACATAATATATAAAAATGTTTGTCAGTTGCTGAGCATTACTAGTCATTAGGGAACTACAAATCAAAACCACAATAAGATACCACCTTCATACCCAGTGAAGTTAGGAAGTTAGTTGCTGTACTGTTGACTGTTATCAACAGTACAGCAAACATAAATGTTGGCTCGGATGTGGAGAAATTGGAACCTTTGTGCATTGCTCATAGGCATATGTATGGGTGGCGGTTCCTTAAAAATATTAAAAATCAAATTACCATATGATCCAGCAATTTCTCTTCTAGGTATATACACCCAAAAAAATTGAAATTAGGGACTCCCAAGAATTACTGTAAACCAGTGTTTGTGGAGGTGTTGTTCACAATAGCCAAAAGGTAGAAGCAACACAAGTGTCTATGAACAGATGAAGAGATAAACATAGTATATGCATACCATGGAATATTATTCAGCCGTAAGGAGGGAGACTGGCACATGCTACAACACATGGATGGACCTTGAGGACATTATGTTAAGTGAAATAAGCCAGTCACAAAAAGGCCAATAGAGTGTGATTCTGCTTACCTGAAGTAGCTTAGAGTAGGCAAATTTCAGAGAGAAAAAGTAGAACAGAGGTTCTAGTGGGGAGTCACTTTTCAGTGGATACAGAGTTTCAGTTTGGGATGATGAAAAAGTTCTGTGGGTAGAGAGTGGCCATGATTGCACAACTTGTGAATGTACACTCAGTGCCCCTGAATTGTACACTCAAAAATGCTTAAAATGGTAAATGTTATATGTATTTTACCACAATTGAAAAATATTTTTAAACATCAGAACTATAACTTAATTCAGTTAAACACAAATTTACACGTTTCAGAATCATGAGCATTATGTAGGAATGATGTTAACGTTTTGATTAATAAACCAATGAGTGTTTTGGAAATTTAAACTATGATCTTTATTAGAAAACCATCAAAGATTATTTTTTATTTTTTTTAAAGATTTAATTTATGAGAGATAGAGAGAGAAGAGAGAGGGAGGGGCACAGACAGAGGCAGAGGGAGAAGCAGGCTTCATGCAGGGAGCCTGACTTGGGACTTGATCCCGGATATCCAGGATCACACCCTGGGCTGAAGGCGATGCTAAACCGCTGAGCCACCCAGGCTGCCTCAAAGATGATTTTTTAAATCTATTCATATATTGTACCTAATCTAATAAATCAGAGAAAAGACATGCCTTTATTTATTTTTTCTTTTTTAAGATTTTATTTATTTGAGAGAGAGCATGAGTGGGGTGGGCTGGGGCGGGGCAGAGGCAAAGGCAGAAGCAGACTCCCCGCTGAGCAGGGAGCCCAACATGAGGCTTAATCCCAGGACCCCAGAATCATAACCCGAGCTGAAGGCAGATGCTTGAAAGACTGAGCCACCCAGGTGCCCCCTTTTTTTTTCTTCCTTAAACCAAAATTATTAAGCCAGTGTGATTTATTTTAAAAATGTTTCTGAGCTAGCAGTTTCTGTAAGGATTCATTTTCTGTGAATTTGGAGAATACTTGATTTATATAAATGTTTGTTTATATCTATGAATCAATTTTACAGAGCTCCTCCAATAAGGAGACCTGATAGTATGATTCATTTATACCCTCTGAAGGTAGGAAAATGTTTCCCATACAATAAGAAATAAAGACTTTTCTGAATCACAAATTCACAGATACTTCATAGCTCTGAGCTCCAGTCCTACAATGTGAGCTACAGGTCACAAGTAAACAAACTCCTTGGTTTAGATCTCCAAAAACTATTCTCTTAATTGATTGAACTCACAAATATACAGACCAAAACAACTAATAAACCAGAGTCTCTGTCTTCTTTCATTCAAGAGAGAATAGATCTATATCATTCATCCAGCAGACCATAAACCAAATCTATTACTGCCACTAAGGGGGATAACTTACTGGTTGTAGGAGAACCAGAAACAAAAACAAAAGCACAGACTTAGTGGAGAGGGAGAAAAAGACAGAGAAATACAGCAGCGTTGGAGGTCTGTTGCTCCATGGGAATGTCTTTTGAGAGTTAAGAGAAGACGAGGCTGGGCCTCACAGACTGTGAGGGCACTTGTGTGTTTCTTAGCTCCATTAAGTCTTCATTTGAGCTTCTCAGTAGGTCACCTCCAAAACTGTTAAACTACATTTTCAGAAAGATATAAGCATGATACTCATACACATAGAGCATTGAACACATGTCAAATTTTATTTGATTCGTTATTAGTGCAAGAACCAGTAATACATTAGAACTGGTCCATGGAGCATTTGTGAAACTTGAGATATATATATATTATATATATATTATATATATATATGTATTATATATATTATATATATATAATACACACAATTTAATAAGAGGTTGAGATGAGATTGCTAAGTTAGATAAAAACAACTGATTACTGAGCTACAGAGCATTAAACTATAACTTTTTGGGTTACTTGTTCCACTGGACAGAAATCTATAAGTTAACCTCTGCCCCAACCAAATTGTAAAATAACTCAGTCAATAGAAAATCAAGCCCAGAGCTGCACTTAAACCATAAGAGACTCTTAACTCTAGGGAACAAACTGAGGGTCACTGGAGGGGAGGTGGTAACTGGGTGACGGGCAATCAGGAGGGCATGTGGTGGAGTGCGCGCACTAGGTGTTATATGCAAACTGCTGAGTCACTAAATTCTACCTTTGAAATTAATAAGACACTATATGTTAACTAAGTTGAATTTAAATAAAAACCCCCAGACATTTTTTTGGCCTATGTCAAATTTCAGATACCACCAGTTTCTTTTTAATACTAGTAATTCTTGAACCACGGTTTTCAAGTTCTTGATTATACATTAATGCATTTTTGCTAAAAGTATGGAAAACGAAGAAAAGAATATGTAACATCCAAGAACCCTGTGCTTACAGTATTGGATGTTTTTTCCCATCTTTTTATGTGTGTATATGCTATACACACATGTAGAGAGGGAAATTTTTCATATAGTTAGGATCATACATACCACTTTATATTCATTTAACTTGGAGAAATGTTTATCACGTTATTAAAAATTCTTGGTAAAAATGGTTTTTTACTATATAACAGTTCCTCATGTGAATATACTGTAATTAACTTATTTCATCTTACAGTTCTGTTTAATTTGGAAGTGAATTCGGAAGTGAATAAAGGTTGTCTTGGTATCAGCATCATGGACGTAATAGGAGCTGATGAAAAATTTTTTAAGTTAGATGCTACTGGGCAGCCCGGGTGGCCCAGTGGTTTAGCGCTGCCTTTAGCCCAGGGTGTGATCCTGGAGACCCGGGATCGAGTCCCACGTCGGGCTCCCTGCATGGAGCCTGCTTCTCCCTCTGCCTGTGTCTCTGCCCCCCTCTCTCTCTTTCTGTGTCTCTCGTTAATAAATAAGTAAAATATTAAAAAAAAAAAAGTTGCTACTTAGTTGTTTATTGAGATTACCAGCAGAAATCGAGGCAGTTGGCATATGTTGTTCCTCTTCAGTGACCAGCTAATCTTCATCAATTTAGAGATTCTGATGAAATTGAGGCATTTAGAGGTTTACCTGGTACTATATGGGCAACCAGAGAGAATTGTGTGACTAGCAACATCAGAAGAATTCTTCCTAACCTTAAGGCTATAAAAATTATTCCATTTATATTATTTAGTAAAATTAGCTTTTATATGCTTGCTTTATGAGCAGAGAAAATATTGCTTAAGATACAGTAAAAGAAAATATTGTTACTTTTACATACTTTTTATTAGCATTATTTAAATGTAATTGTCTTCGAAATGAAATATACGTGGTGACTGGAAATAATCCTATCAGATTAAGGCAGCATAGACTAATTTTGGTTGTCTTATTACAGACTTAGCATTATTTAATTTATAACATATAACTAAGGTAATTGAATATTTTGAAGGTTATGATCAATGCATCCATCTCCTATAATATAAGATGGGTTGTAAAATGTCGATATCTAGCATGTATCACATCACAATTTATGTTACTGTCAGAATCAGCCACAAAAAAGAAAGACAAAATATTCCTTGGTGGTGGTGATTACAATGCCTGTTGATAGCTAAATCCACCAGGTAATGTTCCCAACTAGTTGAAGGCTGTGGTTGTCTTCTTAGGAGGGGAGATTTTGCCAGGGGAGCAAGGGCTTATTGGAAGCCGACCTTGTGTTAGTACCTTCTCTTACCACCCAAAGAGCTGACTGCCTGAGTGTTGAGTCAGTGAATGGAAGTGCATGGTAATGGAGAGGTCCCCTTGTCCTGGACATTTCGAGGAAAGTGGAAAGTTCTTTGGTGGGAGCTTCATGACCAATCACCATATATTTTCTCAGAATTGGCCCTTAAAGTATTTTAATTTCACATACTTTTAGACATAACTAGAAACAGGGCTAGACTCTTTTTCCAGGTAGATTGTCATTATATCTACCATATAATATAGTTATGAACCAGGAAGTGTGTTAAGTTAGTGGCCATCTTTAGTGTACTGATTGCCAACAAATTAGGAATTGGTTACATTTACTTTTTATTTTTATTTTATTTATTTTATTTTATTTTATTTTATTTTACATTTGATTTTTAAATTACTTATACAAGACTGTGATATGTCCTAACTTTGAGTATTGCTATTTATATTTTCCAACTTAAATTCATTTATTTTCTTTAGACCATATTATTTCCAAATTTAGTTTGGATTTTTTTTTTTTTTAAGATTTTATTTCTTTATTCATGAGAGGCAGAGACGGAGGCCGAAGGAGAAGCAGCCTCTGTGCAAGAAGCCCGATGTGGGGCGTGATCCTGGGATTTTCTTAGATGGAGGGGCACCTGGGTGGCTCATCAGTTGAGCATCTGCCTTCCGCTCAGGGCGTGATCCTGGGTCCAGGGATTGAGTCCCACATTGAACTCTCTGTGAGGAGCCTGCTTGATTTCGGCTCAGGTCCTGATCTCCAGGTCCTGAGATCCAGCTCTGCCTTGGGCTCCTCCCTCAGTGGAGAGTCTGCTATAGATTCTCTCTCCTTCTGCCCCTCCCCCCATTCATGCTGACACTCTTTCTCTCTAAAATAAATCTTTTAAAAAATTTTTAAAAATCTTTAAAAAAAATGAATCTGAACTTCAGTGCAGTGTTTCATGAAAGTATTAACAAAAGAGAAAACAATTGCAAGAATAAGTTCTTTTAAAACAATGCAAACTTTTAATCAGGTGCGTAAAATGATTTCCTTTGGTGCCTCCATGAACTGTCATTTAAAAAAAAAAGGCAGGGGGACACCTGGGTGGCTCAGCGGTTTAGTGCCTGCCTTTGGCTCAGGGCATGATCCCGGGGTCTTGGGATTGAGTCCCACATCAGGCTCTCTGCCTGGAGCCTGCTTCTCCCTCTGCCTGTGTCTCTGCCTCTCTCTCTCTGTGACTCTCATGAATAAATAAATAAAATCTTTTCATGAGAGACACAGAGAGAGGCAGAGACACAGGCAGAGGGAGAAGCAGGCTCCATGCTGGGAGCCCGACACGGGACTCGATCCCAGATCCCAGGACCGTGACCTGGACCAAAGGCAGGCGCTAAACCACTGAGCCACCCAGGGATCCCCAATAAATAAAATCTTTAAAAAAAAAAAACAGGCACTAATAGTTTAATTGTAGATTTTTGTGTAAACGAGTATAGTTTGGGAGGGGTACTTTTGAATGTTGTGGAAGGACAGAGCATATTCTACTCAAAATCCCTCAAGACTGTCCCTGTTACTGTCTTTGAACCTATGGTTCAGTCTCTCCAACAAATAAATATTGCCTTTGGTACCTGATGTGTGACTCCTGGTTTGTCTGTTCCTTTGAGTCTTAATAGTGTTTTTTCTTAAAGCATAAATGAGGTACATAGAGGCAGGTAGGTCAGGAGACAGGTATACTTTATCAGAGTATATATACAGCCATTTGGGGAGCAGTTTACCTAGAAGCTGAATTGGCCTATTAATATTGATGCCATTCCTACATAGTGCCTTTGATGTTATACTGCTGAGTTCACTCATCCATAAACTTTGCTATTCTTCTCTGGTGTTTAAGACATTTTTTCTTTTGTCTAGCCAGTGGTGAGCTTTATTATGTTTTTTCCTGTTATCAGCTAAATCCTTGAAATGGAAGAACTTCTGAGAAATAATTTTGTTTATTAATTCTTTCATATATCCAGAACTATGTGAAGTGCAAGCATGAGGAAAATAAATTGTTTATTATGTATGATAATATTATATATAAAGGTAAATATAAACAATATTAAATATTAATCATATCACTGATTTATGATGAAATTAAGATAGCTGCTATTAATTTGAATAGCTGCTGTTATAGGGGCTACCAGCATAATCTCACAGACATAATCTTTTAGGGTGTGCCATTCAGACCCTTTAAAACTAAAAGCAAAAACTGACCGAGATTTGCTCACAGTCTGTGAGGTGCTTTTCATTGTACGTTATCATTTTTTTTTCCACAATGACCTTTGAGGGTGAGTAGTAGTAGGATTTCTGTTTTAATAATGCAGAAATGGAGGGACGCCAGCTGGCTCAGTCGGCCTTAGAGCATGGGAATCTTGGTTTCACAGTGGTGACTTCAGGCCCCACGTTGGGCATGGAATCTACTTTTAAAAAAAATGCAGAAAGAGGTATCTTTAAAAGTAGTTATTGCCTTGCTAAGGTAAAATAGCCAGAAAGTGTACAGTGGAATTAGGGCTCAAGTCCAGATACTTTGGTTCTAAATCCTGGACTCAAGTCACTGTACCCTCCTTCCTTTCTTTTTGTAGCTTAACAGTTTATAGTTTCCTTTGCTACCTGTGTTTTTAAAAATCCATTTATGTGAGTGCTTCTCAAAAGTGTCCTGCAATTCCTAGTGGTCCCTGAAGCCTTAGCAAGGGATCCTTGAGGTCAAAATTATATTTTATTGGCATTTTTCTCTCTCTTATGAGTTTATGGGGATGTTTTCCAGAAGCTACATGATGACAGCAAATGCAGAAGCAGATAGGAGATCCAGCTATCCTTTGCCAAACCAGACATTATTAAAGAGATTCTAGAAATGTAAATCAGTGCCATTTTTTTTTTGCTAAATTTTTGTTTTGTTTTGGAAAATGTAGATATTTTTAATACTGTTATTTATTGTTATTTTTTAAAAATAACAAATACATATTTTTAAAAGCACAAGTTTTAATATCTAGTACAATAAATCTCTCCTGAACGCCTTATCTTCAATGAGCAAAATCTCCTTGCAAAGAATAGAGGGATTTGGAGACCAAGAAGTTTGAGAGCTGATGATTTACATGATACCCACATGCACATCTGTTACTCTCTTTCCCAAATAGTGTCTATTTTTCTGCATAATCTGTAATTGTATCACCTTCTGTGTTTTTAAGTAACAGTTGAAGAGTGTTAACAATGAATAGGCTTTGTTTTGGTTTGTTTTTGTTAACAGTTAATAGGCTTTAACAAAGTAAGAGGTTGAAGTTCCAAATATTAAAATAGGATTCTCAAGGCAGTCAGTAAAAAAGGACTAGTCAGTGACTGGATGCTGAGGGGCTGAGTGCCTGGGAGAAGGAAGGGAAGGGACTTTGTAAGATGTAGTTCTTTGACCTAGTGGAGGTGAGGGCAACAGATCTGTGTTAGCTGAAAATACATACATTTGCAAAAAAGATAATCTCTAGTTACTACTCATAAAAACCAACACGTATCCACATGATAGCATATTGAAGCATGTAGCATGATCAACTTCAGTGAGTCTGGATCTCAAAGATATTGTTGAATGGGGAGACATAACCAGGAGTTCTGCTGATTTCTGATTTCACAGCTTTCCTTATTATTCTTTGTTTTTATCACCTTTGCTCTGTCCCTCAAATTTCTGTATTCTTTCCATGTTTTAGTGTTAGATAATTTGAGCTAAGAGATCTTATTTGAGGGAAAACCTGTTATGGCTGTTTTATGTCAGGTGGAAGGATAAAAAGTGATTCAGCAGATGTGTGTATGTATGTTCATGGATAACTACGAAGCATGGTAGTTAAATCAGTCAAGTTTATGGTATTGGAAACATGGTAGGCACTGAATTTTTTCCAAATTTTCCAGCCAGAAGTGAGTGATTTGGGAGCCCTGGCTGCTCCATCTCTTCACGGAGGGCCAAGGCAATCAGTAATTTAGGTTCACCTTCCGCCCATTTCCCAGAGCTGCCACGTACCTGTTGAAAAACTTGAAAGTATTGACTGACTTACCAAACTGAGAACCGTAAATCATTATTAACCAATAGTGCAGCGACCAGATGTATTATTTGAAAAAATAGCTTTTTCTCTGCCTTCACTTAGATTGTTTTCCACTTTTTAGATCTTTTTTTTTTCTTTTTTTTAATTAGGTCAGTGAAACTCCCACAAGGGAAAAAAGGAAATCATTCATATTTTAATTGTCAGACATGTTGGGGGAAAAAAGGAATACAGCAAAACAAGCTTTAAGAAAATCTGTTGAAAGCCATGCATTGAAATACTTTTTGTGTTGCTTTACTTACTAACTTGGATATCCTAGGGATATTTGAAAAGTGAGGATATTTAAATGTGTCTGATTAGATGATTTTCTTAAGATAGCATAAAAATAGCATTGGCCTAGGGGCTAGGATGCTAGTTTGTATGTCAGTTTACAGCTCCATGATTTAATGATCATTGTATTGCTTAATTGATTCCTGGATTTCTTGTTTCCTCATCTGTGCTAAATAGTGGGGGTCAGAGTAGATAGTTGTATGACTTATTCTTTTCTCAGTAATTATAAGGCAGCCCATGCTTCTATAAATAAAGAGTACTTTGCAGATGGAGGAGACCCTTGACTTCCACATGGATTGAGAGATCGGAATAATGCCGGTGGTAGGACACTGGTTGTGACAGGACTCCCAAGACAACAAACAGGTGAAGTAAATGGAAGGAGATTATTAAATGGGAGGTCCAGGGATTGAACAAAATGGTTAATAGTGGAACCGAGAAGGTAGTTACAGTTTGGAAAGGTTTCAAGTTTGTCCAGCCGGCAGGACTGATTTATTAGTTTAGGGGTTAACCTAAACTTTTGGTTATTACTGAGAATATGCCTATTAAGTCCCTACTTATTATGTCTTTGATAAATACATTTTTTAATGAATGCACGCATTAGATTTAATAAGTCCTAGAATGATGCACTAAATTGAAATTATAGAAGAATTTAGATTCATCTCAAAGTCATTCACTTAGCTTTTGACTTGGAGGCTTCCTGACATTTGACAGGCTCCACACCTTACGTAGCATAAACTGACAGCTTGTCTCTGGCTCCATGTCACTGCAGGGTTGCTCTCCTACACGATTATATTTAAAAGCAGGGAGCTTCATTCCTATGAGCCTCAGGGCTTGCTTAACATCTAAAAGATGGTTTTCATAAAATTCAGTGACATATAGGAATTTGGGTAGAATTACGTATTTGGAGCAGTCTGGCTTCTGAGACAGGTGATTCAACTTCAAGTTCATTAGCAATTTAGAGTATTGGTGTCAGTTCAGGTGTTATAGTTTTAACAGATGAATACTCTATCTTTTCTTTTTTCTTTTCTTTTTTTTTTTTTTTTTTTGCTTCTGTTTGTTGCCTGTTCTCCTCAAACTGTATCTTTCTAGGGAGATAATCATGGCTTTTTATTTTATTTATTTATTTTTTTTGAAGATTTTATTTATTTATTCATGAGAGACACAGAGAGGCAGAGACACAGGCAGAGGGAGAAGCAGGATCCCTGCAGGGAGCCCGATGTGAGACTCGATCCTGGACCCTGGGACCATGCCCTGAGCCAAAGGCAGATGCTCAACCACTGAGCCACCCAGGCGTCCCCAGTGGTGGACGCTCTTAAAAGTTTAAAAATACAGTTACTGCCCAAACAACATTTTAACTGTAACAGTGGAAGTTTTAGAAGTCACTGATACTACTAGCACCCATTTGCTGCTGTTATCTTGATCACCTGTGCAGTTACTCTTTTAACCCCTTTCCCGTACCTGTAGTCTTTGGAAGGGAGTTCCTATGTATAGCCACACTTCAGTAGAGTTATGTTCCTTACCTTTGGGGTAGAGTATCCACATAAACATTTTGGAATTCTTCTGCGTTGGAGTTTTGTCTTTCTTCCACATTCACTAATTTTTTAATCATATACATCAGTTTGGACTCATGGATATTTTATACTTTGAGTTATAATCTAGTACTACTTGATTTTGTTGCTCTAATTACTCCAGCTTAGGCTATTGGGAGCTCTTTTAGCTGTCCCCTCTGCCCCTTTGATAGAACCCCACCAGTGTGTGTGTGTGTGTGTGTGTGTGTGTGTGTGTTTAAGTATTGTCTTACTTTTTGACACTACAAGATGAACTAGGCTGGGGGAACCTGAGTGACTCGGTCAGCTGAGTGTCCAACTCTTCGTTTTAGCTCCAGTCATTATCTTGTGGTCCTGGGATTAGGCCCCAAGTCAGCCTCTGTGCTTAGTGTGGAATCTGCTTGGGATTCTCTCTCTCCGTCTGCCCTTCTTCCTGTTTGCTTGTTCTCTCTCTCCCTCTCTCTCTCTCTCTCTCTCTCTCTCTCAAACAAATCTTAAAAAAGATGAACCAGGCTTATCTTGTATATTTCCTGTCCCAGCCCTGGAATCAGCCATTTTCCCAAAGAGGCTTACTCCTTGTACTGCAGAGTGGAGAAACCAAGATTTGGGTGCTAGGCATGCTTGTTGCTAGTACGGTATTATTTCTTTAGGCCTTCTCATCTGACAGAGTAAAGAAATAATGTGTGCATACTAACTCTTATTGCATGAACATATCTTTAATATATATAGACCTAAAAATATTTCTGTATGTAACCAAATATTTCTGTATGCAACATGTAATTTGTTAAACTTAGTATAGTGGAGATTCATATGGAGACTCATGTTTCTAATTCAAATCTGCTACCCTGTGGATCATTCTAGCCTCTTTCCCATGCTTATCTGTGAATTTCCACTCTAAGAGTGAGAAACCTCCATTCATTTACAGTAGGCCTATGTATCAGTATCAGAATTGTTAAATGTAGTCTCATGTGTAAAACAACTTTATCAGGCAGATTTCCTTTTGCCTTCATATTTATGCACCCCAAAAGTTACTGAACTCAGCACCTTTCCCCTCCCAACCTTTTTCAGGCAAGTTGCTTCTTATCTCTGTAATACAGTTAGATTCTCATGTCATCTTTCTGTTCCTTCCTGGGATCCCTTAATTTCCTAAATGATTTTCTTTTAGTTTGCATCCATTAAGTCTCTCTCTCTCTCTCTCTCTCTCTCTCTCTCTCTCTCTCTGTCGTAAAGTTGCAAGTTTTGATAAGTGCATAATGTCACATATTTGCCAGTAGAGAATTAGAATAGTTTCATCTGAAAGTCCCCGTGCTTCATCTATTCATCCTGCCTCCAGATCCCCCACACTCCTGGCAACCACTGATTTTTTTTTTTCTTTTTACTGTCTCTATAGTTTGCCTTTTACAGGATGTATTTGGAATGTAGGTAGGTAGCATTTTCAGACTGACTTCTTTCACTTAGCAATATGCATTTAAGGTTTCTTCATTTTGTGTATTTGTGGCTTGATAGTTTATTTCTTTTGATTGATGAATAGTATTCCATGTATCATGGTTTGTTTATCACTTATAGAAGGATATCTTGATCACTTCCAGTTTGGGGTAATTATCAATAAAATTGTTATGAACATTTGCATGCAGGCCTTAGTTTTGTGTGACCTAGGTTTTTAGACAAACTGGATAAATACCTAAGAATGTGATCACTGTTTTATATGATAACACTAGGTTTAGCTTAGTTAGAGACGCCCAAACTGTCCTCCAAAGTGTCTGTACCATTTTACATTTCATTATCAATGAATAAGAGTTCTGTTGTTCCATATCCTGGCCAGAATTTAATATTCAGGTTTTTGGATTTCGGCCATTCTAATAGTTGGATAGTACTATCTCATTGGATTTTTCTTTTTCCTTTTCAGTTCCCTAACAAATGATGTTTGAGCATCTTTTCATATGCTTATTTGCCACCTGTACATCATCTTTGGTGAGGTGTTTGCTTAGATACTTTGCCCAGTTTTTAATTGGGCTATTTGGTTTTTTTACTGTTGAATTTTAAGAGTCTTTCTTTTCTTGAATACCAGTCCTTTATCCAGTACATGTGTTGTAATTTTCTCCAGTCAGTGGCTTCACTTTTTATTCTGTGTGCTTCACAGAGCGGTTTTTAATTTTAATGAAGTCCAGCTTGTCAGTTATTTCTATTGTGGATTGTGCTTCTGGCATTGTATCTAAAAACTCATCACAAAACCCAAGGTCACCTAGATTTTCTCCTACATTATCATTTAGAAGTTTTATAGTTTTGCATTTTACATTTAGGTTTATGGTCATTTTGAGTTAATTTTTTGAAAGATGTTAGGTCTGTGTCTAGATTTAGAGTTTTTTTGCATCATTTGTTGTAAAGACTGTCCTTTCTCTATTGAACTGTCTTTGCTTGTCAAAGGTCAGTTGGCCATATTTACATGGGTCTGTTTCTGGGCTCTCGATCATGTTACAATGTTCTACTTATCTGTTCTCTTACCGGGATCATCCTGTCTTGATTATTGTCACTTTATTGTTTTTCATCTTTTTTTTAAAATTAATTTTTAGAGCGAGCACAAGTGGGAGGGGCAGGGAGTGGAAAAGGGAGAGAGAATCTCAAGTGGACTCTGCACTGAGCACTGAGCACAGAACCCAATGCAGGGCTCAGTCTCATGACCTAAGCAGAAGCGAGTCTGATGCTTAATGGAGTTGGCTACGCTGGTGCCCCAGCTTTATTCTAAGCCTTGACATAAGGTAGTGTCAGACCTTTGACTTAATTCTGCAATATTATGTTGGCTATTTTAGTTAGGTTTTCTGCCTTTTTATTTAAATATTAGAATAAATTTGTTGATATCCACAAAACAGTTTGCTGTGATTTGGATTGGGATTTAATTAAATCTGTGAGCCAATTTGGGAAGAATGGACATCTAATCAATATTGAGTCTTCCAGTCTGTGAACATGTAATATTTTTCCATTTGGTTACCCCTTCTTTGATTGCTTCTGTCAGAATTTTCTGCATATATATTATGTACATACTTTGTTAGATTTATACTTAGGCATGTAATTTTATTTGGTTTTAAAAATGGTATTGGGTTGTTAATTTCCAATTCCAGTTGTAGCTGGCTTATAGTAAAGCAAATGACTTTCAGTTGTTAACTCAGTATCCTCTGATCTTGCTATAATTGCTTATTTCCTTTTTTTTTTTTTTTTTGTCATTGATTCTTTGGGATTTTCTACATGGTAAATTTGTGAATAAGAACAGTTTTATTTTTTTCCTTCCCAATCTTTTTACATTTTATTTCCTTTTCTTATTTTATTACTAGCAGGATTTTCAGTATGATGTTGAATAGGAGTGATGAGAGAGGATATCATAACCTTGTTCTTTTTTTTTTAATTTTTTTAAGATTTATTTACTTATTTATTCATTCATTCATTCATTCATTCATTCACGAGAGACACACAGAGAGAGAGGTAGAGACATAGGCAGAGAGAGAAGCAGGCTCCGTGCAGAGAGCCCGACGTGGGACTCAATCCCGGGTCTCCAGGATCATGCCCTGGGCTGAAGGCAGCACCAAACCACTGAACCCCCCGGGCTGCCCATATAGCCTTGTTCTTAATCTTATTGGGGAAAGCATCCATATTCTTACCATTAAGAATGATGTCAGCTGTAGGCTTGTTGTATATGTTCTTTATCAAGTTGATGAAGTTCCTTTCTCTTCCTGGTTTGTTGAGTTTTTAGTCATGAATGGATGTTGGATTTTGCCAGAGGTGTGTTCTGTGTCATTTGATATATTACAGGATTTTTCCTTTAGCCTCTTTCATGGTGGATTACATTAATTGCTTCTTTCTTTAAAAAAAAAAAAATTACTTGTCTAATGTTGAACCAGCCTTCTATACCTGGAATAAATCCCACTTTGTCACAGTATATAATTCTTTTTATACGTCGTTGGATTTGTTTTACTAATATTTTGGTGAGGATTTTTGCATCTGTGTTATGAGAGATACTGATCTATAGATTTCCTATCTTGTAATATCTTTTTTCTGGTTTTAATATTAGTAGACTGACTTTTTTCATTTTTCTTCATTCTCATCTACTTTTATTCATACATATTATCTGTGATTATAGCTGTATGAAAATGATACACATGTGCTGTTCTGAAAATAATATACATGTGCTGTTCTGTTTACTCACTTAAATTGTTAATCTCTAACATCCCTAGCAAAGCATTTTTTTATCATGTGTCATAATTTATGTTCCATGATTTTCATTTAACAATGGTTGTACTTAAAATCATACTGAATTTTTGGGGTACCTGGGTGACTCAGTCCGGTTGAGCATTGGACTCTTGGTTATGGCTCAGGTCATGATGTCTCAGGGTTGTGAGATTGAGCCCTCCAATAGGCTCCATGCTCAGCAGGGAGTCTGCTTGAGATTTTCTCCCTCTTCCTCTGCTCCTCCCCTGCTCCCCTGCTTGTGCGCTCTCTTTCTCTAAAAATAAATCTTTAAAAAGTAAAGTCCTATTGAATTTTAAAATGAAAAATGTCATTCAACTATTTACAGATAGTGGTTATATTCTGAAATTTATTTTGTCGGATTATAGTTACATTAAGATAACGGTAAGGAAATAACTTTATTTTCCTTTGGCCAAAAAGGGGAGGTGCTATAGCTCTTTTATATTTACACAGAAACTCTTACCTAGAAAAAATAATGGGGTCATATGCCTTGTCAGTGGGGGGTCATCACAGATCAGGCCTAGCTGGCAGTGTGGTGGCAATTTTCTTCTCACCCACCTCTCTCCTTTTATGGTCTCCATCTTCTCTCATATATTCTTATACATTATTACTTTCCCAATTTTTGTATGGGACAGAAAAATAAAGTTTAATATTTACTTGTCCTGTGAACTTTATATTTCCTACTGTTAAGTTTTTAAACAAGTTAAAAAAATCTTGTTTATTTCTTTTTCTCATTCTTTTCTTTGGTCAATGTTTATACAAATAAGTTTTATGGGGTGTGACTACAGAGGATGATGGCAACATGGGAAATTTTAGGAGTTACAAAGTAAAAGTATAATAGGATAATTACTAAGATTTTTAACATAAAAGGCAACAAACTGTTCACATGTATGTCTGCTTTCTCACAGGCAGAGAATCCCCCTCATGGACCAGATTGCGGTTACGGTTCCTTTCACCAACAGTATTGGCTTGATGGAAGAATCATTGCTGTGGGGGTGATTGACATTCTTCCATACTGTGTATCGTCTGTGTATTTGTACTACGATCCTGATTATTCATTCCTGTCTTTGGGTGTCTACTCTGCACTACGGTAAGATTACTTTTGACAGCTGTAATGCGTCATATGGAACTTCACATAATTTCTCATTTGATTATTAGTTCATCATATAACAGGAGAAATCCTATTTGATAGTCCATAATTTTGTTGCTATAGTAGTCTGTTATATATTGGTATTTAGGATACCACTTTCAGAACTGAGGCTAATATCTGATGGTAATTCCTAGCTTTTTAAGTTATCTACATCATCTAGTGTATGACAAGTCATTGTATTTGTGGGGTGCTTTTTTTGTTTATGCGTTTATTTAAGCTCCCCTATCAAGAACCACTTAATGTTACTTAAATATTATGGCATTGGCATATTTTTGTCCTTGTATATATTTTTTCATAATTAAAAGTTAAATGAATCTTATGTAAATTGAAGCAATGTGAGTCTGTTGAAAAGAATGTATAGTTAGAGAAAGTATATAGAACCAGAATAGGAAGTCACTAACTGTACACTTACCTCTGTGGCTCTCATCAAAAGATTATTTCCTTTTTACATCCATGGCTGCAAATATATGCAGCACAGTACAGATAGTTTGCATTATCCTAATGGTAGAAAGATTAGGGCCTTATTGCATGAAAGTACTTAATTTCTATTCCTTCTTGTCTGTGTATATATGTGATAGAGAAGGAAGGGAAGGAGGGCTGAAAATTATTTTTTGGTTGCTTGCCTGAGAGCTTGAGTTTCTCTCTCTCTATCTCTCTCTCTCTCTCTCTCATTCTCATGTTGTCATTGTTTTTTCTTTTCCTGGTCTCTGTCCGATGGTCATATTCTCACATCATGGGAAGATACACTTTCAGATCATTTATCTTATTTATTGTGTATGTGCTTTTCTCTGAATTATAAAAGTGGAAGAATTGATATTTTTCTTTAGTCACCAATTGATTTTTGTAAAAAATCTGGTCCATAATTGATTTTGTGTATTTTGGTGATCTGTAATATAAAGAAAATTTCTCCATCTTGGTATTTTTAACCCAACCTGCCTCTTAGTGCCAATTTATAGCAGATTCAAAATTACATAGTATTTAAAACTGATCTCTGTAATAATCTTTTATTTTTCTTATGTATTGGTGTATAAACCAATTAAGAATATTCATAATACAGGACACCTGGGTGGCTCAGTGGTTGAGTGTCTTCCTTTGGCTCAGGGCGTGATCCCTGAGTTCTGGGATCAAGTCCCACATCAGGCTCCCTGTGAGGAGTCTGTTTCTCCCTCTCCCTATGTCTCTACATTCTCTCTGTGTCTCTCATGAATGAATAAATAAAATCTTAAAAAATATATATTCATAATGCTTATGACATCAATGAAATTAGAACTGATAATTTAAAGCATTTACATTTTCTAATTTTAGAAGTGTATATTTTGTCTTAGAAAAGCTGCTTTCTCTTTGGACCAAAATCAGCCAACACTGAAATTATTGCCATTTTCCTTCTTGTTTTATTTATTTTATTTTATTTTATTTTATTTATTTTATTTATTTTATTTTATTTTTATGTATCAGTCTACAGTGTGTAGCTATGGATTTGTTTAGACTTCTCCGATAAATATTAAGACTATTTATTCCTACATAGTGAATTCTAATCTATATATGAAATATTGCTTCATATCTCAGTAAATTAAGGGATATTGAAATCCTCCTGCATTTGAGATAGTAAATAATCAATTGCCAGCAAAATTATAAAGAGTTCTACTTATTGGTTGGTGTATCTCTTGAAATTCTAGAGCTGGAGAGCTTTGAGGAAGAAGCAGAGGAGCCTGGGACTATCAAGTTGTTGCCAATTGAGAACAGGGAGATTGCCCCTGCATTACAGTCTTGTCACTTCCTTTTAGTTTTCTTTCTTTCTTTTTTTTTTTTCCTTTTAGTTTTCTTGAGATTATGATTGCTATATAGAAGAGGAAAGGCAGCCAGGAGATTGACAGTTTGAAGCAAAATTATTAAGAGTAGACAATAAATTGCCAGTTCCATTATTGATTATAGGGTAGTAAAATATGTTTAGTTTCCCTCCATTTCTTAATTTCTTCAGCAATTGCACAATGAATATAGTTTTTGTATTTTAATTATAATTAATGTAGATTTGTATATAGCCTAGTCTGTAGGCTTAAAAAGTTTGAATTGGGGATCATGAGCATGGCATTTGTTTTGTTAGCAAGATGAATTTGAGAAATGAATTAATTTGTTTAACAGATGTTTGAGAAGAAGCTATGTGTCCTGGACACAATTCATAGAAATGAATAAAATGGACAGGGTTTCCAACTCTGTCAAAGCAGTAAGTTAGAAGACCAACATACTTTTAGGTACTCCATTATGCTGTGACAAAAATAAAATCACAGTGGTAGGCATGAAGGGTTTTTTTGTATATAAGGTGGTCAGGAAAGACCTTTCTGAATAGGTGACATTTTAGAAGCCAAGAAAAAAGAAAGGAGCCAACCATGTAAAAATCTAAGTGTAGAAGTATGGGTAGTACAACATCTGAGGTAGTTGGAATAAAGAGAAGATAGGTCCTGTGTGGCTAGGATATGGGGGAGGAAGTAGATAGGAGTTAGGCAGGGAGGGCAGAGATGCAGGTGGTACTGGTGAGGAGAGCCTATGAAGCTGGGCTTGATAGGTCATGTTAGGGAGGTTAGATTTTATCTAAGTGTGATACCAACCCAGTTCGAAGGCAAAGGGTTTGGGGAGGTTATCTGATCTGATTAATATTGTAAGAAACGACTGAGACCACTCTGTGGGATTTATAGAGGAGCAAGTATGGAAACCAGAAAGCCAGTCAGGAAACTCTTGCTGTCATCAGGGGAGCCTTTATGCTAGCTTGGACCAGAATAGCTGAGGTGGAGGTAGTGAGAAGTGATCAGATTCAGGGTATACTTTGGAGATGGAGCCAGATGGACCTGTTGATGAATTGGATCTGGGATTGAGAGGAGAAGAACAGTTAAGGATGGCTCTAGGCTTGGGCCTAAACAACTAGGGGAGCAGAGTAGGAATGCAGGACCAAATAAAGGAGTGCCGTTTCAGTGGCGGGTGGTCCTGTGTTGGTTGTATCAGTGCATTTTTCCTCACTTTGAACCTTGAAACTGGTTTAGTTCTAGGAATTGTAGGAGTTATTCTGTTGTAGGCTAATAATGTTTAGTCTGCTTGGATTTAGAAATACTGTTATTTTACAGATGAATTTGTATGTAGGGTCACAACCCTTCAGTGACTTAAATTTGAACTTGCAAAATGCACAGATTATTCAGTTAAAAAATTTTCTCCTAGAGTTTCAAGCATACATTGGGAAGGAAGGAAGGGAGGAAGGAAGGAAGGAAGGAAGGAAGGAGAGGAAGAAAGAAAGAAAAAGAGAGGAAGGAAAGAAGGAAGGAAGGAAGAAAAGAAAAGAGGCCATCCTTCAAGGAACAAACGTGAAAACAAACAACTTTTCCTCCTACTCTAGAAATGTACTAAAGTTTCCTTAAAACTCTCAAGTACAAGCAGGCATTCATTTGGGCAAGTGGGTTAAAGTTCTGTGCCCAGATTTATCCAGGTGCTTATTAAAACCACTTCAAGCATGGGCATTGCTGACAGTATCTTTGTTGAGATAATCCTCCCCTATGCCAACAAATAGAGCAAAAATGGTGAGATAGCATAGTTTTTTCCCACTCTTTAGTTTTAGGGAGAATAAATATTAGAGTAGCATCTAGACATAGGAAGGAGTTATACATCATATACAGTTGCAAGTGTTTGCATGTAAATGGTCATAATAATAGTCATTCTTCCTGAAATATGTTGGGTTTTAAGTTTTATAAAACTTGCACTGTTTTTCACTTGATAAACCTAGTCTTTTGAGAGCTCCAGGGGATAACGAGAGTGTATTAAATAGATCTCTTTATTTTTATGCTGTTTGAATTTTAGATCAACTAATATGTTCAAAGTATAGAATGTGAACTTAGATGCATTTGCTCAAAATAATTTAGAGTTGTTTATGTCTTTTTAGTAAAAGTTATCGTATTTTCTAAATTTTCTTTCAACACTTAGAATTTCTTAATAGCTTAATATTAGATTTTCAGATTTTATCAGATATTTGATATTAAATTACATATACTTTGAGTATTGAAACTAGATTTAACTGTACCTTCATCTTTTTTCTTTTGGCAGAGAAATTGGTTTTACTAGGCAACTTCATCAGAAAACATCTCAACTCAGCTATTATTATATGGGTTTCTACATTCATTCATGTCCCAAGATGAAATATAAGGTAAAGCTGATTTTACCACGTGTCTGCTCTAGATGCAGTTCATGAACCTTTAGCTTTCATCGTTTCTCATCATATTAGTTTAACTTGCTTGTATATTTCCAATGTATATCATGAATTATTTTTAAATGTTTTAAACTTTTCATGGAATCTGGCTTGTTCATTGCCTAGGAAAGTATTGGACATATAGACACTTAATAGTTGCTTAGTACAGGTTAGTCTATAGAAATTAACCAAATATAGAAATCCTAGCTATTCTAAGCTATTCTAGAACATTCAGTAGGGCTCTGCTTACTTGGGGGTAGCATAGCACTACCTTGTCTGGGTGCATCCTAACCCATCCCCACCCTCCCATTTTTTTCTCCCTCCCTCCTGTTTTAGCTTTGTTTCCTTTGGACCCAGTCACAGTCCACAAAAACTGGAGCTCGATGTAAGCAGTGAGGTATTTTCAATATTAAAAAAAATAATGCAAATGTTTGTAAGATTTTCATTATAGAAAAACGCATCCTTAACCTGATTTTTGTCTCAGGGCATATAGGATTTGGGTTTTGAAAGGGAGATGAATGGATTAATTAAGGAAATCACTTTGCTGCCTCAGAAACAAAGCTTTCTATAGTGAGAACCACAGCCTTTGCTGTTCTGACTTTGTAATTCGTCATATTATTGTGAGATTGAACTATATGTCAGAATTTCCTTTTAAAATAAGTTTTATCTTTTATGACTCTCTTTAATTAAACTCTTTGTACCTATTACCTAGCTTCAGCAATTCTCAGTTCCTTCGTACTTCATCTATTCTTCCATCCCCATTCCTTCCTCTATCATCTTTTGAATTATTTTGGAACAAATCCAGAACATCATTTTCTGTACGTATTTCAGTGTGTATTTCTAAAGGATAAGAACATTTTGAAAACATAATCTCATCACCACACCTCAGAAACGTTAACAGTGTTTCTAAATATCCTCCTGTATCTAGTCAATGTTCATATTTTCTGGCTGTCTCATATTTTTTTACAGTTTGTTTGACTTAGAACCCAGACAGGGTCCATACATTTGGTTGATATGTGTCGTAAATCTTTTTAATCCACGAATTTCTCCTCCCTTCCCCCCACCCCATACAAATGAGTACTCCACAAAACTTAGTGATTAAATGGGAGAATGAGCAAAAGTGGCTCCAGAGCATTGAGGTTAAGTGCTGAATGTCACGGGAAGGGACACTTGCAGTGTTAGAATCTGTGGATTCCAGGAGTAGAACTAGCTTTGAAAGAAGGGTTGATACACAGTACCTTGCTGGTTTTATGCTGATACAGCCTAGGTCTTCTAGTAGTCAAGGTGTCCTGCTGGGATTTAATCCCATATTTAAGTTCACAGTATAGGTAACTTGTGGATTTAATCCTTCGTATATTTCTGTTAGGCCTAAATTATTCATTTAGGTGATAGGTCTAAACATATATTCTCTGTGGAAGGAAAAGCATGAGCATACTTCTGTCTTCCCAAAAATACCTGTTTGGTACTGTTTTTACTAGTATTCTGTTCTCCTAGCTCATTTTGGTGGGACCACATCTAAATAAGTTCAGGGTAGGAAACTCAAGTACTCTTGATACTACGATATGGTATAATACTCAGGAAAACTCAAGCCACTCTATATATTCATCTTCCTTTGTATACTTGTGCATGACCCCTTCTAAATAGAAGCTTTTTTTTTTTTTCAAAGATTTTGTTTATTTGTTCATGTGAGACACAGAGAAAGAGGCAGAGGCATAGGCAGAAGGAGAAGCAGGCTCCCCACAGGGAGCACAATGCGGACCTCGATCCCAGGACCCCAGGATCATGCCCTGAGCCAAAGGCAAGACACTCAACCAACTGAGCCACCCAGATGCCCCTAAACAAAAGCATTTTTATGCCAGTCCTAGGAACTTGCAGAAATATGACTTTACTTCCCATCTGTAATGGCCACTCTAGTGTCCTAAGACTTTTCCCTCAGTGAGTTTTTCTTTATGTCTAAACCAAAATCTTAATTGCTCCATATTTTACCCTATTCTTTTGTTGTTGTTATCCATGGAGATGTTGACCGTATTTTCATCACCCCTACCTTTGCATGAAGACTTTTTTTCTTTTTTTTAAAGATTTTATTTATTTATCTATGACAGACACAGAGAGATGCAGAGAGAGAGAGGCAGAGACACGGGGAGAGGGAGAAGCAGGCTCCATGCAGGGAGCCCAACGTGGGACTCGATCCTGGGACTCCAGGATCACACCCTGGGCTGAAGGCGGCGCTAAACTGCTGAGCCACCCGGGCTGCCCAGCATGAAGACTTTTTATGCCACCTTTGTTGACTCCAGTCCAGACTAAATGCTATAGATTCTTCTTCAGTCTCCTTCCTGGGTTAAGCTCTGCTAAAAAATAGAAGTCTGGCTCATATCGAGTTTTTAGTTAAGTATTTAAAAATGCTCTCCATACTGTTCAGTCAGTGTGGCTTAATCATACCCAACCAAAATTTGTCAGAATTATAGCTTCAGGATATTATTTTTTAACTTCCATTTGCATGATAAAAACCCCCAATGCCTACCCTGTTCTATTTTTCCTGTAGTATTCATGTAATATTTATTTAGCTTCTACTGGAAATTCAGCAATGAACAATACAGGCAAGGTGTCCGTAGTCTCAGCGACCTACAACAAGTTAATAAAGAAGACAAATAGATCAGAGTAAGCACTGATTGGTGTGGTAAATACTTGCTAGGTGTACCTCCTTTTTTAGAGCAGGGTCAGGGAGAGCCTCTTAGAGGCATAATATTGAGGCTAAAATTTGATTGACAGGAAGCCAGCCAGTGGGAAGATGAGGGGTCATTTCAGGATGAGCTTGGTAACAGCCAATGCAGTGCTCCTTTCCTTTTGAGTTGCTGCTGTTTTCCATTTTGGCTATACTTTAGGATGACCTGAAGAACTTTTTAAAAATACCAATATGTGGAACCTACCTTCTGAGATTTTGATTCATTGGCTGGGGGCAAACCACGGGTGTCAAAATTTTTTTACACTCAGAAACTTCTAATGTGAAGTCAGGCTTGAGAACCACCTCACCAGATTAATTTTTCACATGTGAGAGCCTAATAATAAACTGGAAAGATGATTATTTCTCATTTTAAAGTTGACTGTTTTCTGTTCAGTCAATTCAGAATTGAAGAAGCTCATATCTACACTTTGTTATCTGGGTCCTGGAACATTAAAGGCTGACGAGAGTCTTTCAGCTGGATTTTCCCACCTGCGGGCCTTTAACCTTACTGACTTCTTGTTTTACTTTCTCCCTTTACCCATTCTCCATGCTTGCAAACTCCTCCTCCCTCATTTCTCAGCCTAGGGGATCACTTGCTCCAGTAATCTATACTGGGCACTAAAGCTAGATTTGACCACCCACCCACCCCACCCCAGCTCCCTTAGCATTCTACGTTTCTTCCCAAAAATCAAGTCTGTCTTCTGTGCATACATTTGTGAGACTCTCTTGACATTTATATTCATCATGTATGCCAAATACCTAAAAGTGTGCCTGCTGCACAGTAGATAATTTTAATATATATTTGTTGAATTAGAAGAAATACCAGTGCTGAAGGGTTAGGAAACTCCTTGTTTAACAAGTTTTCACTGAATATGACTGGGACAGCTTATACTTTGCAAATAGTGTGACACACAGGCAGTTCTAACAATGATTCAATATCATGGAGTACTGACTGATAAGTACTGTGGTGTCATGGGGAGGTCTTGGCACTGGAGTGTGTTAACAGTTTGAAGGAGTTGCTTAACTACATCTGGTCTTGATTTTGCAGCTGTAAAATGGGAATGATGCAGAAATGAGATACATTGTGAGTTTTTTGTTTTGTTTTTTTTAAAGTAAGCTCTATGCCCAATATGGGGCTTGAAGTCACGAACCTGAGATCAAGAGTTGTCTGCTCTAGGGCAGCCCTGGTGGCACAGCGGTTTAGCGCCGCCTGCAGCCCAGGGTGTGATCCTGGAGACCCGGGATCGAGTCCCATGTCGGGCTCCCTGCACGGAGCCTGCTTCTCCCTCTGCCTCTCTCTCTCTCTCTCTCTCTCTGAATAAATAAATAAATAAAATCTTTAAAAAAAAAAAAAAAAAGGAACAGTTGTCTGCTCTACTAACAGCCAGCTAGGCACCCTGAGATGTATTGTGCTTTTATCTCAATTTGAGTATAGAATCTTCTTGCACTGACTAGTAGGATAGAATCTACCCAGTTGGATAGCATGCACAAAATTGTTACCTGTGCTTATGTTGAGACCTGTCAAAGTTGTGTTTATATGCTGATAAATGGCACCCAAATTTCTAAGTGGCCTGCTTGTGCTATTAGCTACTCTTCTTAGTTTAGTTCATACTGGGGAAAAGCAGAGGTTTATGCTATTGTATACCAATACTGCCTCTCTTTATGAAAATTTGCAGAATTGTGGACACTTGTCCTTTGTTTGGAGGAAGGTGGGCACTGAACTCTATTGGGGTTGGTGTGCAAAATGGTAAACCTCTCCAGCATAATTTCTGTGTTATGCTGCAGGGTGTCTGTTGGTTTTGGCCTTGTCGATTTAGGGCAGAAAAAAGTCTGAACTCAGATGTTTGTGGGTGGAATAAAATGACTATTTTGTTCTGTTTATAGATGTTTTCATTTCATCTAAGGATATTTTATATTTTTAGCAAATGAGAACCCTCAGTTATGAAGGAACAGCACAACTGCTTATAAAAGTGGGAATTCTCAATCAGATATGTGCTGTTCAAAATTGTAAGGTAGATGTTGGTTCAAGCATAAATATTTCTCATTGCAATTTGAAGGTCTATAACTAGACACCAACAAAAGGTAACTCACAGAAAATGAATCGCATGCTATTGTAAAATCTTTCATTTTCCAGATTCAGTGAGGGTAAATTTAGCATATAACTACAAAAATAGTTAAAAGTGTATCTTCTTTCATGGAGCAGAACTAAGTATTTTAAGCGTTAATAATGGCGTATTTTTGCCACACTGTAAAATATCCATGGAAAAATCTGTGTATTTCTAGTTGGTTTTAAAGAAAAAAAAAGGAATATATCTTAAAATAGGCATATTTTTAATAACTGAGAAGGAGCAATGTTTTAGGCACCTGGTACACTCTATAGACAATGGGACTATAGCTGTGAACAGTGTAGATGTGGGCTCTGCCCTAAGGAAGGTTACAGCTGAGAGGGCATACAGATAATGATAGCACAGTGGCACCCAGTGATACATAATTGTACCAGAAACTAGAGTAATGTATCATTTAGATTTTCTTGTGTAGATTTAGACATGATAAGTTACAGCCTTCACCATATAATACATTTATTATATGAAGTAGAGCAAATGAAAGTATTTAACAACAGGTCTAAGAAACCCACAAAAAAACTGGTTTTACATGTTCTTTTTTTTATTGAGTAATGAGTTTTAATGAGGGCATGCTGAAATGATGAGTTTATCTTTATGTGTAGGGAGGACTATGCCTTGGTAGATGGTTTCCAAGGGTGTCTATGCACATCAGTTCCTCTTAACCTGTATGTGCATGTGGCTCCTTCCATTAGAAGTAGATTCTGTTTCCTTGCCCTCATGAGACTGGCCTTCTGACTTGTGCTAATAAACAGGATACCATGAAAGAACTTTTTAGGGCTTCAGGCCCAGGCCTTAAGAGGACTGCCACCTTCCCCTTGCTCTGTCTTCAGAGCCAGCCACCATGATGTAAAAGGGCCAATACTGCTGGAGAGAGACATCACCTGGGAGGCTTGAAACCATCTTGTATGTTTCAGCCCCAGCCAAGCTTGCTGAATGAACATAGCTGCCTGATTGAGCCTAGCAGATACTGTCAGAAGAGCCACCTAACTGTAGCCAACTCACAGAATCATGAGGAATAATAAGTTCTTGTGGCTCTCAGCCATTAAGATTTGGAGTGGTCTGTTACTCAGCAACAGATAACTGAAACACATGGTACAGGACAGTGATCACTGGATAGAGATGTACATGTCCGCATAGATGGAAACTGTCCTCTGTGGAGCTGTGCAGACCCAGAACTGACCCTGAAGGCAGATGATCTGAGAAGTTTCTGATGGCTCAGTGTGAGAGTTTGGGCAGTCGCTCAGTTTCCATATGCAGCCATACCTAGAGATGTACCCAGTTGGCTTATGAAAATTCATCTCAGTGAGGCATTTCATTTAATACCGTGACAGTCATAGCCTAGAAGGCATTTTTTAACATGGTGATGAATTTTGATTTTGCCTGTCGTGCTAATGATAATGATGAGCACTGCAAGATGAAAATCACCATGTGGTCATCTTCATAGTTACATAGATGGCACATGTTGCTATAAAACCTCCTCCATGGTTTGCTAGTTTACAGCAGTTACATTTTTGTGCATATCATATTCCCTAAAATGCATTTTTATTGAATTCTTTTGATTCTGCTGGTGTGTGTGTGTAAAAGGTTGATGTACATAAAATAAACATTCCTTAGTGGAGATGTGTTTTGTTTGTGCCTATAGTCTTAGATATAAGGCACAGGATAGTCACAAAAGAATTTATGAGAGCTGGAAAATAGTCATTAATGAAAGGAAATTGTCTTGATATGTGTTGTTATTGTTCTCGTTACCTGTTGTAATGATTGTGGCCATGTTAATAGAACTGGATACAGTTTTGGCATAAATCAGTACCAGTTTGAGGGCTCAGGAGCTGGCTGACATGAATAGAAATTGTATTTTTAACCTAGAAGAGTTTTTCCTTGGGAGAGTTACCCTACCAAAGTGAGAGGCGACAGTGCAGCTTTCTGCCATGCTCAGTGATACTAGTCTTCCAGCTCTGCTTCTCTCATGGTTCCAAGGTGGCTGCTGCCCATCTGGGCATCACAGGCCATTAGCAATGGCTAGAATTAGAAAAGAATAATATCTCTCCTGTGTCTTTCTCTCTCTTTCTCTTTAAGTCGACTCCATGCCCAGTTCAACACGGGGCTTGAACTCAAAACCCTGAGATTATAAACTGAGCTGTTTTTTTTTTTTTTTTAAGATTTTATTTACTTATTCATAGAGACAGAGAGAGAGAGGTGCAGAGACACAGGCAGAGGGAGAACAGGCTCCATGCAGGGAACCCGATGTGGGACTCATCCAGGGTCCCCAGGATCACGACCTGGGCTGCAGGCGGCGCCAAACCGCTGCGCCACCGGGGCTGCCCAAACTGAGCTGTTAATCAAGGTCAGCTCTACTGGCTGAACTATACTGGCTGAGCCACACAGGCTTCCTTCTTTTTTTAAACAAATATTTTTAATTGTGGTAAAATATACGTAACAAAATTGGCCACCTTAACCATTTGAAATGTATGGGTTAGAGGTATTAGGTACGTCCAAATGGCTGTTCAATCATCACTCCTGTCCAACTCCAGAACTCTTGCAAGTCTGGAGTACATTGTAGCTCTCCAAGCCCCATTCCCTTCCGCCCCTGGCAACCACCATTTTACTTGAGTCTCCGACTTTGATTCTGGTAGGCACCTCATATAACTGGAATCCTGCAGTATCTATCTTTTTGTGACTGGTTTATTATAATGTCCTCAAGGTTCATCCATATTGTAGCAAATATAAGAATTTCATTCCTTTTTAAGGCAGTAATATTCCATATTACACATATGCCATATTTTTTCTATGTATTCCTCCACTGACACTTAGGTTGCTTCCATCTTTTGGCTATTGTGAGTAATGCTACTATGAACATGGCTGTACAAATACTTTTTTTTTTTTTTTTAAAGATTTTATTTATTTATTGAGAGACAGAGAGAGAGAGAGAGGCGCAGAGACACAGGCAGAGGGAGAAGCAGGCTCCATGAAGGGAGCCTGATGTGGAACTCCATCCCGGGACTCCAGGATCACGCCCTGGGCAGGCAGGCCCTAAGCCGCTGAGCCACCCAGGGATTGCCCTGGCTGTACAAATACTTGTTCAAGTTTCTGCTTTCAGTTCTTTTATGTATATACTCAGAAGTGGAATTACTGGATGCTATGGTAATTCTATGTTTAATCTTTTGAAGACCCACCATACTGTTTACCATAGTGGCTCTGCACACAGATTCTAATTTCCTCACATTCTTACCAGCACTTGTTATTTTCCAGTTTTGTTTGACAGTAGCTATCCCGATGTGCATGAGGTTGTCTGTATCTCTTTTTAAGATTAAGGGAAACCGAATCAAGAAGGCTCTTAGCCCACTTTACCCATTTTACTTGTCAGAATTGTGCCTCTTGTCTGTGTCTTGAGTCAGTGCCTGGCAATGGGAATGGGACTGACCTACTGCAACTCTGATGATAGGAAGAGTCACTTCCTGGAGTACTTGGCACTGCAGAGGGTGAATACCTGAATACGTTTTCTCTTCATTTGGCCTAATAGCCAGTATTTTTTAAACTGAGCTGTTGCTGGGGATCCCTGGGTGGCTCAGCGATTTAGCGCCCGCCTTTGGCCCAGGACGCGATCTGGAGTCCCCGGATCGAGTCTCACGTCGGGCTCCTGGCATGGAGCCTGCTTCTCCCTCTTCCTGTGTCTCTGCCTCTCTCCCTCTCTCTCTGTGTCTATCATAAGTAAATAAAAAAAATAAATCTTAAAAAATAAAAAAATAAACTGAGCTGTTGCTTTGTATTTATTTTATATACACATTATATAGTTTATATATGTTACATAGTTTATATGTATACATATACACACAGTATTATATATACTTTTAAAAAAATCAAGTTCCTATTTTAATTCTATTTGCTTTGTTTTCTAAATATATTTTAAATGAATTTTCCTGTGCTTCCAAAATGTTTAACATTTATGTAAAGTTTAGTTCGTATTCTCTATTTTGACTTCTTTCCATACAATTCAAAACTATTTTATTTCCCTTGAAAGTAAAAGTTGGAGTATATAGAAATGATGTTAGCCATAATTTTTATAATTCCTTCTCCGTGTTGTCTCTCAGAGTGCTGCTGTAAGGCTGTTCTGTGATCTGAAAGAGGTGTTTTGACTAAATCCTTATCCAGACTTGTATGCAGGCCAAAGTAAACAGTGATTTCAGGCAGTCTGCTTTGGTAGCATGACATGGCCCGACATTAGATAGTTGAAACATCAGAAAGAGTTAGGAAATGTCAGAAAAGAAACAAAAAGGTAATTCATCTGTGATTAATCATTCTTCAAGTCTTTGCCTCAGTTTGATTGTGGTCAAACAGCACCCCTGGAATTCTGCAGGAGTTTGCCTTAAAAGAAGGCAGTTGGCATTACTCTTATAAAAGCACCTACAGGAAAAAATTGGGGTTTACAAAGCTGCATCTGCAAAATCAGGAGCTGTTGAAATCCCCAAGCTCCCACGCTTTTCAAAGTTTCCTGACCAGACAAATTAGCAAATGTTATTTTACTACAGTATTGCAGCCCCGGGTGATGCATTTGGGTGACTTTGCTACTGTTGGTCGGAAAGAAATACAAGTGATCTCATCGGTTACCCACAGCACAGAACACAACTCTGGAGTTGACGATTCAGCATCTATTGTTCTGGATGTTAAATGTCTGATGAATTAGACATAGTCAGTAGAAAAAATGACCACAGAATAATTTTAGTAAGGGATTTTTGATGCCTCCTACAGGCAGTGGGAGATAAAAGAATTCACATGCTCATCACAAATTCTTGTTTCTAAAATTGTTACATGTGGAAATTTGCCACATCAGAGTCAAAAAACAATTGCTTAAGGGCCATGTGTTTTAAGCTTCTCATCACAAATGAGAAAATGGAAGCTCAATATACTTAACGTGCCCAGAGTTTGAATTAACTCACATTTTAAAAAAGATTTTTATTCATCTTTTTAAATAAATTCTACACCCAAAGTGGGACTCGAACTTATCCCAAAACCAAGAGTCACATGCTCTATGGACTGAGCCAGCCAGTTGCTCCTCATGTTTTAATTTTAGTAATATAAGGAAGAGTTTGGAATTGATATTCATAAAAACGGCTTTGTTTATTAGATTTATGATGAGTTGCATATAGCTTTTAGTTTTGGAGAATTCTAAAATATTTGCGTATTAATTAAAAGTAAATGTTAACTGGGGAATAAAAGCATATTTAATCCTGTGCCTTTTCCCATCCTTTTCCTCATTGGTCTGCCCACAGTGAAATAAAAACCCTTTCATGCTCTCCAGCTTCCCTTCCTCTATGCCTTGTACATTCTCCTACCTTGGAAAGGTCTTGCACTTAGCCCTGCGTGTGCCAGCTGGAGCTTCCTTTCCAGACCATGCTTCTGCACCAGCTCTTCACTGAAGCCATTCGCCATATTTGCCCACTGCTGCCCCTACCAGCTCCATTCCCTGTGTGCTGAGTGGAGCTAGAGGCAGCCTTTTCGATCCTGTGAGCTCTTGTCATTTCTAAGTGCATTATCTATAGCTGTTCTTGTGTTCCAGTTGTTTGTAGGCATATGTGATCAGTCAGTGTTTATGGAGGGCTTCCTCTGTATAAACATCATGCTAGGTGCTGAGGCAAGAGGAAATGTGATCAGACATGGTTCCTGCTTGTCAGGTCCTTGAGGAAACCATGGTTGATCTGTCACCTTGGTGCCCAGCTCATTAATTGGCACATAGAAGGTGCCCAGTGAGTTTATTGACGTGCATTACATGTGAAGGGCAGGCATCTCTCTGAGTGAGGAAAGCTGGGAAGTGAAGGGGAACAGTACATAAGTGTGCATGGGACTGACTTCTTCACAAGTCTCTAATCAGAGCTTAGAAAAAAAAGTAAAGTCAGGTCTATCTCAGTGGTCCAGTTTATTTTTTCCAAGGATTGTCTCTGCTACCTATCTGTAGTGGTTTAAAACAACAAAACTGGGACACCTGGGTGGCTCAGCTATTGAGCGTCTGCCTTCGGCTCAGGTCATGATCCCGGGGTCCTGGGATCGAGTCCCACATCGGGCTCCGTGTAGGGAGCCTGCTTCTCCCTCTGCCTATGTCTCTGCCTCTCTCTCTCTGTGTCTCTCATGAACAAATAAATAAAATCTTAAAAAAAAAAAAAAAAAGTTAAGGGATCCCTGGGTGGTGCAGCAGTTTGGCGCCTGCCTTTGGCCCAGGGCGCAATCCTGGAGACCTGGGATCGAATCCCACGTCGGGCTCCCGGTGCATGGAGCCTGCTTCTCCCTCTGCCTATGTCTCTGCCTCTCTCTCTCTCTGTGACTTTACTAAATAAATAAAAATTTTTAAAAAAAGTTAAAAAAAACTGGTTATTGTAGCATAACGTGTATACAGAAAAGTGCACCTTTGTTAATTGTACAGCTCGATAAATTTTCAGTGACTCCACCTGTGCAACAGCACCAAGATCAAGAGACAGAATATTCCAGCTCCTCACAAACCTCTCTCATGCTCCCATGGATTATTATCCAACCCCAAAGATAATCAGTAGACTCATCTTGCCTGTCTTTTTACTTAACATAAATGGAATCACTCTGTGTTTTATTTATTGACTGACTTGTTGCACTCAGCAGTACATTTGTGAGATTTATTCATGTGGCATGTGTAACAATGGGTGGTTTATTCTCATTGCTTGTGTGCCCATTCTCCTGGGGGTGAACTGTTTCCAGATTTCGGCTAATGCAACTATGAGCATTGTTTACCTGTCTTCAGGAGAACATATGTTTCTGTTGGGCATAGACCTTGATATGGAATTGCTAGATCATGGGCTTAGTTCATACTGCCCATAATTTAAGTAAATGTACCAATTGACACTCTCCCCAACAGCGTGGTGAGAATTCCAGGTGCCCTCCATCCTGATGATAGTGTAATGTGAAGGGAGCATTGTGGTTTTAATTATTTGCATTTTGATGTTGACTGACAAAGTTGAACGCCTTGTCATATGTCTGCTGGCCATTTGTAAAAGTGTCTGTTCAAGTCTTTGCCCATTTATCTATTGGGTTGTTGAAGTCCTCCCAGCATTCTGCATCCTTTGTTGCATACATGTTTTACAGGTAACTTCTTTCACTCACTGCCTACCCTTATATACCCTTAATGATATCTTGTGATGAAGAGAAATTCCTAGTTTTAATGTAGTTCAGTTTAGCTTTAGGGCTTTTGTGTCTTGTTCGAGAAAATTTTGCCTGCCCTATGACCATGGAAATGTTTTATTTTCTTAGAATTTTAGAGTTTTACCTTTCACACTTCAGTAATTGATCTGAAATATTTGCTGTAAGATTGCGCTAAGGATCAAGACTGAATTTTTTTTCCCACATGAATAATTACTTTTAGTTTCTTAAGGGCACTGCCTGCATATAACCAGTTTAATAAGTATCTCAATTAAATGATTTCTGTGTTGTTAAATTTGTATTGTGATAAAATGTCTTAGGTTTCCCTTTTTCAGACTTGACCTTGATTCCATTAAATAAGTGAACACCTCCTTTAACTTTAGGTTTCTCCCTATAGAATGATACTGGCTAGCTAATTCTTGATTTCAGTATTGAAGGGTGTGCAAGTAAGTCACTTGCTTTTGGACATTTCTTCCAAATAACTTAAAAAATAAAAGGTTCAGAGATGCAGAGAACTTCTTTCACCGAAACTGGGTGATACAGTTTTGTGAACATTCAGTTACAAGAATGATCAAAACACAATGAAAAGCTCTTTGTGTACTAATAGTTGTATACCAAACATTTACCATTTGCTAGTCACATCCCATTTTGTCATTTGCTTTATATCATTGTTTATTGTTTAAACATTTAATTATGCAGAAGTTTAAAATTTTTTTATACAATCCAGTTTATTAATCCTTTTCCTCTGTGCTCCTGGCTTCTGTATCATGCTTTTAAAAGACCTTCTTGGGGCACCTGGGTGGCTCAGTTACTTGAGTGTCCAACTCTTGATTTGGCTCAGGCTCCCTCTCTTTCAAATAAATAAGTAAATCTTAAAAAAAATAAAAGACCTTTTCTTCACCAGCATATTAAAGCAGTGATACCCTTCGTTTACTCCTCTTCACTTTGCAAAATTCAACTCAGGTTTGCTCCCACTCTGAAACCTTTCCTCAATTGTACTGCATCATAAATATATGTTTTTCCATCTGTTTGTTTCTTTAGACTCTAAGCTTCTCAAGAGGTGGAGTTTGACCTCATTTATCATATAATTTTAGCAGCAACTCCTGATTTATAGTAAATGTTCAGTAAATCTTTGGATGAACGGATGGATAAATACATGAGAATAATGACTGATTTGATTATTGATTAGAAGAAAAGTGCATATCTATGCCAAGTAAAGTGGTGTCATTTGGCATTTCTACAGGATAGGTCTTTTTATGATTTCAACAATATTAATTAAAGGTAAGTTTATTAAAATATTGTTTTAAGGTAATAGTTATGTTTGAATTGTCAGATGGAGTGAAGATACTCTTGCACTACATGTTTCTGCAAATTAAAAAAGATTGCAAATAATTTATAACATTAGTTAATTCTGTAATGATAGTCCTGTATAATATTATATGTGGTTTATATTTGAACTAAAAGGTTTTTTGTTTTGTTTAAAGATTTTATTTACTTATTCATGAGAGACAGAGAGAGCGACAGGCAAAGACACAGGCAGAGGGAGAAGCAGGTTCCATGCAGGGAGCCTGATGTGGGACTGGATCCCAGGACTCCAGGATCATGCCCAGGGCTAAAGGCAGGCGCTAAACCACTGAGCCACCCAGGGATCCCCTGAACTGAAAGGTTTATTTGTAAACAGGTTGATATAGAAATGTATCTACCTGAAGAAAAATTATATGTAAAGCCCTTGAAATAACAATATAGTCTTTTCTAGTCTTCATAATTATGTAAGTTTACAGTCTAAACACTAACACTGATTTGCTTCATGATCTAACATATTAGCTACAGTGGGGCAGTGAAAGGCTTCCCGCTCTAAGTTCCTGTTCCCACTTGCCCTTAAACATGGTTCTCTATCAAGCAATTTTGTCCCCACCCCTGTCCCATATCTAGAGACCCTTTTGATTATCCCAATGGGACAGTGGGAGAAGGGTGCATATGCTACTGGTATTTAGTGAGTAGAGGCCCAGGATGTTGCTAAACATTATGCAATACGCATGACAACCCCTAGCATCAAAGAATTCTCTGGCCCGAAATGTCATTAGTGCCAAGGTTTGGAAACCCTGCTTAAAGGGTTACCCACTTACTATTGAAGTCTGTAGGGCCTTACAGTTGCTGAGTTACCATGGGTAATTTGACTACTGCTGTCAGAAAGGAATTGCCAGAAAGATTAATTTGGGGTTCACCATAACAGTCTCAAAACAAACTATCCTGTATGACACACCAGAGAGAAGTTTCTTGGGTCTAATTCCTAACTCTTTGCAGCCATATATCCATTGATGACCCCAGGACTGTCTTAAATTTTCTTTCAGGGGTTTATGGGTGGCCTTCATGTCAACTTAAAGGTAATTTAATGTTTCTGTACAATGAGCTATATCTGGCAAACCTGGACATCTCTCAAATGTGCAAGCTAGGGTCTGTCTTTAATATTTATAAATCATTCTCTTTTCTTTGCTTTTAGAAATAAAAAGAAACTTGACAGCTTAATAATAGCCAAGTGAACTTACCCTAGCAGCTAAATTCATTTTTTTTGTACAGAGGACACAGTGTTGGCATATACATTGGAAGATGGGAGTTTATACTCACTGTCAGCTTTACTGGGATGGAGGTTTGGCACATTCTGTGCTCATGTGTTTCAGCCTAACATGTTCACAACTAAGCTTTTTTAAAGGAGCACTTACGCAGTACGTGTTTAACAACTGTTTATTCTACCTTGATGTTGGTGCTAGAATGAAACCGACAGCTTCCCCCCCACACACACCCCTCCCCCATCCAGGACTCTCCATCAAGGCACACATCTTACATCTGTAGATGTTCTCTTGGTTCTTATGTCTTCATAAAAATAAGGCAATTGTGAGATTGTCACATGGGACACTTTCAAAACCCTTATTGTCTGAGTTTGTGTATTAGCTAAAGGGAAGCAACCTTGAGTAGCATAATTATCTTGGATATAGGGCAGTAAGTTTAAAATGACCACACTGAGGAGCAGAGGAAGCCTGGTATCCATTGCTGGTGGACTGCCTCACTTCCTTCCATCCCGGGTCCAGGTTCAACCACAGAACTGTTAAAGGATGATTTATACTGTGCATGAGACAGTTCGACTAGAAAATCTGTGGTGTCCCACACAGTTCTCTTAAATCCAGATTCCTTTACATGGTCCTTGAGGATTCCCTTTTCCTTCTGATTCCTCACCATCGGCCTTTAGACACACCTGTGCCCACCAGGGCATGCTTCATTCATTCATTCTGCCATCTCATTTCTCTTCTTTCTTGGCAAAGTGCAACATAAATGTATAACTTGAAAAGTCTATCTTACGGCACCTTTACTGTTCTTCAACCATTAGACATGTATATATAATATTGAAAATTTAATCTTTGACCCATGTGGGAGTTTGCACTTATCCTTCCCCATTTTTTTTCTATTATGTTTGTTCTGCATAGAAAAAGTCCATTGCACTCAGACATCTGCCATGCCCCTACCCCTTTTCTGAGGGAACTTCCTATTCCTGCACACTCTGCCAAAAAGAAATGCAGCCTTTTGATTTAGGTCACCATGCTTAGTGACTGTTAAACACTGCCATTGTAATCACTATTAACTAGACAAGGCATTGGGCCTGACCCGAAGGTAGTCAACTTTGGGTGAATTAGTGTCATGTAGGACTCAGCATTAAAGCTTTGCACACTGAAGAGTGGGGTACCAAATCAATGAGATCCTCTCTTACTTAGGAGGAAGTTGGATTGAGACTATAGGGAGGATCACTGCTTAGTAGGGGTAGGCCTACAGAGTGCCACCCAGAGATAGAGTGACAAAAGCTCAGAGTGAGTTTAAGGCTTTTTGTAAACACAGGTCCATAAAGTTTTAATTGTAGACAAACTTTTGTCTGCACACTTATCTGGAGGAGAGAGTCTTTGGATTTCTTTTATCTACTTTTCAAAGGATTCTGTGAATCAACAGATATCAAGATGAGAGGGCAGTGAGATTAGAGGGAGCAGAAACAGAGTCAGTGGCCTCCTGCTGTTGAGAGGACATGATAACCTCTTTTTAGACCTGCTTGCCAGTTCTTAAATTATGACCTGTTATCCATGAGGTCTTCATCTGACCTGGAGTTCCTCGTCTTCCTGGATAGTGTTGAATTCTCTGGAGCCTGACCCTACATGAGTAATATTTCTGCCCTCAGTTTCTCGTGCATGCTCTCCTTCCCCTAAAATGTTGTCCCCTCCACCATGAGTGCCAGCCACTTACTGGATCTCCTGAGTGAATTTCTTTGTTTCTTCAAGGCCAAGAGCCAAACTAATAAACTTATCTACCAGCAGCATGATGCTTTAGGGAGGCCAACAGCTGTGCCATTTCCTTCGGTGCTCAGTATTGTGGTCGGCACCTAATAGGCGTATCCACGTAAATAAAGCACTTGCCCACCCAAGTTTGGGGTGGAGAATAAGAAGGGAAAGAGCTGGTAAATTATTCTGTATAAATAGAACTAGATAAAACCCATGTCAGGAATATTTTTAATCTTTCCCATCAGTGAAACATTTTATCCTCTGTTTCCAAGATGATGTCCTTAGGGTTGTGATGGGGAGTTCAGATGAGTAGTTATTAACCATTTGTGTGCCTGGGCTTGTGATGTAGTATTGAGTGAGATAAATTCTACATTTAAAAAATTGACTTAAAAATTAATGTGAGCAGATGGTAGAGAATTTTTTTTTTTAAGATTTTATTTATTCATGAGAAACAGAGAGAGGCAGAGACACAGGCAGAGGGAGAAGCAGGCCCCATGCAGGGAGCCTGATGTGGGACTCGATCCTGGGACTCCAGGATCACACCCTGGGCCGAAGGCAGGCACTAAACCGCTGAGCCACCCAGGGATTCCCCGAGAATTTTATGTTATCTGAAATTTTAAAATACTGAAACAGGTTACTAAGGTTGAGAATTTTTTCGCCTAAGAATCTTGAAAAACAAAATGAAAACATACAGATCATGGTTGGTACCAGTGATTTAGGAGGACCTTGATCCCTTAGAGACAGGTTCCATCTGGACTCTTCTGGCCTAACTCTGAAAACTGAGACCAGGGTGGTGCTAATGAGTTTATAGTTTTTTCTAGGATATATAATACTTGCTTTTCTGACGTGGCACTACCAAGTTTGACTTAATTTGAACAGTAAGTTTTGTTGTTTGTTGCTGCTTACTGCATGTGTAGCTAAGCCAGGCAAAGTTTTGAACTTGTTTTTTAAACCAAGTTATGGTGAAGGATTGAAGCAGGGGAGAAAGGTCATTGGTGTAGAAAATCAATATATATTTTTCTTTGTATTTTCACTAATAATGTTCTTAAGGGAACAAAACAGTAAGTTGAAATAATGAAAATTAGAAATGCATAACTTATTTACAAACCAGATGCATTTCTTTGAATTTTAAGGTGGAAAAAATTTTAAAGTGCTGCATGACCACCTGGATGAACCAGATAATCAGAAGTATTAGAGACTTAGGAGAATAAGGACCTTCTTTTGGAGGGATCCATTTTTTCCTTCCTTTCCTTTTTCCTTGTTACCATTTATTGACTTCTCTCACCTTTTAATTTTCTTCCCATTAGTTTGGGTTACCTGAGGAAAACTTAACAAAGGACATCCTGGGGATGCTTATATGCCTCTGGTATTATCATGGAGTCACATAGACTGTAGTCCATATTTCAGTTAAGAATTTGGAATAAGACTTGTAGAAGGGAAATTTCTGCCTTCCCTGTATTCAAGGTCTCGTATTCTAGTACAGGCTCATGTAGTTGCACTGCCCCTGGCTCACCGGGAAAACATCATGAGAATGATAAAAAGTTTTTCATGTTTTTGAATATAGAATCTAGAAAGAAGGATCTAGGGAGATGCTAAGTATTTTTATTGCTTTAATTCAAATTAAATCTAATGAATTCATTCCTGAAGGCATTGTTAAATTCTTTGTTGGGATCAGCTTAGTAAAATTGGTGAGTCCTAGATGAGAGTCTGGTAAGCAGTTTTATTTAGTTTTTTGAACATGCCGTGAATGCACCGTTTTTTAATTCAGCTCTTGCCACTTCCAGATGTGGCCCAAAGCCCTCAGGTAGTATGCTAAGGGAGATAGTAAGACTAGAGGGTTCAGTTACATATTATTACAATTAATAGTCAAATGGTAGGCTTTGCTTTGTTTAGTTATTTATTTGGGAATATTTTCTAACTTCCAGAAAAGGTACAAGAATAAAAATGTTACAAAAAGGGAGTGCCTGGGTGGCTCCTCTCAGATTCACTTATTGGTAATATTTTAGTCCATCTGCTATCCTGTTGTTCCACACCACCACCATGTACACATAGATACATGAGTGTGTGTGGTTATACACTTACACATATATAACATAATGCATATTTTTTTTAACTTTGTACTTGAAAGTAAGTTGACTATATTGTGTGATTCTTTAAAATACCTCATTCTGGGGATGCCTGGGTGGCTCAGTCGTTGAGCACCTGCCTTTGGCCCAGGGTGTGATCCTGGAGTCCCGGGATCGAGTGCCACATCGGGCTCCCTGCATGGAACCTGCTTCTCTGTCTCTGCCTGTAAATCTGCCTCTCTCTGTCTCTCTTGTGGGTATATAAATAAAATTTAAAAAAAAATTCCTCACTCTGTGCCAGGTGCTTTGGTAAATAAGTTGCATAATTACTCAGGTAATTCTCATAGCAGTCCCAGACACAGGTGTTACCATTTTTACCATTTTATAGATGAGAAGCCTGGGACACAGAGGGTGCAAGGGCCGACGGCTAGTTAATGCTAGAGAATTTGCATACAGATAGACACAGGCTAAAACCATGCCCCACTGTGCTGTGCTGCGCTGCTTCCCTTATAGCACCATTCCAATGTGAGGAACTTGTGTAGGTTTTAAAAACACTGAGTCATCACAGGCCATACAAGTCTGTATCTCAACTCTCCTAAGACATGCATTTTTCCCTCATTTTTATTTTAAAATCTCAGGTGTGTGTCTTACAGGGGGGGCATGGTGATGTAGTTGTCATTATATACTTGTGTGCAAACTTGGTGGTTACTTTGGGTGCTGTGCTTGGACAACTGAAGCCCCTTGACACTGTTTCAGTGGTGGCCACTGGTGTGTGTCTGTGTCTTCCACTTCCCGCTTGAAAGGGAAAATTATATTTTGGATTAGCAGCTCCAAGGGGTGGAGGGGCTCCTGCATTTTATTTAATGTTGTAGACTTGCGTGAAGCATAGGCATGCTAAACTTTCACAAGTAAAATATATATCAATATTTCTGAAAAGGCACCTCAGATCTTCTTAACTGTTGGAATGTGTTCTCACTTATGGGGTTGTGAGAATGATAAAGGTGACTGAGTGGAGTAGCTTGTGCAGTTCCAGAGTCACCTTCCTTGAAATGACTATTTCCTGCTTCCTTCTATTTACTGTTCGCCCATTCTATTCTTATTCTTTTCTTTCTTTTTTTAATTTAAAAATAATTCCTCTTGTGGAAAAGGGAATAAAGGGAGTATTAAAAATAAAAATTGTCTGCAATTCTCTCACCCAGAGCAAATCACTCTTGACATTTTGCTGTATTTCCTTAGGCTTTAGTAAATACAAATGTGGTTCTTTTTCCCTCATGGTTATTAGATGATATATACAATTTTCTTTTCTACCTTTTTCCAACAAGTGTTTTCCTATTCTCCTTAACTCTTTTGTTTACCCCCGATGTTTAAATGACTGCAAATGTTATAATAATGTGCCGTAATTTACTGAGCCACCGTACATTTATTAAGTTCATTCCACTTTTTTGTTATAAATAATGCATGGCAAACATCTTTTTGCATATTTCCTTTTGAGACATTATCCCAGAATTAGTTCTTCTGTACATTCATGCTAACTAAGGAATCCATCTATATTGTGTGTCTATTCATTTGGGATCTTTTCTTCCATGGAGAGTAGAAGAACATCATATATCAGAAGCTGCTTAAAATTAGACTTGTAAACATACACAGGAATATAACAAAGGATACTTTCTGTTTCAGGAAAAATAAGCCAGTTGATTTTTTTAAAAAATTTTTTCTGTTTCTCTCAGACTTTTACATTAAAAATTCACTTGACTTGATTGCCTTTTAGTTCTTTCTATAAATTGATAAAATGTAAATTAATCTCCTCATTCTCACTGTTCCCTGGATCTATTTAGGTATTGTACTACCTTTTAGGAGGCAGAGTATTGATCTCTTGTGGCTCTTTTAATTTCATGTTGAAGTGCTACAGGTGACTTTTGTTCCTTCAGTACTTCCCAGCTTTGGTTTGCAAGTTCTCCAGAGGATTATAAGAAAAATGGAATAACTCAGTGATGTCAGCCCTCTTTGTAACAAGGCAAATAAAAGTTATTTTTTTAAATTTATTTATCTTAAGGGGACAGTCTGGCCAGACAAATGAAGAATACATCAAACAATATAAAAATAGATCATTGTCTTTTGCCATTTTTGTTCTTTTTTTCTTCTTCTTCTTTAGCTTTATTTCCTCTTGAGTACAACAGTGGCTCTGTCCTTGACTGTTCCAGTTTTTCCTTCCAACCCCTAAGTAGGTCACTGAATCTTCTGCAGATAAACATTTTAGCTATCACCCTCAGCCCATGGAGCCTAAGAACACTAACTGTGTGGGTAGGTCAGTGCCATGCCTTGGTTTCAAAGTCCCAGCTGTGGCTGGCTTCACCTTGCCCAGTGCCTTCAGTCTGTTATTTTTGTGTTCATTTTATCCCTTGATGCCTTCCATTTCCTCCATAAAACTTACCCAGTTAAGCCCAAGGCAGTCTCATGTTCATGGCTGGTAGACTACACTTCATGCATGCATGCATGTCTATTTTCATCCCTTTTTTTTTTTTTTTAAGATTTATTTATTTATTTATTCAGAGAGAGTGAAAGAGAGGCAGAGACACAGGCAGAGAGAGAAGCGAGAGAAGCAGGCTCCATGCAGGGAGCCCGACGCGGGACTTGATCCCGGGTCTCCAGGATCACACCCCAGGCCCCAGGCGGCGCTAAACCGCTGCGCCACCGGGGCTGCCCTTTCATCCCTTTTTTTAATGGCAATTTTACTTGTTATTGAAATGATATAATTTAATTAAATATTAAGCAAACTGATGAATTACGTTTTAAAAAGTAGTTACTTTCATTAAACTTATTTTGAATGCTTTAGATAGACTCAAAGATGAATCATAAATAACTACCAAATTAGCCATGAATGAGATACTAAAAGAATTTGGGGTAAAAAAAAAAAAAAAGTACATAAAGATCTGGAAAGATTCTGTACTTCCTAAATATCTAAGTTCTTACTGTATTTTAAAAAAAAATTTTTTAAGATTTTATTTATTTATTCCTATAGATAGAGGCAGAGACATAGGCAGAGGGAGAAGCAGGCTCCATGCAGAGAGCCCGACGTGGGACTTGATCCAGGGTCTCCAGGATCACACCCTGGGCTGCAGGCAGCACTAAACTGCTGCACCACCGGGCTGCCCTTTTTTAAAAATTTTTAATTATTTATTTTAGAGTGTACACACATGTGAGCAGGGGTGGGAACAGAGAGAGAGGAACAAGCAGACTCCATGCTGAGCCTGACTCTGGACTCAATCTCATGACCCTAAAATCATGACCTGAGCCTAAATCAAGAGTCGGATGTTCAACTAACTGAGCCAGTCGCCCCAATTCTCACTGTATTTTAAAGAACCAGTGACTGAACTTCACAGTGATACATCCCCAAAGAAAGGACTTGGTCCTGAATCAAAGAATGAATGACATATGCAGTAAAACGTTGAAGGTATGCGTATTTGTATGCATTTTCTCACACACTGTAAAGGCATTTTTAGTTCATTCACCACTAGTGCTGTTTACTTTGGATAAGGTGGATTTTGCTACAAATTATTCTATAATATTTATAATTGATGATACTCAAGCAAATGTAATTAAATAGGTTTAACCAGTAAGTATTGCCATAGAGTTCACAGGCCTTCAATCTTGTTGTGTAAGACTGGAGAGTAGTTGGATATGGCTTTGTCTGTATACTTTCATAGTTGCCGTGTAAGAGTTAAATCAAAACCAGAGTAATTTACCTCACTCTTCTAGCCCTCCTAGATCCTGGGAGTCTTGCTGTTAAACCCAGCCTATGTGTGTCTGTTCACTTGAGTCAGATCCTGCTGTGCTACTTGCTTGGGTTGCCTTTAGTTTCTGGAACTCTCTTGAACTGATGTGCTCAGGTTAATCTCTGTAGTTTCCATATCTGGCCATCCATAGTCTGGACTCTTTATCACGGGTGAAACCTTGGTTCTGACAGCACCTTTAGAAAGTCACTATTTGGGGTGTCTGGGTGGCTTAGTCGGTGAAGTGTCTGCCTTCAGCTCAAAAGTCACAGGATGGAGTCCCACATCTGGCTCCCTGCTTGGCGGGGCATCTGCTTCTCCCGCCACCGCTTCCCTGCTCATATTCATTCTCATTGTCTCTCTCCCCCGCCCCCCAATAAAATCTTTTTTAAAGAAATCACTATTTTATATGTTTAATTTTGGAAAGATGGAAATGTTCTCTCTTTCATAAACCCGTATCCTTCACTATAATTTTCACTAGAATGCTAATGCTATTTCTTTCATATACTGTACCCTTCACTAGGTTTTTTTTAAGATGCCTTTTTATTGAGGCAAACTATACATACAGAAAAGTGCACAAAAGTGTAGCACCCCATGAATATCAAGATAAACACACCCATGGGTCCTCATTGTCTACTGGATATTGAAATTTCTGTCTCTGGTATTTATTTTATAAAGGGCCAGATAGTAAATATTTTATGTTTACAGACCATATGGTCTGCCTTTGTAGCAAAAACAGCCATAGAAAATACATAAACAAATGGGCATGGCTGGCTGTGCTCTAGTAAAACTTTTATTTATGGATATCAAAAGTCGGGTGTCATATAATTTTCATCTGTCATAAAGTATTATTTTTCTTTTGATTTATTTTCAACCATTAAAAATGTAAAAACCATTCTTAGGTTGTGGGCCATATGCAAACAAGCAGCAGACCAGTTTGGACCCATGGACATAATTTACTGACCCCTACTTTACAATATGGCACTAACCTACTTTTATTTTATGGCCCTGCTAATCCAGTCTATACACATCTAAATTAACATCATTATTATCTTCATCATCTAGCACATTCTCCTGCAATCACAAAACCCAGTCATCAGGACAATTTGCTATGTGAAGTTCAATGATAAAATTACTATGGTGTTTCTAGAATACATATTACCAACTTAGGATACAAATTTTAAAATGGATTCTTAACCTATGTAAATTTAAGCTTATAATATATGAGGTAATAACCATGAGTTACTCCATAGTAGTTTATAGATTAAATCTAGATAATAGTGATTGATTACCTTTGTGTACTTTTTAAAAATTTAGCTTTTCTGATATTTAACAGTTTTAAATGATTCTAAGTTTAAGGGATTATATGGTATAGTTTATTAGTCATGAAATAACCTCTGTTGTGAGTCCTTTTAGGTATTGTTGAAAACCATTTATCATCACCCACATGTAGTATGGCAGAGGAAACAAATACTTAATTAAGCCCCCATTTACAAGATCCACTTTGAATGAAGCACTTGGAAGATCTTGAGTGAGTAGGTCATTCTGCTAGTCTTCATGAGGTAGATGTAGGCTTTGTCTGCAAGGAGATTTTTGACAAACACTTGCATAACTATCCTGCCAGATGAAATGTGACAGTTTCTAGAAGAAAGGGACAGAGAATACTGTGGGACTATACACAGATGCCTGGTAGAGAAAAGTATGTTTTGAGTCTGATTTTGAAAATTCTGAAAAATTTTGAAAATTTCAAAGCCTACCGAAAAGTTGGAATAGTACAGTAAACACCCGTACACCTTCACCTAGAGCCAGCCACAGTTATCATCATCTTGCCACATTTATCTTACTGTATGTATACATATGTCGTTTTCTGTGTATTTTTTCTGCTAAACTATTTTAAAGTTTCAGAGATCATGACATTTCTTCTCAGCACTTCAACATGGGACTTCTAAGAACGAGGATACTCTTGTACTTAACTGTATACCATGGTCATGCTCAAGAAGTTTAATATTCCTACAGTAATACAATCAAATAATATCAAATTTTCTAGTTGTCCTGATACCCTTTATTTTTTCCCCTCAATCAGAGATCTTTTCAAAGATCATACATTTTATTTAATTTTATGGAGGTTTTTTTGTTTTTTTGTTTTTTTGGGTTTTTTTTAGATTTTATTTGAGAAAAAGCACAAGCAGAGTAAGGGGTGGAGAGAGAAGCAGTCTCCACTCTTAGCAGGGAATATATGTAGGGCTCGATCCCACGTCCCCGGAATCATGACCTGAACCAAAGGCAGACACTTAACTGAACCACCCAAATGCCCTGGGTTTTTAAAGTATCATTTAATCTAGACCTGTTACTGTTTTTTTTTTTTTCTTTCACATTGACATTTTTGAAGAATTCAGTGTCTCATAATTTGAATTTGTGATTATTCATAATTCAGGTAAAACTTTTTAGTCAGGATACTACCTCCTGAAGTGATGCTCTCTCAGTCTCAGGATATCTAGAACTGCTTTTTCCCCTTTGTAGTTCATTGGTAATCTCTGGGGTCATAGAGACTGAATATCCTGTTCCCTCAACCTGTTACCCAGGGATAGAATCTTTTTCTTTTTCACAATGTCTTAGGAACAGTAGTTTTTTTTTTTTTTGTTTTGTTTTTTTTTTAAGATTTTATTTATTCATGAGAGACACAGAGAGGCAGAGAACACAGGTAGAGGGAGAAGCAGGCTCCCTGTAGGGAGCCTGATATGGGACTGGATCCCAGGACCCCGGGATCACTCCTGAGCCAAAAGCAGATAGATGGTTAACCACTGAGCCACCAGGTGTCCCATGAAGAGTAGATTTTAAAAACATATTTCAAAATTCCAGTTATTGGCAAATATTTAAAATTTAAGTATTTACACATTTTCTTAATGAAGTACAATTGAAAGTTGGATTATAAATATATTTCCTTACGGAATTTAAACATTCCATTTCATCAAGAGAAAACAGAGTTAAGATCAAGTTTCCAAAGGCAAGGAGCTGAGTTCAAATGTCGGTTTCATTCCTTCTTATATGTACAGATTAAGCTTCAGTGTTTCTATCTGTAGAATGGCATGGTTGTGAGGATTAATAAGGTAGTATGTGTAGTGCAGTTGGAGTATTGCCCAATTCATAGTAACCACTATGATTGGCTCCTTAAGATTTTAAGTACTAGCTTATTGTTAGGATTTTAGTAAGAGTAATATTATTTATTTAATAATCATATAGACATAATCTTTATGAAAAATTAGTTACTTCAGATTATAGAAAAAATTAGACATTTAGTTCTTTTACTCAAATTTATATGAAAATATAATTAGTTTCTCTTTTGTTCCCAGTGCAGTTGATTTATTTTAGTTTTTATACATTTATATATGCATTTCAGTTAAAAGTGGGTATTTTGCTAAAAGTGCTTTGGAAAGCTTACATTTGTCTTGTGTGATGCTTTGCGGTCATCCTGTAAGTACATCAGGCTCAGAGGCTCAAGAGACTGTACTGTTCCCCAAGACTAAAGTTAAATAATTGGATGAAAGCTTAATTTATTTAGTGATAGCTTTACAAATCCACAGCTCAAAAACACATGGTGACGTTTGAGGATAATAAAAACTCCTTTATTAAACAATCTGTGTGAGGATGAAATGAAGTTATTAGCAAGTGTAAAAGTTATTAACTACTAGGATTATATCAAAAACTCTCAGAGGCCAATTGAAATTGATTCCCACTGGACAAAATATGAACAATTTGAGCATCAGAAAGGATAACTGGAGTGTATTGAAACACATTAAATATCTTTAAACCGGGGAGTTCATAATGATACAGCAGAATCATTGCTAGAGTTTGTGCTGTGTCCCACATTGTATTACTCAGATACTGCATCACCAGGAGCTGACAGTGCACCTGTAGATAGATAGCTTCCAAACATCCTCAGTGCTCCACACTTTTAGGCTCAAAACTATACAGATACCATAATTCAGGCTCTGCCTAACAGTAACTTGTCAAAACTATACTTTCCCACATCTGGAAATTGTAGATTTCAGCTTTAATTTTATTGATACTATTTCCAGAGAGTTCTGACATGGTAAACTGACAAGATAACTATGCTATTTGATTTTACCAAACTGTTATTGATAGAAAGATGATGATTGGCTCCTTAAGATTTTAGAATAATGTATTTTTTGTGTAAAGATGCCATTAAAGAAGAATTTTAATGGTTTAGCCATTGAACACTTTCCCTTTATGTGCATGTATTTTTAAATTGAGTTCTAAATAACACTTTCAGACATGTACAAAAATATGAAAAATTCTTAAATATTTTTTGTGTTTGGTGCATATATGGCTTTGTAATGGGCTAAAAAAAAATGGAACAGAGGCATTAATGGTTACTATGATCCAGAGGAGCTGTATAACTCTGAATTTTATTCTAATGACATGGTTGAGTTTGGACCAATATGATATTTTAGACTGAATGTCTTAGAAGAAGTCAGAATTCTCAAGTTGTTGCTTGAGATTATTTGGTGTTTGTAACAGAAGAAGTTATTCACAATAATTTGTCTAAAATTCTGTGACTGGACTTGATTTGCTCACCCTGTGAAAAACTATTTAAGTTGAAAATCATTGTGTTCATCATACTTCTAGAACTGGTCATTTAGAAAAGGAAGAAATATCTACCAGATATGTTTTGAGTTTGCTGAAGTGTGGGCTGTTACATGAACCTTCCTCCAAGTCCTTCCTTGCAGCGACACAGAATACTGATGACATCCAAGGGGATAGGATGTAAATTCTACCCTGACTCCTACTGCTACAGTTGAGAGGGGAAAGGTTATCCTTAAACTTGAAGCATTTAAGTCATTTGTGATGAATTTTCCATCAGGCAGAAAAAAAGGAATGATTACCAAAGATCACACCCTTGGGATAAATATGAGGTTATAGCTAACTTCTTATTTTCCTCAGGGGTGTAATTAAACAGACTTTTACGATTAAGGTTTTCAGGCATTGAAAAATGTTTACTGGAAAAAAAATTGCTTCAGCTAGAGACATGATCAATCAGATACCGCTTACTGACTTTATTAAAGCTGTGTGTTTGTCATGAACTGCTTTCAGCATCTGTTTGACTCAGGGCATATCAACTTTAAAAGGAAGGTTGAAAAATAAAGACAGTTACATATTTCTAAAGGGTCCAGATCCTAAATGATTCTGATTAGGCATACTTTCATAAACGAGAACATAGGATGTTGCTGACACTGTAGGTGTTCATGCTTAGGTCTGGTTTTAGCTTGGGAATTTTAACGAATATTAAGATTGAGCTTCTAATCTTGGCTTTACCAGTATTTGGCCTTAAGTCACTTAACTTTTCTGTCCCCCTTCCTTTTTTAAATATTAAAATGAAACTAGATACTAACTAGGGAGGTCTACAGCCCTTCTAGTTTTAAAATTATCTGATTGAGGGTACCTGGGTCACTGAGTCAGTTAAGTGTCTGCCTTTGGCTCAGATCATGATCCCAGGGTCCTGAGATCGAGCCTTGCGTTGGGCTCCCTGCTCAGCAGGGAGTCTGTTCCTCCCTCTCCGTCTGCTGCTCCCTGTTTGTGCGCTCGGTCTCTCTCTCTCTCTCTTTCTTAAATAAATAAAATCTGGGGAAAAAATTATCTGATTGTCTATTTTAAGAAATACAGCTTGACACATTCAGTTTAATTGAATAAATATTCGAATAAGTATTTATTGGGAATTGAGTCCACATAAGGAATTCTACATAGGCACAAGGAATGCAGAGAAGTGATGTCCTCCCAGCCCCCTGGAAACTCCCAAACTGAAACTGAAGAGGGGACTGGGTGTGGGGCGGGGATTGCAGAAGTAAGAGAAGCAGCTTGTAAACAGACAACTCTAAGAGATGATATTGTTCTAGAAAAGACTTCTGCAGAAATGCAGATAACCACTAAAGACATCAACCCTGCACCTCCCAATCTAAAATAAGGGTCCCTATTATACTGCTTGAAGTGCTTTTTCATCATAGCACTTGTCACACTTCGTAATGGTATGTTTCTGTGTGATTATTTTCTTAAAGTCCCCTTCCTTTCTAGACTAGAAGGTCCCTGAGAACTGAAACTGGCGAGTTACTGTTCACCGTGGTGTGCACAGGACCTTAGCAGAGAGTCTGGGAGACGATAGACATTTATTAAGTACCCATTGACTTGCAGGAAAGAGAGTGCAGGGGATGATTCTGCCTGAGAGGGGGAGTCCAAGGAGAGCTTGGGAGAGAAAGAGGCAGCATTTAGGTTCACAGGAAGCATTTAGACCCAAGTGAGTAGTAAGCCTATGCCTGGATGTGAGTGCCCTGGTGTGAGTGTGCCCAGGAAAGAGAGTATAGGCTGACAACACATCTTGTGCCATACACTCAAGGTGCCTGGTCTAAGCCAGGGAGCAAGAAGTCTAGGATTCTGTGCAGGCTAATAAACATGTGAGCATAGTATGATTATGCAAACATATGTAGGTTCTCCTGTCATTAAAAATATCCAAACTCATTTAAAAGCATTCATGAATTTGTACTGCTTTTTGTCTTACACAGTTTCTCATCAGCCGTTAACTAAAATCACAACAGTATCTTTAAAAGGCCTGTGATTTTTTTTTTTTTTTTTGCCTCTGACTTTTTTTTTTTTTTTAAACTTTAAAAAGGGATTATCTGGGCAGCCCAGGTGGCTCAGTGGTTTAGCGCCACCTTCAGTCCAGGGCGTGATCCTGGAGACCCGGGATCAAGTCCCACGTCGGGCTCCCTGCATGGAGCCTGCTTCTCCCTCTGCCTGTGTCTCTGCCTCTCTCTGTCTCTCATGAATAAATAAATCTTTAAGAAATCTTTAAAAAAAATAAAAAAGGATGATCTGTACTTTACTATAGATATTGGACAGCCTGTAAGGGGTTTTAAGCAGAACGATGACACAGTCCATTCTCTGTTGGCAGTAGGAGGATGGATGGATTCAGTGCAGGAGAACTTGGAGTCTGCCAGTTGCTGTGGTCCAGCTGAGGACGGCTCTGCCTCAGGCAGGGGCAGAGCCCATGACTCCCTGCCACTTTGCAAGCAAAAGCCTCAAACCTGACAAAGCAAACACCTAATCTGATTCTTCTTCCTAGTACAGGGAAGGCCAGATTTAATACACAGACACGCACACATGCACAAATATTCATGAATATTTGTGAATATCTAATCTTTATCAGAAATTAAACAGCTTTGGGTTTTACATTTTCATTTTCTCTTATTGTCTTTGTCTTTCATTCTCTTTTTTTTTCTTCATCCTTTTCAACTTATGACCCTTCAGTTTGAAATTAAATTTGGACTGTAAGTTGACTCCCTGAATCTTTTCTTCACAAGCCTTCTTTGTATTTTCTAGAAGAAAAAAGATTAACCCAGGGTTTCCAAAATAAAAGCAAAGATTGTGATTAAAACTGAATTGGAATCTTTATTCTCTATTATTTGCTAATAGTAAAATAAATAGCCCAGTCTTAAGGAAGCTTTAACATAAGTCCCGGAGCCTTTGCAAACCCTTGGATTTTAATTAAAGAAACACAGAATACCATCACTTTCTGTTTGTCAGTGGAAAAAATATGTATTTTTAAATTTTCAAAGCTTAGCCTAGCAGCACATGGAGTACATCTGTTGGCTCTCAGAATTTGGGGAACACAAATGGATTCAGATGTTTAGGCCCTTTGTCTTCACTGGTCTCTGCTCACCTCGCCAACTGAGCGTGGCACAATCCAAACACAGTTTCTGAAAACAGAGCAGCTAGAGTTACTTCTCAAGCACTCTCTTGGGGACTGATAAAGTCAATCTCTGTTTATGTAATGAAATCAGGGAGCAAGGGGTCTGCTGTAGTACTTTGTGGATGGGATTGCACTGGTGTTGTCTTTCAGGGAAAAGACTGGATTTAATAAGCCCTTGTTCTTACTTTCTCTGGAGGTACAGCCCACTCTAATGGATTATTTTGAACTATTTTTGTTGATGTAGTTTTAGAGCTTCTCTTTAAGCAATTGGTTTTAGTAAAATCAATAGGTTTATCGTGGAAAAGTTGAGATACCGGTATCAACTTTACCTGATAAAGACTTTTAAATGTCTGGTAAATCTTTCTTCTTTGTTCAGTGCTACTGGGGTTTACTCTGTGTGTATGCGTACGTGTGCGCGCACACACACGTGTGTGTGTATTTAAATAATACTGTCTTTTTCGTGTTCTTACATTTTAATTTAACTTGAACTTTTAAAATAAACTGTGCTGGTTTATCCTCTCCTCAAATACTCGCGAAATCCTTCGTATTTTTCAAAATATTTATAAAGTATTCTTGAGAGTGAAATCTCATAAAGATCTTTGCTTCGGGACCAGAGTTCAAAGGAAAGTCCGTTTGGTTTTAATTTGAAAACTGTAAAAACAAAATACCCTCAAAATGGCAGGGTGTGAATTGGTAACTTCAATTTTATTGCAATCTGCCAAGCCCATCCCCAGATGTTTCCAATTAAAAACCAAGAATGCTAACTTGGGTGAATATCATATGAAAGCATTTCTTTACTTTTTTCTGATTTTTTTTCTGAGAAAAATAAGTCTCAAATCCTTTAACTCTAAAGAAATAACTTCTCATTTGCATGTTTAAACTCAATATAAAGACAAATGTAGTAATATTCAGAGAGAATTCTTTCTTATATGTCAGATTTGCAAACATTTGCAGTCCTGAATGCACATGAGTTCATATATATCTTCTTATAAAGGCAAAAAAAAAAAAAAAAAAAGGCTTTTAAGTGATGTTGGAGCCCTTTAGAAATTAGAATCATTTATTTCTGGGTTCACTATAATCAAAGAATAGACCTTTTAATACTGTACATTTATTTAAAAAGGGGTAGTTAGTGATAAGCTATTATTTTTTACTATACATTCAATAGTAAGTGCTTCTGTAGGGATCTAAGAAGATGTAAAAACATAAAGCAGAATGTAATTTTGAAATTGTCAATTTCATGACATTTCTCCAGATAATACCAAGTTACAGTAGGGTCCATTCATGAACTTCAAAGTTACTTCGAATATATCGTTCTGTATTAAGAAGAAAGATATATGCTGGTAATAAATTTGAATTTATGGAAATGGGCATTTGTTCAGAGAAAAGATGGAGTTAGCCTTTATAACTAACCTAACATTTTGAATGGAAAGCTGAAGAGACATTTATTTTTGAAGTGTCCACAAATCACACACAGGATCACTTACTAATCTGTGGAGCTGAAACGGTTGTTTCCCATTTCATTTCCTATTTGGTGAAATTATGACGGACACGTATTTGGGAGCTTAGGAGGGAGACGGCCATATAAGTCTTGGATCTGTTTGTGCTTTTGGTAAGTGTCTAACTTTTTTTTCCAAACATGGTGCTACTCAGACTGACACGCTACAGAAGAGACCTCTCTCTGGTTGAGAAAGCTGGTTGTCTCATCCTTGTGTTTGACCAGCAGCTTGTGTATAGTCTTCATTCTTCCAAGTATCACAGCCATGTTGCAGCTCTTTCGTGCTTCCCCGGCACTTTGCGCCCACTCCCCTGCATTTACCCCTGGCTACCATAGTTACTGAAACACGGCTTCCCTTTTCCCCAACAGATTGTGAGTGCGTCACAAGGCTCATTCCATCCTTTCATCTTTGATGATGAGTGAAGTCTGTGCCTCTTGAACCGAGTTGTGATTTTTAAGGTTTTTGGAACTTACTTTGAAAATCCTTTAAAAATATTTTAAAATTTAGGTATAGAAGGAGGATGGGAATCATAAGTTTAGTTCTAAGTTCATTACCAGAACCGTTGAATTAGATCACTACCATTATGTGATCTTACTGTTTCATTTGCACAATAAAAATGGTGTCTGTTTTCATTACCTTTGTCATTTATTCTGAGATTGAGCTCCTGTATGTGCAGAATCATGAAGACTATGTTCTTTTTTTTTTTTTTTTTAAGATTTATTTATTTGAGAGAGGGAGAGCACAGCAGATGGGGGGAAGACAGAGAGAGAGGGAGAAGCAGGACTGCCTGCTGAGTGGGAAGCCTGACATTGGGGCTCAATCCCAGGACCCTGGGATCATGACCTGAGCCAAAGTCAGCTGCTCGGGGCACCCCATGAAGACTATGTTCTTACATGCTGAGAGGGCTGATTGTCCTTGTTCCTTCTCATCACCAAAATGACACTGCTGAACTCTGGGTAGATGAAGAGGCTTTCTCTCAAGTCATGTTTCCTCCTCCTTTTCTAAAAATGAAACTTAGTATGAAAAGCTATGCATTTCTTTAAAAGAAAGTGTGTGCCGATGAAATAAAGAAAGGAATATTTTCAGCTTTGAGAGGGGGGAAAAAAACTAAATTGGCATCAATTAGTAGTTTCTAACCTTCTTGAGTATGAGAACTTTTTAATTTCAGTAACTCTTCCAGATCCTGCCATGATAATGTACTTTGAGTTTGAGTCTTCAGTGATAAATCACAGCATTCCCAAGGTTGGGAACTGTTTCTATACAGTAGAAATGAAGTGGAGCTGCATCATAAATACAAGTTCAGCAAACACTGGTGGACCCGTGCATGCCATGTTAATGTGCAAGAAGACGTATTTAACTGACCTCCACTGTGTTTAGGGAGGGAAGTAGAAGAGGCATGGGCCCGGTGTCCTACATTCATTGTTTGTTCATCCAACAGTTATTTACTGAGCGGATTTTGGGATATGTCAGTAAACAAATCAGACTAAAACTCCTAACTCTTTGTTCTAGCAGTGAGTTTCCTGTAGATGTAATAAATAAGTAAATTAACAAGAGTGTTAGAAAGTGGCAAGTCTTATGGAAGAAAAATAGGGGGGATAGGTGGGGTTCGCTGAGTTGACATTTCAGCAAAAACTTAAAAGTGGTTGACAGTCCCAGGAATATCTGTAGGACCAGAAGAGAAAACAGTCAGAAGCCCTGAGGCGGGAGCAGGCTTGATGTGTTCTGGGAGCAACAGTGTGGCCAGAGTGGAATGACGAAGAGGGAAAAAGTCCTGGAAGACAAGCTAGGAAGGTAACAGGGGCCACGTTCTAGGGCCTTGTAGGCTGTGTTGTGGCTTTGGGTTTTACTCTGCCTCTAATAGGAAGTGTGGCAATGTAAACAAATACTCCTTTTTAAAATGAATTGCCGGTAGATTTAATGGTTGCCAGGGACTTGCAGGGAGAGGGCTTGGGAAGTGACTACTAATGGGTACGGGGCTTTTTTTTTTTTTTTTAGAATGATAAAAATATTATGGAATTAGGTAGTCATATTGATTGGGTAACCTTGCAAAATATACATAAACACAATGGAATTGTACACTTTAAAAAGGTGAATCTTAAGATATGTGAATTGCGTCTCAAAAAGTGACCAAAAAAAAGGATTGATTGCCATGGCTTGCTAGAACCTTTTTTTTTTTTTTTTGCCTCCATCTACTTAATTTTGCTTTTGCCTTCAAAGATCCAGGTTTCTGACTAGTTATACCTTAACTTAAGGGAGAGTCTCTTAGTGTTGTTGGGTGTGTTTTCATTAGAAATAAAGAATGTTAATCTATTTTAAAGTATCCTTGCCAAAATTGTTAATGATTGTGAAATCAGATTTTTCCAGATACTTAACCCTTTTTATATGCTCTTTATATGCCTGTGTCACTTTTATTTGGTAAGAAATGAAAGCAAGATGTTTTTAACCTCTAGTTATCAAAATGGATGTAATTTTTAATTTGAATTTTGATTAGTATGTTTTGCTTAACTAAGCTAGTCTCCTTATAGTTTATTTTGTGATTCTTTTATAGGGTAGAAAATTAGATCAATATGATAATGTTCTTCAAATTATGGTCTAAAGCATGCAAGTGAAAGGAATGCCTGTTCATTCCATTGACCAAAAACCAAAATTGTATGATCTCCTTTTCCAGAAGAAGCAGTTATTTTTAAAGGAAATCGAGCAGGAAATGTATTTAGCTAGTTTTTTTCCCCTACTGTTTTCGATTTAACTTTGGAATTTCCTTGAATTTCAATCTATGACAACCCAGTAAAATTGATGGAAATATTATGACCATATTTTAATTTATTCTCTTTTTTTTTTTGGTGGGGGTATAAGTATAATTTAGGTTTTACAAGTAGTCTAAGTAGTTTTCTTTAAACAAAGTGAAATCAGGGAATAAAATCATTAAATTGAATACTGAATACTGCTGAGCATTCTGAGCAACATATTCACCCTTCTTTGACAACTCAAAATGTAGAGGCACTTAGTTGTTGCTTGTTTTTCCTCTTGTTTTCCAGTCCAGAACAGTTCGTAAACAGCTACAGAAGTTACAACAGCTGGTGAAGCCGTAGCTCCCAGAGGTTGCTGAACTTATTTCCCTTTAAGGACTTTGAATGGAGTGGTTATCCCTTCCCAGAAACACATAATTAATAGTAAGGAATAGGCATTCCATCTTCTAATTTTAGGCTTTTTAGAAGATCGATTTTACCTTTCCCAGGCTTCTTAATTTTGAACTGTATCATCCTCCCCCGGGGCTTCCCTCTTGAAATAGGTGCCTTTGCTTGGTAACATTTCATGAGGTGCTGTCCTTGGCCGGAGGGGGGTGGGGTTTGAGATGGTGCATGGAGTCTGAAGCTTATCTTCTAAAATTATAGATCCAGTTGCAAGAACGCTCAAAAAATTTGTAAGATAAGCCCTGTCAGACCAATTACATTTTCAAAATTTTGAGTACTTGAGAAATCTATGGTAACTCTGATTTCTTCTTATTTACAAAGAGTCAGCACCCTAGGAAAGAATTAATCTGCTTTTACCTCATTGTTCCAGTATGAATGAATGTACTTAGAGGTTGATTAAATATTTTTTCTTCTGACTACGGGGAAAGTATGTCCAAATCCTTAAGTAATTACATTCTTAGCACAGCCATTTCTCATTTTCTTACATTGGCTGCAAAGGCAGGGTAGATTTCAAGCCCCTGCGTTTTTCATTTGTCTGGTGGCGACTTTAAATTGAGCCTTAAGCACTTTGGTCTCCTAACGCTCAACCAGCTAATGTTAGAAATGTAAGAAAGCATAACATTTCAGAGTGGTTTATTTCATGAAACTTTTTGTATTCTTTGGTGGCCTGAGAGAATATTTGATATGAAACACTGAGATAAGCCTATACTTGGGAGAAAAATAATGTTTTAATCTAATCTTAAGAACTTGATTTCGGATGATGAGCATAAGTTAAAAGTGTATACATTTGTGACTTTTCAGTGAGATAAATGAAGTATTTAAATAGTTACAAAGGGACACCTGGGTGGCTTAGTGGTTGAGCGGCTGCCTTTTGCTCTGGTCATTATCCTAGGATCTAGTCCCACATCAGGCTCCCCACAGGGAGCCTACATTCTCGCTCTGCCTACGTCTCTGCCTCTCTCTCTGTGTCTCTCATGAATAAATAAATAAAATCTGAAAAAATATATAGAGTTAAAAAGAGGGGTGCCTGGGTGGCTCAGTCAGTCAAGCATCTGCCTTCAGCTCAGGTCATGAGGATTAAGCCCTGTATCAGGCTTCCTGCTTGGTGGGGGGCCTGCTTCTCCCTCTCCCTCTGCCCCCCTACTCATGCTTGCTCTGTTTCTAATGCTTTCTCTCTCTCTTTCAAATAAATAAATAATCTTTAAAAAATAGTTTAAAAGAAAATCTCTGACCCACTGTTATGAACAAGTATTGCCTGAAAAGAATATTGTGAAAATTTAGGAACTTTGAACTACTGTACACAGTTATACTTTCTTCTTCTTCTTCTTCTTCTTTTTTTTTTTTTTTTTTTTTTTTTTTAAGAGAGAGGGGTTGAGGTGGGAGGGGAGAGGGAAAAAGAGTCTCAAACAGACTCCATGCTTAGTGAGTGAGCCCAACTCGGGGCTTGATGTTATGACCCTGAGATCATGATCTGAGCTGAAATCAGGAGTCAGACACTTAACCAACTGAGCTATGCTATGTTCACTTCATCTTTGTCCAGGTCCGTCACTGCCAGTAGATCGTGAGTTATCTAGAGGCATGCATTTTTTTTTTTTTAGACTTTAGTTATTCATTCCTGAGAGACACAGAAAGAAAGGTAGAGACATAGGCAGAGGGAGAAGCAGGCTCCCTCTGGGGAGCCTGAAGCGGAACCCAATCCCAGGACCCCGGGATCATGACGTGAGCTGAAGGCAGACGTTCAACCGCTGAGCCACCCAGGTGCCCCTAGAGGCATGCGTTTATTTGTTCGTCATTTTATTCCTAGCATCTAGTGTCTGTTGCATAGTGAGGATTCGTTTCCTGTTCAGTGACTGAATATTTTTGAATGTCAGCGTCATTGCTAAATTCAGGCACTGGGTTCAGGTGTCTGTGGATGAATCTGCCTATCTGCATGGAATCTGTTTAATCCTTTAAAGACTTCTAAGGTGGGACATCTGCGCCTGCTCCTTCTGCCTGTCTCTGCTCCCCCCCCCCTCCGTTTCTCATAAATACATAAATAAAATCTTAAAAAAAAAAAAAAAAGACTTCTAAGGTGATGCTTGACTGCCTTCCCCCACCTTGCCCCCAAGTATTTGATCTGTGCATTTTAGCCAGTCATCATTCAGTTCTCCCTTAAATTAGAAAATGGTATCATCTGTATGTTTTGGGTTGCTTCTAACCTAAGATGATACATATATATTCTTTTTACTAACATTCTTGGGATTCTCTGCTTTTATGTCCTGCCATCACAATAGACAGAATACACCGTAACATTTTTATTAGTTTCCTTGTTCATAATGATAATATTTTTGTACTGAGTACAGAATTTTATTTTATTTTTAAGATTTTATTTAAGTAATGTCTACACCCATCATGAGGCTCAAACTCATGATCCTGAGATTGAGTTGCATCCTAAGTCAGCCAGATGCCCCCTAAGTACAGAATTATAGAAAAATTAAGCAGAAAGAGCCAGAAGATTCTGCAAATGAAGAGCAGTGATAGAGGGATGGTTAGATCTACTAGAAATTAAATATAATATCAAGCTTTAATAGTTAAAACTGTGTGGCACTGACACGTGAATAGATCAGTATATCAAAATAAATAGAAAGTGCTGAAAGAGATCTAAATGTGTATGGAAATTTAGTAAGTTATCAAAAAGACATTTAAATCAGTGGGGGAAAAACGATGGTTCTAAAATGATATGAGGCCACTTGGTAACATCTGAAAGAAATTAGGTTAGATCCTTTTCTTATACCTTACACCAAAATAAATTCCAGATGGAGCATAAATGTAAATGTAAAATTATGAAACCATAAAAGTACTAGAAAAAACATGTAAATGTTTTTATAATATTTGGGTGATAGTGACTTTTAAAAATTATATTGCAAAACTCAGACACCATTTTAAACAGTGATGAATTTGACCACTTATCAGATTTCTACATGGTGAAAGAAAATGGCATACAGAGTCAAAAGACCCATAAACTAGGAAGTACAACATATTTTGCAAACTAAGAGTGAATTTACTTACTATATAAAGAGTTTTTCAAATAATAAAACCAGAAATCTAACAACAGAGTGGGCCAACATTATGGAAAAGGAAATACAAATTGCTTTAAACGTATGGAAAGCTTTGTGATGCAAATAAAAACGACAATGAAATGCCATTTCTCAGATTGGCAGAGATTGAAAGTTTCAATTGTATACTGTGTTAGTAAGGATGTGGGGAAACGAACACTTCTGTCCATATGTTGCTAATGGAAATGTAAAATGGCACAACTTCTATGGAAAATAGTTTTATGCTATAAAATGTAAAAACCCTGACATGCATCAATTCCAATTCAAGGAATTTATCCTAGACATACCCACAAATGATACATGTCCAAGAATATTTATATTTTCCCAAATGGTTATACCATTTTAAACCTGCAGTATCCATGTTCTGCATAATCCAAATCCTTGCCAAAACTTGTTATTCAGTCTTTTTAATGTTAGCCATTCTAGTAGGTGTGCAGTGATATGTTACTGCTTCAATTTGCATTTCTGGTAACTGATGTTGAATATATTTTCAGGTGCTTATTAGGCACTTATGTATATTTATCTATATTTGGTGCCTTTTTTAAAAAAATGAATTTTTTATTGAGCTAAGTTTTTTTATGTGTTTTGGACACAGATCTTTTTTCCAGTATATGTTTTGTTAATATTTCCTATTAGTCTTGGCTTGCCCATTTATTTTCTTAAAATTTTTTTGAAAAACAGTATATAATTTTCATGAAGCCCAGTTCATCGTAGTTTGTTGTGTTTGTTGTTGTTGTTGTTGTTGTTGTTGTTGTTATGGTTAATGCTTTTTTGTAATGGCTAACACTGAGAAATCTTTGTATACTCTAAGGTGAAGAAAACGTACTCCTTTTTTTCCTCTGTAAAAGTTTTATATCTTTACCTTTTATACTACTAAGCTTTCTTCCCCTCATCAGATTTTTAAAATGGTCTATAATCCAAAATGAAAATAAAGAAGATTTAAATGCGTTGCTTTACCTATTTGTCTTTTAAGATTTTATTTATTTATTCATAAGAGACAGAAAGAGGCAGAGATATAGGCAGAAGGAGAACCAGGCTCCCTGCGGAGAGCCCAATTCAGGACTCCATCTCAGGGACCCGGGATCACACCCTGAACCAAAGGCAGATGCTCAACCATTGAGCCACCCAGGCGTCCCTAAACGCATTGCTTTAGATTGTTTTTCAGATTTGTCAATATGGTCAGCATCGCATCAAGCTGCTGCTTTCTTTCCACCAAGAAAACAGTTTCTGAATTAATGGAGAGAATGATGTTGCATTTGATAAGATAGACCTCACTGAATACCAGGCTTCACTGCACCTACTAATTGTGAATCCATCTTTAACAAGTCCTGTGTTAGGTCCAATTTTCATGTTTGGTGAGTACATGGACTGCCTGGAGCTGCCCCTTACTGGTGGCCTTTCCAGCTCCAGGGCCATGAGGCGGCAGCAATGCCGTGAACAGTCTGGGAAGGTCAAGGTCAGGCACCTGAGTTCTAGTCTCCCTCCTGTCATGCTTTCTCCCTTAGCCAGTAAGCATTCCCATCTCATCTCGAATATAGCCTGAAACATGAATTTTGAAGCCTCATAGAATCTGTCCCAACCGCCTTTCCATTTCTGCAGTACCCCGCTACTTCCTGTTCCTCAGGGTGATCTTATACCAGGCCCCACTCTGCGTCCTCATTTATCCTGTTCCCTTCCTCTAGAGTGTTCTCATTCCTTTTCATCCTGCCCTAGACTTAACTCCAGTCATCTGTTAAATCCCCAATAAAACTCCACATCCCCCTTGACCTCTCTCCCAGCCTCTCCCGCAGGAGCTGGTTTGCACACACTTTCCTCATGTACACTCTTCCCCCATTTGCTTGCGGACTTCTGGATGCTTCGAGTGCTGGGAGGGTGTGGTGTTCCTTGTATATCTGAGTGAGGCTTCCTATAGTGACCTGCATATAGCAGGCAGTTTACAGAGTGCCTGTCTGATGTAAAGGTATGTAACAGTGTTGGGTCTGTGGCAGCAATATTCTTTGTAAAGGGTTTTTGCACTAGATTGTGTTTTTCAAACTCTGAGGCTGTGACCCACTTGCCGTTTGTAAAAGCAGTATTTATGGTTCAATTGCATCATATAAAAAAAATGAAATGGAGTAGGTTAGGAAGTAAAAGATTACTTAACACGGGTAAACATTTTATAGTAAAAAGTTGTTTCTACTTCTATATTTGCAGTAATGTTTATTACTAGGTTATGATGTAAAGTGTATTTCTTACTGTGCATTGTGCTAGACAGAATTGGAAAACACCATACTGGATTTTAACCTCCATCATAAATTTTGAAAGTCAGAATTTTAGAGAAGAGATACTTAAAATTTTAATTAACTTTGATACTTCTGAAATTTTTCACTGAATGATTTCACTTAATTTGTGCCATCTCCTGTTGATTATATAGGCAAAGGATTTTTTTCTTTAGTAGCTAGTGTATAGTCTTTGTTTTATATTTGGGGCATATAATTGGATTATAAATTATAAATAATTTTTGCTAAAATGGCATTTTTGAAGAAACTTGAGAGTGTTATTATCTTAGAGGTTTGCCTATAATTTCTGTAATGTTTTTTTAAACTTTATTTACATTTACCAGTTTAGATTGTTTGTGGAAGTGTCTTGACAAAACAGTACTTTTTAATACATTAGCATGGAATGATTATTATCAACTGAGTCTACAAATGAAAACATCCTAAAATTCCGTTTTGGAAAAGAAGTTTGCGCCTGATGTAAATTGTAATGCTGTCATACGTGAAAAGACATTTCACTTTGATTTCAAAACTGGGTATTCTCTGCAATCAGCTCAGCAAGGATTGTATATTAAGTATTTTTTCCAAAAAAAGTAGAAACTCGAATCTTCCAGATAGTGATGCATCGCAAATAGTGATGCATTACTGTTAGTTTTTGAATCAAATGTGCATCTTGAGATGGGAAAGCAGTTCCTAGAGTTGCTTAGTGTTTACAGGAAAGCTGTTTCTGGTTGACTTTGTTTAAATTGGTCATTAAAATCTCTCCTAGAACTCTGGAGCCTTGTAACCAGGAGGTTACTATGTTTTTAATGTCTCTGTTTTTTTTCCTTCACTTCTCTTTAGGGTCAGTATAGACCTTCTGATTTGTTGTGTCCTGAGACGTATGTTTGGGTGCCCATTGAGCAGTGCCTGTCTTCACTTGAGAACTCAAAGTACTGCCGTTTCAACCAGGACCCAGAAGCAGGTATGTTCAGAGCAGAGCTCTGCTGGGAATCATTGACAATGTTTTTGGGTTCCATGTGTGTGGCTTTGGCTCTTCATAAGGTCCAGGTGGTTCTTTATTTATTGTAGAATATGCATGAGTGTGTGCATGTGTGGTGCGTGTATGCATAAGACAGGGAGATACCAAGTGTGCATGCACTTGGTATCACCCTCACTTTTGGAAATAAATGCAGAAACCTCATGTGCTTCTGCTCCTTACTTACCCATCTTCTTCTGTTATTAGTTGTTAAATGCTTTGAGGGCTGATAACCACTTTCCATTTCTCTTGTTCCCAATGCATAAGAATTGTTCACTAGATGGTTTAGTTGAAGTAAAGAAGATAGAAATACTGACCACTTGGGCTGAATAAAGTTGTGGAATGGCTTCCTGAGGGCCAATAGGTTGGAAAGGGTTTTGTGACAATACTTTCTTATTCTTTTGTGTATGTGTGTGTGTGTGTGTGTGTGTGTGTGTGAGAGAGAGAGAGAGAGAGAGAGAGAGAGAATACTTTCTTGACTTTCTTCTTACATTTCTGGTGCTTCTCCTTCTCTGTCCCTCCTTCCCCCTCCTGTGCAGTCCAGGCCCAGCCATATTTGATCTCCATATTCCCCATATGGATACTCTGTGCACTAGTAGTAGGCACAGACTAAAAGTATAGCCACAGGCCCAGACTTCCTGTATTTGCATCCTGGCTCCATCATCAGTCTGTAAATTTTGTGCCCTTAGGCAGTTTCATCATCTTCCTGGACTCAGATTCCTGACCTTCAAAATTAAGATAATAATAGAATGTACCTTATTGAGCTGTAATGAGGATCAAAAGAAGATAAACATACTGAGAATAGCCCCGTATTATTGCTGAGTTGGTGGTTACTAGGCAGATTAGCATGCTGTGTCTCGTACACTGTGCCACAGACTTTTGTCTGCATCTGCCTTTATTTGATCTGATTCCTGTCTCCAAAAAAATGTGCAATTCTATTCACCTCCCTTTTGTCTAGATCCCCCTCAGTTTATAGCAGTCCGCCTCCACAGCCCTCCCTGCATTCCACTGTGGCTTTGTTCATCACGTGTGAGTTGTGATACTCTTGTGATGGATTGCATCAAGTTCCTGTGCGTGGTTTTCTTCAGACTGAAGTTCCCGGGTGTTCCCCTGTGTGCTTCACTGGGTTCTGAGTCCTCCCAGCCCACCAGAGGAGATGCCTGATGCACAATTAGAAATAAAATATTTTTTATCTAGTCATCTGTGGTCTCATCTTGGAAAGAAATCAGAAAAGAGAAGTGGAAAGGCCAGGAGAGGGGAAGAGAATAAATGGAAAAATCAAATAGGACAAAAGGGACAAGAAAAGAAATGCAGTAATTTCTTCTGTTCTAGGATGTACATTTTTTTCCTCCACAAATCAGGTTTTTTTTTTCTTTCATGTTACATTGTATTTTGATACATCCTTGAAAAGCTGTTATGAATCAAGAGTGGACACTTCTCATACATGACGATAGTTTAGAATCTGATGAAGATGTGGCCCTAGGGACCCACTTGACTCATATGCCAGGCTCCCCAAGATCACCCCCAGGTTTCCTAGATATTTAGGTTCATTGAACAACTATGGCTTTATAGTTCTTGCACCTTCAATTGTTAATTAGAATTTCATTATTTATAAGTAAAATTACACCTGACTGATCAAGATCAAACAGATATGTTGCTTAAATAAAACAGACATTGAATTTGTCAATTAGTATTTGAGTCAGGCTCAAAGCAAAAAGCAATATTAAGTAGTTTGGAGAAAAACACATACTTTAATCCACTGTCCCCTCATAAATTTTTTTTTTCCCTTTTTGCAAATTTTCTCAAGGGCAGCTCAGAACCATTCCCTTATGGTGAAAACTTTTAACCATCTTCACTGCATTATTTCATATTCACATACAAAAATGTCTAAGTTCCTTCCAACTAAATAATATGATTGTGAATTGGTTTCTGACTCCCAAACTTAAGACACAGTTTCACCTTCTTCCTTTTCTTTCCTTTTTGATCTATTTTAAAGGTTTCTTCTTTTGTATAATACCTGGAAATTTAGGCTGTCACAAGCTCTCTCTCCCTGTTTTATAAAGTTGAAAAGATAACTGAATAATTTCCATGTATTGAAGGGACATTCGAGTAAAGATTAATTCATGTTAATAGGTTCTAAATTCATTTCCAAAGTAAGCACAAATGAGCATTTCATGGCAAAACTTGAAGTCTCATGTTAGCAGTATGACACTGTTGAGTGAAGAGTACATAGCAAGTTCTCCTTCTGTAATCTATTAAATTACATTTCTTATGGCACAAGCTTTAGCTCTTAATATGCATTGTTTAGAATTCATTGACAAAAGTCAGAGGAGTAAATTCCAAGAGTAGTGCTTCAAAGAAAAGGAAGATACTTTTCCACATGCTGAATCTTTGGAAATTTCAAGGGAACACCATACAGTTTTATCAGTATTGAATATCACAGTCCAGACACTATTTGAAATCAGACTTCTATCCTGTGGTTTTAGGAAATTAAAATGCAGTTACATACTGGAATGTATTGAGCATGCTGTGAAACATTGTCATTTGAGATTTAAATGGCAATCGTGAGAAACTACTCTCTTCTCTTGGGCCAGTTTTACTTTTACGTGACCCAAACTCTGACTCACACAAAATAGAGCTTAATATGGACACCATGGTTAGTCGGCATGGTGCTTTTTTTTTTTCCTCCACTAAATCGTGTTTCTCCTCCCAGCTGTTCAGTAGTTAAATTTCTCTGGAGAAGGCACAGCTGATCACCCCAGGTCTCTGTAAAACAGAACTTGGCTACAAGGTGCATCAGGGCCACTTGTAAGGGAAATCACATTTCCCTCTATTCTGTATTGGTGTAAGCTTCTGGAAATCCTATTCCCTCCTGCCCTCGACCTCCCACTTCTCCACATCCCACATTTTGGAGGTTTGGGTTATATGGTTATTTGCTTAACGAGGAAATCTGCATAACGGTAAAAACCTGTTGTATTCGCTGCTTTAATGTATGGTGGGGGGAGGGCCTGACAAACTGAAGCAACTTGAAAAACTCTTAAGACGTCCTTTTGTTCATAAATAGGTCCTTTGTTTTTGAATTCAGGACTTCTGCTGACTATAAAGAAAGGATTTGAGAAGTTTCTCACATAATTTTTAAGTAACAGTCTATTAGATTGCTTATTGAATTGATAGTTGAATATGTATAGAATTCCAAAATTCTTCGATGCAGTTACATTTTGCTTTTCTTGTTTAAATTATCTTTTAAAAATATTTACTGGGAACAGTAGAAGATATATTCAAATCCATAAAACCACTGGTAAGAAATTGAAATGACCCTATTGTGTCTCTGTACAGCAGTAATCACTATCATTGTTTTCATGCTCTCCATCTGATCTTTTTTTCTGCATACATCTGTGTACATTTTTTAAAAACAGCAAGAATCATGCTTCACACTTTTGTTTTTTTCTTTTACTGAATGCTCTTTGTTGCTTCTTCCTTTTTAGTAAGGTAAAAAACTACTTGACCACTGATTTGGGGATTCATCAGGACAAATGCCACTACTTGGGTGATAGGCAGTGTCTAAACACAGATATTTACAAGCGGTATTGACAGAGTAAACCAGATGTTTTGGAGTTGGTTTTAGAACCATGATAAATTATAATTTGATTTGACTCTTAATGTTATACAGGTGTTGTACTATTTATTATTGATAGTAAAAATCCTTTTGGTTCCAGATTTATAACAATTGACAGCTTCACTGAACATATGTTATTTGCCATTACTATCCTCTGGTTCCTCCTGGTTGACCTCAGTTGATCCTCAGGACATGGTGGAATGTTTCATTATTGACCCCCTCAGATATCATTTATTGTGAAAAATATGAGTGAATACTTGTTTCTAATCAGAGATTTAAAATAACTTTAGTCCAGATATTGCTCTCTCATTTTTATGAGTGCTTATTTTTAGTATTGATTTCAAAGGAGTTAATTAGAATAGTCTTTATTTCTGTCTTGATAATTACAGTAGCATAGACATTTTACCACAGATTGGTCTAGACTTCACTCCCTCTTTTCCATACAAACTTTGAAATATTTGTAAGAAATTTCTGAATTTGTCTAGTCGTAATATTAGTAAAGATATTGAATTTAAATTTGCTGTAAAAATAATAGAACCTAATTTGTCTTAGTACTTTATGCATTTACCCAGGTTAGAGAATCTCTAGGACATTTTACCTCTTTCCAGACAGTTTAATGAAAATCCAGTGTAAGGAGCTTTCTTGTAGTTTGATCCTCTGAAGTCCCAAGGCTCCAAGATGTTATTTTATGTTGTTTTGTTTGTTTCTTTACTCCATTCTTCTTTTTTGCTGGCAGTGGTTCCCTGGCATTTTTTCTATACTTGTGTAATCTCTGTCACATGTGCCCATAGAAAAAGCAAGTCCCACTCTGACTGTATATAAAATAATCAGGTTTAGAAAAGGTCTGACCTATATTTGCTTACCTGGTTTTTCCAAGCCTGGTATTACTTCCTGAATACTGTGTTCATGGTCCCGCAAAAGGGCATACGTTAGCCACGATGTCACCCTGACCACTGGGAAATAATACATAATGAGAAAGCAGACTTACCAGAACTTCTGAGAGCCCCCAAAAATGTGCTACAGTGGTAACATAAGTGGACAGTGTCTTTCTTAATTATTATAGGTGTAGAATTAAGCTGGATTTGAGATTGACCTGTCTACTTGGAATTGAATGTTGGATACTTAGTAAACACACATTCTTTGTTGCCAGTGAAGATGGTGATCCTGGGATGTGTAGCCAGCTGGAGAGAGAACCAGTTGTAGCCCAGCATCAAAACAAAATTTTGTCTTAGAAATTTGGCCTTTATATTTGGTGAATCAGGAGAATATGTTTTGGTTTGGAAAATATAAAAAGTTACAGTCTTCTAACTTTTCAGTTTACTGTCTATCCACTTGAAAAAAATTTTTTTAAAGATTTTGTTTATTTATTCAAAGAGAGAGAGGCAGAGAGAGAAGCAGGCTCCATACAGGAAGCCTAATGTGGGACTTGATCGCGGGACTCCAGGATCACGCCCTGGGTGTGAAGGGAGGTGCTCAACTGCTGAGCCACCCAGGTGTTCCTATCCACATGAAAATATTACTTCGTTATGTTATCTCTATCTTTTCCCAGTTAACTGTTTTTCAAAGATATCCTTTCTTATCCAGACTTTAGTGTAGCACTAATATGACTCCTGTTTAAAAATTGGAAACTAGGTTTCCCTACTTGACATGGCTTTTTAATGAGGACCTTTAAGGAGCTAAAAAACAAGTCTCTCCTGTGGTATTTGTGCATACCACTGAAGTATTATAACATTTTAGTATCTGCATTTCCTAGTAAAAAATGTACAACAGACTAATACTGAGGTTTTAAACTTCAATGGTTGGCAATGACTGTTCTCATTTTTTTTTTGAGTCCTAAAGCCAGTCTTGCATGAGAGAGGTTTTCAAAATACTGCTTTACAAATTTTTACCAGCCAGTCTTTGCTCAAAAAGGCATGCATGAGTAGTGAGCCAACGACTGAAAACTGTTGGAGCCCTGGCCGGAGGCAGGCTGCAATAGCTCTGAAAAAGCTTGAAGCAGACTCAGGGTTTCCATTTAGCTGTTAAAGAAATATTTCTCTGATCCTTTTCTGTTTTCTTATGGAATAGATAAATTTTTAAGTAAATAATTCCTTTTATAATCACCCAGTTTTTAAATTAATTTTAATTTCTAAATCATTCCATCCAGCAAACTGGAAGCTATCATGCTGCTTCAGAACATGTCTGTAAAACTAGTTCTGCCTGGTTCTACTGTGTGACGTCGTACAGGGCTGCTTTGTTTGTTTGTTTGAATAAAAAAATGACATTTTTTATGTAATGAAGAGGTTGTCCAAAATGCCAGTTAAAGATTAAAAATAAAACCCATACCTGTTGTTTAAGTATAGGATGAACAATGATGTCCCCTTGAACGTGAGCCATCATCAATTTTAAGTCTTTTATTTGATTTACTACTAAGGAAAAATGTTGCCAATTAGACTATGAGTCCATCAGCTGTAAGATGCATCTGGGTTTCAGAAATGTCAGAATGTATAAAAACATAGAGAGGTGTGGTTCGGTCTATGCACCATAATGCCTGGCAAAGCTTTAGAATATTTTAGAGGCTTGTTTTTATTTGTTAGAGAGCTTTGTGGCATCTTAATTCAAGGCATTTAATATATTATAAATGGAGTGTACACTTATGTATCAGAGCTGGAAGCCATGGATTTCATATGCTTTTTTATAAAAATAAGATTACTGTCATTGATACATGATAACAATAGAATTCTTTTAATACTCTGATCCAGGTACTTTAGAAAATTTTGAGAAAACATGTAATTCCTTCACAAGGATACTGTATTATAATGGAAGTAAAATTTAGTGCTATCCAGAAAGTGTTGAAATTCTTTAAGCATTGATGATTTCTGTGCATTCTGCTTTTAAACAAATTTTTAAAATTTAAAAACATGAATATGATAAAAGAATTTATAAACTTTGCTTAGCCAATAAATTGAATGATCTCTGACAATTGATGGAATGATTAAAGATTAAATAAGAAGGGTCAAAAGAAAGGGCATATCCCAGGATGTCAGTCCTTTTCATCAGCCCTAAATAATGTTCAATTAATTGAACGGTTTCCTACCTTGTGGATTATCAGTTAATATTTCTAGGTTTAACTGGTGCCTCTGTAGTAACAGAATATGAATCATCAGCTTAATTGAAAAAAAAATTCTTGAAAGATACTTGGTGCTATATTTTGGTGCTATATTTTGGAACTTGCATCATTTGCCAGTTGTAATACAGTTGTCTACTAGCTGTTGGAGGAACTGACCCAAAGACAAACATAACAATCCAAAGGGTTTTTTTATATTATTCACACCCGGTTTCAATATAGGAATGAAGTCTCTGCCTTTGCAAGGTATTTTTAAACTGTTTAGATTCTCTTTTGTGTCTGTTAATATTCAGTCTCTCTGCAGAAAAACAAGCAAGCTATAAAATGAAGGTGTTGAGAGGGTCTGTTTATTTTATAAGTGTTCTTTTATGTGATGCTAGCAAAATTTTTTAATATAAACATGGAAACTGGGGTAGAATTCCTGTTCCTGTAAGAAATGTATTTTCCTAGCTGCCATTCATTTGAAATAGACAACATTTATGGAATACTTGACTTTTTCATGCTCCATGGAGTGTTCACTGATAATAAAATGAAATTTGTCCGAAAATAGGAAGGATGTGTTGACAATCGGGAAGGAAGTAAAGCTACCTTTTTTACTAACCCCTATCAAAATAAGAAAACAAGAGTAAAAATTTTTATAATGAAGAGACACTTAGCCTGCTTTCCCTCCAGAAGCAGATCCTGAAACAGGCTTGCATTCCTGGGAGCAGGAGTTGGGGCTGGAGAGGGTGAACTAGAAAAGGAAAGAGGGAAAGATAATGGAGTGGTGTGTGTGCACAGTGCAGACCAGCAAGCACTTCAGTGACTGGAGCTCAGTCCCTTGAGAAACCTTCGGGCATATCAGAATTGGCTGCCTGAAGGACCACAAGAAGATGTATGTGTCCCCTGGCTTTCACTGTCTCCCTGGCTTTCACTGTCCACTGGCTGATGATGGTCTCACAGGGTGCTAATGCCTCTGTACTGTGCATTTGCACATGCACAAATGGAGATCAGGCTGCTGCATCTGAAAGGGAGAAGGAAGATAGACCTTGTCCATCTGCCCATCACAGAACCATTCACATTAGTCATGGTATGAGACAGAGGTGAAGCCTGGGAGATAAGAGGCAATGCCTAAAAAGTCTAATGTAGAAGTACAGATTGAGATGGCATGTCCCTAGTGTCAGCTGAACATGTCAGTTGTATTGGGGCAGATAGAGTAAGGACCACAAATATGGGAAAGTAGTGGACTTAAAAAAAAAAAAAAAAAAAAGCTAATTTAATTTGAAATAGTTGGAGGAGCCAGCCAGGAATCAGAATCAAAAATGTGAAGAATTCATAAAATCATTCAGCAAGTATTTCTTAAGCCAGGTATTACAGCTTTATGATGGAGATGTAAATTACTCAGCCCTCCAGGATAGCTTAGTGGAGGACACAGACGGTTATCCAGCGTTGCTGTGAAGTGTGGTTAGTGGCATATTGTGGGAGATAGAAGATGACATTAGTCCATATGGGAGGGTCCTCAGCCCGGCTTTGGACAGGGTATGCTTCTCAGATGAAATGACCTGTTAGAATTTTTAAAGGGAGAGAGAATGCAGGAACTTCAGGGAGAGAGAAGAGCATATTTAGAAGGCCTGGGGTTGCGGGGAGAGGTAGCACACTTAGAGTTTGGGGGTGGGGTGGCCAGCTAGGTGGGAGAGATGCAGCTAGCTAGTGAAGGGGTTTGCTAATAATTTTTTTGTTTTGTTTTAAAGATTTTATTTATTCATGAGAGACACAGAGAGAGAGGCAGAGACATAGGCAGAGGGAGAAGCAAACTCTCTGCAAGGAGCCCCATATGGGACTCGATCCCAGGATCACACCCTGAGTCAAAGGCAGATGCTCAACCGCTGAGCCACCCAGGCATCCCAGGACTTTGCTAATCATTATAAGGGCTTCAGTTGTTTCTCTTGAAAGCACTAGAAGGCCAGGAAAGGATTTTAAGCACCAGAGTGACATCAGCAGTTCTGTCATTGCTACTCCACATGTGGAGAATGACCAGGACTCAGTTAAGACTGAACGTAGGAAGACTAATCAAGAAGGTTTTGCATATGGTACTTGAAGCAAAGGATGATGGTGGCCTGGCCTAGGGTGGTAATAAATGGGATTTGGACAGGAGTTAACAGGTGCCAAGGGTACTCAGGAGGTGGGGTACACAGAACTGGCCGGTTGATTGATAGCGAGAGTGGGGAGAAAGCGTTGTTTAGATTCTGACACAAACGGAGTTAATGCTGACTCTTCATTTCTGAAATGAGGAACATGGAAGGAGGAGTAGATTTGGGGGAGAAGGAGAGGAATGGTGAGTTCAGCTTGGACATGGTGAGTTGAGGGTGTTTCAAGACATGAACAGAGGTGTCAGGGAGGCAGTTGGACGTACAGACCCAACACTGATGAAAGACCTGGGAAAGAGGCACGGAGCACTAGCACGTGCACAGGAGCCTTATGAGTGAGGGTGGTCGTTTGCAGTGGGAAACAGTGGTCCAGGCGAGAACCTTGAGGAACCCTACCATGGAATGACTGAGCAGATGAAGAAGAGCCCAATTAGAGACCAAAGAGGTGTAAGGAGAAGCCAAGAGAGTGTGGGGGTCACAGAAGTCACAAGAAACAGGTTCAAGAGACAGGGAGCAGGAGCAGCATCTGATTCTGCTGACAGGGCTTGAGAAGCACCTTTGGGAGGATCTTGGCAAGACCTGTCTTAGTTTGGATGAGAATGAAATCGTGTCAGGGCTTAAAAACTGAGTAGAAAGGCCACCTGTGTGGTTCAGTTAAGTGGCTGCCTTTGTCATGATCCTGGAGTCCGGGGATTGACCCTCCCCCGCCCTAAATTGGGCTCCTTGCTCAGTGGGGTGTCTGCTTCTTCCTCTCCCTCTGCCCCTCCCCCTGCTTGTGCTCTCTCTCACTTGCTCTCTGTCTCTCGAATAAATAAATAAAATCTTTTTTAAAAAACTGAGTAGAAGGTGACACATAGTCAAATTTGAATTTTGAAGACACTAGCCAGTAAATCTGATGGCAGAAAGCCTTCAAAAAATGAGAGACTTGAGCATTTTTAAAAGCTGACAGGAATTGTGGCAGAGAAGGATTAACGATAATAGAAGAGGGGTGGAAGTCAATATATCAAGGTTTCTGACATGAAGCACAAGAAAAATCAAACACACAGATGGGAAGATGAGCCTTAGATAGTAAGGACCCTTTGTTAGAGGAGAGGGTGAGGAAGGGCTCAGTGCAAGTGAAGATAAATATATTGGTGTGGCGGCAGCAGGTGGAAAGCTTTCTCATCTGATGCCTCTTGTTTTCCATTTGAAGTAGGTACTAGTGATGGGGGTGGTGGCAGGATAAGAACAGGAGACAGCTGACTGCCAGTCCTTGTTAAAATTGGTGAGCTTGGGCAGCCCCGGTGGCATAGCAGATTAGTGCCACCTACAGCCCGGGGTGTGATCCTGGAGACCCGGGATCGAGTCCCACGTCGGGCTCCCTGGATGGTGCCTGCTTCTCCCTCTGCCTGTGTCTCTGCCCCTCTCTCTCTGTGTCTCTATGAATAAATAAATAAAATCTTTAAAAAAAATCAGTGAGCTTGAGGGGTGCCTGGCTGGCTCAGGTGGAAGAGCATGTGACACTTGACCTTGGGGTCCTGAGATCAAGTCCCATGGGAGGGGGTAGATATTACTTAAATAAATAAAACTTTATTTTATTTTATTTTATTTATTTATTCATGAGAGACACACACAGAGAGAGAGGCAGAGACAGGCAGAGGGAGAAGCAGGCTCCATGCAGGGAGCCCGACATGGGACTCAATCCCGGGTCTCCAGGATCACGCCCTGGACTGAAGGCAGCGCTAAACCGCTAAGCCACCGGGGCTGCCCATAAATAAAACTTAAAAAAAAAATCAAAGGTTATTGTGTAGATGAGATTCTTCTCCAGAAGCCTGGAGGAGGCAGACAGTTGTCTTTCTTCCAGGATGAGGACTTGTCAGAACTGTTTGTTGCCACAAAAGGGCAGGAATTTAAGGCTGTTGACAAGGAAATGGTTGAAATATGATAATGGCATCTGAATTCAGTTAGAAAGGAACCGAAGATGGGACAAATAGAGCAAAATGTCATAGAAAGGATTACAGGACTGCACCTGTCACAGGCTCTGAAGACCAGGGTGACAAGCTGACTGAACTACCTGCAAGAAGAGGAAATGGCATCCAGAGAAGAAAGAGTGATTTTACAGTTTCAGAGACATAACAAGCTGTGGCCCTGAGTTTTGGGGAGCTAAAGCAGAATTAAGGTAGGCTTATTGAAGAAGACTGAAGTAACCAGGATAACAGCCACATTATGAACCACATTGTGTAGCAGAAATGGACCTGCTAGAGATTTCCATTCCTTGGTGCCATTTAGATATAAGAGTGGTTATATCCCTAAGTGAAGCCCCTTTTCATTTACCGAATAATTGTAAGGCTGTTAGCCCCCAGTAACATAAAACCGAATAAAGTGCCTCCTATGCATCAATATATGATAGAGGAAAAATAGAATGCTGTTTTTTAGAAAAAGCTCATTTTGTATAGATCATGATCTTGAGGGGCATCTTTGTTTTTTTTTTTTTTTTTTTCAGTTTTAACTACAACTCAGAAAAAATACAATTTGTATCTCCACCTAGTACACAGCATGTGTACATATGCATGTGGGCAAGTATTGTATCTATCTGTATAGACATGAAATTGAAATCAAAGTTCCATGAAATAATATTTATCCTCATTAGATGTGATACACTCCATTTGCTTTACTATTTTATTGTTTTTAAATGGCTGTCTTGACCCACTAAATTTTTTAAACAAACTATTTTATTGTTTTTAAATGGCTGTCTTGACCCACTAAATTGATTTCACAACTCACTAAAAAAATGACAACTTGCAGTTTTTGGAATGGTTTATTTCAACTTTCAAAGATTTATACATTAGGTTTTCAACTTCATGGGTATACCAATATCAACTGTTGAATATTAAGTTTTAGGTGCCGTGAGCATGCTTTTTGTTTGCAAGAAAGGCAATGCCAAGGTTCACTTTAATTTCAAAACTTATTACTCATTATAGTGATAGTCTATTAAAGTAACCTCTGTTTCTTCTTTAGACATTTAAACTCACAAATCTTATTTTCAGTGTGTAAGTTTTGCACATTTTGGCAATCATTTTTTAAGGGGCTTTTGAATAATGTTTGATTGCATTTATAAAATGCAAATTAAATGTCTAAACATTTTTAAACTTTTATAAAAGTAATGTACTCAGTTTCCCTCTTGATTCAGTTGTATGATAAAATACTCATGTAAATATAACAAACTTAGAGATGGAATGAACCTAAATTTTTCCTTAGTTTGGAAGCCACAAGTCTAAATCAGTTACTTTAACTATGCATTTCCTGTTATTAGACATAAATCATTATTTACATAGAAAATTTTCAGAAGTGTATTAATCAACTACTGGAACAAGTAAGTAAATTTTAGCAAGGTAGCTGGATGTGAGGCTAATATACAAAAATCAATTGTATTTTTACATACTGGCAACAATTTTTTTTAAAAAACTACTTACGGTAGCATAAAAGAATATTTAGTACTTAGATATATACTTTATCAAGACCGCTACACTGGGGAACTACGAAGCATTGTTCAGAGACCTAAACAGTGGAGAGATTTGCCACGTTCTGTGACTGAAGATTGAATGTTTATTAAGATGACAGATGAAGCCATGAGGGTGATCTGTTTGTTAGTCTAATGGACCCAGTTCAATCAAATGTTCTAAGTACCAAAAACAGCAAAAATGTTCAGATTCCTTGACACCATTATTAATACCGCAGTATTTATTCTCAAACATTTTCCTTCTTAATTCAGAGTTTTTCCGGGTTGAAAGACACACTGGAGCCTATATACAGTGCCTTTGCAGTGACTCCGTATCCTTAAGAGGCAGACACATAGCCAGTGACCAAGTGTTTCCTCAGCTAGTTATTGGTCTCCTCACTGCAGTTTGCATTCCTTAAGCCCAGAAGGTTTTAACTTGACTATCATGTGGATTGCATTTAGGTCTAAAGATATGCCATTGATTCCTAACTAACTCTAAAGATCTTTGAATTGATGGTATTGTCATATTGACCAACATACTACGTTCTCATGTCCTTAGCATCACTCAAATTAAGAGTTGAATGATACTATATTCAATTGAATTTTTAGTATCTTTTGTAGCTTTTTCTGATTTTTCATTAATAACTTTGAAAATCAGTCTATTAATTTATACCTAATATTAACCATTACTGGAGTGTGAATGCCAACATATTTAAAGTAGAAAGACAAAGACAACAGTACTAGTTCTGTCACACATTAGCTTTGTGACTTTAGGCAGGCCACAAGTTCTCAGCTTTGATTTCATTATCTGTAAAGTGGGAAGTTCAGACTACATAAAGTTAGGGATCCTAGTGTTTTTTTAATTTAAGTTTTAAAATTTCCAATTAGTTAATATAGAGTGCTATATTAGTTTCAAGTGCACAATACAGTGATTCAACGCTTCGATACAACACCCCATGCTCATCACAAGTGCCCTCCTTAATCCCCATCACCTGTTTCACCCATCCTCCTCCAGCCTCCCCTCGGGTCACTATCAGTTCTCTATAGTTAAGAGTCTGTTTCTTAGTTTGCTTCTCTTTTTTTTCCCTTTGCTTTTTGTTTTGTTTCCTAAATTCCACATATGAGTGAAATCATATAGTATTTGTTTTTCTCTGACTTACTTTGCTTAGCATAGTTCTCTCTAGCTCTATCTCCATCATTGCAAATGACAAGATTTCATTCTTTTTTATGGCTGAGTAATATTACAGAGTGTGTGTTTGTGTGTGGTAGATACACAGACCACATTTTTTGTATCCTTTCCTCAGTTGATGGACACTTGGACTGTTTCCACAATTTGGGTATTACAGATAATACTGCCTTAAACATCAGGGTGCATGTATTCCTTTGAATTAGTATTTTTGTATTCTTTGGATAAATACCTAGTAGTGTAATTACTGGATAATAGGGTAGTTCTATTTTTTAAAATATTTTATTTATTCATTCATGAGAGAGAGAGTCAGAGACATAGGGAGAGGGAGAAGCAGGCTTCCTGTGGGGAGCCCGATGAGGGATTCCATCCCAGGACCCTGGGATCATGACCTGAGCCAAAGGCAGATGCTCAACCACTGAGCCACCCAGGTGCCCCGGGTAGTTCTATTTTTAAGGAACTGTTTTTAGTTGTTTTTGAGGAGCCTCCATACTGTTTTCCAGAGTGGATGCACCAGTTTGCATTCCCACCAACATACGCAAAGATAATTTCAAAATGGATTAAAAGCCTAATTGTGAGACCTGAAATCATAAAAACCCTAATAGAGAACAGAGGCAGTAACTTCTTTGATACTGGTCATAGCAGCTTCTTTCTAGATGTCTCCTGAGGCCAGGAAAACAAAAGCAAAAATAAACTATTGGGACTTCATCAAAATAAAAAGCTTCTGTAAACAAAGGAAACAATCAACAAAACTAGTAGGCAGCCTACAGAATGGGAGAAGATATTTGCAAATGACATATTTGATAAAGGGTTAGTGTCCATAATATATAAAGAACTTATAAAACGCAACACTCAAAAAGGATCCTAGTATGTTTTGTGACTTCCAAAAATTTCTCAGACTTTTTTGTGAAGATCACAATGCTTAAAAACTAGAATGCATTACATAAATGTAAGGTAAATGATTCTGAAGCACCAAGCATGCACCATATTAACATTGTAGCATTTGCCATAATTGTGCTAGATTTCACTACACTGTACCCTGTTACCCATCTTCCCCCATTCTCATTATTGAGATCAGAAGATTCAAGCTGTAGTTTCAGGTGAGGCCAAGTAGTTTAAGAGAGTGTTTTCCAAAACTTGAATGTGGTCCACTGTAAGAAATGGATTTTCCACCATGACCATAACCATTTCCACATTCCTCACAGACAGCCAGAACAAAAGTGCTGAACAACACTCATCTTTACTTATGTGATGCACTCTAATAATTTTGAATTTGTTTTAGAACTGAGAAATGGGAGTGGGAGAGGAGCCCTGGATTCTCACTCCAGCTCTGCACCACTTCTCTTTTGGTAGATGTAGTAGTGGTAGCAGTGATTGCTGTGATTAATATTTGTTGGTCTGTGTATTGCTTACCATTTATTGTCTTATTTCATCCTCACACTGACTCTATTGCTCTAAATCAGTATTCATGAGGAAAACAAAGTAGAAGTAGTAGAAAGGGTTTGGGATGGGCGGGTGTATTAGAGTATATTTGTCATTGGAAGGACTTCTTTAAATTGCTCTGTAGACATCACTCAGTTATAGTTACTGAGAGTCTTGTGGTGACCAGTAGATATTATCTGTATATAGTGGGTACATCCAGTGATCCCTGGCCCTGAAAGCTGATACCAGACCAAGGAATGTGCCTCACACAGCCACATTCTTGTCCTGAGTGGCCACATTTGAATCACCAGTTATTTCCCTAGGTGCAGGCTTCGGGTACGGGCTCTAGATGGGATATTTTGAGTGTGTCTAATGAAATTTGTATGTTTGAAATAATGGACCCACTTATCAAAAGCCTGAGAAGAAGGTCTTGGTTATAGACAAGAACTAAGCTATAGGCAGGGAAGAAATAGTGCAAGTTTGAACTGGTTTCTCTTTAACAGCAGTTCCACCTTTCCAGGCTTTCCTTGTCTGTTGCTGCCAGGCCTCTTTCTGTTTCTTAATTCCAGTGATATTAGTAGCTAAGACATCATTTTGTGTTTTACTCTTTGTATCCACGTATATCTGGGCTTTGGATAAGAAAAGTCGCTTGTACATTGGCAAAGTGACAAATTGATTCTTTTCCTCTCTTCTACAGTAGATACAGACCGAGGACTATAGCACAGATCTTTGTTTTCATAAGTGGTCTATTGTTTTGGTGAAGATTCTGATATTTTTGTCTTTTACTGTGGCCTGCATCTATAATTTTACTGATCAGATATAACAAAGATTATGTCCCTACCTAGACAGTTAACTACAAACTGTCCAAAACTAAACAAAATTGTATTCTTTGGTGTCATACAGTAATCTCATCATTTATCATCATTTATCATGTATTTTCACAAACTATACAACTGCATGCCTTATTTTTAAAATAACTCTTCACTCTTATTTTGTAATGTAACTGTCTTTGTCTACCAAGTATCTGGATTCTCCAAATGTGTCTGCCCTTGGAGGAAGAAATGACCTTATGTAAGGCTTAAATCCCTTGACAAACTCTGGATTGAAATACTGTATCTGTTGATTTGATTATGCAGTCAAAGATGCCATTTATTTACTTATTTATTTATGATTACTTATTTATTTGAGAGAGAGCATGCATGGGGGGAGGGCGAGAGGGGGAGAGAGAATCTCAAGCGGACCCCCTGCTGAGCAAGGAGCCCAGTGTGGGGCTTGCTCTCACAACCCTGAGATCATGACCTGATTCAAAATAGAGTTAGATGCTTATTCAACTGAGCCACCCAGATGTCCCTCAAAGATGCCTTTTAAAAATATCATTTATATAGAGATGCTAATTTGAGAGAGAGAGAGAAAGTAAGTGTGAGCCAGGGGAAGGGGCAGAGGGAGAGAAGATTCAAGCAGACTCCTGCTGAGGGAGGAGCCCAACATGGGGCTCAGTCTCATGACCCAAGAGATCAGGACCTGAGCCAAATCCAAGAGTCAGTTGTTTAATTGAGCCCTCCATGCGCCCCTAAAAAATATTTCACTCTGTGTAAATATGATTTGAATGTGCTAAAGAAAATTTAAATAATTATTATAGGTATTTTCCTCTTTTAATTTCTTTTTTGTTTACTTAATGTTAAATTGCATAGATCATTTCTCTAGCCAGATGACAGCAGTTTACTGCAGCCATCTGAGCCTTGGCATCAGGAATTCAGCATTCTAATTTCACATTCAGAGTTAAGTTTCCTTTGGAAAGATATGTCTCTTCCAAAGAGTCCGTTATAAGTGTGACAGTTGATTATGAAATCCTGTGATGCAGGTGCCTGGGAGAGCTCTGGAACACTAGTGCTCTTTGAACTTCTCATCAGCACTATTTCCCGCCTGCTGTCTCTACAAGCTTTATCAGTCTGAAGCAAATTACCATTCACGTGGGAGCTTTGATACACATCTTAAAGTGATGCCAGATAATTCCTCAAAACTGTGAATTAAACAAACAAAAAGCCTTTCAAGTTAATGAAATTAGAGGGTATTGGGGCGGGGGGGTTAGATGCTGTGATCTACTGACTAAATGTAAATAAGTGTATTTGAGATGGTTCACTAAGTTTGCATGATACTGGTTCTTAAAGTAAAATAATGTTTTCAGAAAAGTCAAATGGGATCTAGTGATTATAAATTGAACTCTGTTTTTTAATATGTTTTTAAAAACACCCTGTTGTTAAATCTGTTATTGCAAATCTTTTGACAAAAGCTCTCTGCAATCAGCTAGTTATTCTGTTATATTGTTATTTTTAAAATTAGGAGTTTTCAACATGTCTTTTCTTCTTTCTTGAGACAGGCGAGGGCCAGGGGGTGGCAGGGAGAGGGGGAGAGGAATTGTAAGCAGGCTCCATACCCAGTGCAGAGCCCCATACAGGGCTCAGTCTCATAACCCTGAGATCATGACATAAACTAAAATCAAGAGTCAGACACTTAACCAACTGAGCTACCTACATGCCCCTGGAGTTTCGAATATTCTGAAGAAAGCAAGGGAAAAACAAAAAAGCAAGGAAAATCAGAAGGGACCATTTGTTTATTTGTACTTTCTGAATGTGCCAGGGTGCTAGCGTTTATTTTGGGACCATAGACCTGGCTTTCACTACAGATTGCAGCCATTTCTTTCATAACTGCACGTCTCTGAACATAGAGTTGACCCTTAAACAACAGGAATTAGGTGTACCCACCCACCCCCCATGCAGTTGAAAATTAGCATGCAACTTGTGACTCCACCAAAACTTAGTAAGAGCCTACTGCTGACCAGAAGCCATACCAATAACATGAACAGTCCATTAGCACATAATTGTTATATGTATTATGTAGTCTATGCATACAATAAAGTCAGTAAGAAAAAATCATAAGAGAGAATACATTTACAAGCCTGGACTGTACTTATCAAAAAAAAGAAAAAAATCTGTGCGCACTGTAGACCTATGCAGTTCAAACTTATGTTGTTCAAGGATCAACTGTATTTAAAAAAAAAAAAATGATTTTCAAGAGAAAGGAGTGTGTATGGACTAAAAATAGAGTGCTTTATAACACTGCTTTATTCGTTTTTAGTCACATTATTTTGTTTTTCAAAATACAATACAGGAATAGTTGAGACTTTTTAAAAATATGTAACAGAAACATGTTTGGATTCAGAGGACCAAACAACACTGTTCTATATAAGGCCTCTGATTCTGTCCTCTTGTGTTGTTGCCCTCAAAAGTTCTATAACAAGTTCAAGTCTTAGAAAGAAGTAGTTGGGATATAGGAAGAGTTCTTAGAGATTTATTTTAAACTTTAAAAAAAAAAAAAAAACCCTGGAATTTAGAAAGTCTTAAGTTTTGGGACTTGTGAATAAATCATGTAGCTGAGCAACATGAAGACAACTCAGTTTCTGTGTCAGATCTGTCAGAGCTAATGAACACAGGAGATAGTCTGAGGAATGGCCTGGAACACAGAGAATTCTGTTACTGTCCAGCAGTTCTGTGTATCAGCGGTGAAATGTTGCCTTAACTGATTTGGTTGCTGGTTAGCTTGCCTATTTAATGACAAGAAAGGAGTTTTAATGTTGTTATTATAGTGCCCCTCACACACATTTCCATTGTTAAAACATTTGACTTCAAAGTAGACCTTTTCGGCGCACTGTGAAGAAAATGAAAACCAAGAGCATTGAGTCATTTGGGGAGATTTAAGTCAGCAAGTAACAAATGGATTTCATCATAAGCAAATGTAACCTAATGATGAAAGCACAGCAGACACTCTGGAAATACATGGAACAGTCTGCTGGACTGATAGCATGAGAAAGGGATGGAAGAATCTAGTAAGATTAAAGCTAAAACAACAAAACCTTTGTGGCTGTACAAGGGTAAAAGAAAACATTTCTTCCTCGGAGCAAGACAGTAGTATACCAGGAGAACATAGGGCAAAACTTAGTTGGTTTAGTGCTTATGTTTAGCACCTTCGAAAAGGGAGTTTGCTTCGTGGAAGTGGATTGCAGGTTCCAGCCTAGCATCCATAGATAGGAGAGTCAAAACACTCAGGTGATTATGCTCACTGGATTAGGGACCAATAATCAATGGGGCCTTTGAGCAGTAGCAAAGCAATTCATAGCTCTTGGCTGTCTCAGAAGTATCCATAAGTGCTGCGTAAGCAGTTGATTTTTGCTGTGGTTCCCTCTCAAGTTTGGGCCCAGATTCCTCTCTTTGTACAAGTCCTCAGTTGAGCTCTGTGATTTCATAAAAGATCTGGAGCATGAGTACTCTCCACACAGTGTCTTTGTTTCTAGAATTCTTAGTCTATCTGGAGAAGCAGACATAGACTAGCCTAGGATGTGAAGCATTGAGACACAGCCTTTCATTCCAGATAATCCTAGGGCGTGTTTGACGGGTTGTTTACAGTTAGCCTCATTTCCTTACATCTTACATCCCTTAATTAATGGGAGTTTTATGAAGATGCCAGATACCGTTCTTGTCCTAAAAATGGATTAGCACAGAACACGATTTAAAGCTTTTGTGACCTGATTAATTTCAACATTTACTACATATTCAGAAACAAAATAATCCAAGAATGATTTAATTTGAGAATTCAGACATTGAGTAATAAACATGAGGTACTAATTAACAAGAAAGTAGAGGAAGGCTGGGTAGTTGCTCTGAGGATCTGTCTTCTGTTGCTTGTCTGTTAATTAAAGTAGGAGAAAGAGCAGCACCACCAACCACAAACACTTACGGGATGCCTACTCAGCACTGCGCCTTGTGTGTCTTTGTGTCTCCAGCATCTGGGGAAATCAGGTGCTTGAACCCTCAGCTGGGAAGTACAAGATTTAGTTCCCACCCTCAAGGAGTTTACTGTCAGGTTGGGAAAGCTACCCACATAGAAAATGACAAACAGCAACCAGAATACTGTTCCTATAAAAGGATTCTGCATTAAAAACAACTTTTGATAGATGTGCTAGTTAGCTTGATGGCGGTAGTCATTTCACAGTGTGTACATATACCCAAATATGCTGTACACCCTGAGTATGCACAATTCTAATTTTTGTCAGGTTTCCCTCAGTAAAGCTGGGAGACGGGGGTTGGGGGGGAAGCTCCATTCCTAAGTGGTCATAATAAAAAGGAAAAACTTAAGTAGACAGTAGGATGGCTTGCAGGGACAAAATTGCTGAGGTTTTAAACTGCATTTTTGTGAGCAAAGTTGGCCAAAGTAGGAAAAAATGCATGCATTTTCCTCACTGCTAATTTTTCTTCTGTATTGACCTTATTGCTCATTCCATTTTAGTCTCTGAATTGTGAGAACAAATAGAAATTATTGGAATTGTATAATCTTTGCATTTTTAAAAAAGGGATGTGAGAGTTACATTTTCTTCTTCACTAGTTTGGCTTATATCAGACCCTGCAGGCAGAGATCTGGGGGACGGATGGAGTGAGGATTTTAAAAAAGAGTTACATTTTCTCTAATTTGCATAAAATATTTTGGAAACTGATTATAGCCATTAACTCTATTCATTACCTTTGCATTCCCACCATTGTTTGGGGTTAAAAATAAAATCTAAGGTGTGTTTTGAGTATGGCTGGTGAATCTGGGACTAGAAGAGCTTCTTCTAACCTTTCTTCCTGGGTTAACAGTACCTCTGCATTAAGCATGGTTCATAATCCAGCAAATTGTCTTTTATATTGACATTCAGAAAAATCAGGATGGCTCAGTAGGTCAAGCATCTGCCTCCGGCTGAGGCCGTGATCTCAGGGTCCTAAGATCAAGCCATTTGGCTCCCTGCTTGATGGGGAGTCTACTGCTCCCTCTGCCCCTCTCCACCACTTATGCATGCTCTCTTGCATGCTCTTTCTCTCTCTCTCAAATAAATAAAATCTTTTTTAAAAATTAAAAAAAAAAAAATGGAGAGCACCTGTGTGGCTCAGTGGTTGAGCACCTGCCTTTGGCTCAGGTTGTGATCCCAGGATCCTGGGACCAAGTCCCACATCAGGTTCTCTGTGGGGAGCCTGTTTCTTCCTCTGCCTGTGTGTCTGCCTCTCTCTGTGTGTCTCTCATGAATAAATAAAATTGAAAGAAAGAAGGAAGAAGGAGGAAGGGAGGAGGAAGGGAGGAAGGAAGGAAGGAAGGAAGGAAGGAGGAAGGAGGAAGGAAGGAAGGAAGACTACTATTTACAGTGGAGAGAGATGGCCTTTACTTATCTCAGCTTTTTGTGGGGATTTTTGAGGGAACTAATTTGATGTTTTGTTTGGTTGGGTGTGTGTGTGTGTGTGTGTGTGTGTGTGTGTGTGTGTGTGTCCCGTCCCCCGCAGCCTTGGTTTCATTTGCTAGTTTTATAGGTTTTATTATTTAAATTTTCTTGTAAGCTTTAACAAGGCAAGTGCCATTCTTACAGATATCCTGGTTAGCTTTGAGACTTGAATTTTGGTGGGTGTTTTAAAGATTTTTTATTTAGAAAGAGAGAGCATGAGTGGGAGGGGCAGAGGGAGAGAGGGAGAGAATCTCCAGCAGACCCCACACTGAGCACAGAGCCCAACCCAGGGTTCAGTCCCACCACCATGAGATCATGACCTGAGCCAAAACCAGGAGTCAAACACTTAACCAACGACTGTGTCACCCAGGCACCCAAGACTTGAGTGTTTTATGTTCAAGTTTTAGACATTCATTCATTCATTCATTCATTCATTCATTCAAGATATTTTAAAACAGTGAATGTGTAAAGTCTCATTTTGAGATTGCTCTTAAATATAGTAGGTAATGAAAGGTCCTGATATGATTATTTTTTCAGTTAAGGAAATAATCTTATAAATCCCCTACTCGTCGTGAATAATACAATATTAAAAATCCAGCACAATGAGTTATTGCTTTATTAAGTCAGATCAGACTTATTGAAATTTGGCTTTATTGATCAAAGTGTTTGGTTTTATAGCAGTTTGAACTTTTAACCAGAAGTAAAGGCAAGCAATTGATCTTAAGGTTCAAAAGCAGACATAATTTTAAAGAACACAGTATATAATAAAACCAGAAAATGTTTTCAATTTGTACATAAAATGCTGTAGTTTTGTTTTTGCTTATGAAAGTCAGTAAAATCCTGAAATATTACCTTGACTACTAATCTGAGAGATTATTAGGGGTGCTTATGCTAAAATAAAAGACAGGGGATCCCTGGGTGGCGCAGCGGTTTGGCGCCTGCCTTTGGCCCAGGGCGCGATCCTGGAGACCCGGGATCGAGTCCCACATCGGGCTCCCGGTGCATGGAGCCTGCTTCTCCCTCTGCCTGTGTCTCTGCCTCTCTCTCTCTCTGTGTGACTATCATGAATAAATTTTAAAAAAAATTAAAAATAAATAAATAAATAAAATAAAATAAAAGACATGGCCCAGTAAGAATGTCCTAGGTATTTTACTGTATTTCCTTTGTGATTTCCCTCTTTCCATCTCTATATGTGTGGGGACTGGGGGCAGTGGATAGAGTATATGTGTGTGTATGTTTCTTTCTCTCTTTCTTAATGTATTAATAATCCATTCCGTCTTACTGCTGAGTAGTCCATGGTATGGATGATTGTTGTACCACAGTTATTTACCTGTTGAAAGACATCTGGGTTGTTTTCATTTTAGGACTCTCACCAAAAAAAAAAAAAAAAAAAAACCCACTGTAAACATTTGTTACACGGGTTTTTGTGTACACTTATTTTTTGTTTCTCTGGGATAAATGACCAAAAGTGTAATTGTTAGGTTCTGTGGTAAGTATATGTTTAATTTCTTTAAAAAAAAAAAAAAAACTTAAGTTGCCAGACTGTTTGCAGAGTGGCCGTATCTACCATTTTATATTACCACAGATGTGTATAAAAGTCCCAGTTTCTTCATATTCTTGCCAGCATTGGTTTTGTTATTGTGTGTGTGTTTTTCTAATAGGTGAATAGCAGTGTCTCACTAGGGTCTTACTTTGTGTTTCCCTGATAGCTGATGAATATCTTTTCATGTGCTTATTTGCCGTCCATAAATTCCCTTCAGTAAAATGTATCCTTGTGTCTTGTTTGTTTTTATATTGTTGAGTTAGGAGGATTCTTTATACTTTTTAAAGTTGATGTAAGTTATTTTCTAATTTGAGCCCCAATGTGGGACTCAAAGTCACAATTAAGAGTTGCACACTCAAAAAAAAAAAAAAAAAAGAGTTGCACACTCTTCTGACTGAGCCAGGCAGGTGCCGCTCTTTATATACTTTAAATACAAGTCCTCAGTAGCTTGTCTTTTTGTCCTTTGTTGGTTTTCACAAAGCAAAAGTTTTTAATTTTGATGCTGTCCAAATTTATCATTTTTTTTCTTTTATGAATCATGCTTTTGGTGTTGTGAGAACTCTTCACCAGGCACTAGGTATCAGAGATTTTCTTCTGTTAGTTTTATACTTTTAATGTAACATATGATTCATGAGTTAGTGTTTGTTCAAGATGTAAAGTTTAGATCAAGATTTGTTTTTTTGCTTATGGATATCCAATGCTCTAAAACTGTTTGTTGCACAGGCTCTTCCTCCACTGAATGGCTTTTGCATTTTTATCAGAATCAGTTGGCCAGACTTGTATGGCACCGTTTCTAGATTCTCTATTCTGTTCCACAGATCTGTGTGTCTACCCTATGTAAACACTACACAGTCTTGATTACTTGAGCTATGAAACAAGTCTTGAAATTGGGTAGAATGATTCTTTTCCAACTTTATTCTTTTTCACAATTGTTTCAGCTCTCCCAGTCTTTCTGTATAAATTTTAGAATAAATTGCCTATATCAATAAAAGTACTTGCAAAGATTTTGTTAAGAACTGTTAAATCTATATATCAACTTGGAGAGAATTAATATTTTTCTCAGAAGTCTTCTAATCCATGAACATGGATTGTCTATGTCTTTATTTAATCTTCTTTGATTTCTTCTATCAGCCTTGTGTTGTTTTCAGCATGTAAGTCCCATACACGTTCTTTTAGATTTACAGGTATTTTTTTCTTCAAGTAATTATAAATGGTGTGGTTTTTTATGTTTCGCAATTTCCATATGTTCATTGTTAGTATATTGAAGCATATGGGCCTTTTAAAATGAAATTATTGGGGTGCCTGGGGGGCTTATTTGGGTAAGTGGCCAATTAGATTTCAGCTCAGGTCATGATCTTGAGGTCCTGGGATCAAGCCCCGAGTCAGGCTCCAAGTCAGGCTCTGAGCTCCCCCTCTCCTGCTCATATGTGCTCTCTCTTTAAACTAAATAAATCTTTAATAAATAAATAAATAAAAATGAAATCATTTATTTCAGTTGTGGTAAAATTACATAAAATGTACCATTTTAACTATTTTTAAGTATAAGACACAGTGCATTAAGTTCCTTCATGCTGTTATACAACAGTCACCACCATCCATCTCTAGAACTTTCTTCATGGTCCCATATCAAAACTCTGTACCTGTTCAACAATATATCCCATTCCTTTCTCCCTCAGCAACTGGCAACCACAGGTCTGATTGCTGTCTCTATGAATTTGACTATTAATTTGGGTTCATTCATAGTTGTAGCATATGTTAGAATTTCATTTCTTTTTAAGGTTGAATGATATTCCATTTGTAGGTATAGACCATATTTTGTTTACTCATCCATCCATTCATGTACACTTGGGTTGTTTCCACCTTTTGGCTGTTTAAATAATGCTGCTATGAACATGGGTATTCAAGTATCTCTTTGAAACCCTGATTTCGGGGATCCCTGGGTGGCTCAGCAGTTTAGCACCTACCTTTGGCTCAGGGCATGATCCTGAGGTCACAGGATCGAGTCCCGCATCGGGTGCCCTGCATGGAGCCTACTTCTCCCTCTGACTGTGTCTCTGCCTCTCTCTCTGTGTGTCTCTCATGAATAAATAAATAAAATCTTAAAAAAAAAAAGAAAGAAAGAAACCCTGCTTTCTGTTTTTTAGGGCCTAAGTCCAGAAATGGAATGCTGGATTATATAATTCTAACTTTTTTGAGGAAGCACTGTACTGTTTTTCCAAGTGGCCATACTATTTTACATTCCTACCAGCAGTGGTGCAAGCATTCCAGTTTCTCCATATCCTTGCCAGCACTTGCTGTTTTCTGTTTTTTGGGGTTTTTTTTTTTTAAGATTTTATCTATTTATTCATGAGAGACACACACAGAGAGAGAGAGAGAGAGAGAGAGAGGCAGAGACACAGGCAGAGGGAGAAGCAGGCTCCATGCAGGGAGCCCAACGTGGGATTCGATCCTGAGTCTCCAGGATCACGCCCTGGGCTGAAGGCAGCACTAAACCGCTGAGCCACCTGGGCTGCCCTGTTTTCTGTTTTTTTGACAATAACCATCTTAATGGGTGTTAAGTGGTATTTTATTGTGGTTCAGTTTGCATTTTTCTAATGATGAGTGATATTGAGCATCTTTTCATATGCTCATTGGCCACCTATAGTCTTCTTTGGAGTAATGTCTTTTGCCTGTTTTGAATCAACTTACTTGATTTTTCTGTTGTTAAGTTTTAGGGGTTCTTTATATCCAGGATAGTAATCTCTTACCAAGTGTGTGATTTGAGTTCAGATTGTGAGTTTAGTTGATTGTTGTATGTTCTATTTTTTATCCTGTGATTTTGCTGGGCTCATTTACAGTCCTAAGGATATTTGTTTTATAGGGCCCTTAAGATTTTCTACAGACACAATTACGTCATATGCACATAGGGAAAGTTTAATTTCTTTTTTTCCCATCTGGGTGCATTTCAGTTCCTTTTCTATCTTATTACATTGGCTAGAACTTCCAGCACTATTTTGAATAAAAATGGTGAAGATAGAATCCTTGCCTTATTTCTAATCCTAGGGGGGAAAGCTTTCATTCTTTATCAAGTTAAGGAACCACCCCCACCCCCCGCAATCCTGGTTTTCTGAGACTTTATCATGCCTGGTTGGTTGTTGAATCCATCATGTGTATTTTCTACATTAGTTGATGTGACTATGTAAGTGTTTTCTCTGAACTGTTAATATGAGGGATTATATTGATTGGCTTTCAAATACTGAAATCAGTGAATCAGCCTTGCCTTCTTGGAATACATGCAGCTGCTGAATTCATGTTTGCTAACATCTTGTAAAGGATTTTTGCATCCATATTCATAAGGATACCGCTTTGCGGTTTGTCTGATTTAGGTCTCTTCTCTTTTATTTTCTGAAAGAGATTGTGTAGAATTAGGGTTAATTTTTATTTAAATGTTTGGTAGAATTTTCCAGTGAAACCATTGGAGCCCAGAGATTTCTTTTTTGGAAATTAATTACAAACTCGATTTCTTCACTAGTTATAGGGCATCTTACATTATCTATTTCATATTGGGTGAGTGTGGCAGTTGATGTGTTTGTTTTTTTTGAGATTATTGTCAGAAAGTTTTCTTTTGGGATGCCTGGGTAGCTCAGTGGTTGAGCATCTGCCTTTGGCTCAGGGCATGATCCTGGGGTCCTGGGATCAAGTACCGCATCAGGCTCCCTAGAGGGAGCCTGCTTCTACCTCTACCTGTGTGTCTGGCTCTCTCTGTCTCTCATGAATAAATAAATAAAACCTTAAAAAAAATAAGAAAATACGTATTACATATAATAAACCAAATTCTAATGCAGTGGCTCTCAACTTTGGTTTCATAGTAGAGTCACCCAGGAAGTTTCAGGGAATTCTGATGTTCAGCATACAGTGTGGAGCCATGAGAGTCTCTGGGAGTAGGGCCTATTGATAATGGTACAGAAATACCCTATCATGCAGTCAGACATACAGGACATCTTTAAAACAACCAGGGCATGAATCTAAGGGTATGGTAACAATTTCTTGCAATTGACTTTAAAAATAGTGCTCTAGGACAGAGAATTACCAAAACCCCTCTCAAAAACAAAAAACAAAAAAACCTAAGAAACCCATCACAGAAAACAAACACCAAGGCTACTACAGTAGGGAAATTTGTATGCTACCACATTCATGTGGCCATTTTTCATTCCTGATCCCATTAAAGCTTCAGAATGGAGAATGTGACACTCAGGTGTACCTTAACAGTGCAAATAAGAACATACAAAATAATTTTGCTTGTCTTTTTATATCTTCTATAATAATGTTTTGCCTGCTAATTTTGTATTAGAAGTCAGCAGACTTCCATTTAATTTTATTTGTAATTTTTTTTTAAGATTTTATTTATTTATTCATGAGAGTCCTGGGACTCCAGGGTCACGCCCTGAGCCAAAGACAGATGCCTAACTGCTGAGCCACCCAAGTGTCCCATTTTATTTGTAATTTGATAAAGTAACTGTGGAAACGAAAAAACCCAATATATTAACAGAGATGAGAGAAAAAGAGAGATTATTGATAGTTCCTTAAAAATCAGTTCAAAGACCATCAAAACACTAGGAGTAAGAGTCAGTGGTATCATCTATTGTTAAATGCTTTGTTATTGTCACAGCTTTACGTTTTAGAAAGTTTTTTTTCTTTTTGGATTTTTAAACCTAAAACTGGTTGCTGTAATCTCTCTGAAAGTTAAGTAATATTAGTGATACAAATAAGCCTTTTACAAAACTTGGATCAGATTTTATCAGGTTTGATTTTCACCAGGTAATAAATTAACTTCAGATTTTCTCAATTACTCATTTGCTACATATTTAACTGCCAGTAGCATGTTTAATATTCTTCACAGTATAGTTGGAAATGCATAGCTAAAACAACAGTAATAGTTTACACATTTCTAACTAGTAAAAAAAATAGTTTTTGGACTTTTTTTTTTTTTTTAAGTTTTAAAAAAAAACAGCATCACTCCCCGGGCCCAAGGGAGGCGCTAAACTGCTGAGCCACCCAGGCGTCCCTACATAGACTGTTTTGAAGATGTTTTAGGTCTGTAGAAAAATGGAGCAGAAAGAACAGAGTTTCCATCTGCCTCTGTCTCCCACCTCCAGTTTGCCCTATTATTAACATCTTGCATTAGTGAAATAAGCCAATTTGATCCATTATTATTAACTAAAGTCCATATTTTCTGTTAGGGTTTGCCTTATGTGTTGTACATTGTATGAGCTTTGACAAATGTATAATGACATGTATCCGCCATTACAGTTTCCTACAAAGTAGTTTCATTGCCCTGAATATCCTGTGTTCCACTTATTTATCCTCCTACTTCCCTGCCACAAACCACTGGCAACCATTGATTTTTTTTTTACTGTCTTCAGTTTTGCCCTTTCCAGAATGTCTTAGAAGTTGGAATCATACAATATGTAGTCTTGTCAGATTGGCTTCTTTCACTTAGTCATATGCATTGAGTGTTCCTCCATGTCTTTCCATGGCTTGAAAATTCATTTCCTTTCATCACTAACAGAGAAATTGTAAGACTAATACAAAGAACTTCTGCGCACCCTTCACCTGGGTTCCCCAGTTGTAAAGATTGGCCTTCTCACTCCTCCCCACACACACACACTGTATTTTTCTTCTGAACCATTTGAGAATAAGTTGCAGATATATTATGCCATCATTCTTAAATATTTCGGTGTGTATTTTCTGAAAATAAGAATACTTTCCTACATAACCAGCCATCAAGACCAGGACAGTAGCAGTGTTCTGTCACCACCATCTATCTAATCCATAGACCCTGTTCAGATTTCCCCGATTTTCCCAGTAATGGCCTTTATGACACAAAAATTCATTCACACACGTGCACTATTTCCCATTTTCTTTTTTTTTTTTTTTTTTTATCCAGAATGCAAGTCAGGATTGCATACTGCATTTACTGTCATGTCTCTTTAGTGTCTTTTTGTCTGAAACTGTTCCTTGGTATATACCCTTATCATTCATTACCTTGATATTTTTGAAGGTACCATCCAGTTACTTTGTAGAATATTCCTCAGTTTTGTTCATCAGGTGTGTCTTCATAATCAGATCCAGGTTACATTGTTTTGGCAAGAATCCCCTAGAACTGATGCTGTGTTCTTACTGCATCGTCTGAGGAGGTGCACACTGTCCTCCTCCCCAATCTCACTGCTGGGCAGTTGAATTTACATCACTTGGTCAAGTAATAAATGCCAAGTGTCTCCACTGTAAAATCAGTAAGTATTTTGTATATATTAATAAGTAATAAGTATTGTGTAGGGAGATCTGGTGAGATAATATATCTTATTCTATCGAACTTATGTCTGCTAGTTCTTACATTCATTAATGATGGTTCTTGCTTGAATCACTTATTGAGATGGCTACCAAATGATGATTTTCTTTTTTTTTAATGATGATTTTCTAATTCCATCATCCCTTCTCCTTCTATCGATTGGCGTTCCACTGTGAGAGAGAACAGTCCCTTCTCCCTGTTTATCAGTGTGGGCTACTGGAATCCTAGCATTTTAGTCAATGTGTTATAATCCATTGCTCTCATTATTTCGAATGTTCAAATTGTCTCAGATATGGCCAGAAGGAACCTTTTCTAAGTGACTCCTCTGTTCTTTTGACATATCCCCATCGTTTGAGCATTTACTTACTTTGTGGCACAAAATATTCCAGGCTCATCTTGTACTTTGCCTGATCCAGATCTGCATTCAGACTTTTCTCTTCGGAGCTCTCATTTTTTTTCTCATAGAGAGTATATTTAGAAAACAAGATCTGGCCAGTAAGTGTGCTCATCACTGCAGGGGTCTCTTTGTTTCCAAGTCCTCTCAGCAGACAGCTCTAGAACAGAGATATGCGTGTCTGTGGATGTGCACAGGTGTGCACACATACACACACACACACACACCTACTTTTACATCTACTTGTCTTATACAATGTATAAGAAATGTAAGTTTTCCCCAGTACCTCCAGTTTTAATCCAACACAGTAGGATTTGTTCTAGTCTTCTGTCTGTCTCTCCCTTCTCTGACAGAGAAATCTGACTCCCATTGTTCTCAGTATATGTATTTATAGAACCATTTCCCTTGCATGTTACTAATCACTTGACCACAGGTCAGAGGTTGCCCAGTCCTGCCAACCTTGAATTTGCAGATCACCTCTCTGGCTCCAGCCCCAGCCCCTGCACACAACAGCAGCTGTGCAAACTAACTTCCCCTTTGTCTTGGAGAAATTCTGTAATGGCATGTTTTGTGTGTTTTAATTTACATTTCTTTCATTATATTGCCAGGGTTTTTAATTTTTTTTAAATTTTTTTTAGGTCTTATTTATTCATGAGAGACATAGAGAGGCAGAGACACAGGCAGAGAGAGAAGCAGGCTCCACTGTCAGTTTTTAACGTCGCCTTTATTAGGGTAAACATTGATGGTGAAATAGGAAGTATTTAAGAGAGTATTTAAGGGTTGAAACACAGTAGGGGCGCCTGGCTGGCTCAGTCAGTGGAACATGCAACTCTTGATCTCAGGGTTTTGAGTTTGAGCCTCACGTTGGGTATAGAGATTACTTAAAAAAAAAAAAAAAAAAAAAAGTCTTAAAAAATAGAACAAAAATTTGAGAGAATACAACCCTTATCATCAGAAGAGGGTTATTTATTACCATTTTACTTAAGATAACCAGTATTAAATCCTGCTAGCAGTTGCTGAGGCAGGAGGTAAAGTTGGTGTGAGTTTTGCACACAATTGACTGTGGGCCTAATATTGTCCTGTTTTATTCAGGTGACCTTATTCTGTGAGCTAGGAGTTATTTTTAGTTACCATTGTATGATGAGTTTAACCAAATTGCATTTTTTTCTTTAGAAAAGTGGTATTTCACTGAGGCAAAAAGGCAAAAAAATGAAATAAAAGATATCCAGGTTAGAAAGGAAGAATTTTGTAAAATTATTTTTATTTGCAAATGAATGATCTTGTATGTAGAGAATCCTGAAGAATGTACTAAAAAACTATCAGAACTAATAAATGAGTTCACCAAGATTGCTGGATAAAAGATCAATACACGTACCAGAGGGAAGGTGGATGGGAGGATGGGTTAAATAGATGATGGGGACGGAGGAGGGCACCTGTTGTGATGAGTACCAGGTGATGTGTGGAAGTGTGGAATCACTATATTGTACACTTGTAACTAATGTTACACTGTATGTTAACTAGTTGGAGTAACAAAAATCAGCTTTATTTCAATACACTTGCAATGAACAATCTAAAAGGGAAATTAAATTTACTATTTCACTTATAATAGCATCAGAAAGAATTACTGTTAGGAATAAATTTAACAGAGAAGTATAAAACTTACAATCTGAAAAATACAAAATATTTTTGAAAGAAATTACAGAAGACCTGAGTAAATGGAAAAACATCCCATGTTTATGGATTAGAGGACTTTATATTGGTGAAATGACAATACTCCTCAAACTGATCTACAGATTAAATGCAATCCTTACTAAAATAACATCTGGCTACTGTGCAGAAATTGACAATTCTAAAATTCACCTGAAAATTAAAGAAACCCAGGGTTGCCTGGATGGCTGAATCCATTTAAGCATCTGCCTTCAGCTCAAGTCATGATCCTGGGGTCCTGGGATCAAGCCTCACCTTGGACTCCCTGTTCACCGGGGAGTCTGCTTCTCTCTTTCCCTCTGCTCTGTCTACCCCACCCTGCTTGTGCTCATACACTCTCTCTGAAATAAATAAAATCTTTGAAAGGGGAGGGATCCCTGGGTGGCTTAGCGGTTTAGTGCCTGCCAGCGGCCCAGGGCGTGATCCTGGAGTCCTGGGATTGAGTCCTACATCAGACTTCCTGCAGGGAGCCTGCTTCTCCCTCTGCCTGTGTCTCTGCTTCTCTCTCTCTCTCTCTCTCTCTCTGTGTGTGTCTCTCACAAATAAATAAATAAAATCTTAAAAAAAAAAAAAGAACCCAAATAGCTGAACAATCTTTTAGAATAAAATTAAAATTGTGTGGTTGTGTCATATAGACAAACATATATATGTCTGTGGACTAGGATTGAGAGTCCAGAAATTAACTCTCATACTTCTGGTTGATTTTCAAAAATGATACCAAGACAGTTCAGCAAGAGAAAAATAATCTTTTCAACATATAGTCCTGAATATCTACACACAAAAGAATGAAATTGGTTCCCTATTTCACAACATATACAAGAATGAACTCAAAATGGGTTGTACCAAAATGTAAGAGCTAAAACCATAAAACTCTTAGAAAAAATAGGAAGAAATCATCATAGCCATGGATTAGGCATGGTTTCTTAAATATGACACCCAAAACACAAGCAACAAAGTGGAAGAATGAATAAATTAGATTTCGTTAAAATTTAAAAACTTTTATAGTTCCAGAGACACCATCAACAGACAATCCATAGAATAGGAGGGTGTATTTGCATATCATATCTGATAAGGATCTAGTATCCAGAATATATAAACAACTCTTATCACTCAATAAAAAGCTCAGATTCAAATGGGCAAATGATGTGAATATACATTTCTCCAAAGAAGATATGTGAATGGCTAACAAACACATGAAAAGAAACTCAGCATCATTAGCCATCAGGGAGATGCAAACTAAAACCACAGTAAGATATTTCATTCCCATTCAGAGTGACTGTAGTCAAAAAGACAGGCAATAACAAATGTTGATGAAGATGTGAAAAAACTGGAACTCTTATACACTGCCAGTAGAATATAAAACAGTACAGCCACTTTGGAAAACGGTCTTGCATTTCTTCAGTAGGTTCAACACAGAGTTATCATATGACCCAGCAGTTTCACTCCTAGGTATATTGAAAAGGGAAAACACACAGAAACTCTGACAAATGTTCATAACATTATAATAGTCTAAAAGGATAAGTAACCCATTTGTCCATTAACAGGATAAGTAAAAAACACCGTGTCCATGCAATGACTTATTATTTGGTAATAAAAAGGAAGGAAGTGCTAATTCATGCTGCAGTATGGACACACCTTGAAAACACTTTGCTCAGTAAAAGAAGTCACAAAAGAACGTGTACAGAGATAAAATAGATTGGTCTTGGGACTAGGGACATTGAGGGGGATGGGGACTGTTAACAGGTATGGGGTTTCTTTTTGGAATGTCAAAAATGGTCTACAAATTGTGGTGATGGCTGCACAGGTCTGTGAATATACTGAAGACCATTGAATAATTCACTTTAAGTGGATGATTTGTATGGTCAGAGAATTACATATCAATACAGCTATAATTAAATGGTATTTTACATAAGCTAAGCTTAGATTTGTTTTCATTTTGTCCAAAAGAACATTCCAAGTGAAATGACTAGCAATGTTATTCCTTATGGATTACAAAACTGTAATTCTCTCTGATTGCTTTTGGATTCCCAAAGCAAATGTTTAAGTCTCCCCACCAAGTGGACTTGAAGAATTAGCTAATTGAGCTGAGTTCATTTCTGTCACATATACTGTGTGTTCTTTTGCCTGGCCCTTTTCTGTCCAGACTGAAATATTCCTTTCATAGATTGTCCCCTTCCTCCCCACAGTGATTGAAACATTTATTAATACTACCTGTCACTCAGAAATATTCTGAATCATATTTGGTTTTGAACTTTCCAGACTTGAGTTTGGTTTCAGAGTTGAGTTCTATCTTGCCTCTCCAAAATTTCACATTCTTCCATTATTTCACAATTTTACCCAACTCTGTTTAGCTTCATTGACATTGCCAGGTCTGCCACCTGTACCACCATCTTGATGAGAAACTATAAAGTATGTAATTTGTTTTCATGTTTATGTAATAATGCTGTAGCAATAAATAAGAAAGTAGACTGTTTCATCATCTTCTGGAAAACCTAGACATTTTAAGAATAATGAATGAGTTAAATCCCCGTAAAAACAAGTAAAGCTTTGATCTCTAGATTCTTTTCCTTGGAAAGCACTTGTAAGGCACATTTCATCTCCTATAACTAAATATCAAGCAGTCGTTGCCCATCATGACGAGTTTTCCTTGAAGATTAAAACATCATAGATCTAACAGCATATTTATATTGCCAGTAATCAAATGTTCAACTCAGAGAATTTGCAGGATTGTTTTGGTTTTTATTTTACAAAATTAAATCGTGATACATTAGAGAAAGAAAAAGTGGAAGAGATCCTTGTTGGCACACATTTCGAAGACCTCTCAGTAAGCTGGCAGTTTCCCTTGGTTGAGATGGCAAATGGTCTTTAATCTCAGAATGGATTTTTCTAATCTCTTTGGGGCCCCCTCAAGACGATGCCTGTTGGGCACCTGGGTGATTCGGTTGAGTATCTGCTTTCCGTTTGGGTCATGATCCTGGAATCCTGTGACTGAGTCCCACATTTGGCTTCCTGCTCAGCGGGGAGCCTGCTTCTCCCTCTCCTGCTCCCCCTGCTTCTTTCTTACTCTCACGCTTTCTCTCTCTTGCTCTCTGTCAAATAAATAAAACCTTTATTTTAAAAAAAAGAAGAAGAGGCCTGTTGTACTGTATGGATTTAGCTGTGTAGGTTTTTGTCTACAAGCACTGATGGTATTTGTCAGGCAAGTGATTGAAGGTGATCATAAATGGTTTTGTGAGGATTGGGATGCAATTTTTTTTTTTACTTTAGTAAATAAATCATAACTTATTTTTGGTATTTTCAGTATTTGGAAGGATTTTTCTTGTTTAGGTTTTAAATTGGTTTTAGTAAACACACTAAGAATCAAAATTAGCTTTCATTGCAAATGTAACTAGTGATAACAACACTGCAGATTGTTAAGCCCAGAAGTGAATTGTATTTTGTCTATATTGATAATCAGTGGTTTTTGAAGTGTTTTGTTTTGTTTTGTTTTGTTTTTTAGCAATTAGACTTTATTTTCTACTTTGTTTTTTTTAGAGAAAGGAAGAATACACAGACAAACAGGAGGGAGGGGCAGAGGAAAAGGCAGAGAATCTTAAGCAGACTCCACACTCAACGTGGAGCCTGATGTGGGACTTGATCTCACCACCCTGAGATCATGACCTGAACCAAAGAGTCGGTAAAGAGACATTTAACCAACTGAGCCACCCAGGCACCCCAGTTTCTGAAGTTTAATACAGTATACCCATTGAAAGAGTGACGGATTTGATTTTTTGGCCTTAATTTAAGGTATAGGTAGAATGTGATCCAAAACTAATATTTAAATGCATCCTCTGAAATTGTTAAGCACTGGTAATGTGGGTGGAAGTTTGGTGAGGCAGAGAGAAGAGCAGGAGAGAAAGGGCTCTGTGTGGGGGCCTGACATCACTCTATTTCTACATTCTTTGAGTTTTTACAAGCATTACTTTTATGATTAAAAAATCTAAAATTTAAGAATTAATATGCTTATTATTGGGTATTTATGTAGAATAGCTCCCAGGAAATTTGTTGAGTTAGTTCAAGTTATTGAAATGTCAAGTTTTAAAACATTTATAAAAGTATACCCTTCCTTTGTTTCTCTTACTATGTGGCCCTGCATCCTCTCTTTCTGGCAGCTGTGGAGTCTCATCTTTGGGCAGAATTCTAGTTTACATTTCAAGTTTGACTTGCAATTTAAGTCTTTTTAGGTGGGGAAAGAAATGCGTTAGTGCTACTTCTTATCTTTATGATGTTTCAGTGCCTTTTGTATGGTCAAAGTGTTTTAATGGAGAAACTAAAGAATTTGAGGTAATTAAGAAAATTAATTTGTATTTCAATAAATTAATAAAAAGCTTTAGATCAGTGAATTGGTGATTGAGTCAGTGCCATTTAGTTAGTGTTAGTGATGATAGCACTAACCTCACACATTTCCAAGGTATTTGAGCACCACAACCAAATATATTTGCATCTTCAAATGACTTGGATTTATTAACACTAATTAGAATGGGGAGAGGATTTTAAAATTCATTTTTATCTCTTTTTTGTAATTGCATATGACATTAAAAAGTGAATAGCTAGTTGATACCTACTTTTTAAGTGTATTGTGCATTTGACTACTTTGACTCAGAACAAGGCCTCAAAAGTAATTGGAGTAAAAAGAACGGGGGTGGGGGGGACTTGATTGATTTCTGTGCTATAAAGCTCTCTAAAAAGGCTAGAAGTTAAGTTAGACGTTTTACGAAAATTAATTATATATGTTTAACAATAGATGCAGTGACATCACAAGCCCACTTGGAATTCAGTGGTTTGAGCTTGCATATTTGTAGTCTTTCTCCCAAATTTGACATGCATATAATTTTAAAACTCTTCCTGTAACCTTAATAAAGAGAAATGAAATCTGTATTTTGACAAACGAAACGCTACAAAATTTCCTACTCTGTTGGAGGAGCATTTTAAAATACTTGCTATAAATTCTACACAATGATGGGGTTTTTCCTAATCTATTTTTATTTTTATGTATCATATTAGAAAAGAATAAAAGTTAGAGAGTTCCATTTCATTCTAGATAAAATGATGGCATATCAGATCTTACATTTTTATTTGCTAGAGGGTTCCAGTTTGAATCTTAAAGTATGTTTGTCCTAAAATATTTTAGGATAAAGCTTTAAATGGTTACACATCATTCTATAAAGTGTTGTGCCCAAGATTGTGAATCCGAGAAACTACAGAGGAGCCAACACCGAACACATGAGGGTTTATTTACAAGCTCGAGCCTGGGTCCAAGTATATCCGACACAGCAGAGCAGGGACTTGGACCCTGAGACTAAGAGGCTTAGCAACTTTATAGGGGCCAGTGGCCAATGGGATGCGCAGAAAGTTGCACAGTCATGTAGGTCTACAGGCAGGTGGCCGATTGAATTACATTTTACCCTAAAGTATCCATTTGAACCGGCCCATCACTGAGCCGGATTTCCAATTAGGGTGTGCCCTCTGCTTGACTAGGGTGGGGCAGTGCCCTATGCAATAAGCAGGTCATGTGGGGGTGATACAGGAGGTGGCGGGTGTAGCACAAAATGGAGTTAGTCCTGCTCTGCTTGTCCAGGGGTAGGGGATTTTTGTTAAATTTCCTGGGTCCCACATAAAGCTAAATATAGATATGTTGTAGGGCCATCAGCAAATAGTCAAGAAAGAATTTTTGAGATGATTTTGGTGCAAAAAGATGCTTTTATTACAGCACTGGGATAGGACCCGGGGTCAGAAAAGAGGTGCATGTTTGCTGTAGAAAGCTGGTGGTTATAGGCTTGGTACTCAAGGGGGAGGGAACATGCATGGAGTATTAGATCATAAATATCTTCAAATCTCTACTCCTAAAACTACTTTTGCAAGATTTCTCTGGTGCTTATCATTCAGCTTGATTTTAACTGTTGGTGAGATGTTACAGGCAGTCGTGAGACCCTTTAAAAATGTAGCGACCAGCACATATTTGATCCTTATCCGAACTCGGGGGGGGGGGGCTCTAGGTCAGCCTTCTGGGCTAAAGGTGAACATTTTTCTGCTGCTTTCTCTCATCAGACATACTTTAAAATTCCAGTTTGAAAAATTCAACATTTTAGATTTAGAAGATTTTGTACAGTTTTGCCAGTGTTCTTCTCTCCTTTGCTGTTCTCAGTGACCTTTACCAGATTTCTGTTTGTACTTGTCTGTTGCAGTGTTTGGATATTAACATGCCTGAAATTGACATCAAGAACCAGGTTGTTGCCTTTTTCCTTTATCACTTGCCCTAGTAAAGGGTGTGGAAACCTAGTAAATGCTAAATATTTCATTGTGTTAAAGTATGTGGATTTTCTTCTTCAGCTGGACAAAGTAATTTGTTAAGAATACGTATTTTGGGGTTGGTATGTTCACCAAGAACACCAAAACCACTTCAGGTACTTACAACAGAGAACATTTAATGCAGGAAATTGGGGATAACAGATAGTGTAGTGTTGCTGAGAGCCGGGCAAGGCACAGTGACGCAGAGATGAGCAGCAGCCAGAAGCCATCACCACTATGGGTCACTCCTGAGCCACGCCAGGGCTACCAACAGAAGCTGGAACCTTGACCACTTCAAGAGTAGCTGGAGCTGCTGCCAAGAAGCAGAGCCAGGGAAGAAAGAGGAAAGGTTTTGGGGAGAAACCGTGGCTCCATCTCCCTTCACTACAGCCTCTTGCAGCACAGAGCCAAACAGTAGAAGCAGGGAGGGCAGAGGCCCAGACATGGCACTGGAGATAAAACAGCAGGAGTGAGAGGATGGATTCTATCCTCTGCTTTGATCGCCTCTGAACGTGTCCTGGGGAAAGTGAAAATCTAACTACACCAACACTCAGTTCTGTGGACCTGAGGGCCCTCTGGCTAGCATCCTGGGTGTTCCCCTTCCCTTCATGTCAGCATACCTTCCCAAGCAGGTTCCATGTGGACCAACGTGGCCTTCTCTGACAATGTAGAACATCTTTTGGGGCAACAGTACATGATTAGCTTGCATCTATCTCCCTATAACAAATTTCTGAACAGGTGTAGAGTGCAGTCAATTTTGGAATGCCCTAACTCACTTCATCATCTTCTGATGATTGAGATAATCCTATGATACAAGTCCGTAAAATGGGTTCTCTCTATCTCTTGCTTTTAGATATTGAAAGTATAGTGTGACTTCTGGGTCTTCTGAACTGATCTTGGATGATTAATCCAGATTAATTCATGAATACCCAGTAGAGGAAACAGCATCAGTTGAGGAAGAATAAACATTTAATTGTTGCTTCCATTACATAATAAAAAGCGGTGTAAATATTCAAAAACATAGAGCCTCGTGTGAGGTGCCCAATAAAATGTTGAATTCATAGCAACTCTATTGTGAAAGCCATCAGGACCTTTGTGATTTGACTTGAAGTTTACAGCTGAAAGCCCTGAGAAATCTTCTAAAACAGTCCTTCTGTTGAAAAGGAAACTAGCATTTCTACTTTTCATTTTCAGAAGACCCAAATTAACAAAAACAAAATGTGTAAATCAACCTTAAAAACAACTTTTTAAAATTATAAAAGCCTTATGCCAATTATAGACAATCCACGAAATGGTGAGAGTATGTATATGTGTGTATGTTTCCTACACCGTGAAAGGCCCCGGTTATACTGCTGCCCCCAGAGATAGACTCATTCATTCATTCACCGAATATGTATAGGGAACCTACTGTCAGGCATTGTACTAGACTCTGGGGAAATATTAGTGGGCAGAGCAGTCAAAATTTTTTCATTTAATTTGTATTCTCATAGGACTTTTGAGTGGAAAAGGAAACAGGCAATAAATATGTATGTCAGGTGGTAGTCCGTGCAGTGAAGGGAGTTCAGGAGAACAAAGCGGGGATGCTGTTTTATAGAGTCAGAGAAGGCCCTCTGAAGAGCCAGCATTTGAAATAATCTGATGAAGCAAGAGGGCGAGCCATGTTTTTCTGGAGAAAGAAGGGGTCTTTCTAGGCAAGTATTGTAAAAAGGTTGATGCATATTTGCTCAGATTTTTCCTGTGCATATACTAGGCTTATAAATAACAGTAGTTTACTCTGTACCTTTTCTTTTTTTCACTTAACAGCCTCTTCCTTTGTCTTTTTTTAATAGCTATGTAACATTTTATTATATGCATTTACCTTAACAATTTGACCAGTTCCCCATTAGTGAACATTCGGGTTGTTTCCAGTTTTTCAGTATTGCAGAGAGTATGACTATAAACATCCTTAGGCACATATATAAATACTAGCATGTGTATTTTTCTACAACAGTGGTTCTCAAACCAACTTATTTTTTAAATCATTTTTTAAATTTTGTCTATTCATTTATTGTAGAGAGAGAGTTGTAAGTGGGGGAAAGTGGGGAAAAGAATCTCAACAAGAGTGCTGAGCCCAATGGTGGGGGGGGGGGGGGCTTGATTTCATGACCCTGAGATTGTGACCTAAGCCAAAACCAAGAGCCTGGCACTTAACTGACTGAGCCACCCAGGCGCCCCAACTCAACCCACTTTAAAAGGCTTAAGAAAATACTGATGCTTAGGTTTTATTCAGACCAATTTCTCAGTCAGGATGTCTGGGGATGGGATCCAGGGCTTTTTTGATATTTTTTAAAAGTTCCTTGGATGATTCCAGTATGTAGTCAGGGTTGAAAACCGCAGCCGTAGGACAATTGTTAGCCGTGGCCTGAGTCAGTGATGGAAGACATCGTACATTCTAGTAGGTAGTGTAAAATTGTTCCCTGTATTAGTTAGAATTAGGAGCAACTGCCAGTAGTAGAAACCTTAAACAAGATAGCTGCTTCTTTCTATGAAATTCTTTACATAGGCAGGCCAGGGCTGGTGTAGTAGTTTTATTACACAGAGTCCTCAGGCACCCAGGTTCCTTCTGGCTTTGTTGTTGCTGACCTAAGGGAAATCTAATGTCAGGCTCAGAGAGAGAGAGAGAGAGAGAGATTGCTCCTGCCATGACATTAACGTTGCAAGCAGCACAGTGAAGGAAGGGTTGAAGGGCACAGACCAGCTCTTCTCCTAAGAGATGCACAGAAACCTCCACAGAACACTTCTGCTTGTATCCTGTTGGCCAGGCTGGGACACAGGCTTTCTTTCCTCCAGGCCACCCATGTGTCCTATAGAAGCCAGGGCTCTGTTTCAGTGACAAAAGAGGAGAACCAAGAGCCGGAGCTGCCAGCCATCCCTGCCCCGTCCTGTAAGGATCTGCTCCCCGCCCCCAGAACCTGCACCCCCAGTGCCAGGACCAGCTCAGCTCCAGTCTGCCCAAGCCACTGGGTCACAGAAAGCTTCATTGCAGCGATGAAAACCTCAGACAGTACGTGGGCATGGAGGAGAGACAGAATCAGTTCAGACTCAGGAACGGGGTGGTAAACTTGACCATTAAGAGAAAATAGTGTGTTGAAGGCCAGTTTTTTAATTGCCTCCAATTCCTCCTGAATCCGCTCTCGGGGGAGGGACCTTGCAGCAGAGTATCACCACTAGCATCCTTAGTCCAAACCCCACACACTCTCGCTTAAACATCCTTCCTGCTCAAGGAGGACCTCTTCATACATCATTGTTACTCAAATTGAATACTGTTCAATTCAGATACGAAGAGGAGTTTCACATGGGGCTTTCCTTAACGACTGTTTTTTTTTTGTCCTTGCAGTGGACGAAGGTCGCAGTAAGGAACCCGACCGTTTGCAGGTGTTCCATAGGAAAGCCATAATGCCCTACGGCATCTATAAGAAGCAGCAGAAGGACCCAAGCGAGGAGGCGGCCGTGCTGCAGTATGCGGGCCTGGTGGGGCAGGTGTGCTCCGAGCGGATGCTGCTGCTGCGGAACTGACCGGTACCCACGCTGCACCTGGGGAGACCCCCAGCCTACCCCCAGTATAGATGATTTTTATTTAGACTCTTCTATGGCTTTTCTAAAATATTTGTGGCAATGTATTTGTGAGACTCTCCTGGTTAATATAAAGATTTTAAAAATATGTTGTGCCCTAACCTCTGAGTGGGGCTTTATCATTTTGGAAGTTTGCTTTATGAACAAGATACGGTATAAATGTCTCGTGTTACTCTTTTGGAAAACAAAATTAATAAGTGGATCTTAAGTCATTTAAATCACCGTTGTGCTTGTTTTGTGAAAGAAATTACAGCAGGCTTTCCTCAGATCCATTTACGACATTAGTTTCTGCTACGAGACTGTAAAGATGGGGAAGAAGGTGGGGAGTCGGTTTTATCTCTTCAAAAACGTCCTCTCAGGAGAACGAAACTATTGTTACTCAGCTCAGTCTTACTGCCGAATGTTATATAGTTAATGGAAAACTCAGAAAAAGAAAATACAAACCTGAAAGAAAGGACGACGTGTGAACATCACATGTTCATTTACCCAGGACAGTCCCCATCGTGTCTGTTGTCTTGACATGCTTGTTTTGTTCTAGAATAATTATTACTCTCATATAATTTTGCTCTCAAAAGTATCCCAGTTTGGACAACAAGATATATGATTATCCTAGTTGTATATATTATTTGCTCTATTTTTAAAAATCTAAGAAATGGAGGTTTTTGTAGGTCTTTGTTTTTTTGTTTTTGTTTTTAATGTTGGCTCCTGCCTTGACCTAAGACCCATCAGAAGTGACTTTACACTAATTTTTTCATTCCTTAGAACTCAGGACACTTGCCCTTGGTTATTGATTAAAAATTAGTTAATATCTGACCACGTTATAGCTGGGCTACAAATCACGTTTAATGAAGCGTAGGAATCACTTTGACCTCTATTCTAGGGCAAGAGGTGGAGCAATCCATGTCTTGCCCTTTGATTTGGGAATCAGCACATGCTAGCTCCTTCTCCTCACCTTCTTCTGGCCCCTCACCCAGTCAGCAAATGTCCCTTGTCCACCACCATCAGGCTGGCAGGCACTGTGCTGGGGGAAGGAGGAGACTCAGGCGGATCAGGTCACAGTTAGGACCCAGTTGTGTTGGAGTCGATCAAGGACCGGGGAGGGTTAGTTTCCTCTGCTCTTTCTCAGCCGATCCCCATCTGCTGCCGGCTGCTTGGCCACTGGGTTCATTCCATTCCCCATTTTGCTTATTTCCTATTGATCTTTTTTTTAAACCGTATTATAAAACGTAGTACTTTGAAACCCACTACTGATGTGAAACTTTTGTCTCCTAAATGCACTGAATTTAGATAAGACATTAGAAAATAATTTCAGTTAGCTAAAAGAAGGGTTATGAAACATTGATTTTAAAATTCAACATCCAAATAAACTGTGTATTTATTCATTTCTGAGAGGGTGTGTGTGTGTGTCTGTGTAACACCTGCCGTGTACAGACACATTGCCAACTGAGGATAGAGTAGCAGGGAAAGCCATTTTCTCTGATCACATAGATTTTTCATTCTTTGGGATTTTGTTCTACAAAATAGTCTCCCAAGAGTATTTGATGGGCTCTTGTTTGGAACTGCCTTCAGAATCTACAGAACTTTTTTTCTTTTGCCCTCATAAGTTGAAGATAGCTTAATGTTTTTAGGATTACAAAATGATACTCACTGTAAGCAATTAAAACATTAGTAAAACCATAAATAAGAAAGTAAAATATAATCTGAAGTTCAACCATACCAGAGAAAAAATTGTTATATGTCTACACACATATAATTTTCTTATAAATAGAATTATGTTCTATACACCATTTTGTGGGCATACCTGAATTGTGGAAGACATTTCCAGGTGGGACTTGAGAAGTGTTACAAGTAATCTGAGTACGTGGAAAGTCAGCGCGGTGGGGTGGGATCTTGGTACTCTTGGCTTTGGAACATTCACGTTGATGCCACCTCATCACCCCCACTTTCATCCCCATGATTGGCAGGACGGCAGCACTAAAGATCACAACTCTTGAGTATGCCTTGAAGAGAAAACTTGACTCTTACATCATACCACAACTCTGGTTTCCTCCTGCAGAATTCAGTTAGGGTTCCTTCAGAGGAAAGTGATCCATCACTCCTGTCTGAGAACCGGGATGCTGCGCCTGAGGGCGGCAGTGGTCAAGGTTGGCTGCAGTGAGCCACCAGAGAGAGCTGGGCGCAAAAACTCTTACTCCGTTACTGTATTCATGTGCTGTTCTTTTGGAAATAGACTGTCTATTGATCCTAATGAGTTAATTATTTGTTCCTTTGAGCCCTGGCTGAGTGAGGATTAATCGCGTGCTAGGAAAGGACAGCAAGGCAAGTGACCCTGCTTTGTCAGTCGACATGCAGTCTAGCTGAGAAATCTGGTTTTATGTTAATGGCTTTCATCCAAAGAAAGACACTCGAGAACCTTTCAAAGACAGTTTCTATCTTTTCAAGGCTAGAAGCTGTGTGTTTACCGTCTTAGAGTTGTCGTTCCTTTCTGGATGCAGGTAAATTCACACCTGCCTCCTTGTCTTGGGAGCAGAAATGTAATCAAGGTTTCCCAGCTGCCATCTTTATTTAAATTCTCCCAGTTCTGTGAGATTTTTGTTATTTTTTTAAAATGTAATCTGAGCACTTTTTTAAATATTCTATAAAAGAGGCTATTACCAAATGAATATATTATTCATTTGATTAAAATTATTTAGATAAGAAATTATTACTGTTTATCTTTGCTTTCAGACAGTGTATCCTATTTTTTATCCATTTTTCAAAATATCACTTGTGTGCTGTTTCTTAACATATCGGACTCTATTATGTAAATGAACCTTTTCAGATTTCTGAGCAGTATATGGTTTGATTTTATAGGCTTTATACTATTTCAGTGTGAATAAGAATGAGAAAGAATATGATCAGTTATCTAGAATGTGTTGGTGGTTGCTAACTTTAAAGAAAAGGAAATGAAATGGAAACATAATGTTTGAATTAGAATTTATTCAAATATGTATTCTTTTCCAAAAGAAAACCAGTGACTGTAAAGCAAAACAAGTTTGATTGCATGTGATATTTTTTTGCTCTTGTGTATGCATTTTGAACAGTCCATTTGATAAAGCTTGAATGGAAAAAAATAAAGCTGTTTCTATCTCCAGTGGCTCCAGCTGGTCAGTACTTTTAAAAGACCTATGTTTCCATACTTTTCAGTTTTTTACTACATTTTACCTGTAGTGAATATGCAGAAAACATTGGCTATATGAATCATCGTATCTCATTTACAGTAATTATGGGAATTCCAGATCATTTGGTTACCCAAGTCAAAGCATGATGGATTGCTTTCTCAGGAATAAATAAAAATAAATCTCACTTTAAGTGAAACATCTGAGGACGCCTGGGTGGCTCAGTGGTGGAGCGTCTGCCTTCAGCCCAGGGTGCGATCCTGGAGGCCTGGGATTAAGTCCTACGTCAGGCTCCCTACATGGAGCCTGCTTCTCCCTCTGCCCCTGCCTCTCTCTCTCTCTCTTTCTCTCTCTCTCTGTGTCTCTCATGAATGAATGAATGAATGAATGAATAAATACCTAAAAAAAAAAAAAGTGAAACATCTGGATTTCACATGATAAATTGGGAAATAGACATTCTTTTACCCACAGGGATTAGAAATAGGATCTAGATAGCAAACTCAAATATAATTTCTCTTAAAAAGCTTAGTTTATAGAGAAATTTTCATAAATGTCTCATAAAGCAAAATTTGCTTTTATCATTCACAAATAGTCCACAGTATATTTATGGAACACATTTACAAGTGTTTTGGGGGGTTTTTTTTAAGTTTTTTTTTTTTATATTCATGAGAAACAGAGAGAGAGAGGTAGAGACACAGGCAAAGGGAGAAGCAGGCTCCATGCAGGGAGCCTGATATGGGACTCGATCCTGGGACTCCAGGATCATGCCCTGGGCCACAGGCAGCGCTAAACTGCTGGGCCACCCAGGCTGCCCAGTGTTTTGTCTTTTTATAGTAAAGAGGACCCTAGTAGGTTTGGGGTAAAAATGAAGCCTATTTTCCAGGTGATTTAAATATTGATTATAAGTCCCACTGACATTTTTTTTTTCCAGAATGGAAATAGCTTTGTTGTTTTTCTTATTTAAAGGGGGCAGGGTTCACCAGGGAGTGCTTAGGCAGTATAGAAAAATATACTGAAAAAAATACAAGATCACTTACTATGCCATCAGTAACCATCACCACTGCCATTCACATTTTTACGTTGTACCCTTTCAGACTTTTTTCTACCTACGTGTATGTATATGTCTTGTTTTATTTTTAAATAAAAATGGAATCATGCCATGTATATTGTTTCATAATTTTGCACATTTTAATCTATTTTGAACATGAAAATAAATGAGGAAGAATATAATAGTTTTAATGGCTGTCCAATGATAGTCCGCTGTGTCTAGTTATCTTTTGAGAAAGGGAGCTTAAGACTTGAGCCTCCCCCCACCCTCATGGGCACTCGGAGTTGCAATTGACCATTAATGGTTCACACCCTGTCACGTGGTTCTTACCTCTCTCATAGCCCGTCCCTGTGCCTTTCCCCAACAGTAGGGATTTCCTCCGAACTCAAAGGTTCAGAAAATGTGTAGTATTTATTTATTTATTTATTTATTTATTTATTTATTTATTTATTTATTTATTTATGTAGCTTTTAAAACTTAGTACCACCTCCTCTCATTGTCCCTCAACTAAATATTTTCTGGGAGACTATCCTACCATTTTTATAGTTTGAATGCCTCTAAAATCTCCAATTAGAAAATGCCTTATTTAAAAACTTAGGGTTATTTAAAACAAATTAAGGTTCTGATTCATTGATTCTTTATACAACAGAAGCCCTTAAAATGGGTACCTGAGGGGTGCAGGGGGGGCTCAGTCGGTTAAGCATCTGCCTTGGGTTCAGGTCGTGATCTCAGGATCCCGGGATGGAGCCCTGTGTCTGGCTCCTTGCTCAGTGGGGAGTCCTGCTTCTCCCTCCGCCTCTGCTGCTTCCCCTGCTGTGCTCTCTCTGTCAAATAAAATCTTTTTAAAAAATGGGATACCTGAAAACAGTGGGCCATCATTAATTTAGCTAAGTTTTTTACTTTGAAAAATATGTTGGCTTTTTAAGATTTACTTCAAAGTAAAATTGCATTTTTATATTCACTTGGTTGTCACAGTTGGTATCTTCAGTCCAGTCCTGTCCAGGAAATAGTTTCCTATTGATGGTCTAATTTCCAATTAGACCAGGAATTAAAGTTTCTAAGTATATTTTGCATGCCAAATTTTCACTCCTTTAGAACTTCAAAATAGCTTGCAGATTTTTACACTTGGGTTTCTCACCACATCTCTCCACCTGCAATGTGAAGAAGCAATTCCAAATGGAAGTGCTGTAAACAATACAAAACCTGGGGCGCTTGGAGGGCTGTTGGGTAAGCACCTGACTCTTGATTTTGGCTCAGGTCCTGATCTCCAGGTCGTGGGATTGAGCCCCGTGTTGGGCTCGGAGCTCAACAGGGAGTCTGCTTGAGATTCTCTCTTTCTCTCCCTCCCCTTCTGCCCCTCTTCTCGTATGCGCTCTCTCTCTCTCCTTCTCTCTCAAATAAAATCTTTTAAAAAATGAAACCCAGTGCAGCAAATCTTTTGTGGCATTTGTGATTTTTTTTTAATTTATTCATGAGAGGCACAGAGAGAGAGGCAGAGACACAGACAGAGGGAGAAGCAGGCCCCCGGCAGGGAGCCTGATGCGGGACTCGATCCCAGGACCCCGAGATCACGCCGTAAGCCGAAGGCAGATGCTGAACCGCTGAGTCACCCAGGCATCCTGCATTTGTGACTTTTTAAGAATTACCCTTTATATGGAATTCAATAATAAATGTTTCAGCCACCTCCTCCAAGGTGGCTTCCCTCATCTAGTATGCATTAAGCAGACCATGAGTGACTTGCACAAATACCTGGTTCTTTGATCATTACAGTGTGATTAAGGCCAATAGGCAAAAAGTGGTTTCTAAAACTAGTTAATATGTTGTGTGCTAAGCTACCATACCCAAAAGGTATAAATGTTGTACTTCCTGCTTGCATAATTCAACTCTGTGATTTTGGATCATGTTTCCCTCTGGACCTTAATTTTTCGTGCTTTTGCTAGTCAGTGCCAGGGTCTTAAAATCATTTAACACTGGCCTTTCATAAAATTTTATTTAATTAGCATTAAATGAGGACTCATGAATACTTCATGAAGTCCCATTCATCACACTTTGTTAATTCAGTATTCAGTGAGTCTGAATAGCATCTCTCAACTAACAGAGCTTTTTGATCATGAAATAAAAATAGCATTTTAGGTTTGTGAATTCAGAGCTTAAGGACCCTAGCTCAGTTGTATATGGACAATTCTATACACTTTCAGCATTGCCTCTCGAACAACTTGGGGTTGCATGGGTGAGTCCACTTCTATGTGGGGTTTTTTTCAATAGGTACAGTACTATACTGACAATGTATTTTCCTCGATTTTCTTTTTTTTTAAAGATTTTATTTATTCATGAGAGACAAAGAGAGGCAGAGACATAGGCAGAGGGAGAAGCAGGCTCCCCACAGAGAGCCCAATGCAGGACTCGATCTCAGGACCCTTGGGTCATGACCCAAGCCAAAGGCAGATGCTCAACCACTGAGCCAGCCCCAGGCGTCCCTTGATTTTCTTAATAACATGTGTTTTCTCCAAGAGAGCATATTTTATTTTAGGAATACAGTATATGATACATATAACATAGAAAATACGTGTTGACTGTTTATGTTATCAGTAAGGCTTCCCATCAACAGTAGGCTATTAGGAGTTAAATTTTGGGGGAGTCAAAAGTTATCTGCAGATTTTTTACTACAAAGGGGGCTGGTGTACCTTGAGATTCTCTCTCCCTCTGCCCCTCCTCCCATCTCAAATAAAATCTTTGAAGTTAAGCTATGTGCAGAGATAATGTTTAATGAACAATTTGAATGACTGAGAAATTAATCCAGAAATATTTCTAAAGTATTTGTGCTTTACTATTATTTCCTTTTTTAAAAAATATTTTATTTATTTAGTTGAGAGAGAGCACAAGCAGAGGGAGAAAGAGAAGCAGATTCCCTACCAAGCAGGGAGTCCGACTCGGGACTCAAACCTCCAACCCTGAGATCACGACCTGAGCCGAAACCAAGAGTCCGATACTTAACCAACTGAGCCACCCAGGCACCCCTATCATTTCTATTTTATTTTGCATCTCAAATTTTCTTTCAGGTTTCTAGTTCTAGTTACATGTTTATTTTTGATCAAGTAGAAAAAAAGTGTTTTATAAATGTATCAGTAAAAATCTTTGAATCTATACCAATAAAAGGATTTAAATGCATCTCTCACAAGAAGCCTACCCCAAAATATGCAGTGAAGCTGTGTGCAAAAGAAAATGAGAAAAATAAGTCCTCATTACACATGTCTCTTGTACCGTTGAATACACAGCTGGTGGTTACCTCACATGAATAAGTCCCGAAGACAGACTACATTGATTTACAGATCTGCCTTAAAGATTTTTTATTCCTTTACTATTGTATTTTTAAGGGTTATTTTGATTACTGTTGGTGTTTTTTTCCTAGTACACTCTACTTCTGACCCAAACTGTATCAATGTCCTCAACATGAAGAGCTTTGTGGAATTTCACTAGAGGCACATTATTTAGATATGGAGACATTCGTTTGGATTCACTTCACCAAACTGTTTGTGGCCACCCATGAGCAGAGCTGGCGGTGGGAGGTCTGAAGAAGCCCCTGAGATTGGTCTGTGGCCACCAGGGGCTCTGCACCGCATGCAGGGCGGTGCCTACAGGAATTCAGAATTACTATCTCTAGCCTCCCTGGTCTCCTGCCTATTCTTGAGAGCCACATTGTGATTTACTTAAGTCTATTCCATATGCTTTTTATAAGAAGGCCAGAGAAACATCAGTGTGTGGCCAACTGTGTAGTTACGAGCTCTGCATCTACAGCCGCTGGTGGTTCATGTTTGAGGTAATTAATATTTCTGATAATGTCACCAAAGATGCTGTCAAGGAAGTTTGGAAATAAAGGATCCAAGTTGGGAAGAGAAAGCCTGGAGAACACTTTGAGCTTACGATAATGAGCACATTATTCATTTCTATTACTCCTTTACTGCCTTTGTTAAGATATGGAAACTGTTCTATGTCAGCATTATCTGTGAGTGATGATGAATCTTGGGCCTTGCTTATCTGCAGGTTGCTTATCCAGCCACTTCACCATCTGGAACAGAAATCCCTAAAAGTAAGGTTTAAAAAAAAGAAACAAACTTGCCTCTTAGAAGCTAAATTGGGCTTGCATCCCCCCTCTAGAGCTCATGCCCTACTCACGGGAAAGCCACTTGGGCCATGTGGCATAAGGAGAAGAAATTGTTGGTGCCAAAGTAAAAGGATAAAGTGAACTGGAAATGACATGTTACTGGAAGGGGGTACATCACCTCCTGGCCAGCTCTCCCTGTCTGCCCGTTGACATTCAACCCTGCCCCCGTGGACAGTGGCACTGGGAGCCTGGTCTGCAGGAGGGAAGATGGACTGTAGTGTGCGGAGGGCCAGCAGCAGACCTCGATCAACCTTCTGACCACATTCCACTAGAAACCACTTCCTTTTATTAACCTTAGTAAGTGAAAGAAACCAAAAACCAAAAAAAGCTCACAAAACATGGAGGGAGCCTGGACTCTCCTGACCAGCTGGACTGTCAAGTTCCAGGATCCCTTAACTAGTTGTGTGACCTTAGACAAGGACCAGCAGGCAAGCAAACCTCGGCTTCCTCATCAGGAGAGGTGAATTGGGCAGGCGGGAGCCCAGCTGGCAGAGGTCGAGGACAGTTGCCATGTAGAAGTGGCCTCGCCGGGCCACTGCTCTGCAGCCCATTGCATCTTCCCCAAAGCAGATGTCGACAGAAAGAAAAGTGATGAAAATATTAACAAAATATTAAAGAAAAAAGAAAGCATAAACCCTAGTAATCCGAGGCATAGAACCCCAAACATCTCAACAGCCCCTGAGCACACATCATTGTCGGGTCAATCGGAGTTGACCCTGGGAATGACAATGCTGAATTGTCAAGGGGCCAGTTTCAGTGCGTAACATATACTCTAATACGGGAAAAAGTGTATAATGCATTCAAATCTTTCTATTCGAAATTGTTAAAGTAACAAAAAAGATCCTATTAACTGGATAAATTACAGTTCTCGGCGAAACTCACCATATGGAAACAGGTCTTCAAGCCTATGGAATTAGAATCCCTTTGAAATGCCTGCGTCCACAGAGGACACTAACGGTAGAAGGTAAGCACTTTCTCCTGGCCGGCCTTTCCCTAATAGACTGTGGGTAAACAATTATTCATAGGAACCCACGGAGGGCCTCACTCCCCAGTGGCGCCACTATTCAGGATTTCCTGGGTATAATGGGAGAATAAAATGGGTTTGGAGGCCTGGTACAATTATGCGCATTTTTGTTTGTTTTGTGTCAGGCAAAACCCAACAACAGGCTCTGGAAAAGCAGGCTGTGCTCCGAGGGCTGCGCCCGTTGCTCGGCCCAGCGGGCTGCCCTATCCAGTTACGGTTTAACCAATAATGACCGGACTGTTTTCAGCCAGCCCCCGACGGCTCCTGCGTTTCCCCCCCTCGGCCTTCGGCATGATTCGTCTGCACCAAGGCAGATTCTGGAAGAGGCACGACCTCTTAAAATTGGCTTTTCGCAGGGCCACACGTTAGCCGAAGAGCATCATCCAAAAGGGCAGGAAATCACATTTTTTCGAGTGGACAAGTAGCGATGTGATGGGGAGGGGGAGCAGGAGGTGGGCTGGCAGGCCGAAGCTGGAAATAGATTGGTGGCTTTGGTGGCTCTTCCCCCCCCACCCCCAAAGCAAACAACCCCAACCTAATTCAAAGCGTGTTGTGTGCAGAGCTGTGCGCCCAGCCCCCGGCCAGCCGCCTGCGCACGGAGGCCCGTGCAGCGGTTTCCTGAGCACCGTCAGGGGCGCTCTGCGCACAGGTCACGTTCTAGCGACTGCTCAGCGGGCCCGGAGCTGGCATCTCTGTCCAGCTGGGCGGTGGGCACAGCCACCTGCTCACGCTCAGCGAGGCGACCCCGGCGGTGGCCCGGCCTCTGCTCCCCCACCTCAGGCAGAAACCCTGAGAGGTCAGCACGTCTGAACCGTCTTCCTGGCGGCTGGAGTGGTGTTTGCTCCGTTGACATTGGTCACAAGGTGGAAAAACGGATCCCCTTGCTGGTTTCTGCCCTTCCAGTTCAGCCCTCCCGAAAGCCACCAGGGGGCAGAAGGAAACTTTCTTGCTGTTTTCCAACCCCCTTGACTAAACCTGCCTGGGAAGGGAGGTCCCTTTTGGTCCAGTTGGGCCAATGTTTTTGATATAAGTTGTATTTCTTATTTCCCACACCCTTGATTTTTTTTTTGGATCTGGGTTGTCTTTGAAATTAAGTCTTCTTTCTGCAAGGAAAGCAACCGCAAAGCAAATCTGCACATTTGCAACATTTTATATTGGTTGGTGATTTAGCTCTGGGATCTCCAGGCCTAAGGCAGTAGCCCAGTCTCTCCGTGTCTCCAGCCTCACTGGGCCAGGCCAGGCCCCCCAGTGCCTCTTACTAGGATCACCGCAATAGCCTGCCAACCTTCCCAGCCTGTTTATGTGCCCATCACTCGTCTGACTCTGATCCGTCTCTCCTGGTCCCACATCAGACAGCTCTGCATCACCTACTGCATGAGGCCTCGACCGCCCCACCAGCGTGCCCAACTTCTTTCTCCACCTTTTGCTACATCTCCCTTCCAAAAACCCCACTCACGGCCATCTCGCCATTTCTTACCTTTGCTCAGTCTCACCAGTCTTGCCCAATCTCTTCCAGCTGCAGACATTTAAATCTGCAAGGTCCAGACCAGGTGCCACCTCCCAGGGAGCACCTGGTCTACAATATCCGATAGACCTTCTTCCTGTCGCAATTCTTAAGGTTTGAGAAAACCAGCACACGTCGGGCCATAGGAATGATGCATGCTACCCTCAGAAAGCCGGCCAGAGGTTGGATTCATCTGAGAAATCTCCCTAGAGAAAGAATGCTTGTGTCAGGTAGGTGCCGAGACCCAGCCCCAGGCCCCCAGGCCCCCAGGCCGGCCTGCTCCTTAGAGTCAGCCTCCCAGCACTCAGTGGAAAGGTTGAGAAAGCATGCCTGGGAAGTGAGTCCACAGTGGGATCTATTGAACCTGCAGGCTCTTAACACGTAAAGAACAACGGAAATGCCCATAAAGAAGAGTTGTAAATCTGATGTACATAAAATGAGGAGTTTCTCTGTATAACCTTAGAAATATAACCAGTCTGTTTTGCAATGGGGCAGTGATGGAGGGTGATCTCCAAGAGATGCATCCGTGCTTCTGCTTGATGGCGTGTTCACAGATGGGGGGAGTGTGGAGGGGGGATAGGTACGTGCTGAATAGCTTCTTAGGTCACCAGAGGTGAAGAGTATGCTTGTGTGGATATTTGTGTCTGAACAGCTACCTTCATGGTCACCTGCTGCCAAATGAACAGTGAGAAAAAGGAATAAAGGACCCAGGGCATGCCGGGGTGCTGACGTGTCTTGGCAGCCAGGGGTGCATGCACAGAGGACTTGTCTGGGGACATTTGGCTGTTTTGCATAAGGAATTCCTGGGCTAATGGGCATGTGGACCCCAGGACTTGAGGGCAGGCCTGTTTTGGTTTAGCGCTCCCCCCCCAAAAGGACCAATATGAATTGAAAATTCTTAAGGTGGATCAGTGTAATCCCTATTTAATTTGGACTTCTCCCCTTAATTCATTTTGCATATGGTAAGACATTCTTGCAAAGGACACAGAGGCCGTCTTACACACACTGACACGCTCTGCACCCAGGGAGCAGTTCCCCTGCGCCTAAGCGAGATCTTAAAAGGAGAAAACCTTTGCAAATCACCCTGTGCAAGTGCAGAAGAGAGCCCTCACCACCACCCAAGCATATTGGTGAGCCAGTCGCCCTCCCTCAGGACTTCACCCACCGGGGGGGGGGGGGTTCCCTGAGAGCGCTCAGGTGGAGGTGCTAAGGAGAGACTTAGCATTAATCACAAAGACGTCCTTGCTATTTCTTTCACCTGGTCTTAAATTCTGTTAACTCTTCCTAAATTGTCTGAGGCCACTGCTTCTCCTCGAAGCTCACAAGGCACTGAAGGACAGGCCCAACTGTGTGACACGTGTAGCTTGGCTCATGTGGATGGCGTCCTGCTTAGGGAGATGAGGACACCGTGGCACTTGCCGAGAATGGCCACATGGCCGAGCGGTAGGCCATGCCCCTTACAACTGGGGGCAGGCATGGTTCCAGGGCAAACAGCCCTCATACTAACCCCGGACATCACAGGGCTGCAGACCAACACCCCTCCCAGAGGCTAGAGGCTCTCAACATGCTTGTTCTCGGAAAGCTCTCTCTTGGCAAAATCCAAGTTACACAGAGGCTTCATTCATTCATGTTTTGATTGATTCATCCATTCACCCAGCAACTTTCTGAGGACCTGTCCTGTACCAAGTGTTGTCTGTGCCACAGAAGTGAACACGTCTGAGTCCCTGTCTTCTTAGAATTTCATTCTAGGAAGAGAGAGAGACAATTTATAATAAATGGATTAGTAAGAATGCTGGATTAGTGTGTTAGGTGGCACATAAGACCGCTTTGCTAAGGATGTTCAGGGAAGGTCTGCTGAAGCATGTGTGTTGAGTAAGAAACCATGAGTGTGAGAACACGTGGCATTACTAAAGATTCAGAGATGGGGCAAGTTGGGTTCTTTTGCTTTTCAGGAGACCACAGTCATGGAGGGTAGACTCCAAACGGTGAGCTGGAAGGAGAACTAAGGTCTAAGAGTATAGATGAAATCCAGTGGGTGCTCTCGGGAAGAAAAGCTTGCATCTAACTGAAGGCAGTCAAAGCCATTTCTTGAGGGAGTTGATCTTTGACCTACGGTCAATTCTGAGAAAGGAGGGTCAGGGCATTCCCAGCAGAAGGAACAGAGTAAGAGCCCGTGCAGAGGCAGACACAGGGCATGCTTAGGGGCAGCGTGCAGTTTAACTTGGCTGGAATATCAAGAACTAGAAAGAAAGTCCTGGGTGCTACAGTGGAAGGCAGAGGGAAGCACCTGATGGGTGGCTCCTACACTGACATGCCACCAGGGGCAAACGACGGCCTCTCTGGCAGCCCCGGGGAACCACTGTGGACGGCAGTGGGGCGTAGCTATGGCTGGAAGGAGCAGAGTCCCAGCCGCAGCAGAGAAGCCACATCCTCACCTCCCCGGACAGAAACAGAGCACACCCACCACGAAATCAGCCAGCCGGATTATTTCTTTTTTTTTTTTTTTTTTTTTTAGATTTTATTTATTTATTCATGATAGTCACAGAGAGAGAGAGAGAGAGAGGCAGAGACACAGGCAGAGGGAGAAGCAGGCTCCATGCACTGGGAGCCCGACGTGGGATTCGATCCCGGGTCTCCAGGACCACGCCCTGGGCCAAAGGCAGGCGCCAAACCGCTGCGCCACCCAGGGATCCCCGGATTATTTCTTACCACCAGCTAAACTTCGGTTTGTTGTTTTCACCAGGAGACCTCGGACGGAATATGCAAGAATCCTAAGCCTCTCCTACAGGGAGCACCCAGGGGGAGGCCGGACAGATGGGCAGGGGTGCCCCCCACGAGAACAAGCCCCAGGGAGATGCAACCGAGTATGTGGCCAACTTAGCTGGTGAACCAGTTCCAGTTGCAAAACTCCAGTTGCAAAAAAAAAAAAAATCTGGTAGAAAAGCATTGAAAAGTCCTTGACATCAGTGCTTCTCCAGTCTTCCTAGAGCACCTGCAGCGCAGTCACTTCCGTTAGAGCGTGGGCTGCGGGCGCCCCTGACCGGCCCCTGACCGAGCTGCCGCCTGGTGAGGTTTGCTGACGGCCACCCTTGCTTCTCCGGGGGGTGCCATCTCCTCTCTGGAATGCTGCTTCCTGGACTGTTAAGTGTAAAACCCCAAATCCCTGCGCTGTCAGTGCGGACAAGCAATGGCCTTCCCGCCGAGCTTCGTAAGGGGTGCGCTAAAACCAAGAGAGGAGGGAGGTCCCCAGAAGAGGAGAGGGGGCCGGGGGCAGCAGGTGCACGCGGTGTGTCAGAACAGCCAGGCGGGCTTGGGGCGGCGCTCCTGGGGCCGGGGTGCACTGAGGGAGGAAGCGGGAGGAGGGAGCAAGGGGCTCCGCTGGCCCTTGGGGGCGGTCGGCGTGCAGGTGGGGTGCTCTCCGCCGGGCCCAGGGGGGTGCCCCGGCACCGGAGTAGGGACAGCTGCTGGGGTCCACCCCAACACTCACGCGCCTTTGCCGCCGGGCTGTGAGGACGAGGAGCTCTGGGCCCCCCGAGAAAGGACCCCGAGACCAAGAGAGGGGGCGAGCGGGAGAGGTCCGCACCCCCGCCATCCCCGCAGCCCTCCTCCTCCTGGGGTGAGTAGCCCCCGGGACTGCGGGCAGGGGCCGCTGGTCGCGTGTCCCCGGGGGAAGAGTCCACGAGGCAGCCGCCAATTTTGAGCCTTAGGGCCTAGAAGGGAGGGTGGACGTGAGCGGGACGGGTGATCCGGGAAGAGCGAGACTGCGGCTGGAAGGAGGGCGCGGGGGCGTTTCAGGAGCTGAGAATGGGGGCAAGGCTAAGAAAATTGACTCGACGGTGAAAAGAAAACGTGCACATATCACACGTGTGCACACGCGCGCACACACACGGGAGGGGGAGAGGCAGCGAGCCGCCTGGGGCCAATGAGCAGGACGGGGCACCAGGGGACACCGGCTCTGACAGCAGAGAGCTGTGGGTGGGACAGGTGTCCTCCCCTCACCTGGCCTGGGGAAGAACCAGCTCCCCGCCGGCCACCCCGGGAGCCTCTGACCCCACTATTTAAATTAGCGCCCACCCACCGGCGTGCGTGCGACATGGCAGTTCGGGTGCCGTTGCAGTCGGGGTGGGTGAGACCTGCTCCCTGCAGACCAGGTTTCCCGTTGGTTATGCTGTCGGGCTCCTGGTGGGCTGGTGGCTCCGGGAACAGAGGTCCTGTCGCCGGGCCGCAGACAGCCCCCGTGGGCCGCGGGGAGCACCTGCTGAGTGATCGAGCAGGATTTACCAGAGGACAAAAAGAAGATAAAAATGAGAAAGGAGGGGGATCCCTGGGTGGCTCAGTCGGTCGGGTGCCTGCCTTTGGCTCAGGGCGTGATCCTGGAGACCTAAGATCGAGTCCCGCGTCGGGCTCCCTACCTGGAGCCTGCTTCTCCCTCTGCCTGTGTCTCTGCCTCTCTCTGTCTCTCTCTCTGTCTCTCTCTGTCTCTCTCTCTCTCTGTGTCTCTCATGGATAAATAAATAAAATCTTTAAAAAAATAATAAAGAGAAAGGACAGGGGCACCTGGGTGGCTCAGTGGGTCGAGCATCTGCTCTTGGCTCAGGGCGTGATCCCGGGGTCCTGGGTTGGAGCCCCGCATTGGGCTCCCTGCTCAGTGGGGAGTCTGCTTCTCCCTCCTCCCTGCCAACCCCCTCTGGCTCTCTCTCAAATAAATAAATGAAAATGTTTAAAAAAATAAGAAAGGACAGAGTAAAATTTGAAATTCTTTTTCTTTTTTTTTCAAGTCCTCTCTATGCCCAGCGTGGGGCTCGACCCCACAACTCTGAGATCAAGAATCACACATTCTACCCCCTAAGCCAGCCGGGCACCCCGTGAAATTCTGCTTATACCAGGAATCAATATAATAGGCGTTCTCAGCTAAGGTCACTCCAGGCTTTTCTCTGAGAATGTAGACGGACATCCATCATATAATGATCACTTTTTCTTTATTGAGAAGTGCAGAAACCCATGCATGGTAGTCAAGGTGGCTGGTCCAGGTCTCAAATGATAAGAAAAAAGCAAATATTCATTTTATTGATATCGTGGTTTTGGGTTTTTTCCTCCCCTTTGTGGGAACAAAACTGGAAGATCGCCACCTACACCTTTCTTACGTGCAAGGTGACTTTTGTCGATGCCGGAGCCCGGGTTCTCCCTGAGCCCGTTCGGATGAGGCTGGTGTTGGGGGCTCCAGGCCGCGCCCTGCTGTCCGCCCCAGAGGGCCCGTGTGTGCCAGATGCTCTCCCCAGGCGTCGGCCCACCTCTTCTCGGTGTGACCACTAGATGCATACTGGACAGGCAGGTGCTGGGCCGCAGGGCGCCGCGGGGCCTAACCAGCCACTCACCTCAGGACTGCGGGGCCCTGGTCTGGCATAAGACACCGCACTACGTGTTGCTCCGGCTACTAAAGCTGGTGCTAGTGCCCCCTCTCCTCAGGGAGTTCGGGGCCATGCGTTCCCAGATGACCCCCCCCCCCCCGCCAGCTCCCACGGATGTTAATAAGGGACATGTGACAGAAGCCACATGCTGTGCTTGGAAAACGTATGGGCTGACCCACACGTCCTCTCCAGGGAAGAGAGAGCTTTTACTCCTCCAGGCAGTTAAGGACAATGAAAACCAAATGCGTCCGCATTGCATGCAAGCCCACATCCACGCGCACACACACACACACACACACACACACACATACACACACACACACGTTCTGCAAATATTCATTACGTGTGATAGGCCAAGGGTAGTCCCTGCTGTTGAATTGGAAGCTGGCTGCTGGTTCTATAGAAGGCAGGGTGCTAGGGACTCCAGAATTTCTGCACACCATGCGCCTTCCCCGCTCTATGGCTGGAGAACAGCTGGTGGTACACTCCGTTGACAACACAGCTGGTGGCACACTCCGTTGACAACACGTCGGATGCATGAAGGTAGCGTTTCCAGCTTGGAGAATGCGCTTCGGATTCCTTACACTCCCCTCCGTGACTCGTCCTCACTGCCTGCTGCTGGGGGCCGCGCCCCCAGCCAGGGGGTACCGCCGCCCGCCTGCTGGCCCTGCTTCCCTCGGAGGGGCCCTGCCTGCAGCCCGCCCCGGCCCCGCGGATTTCGTCGCGCAGAGGGCAGAGCGGAGGGTCCCCGAGCAGGGTGCTGAGAGCCGCGCATCGCCCCCACCCCCCGCCCGCCTCCGTGGGCGCCTCAGCTGGCCCCTTCGGCCAAAGCTGTGGGGGGGGGGGGGCGGTTTCTGGCTCTGCTCCGGGTGGAATAGTCGGCGGTACGAGCCTACGTGGGACAGATTAATAAAAATTCCTTTGTTCCGGCCAAGTCGCCTGACTTCTTTTTACCTCCGTCCGTGGTGTCATCGCGGGGCCTCCTGACAGCCTCTCCAGCTCCTGCCCCTTCACTCTGCGTACTCGATGCCACTGATCCCCGGCCCCGCCTTCACCCACTTGCAGCCTGGGTGGCATCACTGACGCCTCTCTCGCGCGTCTGACACCGAGTCACTTGAGCCCCATCCATTCATCTCCAGCGAAGTCCTAGCACCCCGATGCTTTCCTCCCCGACTCGGGCAAAGTCTGCCTACCCGCTGGCTCTCAGCTCAGCCAGGGCAAGCGGCTCCTCACGGCCTTGCAGCTTCGGTGTTTTCTCCAAAGCAGCGCTGTCTTGCTGAGTAATTGGCAAAGGACATTGCTCTGTAAAATAAAATAAGGTAGAGATGCCTGGGCCGGCTCGGTCGGTGGGGCGCACCCTCTTGATCTCAGGGTTGTAAGCTGGAGCCCACGTTGGACGTAGAGATTACTTAAAAATAAACTCTTAAAAAAAAAAAAAAAGGACAACGCCTTCCATGTCTTTTCACCAGTTCCTGATATTTCTTTGAGCCAGCCTTTCATTGTACAATTAAACTCTAAACATAAAAGTTTAACCTCATACTCATTAGGATGGCTTCTATAAAAAAAAATCAGAACAAGTGTTGGTGAGCATGTGAAGAAATTGGAACCCTTGCGTACTGTTGGTGGGAATGCAAAATGATACAGGTGGTTCCTCAAAACGTTAAAAATTGGATTACCGGGATCCCTGGGTGGCGCAGCGGTTTGGCGCCTGCCTTTGGCCCAGGGCGTGGTCCTGGAGACCCGGGATCGAATCCCACGTCGGGCTCCCGGTGCATGGAGCCTGCTTCTCCCTCTGCCTGTGTCTCTGCCTCTCTCTCTCTCTCTCTCTCTCTCTCTCTCTGCGTGACTATCATAAATAAATAAAAATTTAAAAAAAATAAAAATAAATAAAAATAAAAATAGGATTACCATATAATCCAGCAATTCCTCTAGTGGGTATATATACAAAAGATTGAAAGCAGGATCTTGGGGTACCTGAGTACCTCAGTTGGTTGAGTGTTTGCCTTTGGGTTGGGTCATGATCCTGGGCTCTTGGGATCGAGCCCCGTGTCTGGCTCCCTGCTCAGTGGAGAGTCTGCTTGTTCCTCTCCCTCTGCCTGCTGCTCCCCCTGCTTGTGCTCTCTCTCTCTCTCTCTCAAATAAACAAATAAAATATAAGAAAAAGAAAGAAAGAAAGCAGGATCTCAGATAGATATTTGTCACCCAGTTCACGGCAGCATTTATCACAATTGCCAGAGGGTGAAGGCAACTCAAGCATCCCCCAGGGATGAATGGTGGGAGAAAACGTGAGTACACATCATGGAACACTAGCCAGCCTTAAGGAGGGAGTATGTTCCGACACAGGCTACAACATAGATGAAACTTAACAGCATTATGCTAAGTGGAACAAGCCAGTTGCAGAAAGCCAAAACCCGTGTGGTTCCATGGATCTATCCAGAGGAGTTAAATTCATGGGGACAGAGAGGGAGGAAGGCCAATGGGGAGTCGTTATTTTGTGAGTACAGAGTTTCAGTTTTGCAAGATGAAAAAGTCCTAGATATTTGGTTGCCCAACAACGAGACTGTATGTAACACTACTGGACTGTACATTTTATTTTTTTTATTTTTTATTTTTTTTTGGACTGTACATTTTAGATGGTTAAGATGGTAGTAGCTTTGGTAACATGTGTTTCAACAGTTAAATTTTTAAAATAATTTTTAAATTAAGCTTGCATTATGATATAGCAACCCGGTTGTCGGTTGTACTGTTTCATGAAGATGAATTTCAGTATTTGGCAGAAGAAGTTAACTTTGTAAACTATGTGGAACTTGTAGAATAACAAAATATAAACTCCAAGGGCAGGAACTCCACCTCTCCTCTAAGAAGGATGAATTAGGTCCCCTGCAGTAACTCTATAATATTTATAAGGTTCTTTCAGATGAAACTTTCCAGGTGAAACTTTGTCCTGTTGTTGACATGACCGAGGGTCCATGTGCTGTACTTGGCACAGGATTTGTAGCAAGTTTAGGTAGCTGAGAACCTAGAATCTCAAGAAGGTGAACCGCAGGAGTACATTTTGGTGCTGGAGCATAAAAGGATACGAGACTAGTTACACAAATCTGGACCATGCGCTGCCCATTTATCAGGAGACTTTCCATTCCTGCTTCAAAGGAAGAGAAAGAATAATATGAAGCAGTGTCCAGACCATTTTAATAAATACAGAGTTCCCCAAAAGGCCCACCGTTCCAGACCTTACGGCTCCTGCCAAATCCTGTAAAAATAAAGATTAAACTATACGGAATATTTGTTTTGTTCTGATTGTCGTTATTTTGTTTTGGTAATAAAGGTCCCCAGGCTTCTGGCCTAAGAGAGTGCTGACGGCTCTAGCTTTTGATTCCACTCATCTCCTGCCCTTGAGAAGGAATCACTTCTTCCTTGGGTGCCAGACACTGTCTCCTTCTAGAAGCACACACTGCCTTGCTCACAGGGAATGGGACAGCACTGGGCTGCCACGGGAAAGTGCTGGGTTCTAGCACCAGTGGGCCTAAGTCTCAGATTCCTCATCATGCTTTAACAGTTTGTATTTTTAAATAATTTCAAGCGTGTGGAAAATTTGTAAGAATAGTACAAAGAACCACTGCAAATCTTTTACCTGGGTTCCTCAATTATTAATACTTTGCCTTTCTCTTTCTGTCTCTCTCTCCTTCTCTGTCTCTATCTGTGTGTGTGTGTGTGTCTCATATAGTTCCAGTACAATGATTAGAATCAGAGAATGTTCTTTTGATTCTATGTTGCAAATTATTTAAATTGTACAGCTTCACAGGTTACAGTCATCAAGAAGGTGTCCCTCTGCAGAACGGGACAGTGATGATACACTTTTGCAATAGGGGCCAGGTCTTCTTTGAGGACTAAAGTCACTGTTGCACCATATTTCACCATAGGGTTAACCAACGAATTCACAAGTAACCCAAGAGTAATAAGAGAGAGTAGAGAAATGGTCAGAGGAAAAGACCACAGGCTGAGGGTGGAAGCTCTCCGATGCTGGCTGCATGGGCCACCCCCACCCCCTTATCTACACATCCCAGTTGAAGGCTGGATTGAACCTCTTGAAAATCCTTTCTGTGCTATGACTCTATGGGACATACATTCATTTCTCCAGGAATGAGGACTCCCAAAGGAGGAAAGGTTGAGCTTTGAGAGTTTGAGGATGGAAAGGAGGGAGCTAGACGTCCAGAATTATCATTACAATGTCTTGTTCACCACCCCCTTCTTAGGTGTGTGTGTGTGTGTGTGTAGGCAGGTCCTTTCCAGGGTCCCTCTGGTCAGAGTGTATTTCTTTAATTTTTTAAAATATTATTTTAGAAAGAGCATGTGAGCAAGGGGAGGGACGGGGGGGGGGGGGAGAGAATGAGCGAGCAGACTCCCTGTTGAGCACAGGGCTCGATCCCAAGACCCCAAGATCATGAACTGAGCCAAAACTATGAGTTAGATGCCAACCAGGTGCCCCAGAGGTGTATTTCTTTAGGTCAATGAGGCTGTTGTGTAAGAGAGAATGGACAATTCCATTGTCCAACACACGGACCTCATGAGCAATGTCAACTGCACAAGAGTTGTGACCAAAAGTTTCTTCATTTACTGGGATTATTGAAAGGGGCCAGTGGGCTCATTCAGGGTGCTCAATGTCAGATCAGAAAGTGGAGACTTAGCACCCTTGGGATTGCAGGTAACTGTAAAAAAAGAGAAATTTCTCATGATGGAAGATTTCAAACATATAAGTTAGAGTAATATAAGGAGCCCCCGTATACCCATCACACAGCCTCAACAACGATCGTCTCCTGTATTGTACTGCTCTGCCTTTACCTCAACTCCCCTCCTCATTCCGAATTATTATTATTTTTTATGTGTAATTGGAATTTATTTTTTTATTTTTTATTTTTTTTACATTTGTTTATTGAAGTTCGATTTGCCAACATTAGTATGACCCCCAGTGCTCATCCCATCACGTGCCCCACTCAGTGCCCGTCTCCCAGTCACCCCATCCCCCCACCCAACTCCCCTTCCACAACCCTTTGTTTGTTTCCCAGAGTCAAGAGTCTCTCACAGTTTGTCTTCCTCTCTGATTTTCCACTCAGTTCCCCTCATTTCCTTATACTCCCTTTCACTATTTCTTATAGTCCACATATGAGTGAGACCATATGATTGTCCTTCTCTGACTGACTTATTTCACTCAGCATCATACCCTCCAGTTCCATCCACGTCAAAGCAAATAGTGGGCTGAATTATTTTTAATAAAACTCTGATGTTGGGCAGCCCAGGTAGCCCAGTGGTTTAGTGCTGCCTTCAGTCCAGGGTGTGATCCTAGACATCTGGGATCGAGTCCCATGTCGGGCTCCCTGCATGGAGCCTGCTTCTCCCTCTGTGTCTCTGCCTCCCTCTCTCTCTCTCTCTCTCTCCTATCTGTGTATTCTCATAAATAAATAAATAAATAAATAAATAAATAAATAAATAAATAAAATCTTAAAAAAAATAAAATAAAACTCTGATGTCATATCATTCCATCAAGAAATATTACAGCGTGTATCTTTAAAAGACACTATGTTCTTAAAATAATTAACCATAAACCATTAGCATTCATTGCCATAGCTCCATTTTTGCAATCATCAACAATTCCTCTACCTCACTGAATGTTTGGTATTAGCATTGCCTCAGTTATCTTATAAATTGTTTTACTAATTGTTTAAATTAGGATCCAAATTAGGTCCCCTCATTTGCAATCAGTTAATATGTCTTTTTTTTAATTTTTTTAAAAATTTATTTATGATAGTCATACAGAGAGAGAGAGAGAGAGAGGCAGAGACATAGGCAGAGGGAGAAGCAGGCTCCATGCACCGGGAGCCTGACGTGGGATTCGATCCCAGGTCTCCAGGATCGCGCCCTGGGCCAAAGGCAGGCGCCAAACCGCTGCGCCACCCAGGGATCCCAGTTAATATGTCTTTTAGGTTTATTTTCATCTGAAGTCCCCTCTGTACATTTCCCCCCCTTGGAATTACTTGTTGAAGAAACCTGGTCATTTGTCCTGCAGAGTTTCTCAAAGTCTGGACTTTGTTGGTTATGTCCCCATGGTGTCATTGCACCTGTTCCTCTTTCCCCTGTATTTTTTGTCAATTGCTGATTCCATCTCAAGGCTTAATGAAATCCAGGTTTGGGGTTTTTAATAAGACTCCTTCATAGGTAATGGTGTTCTCTCAATAGAGTGAAAAAAAAAAAAAAAAGGTCTGGCTGTTTCTCTTTTTGATATTAGCAGCCATTAGTGATTATTGCCTAGATGCATTATTTAGTTAGGGGTTGAAAATAGTGATATTCTGATTTTATCATTTCATCTTCACTTGTTATCTATAAAGATAACTTACATCATCAACTATTTGACCCCAAAGCACAGTTCATATAGAAAAACTAGGCTAAGTGCTTCATTCTTGTTATTTAGCAACTTTCAAAATAAGGAGTTGATTTCCTAGCACATTCCAAAAGTAACCAATAAGTTTGTTTTATTTTTTTTTTAATTTTTTTTTAATTTATTTATGATAGTCACAGAGAGAGAGAGAGAGAGAGAGGCAGAGACACAGGCAGAGGGAGAAGCAGGCCCCATGCACCGGGAGCCCGACGTGGGATTCGATCCCGGGTCTCCAGGATCGCGCCCTGAGCCAAAGGCAGGCGCCAAACCGCTGCGCCACCCAGGGATCCCAATAAGTTTGTTTTAAAATATCATATGAACTTATGGATGTAAACAGAATTGGTGGGTCTTAATCCATTATAATTATTATTCTTTTTTATTTATTTGACACAGAGAGAGAGTGCACACAAGCAGGGGGAGTGGCAGAGGGAGAAGCAGACTTGTCACTGAGCAGGGAGCCTGATGCAGGGCTCAATCCCAGGACCCTGGGATCATGACCTCACCTGAAGGCAGATGCTTAACCAACTGAGCTCCCCAGGCTCCCTTAGAGTTATTTTTCTTAAGTGATCATTCAGTTAGCCCTATCTTTGAGTTATGGTTTCCATTTCAGATTTGTTGCTGTGGCCTTTTGACAGAATCCCAGAAGCCTTTGAAAGCTTCAGTTGTTTTTGGTAGGATAAGTTGTTCCAAACTCATCTTTCAAATTTCTGCCCAATTCTGGAGGAAGCCACTTCTCTTAGGACTCTTGGGGCTTTTTTTTTTTTTTAAGATTTTATTTATTTATTCATGAGAGGGGCAGAGACATAGGCAGAGGGAGCAGCAGACTCCCTTCAGGGGGCCTGATATGGGACTCAATCTCGGGACCTTTGGATCATGCCCTGAGCAGAAGGCAGATGCTCAACCACTGAGCCACCCAGGTGCCCCAAGTCTTGGAGCTTTTTAGTGGGAAATGGTATTTAGAGACCACAAACTGGGTACTAAGGATATTCACTGCTACTGGGCTGGTGGTCACTTTAGGCCCTTTCAAGGGACAAACCTAGGAAATACTTTTTAAAACAATAAACTGTAGCATGAGTTCATAATAGTATTTCTAACCCAAATTTAGGGCTCTCTATATATTACTTACTGGAACCAATCTCGTATCTGCCTACATCTCTTTTCACCATGTTGAAAAGTCTCAGTCCCCAATGATACCAATATAATTACTCATTTACTTTATCCTGCAACACACACATACCAGTCTTAGAATAATAATGCTAACACTGTTGCCAGCAATACACTTACTGAAATGGGCTTTCAGTTAAAAAGCACACTATGTGGGGATTTGCACACTATGTGGGGATTTGCTTGAGTGTCCTAGTTTCTTCATTTGTATTTGGGACAATTAATTGCATGTGCACAGGGAACTAGGATCTCACTGAGGATTCAGCCAACAAAGAAATGATCCAGTGGGGTTTGAGTGGCCTCATCCATAGTTGCAAAGAATGTTTTGGAAACTGTGAAGTCCAGATGGGGTGGGTCTGCAGGTATCTTTACATGTCCCATTGCCATAAGACTAAAGGAAGCTTTTCGGTCACCTATTATCAGATTTTCATGTTAGACATTATTCTCGTTCCACATAACCTGGCCTCCTTTTAGGCCTAAACTGATTCTATTTGAGCTCATGGTTTGTGGGCACAGCTTCACAGGATGCTGGATCTAAAAAGAACTGCAAATTCAGGGAACATCTAGTTCAGCCCTCTTCCATCACAGGTAGGGAAATTGGGTCTCAGAGAAGTCTGGTATGCTCATTATATATTTTGTATTGAATGTGGTAAGAAGTCTCCATGTGACAAACTTTTGCTGGATTTGAGAAGGGGATTAAAAGATTAAATCCATATAATTTGCATAACACAATTATTAAGAATTAGATTAAATTTTATGGCTAAAAAGATGTCAAGAAACTATCATGAAAATGGTAAGGAAGTATAATAACTGGTTCTTTCTTATGTTACCTAACCACATTGTATAATGGTAAACATTCCAGAGTGACCAAATTTTAAAATAGAGAAGCTAATGTTATGCCATATGAAGTTAATCCTTTTGGTAATAAAAGGAAAGTCATCCTTGAAGGCATCTGAATCAGAATTCTAGGTTTCTAATCCTTTTAAGAGGAAATACAAGTCCAGTAAGGAAAAAAAAAAAAAAACATACAAAGGATTTTGACCCTGCAATTCACAGAAAAAAAGTAAAGTTACCAATAAGCACATGATATGATAAGCAACTTCACTCATGATTGAAGAAATGCAAGCCAAACCACCAGTGATGTACAATTTTTCACTTACTCAATTGTCAAAAATGTAAGTGTGGTGATACCCCAGGCTATGAATGATGTGGGGAATTAAGCACTAAGTACATTATTGTGGGGAGTGTAAAACTTTGTGAAACAGAGAGGAGTTTTGACAATATCTCTCAAAATTCAAAAAGCACATATCCTTTGATCTAACAATTTTGTTGCTAAGAAATCCACCCTATGAACATCCTTGAAAATTACACAACAACCTCTGTACTAGGATGTTCACTTCAGCATGTCTATGGTAGCATAAAATGGCAAGAACTAAATGGGTAAAGGATAGTTAAATAAATTATGGAACAGAAGTATAATATAATATGATCCAGCCATTAAAAAACACTAAGTACAGCTTTACATGCTAAAATAGAAATCTTCAAAAAAAAAAGTAAATAAAATAAAATAGAAATCTTCCCCAAATGTGTCACTAAGTGACAAATGCAAAATAAAGACTGATCTGTATATAATATCTAGTTTATGTAAAATAATTCTAAGGACTATACTTATCTACTTATGGATATACCACACATACATAGTTGTGTCAGTTATTTTCTGGAGGTGTGCAAAGAGGTAGCAATAACTATGGTTTGGATGGAGAAACTGGAAATAGCCTTTAAAGTTAGTTTTACAGCTTTTCAGGTTTTTTTTACCATTTGGATTTTTCATTAATCGAATGAATTAATTTTATTTCAACTTTTTACCAAAGGAGATTATGTCCTTATACTTAAATAGCAGTAGTGACTAAAGGTAAATGAATATTATCTTAAATGAATATTGAATCAGGTTATTTAATTATGAAAAGTGTCCTCGTGGAATCCTCTAGATTTTGAACTAAGTGTAGAAGAAAGCAGGAAAATCACTCTGATTTTAATATTTTAACCTTCATGGTATGATGGTCAGTATGTCCATGCATGACGGGCGACAGAGAGAAGAGAGCATGGGTAGGGTAGGAAATACAAGATATGGTCATAGTGTGATTTAGTAGTTCTGAACTAACCCTTTGAAACAGAGTGTTCCCATCTGTAAAATGATGGAAGTGAAGTTGATCTAACCAGATCCTAAGCCTTTTTTTTTTTTTTTTTTTTAATTCTGAGCTGAGACTAGTTAAGGGGGACATGGCCAATTTGGAGTCTTTTCCATAGGTGGCATAGCCACAGAGTGACAGTCATGGCACCTCAGCATGATCCCTGTGTATGGGGGAGTCACTTACATCTTTTAAAAAATAGCTTAGGGGCAAGTAGGTGGCTCAGTGGTTGACTGTCTGCCTTTGGCTCAGGTCGTGATCCCAGGGTCCTGGGATCGAGTTCCACATCCGGTTCCCCACAGGGAGCCTGCTTCTCCCCCTGCCTGTGTCCCTGCCTCTCTCTCTGTGTCTCTGAGAACAAATAAAAATTTTTAAAAAATAAAAAACCAAAAACCAAAAAATAGCTTAGTAAACTATAATAAGACAAACAGCTGCCAAAATCCCATGCAGGTCATAAAATGGAACCTTATGGGAAGCCCTTTACCTAGAAGCCCTTCCTATACGGTTTCGGCAATATGTAGATATAATTTTATATACTATATATGCATATCCAAGCATATTTAACATATTCGAGCATGTCCTATGAGTTTTAATCTATTGTGATTATCATCCTTATTGAAGCTCCTAGAGAACCATCTTTGGCCAGTGGGAGGTTAGCAAGTGCTTCTTGATAAGAAGTCAGTCATTCATTGATTCATTAGTTCATCCGCTCATTCATTTTAACTGAGTTTTGTGTACCTACTGTCACCGGCAAGATATGCAACCAGACAATGTAAAGAGTGTAAAAAGAAATAGGATTTGGTCCTTGTCCACAAAAAGCTTGCAGTCCGTCATGAGAAATCACATATATAGACAAAGGTGGTATGGTAAGAGATAGAGAAATAAAGTCGTGTTGTAGTGATCGGGAGGTAAAGCTGGTACAAGTTACACACTTGCCACTTATCCAGCCTCTTCTTTGCTCTGCCATCCTTAGCATGTGGATGCCCCTCCGTGACCTAGGATTGCTGCTCCATCCTCTTCCACGAGGCTCCAGCCAGCCAGCAAGACAAGTGGAGGAGAGAAAGGCGGGCTCTTACCTTTTCAGGTCAGCTCCCGGAAGCTGTACATTTCACTTCCCCTTTTCTACCAATGGCCAGGACTGAGTCACGTGGCCATGCCTAGCTGCAAGGGAGGCTAGGATATGCAGTCTCTGGTCAGCCCGTGTGCCTTTTCCCTCTGCTTTGTGCAAACCACGTGCCTACTGAATCAGGATCTCCATTTTAATAAGATCCCTGGTGACTCATATGCGTATTTGAATTAGAAAGTGGAAGGTCTAACTCAGGACCAGGGTTGTGCAAATAGTGGGAAGGGATGGAGCATATGGATGGGGGACTGAGGCTAGTAGCTTTGAGTTTGTTCTTATCGGCTAAGGCCTAGCTCCCCCACCCTTGTCTGAGTTAGTTTATGAACTAGCTCTTCCTAGAGAGAGGCTATCCTAGGATGATAGGAGTTGTACTCTTGCCTGTTAGTGAACTGTCACATTTGTCCTGAGTATTGTGACAACAGTTCCTTTAAAATATGTTAAAAAAAAAAATCAAAGTCACCTGGGTGGCTCAGTGGTTAAACGCCTGCCTTTGGCTCAGGTCATGATCCTGGGGTCCTGGGATTTAGCCCCACACGTTCTCTGCTCAACTGGGAGTCTGCTTTTCCCTCTCCCTCTGCCCCTGTGCTGTCCCTCTCTTCTCTCAAATAAATAAATAAAATCTTTAAAAATTAAAAAAATAGTGATCTCTAGGTTTTATTAGATTAAAAAATTTTTTTACATTTAAAAATTTTTTTAAAAAGGCACAGGGAGGGGGTGGGGATGTTGGAGTTTTGCATTTTTTTTTTTTTGAGATTTTATTTATTCATTCATGAGAGACACAGAGAGGCAGAGACAGAAGCAGGCTCCACGCAGGGAGCCAACTCGATTCCGGGACTTCAGGATGACGCCCTGGGCCGAAGGCAGGTGCCCAACTGCTAGAGCCACCCAGGTGTCCCGAGTTTTGCATTTCTAATAAGCTCCCAGATGGAGCAGAAACCACTGGGTCTTGGACCACGTTTTTAAACACCACACTTTAAGGGTACAGGTGACCACATTGGAGGGACTGTCTGCTCTCGGGGTGGCGGTCGGGGTAGTATCAGTCTTGGAGACCACTATAGTCTTCAATAATCTGTAACAGATGCTCCTGCAACTGTTTGGGTAAATACCTTTGGGGAATGTTGAGCATTTAAATACCCAGACTAAATACCCAGATAACGGGCCGTGTACAGAATGTAATTAGAAAGTTGTTTGCTCAAACTAAATTGTATATTAGCTTTTGTTTAGAACTTGAAGTTTTCCCTTAGGATTGGAAAGTTTGGGTCATAATAATTTTTGAAATGACTTATTTTCTAAGTAGAAAACAAATCACAGTAGCACACAGATTTCTTGGCATTATAAACATTTAGATTTGTGGCCTTCATCCAGTTTTCTTCAAACACTTTTGAAAGTGTGAATAATTATACTTTATGCCAGTATAAATAGCATTTTCATTTCCTAGAGAATCTAAACATTTAAAGACCCTTTAAGTATGTTATCTTTAACATTTTGTTAATAAAAATAAGATTGTTATTTTTTTTTAAATCCTATTTCGTTAATAAAAATAGGATTTCTTTCCTTCCTTGGGCCTGGGTCAACTGCCTCTGCTCTGCATTCCCACTGCTCCCTTCACCTCTCCCATGTGGACCTGAATTGCCAGCCCCAGGTTGGCAGGACTGTTCTGCCCTTGTTCACCCCTGTATCCCATAGCCTAGAACACTTCCAGTTCCCAGGGCTGGATTCTGAAGTTTGGATTTCTCAGTTTGTTTTGTCCTCAGCAACTGGCCTTTTCTGCTTGACCTGGCAGTGCCTGGTGCAGAGCTTTGATCTCACTCCAGCGAGGCACAACCAGGGCTTATCGGAATAGCCCAGAGTCGTTAGGAAGATTATAAGAGGGAAGATAAGTGGAAGCACTTTCTGAGTCATAGAGTGGTATGCATAGGTAATACAGCATTACTTTGCATAATAAAAATGATCGTTTTTATTATAATTTTGGGGCAGTTGCTACATGCCGGGAAGTCAGTGTTCTACAGAATTCTCTCCTTTTAATTCTCATCTTAGACAGCTGAGCGAGCAGTGCCAGGAATCTAACCCAGGCCCAGGACTCCAGAGCCCATGCTCTTAAACTGGATACATTGCAATCTGATTCCATTATAAGTTGAGAACATATTTTGGGCTATGTGCAGGCTTGAGTCTGGACTTTTAAATCACGATTATATTTAGTTTCTTTTCGTATTCCAAAATGTGCTTCACCTCCTGGGAGTGCCTCCTGGCAAGTCTTAGTCCATTACCTCTGAAGGGTGGCCTTTCCATCCCTCCTGAAGTGGGCATCAGAGGCGTGGTCTGTGTGTGAGCTGGGTCGTAGCAACCACCCTGTCATATTTCTGGTTTATCTACGAGAGAGACGAGCCCCAGAACCTGGCTGTGAAAGTAGCAGGAGAGAGCAGCGTGGGAAGGATGCCTCCTGCCCGCCCGCTTGGGGTCCTGCAATCTGTTAGGACCATTATCTTACCCTGTTCTGCAATCTGTTATCTTACCCTGTTTGGCCCAGATGACGTTTATTCCCCCCTCCCTCCAACTTGGAAAATCGCTTACCCCACAGTGTATGGAGCAGGAAGGCCGTGCGCTTTAGAAAAGGTGCACAAGATGGAAAGGGAATTCACCTTACCGCCTCTGGGCATCTCAATGAGCATTTTTAAAGATGCTTAATGAAGCAGGGAGCTTCTTGAGAGCGGCCTTACATTCAAGCTGCAAGCTTTGGGGTTTTTTTCTCCTCCATCCTCTGAACTCTCCTAGGTCTCTCCTCTCTCTCTCTCTCTCTCTCTCTCTCTCTCTCTCTCTCCTCCACCCCCATCGACCACTCCTCCCTCCCCCCAGCCAGGCAGCAAATATCCCAGTGGCTCCCTCCCCCAAGTCAGCCTGAAAATAGCGCTCGGAGGGGGAGAAAGCGGCTTTGGGGAGTGTGACCTGAGCAGTCAGCTTAGGTGAAATGTACACAATAAACTTCTCTCTGCGCTGAATTGTCCTGTAAAGTGGCCGTCACTTCCCAGCCAGACGGCCCCGACGACCTGCCATTCTGCATCTTCTAATCACCGTTGCTATGGAGAAAGCCACTATTTCATTAGAGAAAGCGCCTTAACGCAATTAACACATAGCTCAGTTCTTCCCATCCCTTTGGGGCCCCAAGATGGGGGGGCTGGGGGGCATCGCTTTCCCTGGGGCCCTGGGAGAAGGCAGGCCAAGCAGGGCCCGGAGGCTTCCCAGGAGGGGCACGCTCGGCCACGCAGGACCGGGTGGCATGTGAAGGGACGTCAACGGGAGCCCCCAGCTGAAAATTAACCCAAACTCAGGGCACAGGGTGGACTCAGGGTTTCCGAGCAAAGCGACACCAACTAAAACAGAGAGACAAAGCCTCTGGCTCTTATTCGGGTTGGAAATACACCGGGGATCTCTATACGTCCTCCGGCGAAGCCGACTCTCCTACTGTTTTTTGTTTCAATGTGCTTTTTTCCCCCCAAAACTGGGACGAGCCAGTAGACCCAGGCGGAGAGGCGACCGCTGTCCCCACCGCCACTGCCGGCCGCGGCCCTTCCCTGGCCGCTGTTTTAAACTCCCTTTCACAAGCTCATTTGCAAAACAGGGAAGATAATATTTTCTGCTTAACTGGGCCATCCTAAGAAACTTTCCCCAGGGTGCCTGCGTGGCCAGAAAAAGGAAAGGCTCATAAAAAAAAAAAAAAAAAAAAAGGATGAGTTTTGATGTTTATGAAATGCAGGCTTGGACAGAGTTTTCTGAAGTTAGCAAATTCTGGGCATTTCCCAAGAGCGGGGCTGTAGATGTGTGCCCCTGTCCCGGCTCTTCTGTAGCTGGGTAGAGTCAAAAGACCCAAGCGATACTTTAATTGTCAATTAACAGTATTAAGAGGAAGCAGCAGGTACACTCACGCACCCTCTTCTAAGAAATCTGTCTGGTAGGAGAAACGCAGCAGAGAAGGCGGGCGAGGAAAGCAAGCAGTGGCACGTATATATCTTGTATATAGATGTTTGCATCATCCCTAATTAGCTAATGTATTTCTTTCCGCCTGCCCTCTCGGAGGAATTCTCAAGCATGTCCCCTGCCGCTCCTGGAGACCGCAGAAAAGCAAATGACACCGAATTTTCCCTTCTTAATTAAAATGTTAAACAGGGTTAAGATGCCAAGTTTCATCAGAGATATTTGTTCTCCCGGTGAACTCTTAAGTCCTGCTGGGGTTCAGTTCAATGGGAGTCATTTGAGTCAACACATGTTATTAAGTTTCCAAATGTAATCAGCCCAGATATTTTAATGGAAACTTTCTCCTTTCTTTTAATAAGCATGTGGTTTGGTTAAAAAAGCACTTGGGTTAGGTGCCCTGCTTTGCCCTTCCGTAACCAAATCGCCATAGCAACGGGCAGCTGGTCTCTACAAAGGCGGCGGGCGCTGCGAGGGGGCCACCGGCAGGAGCCCAGCCCCCAGTGGCAGTGTTTGGCCAGGCATAAATATCCTCAATGGGATTAGAATGTTTAAGGGGCTAAAGGCTGTGGGAAAACTTTTGTCTGCCATATTTATCTCTTCTGCTGTTGTGTGTTAACATTTCCACTCGGGGGACAATGGGGTTAAAAGTAAGAGCAAATGTTTTGATGGGTTTATTTTGAATTATGAATTCATGGGCCTGCATAATCGCCTGTCAGCGTCAACCTGCTTTTGACTGTGCCAGAGATGGTTGGGGTGGGGGTGGGGGGGTGGGGGGGGTAGAAGGCAGTGGGAATCGACACCAGGGAATAGCTTCAGCATGGAGAATTAATTACATGGGTGAGGGGAGCCGCTTTTCTCCCTGGGTGGACACTGCGTATCTTAGAGACAGATTTCAGGCTCACAGCGCTGCTCCCCTGGTGAGGACTTTGCAAAGAGCAGGTCTTCTTCTTCTTTGACTGGTTTGTGGTTGGGCAAGGGGGGTGGGGAGGCAGGTCCCGGCAGGCAGGTGCTTCCATGTCCTGGTGCTCACACCTGTAGAACGTGCATAGGATAGGCGGTGTTCGGCCGTGGAGAGTGCGCTCCTGTTACAGGCCCCGGTGGGTCCCCGTCTGAATTCATGAGTTGAAGTTAGACCCCCAGGCCCCTTAGTGGGTGCCTGCCTTTGGAGATGGGATCTTTGGGGGGAGGTAAGTCAACAGCAGGCCGTTAGGGTGGGTGAGCCTCGTCCACTCTGGCCGGCGTCCTTGAAAGAAGAGGGTGGACAGACAGACACCGGAAGTGTGTGTGCAAAGGAAGAAGCACATGTGAAGACACTGCAAGAAGGTGGCCATCTGCAAGCCGAGGAGAGAAGCCTCCGAAGGAACCAAACCAACCAGCACTTTGATGTTGGACTTCCAGCCTCCAGAGCTGTGAGAACATACATTCCTCTCCTCTGAGCCACCCAGTCTGTGCCATTGTGTTATGACAGCCTGGACAAACTTGCAACCTTCCCCCAAACAATTGCCCAACTCTGCTGGACATGTGGATGACGTGTGACGGAAGAAGCAGGTGCGAAGGCCCTGTGAGGACAGCCGAGGCCACAGCCAAACTCTCTCCATTTTCCTCTCTCTCTCGGAGGAAAACGCACATCCTGTTTCTAAACCAAAGTCCCTGCCATTCAAGCAAGGTCGGCACACACATAGTGGTCAGTCCCTTCTGAGAGGCCCACCTTTGTCCTCTGCACTAATATCCGGCTTCAGTGTTACATGCTATTGACACGTTTAATGGAGCAGAAGTGGAACTATTATATTATTTGGTAAAACTTCTGTGCTAAGCATGATGAGGGGCTATGCCCATTCTTGTCACTCATCCTAGGCACCCCGGTGTTGGAGGGCCCAGGACATCCCCACGTGGATCCTCTGCTACGTTCCACTGAGCCACCCCCGCCCTGTACAAGCAAGTAAGGAGAGTCCTTGTTCCAGCTGCCCTGGGGGATGAGCAAAGTTTGAAGTGGAAGCGGGGGAGGCCTGCCCCAGGTTGAAGCATACATGGTGTATCGATCTTGCATTTGAAAACAGACAAATCTAAGATTGCTGACGTGCGTTTCTATAAAGTGCACTTTGCAAAAGTACGTGTGAGGGATACACTCGGTCACAGACTCCTTCAGTACATTCAGAATTGGATTCAACGTAGAAAATTCTGATTTGCAGGGAATTTCTTTCAGAACACTTGGGCGAAGCAAGGCCTGCCCGTCTAGGAGAACAGAGCCCTGGTGAGTAAGCAAGGTCTCTCTTTTTTTTTTTTTTTTTTTTTATTTATGATAGTCACACACAGAGAGAGAGAGAGACAGAGACACAGGCAGAGGGAGACGCAGGCTCCATGCACTGGGAGCCCGACGTGGGATTGGATCCCGGGTCTCCAGGATCGCGCCCTGGGCCCAAGGCAGGCGCTAAACCGCTGCGCCACCCAGGGATCCCGCAAGGTCTCTTTCTTAAGCTGCTCAGGTCAGGAATGGGGGTAGTACAGCCAGACGAGGGGCAGATACACCTTAATAGACGAATCTGCGTACACACAGGAGCATATATACACACGTACACATATCCATATACAGACAACCGTATATAGGTACACACATAGGCATGGACGTGTGATTACACACACGTGCACACACGATTCCTTCATCCAAGAACAACTTATCGAGGGCTCACTCTGTTTGCCACTGTGCCAGGTGCTTAGAATACAGGCGACACACGGTGTGCGCCCAAGAAATTCACAACTAGAGGAGTGAGACATAGAAACAAAAAATTATAACACCGGTGACAGGAACCACACCGAGATGTTTGCAGCCACTTATTCCCAGGGACATGGTCCTCCGTGCTTTCACACCCACCACTTGTGAAGCCCAGCCTCCGTGTGTCAGGAGCACCTGCCACCTCTGTCCCCGGCTTTAGGGAGAAAGCCGAGAATTCTATGCCAAGATGTGGTCATGTGGATGCCTCCCCCATGCATTAGAAGTGATAAAAATGTACAAAATTAACGAAACATCATGCAGATTTGTCTTAGGATGGCAATGGAGGGTTTCCCTTACTTGCAATCGGTCTCAAACGAGTACCTAAAAACCAAACAGGAAATAGTTCGATTTTATTTTCAGCTCTTACAACTCGAAGCTTCGCTGAGCTCCTGCCTTTGGAGTTTGGGATCACAATACCTGCACAGCTCCAGTCCATGTTTCACTCATCCATATTCTTCCTTCTTCGTATTCTGCACCTGCCTCCCTTCAGACCGCCCTTCCCTCCCCTGGTGGGTGTTGTAAGAAGAATCCTACATGCCTTCTGTTGCCCTACCTCGGACTGCTGCCTGCATAACAGGCCCGGGGCACAACTGCAGTTAGATCCCCCCTCGGCGTCTCCGCATCCAAGTGTGTTTAACGTTTCTCAGATGCTGTCCATATGCTGAAGAGTGTGCATATATGTGTCTCATGGAACAGAGCTCAGCCCTGAAACCAAGCACTTGGGAGCTCCTGATTGGAGCGCACCTGCTCTCAGAAGCTTCAGCCAAGCTCTGTGGCATGCTGGGTGCCCCATGCCCTGTCTTTGCTGTGTCCACCACCCCACATACCTTTCCACTCACCTCCCACTCACCTGATGTACTCTCCCCACCTGGAACAGTTTTATGCTAAATTGAAAAAGAAAATCATGAAAGGGCACCTGGGTGGCTCAGTCGGTTAAGTGTCCAACTCTTGATTTCAGCTCAGGTCACGACCTCAGGGTCATGAGATCGGGCCCCACATTGGGCTCTGCACTGGACATGGAGACTGCTTAAGATTCTCTCTCTCCCTCTGCCCCTCCTGCTCTCTCTCTCTCAAAAAACATAGACATGAACACTTTCATGTAAAAGAACAACACTTGTATAATAAACAATAAATAGCTAAAAGCTCTGATTCAGGAAAAACTTTTGAGGAAAAAGACACTAAAATATTCGGAGTGGTAGTTTCTGGGGACTGGAGTCATAAGCATTTTTTCCTTCTTTCTACATTCTGTGTTTCCTGGATTTTCTTCTAAAGATTCATGTATTCATTTTAGAGAGAGAGAGCGCACACGAGCAGGAGGGGCAGAGGAAGAGGGAGAGAGAGAATCTCAAGCAGACTCTACACTGGGTGTGGACCCCAACGTGGGGCTTGATTCCACAACCCTGAGATCGTGACCTGAGCCAAAACCGAGAGTCGGATGCTCAACCGACTGTGCCACCGAGGCGCCCCGCGTGCTTCCTGAATTCTTAATATTAAATCTATTCTGCGTTAGGGATGGAAGAAAAAACAAACAAACAAAAAAAAGATTTCAAAAATAAAACCTACATATTCTTCAAGACCTAGCTTGGGATGGCGGAAGATACCTGAGATGATAGAAAAGAGAGTGAGCTTTCGGTTATTCAAACTGAAGGTCCGATCCAGCTTCCACTACTTGGTGGCTAGTATTAGCTGTGTGGGCCTCAGTTTGTCCATCTTTAAAATGGGATAATGGGGGATCCCTGGGTGGCTCAGAAGTTTAGCGCTTGCCTTCGGCCCAGGGCATGATCCTGGGTCCCAGGATCGAGTCCCACATCAGGCTTCCTGCGTGAAGCCTGCTTCTCCCTCTGCCTGTGTCTCTGCTTCTCTCTCTCTGTGTGTGTGTGTGTCTCATGAATAAATAAATAAAATTTAAAAAATAAAATAAAATGGGATAATGCCTTTCGTATAAAATGTAGGGGACAAAATATAATGTCCCTAAGCAAAAACAACAACAACAACAACAAACAAACAAACAACAACAACAAAAATAATGTCCCTAAGCTACCTAGCACATTGCTGTGTAGCGGTGAACACATTTGAATTCCTGCCCCTTTCTTGCCCTCTGTGAGGTCAGAAGCACCATCAGGAAGTACCTTCTCCCCACCTTTGTGTGTCTGTCACGGCCCTACTGTGTACCGTGTTGAAAATCGAGAACACAAAAGGTATTTAGGCACTTCTGTATCTCCTGCAGCTCCTCTTCCCATACTAGGCACTTACTAAATGTTTTTTGGACAGAGGTAAATAAAATAATCCATCTCTGTAATGCAGTAAAGGATCTGCCAGAGAAGTTCTGAGAAACCAAGATACAATGAAAAGCAGACTCAACCAGAAAGCAAGAAAAACCAAGGGGAAAAGAGTAGCCATTTTACACTCACTTGAAAGTCATAACTATCAGAAAATTCAGAATTATGACTCCCTCTCCTGCTATAACGTTTTCACATCACACATATGTAATAGAGACCATAAAAGTTAACACGACGTTCGGTAGTGCACGTTACAAACAGATTGCATGATGTGTGTGAGTTACTGTGGCAATGGGATTCATAACTGAATTTCCTCACTTTTATGCATGTGTAATAGCGTCAGCCGTGGCTGTGGGTTAGTGGGCCAGTTTACACTCAGAACCCAAACTATCTATAACTGGAACAAAGAGGGAAAAAGTTACCTTTCCCAAGGCCCCCACACTGCCCTGCATCTCTCGGGGTTTACTTGCTAGTTTTTCCAGTGACCATTTTTACAGGCATATTGGAATAAATGGGATATTTTCCCTCAATACGGCACTTTTGCTTGAGTTTACCTACCAGTGTTTATTTTCCATTAAAATAAATATTTTCAAGCATGGGCCGCATCGCCGTGGGGCTAGTTGTTGACGGGCAAACAATAGGAAGCTCTGGGCTTGGGGAAAGCTGGCACTTCACAGACCAGAGATAATGCGTGGTGCTCACTCAACACCTGCCCCTCGTGCTTTCAGAGACTTCACGAATGTCACCTTGAAAGGAGCTGCCCGCGCCCAGGAGATGCAGGACATGAAATCTTGGGCTGGGAGGTGACCTGGTTTGCCGTTGTCACACCAGAGGTGGAGATGTCTCCTGCGACCCTCCAGCTCTGTGCTCAGGTGAGTGGCTTCTGTCCTTTAAAGGATGTGCAGGGAGGGGCCCCTGAGGGGCTCAGTCGGTTAAACATCTGCCTTCGGCTCAGGTCATGATCTCGGGGTCCTGGGATCGAGCCCCATGTGAGGCTCCCTGCTTGGCAGGGAGTCTGCTTCTCCCTCCCCCTGCTTTTGAGCTCTCATGCTCTCTCTCCCTCTCAAATAAATTAAAAAAATAAAATAAAGATGCACAGGGAATGAGCGAGGGTTGCCTTTCCCTGTCCCTCGACTAATGGTCCCACCAGCTAGGACATTATGCCTTTGTTGTACCTTAATCTTTCATTCTTCCTTCCGGGTCTTTTATGGGGAACGTCTTCTCCCAAGTTGGAGAACAGACTCTGTCCGTTGAAGGCTTTGTCACCTGCGGGTTATTTTAAAACCTTTTTCACTCTGCCTTCTGCAGTCCCAATCGATCCAGCACACCTTCAGCCTTTCTCGTAGGCCTGGTTTTTTCAACCTTCATCAGCCTTGTCCTTGTCAGGCTCCGAAGACTCCACTCTCTGGGCCCGCAGCACAGTCCCCAGATGAGTAGGTGTGAGCTTGAGGACTGAATTCTGAATTAATTTGGAGGCAGAGGTAGAACTTGTCACAGCTCCCAGGAAAGTTTTTTCCTAAAGCCCTTGTTCAAATTGGTATCAACAAAATGAACACAGCATCTCTCTCTCTCTCTCTCTCTCTCTCTCTCTCTCTCTCTCTCTCACACACACACACACACACACACACATGGATATTTGAAGCAGTGGAGAGATTGTGGGAGCTATGTGTGTGCTGGTTTCTTCCGAGGAGAGTCAGCTCATGATAGATGGTCAGGGCACTTGGAATATTTTAAGCTCCTGCATTTTATTTTGTATTTACTTTGCCGAATGTCTTTCAGTAATTCCTCTCAGGGCTGCATTTTGGAAAACTGCAAACACCTCCTTGGCAATACCTAAGGGGAAAAATCTAGGCCTATGTCGGGTTGAGGGCCAAGCAGCCTGCTCCTGTGAATGAGACAGTGAGTTCAGTGTGGGTTTTGGTTTTTTTTTGGGGGGGAGGGGGTGAGAATAGGAGGAGGGGTAAGATGGTTTGCTAAAATAAAAAAGCCCTCAATGTTTGTGTGAATTTTCAGAAATGCAGAGATTCTTTCAGTAATCCAAAAACAAAGGGGAAATGCTGATATGTTAAGCCTTTTGCAGGTATACCTGGATATGTGGTTGTTTTTTGAGAGGTCTCAGGAAGGGTGAGACTGGGAGAAAGTTGGGGGTTTGATTCTACCAGTAAAATCTTGTTCTCAGGTGGTAGCACAAATGACTGTTTTTTTGCAGGGTATATAAAGCTACATGGACCTTTTAAATTATTCTAAGAGATTTGACAAATATCAAGATTTCCCATTCAACTCATCAAAAGTCTTTAAAGCGGGCAGCCCCGGTGATCCTGGGTCCCGGGATCGAGTCCCACATCGGGTTTCCTGTATGGAGCCTGCTTCTCTCTCTGCCTGTGTCTCTGCCTCTCTGTGTGTCTATGAATAAATAAATAAAACCTTATAAAAAAAAAGGTCTTTAAAGCACAAACACTGAATCCATCAAGTCTTGGCTTGACGTCTTGAAGTAAAGGCATATAATCAATGAGAGAGATCTTAAAAATAAGGTCAGAAAGAGAGGTCACAACCACCGAGGGGAAAGGGTCATAAGTGGTTGGAGATGGCTCCATGGGGGATAAATGGAAAGATGGGCAGGATTCAATTTGGTCATGACAGGAAATCCAGAGTAATATGGGCTCATATGAGAGAGTTTATTTTTCTCTATTAATTAGGTCCAAGGATAGGCAATCTAGGTTGAGATGGCCCCATGATCTTGGCTTCTTTTCTCTTGCTTCTCTGCCAGCTTTAGCTTATACCTCATGGTCCAAAATGGCTGCTTAAGCCCCAGCCATCACATTAACCTACCAATCAGCCAGAAAAGCAGAAAAACTGCACACTCCACTTCCTCTAACATCCTACTTGCCACAAGTTAATTTATAGCTTCGCTATATCTGGTTGCAAGCGAATCAGGGAGATCTGGTTTCTATTCTGAGTAACCATGTGCCCAGCTGAAAAGCAGAAGTTCTGTTTTTAAAAAGAGGGACAAGAGGTAGTCTGGATACCTGTTCTTAAGGAGAGAGAAATACTTTAAAAAAAAAATCAAATCTTAAAAAAAGAGAGAGAAATACTTACCTGAAATATGTCTGTAAGTCATAGCCATACCAGAGTTCATTAAAATTTGAAGATAATAAGGACGCTTGGATGGCTCAGTGGTTGAGCTTCTGCCTTTGGCCCAGGGTGTGATCCTGGAGTCCGAGGATCGAGTCTGCATTGAGCTCCCTGCATGGAGCCTGCTTCTCCCTCTGCCTGTGTCTCTGCCTCTCTCTCTCTCTCTCTCATGAATAAATAAATAAAGTTTTTTTTTTTAAATTGAAGATAATAATTATATTAGTAATTTGCCCATTTTAACTTACAAAGAGTGACTTGAAGGATTGGAAATACATTCTTGAAGTGGCTGCCCTCTGGGCCCTCATCCCTGTCACTCCTCCTTGGCAGACCCACGCCAACAGGGACACTGTCCCATGGGCTAGCAATCAAAAGGCACTGATTTTCCACACCCCGCAGGCCAACCCCCCCCCCCCACACACACACACTATGGCCCTGGGCTGCCCCTCCACGCTGTTGGAACTGCATTTTCCTCTGGAATGAGAAGCTCACAGTCCTGCCAACCTCAAAGGTAAAATTTCAAGTGTCCTCCAGGGAACCTGGCAAATGACTGTCCTTTGCTCTGAGCCTCCTGTCCCCGTCAGCCGAACGTGCACAGAACTGATAACAGTGACCTCGAAGGCTGGGATCTCCATGCAGGCTCTGGGGGTGCCGTCCTATCATCTGCACGACGGGCCACGTTTGATAGAAGAGGGGCCTGCATGCTGAGCAGCGTGCCCGGGTCACCCGGCCGGGCAGTGGCAGCTGGGACCTCAGCCCAGTTCTCGTGATTTCTGAAGCCCAAGAATTGAATGAAGCTCTTGCTGAGCTGAAAATAACAAGTTTAGTTAGAAGGCTCCTCTCACTCTTCAAACCGGTAAAAACTTTCAAAACTTCCCTGAGAAGAAAGGCTGTCTTCTGGAGCTTACGGCAGAGGCTGTGGATGGTCGGGACGGTGTGTTTATAAAGTCCACGAGGGAAATAAACAAGGATCACTCCTGTTTCCTTTTGTTTGTGTTTTAAAACACCAAGGTTAAGGACGCTTTTTTTTTTTTTTAAGATTTTATTTATTTATTCATGAGAGACACAGAGAGAGAGAGGCAGAGACACAGCAGAGGGAGAAGCAGGCTCCATGTAGGGAGCCTGTTGCGGGACTCGATCCTGGGTCTCCAGGATCATGCCCTGGGCCGAAGGTGGTGCTAAACCACTGAGCCACCTGGGGAATCCCTTTTTTTTTTTTTTTTTTAAAGATTTTTATAATTTATTTATTTGAGAGAAAGAGCACGAGCAGGGGCAGGAGCAGAGGGAGAGGGAGAAGCAGACTCCCCGCGGAGCAGGGAGCCCCAGGGATGCGGGGCTCGATCCCAGGACCCCAGGATCGTCACCGAGGGCAGGTGCTTAACCCACTGAGCCACCCAGGCCCACCAGAACCGTTTTTAAAGAGAAGCTGAGTCTGGCACACACACTGTTCTCGGCTGCAGTGGTGATTTACTCACATTCAGGACCCAGAGAAAGCCTGAGAGGGCCTTTGTCCCGGGGTGTGCGGGGGAGCAGGCAGCCTGCAGAGCCCTCTCTCCTGACTGCCCCGGGGGCAGGCCCGGCCTGGGTTCCCTCCCACAGGTGCGCCCTCTCCGACTCGGGCACATCCAGGCCTCTGTCTTCCCTTTGATCACTGGTATCTTGCTAGACCCGAAGCCCCAGGGAAGGCATTTCTCCCCACACCCATTCTCCATCCAGCCACGTAATTCCCACCGATCCCAGGCAGCTGGCTGCAGGGAGAGGATATGGGCTCTAGGGCAGTGGCTGGGGGGGGATAAAAGGCACCAGGTTGGCACGAACGAGCCCGTGAAGCAGAAACTCTGCTTGCTTGTGCCAGACCAGGTGGCTGCTTATTTCGCCTCCGTCCGGAGATGCTAAGCCCCAGAGGCCGCGGAGCTCCTACGAAGGGTCATCTTAGCCGGTGCCCTCGAGGTGGGTTTCCTGCCTGAATACAGAAATAGAAGACCAAAAAAAAAGAAATTTTTTTTTCTTTGCTTTTGCTCCAGAGGGCGGGACCCTACGGCTTTTTAAGATACACTTTGGAAATAAAGTCATCCAGGCTCCAAGGAAACTCCAGCACCCCGTCCTCGGGTCACCGCCGATTCTCAGGCTCTGCTTTCCTGACCATGCGAGGAAAGGCCTTACTCGGCGCCGTGCCCGGTCGTGCTGGCTGCCCGGCAGCCGTGAGCCACGCTGAACTGAAGACGGAGTGCTGGATTGCAGGGTGCGCCCACGGAGGACATCGGGGCTGCACCTCTACCTCAGGGTCTGGACGCTTCTCTGTGTGGACCTGCAGACATCTCCCCCTGCACCCACATACCAGCCTCTGCCCGAAGGCAAGTGTGCCCTTGTGGTTGGGCTGGAGGAAACTCTGGAAACTTGGCTTAAGAAGATGAGCGAGAAGGGGGTACCTGGGTGGCTTAGTTGGTTAAAGCGTGCAACTCTTGATCAGCTCAAGTCATGATCTCAAGGTCGTGAGTCCGAGCTCCAGGTCGGGCTGTGCATTCAGCGGAGTCTGCTTCTCTCCCTAACTCTCTCTCTCCCTCTGCCCCTCCCTCCATCTGAGCGCTCTCTCTCTCAAATCAATCAATCTCTATCTATCTATCTATCATCTATCTATCTTAAAAAAAAATAAAAAGAGACAGACAGATGAGCTATTTGCTCTATTACCTTCCCAGCCTTTGATAAGAGGCCATCCCCATTCTAGGAAACCCATCACAGCAGCAGCCTCCAGCCTGGTCTCAAGTCTTTAAGGAGCCAGACCAGGGAGGGATGGGTAACCATGCTCAGCTCTGATAAAACCAGCAGAGGAGGGGCACCTGGGTGGCTCAGTCAGTGAAGCATCTGCCTTCGGTTTAGGTCATGATCCCAGGGTCCTGGGATCGAGCCCCACATCGGGCTCCCTGCTCAGAGGGGAGTCTGCTTCTCCCTCTACCCTCTGCCTGCTGCTCCCCCTGCTTGTGTTCTCTGTCTCTCTCTCTCTGTCAAATAAATAAATAAAATCTTAAAAAACAAAAACAGCAGAGGGCCTGCTCAGTTTCCAAGGTGGGAGGATCCTTTTCCCACTCTGCTGGGCACACTTGCCAGCCCCACCCACCGGCTTTATGAATCACTTAGCTGAGTGACCGTGGGCAAGTTAGGGACTCTCTCCCCATCTCTGGGTCTCAGTCTGTAAAAGTAACAGTACCCATCTCATAGGGTACTGAAAAGGGGTTGATGCATATAAAGGGCTGAAGGCAGAGCTTGAGCCGTAGATGTGCTCGATAGATGTCCACTAGGATTACTGTAGCGTCCATGGGAATCAATCTCTGAATGATTAGCTAGAGATATGTTTAGCCTTGAGCATGTTTCCTTAGGCATTAAAGACATATACTTGAGTAAATCACGCAGACTCTAGGACTTAAATCCCCGCTAAAGACCAAAGCGGATGATTCATGAGAGAAATTCATGTAATGGTGGTACCTGGGGATAATAGAACAGGATGAAGATTAGGAGCAGGACACTGGGTTTTGAGGCATAACCGGTCAAAACTTGTACGACCTCTCTCATTCATTCATTCATTCATGCAAATAATATTTATTGAGTATATATTGGGGGCCAGGCACCGTGCTGAGTGCTGGAGGTCCCGGGATAACATGGATAAGTTCATGGAACTCATGTCCTAATGGCGGGGTGGTGGGGGGAAGGGGAGGAATGTCATGGAAAGTGAATAAGTATATCATCAAGATCATTTCAGAGAGTGGTTGGTTATCCATTGCTGTGCAGCAAACACCACCCTAAAACAAAGTGACTTAAAGCCACCATTGGTTTGTCGAGGATTTTGCAGTCTGGGTAAGGGGTTGGAGGGGCCAACTTGTCTTGGCTCCAGGTGGCATCGGCTGCCTCACTCCCTGGGCTTGGCATGCTGTCGCTGGCTATTGGCTTGTGGCCGTTGGCCGGGCTTTAGCTGGGATGGGCCTGTCACAGAGTAGAGGAGCCAAAGTCTCCGAGAGGGCATTCCATGGGGAGTGGCAAGAGAGCAGAGAAACACCCCCCCCCCAGGGTGTAGGTCGGGGAGGAATGCAATCTGATCGGGCAATCACAAGACCTCTCTGTCCCTCTGCTTTTTCATTCATAAAATGGGAGACCTGCCTGAGCCGCTCCTAAGATTTCTTCCAGCTGATTTTCCCAGAGAAGCAGCAGGTCTTTGGTGGCTTATCTTTCTGGAGCTGCATCTCTCCTGCTGCACTTTCTCACTTGAAGAGCAATGAAGGGGATCCCTGGGTGGCTCGGCGGTTTAGCGCCTGCCTTTGGCCCAGGGCGCGATCCTGGAGTCCCGGGATCGAGTCCTGCGTCAGTCTCCTCCTGTGTCTCTGCCTCTCTCTATCATAAATAAATAAATAAATCTTTAAAAAAAAAAAAAAAGAAGAAGAGCAATGAAGAAGCAGAAGGCTTCCTGGAGGCTTAATGAGAGAAGACCCTCACGGAGGGGTCCTTAGCACGTCCTCTGGGCTGTTCCATGGGACCAGTCATCAGGTACATAGGCATGCAAAGGATGTGAAAGGCAGGGGCCCAAGCTTTTAAGGCTCTTTGGAACAAAAAGAAGGAATACCAATTATCAAAGAATTTCAGAAGATACAATTCCTCTAGTCCAGACAAGACCAACGCGTAAACCAAATCCCGCCGAGCTGGTGTTACCTGTGGTAACGCGGTGGTCTGGGAGGCCATTGGAAGAGACGTTTTCTTTGCAATTTAATTAGATCAAGACGGTTGATATGCTCCTTAAGGAGGGAGCTGAGCAATGAGAATTATCCCAAAGATATTTTTCCCCGGGTATCTGATCAGTAAGGGGAGCCATGAACCTATCAAAATGTGTGATAAGGAAGCTACATGTGTCATTTTAAACTAGTTCAAACCAGCCAGGCTGCTCCCTGCTCTGAGCTGCTGGCTATTAGCTGTCATCCAGCCTGGATGTGAGACAGGCAGGTGGGTATAAGAAAGACATCATCTCGTTAGGACCTGCAGGAACAGGCAGGCAGGGTGCCTATCACAGTACACATCTCCGAGGCAGGCTCAGGCTCCAGCACGAAGCACCCTGTTCGATGGGCTTTTTCATTTCAGTGACGTTTTTTTGGAAAGGTTAGAATTTAATCCTCTCTCAGGATGGAGTTATTTCAGTTTCCACTGATCCTTCCGATAAAGGAGACAGGGTTTCATTTTTTTTCCCCCTGCTACTGTGGTATCTAATTTTATAAAAGCCTACAACAATGTAATAATTTATTGTAGCAACAGGACGGCTACGTGTAATGACTCGTCTACTTTCTATTAATTTTCGAAGGGAATCTCTTCCCCTTACCACTGGGAAGCTGTGCGTGTCTTTCTCTGTGGGTTTCATTAGGACTGTTTGAAGTCGTGATGGCAAGATCATTACGATGTTTTTGAAAGATAGTGGGTTTCAAAGAATTGTACTTACAAGACTTAAAAAGCTTCAGCATCTTAATTCCTGTCCTCAGCTGCTTTTTCAGAGCTATGATCTGGATGTGTGGTAATTGGTATCATTCTCCTTGCAAGCTCACCCCTGGCTTTTATTGTTCTTATTGCTGCTACTCCTCTTCTGAAGTGACACATGTAATAAGAAATTAAAAATTAAGCCAGAACCTAGCATCTTCTAAGGAATTCAAAGCCAATGTAGAAATGGCTGTATCCACATGCACACACACAAGAACAGGATTATTATGCATATCCTTACAGACAGGGGAGACTGAGGCAGAAGATCTTTGTGATAAGCAGTCTGGCTTAGATAACCATTTCTTGGGGCACCTGGGTGGCTCAGTGGTTGAGCGTCTGCCTTTGGCTCAGGTCGTGATCCCGGGGTCCTGGGATCAGGTCCTGCATTGGGCTCCCCATGGGGAACCTGCTTCTCCCTCTCCCTGTGTCTCTGCCTCTCTCTGTGTCTTTCATGAATAAATAAATAAAATCTTTTTTTAAAAAGAGAAAAAGGGGGATCCCTGGGTGGCTCAGCGGTTTAGCACCCGCCTTTGGCCCAGGGCACGATCCTGGAGTCCCACATCGGGTTCCGGGCATGGAGCCTGCTTCTCCCTCCTCCTGTGTCTTTGCCTCTCTCTCTCTCTCTCTCTCTCTCTCTCTCTCTCATAAATAAATAAATAAATCTTTAAAAAAAAGAAAAAATAAAGATAACCATTTCTTAGTGTCATGCAATGGCCATGCCAAAGGGTGGGGCCAGTGTGGGCATAAAGGAGATATTATTAGAGGAGGAGTTTATGAAAACATTTGCAAAATTGTACCCAAAGGATGGGGACGAAGGAGATGAAGACAAATGGGATCCCTTCTAAGCCTCAGAGACTAGACTGGGGCTTTCTGCTAAGACAGAGGACTGGCGCTAAGATGAATGCTGGTTGGGGCTGGGCAGTTTGGGGGACCCGCAAATAATTCTCACAAATTCCTAAACTTGACCTTGATTTGCAAAGAAGTGTTATATTTGAATTATAGTCATTTCGTTCTGTAGCTGAAACTTCTAAAGCCTCCATTTTGCAGAGAGGTTAAGTCAGGAAACTAGATGTCAATTAACTTGTCCAAGCTCATAGAGAAGGATCGCAAATTAAGAAGCAAGCTGTGATATTCCTGGGCTATGACTTAACCAGCGGACTCCTTCTGCCTATCCTGGTTAGTGGGAGGAAAGAAAAGGAGGTTGATGTGACTGCATGAACCAAGGGGCCTCTTCTGCCCTAATGGGCCACGTGTTTATCATATCCAGGTATTCCATAAAAACCACTTTGTTGGTTGAGCCACATTTCAAACCCGTTCAGGATACATTGTTTTGTAGGTTTAAACTAGATCTAGGACTTTTGATAACGGAATAGATAGACTGCCTTAGCCAAGCATGTCTTATTGATTTCTTAGAAGGCGGGTGGGGGTGGGGGTAACATAGGGTATGGGGGGGACCCCGTACAAGCCATCAGCCTTTGGTAGAAAAACAGTATTTTCGACAAAGAACAAATGGACCCAAGATATTACAGTGAAATTTCCCTTCTGCTGCTCACTTTTAAAAATTGAAAGTGTGGGAATGCTGCAGAAAAAATATAATTGGGGAAAAAGGTCTCTCTGCTGTGCAGGCTTCTTTAAAATTGTCTTGTGCCCTTTCTGACATACAAACTATTGATGCTGCTAAATGCACTCTTCTCAGCCTGATGAACTGTTCTTTCACCCAAACTCCCCTCCGAGCCTAGTAATTGTTTCCTCTGGGGGAATGCCGGGGCCATCCTCTGAGCTGGGCTGCATGCACAGAGCTGCTTTCACAACTGCCCTTTTGCAACCTGCTTTGAGAGCTGGGCCTCCTGAATCAGAACTAGGGCTCGGCGCCGTGGTCCGGGATTGTCCCCTTCAAACTTGGGAGTCATGTGCCTTTCCCTTTGGAGCACGGGGGAGTTTCTGCTTTGGGAGTTCCTTACTCAAGGTGATAGGATCTGGAAAGAATTCTTTGAATGAGAGACAGAGAAGTAAAAGGTGCTCGGTTGTGCAATGCTATTTCCCCTTCTTAAAATACACACTCTCAGATGCACACACTGGACTGCTCTGGAAACACATGAGCTCGAGTCCCAGCCAAGGTCTCCGCTGGTAGGAGCCCTTCTTACCCGAAAGGGACCGTCTGGTTAATAGCTGTATTCATAGAAGTTAAAATTAAATTTCTGTGCGTTGACGTAAAGCCAGCTTTCCCCTCAGGGTTATTTATTTTAAAAATCGAAAATAGTAAGGGGTCCGCAGCATAAGCCGCCACGTAGGCGAATTGGGGGTCTGTGCTCTGAGCAAAGCCTCCTTTTATGCTTGGCCGCTGCGATTTAATGCCCTCCAGGAGAAACCTGGCAGCGTGTCGGCTTCCCCTTCCCCTTCAGCATGTGGCAAGCTCAGGCAGTTTGCAGATTTGCCTACAAGAGCAGTTGTTCAAGATTTTTATACCTAGAGGCAAGCGCTGTAATAAACGGAGCTGTCCCCAGTGTGCCACCACCGGACAGCAGGGTGGGGGCTGGGATGGGTGTCGAAGACTCCAGCCCTGAGAGCAATCACTCTTCCTTTGAGGGTCCAAGGTTGGCATCAATGGTGTGCTTAACCTTTTTTTTTTTTCAGGTAAAAAAATTCTTTACATTCAAAGCAAATTTTATTTTTTTAATTTTTTTTTTAAGATTTTATTTATTTATTCATGAGAGACACAGAGAGAGGCAGAGACACAGGCTCCCCGCAGGAGCTCTATGCAGGACTCAATCCCCCAACTGGGATCACATCCTGAGCTGAAGGCAGATGCTCAACCACTGAGCCACCGAGGCATCCCTTAAAAGCAAATTTTAAAAAGCAGAAGGGAAGGAGGCTATCTCTGATAAATGCCAGTAAATAAAGCCCAGAAATGGCACGTACACTTATAGATGCAAAAATCTTCAAATCTAGCTGTTTAATAAGAAGAGGAAGTTGAAGCAGTGGTAACAGTAAGTAGTAGAGGCAAGTTCCAGAAGCAGAAGTCCTGGCTCCTTGGTTGGAGTAAAGGAGTAAGCAAGACTCCTTTAAAAGGCCTTTGAAAAATCCCAAAGCCCTTCTAATTAAGGAATGAATAGCCTCAGCAGTGGTGGGAAGCCAGATGGGTCAGCATGGACCTTCCCTTTGCAACCCCAGCCAATCCCCCACGAAGCCACCAGAAGCCCTTCAAGGCTGGATTCGCCTTTGATTCCCAGGCTTGCGATTTTTATTTTCACCCAGAAGAAACCTATCTGGCTAATGAGAGGACTTGCCCGTCTCCCTTCTCAGAAGTGAGTCGTGCTTATTTCTCCCTCTGTTAGGACATTCAACAGGTGCCCTATTGACTATCAGGCAGGGTGAGAGGAAAATATTGATGAGCAAGTGTGAAGTGACTTCCTCCGGTTGGCGGGAGGCATGTTTTAGCTGTTCTTGAAAAGTGTGATCGGATTGGAACAGTCCTAGAAATAAGTAGGTTCTACCCGCCTGGGGATTGCGTGCCTCAATTGCCCTAGGGTGGGGAATTCTATAGCATCGCCCACAGTTTGTTGTCCACGTTTTATCCAGGACTCCTGACCTGGGAAGGATCGCAGCAGCCCCCACCCCTGGCAACTGGGTTTCCCCTTCCTTTGTGCCTCACTTGGGATCCATGAGTAATTGGTGCATTGTACAGAGGAGAGACCTCCGCTTCTCTGGGCAAATTGAAACAGGGTTGGAGCTGTAAAAGCAGAACCATAAATCAGCTCTGTTACAATGGCAAAGTTCTTGAAAGCACCGAAAAGCCCCACATACATTCCTCCTAGTTAATAAGCAACAAGGTAGAGCCTAAGTCTCTGGCTTGGTGGAGGCCAAGTTAGAACCAGAAGATGGATATGCGAAAACCAGTCACCCAGGAAAATCTAAGCCACCCAAAGAAACACAACCAGCTTCAAAGGCCTCTGCTTCCTTCTCCCATACAATGCCTCGCTGGCTGAATGCTTTGTATAAAGATGCAGCTGGGTCTTCCATGAACGCAGCCGTTACAACACATTTTGTGCAAACTCTATCAAAGGCGACTTTCTCTTAAAAAATCCTTTAAACCTTTCCCGGGAAGTATTGCCTGGATTCCCTGTGACATGTTGGAAAGCAGGTGGTGGCCTCCGCCTCTCCAGGTTTGGAGGGCTTTGAGTTCTCTTGCTTGCTGGTTTTCTAAGACACCCCCCACCCAACTCCCGCCAAGTGTGTCCTTTACAACTCGATTCTTTCCAGCTGCTCAGGAGGGATGAGCCCCCGCAGGTTCTCACAGTCAATGGAACTAAAATAGATTCCTGTTGATGGAGTGATGCTTTCCTTATGAGCTGAGGTGACCATCCGTACACGCTCTGGCCCCTAATCTGACTCTTTCTCACAGTATTATTTATTTCATATAACTACCCTTGTGTTTGTGGTCATCCCAACTGGATTGTGAGTCTTGAAAACCAAGTTTCAGGGCAGCCCCCCGCCCCCCCCCCCATGGCTTAGTGGTTTAGCGCCACCTTCAGCCCAGGGTGTGATCCTGGGGGCCTGGGATCAAGTGGGGCTCCTTGCATGGAGCCTGCTTCTCCCTCTGCCTGTGTCTCTGCCTCTCTCTGTGTGTCTCTCATGAATAAATAAATAAAGTCTTAAAAAAAAATAAAAGAAAACCAAGTTTCATTCAGTCATTCATTTGCTCAGCAGGTATGTGTTCCGTGTCCGTTACTTAGAGGGGTACTGAGCCTGGGCTGGGCTGGAGCTTCCACTGTACCTGGGCCAGTTCTTTTCTTTTCTTTTATTATTTTATTTTATTTTAATTTATTCATGAGAGACACACACACACGCACACACAGAGAGGCAGAGACACAGGCAGAGGGGGAAGCAGGCTCCATGCAGGGAGCCCGACGTGGGACTCGATCCTGGGCAGAAGGCAGGTGCTAAACCGCTGAGCCACCCAGAGATGCCCCTGGGCCAGTTCTGTATACAGAGAATGAACCATGAACGAACGAATGAATGGATTTGGGTTCAAGCGAGCCGTTTCAGGAGTGCTGGCGAACCTCTGGCAAGAATGCACAGCTATAGAGACTCTCTGGGTCTCTGGAGCCCAAGCAGAAAACATTGAGGTGTGGTGATTCCTAAAATGTAACCTTCTGGAAGGACTCAGTGAGTCCCCAGCAACAATTTCTTTCCACATCGAGGGAGATGGCTTTCTGCTGACTCTGCATCATTCGTGGCAGGTTCCTGGCTTTGCTGGCTCTCTCCTTGGCTCTCCCTTTCCTGGGGATGGCTGAGAGTGGGATCAAAGTCCATCCTTTCATCAGAGCTTGTAACCTACCATGAGGAAAGAAAAAGAAAACAGCGGTCCTTTATACCCACCAGAGCCTTCTAGCATTCTCGCCCCTCAGGGCCAGCAGCTAAACTAATATTTCTGACAGCGTTCCTTCCTGAAGGAGCCCACCCGGGGGCGGGGGGACGGGGTGGGGAGGGGGGCACGGCGTCTCTGCAGGTGGTGTCGAGTTCCCACACCTTCAGGTGGGCACAGGAACTGGGTACTAGGTACACATGGCTTCTAGAGGCTGCTTTGAAAGCCCTGTTTGTGTTGGCTGGCTCCACGGGCACTTGAGTATCTGCCACGAGAGCCGGCCAGGCCATTAGCTTGGTTTCCAAGGCCTTGAGTCTCGGTGTAGGAGGGATTCCTCTGCTCTGCTTCCTTCAGAGAAGGGGGACTGTAGCCCCTGGGACGTAGGAGCAGCAGCGAAGCCTGAGCTCTGTAGGCCGCATCCCGGAGGCTCGGGCCTGGCCCCCTTGCCCAGGATCCTGTCCTCTTTGCAGCAGGCCGGAGCACTGGTTCTGCCCAGAAGGCCCCAGTGTCTGCAGTTCCTCCTTTCTGCCTCCTGCTCTCTCCTGCCAGCAAAAATAAGAGCGTGAAGCAGCTTTGATGGTGGACCTCCCTCAAGACGCCGTGCTGTGTGCGGGCAGAGAGAGGGAGATTGTGGGTATGCATTTCAGCACATCTTTTACACCTTAGGCTTTATTTCTCCGGACTCTTTTTTTGCAGAAATCCCCCACAGGGGTCCTGAGCAACTACCCTCAAAATAATATAGGTAAGATACCCTGCGACACTGGCTGGTTGGGACCACCGACCCCATGTTCTATGCTGGAACAGGGGAAAGTCACCTTTCACGCTCTATAACAGGGACCCATGTGGGGCGCCTGGGTGGCTCGGTCGGTTAAGCATCCGGCTCTTGATTTCGGCCCAGGTCATGACCTCAGGGTGGTGAGACCGAGCCCGTGTTGGGCTCCCTGCTCAGCGCAGAGTCTGCGAGAGATTCCCTCCCTCTCCCCCTCCCCATGCTTGCATGCTCTCTCCCTCTTTCTCTTCAGACAAACAAAAAACAGACCCATGTGAAAACATGCTCAGTTACTTTTAATTTTATTCTGGTAAAATACATATACTATAAAATTTGCCATCTTGGGGCAGCCCCCGTGGCTCAGCGGTTTAGCGTGGCCTTCACCCCGGGGCCGGATCCTGGAGACCCCAGATAGAGTCCCATGTTGGGCTCCCTGTATGGAGCCTGCTTCTCCCTCTGCCTGTGTCTCTGCCTCTCTCTCTATCATGAATAAATAAATAAAATCTTAAAAAAAAAAAAGAACCTTATAAAAAAAATTGCCATCTTAACAGTTTTAAATGGGACAGCTTGGTGGCATTTGTTGCATTCGCAACCCTGTGCAGCCATCATCACTGTCTACTTCCAGAACATTTTTACCACCCTAAAAGGAGCCTTATCTCCATCAGAAGTCACCTCCACCCTCCTCCCCCAAACACTAGCAACCACTATTCAGATTTCTCTCTCTACAGATGTCCCTATTCTGCATATTTTGTGTAAATAGAGTCAGACAATAGCTACCCTTCCTGCTTGGCTTCCTTCACCTGCTTCCAGGTTCATCCATGAGGTGGCAGGTACCAGAAGGACCATTCAAAGTCCTATTTTCTCTCCTTTGAACTTCTGTTCCCACCCATACCTTCACTCTGGTTCAAGACCTTTTTTTTTTTTTTTTTTTAAATATTTTATTTACTTATTCATGAGAGACACAGAGAAAACCAGAGACACAAGCAGAGGGAGAAACTCCCTGTGAGGAGCCTGATGTGGGACTCGATCTCTGGACCCTGGGATCAATCCCTGAGCCACCCAGGTGCTCCTGATTCAAGACCTTCTGAGGTCGTGACTCATCTAAATTTAATTCCTCCTAACTTGCTCCCCTCCCATCTGGCCAGCAACCCCCAAACCCTACCCAAGAGCCACCTGCACTGAGATCCCCCAAAGGACTGATTAATACTGCAGCTTCCCAGCCTCGCTCCAGGGCTCCACACCTCCTAAGCTGCTCTCTCTGGGGATGGGGCCAGAAAATCTGCATTTCTAACAAGCTTCCTGGTCTGTGATGCACACACGTGTGTGCCACTGGGGCTGTGCCACAGGGGTCGTGCACTGCTCTCACACACCTTGGTCAAATCCCTTGGGCTTCACCCCCACCTATGCCCCCCCCAACTCAAATGCCCCATCTGTAAGACCTTCCTTGCTTCTGGGCTTGAAACCATCCCTCCTAGACTGTAAGCAACCTGAGAGCAGCGTTCAGGCTACTCTTAGTATCCGTTGAATAAAATTCATTCCCAGAACTCACTCACGTGCAGGTGCTATGCTCAGTGCTTCTCATCAATCACCGCATTTAACCCTCACAGAACAGGTGAATGCAAGGTCATATCCCCAAACACCTGCAAAGGCTACCTTTCCAGGAAGTGCCAGGGTGTTTCCGCTCATGACAGATGGAGATTGAGCCCTCAGCCTAAATCATGGAGCCTTGCATGAGTAAGTAAAATTGATTAAAAAAGGTGGGCGGGGGGGCTCTCCTAAACTCATTGGTGATGAAAAAGTGTCATGGTGCTGGTAGGAGCTGCTCATTTTAAAACAAATATTAGTAGCTTCTAAGGAGGAGATGTGTCTCACTGAGCTGGGCTTTCAATCCCTGCAGAGGGCATCCTCCCGAGCCCCAGCTCTGCGCTTCCTCCCAGGTGCCTGGTGAGCTTCTCTGTGCCAGAGGCTTCCTATGCGGAAGGGGTTCATGTTCCCTTCACCTTCTCCTTGGGTCTTACTTGGTTCACTTTTCTCAATCATGCTGCAGTCAAAGCTCAAGGTATGAGCCATTTGCTGTAAGAAAGGCACAAGCTAGGGGCTCCTGGGTGGCTCAGTTGGTTAAGCATCTGTCTTTGGCTCAGGTCATGATCCTGAGGTCCTGGGATGGAGCCCTGCATCACACTCCCTGCTCAGTGTGGAGTCTGCTTCTCCCGCCCCCCCTTCTTGCTTTGTTCTCTCAAATAAATAAATAAAATCTTAAAAAAGAAAGAAAAGCACAAGTTAATTCATGATTGAGCTCCAGCAGCATGGCCTATGGGACGTGTGGCCCATGTGGCTCCTTCTGGTAGTCTAGGACAAGCCTTGGCCAAGAAAGTAAAGCTCTGAAGCAAAATGGAAACTTTCCTTACCACCTAACCTAGCAATTCCACTCCTAGGTATACATTCAAAATACTAGAAAACAGGGACTTCAGAGACTTACGTATCTGTGTTCCATGATTCACGATCACCAAAAGGTGGAAGCAGCCTAAGTGTCCATCAACAGACGAATGGACAAACAAAATGTGGTCCATGCACACCAGGGAATATTATTCAGCCTTATAAAGAAGAATTGACACACATATATATGTGGATACAACATGGATTAATCTTGGAAACATTATGCCAGGTGAAATAAGCCAGACACAGAATATTATATTATATGGTCTCACTTACATGAGATATCTCGAGTAGGCAAATTCATAGAGACGAAGAGTGGACCAGAGTTTACCAGGGGTCATGGGAGGGAAGAATGGAGAGTTATTGCTTAATGGAGACAGAGTCTCTGTTTAAGGTGTTGAAAAAAAAATTGGAAATAAACAGTAGTGATATTAGCACAACACTGTGAATGTAATTAATGCCACGGATTGGAATGGTAAACTTGATATGACTTATATTTTATCACAATTAAAAAAAAATCGTAGCTTTCCTTTTCAACCACTATAATGAAATAAAGCACTGTGGGTTTGCCAGATTCTGTTGTGGAATCCTTGGGTCTTAGGTCCCCTTTGAATAGGGTCTATTAGGAGCTCCCCGCTGTTGAGCGCATAATCTGTTTAACCTCCTACTTCCCAGTCCCAGCTGCTGTGGTCTGGGCTGAAAAGGATTTCTGGCTTTCTCTGAACGGCCCCAGAGAGAGTGTGGCCCAGCTGAGAGTCAACCCCTGGCCCGTAGGTCTTCCCAGCCCGTCTCAACCAGCAGATGAGCCCCGGGGCACGTCCCTTTCTGGGATCAGGCTGGTTATCCTGCAATGGCCACTAACTGGAATCCTCTTTCATTGTTAGAAATTCCCCGGTAACAGTCTGCCTGTGTCCTTTCAGGGCTGATGGACTTTCTGACAATGAACCAAGTATTGAATAAATGTCCAGATTGACCCCTAGCCTTGTGGAGCTCCCTACGGAGACTCCGTAGACCTGGTATAGTTAGGTCTTGCTCATCCTACAAGGGATGAGGACAGGCACCAGGACTAGGGACAACAGCACTACTGGTGACAAGGCCCCCATGGTGAGGTTGATGGTTGTTCTCAAATACCACCATATTCAGAGCACGTGGTTAGTCATCTTCAATCATCTCCAGTTTATTTACCTATTTCGTTGATTTTAGGAGCAAAAAAGTCCTCCATAGCAATTAAATGCTCTCTCAAAGACCTCCGTGCTTCCCCAAAGCCTCAAGTACTCTGGGCTATATGGAAAAACACCTGCTTTGCTCTCCTGAAAAGTCACTTATGGATATTTTATCTCATTTTGATTTTTAGCTTTAGTTTATCAAGCACATGTGTAGAGTTATTAGGTGCCCAATAGGTGTCCGAGCTCTTTACAAATATCACCTCACCGAATCCTCCTCGTGGGCCTGTGCAGTAGGTTCCCACCTGTTAATGCATCCATTTCACAGACGAAAAGACTGAGGCACAAGACTGCAAGGACTTGTCCTAAGGCGGGCGGGCAAGAGACTAAAGAACCCGCCACCGAGATGCAGGTTCGGCACCGACGTCCGCCTGTTCACCTGCTCCCAGCACAGAGCAAGAGCAGGAAGGCTGGTGGCCTGCCTCTGTTTCCCCTTCTCTCCTTGTCAACCTGTTCTCCTTGGCTTCTGGTGAAACTGGGGGAGGTGGGGGGGTGGAGGGAGTGTCCTTTTGCCCCTGCCTTCAAGGCTCTCATCAGGAGTCGAAGGCAGAGGGGAGGACAGAGTTTCCTGGGCCTCTGCGACACTGGTCCCCCTAGCCAGGTGCGCCAAGCCACTTTGAGAGCAGTGTTGAAATTCCTGGCAATGCAGCTATTGTTTAACACCGTTTCAAGAGGTGACTAAAATGCCATTGTTTAGGCCTGAATGAGGGCTGTGAATTGTCCCAAAGGCAGCAGCGGCTTCCTGGTTTTGATGTCGAGCTTCAGTGATGCGAGATGTTATCATGGGGGGAGACTGGGTAAAGGGTACAGGGCCTCCCCTTTGCACTATTTTTGCAACTTCCTGTGTATCTATAATTATTTCAAAATAAAAAAAGTTTTTAAAAATGCCATTGTTTGAGAGCCAGGGAAGTGTAGCCCCTTCTTCAGTCTCGCTGGGTGTTTCTCTCCGCTCCTGAGCTTCCTGCCAGGGGACTTCTGCGAGGGCCCCGTGGTCAGCCTCAGGGCTGTGCTGGCCTCTGTCAGAGGCTGAGCCCCCCTCTGGGCACCAGCCCCCCTTGCCCCTACACTGGGGGTTCTCTTTTCTGCTCTGGAGCTGGGTGTTTTAAGCTGTTTCCTTGGGTGTCACCTGGGGCCTGCACTACTTTCCTGTAAATCTTGGGCACCTTCGAGACTCCCAGCTTCCTGGGGGTCTGGCCTTCTAGTCCTCTGCTGTGCACCTCACATAGGCTGTGTCATTGGGTTTCTCAGCAGCAAGGATTCTGACCAGGGAAGTGCAGGTGGCTGTGGGGAGGGGCAGGGACACCCAGGTGGAGGGAACCCCAGAAGCCCAGGCGCAGTGGCAGGACCTATGGGCCAGTGGGAGCAACAGATGGTCCTAGAGCTGGACCATCCTGTGGGAGCCAGGGTGTAGATAAGACATTCTGAGACATTCTGAGGAAAGGAGCTTCTAGAACGCAGTAAAACAGTCTGGTCTTCCTTCATGCTCCGGGCCCCAGGGGCTGTCATCTTGTGCAGGTTCTAGGAAGCGTGTAAAATAGCTTCTATTTCTGTGGCCGGGCTGCCGGAGCCTAGCCTTACAGCCTCAACTACCCCAGACTCGGGGCCTCTCCGTACCCTGGTGTTTGGGGCTGGGGCCTCTTTGGCAGGGGGTTAGCAAGTCACGATGGGAACTTGTGGCACCAACAGTGAAGTCCCTAAACCCGTAGGGCAGGAAGTCCCTGTGCATTGGATTTAGCCAGAGTGCCTCGGGTTTAGGGGTGCTTTGGGATATCTGAAACTCGAGGCCCTGATTAGGAGGTGGGGGGTTCAGTTCCAGGGCATCTTCTCTCTCCACCTCACTCAGATTCGACTTCAGATCTCAGGGTTTTCCAGTGCTTTGGGAAACGAGCCTGACATCCCAAGCTCTGTGCCAGCAAACCCCCTCCCGTTGTCCTGAGAAGCCAGGACAACTGTCTCCACAAAGGACCACAGGGTCCCTTCCCTGACCTTTCTTCCCCTCAGAGCCTGTTTCTCTCCTTGGATCAGGTGAGGAGGAGGGTCCTCCCTCCACCCCCATCTCAGGCCTCGCCTACTTTTTTTGTGATTCCTTCCCTCTAGATTGCCAGCAGCTTTTCACAGGCTGTTTCTGAATGTTGGTCCCCAATCTGAGCTGACTGATCCTCCCGTGGCTGGCGGTATTGGGTCACAAAGGTTGGCACCTTAATTTTCTCCCTAAGAGGCTCCATTAGCTCCCCGAGTGGGACTGTGGGGTCTCCCGAGGAGGCCGCCCATCCTGAATCTGGGATTCCCACCACCAGGCACCACGGGCCTTGTTCTAACTAACAGGAAGCCCCCTGAGGCCTGGTGGACACAGGCTGCAGGAGGACCGGCCAGGTGCCCCCTGGGACCAGAGGGCCCTCCGTGTGACAGCAGCCTCCAGCTCCAGGAAGCTGAGCACGAGGAAAAGCAGGATCTCAGCTTAACCTCATTAAACAAGTGGGGAAGGAAAGGGCGCCTGGGTGGCTCAGTTGAGTGTTGAGTGTCCAACTCTTGGTTTTGGCTCAGGTCATGATCTTGGGCCCTGCGTTGGGGAGGGGATCCCCCACTCAGCAGGGAGTCTGCTTGTCTTCCCCTCTCTCTACCCCTCCCCCCACTCATGCTCAGTCTCTCTCTAAAATTAATCTTTAAAAAAAAAAAAAAGAAGTGGTGAAAGAAGTGGAAGATGTCACACTGTATTTTATGTGGTGACAGTAAAGGTGACATCACCCATAGATGGGTGCTCTGCGTGCTAAGACCCTCGCCCAACTTCACGTCCAGTAGTATTAGGACTGGCTTAGTGACACTAGCTAATACTTCCCTACCACCACGGTCTTGAGTGCTTGTCACCTAGTAGCTCAGCTAATCCTCATGACAGTCCCATTTTATGGATGGAAACTGAGATCTAACCACTAGGGGATTTGAACCTATATGGTCTGGCTCCAAGGTCCTTGCTATTAACCACTAAGCATCAGTTAATAATATTAGATAATAGATATTAAAATCAAATATTAAATATAAACATATTAGACATTTAATAATTATTATTATTAAATATTATTAAATATTAATTTATTACAATAAATTTAATAATTGTTATATATATTATACTATTGTATATAATTACATATTAAATATATGGTTTTGTATAGTACAACTATATAATTTTACATTACGTGAAATTTTGATACTTAATTTAATATTAACATGATAATTTAATACTGATAAAATATTTGCTAAAAGTCCTTATTGGTGTCAGGCACCATGCTTTTTTTTTTATATTAAAGATTTTATTTATTTATTTATTTATTTATTTATTTATTTTTATTTATTTTTTTTTAATTTTTATTTATTTATGATAGTCACACACAGAGAGAGAGAGGCAGAGACACAGGCAGAGGGAGAAGCAGGCTCCATGCACCGGGAGCCTGATGTGGGACTCGATCCCGGATCTCCAGGACCGCGCCCTGGGCCAAAGGCAGGTGCCAAACCGCTATGCCACCCAGGGATCCCAGATTTTATTTATTTATTCATGATAGTCACAGAGAGAGAGAGAGAGGCAGAGACACAGGCAGAGGGAGAAGCAGGCTCCATGCAGGGAGCCCGATGTGGGATTCGATCCCGAGTCTCCAGGATCGCGCCCTGGGCCAAAGGCAGGCATCAAACCGCTGCGCCACCCAGGGGTCCCAGGCACCATGCTTTGAAATACATCACCCTGCATCCTTCTGGGGAAGGTATTTTATGCTCGTTTCATGGGTACAGAAATGAGGTTCAGTTCAGCACAGGATTCAGTCTCAGGCTTCTCTGCTTCCGTCTCCAGCTCTTTATTTTGGGGTTATCCAGGTAGAAGGGAAACTGTCAAATGCTGCCTCAGAGGGGAACCCCAGCAGTACTGTACCAGGTGCTTCCTGGTGTGTAGTAGGGGCTCAGTGTTTGCCTGTCCAGTGGCCTCCAGGCAGCCACCTTGCACTTCTCTGATTCTTGGAGTATCTTTCCCTGATGGAGTGACTTGCCCAGTATATGAACCCAATATGGCCAGATTTGAATGCCACCCACATGTCCCACATCCCACCCACCCTGCATCTCCAAGAAATCAGGACCTTCCTCAGCGGCCCTTCCTGTCACCCACCCCCATTTTCTTGAAATCTTGGGGTCATCTTTGATTCCGTTTTCCCCATTCGCCCTTAATCCCAATAGTTACCAAGTCAGAGAAAAGCAATGACCCTTGGGACACACTTGTGGCTGTCTAGTGGGGAAAATCCTGGAGTGGCCGGATGAGATCCTAGATCCCCCGGTCTTTTTTCCCAGGTCCATACCATCATCCGGTAAACCGAAATCCTCATGTACTGAAGACACTGTGCTCTACGCCAAACCTGAGCCTCCCTCTCCAGCCTTCATGGGCTTCAGTGGTTGTGCCACTATGAACTCAACGTTTGTTGAGTCACATGCTGAAGCCCTAACCCCCGTTGTGATGGTATTTGGAGATGGGGCCTCTGGGTGGGGGTTAGGTTTAGATGAAGCCATGAGGGGATGGCCAGCCACCCACTACAAAAGGATAAAAGTTTTCAAAGCAGAAAGTCAAGAGGGACCAAAGGGAAGCAGACTCACCTGGACCTACTTTCCTTCCCCAGAGGTGACCAGTGCTCCCCCTTGACTTGATGGGAATATTCCAGAGATAGTCTACACATACTCCATGACACATGCAAACGCTCTCCTACTTCTTTTTACCTGCACAGTAGCACATTGTCCTCACTGTTTGGTGCTCGGTTTAAGCAAATACCTCAGATACGGTTTCCTTCATTCTTCTTCATGGTCCGCATGACCCATAATGGACCAAACCAGCCTCCTAATAATGTACACGTAGGATGTTGGCAGTGTTTTTGAGTCCTATTAATCTGGAAGGTGAAATATGGTATCTAACAGGATTTAAATTATGCCATTTTTTTTTTCATGAGGAAGGTTGAGCATCTCTTTATACTTAAGGAAAGTCATTGGGATGTGGTTTTCTATGGATTTACTGGACAAGTCATAGCTCCCAGCTCTTTGGGCTTCCATGGTAAGGAAATACCCGTAAGACCATTCCTTAACACCAAAAAACTGGCTGCTCAAGGCATGCAGTAGACAGCTTGCAGGAGGGTTGGCAAAGTCCCTTCTGAGTTGAAGGATGGCACTCAGAGGAGCTAGGAGGAAGGACCACTGGCAGGACTGTCAAATTGGCAGCCTACGTTCCAAGAACGAAAATTATTTCCATTAGCCTAGGCATCTCTCAAGCACCCTAACATACTTATTAACAAAAGTAGCAGCCAATTTTCTTTCTGGAGGCTCTGCTGTGTGCCAGGTGGAGTGGCTCAGCACATCAAATGCACTATTTCCTTCAGTTCGCACACTCTGGCCAGTACGGTTGCACCTGCTTTACAGATGAGAAAACCAAGGCACAGAGGGGTCAAGCAAGCAGTCTGGGGTCGCACAACAACGAGTAGGACTTGAAGCCAGGCTGTATCTTTTACTCTGTATATCTTCCCACGTGGGTTAGGCAGGTGCTTCTCAGGCTGGTGGGCATAAGACTAGCCCTGGGATATGGGCATTTTGAGAACTCAACCAAGGGTCATGGTCACCCTTGCCAGTGACATTCATCAGAGGGTCAGTTTTTCCTGCCATAGTGACAGCAAAAACTATCACATTAAGGATCGTGAGAAGCCCCTTTGCTCGGGGCTCAGCTTTGCCTTCATTCTCTTAGACTTGTTTTGGCAGGAGCAGCCCAGGAGCTTGGCTGTCCTGTAAAAGTCAAAGAAACACCTGTAAAGGGGGGGGTTGTTTCCCCCTTCAGCCCCTCCGGCACCCGGGTGTCCTTCCAAAACAGCAGATCTGAATCCCTAGCTTCTGCAGGCAGCCAGCTTGGAACGAGAAGCTCCCCTGTTTCCTCCTGGGAGGAGTGCAACCCACAGCAGCACTCAGGGAGGAGGGAGAGGAGCTTCTGCACCTGCTCTGCCTTTGGCTAAGTCCTGGAAGACTTTCCACCCCACCCAAGTTACATGATGATTCAAGGCTACACCCAGTTTAGGGCACGTCTCGGGACGGAGGGGCTGTTTCCCCCAGGAGCTCCTGGCATGCCGGGACAACCTCGGAGCCTGAAGACAGATGACCCCAGGTACGGGCCTCACATCCGCCAGTTTCTGGTGCCACTTCTCTCCCTTTGGTAGGGCAGATGTGTCTTACTTCTCCTGCTCACCCCGGGCTGGTATCAGCCACAGGGAGATTGCCAGAAGCTTTCATCTCACTCTCTCCTGCTGCTGCTGGGCTGAGCACCCGCCTCGCTCAGATCCACCCCTGAGCTGGGATGGGGAGGTGGCGTCAGGAGTCTGTTCCCCACTGAAGCAGAGCAAGGCCCCATGTCTGCCCTGATGGCCGCCTTCATGTCTGTCTTACCACAATTTCTGTAGCAAATTACTGCTGATGGCTCAGCTCCAAGCAAGCAGCAAGAGCGGGCAGTCAGTCTGCCGGCCGACACATGCAGGCCGGTGAAGGCACCCTGGCCCTCCAAGTTGTCAAAAGCGTGTGTGTGGAGAGGGAGAGACAGAGAGAGAGGGGGGCGAAGGGCCATCAATGCAAGAGAGAGATTATTTGCACAGAGTATTTCCTCTCTCCCAAATATGCACCTTCAGGAGGAATTTTCTAGAAAACAAGGCCAGCGTTGTTTTCCATCCAGAATAGAGAGTGAATAGCTAGGAGAGTGAACTAGTTGTCAGGCTTAGTCATGTGGCAAACGGTACTTCTTTGGTCAAGCTGGCTCTGGAAGCCCCCAGGTGCCATTCCTGTTATGGTGGATCAGGGTTGTGGAAGCTTCAAGGCCTTCCCCCTCTGCCCTCGCCTTCTATCTCGCTACCCTGTGTTGCAACCGTGCTGAGCGCTTTACCAAGTACCCCCGGGTCCCATCCTTTCCCACTGCCATCCTTTGCTCGTGCTGTTCCTCCCCCTGAATAGCCTTCCTTTTGTCTCCGATGCCCCCCCATTATCTGTGCCTTAGGTCCTGGCCTCAGGCCACCCCGTCCTCTGGTCCAGCTCCCCCACTGCCCAGAGGACAAGCAGATCTCAGTGGGAAACAGACAGGGGCCACTCAGACACCGCGGATGTGGAGAGCCATGGTGGACAGTGCTAGGTGCCTATCGTTTTGTTCGGGGAGGCCACGAGCCCAGCTAAAAAAACCCTGCAGTCCCAGCTCCCTTCCAGCTAGGGGACCATGTGTCCAGTTCTGACCAGGAAGATGTAAACAGACACTTGAATGGGCTTTCTTTTTATTTTTATTTTTTAAAGATTTTATTTATTTATTTATTTATTTATTTATTTATTTATTTATTTATTTTCATAAGAGACACAGAGAGAGAGAGAGAGAGAGAAGCAGAGACACAGGCAGAGGGAGAAGCAGGCTCCATGCAGGATGCCCGATGTGGGACTTGATCCTGGGACTCCAGAATCATGCCCTGGGCCAAAGGCAGGCGCCAAACCTCTGAGCCACCAAGGGATCCCCTTGAGTGGGCTTTCTGGGGAAACTGCTTACATGGGACTAGGCTGCTGTGTGGCGACCCTAAGGATCAGCGTTCCATGCGAAGGATGGGCCCAGATGACCTGGAGGAAGGCTGGTCCCCATGGGCTCTGTGAGGAAGCCTTCCCGACCGTGGAAAAGTTCTGTGATCCAGGTTTTGTGAGGCTTTTCCAGTGTGGGGAGGCCTTCTTTGAGGAAAAGAATAGAAAATAGAAAATTAAATGGCTAAAACTGGGGAGGGGTCTGAAACTTTCACTGCACCTCTACCAGGACTCCTATTTCTGTGACTCTCTAACGCAGAAACAAAGGACCTCTTGGTGTGTCTACTGCCCAGGGCTCGGGGGCCGTCACTCAGAGCAGAGCAGAACCCCTGACACCCCAGTGTTCTCAGGAGCACTACCAGTGTGGGCCCCCCGTCAGCTTAGAACAAGGTCCTGAGCCCAGGCCCAGGCGGCAGCGCCTGAGACGCGTGCACAGCCCTTGCTGGGGGTCGAGCTGTGTTCCCTAATTCAATCCCTGAATTCACAGGCTGAAGTTTGAACCCCCAGTCGCTCAGAATGTGACCTTGTTTGGAGATAGGGTCTTTAGAAAAGTAACCGAGGGGCCCCTGGGGGGCTCAGTGGTTGAATGTCTGCCTTTGGCTCAGTTTGTGACCCCGGGGTCCTGGGATCGAGTCTTGCATTGGGCTCCTCAAGGGGAGCCTGCTTCTCCCTCTGCCTATGTCTCTGCCTCTCTCTGTGTGTCTCTCATAAATAAATAAAATCTTAAAAAAAAAAAAAAAAAGGTAATCGAGTTGAGATGAGGTCATCAGGGTAGGTCCTAATCCAACATGACTGGTGTCCTTATAACAGGAGCAATTTGGACCAGGAGCTTGGCACAGAGGAAAGACAACGTGAAGACACAGGAAGAAGATGCCATCTGCACACCAAGGAGGGAGGCCTCAGAAGGAACCGACCCAGCCGACACCTTGGTCTTGGACTTCCAGCCTCTCGAACTGTGAGACAATAAATTTTGGTTGTTTAGGCGCCACCACCCCGCTACCCCCCCACCTCATCTAGCTGGTGGGACTTTGTTAAGGCAGCCCTGGGACCCAGGCCCCACCCGGAGAGTCTGATTCACTGGTCTGGGGCCAGTTAGAGCTGATAATGTTTTAAAAGGCCCTGGGGTGATCTAATATGCAGCCACAGATGTAGAAGAGAAGAGTCAGAAGAGAAGAGAGAGTCAGAAGTTCCCGAGGGCCTTAAGCAGGACGAGCTGAGCGGACACGAAGCAGGGAAGGTGTGGGCAGGGCCACCAGCCAGAGTGCGGGCACACAAACCTGGCCGCACGACCGAGTCGGAGCGGAGTGGGCAGGGGCGAGGCGAGGGCGGAAGGGTGGCCGGGGCCAGGTTAGTAGGGTCTCACGTGGCACATGGGGGCTTCTCTTCAGCAGGGGTGGGGGGCGGTCAAGTCTACAGACTGAGGTCAGCTGGGATCAGAGCTGTTGTTCCCCAGAAAGGCTGTGCTCATTACTTTCCCCGGGGGGTTAGTTACCTGGTGGCTACCCTACGGGCTCAGGTGCAGCACCGAATGCCCCCAGGTCTGGTGCTGAGCCGCAGCTGGGCCCTTAGGACGGGGACGGTGACACCAGTCGATACTCACAGGCTGGAATCAGCTGCTTTTCCTTGGGTGAACCTAGTGGGCTTTCCTTTCACAGGAGGCCCCTACCCCTTGTCGTCGGGACAAACTCCTAGAATCTTCCACACCTGGGCAGGCCTCCTCTCCCAGACAGCCCAACAGCCCAGCCCTTCTTCCCTTGGGGGCCACGGCCATCCCCCCACTCTCCCCACCGCCCCTGGCTCTGGCACCTTCCATGCTACATGACCAAGGTTTGCTTCATAGCCCCTCCTCCCTGGTCTGTGAGTCCTTTCAGAATAATGACTCTGTCTTCTCTGTCATTTATTCAAAAATGTTTACCGGGGATCCCTGGGTGGCGCAGTGGTTTGGCGCCTGCCTTTGGCCCAGGGCATGATCCTGGAGACCCGGGATCGAATCCCACATCGGGCTCCCGGTGCATGGAGCCTGCTTCTCCCTCTGCCTGTGTCTCTGCCTCTCTCTCTCTGTGACTATCATAAATAAATAAAAATTAAAAAAATTAAAAAAAAAAAGTAAAAAAAAAAAAAAAAAACAAAAAACAAAAAAAAACAAAAATGTTTACCGTAGCGACAACTATCTGCCAGATGCCATGTCCCGCAGCGGAGACGGTGATGGATGCTCCATGGATAGGGGCTGAACCGATGGAGCCGGAAAAAGACTCTTGAGGAAGGTGAAGCTACAAGGATGATTTTGCCTCGTGTCAGCTTGCAAGTATGTGCAGGTTTGGATGGACCCCGGGGCCTGTTTGTATTGTGTGAATTCAGTTAACCACTTAAAACTCTCCAAAATGTTTGCCTGTCTATAAAGTAAGAGCCAGAATCAGCTATAGAATCTTCCAGAATCGGGGATCCCTGGGTGGCTCAGCGGTTTAGCGCCTGCCTTTGGCCCAGGGTGCGATCCTGGAGTCCCGGGATCGAGTCCCGCGTCGGGCTCCCGGCATGGAGCCTGCTTCTCCCTCCTCCTGTGTCTCTGCCTCTCTCTCTCTCTCTCTCTCTCTCTCTGTCTATCATAAATAAATAAATAAATCTTAAAAAAAAAAAAAAGAATCTTCCAGAATCTTCAAGGAAAATTCATTAAAATGTATTGTCTGTGTTTACAGTCCTTCCCCGGGGCAGGTGCCATACGAAACCCCTGGCATTTGGTCATTTGTCAGGTCTCCTGTGCGGGGACAACCTGGCTGGCTCCTCCCACCTCTGGGCTTCGGGCTCCGGTGGGATGGGGACCAGCCGGGGAGGGGGAGATCCCCCTGGCCCTGTCCTCGCTGACTGTTCCCATTTCCCCCACTGCTCGGCGGGTTAAAGTTCAGTGCCTCCCGCAGCCCCGAGTGTCCTCTGCTGCAGCAAGTGATGCACTGAAGAGCTAGAGGAGAAGCAGGGGAAGCCCAGGGACCGGACCGGAGAGGAAGGCCGTCCGAGCATCCTCAGCAACTGCATCCTGGGAGCGCGCCCCGGAGCTTTGCTTCCTGAGCTGGTTTCTGCTCAGGCTCCGGAGGCCCCGGGAGGCAAATTAGTCAGCTTGGCAGAGGGGCCAGGCGCAGAGGGAAAGGCTCAGCGTCCTTCTGCGAGAAAACCAGGTGCTCCCAGGGGAATTCTCCTGTGCAGGAATGCTACATGCCTCGTTGGCAGGAAGCCTGCGGCAGTGGGGAGTGGCTGTGTTAGCAGAGTCGCGATTAATAGACATTTCTTCGAGCCCATCCCATGGCTTACAGAACGAGGCTCTTATTAACGATCGCATTGACCCTGGTGTCTCACATTTACTTCTTCGGGCTGGCGCAGAGCTGTCAGGCTGCTGGACGCTGAGGCGGCCCAAGCAACCCACCGTCTATTTTGCAATGGGCCTTACTTGCCCTGAGGTTGGGCGGACAGCAGCATTTAGAGACCCACTCATGCCTTTCCCTGGAAGATGCAATTCTAAATGTTTCGACAACTCGAAGCAGCACATCATGCTTTGACTGCCCTAAAAGTTATGCACGGGGTGGGGGGCACCTGGGCAGCTCGGCTCTTGATTTTATTTATTTTTTAAATGTTTCATTTATTTAATATTTAAATATTTTTTATTTAAATGTTATTTATTTGATAGAGAGCACACGTGAGCTCAAGCAGGGGGAGTGGCAGGGAGAGGGAGAGGGAGAAGCAGGCTCCCCGCTGAGTGTGGAGCCAGATGGGGGGGCTCAATCTCAGGACCCTGGGATCATGACCTGAGCCGAAGGCAGACGCTCACTGAGCCACCCAGGTGCTCCTCGGCTCTTGATTTCGGTTCAGGTCATGATCTTGGGGTCCTGGGATCGAGCCCCACATTGGGCTCTGCACTCATCAGGGAGTCTGCTTGAGGATTCTCTCTCTCTTCCCCCTCTCCCTTTGCTCCTCACCCCACTCGTTCGCGCTCTCTCAAATAAATAAATAAATAAATAAATAAATAAATAAATCTATCTTAAAAAAAAGTTGTGTATGTGTGAATGGGGTATTTTAGGGCAGGATGCGATGCTGTTGCGTCAGTAAGCAAGGACACACTGGGGTGAGGGTGGGGTGAGTGGGCCCAGGTTTGCTGCCTGTGAGGACAAGGAATCTTGAAATTGGAAATACATGTGCTCCAGCTGGGTTTCTTCAGCAGCCTGGAGGGCACAGGTGCCAGTGTAAGGCCGGCTCCTTAGAACCACAATGGGCCCTTAGTTCCCCACCGCGGGTCCCTGTGTGCAAACCCTACTGCCTTGAAGGGCCACCGTTTGGGGGTAGAAGCCAGAAACTATGGGCAAACTGAAGGTAATGCTCTTACCTTTCCCTGCTCCTTCTAGCAGCCAGGGGGGGAGCTGAATGCTGGCAGTTTCTTTGAAACTCTGACTGGTTTGTTGAACTGATGCTTGCCATGGGCCTACTTAGAACGGGGCTAGGGTACAGCCACCTCCAGGGGCGACCATCTAGTCAGAGAGCGGGCCATGTGGCCGCTCCGTGGCAGGCTCTGTGTCTCTCGTCCCTCTCCCCGTCTCCACTCCCTGCCCCCGAATCTGTCACCTTCCAGTCTGTGCCCAACTCCCTCACTCAGCCTTTCCAGATTCCTCAGTCCTGCATCCTGGGTTTCAAAGACCTGTAGGATCTGGCCCTGCTGCCTTTCTAACCTTGACCCCTCTGTGAGAATTGCCTTCTCCTAGAGCTCCAGACTCAGAAACGCTCTGCCCTCCCAGCCTCAGTCCCAGCCTGGGCTCCTCTCTGCCTGGTGACTCACCTGCATCCTCAGCTCACCTCAACCTAGGAGCTCCCAGCTCAATGCCTTATCTAAATCCCACTTTGTACTGATTCCCAAATGGAGCCACGCCTTCCTCTCCTCTCCTCCATGGCTCTGGAACCTCCCACATTGACTATCCCAGGCTGCGTTACACAGTAGGGTTTCAGATCCCTCTGTTTCACTAACTATTGAGCCCCATGTGTTAAGGCTCTGGTTCTCAATCTGACTGTACGTTGGAACCCTATGGAGGCCTTTATAGGAACACTGAGGTCTGAGGTCCCAAGCCCTGAGATTCCAACATCATTAGTCTGTACAGCCAAGTGGGGAGTTTTAAGAACTCAGCAAGCGATTTCTAATAGGCAGTGATGTTTTGAGACCATCTTTATATCCTCAGTGGTATCCTGCACCTCGGGTGTTCATTGAATTGGATGGAATTATTGGAACTTGGTGTGTGGAGCTAGTACATAAGGATATAGACCAGCACCGATCAATGGAAATACAATGTGAGCCACAACTATGAGCCACATATGTAATTTCCGATTTTCTAGTCACCACATTCAAGAGAGTAAAAAGAAACAGTGAAGTTAGTGTTTGCCTTTTTATTTAAACCATGTATGCAAATCATATTGTTTCAATTTGTAATCAATACAAAAATCATCAATGAGATATTGCACTTTTTTTTTTTCATACTAGTTCTTTGAAATCAGGAGCGTATTTTGTGCTTTGGGTGCGTCTCAAACGGGATGAACCATATTTCAAGTGCTCAAGAGCCACATGTGGCTGGTGGCTGCGCTATTGGCCGAGTAACTGTGGACCCTAGGCCGATTAAATCACGATGTGGCTGGGCTGAGCGCCGGCAGGCTGTGCTGGCAGAAGGAGAGGTGGCTTCTGCAGCTGTGATGAGAGAGCTCTGACACTCCTGGCCCTGAGCACCCCCCCTTTCTAGTTAAATCACTGTATCTTCTTATCTTGCCCCAGTTCTCTCCCCGCGGCACCCCCACCATCTGGATCGCACATCCAAAACAAATTTCCTCCCATCCTCAGCCTCCTGTGCGCCAGCTTTCCAGCACCCAGCTGTGGATCTGCTGCTGTTTCCTGTCCCCGTTGCTCTTTGAGAGCTGGCTGCCAGTCCCAGCGAGAGAGAGGCGTGGGAGGGTGGGGGCACCTGGCTGGAGGTCTGGAGAGGTCCGGGTGAGAGTGGGCAATGTGTTCTCTCCCACTTATTCCCCTCTGATTTCTCTTGCTTTCTCCTGGGGTCAGATGCTGCGACCACTGACAAACTGCCCCCCCACTGCTGCCCCCCTCACAGGCCTTAAGAAGCCCCCAGAGCTGAGCAGGTCTCCAGGTGAGAATGACCTGGCTATTTGCCAACCTCTCCAGGGACAACCCGTGGAGGGGACGTTTTGATGCCAAAATGTGCAGAGTTAGCAAGAACAGGACTATTATTAGGTCTTCCCCCACCATCCCCGTTACCAGCCACATGACTTGGCCCTTTGATGTCACAGTGGGAGCTTGGGTCCAGCTCTCCACGACGCGAATATGGTATTTCTGAAAATGCTTTCCCACTGGCACATACTATCACTGTGCTCTCAATGATTATCTTTTATTTCCAAAGGCAATTAATCTTCTTTGTCGTCTTTTTTTTCCTTCCTGCATGTGGCCAGTCCCTAGTCTTTGTTGCTGTTTCAAATCTGTGAATCGTTTGGGAGCATGTGGTAAATTGGCTTTTATGCTCTAAGTTTTTGCTGAAAGCTGAGGCGGCAGGAATGGCTAATGAGAAATATATATTTTTCAAAGTGCTACAATTCTTAGGCATGTAGCAAGAGGTTTCACATGGAAACTTGGAGAGATTAATTGTCAATGACCCAATTTTTATGGCCGTGTAGAGTGCTTCAACCCCACCAGTCCTGGAGCTCAAATATCAAAGATTGATGGAGCAGAAGCTATGCAGCAACTGATAGGCTCCTGAGGAGGTGCCACGGACAGACGCCACAGCCCCATGTAGTTGAGGAAATAAGATGTATTGTGCAGGTCGATAGGGAGAGGTGACAAGGTCACGTGAGCTAAATGGAAGTTCACAGAAGCAACACTACAGACCTAACCGTCGGGGCTGGGGGCTGGAAAGGGAGGAGTAATCAAGGAGGCTCCCCAGAGGAGGAGGGTGCTAGGGCTGAACAAAAGGGTAGGCTGGTCACAGCCACAGGGGCCAGGGAGGGCATTCAGTAACTCCAACAGAAGGTTCCCCATGGATCTAGGGAGGGGAGTGTCAGGCTTTATGATGCTGAAGGTCAGGAGAGGCTCCATTTCATAGCGGAAGTGATGATTCCAAATGTCAAGAATATTAGGTTGTCTTTTGAACTCTGCTGTTGATAACCCTCTGGTTATGTGACTTTGGCCAGTCACATAACAGCCTCCGGACCCCTTCTAGGACTGACAGTTCCTATCACTGCCCTGCCTTTCCCTTGATCTGCTGTTCAGGAAAGACCAGAAATTGACCATTCACCCATCATTCACCCATCTAAACATCCGTCCATCTATCTATTCATCCATCTATCCATAAATACATCCATCCATCCAATCATATACCTGTCTGTCCATCCATCTGTCCATCCACTACCTATTCACCCATCCAGACATCCATCCTTTCACCTAGCCATTCATCTAATCACCCATCTATCCATAAACCAATCCATTCATCCATCTGCCCATCCACCCATCCATTCATCGGCTGTGTGTTCCTTCATTCATCTAGTCCTTGTCTTCTGAAGGGCTATGCTGTTACATGCACTATACTAAGTGTAAGAAATGTAGATCCAAAAAACACAGTTCTCGTCATCAAGGCAAGTCAAGAAGGGTGATGATGCGTATACACATGACAGAGTTGCTGCCATAAGACAGGGGTAAGTAAGGACCCTGAAGTAGTAACGGTGTAGGCTCACCTCTCCTGAGCACTGACCTCATGGGATTATGATGATCTGTGTATCTTCTTTGTTAGACTCTAAACTCTTGAACAGAGACCATGATTTCGGTACTACCCTCTGGCCTAGACAGAGGGATCTCTGTTCGATTCCAGGGCCCTGCTCTCATGCTCCTTCCACTCATCCATCTCTACAGGGTAAGGAGTCTGTGGGGCCAGCTGGAGCCCATGCCTCCTCTCCCCTTCCAAGGCATGCCACATATGGCCAATGCCATCCATAACCAAGGCCAGAATTCTTGGGCCACATGGACCTGAGGAGGCCTCCTCCCTATTACATCACTGATGTGAGCACCAAGGGCAGCCATTTGTGGGGTACAGATGAAACTTGGAAGTACAGACTGGGGTGTCCATTTGTGTGCGTACAAGGCTCCTAATGATGGGGGACAGAGTCTGGATGGCAAGAGAAGGGGGGCAGGCTACAGGCCAGAGACGGGACGCTGCTCTTCCCAGTCGTGGATTCCAACACAGAACCCCAGGGAGTCCAAGAGTTCTACATTGGAAACTGGGCCTTCCAGTTGCTTTGAAGGAGGAGAGAACATATTTTGATGAACAGTTTTTACAAAAACAACCTTTAGATATTTAGACCTATGGTTTGTGTGCCTCCTTTGGCGCTCTGGCATGGGTCTGGTAAATGTTAGGGACAGGACACCATGCCTTTCTGCAGCTGAGTCCTAAGTCCCCAAGCACACGTGACAACTAAATCTAGTATGTGATTCTGTATGAGATTCTGGACTAGAGGGGAAAAAAAAAATGCTGTAAGGGATACGATTGGGACAATGGGCAGAACTGGAATCTGGACTGTTGATTCAAATATTATGTCAATGTGAAATTCCAGAATGTGAGGACTGTGCTGTGGTTGCCTGAAAGAATGTCTTTGTTTTTAGGGATCTCACACAGAAGTCTAAGGGGCAAAGGGGCATGATATCTGCCATCTTTATCAAATGATCCAGAAGGGGGAAAAAAGACAGCGAGAGAACACAAGGAGCCAAATGTTAGAAACTGATGAATGGCGGGTACGGGGTCCGTAGAGGTCCTCTATATCATTCCTGCGGCTTTTCTTTTAGCTGTCAGCTTGAAACGATTTCAAAATAAGAAGTTTAAAAACAAAGCAGTGCAGTGCCTTGGGCAGAGTAAGCAGTGTTCACTGGGGTGACATCTCAGCTGGCCTTGAGGAGGGCTCTCGTTGCAATAGTCAGCAATGGGGGGGCAGAGAAGAGGGTTAACAAGCACGGGACGTAGAAGCTGGGCCTGCACCCCACTAAGGGCTTTGCTGTATCAGCTCATTTGATCCCCGCAACAGCCCTGGGTGGTAGGTACGATTGTTCCCCCCATAGCACAGCGGGGAGGCTGCAGCCCAGAGCAGTGAGCTGCACTGGCCAGGCCCTGCAGGGGTTCACAGCAGAGGTGGGGCGGGAGCCGGGCATCGGGCTGGCTTGCTCAGCCCTTCCTCCCCGCTGCCTCTGGTAACATTAGCTGGTACCCAGGGAGCGCTCAGTGTGAAGTCATGGTTCTTGGTCTTTTCCATCTATGGACTCTGTTAATCCCCACAGGTTCCCTATGCCACGCTGTATAAATTACTTACATATTAGGTTTATTATTTATGTCCCCCGAACCCCACCTTCAGCTAGAAGGCAATCGCAGTTCAAGCCGAGATGTTTATCTGTATTTGTATCCCCAAAGCTCGCCATAGTAGCTGCTCAATAAATATTGGTTAAGTTGACTTGACTTACCAGAGGAGGGGGATCAGGAAGAGGGACTGGTTGGGGAGGAGGTGTTGTGAGGCCAAAGAGAAGAGCTCTGGGACTTTCTAGCGGGCGTGGTTTATAAAGCAGCCCGGGCCCCATTCCTCTGCTCTGTGGGGCTTCCCAGGACCAAGACGCTACATGCTCCACGTGTGGGAGGCCCTGGCTCCCATGGGCTCGGGTTGCCTCTGCCCGACCCGGAAAGACCTGAACTGGCACATCCTTCAGTCAGGACATGAGGGCAAGAGAGTTTTAATGTTACTATTTTTGGAAGGAGTCACGCAACTGAATCAGATGGACAGGTGTAGCATTGGATTCGGAAGCAGGATTCGAAGTTTCTCCCAGACAGCCGGCGAAGATGAGTGAGAGCCTGTGCTCCCCGACCAACAGTGGGACTCTGGAAGCAGTACAAAGACGGTGCTGTTCTCGGGCAGGGAGCGGAGCTTCCATCACTCCGTGGGTTCGAGCTGCACGGTGCGTGGGCCCAGCGGATGTGCGCTTTCTCTCGCCCCTCCGGAACCCCAGTGCTCCCTTCCTGCTATCGCTGCCACCTGTGTTGTTGCTGACCTGCGGCCAGACCCCCTGGGCCAAGTGTTGATTCCGATGCTCCCCTGGGTCACTCTGTCAGCGTTGCACCTGGCACCGTGCTCCCTGGCTGCTGGAACAGTTGGAAGAGACGCTTTAAGGGCTGCTTCCACACTTGGCTCTCCCCACGGAAATTCTGGGCTGCTTCATACCACCAAGCAGCTGGCTGCCTGCCGGGCCTCCCAGTACAGCACCTTCCTGCCCGGGGACCTGTCCTTCCCGGGAGCCGGTCCTCTGCTTTTGCTTTCTCAGAGTCCGCAGTAGGAGTGGGCCTCCACACACTCCTCATCTAGGCTCGCAAAGTCGAGTCGGAAGATAGGAACTATCTGGAGAGTCAATGACACGAGCTTCTGGAGGTCTATCCAATAAACTGGCCACCCCCAGCTTGTGAAAAGCCAGGGCCAGGATAACCAAACAAACCTTCTAGAGCTTTGGATGGGATCCTGTTTATAAAAACTGGGGACTTTTTCCATCTTGTGCTAAAACCTTCCAGAAATTGGCCTCTCTCCCTATCTCCCACCACTCTGCTTGAGTGCCCTGCCATCGGTCCTATATGTATGCACAGTGCCCAGCACATGGTAGGCACCCAATAAACCGATGCCTTCCTTCCAGCTGGGATGGACGCTCTCTGCCTCTCTGAATCCCGTGCCCCTCCAGGATCCCTTCCAGCCCTCCTCCTATGTGAAGATTTCTCGGAGTTCTTTCTTGAAGTCTTCCCCTGCTCTAAAACCTGGAGGCAGATGTTCAGCCTTTTCTTCAGCTCCATTAGCACCTCCATCCTTCCAAATAAACCCTTAAATCACGCGGAGCTGGTTTCTGTTGCTTGCAACCAAAGCATCTCATAAACGAGGGTGTGGAGAGAGGGGATCCTCGTGTGGCTTGAGTATTCCTTCAGGCCAGGCAACGTGCCAAGCCTCATATTTCACACATTCAACTGTGCATATTCCCCCAACACACGCACATTTTAGCATGAAAAAACCCAGCATGGTTTCATCCCAGCTGTCAGCCACAGAGACAGCTGTAGATGTTCCTACCTGTGCGTGAACATCACTACTTGCAGGGTCAGCGTCTTTGACAAAAATTCTAGAGATAATGAGGAGAACTCTTTTAAGAGAATCTACATACTTCCAGAATGAGGATTTTAAGCAATGCTATGTCTCCAACAGGCACAGAGGACAGTACTGTGTGGAAAAACATGGATGGTAACAAGTCTTGATTAAAAAGATAATTGTAGGGGCACCTGGCTGGCATGCAACTCTTGATCTCAGGGTTGGGAATTTGAGCCCCATGTTGGGTGTAGAGATCACTAAATAAATACTTAAAAAAAGATAATTAAGAAGAATAGGGCTCTGAATGAGAAGATTTGGGAATATTTTAGCCAATTTGTTTTATTTATTTTTTAATTTTTAATTTTTAATTTTTATTTTTTTTAAAGATTTATTTATTTGAGAGGGAACACGAGCAGGAGGCGGGGCAGAGGGAGGGGGAGAAAGAGTCTTAAACAGACTCTGCACTGAGGGTGGAGCCTGATGCGGGGCTTGATCCCACAACCCTGAGATCATGACCTGAGCCGAAACCCAAGAGTCAGACACTTAACCGACTGAGCTACCCAAGTGCCCCTAGCCAATTTAATTCACTTATACATCTCATTTCATGAGGAATGCAATAGAATGGTGTCTAATTAAAAAACTATCTAAATAAATCTAAAAGAGTTTGTTTGATAAGGACAAAGTTAATATTCTAAGCCAAAGTTTAGCAAAATTTTCTATAAAGGGCCAGTAAATGTTTTAGGGTCTCTGTGAGTCTCCATCACAGCTACTCAGCTCTGCTGTTGTAGCACCATAGACAACAGGTAATTGAATGGGCATGACCGTGCTCCTATATGTGTATAAATATCCTATAATATTCATTTATAGACACTGAAATTTGGGTGTCATACAATTTCTATGTGTCACGAAATATTGTTTTATAGTGTGTTTAAAAAAATTTGCAAATATAAAAGCCATTCTTAGCTCGTGGGCCATACAAAAATAGCATGCCAACCCCTGTGCTAAGTGATGGTGCATCACGGCCTAATTGACAGCATCTTTTTTCTGAGTTCACTCATGGTTCAATAATGATGCACCATAGAGTCCTTGCAGTACGTTTTACAGCAATCCTATGAAGTAGGTAACATTCCCAGATGGTGCTGACAAAACATGCAGAGGTTTTGTTGCCCAAGATCGAGCAGTTAGCAGGTGGCAGGGTTAAGGTTCAACCCTAGGTCTGGTTAACTAACTAAAAAAACCCCACAAGAAACAAAAACAGGTGCCTTTTGAAAGAGAGAGCAAATCGGATGTTATAACTGACCTTCTGTCTACAGGTAAAACCTGCAGTGGGTCTGATGGCTTTAATTTGAATGTGCCTCGTCCATACAGAGGAACACAGGAATTCAGGGGTGACTACAGCATGACCGGCCAGGTAGGTCACTATTCTAACCGGGAGCTGATGGTCTGGGTACTGTGACAGGCACATACGTGGGAGGCTAACATTTTCACAAGATTGATTAGGCTCACTGTCCTACTTACCTCCTACTACTCTGAAATGCATTTTTATTCAGAGAAAAATACAGATCAAAAGAATAAAATTAAGTGTTACTTATAATAGGTACAATTGGCCTCAGCTGCCTCCCTGGTCTGCTTATACACTTGCGGTTTTCTGTAACACAGGCAGGGAATTGGCTGTCTCACTTGGGGCCTGGGGCAGCCTGGAGAAGCAGAAGTGTGCAGCGAGCAAGCCTCGCAGTCACTGGAGCAGGGGCTGGCACAGCCCGGTGGCCGCGGAGCCACAGAAGGAATTAACAAGTGTTCTGCTTCATTTTTCCAGGCGCCGCGCTGTGGACAGGCCTCCTGGACGAGCCTTAGATGAGTTCTGCAAATGGGCTTCCAAAATCAATAGGCTGCAAAAATCTATCTGGCCGGCAAAGCTTTCCTTGGTCTGCTTCACATCCATCAGGGCTCCTCTCTCCCTGGCATGCGTGCTTCCCTCCGCCCCGCACTGCTTGGTGGGCACAACACAGGCCCCGGGGGGCTGGCAGGCCAGTTCACAGCTGCGAACGCGGGCCTGGGAAATGACACCAGAAGTGAGTGGCAAAAAGACTGAACAAATGCATCCCGCCCTAGGATCGCTTGTGTTGGTGGCTGCCTCATTGAGACCCTGCCTTCCCTCCTTTGGGTGTGGCCCTGGAGGGCTGAACGTCTTCCAATTACTGTTCGGGTCTTGCTTCGTAAGATCAATCGCTACCATTCACTGAGCGGCTGCTGTGGGCCAGGCATGGCTCTCTGAAATTCAGAACAGTTTCTTTGTCTCCTTTTTTTCCCCTGATACCAGCCCATAAAATATTACCCCTCCTTTACAGAGGATAAAACCAAGCACCAGAGAGGTAGTGAACATGCCCAGGTGAAAAAGTGGCTCGGGGCCTGGGCTGGGATGCAAGACTCCATTCTGTCTTCCCCAGAAGCTGGCGCTTATTTCACTCACCAGGAGCCTGAGAATTCGAAGAGCCGAGCAGAACCACGACCTGAAGTCAGACACACGGCCCCTGTCACGTCCCCAGCATTACTTCTCGTGTCCGGGTCCTCCCTGGAGCCCTTCCCCGGGGCTGGTCTAGAAGCTGGTGACTGCACCTCCATACTGCACCCAGAAGCAGGGCTTGGTGGGTTCCTCTCCCCTCTGGACTAGAGTTTGAGGACATTGAGGGAGGAGAACCAGCCAGAGCTTTCTGCAGCTGCCCCCTGCCCTTGTTGTGTACGAAGGCTTCCCAGTTCTTTGTGGGATCCATGAATGAGTCCACCGTCCGATCACCTGCCCCTCTGTCAAAGATGAGTGGAGATGCCCAGGTGGGAGCGTTCCTCCAGTTACCACAATGTGGAGCTGCTGGGACATCACCCCACCTTGAATCCTTGGAAGCTGCTTGATTTCCAGGTTGAGTTTGTGTGTGCGCAGCTGGTTGCCAGCTTGGTGGATGCTTAGGCAGGATGGGGTGGGGGGGGGGCTTTCCTTGTACAAACAGAATGTACTTTTGAACTTCAGGGTTGTCTTTGTCTCCAGGGCATGACAGTCCTTAGGGTTGTATCTTGCCGTGAAACAGCAGTGGATGTGCGCTCTGGACCTGGCAGGCGATTGGAAATGTCCATGCTGAGGATGAAGACCAAGTTGCAGTGTTTGTGGGAAACTGGGACACATGCGCGATTCTAGACTGCTACACGGAACCAGCTGCCGGCACTGGGTAGGGTGGTTGGGAGGCAGAAAGAAAACCAGTGGCTCCAGAGACATGCAGACTCATCTCTCCCCCTCCTCATCGCTAGGAACCTGTAGATGCGGAGGCTTGGCTTTGAAAGGACCGCCCCCCCCCCCCCCCCCCGATTTTGCCTTGCCAAAGGGATCTGAAAACTAGTTAAGAAATTCTAACCAGACTGGGTGTTGGTCTTGTATCCATCTGTGCTACCGATAGAACTAAGCCCACGGGGAGTTTTCTGCTTAAAACGACCCTGGGATAAGCTTAAAAGAATTTCAGAACTTCACAGATACTTTATAAGGTCATATTTTATAATAACTCAGTTACCTGTAAAGGAGGGGTAACACTTTATGGGCTGGTATCAGGGAAAAAAAGGAGACAAAGAAACTGTTCTGAATTTCATATTTTATAATAACTACCTATATTTAGTTTATAGTAACCCTCCTCCTCCTCCCATGGCTTCCCCTAACTACCAACTATCCCTTGGTAGTTAGGGGACCACCAAGCAAAGATTTCAAAACCAATGGCTCCAGCTGTTGGCAGACCCAGGATGCTCTGATTGTGGATCAACATCTGAGATGCATCAGCACTAGCCCGGGAACGCCTCCATGTGCACCGGGCTCTATGAGCATCAGGGGGACACCACACCTACCCCTAGAGGACTGACGCCACCTGGAGAGAGGATGGAAGCAAAGTGACCAGCAGAGTGGACAGGTGCACTGCGTTGGACAAGGGGACCGGAGAGTGCAGGGGTTCGGAGGAACGAGGGACTGCAGGGAGTCTGCATGGAAGAGGGGGTCCTCACGTGTGAGTAGAGGGTTCTCACGTGTGAGGGTCCTCACGTGTGAGTAGAGGGTTGGGGTCCTTGGCAAGAGTGGAGTGGGAAACAGGGAGTGCTCCGGAGCAAACAGACTCGGCTAGGGCAGAGTATTTGCCTTAAGAGTCGAGCTGGACAGGGGTGGGCAGTGGGGTTGGCCCAGGTTGTGGAGGATTTGTATTTTTTTTTTTAAGATTTTATTTATTTAGTGGAGAGACTGAGAGAGCATGCATGCGCATGTGCGAGCACATGGGGGGGGGGTGGAGGGCAGAGAGAGGAGCAGACTCCCCAATGAGCAGGGAGCCGGATGCGGGGCTCGATCCCCAGTACTCGGAGATCATGACCTGAGCTGAAGACAGACACCTGCCCAACTGAGCCACCAGGCGCCCTGGGATTTGGTTTCACCCCGTGCAGTCAGGAGCAGAGCTCCAGGCTTCCCCCACTTGCTCCCTTCTTTGGCTTCTCCGTCTTGGCACTGCCACCCTCCACTGCCGAGGCCCCCAGCCAGGAGCTGCCTTGGTTCTTCTCCTTCAGCCCTCCTCCTCCTCCCATGGCCTCCAGTCCATCAGAAGTCCTGTCATCTCTGTTTTCAAAATATATTCCAGATCCAACCACTTTCTATCCCCTTTCCAGCTCCCATGCTGGTCCAAGGATCCCGTGTTTCTTGGCTGGGTGAGTACCATGGCTTCTTCACTAGCCTCTGTTTCCAACTCCTTAAGGCAGTCAAAATGAGCTTTTCAACTGATTGGGAAATGTCTCTGCTTTTTTACTGTCATGCCTCTGCTAGCCCCCATTACCCTCAGGATGAAACCCCAGCTCTGCATCAGGTTTGCAGAGGCCTGCAGGTCTCTCCCAGCGGGCTCCCCTTCTCCTCCGCATATCCGACCCCCTCCTGCCCCCTCCGGCCACACTGTGCATGTCCCACTCAGGCCTTTGCATTTGCTGTGGTGTCCGTCCCCAGGCTCTTCGTACCAGTCACGTTTTCTCATCTTGATCTCTGCTCAAACGTCCTACCCTCTGAAAGGCTTTCCTGAGCCACCATCCAGACAGTTCCCCCTCTGCCACCCAGTTGTCCCGCATCTCTTACCCTGCCCTATTTTCACATGGTAGTGCTCACGATGTGAAATTACATTATTATTCATTTGTGCATGTGTTCATTCTCTATCTCACCCCATGGAGCGCAGTTCTAGGGGAGATGCATCTGGTCTTGTTCATTGTGGGAGACGGGGACCCCTCCGTCATCCAGTGACCTCAGAATAATGGTTTTAAATGCATGAAAGAAAATACACAAGATTACAAAGGACGGCAGGGGTATTGAAATACAATTTCAATGGTTATGAAAATATTTAAGATGTAGGGTAGGATAATAATGCTTCTTCACTGATGAGATTCAGTGTGGGTATAATAAGGACAGTCACAATTACAGTAATAGCTACATTTCAAGGCAATGATGAGGGCAAATGCTATTCTACAATGTCTGCAACAGTTCTAAGATGATAAAAAACTGAGATTTGGGTTGGTGACAGTAGTCACTGCTAACACTGCGGCTTGAGGCCCATGTTCATAATTGATGGAAATGCTGAATATTAATTTGAAATTAGTAAAATTAAAGGTACCATTTTTTCCTCCTACCTCCAAGAAGCATCTGGTTCCATGGAATGAAACAGTCATGCATGAGCAGATAATTTCAATACATGAGAGCAAATCTAATGGCCTGTACCAAGGTGCTGAGTCTGCACTGGGGCTGCAGAGCGAACATCTGGAGGAGAATCCATCAAGCTAAATGCTGGAGAGTAAATGACACCTGTCCAGACAAAGGCGGGGTTGGACATGTGTTCTAGAACCACGGAACAGTGTTAGTGGAGCCCCGAGTTTTAAGGGGTGGGGGAGAGCAAGTGCAGTGTGGGAAGTTACGGGGGTCAGAGTCCTCCCACAAATATTTATTGAGGACCTACTAAGTATCTGGGAATTCTGTGCTGAAGGAGACAAATTCTCTGCTTCTAATGAGCTTGCATTTCGGTAAAGAGAGAGTCCGACAACACACAAGTAAGTAGCTACACTGTAGTGTCCAACAGTGATAAGTTCTGATAAGAAAAGAGAGGTGTCCCATAAGGTGTGGGCCGCGTGTCAGATGAGAAGGTGGCCGGGCAGGCACCGTGTCAGAGGTGATGACAACATACAGGTGGGACCTGGGGCCTGCCTAGGTCACTAGGCCCCTGAGACTTTATGACATGGAGATTTCTTCCATCCCTATATTTTCATGCAGACTCGGAAATGGGGGAAGGGAGGTCATTGTCCTGAGACTTCCTCTCCCACCCGGGGAAGGGCTCTTGGGGATCCCATTGTTCCCACACAAAGGGGCAGTGATCATCGGTTGTTTGTAGCTTCTGGTGCCAGTGAGAGAGGCTGCCTCCCTGCCCTCTGAGTCCCCTGTGTGGGTACCAGATGATGTGAGGCCTTGAGCTCTCCATCCGGGGCAGAGGAGGGGCTGCAGCTTGTACCTGAATCACAAAAGCGCCATTGATGGGCTCTGGGCAGGCTGGGGGCGCCGAGGACCGAGCTGGACAGCACTGGGCTGGCACAGGCTGCTCCCCGGTCCGTGAGCCGCATATCCACTTCTCTGTACTCAGTCCCAGCCTCCTGGCCGCCTCCCCTTCCTTCCCGCCACCCGCCTTCCTCCTTCCCTCCCCTCTCCCTCCATCTCCCCTCCCTTCCCTTCCGTTCCCAGTAGGCAGCTAACCTGTACAGCAGGTGCCTACTGCTCCCCATCACCCTGATGCTAGCCCCTCCGTGGCCTGTGCTCCCACCCCAGCATCAGGCACCTCTGTCTTCAGGCTAGCCCTTGCCTAGACTGCTTCCTCCATTCCTCCCCTCTCTGCATCCAGACTTACCTGACAATGTCTCAGTACTCTCCGGACCCTGGTGGGTGGGTGGCTTGGTGCTCACCCAAGTGCTTGTTTGATAAACAGAGTTATCTGGTTGGCCTGAACTCATTGGGGCTGATGCATCCACTGGAGTCGGTGATTTCATGTCTTCTCCCTCTCATGTCACATTGGCTCTTCCTGGCTCTGATCTTGTGGTCATGGGTCTAGGGGAAGGTGTTCCAGAGCTTTCTGTCCACTTCCTCCCTAGGGTAAGCACCCTTGTTCTCCTAGGACCCAACAGGTGTTCTGACTGCACAAGCCCAGTTGGCCAGGGATGGGCGCTAATACGCTGGCTCAGATCTCCTGTTCTGTGTTCCCGTCTTCTGCGTCTTACCTACCATCACCTTTCTGCTTTCTTGCGTTGACCAGTGGTCTGATGAACTAGTCATACCAATGCTATGGCTTCTGGTTTCATGGAGCTTTTCCATTTTAAATGGCACAGCCCAAGGGATAATGCAAGTCTCAAAAAAGTGGCATTTCTACAAGATGGGCAGGTGGATTGGGTGGCTTTCTTAGATGACTCTACGTATGTCCTCATAATCACTCTACCTTGTCCACAGCAGGGCCGGCCCTGTCTTCTTTAATCGGCATAGAGGGGTGACTCTGATGAAGGAGTGCATGAGAGAGAGCGGTGAGCAATGGGGCCACATGCTGGCACCTGCATACCAACTGCTTGTCCCTGGGATCCCAAGGCATGTTCCCTAAGGGCAGAGATTTTTATCCATTTTGTTCTGTTTTCAAGGCAAACACCTACATGGGTGTTTGGCCTAGAATTGGCACCCCCAAAATACTTCTTGAATAAGTGAGTGCACCAGAGTCCCAAAACCTAGCATTGGTCATTCTCTCCAGGAGGCTGGGGGCTGGATCAAATGGATTCTTAGGGTTCCCTGGGGATCTACCTTGTGTAGGTTTTTTCCTACAATCAGCAATAAGGCTGCTTCTAGTTCCCTGCCTTACAGCAAGTCTGTTTTCATAATTGCATGCAGCGTTTGGATGCCTTTCACATCCCTGTTTGTTCCTCGCAATCACCTACGAAGCAGGTGGAAGGAACTAATTGTGCTGAGCCATTCTACTGAGGCCTGAGGGCATTAAATGTCTTGCCCGGGGTCGCACAGTGAGAGAGCCCAGAAGCCGAGTCCGTGGCCTTCTGGCACCCTTCCTGTGTTGGGGGCATCTATGAGCATCCAGGTCATGACTGACCAGGGAAGGTCTGGAGAGGGTCTTGCAAACCAAAGCCTGGAAGACCTTTCCACCCAAAGGAGACAAACATTCCCTTAGATTTAAATGCGTGGCCTCTGGGGCCTTTTTCACTTTTTTAGTGAAGTAGAAAGCACACAACATAAAAATAATCATTTAAAAATGTACATTTTGGGACCCCTGGGTGGCTCAGGGCGTGATCCCAAGGTCCTGGGATCAAGTCCCGCTTGGGGCTCCCCATAGAGAGCTTGTTTCTCCCTCTGCCTATGTCTCTGCCTCTCTCTGTGTGTCTCTCATGAATAAATAAATACAATCTTAGAAAAAAAGGAAAAGAAAAGCCCTTCCTGGTTAGCATTCGGCAACCCCCTCCACCCTCCCAAGGCTCTGCAACCACTAATTTGCTGCCTTTCTCCATGGATTTGCCTGTTCTGGACACGCTCAGCAAACCCAGGTGAAACTGGACAGAGAGGCCAGTGGGGGATGGCCCTGGGGAGGGAGTGAGCACACCACACTCTGCGAACCCTGCCTCAGGCTCGCTGGCAACCTTGGGGAGAACTTCCCTTGCTGGGTTGTGTGCCCCACTCTGTGCCAAAGGTGTGGGCCCCACGCCCCTCCTGCCTGACACCCCCAAGCTCCAATCTATTCATTTCCAGTACTCGTTGCTCCTTAGTGTCCTGCCTGGGGTTCCCAGCTTGTCTTTTCCCTCCACCTGCCACGTGGAACTTGATGCTCATCAGAAGCTTCCCCAGGTTCTAATCACCAAACTCCAGCCCTAACCATCTGTGAGGCCGTAGGTTCGTGGGCGAGGGCTCCTGGGGCAATGACATGAGTTAATTGCATGCATTTTCTGGCTTCTGAATTTTCAGTAACTTGCTGTGAATACTGTGATAATAATTATTATTATAATTGAGTGCATTGGAAAAAGCAGTACAAAAATGTGGCCGGCTTGGCTTGTCTGCTGGGTGAATTGCCCTGTTGGGGCAATTTCACATCCCAGGATGTGATTTCCAGCTGGGAGCTGTGGACCTGCCTTACGTGGAGCTGAGCACCTGTTGGCCAGCAGGAACCACAGCGCTCCCAGCCTGCGGCAGCCCAGCACACCAAGAGGAGCTGGGCTCAGCACACCAGTGTGAAGTCTACATTTCACCAGATTCCACCCAGAGAGGCGCATCCTCCTCACCCCTCTCCCCTCATCCTGTTTCCAAGTGGCTTTGAGGATAGAGCCAGCCTCGAGAACGAGACCACGCCAGGAGCCGATGGCTACCTCGGATGCTTTGGCTCAAATGCAGCAAGCTTCATCAGTGTGTCTCTTGAGCCTTAACGTGCTTACAAACCACCTGCGACTTTGTCAAAATGAGAGGTGGTTCAGCATTCTGGGTAGAGCCTGAGCTTCTGCATTTCCAGCAGGTTCCTGGGGGAGGCTGGGTTGCCGGTCCTGGGGGTGCTCCAGGGGCCGACCCCTTGCCCGGGCTGTGTGTGTGATGCTCAGCCATCAGAAGAGCTTTTAGAAAACCCCTAACAGGGCTTCTCTGCTGCTCCTGGACTAGGAAGGCAATGTTCCTTGATGACATCAGGAGAGGGAGTCTGGCAGCTGTGACCAGCCCGGCTGACAGGAGGAGCTGTGGCCTTACCATGTTAATGGCCAGTGACCTGGAGCAGAACTGCCATCTACTCAGTCTGCTGGTTTGAGCCCAAGGGGACCTCTCTTGCTCACGGGCACTGCCCTGTCTGCAGGGACGCTCAGCCCATGGGCATGGGGATGGGGTGGGGAGGCTCCAGGGGCCACGTGGGAAGGGCGGGAGTGCGGGCCTCTCGCTCTGCCTTAGTTTCTGCTCTCAAATGTCAACTGTTAGTGTGATTTTGGGTGTCATGTTACTGCCACATGGGCTGCAGCATGCTGCAGAGGGCAGAGAGAGGGATGAACTCCCCTTTCTGGGGTCACCTAGGCCAGACCCTGAACCATCTGGTCCCCCAGCTGGTGCTCCAGTGTCTACTGGAGGAGTGGTCACATTGGCGAGATGGGGAGTACACTAAGGCACCTGGAATATTCTAAAAACAGAAGAGAATGCACACTCTAATCCTGAGAGACGCAGGGAATGAGCACCCCACTTCCCACTGGCGCAGCAGTGCCCATACTGTGCTCCCTGTTATTCCACCCCTTGGTACCATCAGCAGCCACCAGGCCTTGGGACTTAGTGTTTTTCTTATAATTTATGGGGCAAGGATTTCCTCTAGGAAATTGAGTAGAGAGCCAGAAATCATACATTTTGTTCTTTCCCTTTCATTCAAAGGGAATAGGAATGTTCTTGGAAAAGGAAACAAGTGTGCATCCCCACTTGCGCGCCAAGAACTTTAGACACACCTTGCAGGAAGAGATGTGACTGAGCCTTCGCTGGAGAATTTAAAGGGATGTAGGGCAAGTGGCCAGTGGTGGAAAGAACAGTTTGAAGCATTTTTTTTTAATTTATTTATGATAGTCACAGAGAGAGAGAGAGAGAGGCAGAGGCATAGGCAGAGGGAGAAGCAGGCTCCATGCACCGGGAGCCTGACGTGGGATTCGATCCTGGATCTCCAGGATCGCGCCCTGGGCCAAAGGCAGGCGCCAAACCGCTGCGCCACCCAGGGATCCCAGTTTGAAGCATTTTTTAAAAAGATTTTGTTTATTTATTCACGAGAGACATAGAGAGGGAGGCAGAGACATAGGCAGAGGGAGAAGCAGGCTCCCTGCAAGGAGCCCAATGTGGGACTTGATCCCAGGACCCTGAGATCATACCCTGAGCCAAAGGCAGGTGCTCAACCACTGAGCCAGCCAGGTGCCCCCCAGTTTAAAGCATCTTTAAATGCTCCTATTCTTCAAATCAGAGCAGAGAGGCCAAGACCAGGGGCTGTGCAGGCAGTTGGGAATATGAGGATTTGGAGGGCAGCAGAGCAGACCTGCAAGGGCATGACGCTGGTCCCATAGGTGCCTCCTGGTTGTGGGAAATAGGAAAGAAAGCACCAGGGACGCCTGGGTGGCTCAGTCGGTTAAGTGTCTGTGTTTGGCTCAGGTCATGATCTCAGGATCCTGGGATTGAGCCCCACATCGGGCTCCCTGCTCAGTGGGGAGTGTGCTTCTCCCTCTCCTTCTGCCCCTCGCCCCTCTTGTGCTTTCTCTCCCTCTCAAAAAAAAAAAAAAAGAGGCACCAGAGTGAAAGCCAGTGGGGAGCAAAATGAGGGGTTTCTTCTCAGAGCAAGTGGGGAAAGGCTGAGGAGTGTGAGGAGTCACTCTGAGAAAGAACGAGCTGTCTCCAAGAGTCTGCCTTGGAGTGAGTGCTTTACAGGCACGTTAACTCAGTCAATCCTCAAAGGATCATGCAATGGAGATATGTTTACGCCCGTTTTACAGATGCAAAAACTGAGGCTCTTTCAAGGAGGTAGTCATTTAAGGTCACAGTGTGGCCACCAGAGGGTAGAGCCCCTGGCCTGGGTTTGTAAGCAGCTGGCCAAGCACTGCAGGTGATTCTGAGGCCTGCTGCAGTTAGAGCCCCGGGCCGGAGCGATCTCTTTTCTTCGGAAGGGACCACGTGGCCTCTAAAAACTGAGACAACGTCTATGAAAGCTCAGCAGAGGAAAATAGCACCAGATGACCTTCTAGAAGTATTCTGTGGGTTCTCCAGGCAGATAATTCCTGAGCGTGGACCAAGTGCTGGAAGAGTTTTACGACTGCGTGGAATCAGCATGTATCTTCCAGTAGCTGGCGGATGGTGAGTCAAGCTCCTACTGTTTTCCAGCAGAATCAAGACAAGCGGACAGTTTTGTTATTTGCTAATGTTTCCATAAGGTAAGGCCTTTGTCTTTAAAAGATTTTATTGATTCAGGACTTTTGAAGATGCCTGTGTTGATCTGTTTCTGTGCAGAACCTGAGCCAGGACATCAGTATCGAATCGATGGTGGACATTTATTGAGTGTCTACCGTGTGCCAGATATTTTTATTTTATTTTTATTTTTATTATTTTACATGTATTGCCTCCTGAATCCTCAGTACAAGCCTGTGATGCAGGTACTGTTATTATTGTATAGCTGAGGACACTGCAGCCCAGAGAGGTTCAGTTACTTTCCCTTGATCACACAGCCAGGGAATATTGGAACCAAGATATGAGACCAGACATGTTTGATTGTCTTAAAAAACTGTTTATTTTGGAAATTTTCAAACACATAAAAGTAGAGAAAGTTGCGTAATGAACCTCCATGTCTTCATCACCTACTTTCAACAATGATCAACATTTTGCCATCTTGTTCTCTTTTTCTTCCCCACATTTGTTGTTTTCTGTGGTATTTTAATCCTGGACATCATATTATTTCACCTATAAATACTTAGTCTGTGTCACAGATAAGGACTTGCCTCTTTCTTTTCCTTTCTTTCTTCTTTCTTTCTTTCTTTCTTTCTTTCTTTCTTCTTCTTTCTTTCTTTCTTCTTTCATTTTATTTATTTATTCATGAGAGAGAAAAGGGAGAGCAGAGACACAGGCAGAGGGAGAAGCAGGCTTCCTGCAGGGATCCTGATGCAGGACTTGATCCCAGACCCCAGGATCACACCCTGAGCTGAAGGCAGATGCTCAACCACTGAGCCACCCAGGAGTCCCAGACTTTTCCTCTTTCATAGAACTATAATACTATAAATGTTCTCCCAAATTATTCCTTCATATCCTCTAACACTTGATCCATGATCAATTTTCTCTGATCACCCCCAAAACGTCCTTCTGCAGTTGGTATGTTTGAACCACAGTGTAACCGCCCAACATTGCTCTTAGATGGTGTTTTTAGTCTCTTTATAATCATTTTCCCACACTTTCCGTATGCCATTTATGGATAAAATAGTCTAGAGTTTGCTGTTTATACCGTAGTGGTGTCATTTAACATGTTCCTCTGTCCCTTATGTTCCCTTTAAAGTGGGCGTTAAGAATGAGGGGTGGGATTCTGTTCAGGTTTAATTCTCTGGAAAGAATCCTTCATGGGCACCACTCTTCCTCCCTCTTATGCTGGCTGGCTGGTGATCCCATTTTTAAAAATTATTTATTTATTTATTAAGATTTTATTTACTTACTCATGAGAAGCATAGAGAGAGGCAGAGACATAGGCAGAGGGAAAGCAGGGTCCCTGTGGGGAGTCTGATGTGGGACTCAAACCCGGGACCCTGGGATCACAACCTGAGCCAGAGACACATGCTCAACCACTAAGCTCCTGGGCACCCCTGGTGATCCCATTTTTAATGATGTGAGTTGTTCTGTGGGTTCAGGCAGTGTCAGCCTGGTCACTTCATGACATTACTCCCCATCGGTCTGGTCTTTACAGCCATCATGAGCACTGTCGAGGTCCCTGTGGGACAGCAAAACGGAGATGTTTGTCATCTTGCCATCCTGGTCTGTACCAATTAGCTGAGCCGCTCCTCTGAAGTTTTCCCACATCAACCACTTGCTAACCCAGGCAGTTAGACTTGAGAGTTTGTGCCCCAAATCTGTGTTTCTCGAACCTTCATGTGTGCACAGATCATCTGAGAATCTTGTTAAGTTGCAGATTCTGACTCAGTAGGGGATGGGGCCTGAGGTTCTGTATTTTTAATAAGCTTCCCAAGTGATATGGATGCTGGGTGCTGTTGCTCTGTGGACCACACGTGGAGTAGCAAGGCCAATCAATCACCTGTTATTGCTTCTTCATTAAACTTTTCTGACTGGTTCTTTACAGAATTATTGGTTTGTACATGGACAAGCTAGTGTAATGCTAAACTGTGGTTTCCCATATACCCATGTACAGTCAAGGTTAGTGGCTTTTACATTTACCCCTCCCCTCAAAATTGCCTCTGCTTTAACTTAAGCTCCAGGCTGTGTTATGCAGACAATAAGGTGGTGTTTCAGCTTAGAATTTGCTGAGAAATTGACTGATCACATAATATAATATGAAGGTATGTGTGTGTATGTATGTATGTGTGTGTCACATTTTGTTAAAAGTCGAATGTTTTGGGCAGCCCGAGTGGCCCAGTGGTTTAGCGCTGCCTTCAGCCCAGGGCATGATCCTGGAGACTCAGGATCGAGTCCCACATCAGGCTCCCTGCATGGGGCCTGCTTCCCCCTCTGCTTGTGTCTCTGCCCCTCTCTCTCTGTGTGTGTCTCTCATGAATAAATAAATAAAATCTTAAAAAAAAAAAACAAAAAACAACAAAGTCGAATGTTTTTCTAAGGGGAAAATGACCTGGTGGTGTGCGAGGAGAACTGTCGTCTTCTGGTGGTAAGTTCATAAAGAACCACGGTTTTGCCTTCCCTGCATCTGGGACCCCTTCTTTTATTTTTTTAAATTTTATTTATTTATTCATAAGAGACACAGAGAGAGGGAGAGAAGCAGAGACACAGGCAGAGGGAGAAGCAGGCTCCATGCAGGGAGCCCGATGTAGGACTCGATCCTGGGACCCCAGGATTACACCCTGGGCCAAAGGCAGGTGCTAAACCGCTGAGCCGCCCAGGGATCCCTGGGACCCCTTCTTTTAATGGGAGCTTGGTGTTGCTTTGGAGAAATATCTCCCCCAGGTTTTGTGTTTCTGCTTAGTTGGGGGTGGAGGAGCCAAGCAGACCCTCTCTCCATGGGTTTAAGTCTTGAGTAGAGCGACATTGGGACTGAAGATGGTGGGAGTGGATTTATTTCAACAGCAGTGATGAGAAAGGACAGTGACCTATGTCCTCCCTCCCAGGTTCCTAGAGCTTCCCTAATTCTTTTTTTTTTCTTAAAGATTTATTTATTTATTCATGAGAGAGAAGGAGAGAGGCAGAGACATAGGCAGAGGGAGAAGCAGGTTCCCTACAGGGACCCAATGTGGGGCTTGATCCCTGGATGGGATCACACCCTGAGTCAAAGGCAGATGCCCAACTGTTGAGCCACCCAGGCGTCGTCCCTCAGTCATCTAATTCTGCATGACTTCTGCTCTGCTAAAGTTAGCCTGAGCTGCTGTCTGTGGCTCACAACCAAGATGCCCAGCTAGGGAACCTCCACCAGTGTCTCAGACGATGGGACTCACCTGCCAGGGCTGTGGTCACATAGAGTGGGCAAGCTGACGGGAAGCGCATTGGTCACTGGACTTTGTGACATGCAGCTCTGGTCACATGCAGTCCCATGGTGGGCTGCACCTGGAGAGAGGAGAGAGGATGGTGATTTGGGGCACCTGGAAAACCCTTGGAATGAGGCTGCTTCCTTTTGGCTTTTCCGATGAGCTTGTTTTGTTTTTTTTTTTTAAGATTTTATTTACTTATTTTAGAAGAGAGCAAGAGAGAGAGAGAGCACTAACTGTGGGAAGAAGTGGAAGGAGAGGGAGAAGCAGACTTTTGCTGAGCAGGGAGCCTGGTGCCAGACTCGATCCCAGGACCTTGAGATCACGACCTGAGCCGAAGGCAGATGCTTAACTGACAGAGCCACCCAGGTGTCCTAACTTAGTTTTATGGGAAGTACATGTTTTCCTACTGGTCAGAAGGGCATGTGGCTTCATCAGCTTAATCTCACATTTACCAGACAGAGGAAAAGTAGCAAGAAACTACCAGCATCGAGGATTGGATCTTCTCATAGGATCCCCACTCCTCTACCTCCCACAGTGACCTCGTCAACACCCCCAATTGCATCCACATTTAAGGGACGTTTCAATTACGAGGGTCTCAGTGAGGTCCCTGAGTCATCAGACAAGTTTTGTTTAGTACATTCCACTTAAGAAGGTGGTGGTGGTGGGAGGGTGCCAGGGTGGCACAGTCAGTTGAACGTCTGACTCTTGATTTCAGCTCAGGTCATGATCCTCAGGGTCTTGAGATTAAGCCCCACTGTTGAGCTCTGTGCTGGGAGTGCAGCCTGCTTGAGATTCTCTCCCTTGTCCTCTGCCCCTCCCTGTCCCCATTCCCTTGTGCCCGTGCTCTCTCTCTCTCTCTCTCTCTAAAAAAAGGAAGGATTTCTTGCTAAAGAAAGTAGAAGGATATTCATCCTCCTGATTCCCCAAAAGCCAAACAAATTAGTAAATAACAACAACAATAAAACGAAACCCAAAAAGCAAAGAAAACAAACAACAAAAGCCCTACCAAAACCAAACAAATGAACAACCAAACCAAAAACCCACAAGTAGTAGCCAAGCAAGGAATTACCTTTTCTAGAGAAGTCATGACTTTGGAAAGAAACAGAAAGTCCTGATGTAGTGCAGTTCCTGAGTCCAATTTTTATGAATATTCTTTCATTTAGAGAGAAGCAGGATCTCTAGCAGAGTATGCAAGAGGAGGTAGCCCTGTGAAAAGATCCCTTGAATTTGCAAGGCCCTAAACGTCCCCTTGAAGCCTCAGCCAAGGTTTGGCAGTGCGCAGGAAGCCCAACGCTGCAGAAGTGTGATGCAGCCTCGGCTGGGTGGAAGGGCCCTTGGTTTATGGCACCTAGTGACATCCCCATAGAGAGCAGAACCCAGGCTTCTGAGAGAAGGCTGCTGGCCATGCTCCCGACCCCATGACCTGGTTGACCCCATCTCAGTTTTCCCAGACTATAAAAGTATGAAGGGTTAGTAAAGTCCCTACCATGGTGTGAACTGTAAGACGATGAGCCCTCAATAACGCGAAGACTGGGTCAAGGACAATTCCTCCACTATTTTTTTCCTTTTTTTTTTTTTTTTTAAGATTTATTGATTTATTTTAGAAAGAGAGAAGGTACACAAGCTGGGGGAGAGAGAAGGAGGGGGGACGGATGCAGACTCCTCACTGGGCAGGGAGCCAGAGATGGGCTCTATCTCATGACCCTGAGATCATGACCTGAGCCAGTCACTTAACCAACTGAGGCACCCAGGGGCTCCTAAAAATTTCTCCACAATTTTAGAGTAAATAGGTGTGTGAAGATCTGCAGTTATTCAGCTTGAATATGACAAGACATGGTATGGGATCCCTGCAAACACATTATAGCCACAGCAACGTAGGAAAGAAAGGGAACTCAGCTGGCAAAAAAAACAAAACAGATGAGGAACCTGTCCCGGATGAGAACATATTCCAGGAACTACCCATGAACAACTTGGATAACGGAAGAACTTAGTAAGGCTTTTAATCCAGGAAAACAAGGTCTCAAAAGTGAGATGATACAAAATAATAGAATGAGATTTTAAGATTTCAGAGCAAAGGAAACATATTGAGAAATTTTTTAAAAAACAGTATTGGGGCGCCTGGGTGGCTCAGTCAGTTAAGCATCTGCCTTCAGCTCAGGTCATGATCCCAGGGTCCTGGGATCTGGCCCCACATTGGGCTCCCTGCTCTGTGGGGAGTGTGCTTCTCCCTCTCCTCCCCACTTGTGCTCTATCTCTGTTTCTCTCTCGAATAAATAAACAAAATCTTAAAAAAAAAAAAAAGGAAAAACCGTATTGATGATATCACTAATATATTGGAAGTCAGGAGTGATGGAGATACATCTGAAAAATCAAATTCTTGACCAGAGAGACTTGCTGGAATTATTCCTGGTAAGTGCAGGAAGTCCCAAAGGCAGAGTTGAGAGGAGATTAGAGCACCTGAGAGCCACAGAAGACAGAGATGGCCCAACATGGTCATGAGCTCTCAGAACAAGGGACCCAGGAGACGAAAAAGGGGGGGAATGCACTCGGTTAGAGAAATCCTCAGAAAGAAAATACAAACCATTAGAACAAAAGGGCATCAGGAAAAAAACCAGCATACACGTACTGACTTTCAGCTGTATCCTGGTGAAGATATTGAACTTGGAGGATAAACAAAGACTTCTCAGACATTCGGGTAGAAGAAGCCACGAGGGGAAAAAGTCAAGTTTCCCAGACTCAGTAAGAGAAGACAATGGAGCAATGTCTAGAGTGTTCTGAAGGAAGGAAAGTAAAATCCAAGAATATTAAACCGATGCAAGCTGTCACTCAGCAGGCAGACACCTGACCAGGGAGGGTGCAGGGCCTGTAGCACCTGCATGCTCTTCTAGAAGGAGCCCCGCCAACCAGAGAGATAAATTCAGATGAACCTGGAACTGTCATCCACTCAACACAAACTAGGAGGTGGAAGGAAATGACTCCGAATCTTGACTCTCTATTTCTTTTTTTTTAGATTTTCATTTATTTATCTGACAGAGAAAGAGACAGGGAGCCCACACAAGCAAGGGGAGCAGGAGAGGGAGAAGCAGACTCCCCACCGAGCAGGGAGCCCGACGGATGCGAGGCTCGATCCCAGGACACCGAGACCACGACCGTAGCTGAAGGCAGATGCTTAACCAACTGAGCCACCCAGGTGCCCCATCACTCTTTCTTTTATTTTTTTAAGAATAAAAAAATCAATATTAAAATATAAAAATTTGGAAAAAAGCTTCATGATTCCAATCACTTTATGACTTGGTCTTCATTTTTTTTAAACATTGGAAGAATCTATGAGAGCTAATATTTCTTTTGGAAATTCAATGAACTGCAAACATTATTTGAAGTTCAGAAGTTTTTTCCAGCTTTTTGCCTTCTGTAAAATCAAAATAAAATTAATGTAAATTCTTTTTATTTTAAAATAGTATTATGGTATGATACCATTCAGCTCATTCATTCAACAAATGTTTATCTGTGTGACAAATACTACTCTGGGCACTGAGGAACCTGAAGGGAGAAAAAAAAAAAAAAACCAAAACGTTATGTATCTTATGTTAACATCATATATAGCATTATTACATCTAATATAGCCTATATAACATTTAAAATATAGTAATATACATATTATCATATAATATCATGTCACATATATATGATATATATAGCATTATTATATATAAAATAGTATAAAATTATTTCTACTCATCCTTCTATCTTTACAGAACTTTAGAATGACTTTCACCAAATATTAATGCTGTGATTTCTGGGTGGTGGGGTGTGAGGTGTGTCTTTGAAACTTTCAAGTTGATTAAACTCTTCTTATAAAGCATGTGTGTGACACTTTTCAAATAAAACCACGTATGTTTTTTAAAAACTTGACTGCTGTAGTTAATTGCAAATTGAGGAATTATTCCCTTTTACTTATTAATTTTGCATCTCTTTCATTGCTAATGGTGTTGAATGTTTTCCTGTATCTTTGTTAATTTAAGAATATATCAATCTTCGTTGATATGTTTGTTATATGTTCCACTTACATGTATTGGTATGTAAATGTGTTCTTTTGGGGCACCTGGGTGGCTCGGTGGTTGAGCATCTGCCTTCAGCTCAGGGTCATGATCCCCTTCAGCTCAGGTTGTGATCCGGGGTCCTGGGATCGAATCCCACATCAGGATCCCCTCAGGGAGCCTGCTTCTCCTTCTGCCTATGTCTCTGCCTCTCTCTCTCTATCTCTCATGAATAAAATCTTTTTTTTTTTTTTACTTTTACAATCTTAATAAAGAAAATCTTTTTAAAAATGTGTTCTTTTGACCTTGGCAATCTCCAATCTATTATTCCTGGTCTGGTTGATGTTTATGTCTTAATTATTAAAATAACATATTTTCCTTTATAAAGATACATGATCATTGCAGAAAAATAATATAAATAAGCAGAGAGGGGGAAAAATCACACCATTCCACCTATTCAGAAACAACTTCCATTAACACCTTGGAGTACATATTTCCAGATGCATTTCTGTATAAATACCAGTTGGGATTTTTTTTAAAAAAACAAAAACGTCACAATACCACACTGTTTTGCAATATGCTTTTCTTCACTTAATTTACTGTGAACATCTTTCCATATCATTAAACTGTTCTGTTTTATTGTTTGGCTCCTTAGTTTTAGTTAATTCATTCTTGGCTATTTCGATGGTTTCCTGTCTCTCAGTATTATAATCCATGACGCAGTGAATGTGTTTTATAAATAAATTTTTTTACATGCCCATGTTTCTTTCCATGCACAGTTGCTGGGACAGAAACTAAACACATTTTTAAAAGATGTTTAACATATATCGAAAACTCCCATCCCGGAAGATAGACCAAATATCAGTCCCACAGGAAGTATATGGGTGTTTTTGTCCTTACAACGTGCTAAAAAGGCATCCTGTTAGTTTCTTAAACCTCCGTATAGGTGAAAAATTGTGTCTGAAAGTTGCTTTAATGTGAAGCATTTTGATTAGCAGGAAGGTTGATTTTTAAAAATTCCTTTCAGTCATTTCTAGTTCTTCTTGAAGAAATGCATCTTCATGTTTTTTGCCATTTAAAAAAAAATGGGGATCTATTTCTTCTTGTTTCGGAATAGCTGCTTATGCCATAAGGATCACAACCCTCTATTATATATTTTATTAACTCTTTCTCCTGGTTGACATTTAATTTTTATTCTGATCTGTGCAGAAGTTTTGTTTATTTCCATTGCCAGATTTGTCAAAATCCTCCTTAAAAACAGTAGGGGGAAAATTTTTTTAAAAATTAAAAAAATGAAGGGAAGTCTGGGTGGCTCAGCGGTTGAGCATCTGCCTTCGGCTCACCAGGTGTGATCCTGGAGTCCCAGGATCTAGTCCCACATCGGGCTCCCTGCATGGAGCCTGCTTCTCCCTCTGCCTATGTCTCTGCCTCTCTCTCTGTCTCTCATGAATAAATAAATAAAATATTTTTTTAAAAAATTTAAAAATTAAAACATTAGGGGAGCATATTGTGTAATATCCAGAAATTTCTTTTTAACCTCAATGAGAGTGGAAACACTCGAGCACGTGACCTCACAAGTGGCCTCTCCGGCAGGGCTCTTTCTGCTGAGATTTCCAGTCACCCTGGTTCTGCCGCAGTTTGCTTTCTCCTGTCCCCAGGATGGTTAGTGACCTGCGACAATCCGACAATCCGTTTCTCTTTTCTGGGGCACCTGCTACTCACTACTCACCAGGGCCTCCTTTTGATGGAAAGATCAGTTTGATGGAGCCTCATCCTCAGGGTGCCAGGGCTTTAAGCCGAGCTGCCACCGGGCACGAATGCAGTCCTCCTGCAAAAAGCAGCCCTTTCCCAGGTGAGTGCCTGCTGATAGGAGGTGTGCGTTTGGGCCCCCAGGGGATGTGGCTCTGGGTCTGGACTCCCTCCCTGGGACACCTGAGAAGGGCAAGGTGATGCTCCTCCCGTCATGGAGAATGTGGGGAGTCAGCTGAGAGCCCTGCCACTGACAGGTTTGAGGAAGCCGGGTCATGAGGAACAAAGCCTAGATCCAGAAACCAGGGGTGTTCAGAGCCCGGCAGCTGCCAGAAAGGGGCTCTGAAGACTTTAACACCTGCAGGCTTTAACATTTCTTGACTTACCCCACCCCAGGCTTTAGGCAATCCCCCCTGCTTCCATACACTTTACCCACATGCTCTGTAGCATGCTTTGCTTTGAGTTAGGATAACTAATGCACAGGTGTTATCTCCCTCCTGGATTGCACCCCTCCTTGTCCTGCATTTGCACCTCCTTGAGCAGCCAACACAACCCCCAGTTTGTACAACCTGTCCTTCAGAATGAACGCGTCATGGGAATGAGTGACCATATGCGTATTTAGTTGTCAAAATAGAAAACTTCTTTTCCTCCTCCTTTTCCTCATGATGATGATGATAGTGGTAGCGGTGGTGGTGATTTCTCTTTTAAGATTTTATGCGCTTATTCACGAGAGACACAGAGAGAGGCAGAGACATGGGCGGAAGGAGAAGCAGGCTCCCTGCAGGGAGCCCGATGTGGGACTCGATCCCAGGACCTCAGGACCACACCCGATGAGGGCCCCAGAGGTGGTGATTAATGATGCATTTCTTTCCCCAAAGTTGGCTGCATTGATCATGCAGTTCATCTGAATCGCTGACACAGAATCACTGAAGAAGTAGGGTTTTCCCAGCCAGTCACCTTTGTCTCAAAAATGAGTTTTGTTGTAAACAGAGGTTTCTTTGTTACATAGTATGAAAACCTGATCCAAAGCTACATTCATCTGGGGGCTCTCCTACCCGGGGTCCCGGGTGCTCTAGGCAGGCACCCACCACAGTACTTATCAGTTTCCACAGGACCAGCCAAGACCGTGCCCAAAAAGGATGTAACAGTCCAAAGACAGTGGGACGCAGGAAAGCATGTGTTCTGCTTGCGTGGAGGCCTGGGGGACACTTGACTCCAAGGGTCCAGCTTACAGTGTCCCAGGGGGAAGGTGACCCCAGAACCACAGAAGCCAAGCCAAGACCCTGAGAAGCAGCAGCCTCCCTTTAGAGATGTGACATCCCAACTCCGGGGGTGGGAGGTTGTGAAGAAGGACGAGGTGGGGCCATCAGGGAGGCCACAGCAGGCTGGAGGGAGGCTTCTGCTCCTGGCTCGGGGCCTCTGTTTCCAGCTTTTGGAAGGAAACTGTTGAAAATGAACCTGTGGGGCCCCTAGGTGGCTCAGTCGGTTGAGCGGCTGCCTTTGCCTCAGGTCATGATCCTAGGGTCCTGAGACCGAGTCCCCCAATCGGGCTCCCTGCTCAGTGCGGAGTCTGCTTCTCCCTCTCCCTCTGCTGCTCCCCCTGCTTGTGCTCTCTCTCTCTCAAATAAATAAAATCTTTTTTTCTTTTTAATGCATCTGAATTTACTTATTTCTTTTTCCTGCACATAAGCTCTGCTCGCCCTGGTGGCCAGCGCTGACCTAGAAGCGTGGGGCGTCAGAACCCGTTCCCACCCCAACTCAGACAACCGCGGTGCTCTGTGTTGACTCCCACCCTCTGGGTGGCCTCCCTCTCCCTGGCTCCCCTACCGGGGGTCCCCACCAGCAGCAGTGGCCTGAAGGGAAGCCCACATGTGCAGGTTCTGCTGACCGGGGAGAAGAAAGGCAGGAGGGTGGATCTGCTGAGAGCCCAGTGCTGGAAACCCCAGGTCCCCTCCGCCACCAGAAAGGAACAGAGGAGTGTTTGTTATTCTTTAAAATGTGTCTTTCTAAGCATCTGGCAAGTCACCATCTATAAAGTAAAGCTCGTTCCGGTGAGGGGAGGGTTTGAGTGATAAAGCTGACTATTCACCGTCTGGCCCAGTGTGTTTGACTTGAACGACCGTCAGAAGGATGAGTGTGTACTTGACATTTCTCCTCAAGTACAGAGTCTAAAGCGTTGCCAATCCGTCTCCAGGATGGGAAACTAGTAGAAACCTCTGTGTGTTCACCAGGGACTGTTCAGCTACAAGTCACCCAGCATGGAGCCACTTTCCGTGAAAAAACTCAGAGATCTGAACTTGTTTCCCAACCACACTGGGGTGTAGACTCCCAGCTCCCGATTCGAGTTAGGCCACTTGATCACTGTGTCACCATGGACAGGTCGCTTGGCCTCTCTGTGCCTCAGTTTGAACACTCGTACAGAGCAGAGGGTCCGACTCGCACGTGTGCAAACCTGCTTTAGGTGAGACTTGGGCAAACAGTGGGTCAAATCTAGCTTTTGCGTGGCTGGCGAGGTAAGAGAGGCTTCTACACTTTTAAATCAGTAAAAAAGTCAAAAGAAGAATATGTTGTGACATGCCAAAATTACATGATTCACATCGTGCTAAGTGAAATACGCCAGACACAAAAGGATAAAATACTGCATGGTTCTGCTTATAGGAGGCAGGAGAGGAGTCAGGTCCACAGAGTAGGATGGCGGGCCAGAGGCTGGGGGCAGGGGCAGGGGAAAGGGGGGTTAGTGTTGGATTTGTGTGGAGTTTCGGTTTGGGAAAACGAAAAAATTCCAGGGATGGATGATGGTGGGTGGAAAACAATGTGCGTGTGCTTAATGCCACGGAACTGTGTGCTTGGAAATGGTTAAAATGGTCCATGTATGTTACGTGTGCTTTATCTCAATAAAACAAGGATATGAAATTCAAATTTCAGCATCCATACTTCAGGTTTTATTGGAATAGGACATGGCCAGCCGCACCCAGATCATCTATGATGATCCTTTCACTACAACTGTAGACTTGAATAGCTGCAGCAGAGACCGTGTGGCCCACAAGCCAAAATTATTTCTATCTGGCCTTTTGCAGGAAAGGTTTGCTGAGCCCTCGAGTCCTAAAACACACTCCTCTTTGGAAAGGGGGCAAACCTGACATCAGGGCACTTATTCGGAAGCTGTAATCCCCCTTGGGGAGCCTGGGTGGATCTGTCGGTGGAGCATCTGCTTTCGGCTCAGGTCATGATCTACGGGTCCTGGGATCGAGCCCCACATCGGGCTCCCTGCTCAGTGGGGAGTCTGTTTCTCCCTCTGCTCCTCCCCTCCGCTCTTTGCTCTCTCCCTCACGCTCTCACTCTTGCTCTCAAATATATAAATAAATCAAATCTTTAAAAGAAAAAATGGAAACCTTAACCCCCCATATTCGGGCATCTCTGAATTCAAGACATCGTTCATGAAGGCCGAGTGGTGAGATAGAAAGACATGGTGCCATGGCAGGGGGGATGTCTAGCTCTGCCATGAGCCACCTGGGTGGCTTTGGGCAGGTCCTTTCCCTCTCTGGGCCACAATGTACTGAGAGAGGAGGGGGTGCATGCGGACCCCAGACACACAGGTGTGTATCTATCTCCAATCAGAGCCACTTCTGAGCTGCGGGATGTTGGGCTAGTCATTGTTCCAGCCTGTGCCTCAGTTTCCCCATCCTCACAGGATTAAGGAGTGGATCTGTATAGTTTGGGATGATGAAAAAGTTCTGGAGACAGGTGCTGGTGCTGGTTGCACAACAAGGCGAATGAACCTCATGCCCACGAGCTGCACACTCACAATGTCTAATATAATACATTTTATGAGGTGGACATTTTACCACAACAGTGAGAAAAGAGTGGATTTCGTACACTGTTCAGCCTTGTACCTGGCCTGCAGCAGGCGCTTCATAAATACGGATCATCTGTGCAATGAAGGGTTGAAACCAGACGATGAAGAACTATGGTAACACTTGGGATCTGAGGGGGGGTGTGCTCTTTGGGTCCCAAATTTATTGCACGATCGCCCTCTCATTGATTGCTGAAGGCAGACTCTTCCTGCCAGCGCATTCTCCCGCAGGGCTGGGGCTCAGTGATGAGCGGGGAAAATTGGGCAGGTGTCAGGACTTTCCTCCCCGTCGAAGGGAGCCAACAACTGAAGGAACGTGCTCGGGTTCTTCCGACTTCACGAGACCCAGGTGGCCAGAACGGCTTCCACCTCCCTTGGGCCCACCTGCGCTTCCTCGATGAGACTCAGCCAACAGCCAGCGCTCAGTGGCCCCGCACGAAGAGTTTAGGATGGGGAGTTATGGGCGAGGTCCTTGCTCACTTTCTCCTAGTAATAGGAGCAAAAGGTTTCCTTCGGAGAGGACTAAGAACATTACTGCTACAAAATTAAATGTCCTAAAACCAACCCTGCCAATGCAGTGACTATTTTTTGTAAGCTTTACCAGCCTCCGCATTTTTTTTTTTTTTTTGTATTTTGTTTCTAAAATAATCAGGTTACAGCTCAGGGCGTCTGGGTGGCTTAGTGGTTGAGCATCTGCCTTCGGCCCAGGGCGTGATCCTGGAGTCCCGGGATCAAGTCCCGCATAGGGCTCCCTGCATGGAGCCTGCTTCTCCCTCTGCCTGTGTCTCTGCCTCTCTCTGTATGTCTCATGAATAAATACATAAAATCTTTTTTAAAAATCGGGTTACAGCTCAATTAACAAGGAGTGATCAGTTCATTGCTTTGAGAGGCTGGCACCGTCTCATGGGTCCGTTCTGCCTAAACACGGAACAGGCGGGGAGGACAGTAGAGTTGAATAAGGCTTCTCTTCCTGGTAAGCCTTTATCGCTGGTTTTTGAAATCATCGTAATGATCGAGGAGAGAGCCAGCTGAAACCCGGCTGCACCGCATCATTACCCAGGGAGCCTTCGTGCCTGGAAGCTGACCAACGAGAAAGGTAGGGCTGAGATGCGCGCTCCTCAGTTGGAGCAGGCTTAGCTGAAAATCACAATCTGGGCTTGCAAAACGGCAGCTCAGATTTCAGGCTTAGAGGCTGCCCCAGTCTGTAACCATCCATGTAAACAGGTCGTAACCTAATTCTGTAGATGAGCATTCCTGCAAAGGAGAACGTATTTAGCTGGGAGGCCTCTGCCCAGACTTCCCCGGCAGCCTGGCTTGGGAGTGCTGTGCGCCTTTCTCTGTCCTCGGATCCTTCAGGACAGGACCAAATGCTGAGAAACTTTAGCCCGTTTAAAAGAAACTCAGTCCATATGTAGACCCCGGACAGGACCCCGAGCAGGCTGGAGATTTAAAAATGTGGTGATCGCACTTTGGGCCATGGGAGGGGGAGTGGAGGGGGACTGGATAATTTTTCAACAAGTAAAGGCATGTGTAAGACGTAGATCTGAAAGAAATTTTATAAAAGCATTTTTTTTATGAGCAGCATGCTAAGTGGACCCGTGTAGGGGGGAAATTTGGTGGTAAGGGATTTTCTTCTAGATGGTACTTCGCGCCTCTGTAACAGAGCTGTGCTGACTGGCCACAGCTGGCAGGGGAGGGCAGCAGGATTGAGAGAACAGGTAGGCCGGTGGGGACAGTCGGGTGGGGTTTGGTGGCAGCAGTGCTGTGCTGGTAAATGTTTAACAACTAGCTCTCTACAAGGGGCGGGGAAGCCCTGATTTATAGCACTTGCCGATGTCTGTGGTGTAAATACTGCTGCCACAGCCACATTCAAACTGTCCATGTGAGCTCTTCGGACAGGGCCTCGGCGCGAGGTGACCCAGGAGGAGCCAGCTCCATCACACCCATGACATAAAGAGCGATTCTCCAGGATTTCAGAAAGAGATGGACGTGTGCACAGGGGAAAGAGACCTGGCTGAGGAAACCCACTGGCTGTGAACCGGAAAGCTGTCGCCCATCACTTTTCCATAGAGGTGTAGGACATGCCAGCAGGGATGCTCGGGGCCCTTTCTGAGAATCTTCATGTCTCGACAGGGGAAAGTTGGGTCACTGTCAGTTTGGATTGTCGGCAATGAGACAGATACAGAGAACGGTGACGTTCAGCGAACTTGTGTTAGAGAGGCAGCACGACCACCGCGGTGCCAGGCATAGCTTCTCCCTCTACAGAGCTCAGACTCCAGAAAGAGACATAGAGTTATATTAATTATGCTATGATACAGGGGAAGGAGCAGTGATTTCTGCCCAAATGTCTGCATCGTGCACCAATGATCACGACGCATTGGTGAGCTCTGAAACACGCACCCCAAAGAAGAGGCAAGAAGTTGTTGGAATTGGAACCGACATCAGCATGCCACCCACCACTCGACTGTTGGAAGCCACACAGTGACATCCCATACTTCAGTGGAAGAGAGTCCGGGAGACCGCCTGCACTTACCGCTGTGTGGCCTTAGGCAAGTTTCTTAACTTCTCTGAGGTTCACTGTCAGGCTTTGCAGAATGGGACCTTGCAGAACCGCAGGGCCAGAGACGGCCTCCTCAGAGCGGTGCTCAGCAGCACTCCTGTTGTGGAGGGCAAGGAGCTTGACACCTGCAGCGTGACTCTGAGCTCATGCCCTGCTAACAGGCATTGTGGCTTCGTCCCTCTTCAGATCCCAGGAGTCACTAACTTGATGCATTAAATAAATAGGCTGGTTCCGATAATCTCTAGGATCTCTTGTATGAAACAGTGACAGTGGGGGTGGCCCCATGCCCTCCCTTACCTGGGACAGTCCTGGTGTACACCTGCTGTTCTGGTGTAATTGTTAAGGCGCCCTATTTGCTACCCAAAGTGTCCCTATTTGGCCAATAGTGTATATGGTCACCTTCCACAGCTAACATTTTTCAAGTATTTGCTACTTGCCAGACCATATGCTTTATAAATTTGATTTTGTTTAATGACGTTACTTTCATTTAATCATTTAAACTTATGAATACATAAGCTTGGGGAATGTAAAGTCATGCAAAGTGGCAAGTGATCACTGAAACGCAGACCCAGATCCTTCCGTCTGAAGCCAACGTCTCAATCCCTTTCAGCCACCATGCTTCACTGCCTCGATGTTGTTCAGTCACTCAACAAATATTTATAGAGTGCCTGTGATTCTATTCTAGTCCTGTGGTTCAGAAGACTTTTCCAGAAATAAGTTCAAAAGGCTGTGCATGTGAAGTTGGTTATTGCTCATAAGTAAAAGCATCATTAATTAGGTCTGTGCCCACAGCACACACTGGAGGCTTTTGTGCACGTGTGGTGCCTACACGTAGCACATCTAGGCTTCAAGGAATCTTGCAGTAAATGAGCTTTGCCTTTTCAACTTGGTGCTTTGGAGAGGCCAAAATAATGTGAAACATTAGCTTAAGTAAAGTACCAATTAAGTAGGTGTGTTTGGTGCAAGGCATGTTTCTGCTTGATAATTGTTCTTTATCATACACAGATGTGGGTTAGATTCCCAGAGATGCCCAACCCTGATGCCAAAGGAAATCAGGGAGACCTATCGGGGCCTTAAAGAGACAGAATAGCCTTTTCAGGTACGACTGGTTTTGCGTGATGTTTTTACAAGGCTTCTCTGTGACTCCCGATCGCGGTCTTTTTCTCCGACTACCACAGATTCATTTGTGCTGCATTGAATCCATACAACTGCGTGCCAAGGCTGACTCTCGACTGCTTCCTCCATTCAAATCCCCAACCCAGGACCCCCATCTGTTGGTCTGCTTCCAGGCTGGGTCAACTCCAGGCTTCTAGATCTGACTTCTCATTATATTAATGTCAGTTTCCTCTGATTGCACCAAATACTGCAAGGAAAGCAGGGCTGCATTATTGGCCCCACGCACAGATGGGCCTCTAGGGCCAGGAGGTTAAATGCTTGTTAGAGATGTAGCTGGAGCTTGAAGCCTCATCGAGCCCAACCTGCTGCTCTTTCCACAGCACCCAGAGCACCTGAGGACCCAGTACACAATCAGAGACTCAGTAATGGAAAGAGGCAGGTCCAAGTGGATAAAACTGGCTGGGTGCTGAGCTGCTAAGGACAAGCTAGTTGGCTGGGGTTTGCAGCGTGTACTGTGTTCCGTGGTCCCTGGACCAGCAGCAACATGAGCTCATCCGAAACCTGGTGAGACAGGCAGCATCTCAAGCCCCCGCTCAGAATTAGTGTATCAGGCCACATTTTTTAACAGGATCCAGAGGCACTTTGGGTGCTCATTGTAGTTTGAGACCGTCTTTAGACAGTGGCTGCCCACCTGCAGAAAGGTGGGGCCCAAACCACAGGGATGAGGCCCTGCAGGTACTCCTGACTTCCATCATTTTCTTTTCTTTTTCATTCTCGTGATCTGTAATTATCTTGCTCACTTATTTACTTGTTTACTGTCTGTCCCCTCTGGAACACAAATTTTATGGGGGCAGCAAAGACATCGTCTTGTTCAATGCTGAGTCCCTGGTGTCTCACCCAGAGCTCTGCACAAGGCAGGTGTGCAAAAAATATTAGTAGGCTGACTGGTCGGTTGGATGAGAATAAATGAATGAACGAACGAATGGACAATTGAATATGGAGAGAAGTGATAAGGAAAGGAGGAGGGAGGTGGATTAGCAGACAGGTGGCCATCCTTTTCTCAAATCCCCTAAAAGCAGCTCTTGTTGCTTGTGAACTATTTGTCACTATTTGTCACAAAGCTGCCATTAGTAGAAATGGGTGACATTTACAGATTGTAGGAGGTACAGAGTTGTCAGTAGGATCCTTCAATCACCAAGCATTGTGGTTGTCACATTTATCCTAGCAGGGAAACTCCTTTGCAAATGAAATCCGATGCAGAAACCCCACTTAGATGACATACACAACCAGGGGCAACAGGGTTCCAGATCAGAGGACAGGTTCCAGATGCCCGGTTGGGGCCTACCAGGTGCCCTGCATGGGGGCTCACCCCGGCATCTCCTCACTTCCATCCCTCTTGCTCTGACCCTGGCCTTCTTCAGAATGCAGCACAGAGCACCCCGTTTCCCCTTCTGTCACGATGGGGCTCGATGGTCTGCAGAGTGACGGCAAAGCTGACAATGCTCCTCAGCACAGAACAGTGAGGGCAACAGCCACGATCTCTGGGGCCAGCAACCTTCCCTGGCCTGCACAGGGTAGGCTTTTACCCTGCTGACAGGTCCCCAGATAACAGTGTGGTTGGGGACCAGCCCCTGCACCCCAAGGGAAGCCTCCCCCTGCCCCCAGTTGCCTCCCTGTTGCTCAGTGAAAGAGCAGGGCCAACCGGTCCTTTCCACTCACATTTGCAGATAAGGAAACAAAGTCAGAGAAGGGCAGTGGTCTGCCTTTGGCCCCCAGTGACGAGCGGGCATGAGAACTGCCGGCCCCTGGGACAGGCCCAGTTCTTCCTCCACCTCCCCAGGCTGGGCCCCTCTTCTTCATAGGCTAAAACTGAATCCCCAGTGTGATGATATCTGGAGGTGGGGCTTTTGAAAGAGGATTGGGTCATGAGGGTGGAGCCCTCAGGAATGGGATAAGCGCCCTGGTAAGAGGCCTGACGGTGCCCTCCGTCCTCTACCACAAGAGGACACAGCCAGAAGGTGGTCATTCAGGAAATAGAAGATGGGCTCTCATCAGACTCGAATCTGCCAGCACTTGATCTTGGACTTTCCAGCCTCCAGAACTATGAGCAGTATGGATTTGCTGTTCAAGGCACCCGGTCTAGGTGTTTCTGTGCTAGCGGCCCGAGCAGACTAAGACAGCGGGTCACCAGAATGATGGGCTGTAGAGAGGAGTGACGGAGGAGGGGCTCGCTTCTTCTCCATGGTCAAGTGTCCATTTACTGGTGTGAGATTTAGATCGTTGTAGGATATTTGGTGGCTGGGTCATTTTATCAACACGTAGCACTGTGCCGACCAAAACGCAACAGCAGACCGCATTACTCCTCAAATCACTTGTTCATGATGTATTTGTTACTTTTTCAGACAGGACTTTGGCCTATAGCTGCGGAACCTTGTTAGAAGAGAAAACTTTTCTCTCTGTAGTGTTCCAACTGTTCTCTCTTTACATCTCAGGTCGAATTCGTAGGTGTTCAGGATGTTTTGAAAGTTATCTAGGTAAGTCTGTGGGACCAGCGGAGTTGAGGACCCCTACTCTTCTGCTATCTTGCCCCGGTCTATAGCCGCAGAACCGAATAGGTGGTGACTTTTTGTATTCAGACACAGGACTAACGACACGATTCGCATTTGCAGCAAGAGGCCGTTCTACGAGGCTCTTCCTGCTTGGAATTATTTATCGAACACCTGTGCTCCCACCTGACCACAAGCTCCAGGACGACGGGCTCTGGCTGCCCAGCTGCTCAATAAATGTTGATTGAATGACTGAATAAACAAATCTAAGTCAGTGGAAGTTGTCTGGAGTTTCTTGGTTATTCATTGCGTGTTTGTCCGTGCGTTTTATCAAATGCTCCAATTACCTCCCAGGTATGCCTTGACATAGAGACCAACCGTCTTTTTTGTTTCATTTTGTTCGATTTTAAATGTGCTTTGGGAACACCTCGGAAAGGAAGGCAGAAGAATATATTGAGACAGCTGGCTGGTGACACCATTAGTCACTGTGGAGAGGGGGACACATGGCTGCTGTGGCTGTCCCCGCACCCCTGGGCTGCAGTCAGCAGCTTTGTCTTTATGTGCTCTGGAATTGCCTTGTGGATGAGAAATCGCTTTCTGGAAATATAGTGTGGTTTTCACATTACCGTTTCGGAGTCCTTTGAAGCTATTTCTGATACCCACACCCATCCCCCCTGCTCTTCCCAGGAATTGATTGGATTGGCCTCCTGGGCATGTGGGGCAGGGGGGAGGTCCTCAGGGGCCCAGCTCAGAGATCCCTGCCGAGCTTAAAGTCGTATCTGTAGTCCGGGTACGTGAAATCGGGCAGGGATGGGAGAAAGGAGGTTTTTTTTTTAAAAAAAAAAAAAAAAAAGGAAGTGTGTGTCTCTTTCTGAGTGTTCTTTCTCAACGCAGATTTAAATTTACGCGTGTATCCAACCCTAGGCTTCAGCTTCACTTGATTTAGATCACAGCACTGCCACATAGAAAACGGCTACTGGAACTCGTGTTTGGAGCTTGGGACTGGAAGGTGTGGAGAGCAGTGGGGTGCGGTCACTAGCAGACCAAAGTGGGCATTGACAATCAGTGAGAGCTCCTCGTTTGCATCAGGAACCTCCAGATCTAACGGAAAAGAGAAAAAGTGGCAAGGCCAGGACAGTGGGGCTTCAAAGCCAAGCCATCTCTCCCCCATTGAGGGAAAGGTGGAATGTTTCCTTGTTTCCATGACTTTGTGCCTCCAGCCATTGGTCTCCCAGCCACTTCAGTGTCAGTCCAGGACAGCTGTGTGTCTGATCCTTCCACCCAGGCTGCTGTGAGTCCTCAGCCACCAGTGGTGTCTTTCGCACCATAACAGCATGGCCAACGTGGAGTATCACTCTCCATCCCCCAACAGCGGCCTCCTGCAGTGGATTGAAGATGGCCTCAAATTCTCTGCCATTCCTCCCATCAAGGGGTGAAGTCCCTTCCCACTCCCCTTGGCTTTGGGCTGGCCTGACTGCCTTGGATGGAAGGAGGGTGATGGAACCTCTGGGGCTGGGCTTCCACAGGTCTGGAGCTCCTGCTCAGAACCTAGCACTGCACCATGAGAAGCTCAAGCCCGATGGGAGTGAGTGTAGAGAGGGAAACTGAGGCTCTCTGTTGACAGCCCACCTGAGCTCCTGAACACACTGCCATCTGTGTGAGTGAATGGGAGGGTGGGCTTTCCAGCCCAGTGAAGCTTCCGGATGAGTCCACCCCTGGTGACACCACTGGAGAGCAAAAGACCCCCCAGCTGAGCCCAGCCAACCCACACAACTGTGAGGATAGCAACCAGCTACTGTTTAAGCCACGGCATGTTGGGACTGTGTGTCCTGTAACAATGGATCACTGAGAAACCCAAAGATGGGCTTGCTAAGAGGATTTCTGAAGGCTGGCAAAGGATTTTCCCCATTTCTTACAAAGGGCAGTGTGTGGCCAGGATATACATTTCCTTTATTTTTTTATTTTTTTCATGATATACATTTCCAATGAAAACCATACCTGGATGGTGAGTTCTTCAAAGTCAGAGCCAAGGGGGTCTTTGTAGACCTCATCGTCCATCTTTCACTTCATAGGCAGCAACATTCCCGGTCCCCGTGCCACTTGGCAACCTCTGTCCCCACTTTGACATCAAGAAGCCTTTCTTTTACTTGGTGATCCCCTCCAGCTATTTTTGTGATATGGATTGCACGGTACTTTCATACCTTCCTCCCCCTCCCTCCAATCAGCCAGCAACACCCGGATGCTCTTGTCAGCTGCACCGTGGTGCCTATGACCACAAAATGCCAGAGGTTGTCTTTATTCATCTTTGACATGAGGGAAAGTTGGGGGAGGCTCGGGGGGAACCAGGACCTCAGTGCTGTCTCCTCTCGGTTGCACGTCTTGGGGTCCTCTTTTAGCAACAGCCCAGATGTCTCTGCCAATTCAGGGATGACCCAGAGTCCCCAGAGCTAAATGGATATTAATCCAGTTTCATATCGAATAAGCCTGCATGGGCAGGATGCCTGGGAAGGGGAACAGCAGGCTGGGCATCTTGCCTTCCTTCTTGCCCCCTGGGTGAGCCTCCCTATGATGTCTGTTGTATGACCTCGACCTTGATGAGCCCCTCGACTAGCCCTATGCTGCCAGACCCAAATGCAACTTTTGCTGTTGTCTTAGGTTGGATTCTTGGTGCACAGGAACCTTACTTTGGCATGTCCTTGGGACTCACATCCATGGAGGAGTGTAGGCAGTAGGACCAGAAAAGTCAACCGTGATGTGGTCACGGCAAATCCCTCAGCCGATGGCTCACGTAACCCTGGAGGTAGGTGACTCCTCATAGTCTCTCACTGGGTGAGGGGCTGGGCCTTCCTGGGGCCCGCTCCAACAACTAGGGTAGCCAAATGTTAAAGGACTGAGGGGCTTCCTGGCATGCGGGCCTTTCAGTCCCTAAAGGAGTTGGTCACCCTGCCAATGACCAGCCATTGGATATGGGCTTCCCAGGAAGTGTCATGGCCTTGGGAGGAGAAGGGATTCATGTCTTCAGCACCATGAGGGGCCTGGTTGAGGGTCATGGCCACCAGCACTCACAGCACAGGCTCCTGGGTCCTGAGGGAGGACCAGGCACCCCTGCAGTCCCCACCATGGCCATTTGTTGCCTCACCGTGCTCCTGGCTGAGTGTGAGGAGCAGGTGAAGATAAAGTAAGAGCTGTAGCAGCCCAGGCTTCTCTCTAGGAGTTGGTGATAGTGGCCCTTCTGTGGGCACTGTGGAGGGGTGGGAGTCAGGGTCTAGGTTAGCAGAAAGGTGAAAATCTCTGTCAAAATCATCCTTGGAAATCTCTGGACAAGGGTCTGTCTTCCAGCACCAGGCTTTCCTCTGACGGGAGCCAACCTCCAGTTGTCTGAGCACCAGAGGCAGTGGTCAGTTTACATCTTGGAGCCACATTGTCAAAAAAGGAAAAAAGAACGTGAGGCTCTTCTCAGGGCCCTGAGGTACTGTGATGTGGCGCTCAGGAGCTGGAGGTAGCGCTTCTGGTCTCTCACCTTCTGGCCCAACACCTGGAAGGGTGGGGCATAAGGCCTGCATCATTCAAACCCTCTTCCCTCCCTCCTACTCTCTTTTCTCCTTTCTTTCCTCCAACCCCCTTTCCAACACAAAACGCCGACTCCTAGGTTAGCAGGTGGGTAGGATGCGATTCTGCTGAGTGGTGGGAAGACCCTCCATACAGGCAGCAGACCCAGACTCAGGGGCTCTTCCTACCACCAACTAGGTGAGACCTTAGCCAAAACTCCCAAGACTTCTCTGGGTTTCTGTTTCCTGAAAGCTGGACTCTCTACCCCTTGAAGGCAGCCACTGTCTACAGCCAAGAGCAGCCAGGAGCAGGGTCAGGTCCCACTCGGGTCCTCAATAACCTGATGACCCCATGAATGAATGAATGAATGAATGAATGAATGGCTGCCCTATAGGGTTCCCGGGGACTCCGTAGGGGAAACGCACTCTGCAATCTGGTGCTGTAGGAATAAATGCACTGTCTTCACGATGGCTCAACTCAAGGCAGGAGGTGATGAAATCTCCAGGTGCGTTCTTCTGGCCTGAGACTGAAAAGGAGTAAAACCCAAGGCTGAATCTCTCCCCTCCTCCTCTGAGTGGAGGTCCCACAAGGGAACAGAGGCAGGCGAGGCAGGCAGATGTGGTCAGAGATGTCTCAGGGTCGCGATAAAGACGAGGCTCCGGCTCAAAAGCCCCAGGTGGCCCCTCACCTGGCTTACCCGACCTCACCTGCTTTCGGCGGAGCTGAGGCCATCGGCAGCAGATGTTGATGATCACCTCCTGGATCGTGTGAAGAGTCACCTGGCCTGCCTGGATTGTGCCTGGAGATATACTGGAAGGATCTGGGGCTGGGACTCTCCCTCCCCCACATCCTAACAGGGAGTATTTCCTCTGAGCGGAACTTCCACACACAGGCCCATAGGAGGGGATCCATAAACTAGGTTTATTAACCAGCTGAAAGGCGAGCAGCTCAGGACCCCGGGCTCTGACGCTAGGAAGATTCAAACATCACCACGTTTGTTTATTTTTTTTAAGTTTCTGAGCGAATGTATATTTCTTTATGTTTAGAGATTGGCAGCCCTGGAAAATGAAGTTTATTTATCTACCAGATACACATCATATAAACAGCTGCAAACGGCCCCCCCCTGACCCCCCGCGGCTGTGGCTCTCGGCTCTGACCCATGGGACCCCACGCTCTTGCAGCTGAAAGGTGCTTGCGTTTTCTCCCGTGCTCTGCCCTTGGCCCGGCCTTGGGGGGGCGGGGAGCCTGCATGCGGGGACCCAGGTAGCAGGGAGAGCAGGTTTCTGCTGCAAGTGGGGGCGGCTTCTAGAATCTTATCCGGTTGCCTCAAGTCACTTCCATGTCTACACTTACTTGTTCATTCAACAAACTGATGTGGATCTTTCTTGGGCTCTGAGCAAGCCCCTGGGGGATACAGAGATGACCAGCCCAGACCCCGGGATGGGGGGGACCCTTACCCCAAAGGTGAGAGCCTCGGGGTGCAGCATCTTGGGGGAAATGGTGACTTCCCTCTGCGGCATCTTTTGACCCCAAGCAAGCCCACCCGCCTCTTTTACTTCCCCAGCAGCGACAGCTGTCCCATGTCCTCCCAGCCCCGTTCCCATCTGCGCTGGGGGAAGTGAGCTTAAAGACGTTTCCGGAAATGAGGAGAGGTCAGGATGCTGAAGTGTTTGGAAGTCATCCTAGAGGACGCCCGCTGAGGCCCCTGCTCTCCACTAAACTTCGCTTGTGGGACTGCTCTGGCTTTGCACGTGTTCCGATTTATTAAATGTGGAGCCCCCAACAACGGGGTGAGCTCCCCGGGCTGCTGATGGGATCCATCAAACCTTCCTCCGCTGCATTCGGAGGCAGGCGGACAGAGCAAGTGCGCGAGGGCGGTAAGCAGCCAATACCCAGAGCCTTGCATGCAATGCAGATCCCCAAAGAATTATGGCTCCTGGAAGGCTAACTTGGCAAGAGTGTTTGGATGTTATTGTTTTTCTTTCTAGGAAGAGCAGTTCACGTTTACAAGATGGATTATTATCGGGCCAGGAGCGGCAGAGGGTGCAATTTCTTGCCTGAAAATTACTTCTTCTGAACCTTTCAGCCACTGAGTCAGCACCTTGCTTTGTCTTTGCTTCTCCCTGGTGGGGCGGGGCTTTCCCTATCTGCATTTCCTAATAGGAAGGCTCTTTTCTTGGCCAGCTGAGCAGTGGGATTTCCAGGCTGGTGCAACCTCTCCAATCTCCCTCTTTCACCAGCACAACCTGCCCATGGGCTCAGCACCTGAGGAGTGGCCTTCCAGAACATGTGGCATTTGAAGAGTGGCCGAGATGTGGGTTTGGACAGCCCCAGAGAAGGGAGGGGGGCGTCACAGGCAAGGCGGCAGCCTGGGTAAGGGGCTGGAGGGACTGCTGAACCCCTGATGGGAAAGAAACAGTCGGGAAGGCAGGATGGAAGGAGGTGTAACTTCTCTAGCTCTTCCCACATGTGCACCAGCCAGCCCCATCCGTGCCCACTGGGACCCAGAGCCTATGACAAGACAGTGGCCCAGTGCCAACTGCCCTGCTGATTAAGCACCAGGAGAGGTCTGGCCCCACCCTGCGTGCTTTTCTGCCATTACCTTGTGTTTTGGGTTGAATTATGTCATGTTGAAGTCCTAACCCCAATATCTATGAACGTGACCTTATTTGGAAATAGGATCTTTGCTGACGGAATCAAGTTAAAATGAGGGTCAGTAGGGACGACCCTCCTGCAGTAGGACTGGTATCCTCAGGAGAAGAGAGAAATTTGGACCCAGACACACAGGGAGAAGGCTGACTTGTGACAGAGGCAAAGCTGCAGGCCCAGGACTCCGATGACTGTCAGCCAGGAGAGGAGAGAAAGGATTCTCCTCTAAGGTTTCAGAGGGGGCATGGCCCTGCTGACACCTTGATTCGGGACTTCTAGAAACCAGAACTGTGAGACAAGTCACCTGGTTGGTGGCACTTGGCCAACAAGCCTGGTTTTATGTGACAACTTCGTTATCTGACCTGTGGTTAGCAAATAATGGCCCCTGCCCTGAGATGGCCATTCTCAATCCCCAGAATCTGGTGACAGGACTTGTAGGGGACATGACATTAGAGTCACTGAGGTTCAGGTATGGCGAGCACCTGGGTGGACCCAATCTGATCTCAGAAGCCCCTGACCGTGCTCTCCAGCTGGAGCAGAAGAGACGAAGCAGAGGGTGAGGTCACAGAGACCCAGGGGGCTGCGGGCGCTGGACACGTGTGGCTCTGAAAATGGGGGTTGGGGGAGGCTACTGGGTGCTGGCCAGGCCAGGAAACAGCATCTGAGTCCTGCAGCCACAGGCAACCGCCTTCTGCCAACAGCCCGAATGCACCTGGAGCAGCTTCTTCCCCTAGAGTCTCCAGAAAGGAGCACAGCTCTGTCGGTGCCTTGATTTCAACCTGAGCCCTCCTAGACCTCTGACCTTCCAGAACTGTGACCTGCGAAATGTGTGTTGTTTCAAGCCACTGGGTTTGTGGTCGCTTGTTCCGGCAGCCCTAGGACACTCATGTACCATTTATAAAACAGACAGAAGAACCATAAGCACACAGAGAGAGGTTAGTGACCTTGCCCAAGTTCAGACGGAGGTTCAGGGGAGAAGCCAGCATGGGGACGCAGCTCCGACTGGAACCAATGTCCACGACTTACCTGTTGGAAGCCGAAGAAATTTGTGGCAAAGGTGGATGACAGGTAAAGTGAGTCCAGAGACAGTGTCACCTGATGTGACGTGACAGGGGCTTGGCAGGGGGACCATGATCCCCAGGCTGGTGGAGGGGGTGGTACCCACAGCAGATGGCCACACTGACAGGGTCAGAGAAATTGCTGGGAACCCAGCAGGCTCGAGCAGAGAGCTGGCCCCTGACAATCAGAACCAGGTAGAGTGGCAGGAACGCAGCCAGAAAAATGGGCCAAGTGTGTGAGGGCAGCACTTCCAGCAGGAGGGTTGTCTGCCTCCATCCTGCACCAGAGTTCTGTTTTCCCCATAAAGGAACTCCCCGCAGGATAGCTGAGACCAGGTGGGAAACCACAGTGATGGGAGGGCTGTTATCACAGGCTTTGTGGCCACGTCCTCCTGGATCCACGCTAACCCTGGGCAGGAAGGCGGGAGCCAGGATGGCCAATGAAGTACCATTCCTTGGTGACATGGTCACTGGGTTCTGAGAAGTGGATGGTGGCCAGGATTTCTCCCCAGGGGCGGCCACGAGAGCCTGGCTGCTGAGGACCTGCCAGGAATGACTTCTCTGTCTGGCTCATGGTGAAACTGCCTGGTGCCTTAAATGTTTGGGGACTCATGGAGATTGTTCACTGTGGCAAGACTCTGCCCAGGGAACTGACCACAGCCACACATTTCATGTACACACTAGATGACCAAACACCATAGCATCCTCATACCGCAGTCGACACCCTGCTTACTACTTCATTCAAGAGGAAACATGCCCGCGGCACCTGGAGGTCAGTAGGGAGAGCCTGCAACTCTTTTTTTTTTTTTTAAGATTTATTTATTTATTTATGATAGACAGAGAGAGAGAGAGAGAGAGAGAGAGAGATTGGCAGAGACACAGGAGGCGGGAGAAGCAGGCTCCATGCAAGGAGCCTGATGTGGGACTTGATCCCGGGTCTCCAGGATCACGCCCTGGACTGAAGGTGGCACTAAATCGCTGAGCCACCCGGGTTGCCCAAAGCAGTAATTTTTAATGTGGGTATGTCCCATGGAATACTTGTTCATACAATATTGGGGAATGGTTCTACTTAAAAAAAGTGCCTGTGTTTATCTGAAATTCTAATTTAATGGAGTGTCCTGCATATTATTAGCTCAATCTGGTACCCCACCCCAGGTGTTCTGGGTATCTTATTTGGAGGAGACAAGGCAAACACATATCTTGATTCCTATTTTGAAGCAGAGAGGATTTTTTTTTTTTTAACAAAGAAAATGTCCTTGTCCTCAGAGGATAGAACAAAACAATACTTCAGTTGGATAAATGCAGAATCTGCCCATCATCATGATGAGCTAACACTGGAATGAATCTGTGATATTTAGAAGACTTTTATTAGAAAGTGAGCAGGGCACTCGGGTGGCTCAGTCAGTTCATGGTCTGCCTTCAGGTCAGGTCATGATCCCAGGGTCCTGGGGTCGAGCCCCGCGGTGGGCTCTCTGCTCAGCGGGGAGCCTGCTTCTCCCTCTCCCTTGGCCTGCCACTCTGCCTACTTGTGCTCTCTCTCTCTCTGTCAAATAAATAAATAAAATCTTTAAAAAAGAAAAAAGAAAAAGAAAAAGAAAGTAAACAAATCCTCTGCCCTCGATAGCTCCAGCATCTGCTGGAATCAAGACTCTTCAAGGTGAGTCTGGGATATGGTTACAACCAATACTCACAACCTATGAATAAGGTCACAGAGAGTCAGAAAGGCCAAGTAACTTACCCTGGTCACTAAGCAAAGGTAAGCAGTGGGAACTAAGGCCAGGGTTAGGACAGGGCTACAGAGAGGGAGGTCTGAATGCCTCTAGTCTGGAAATAGTGATACCAGCTAACACATACTGATCATTTGCCATGAACCAAGCACCTTACATGAAGCTGCCCATTGGATCCACAAAAACTCTGGTAAACACATTAAACGGGTATTATTCCAGTTTACAGAGGAAGATGTGGTAAGAAGGGACAGACACGAGGCCCCTTAGCAGGTGACCTGGCCGACAAATCCCATGTTCTTAGCCACCTCAGGACAGCAGAGGATATGACCTGCAGACCCACAGATCTCAAAAAGCTACTGTCTAAAATTTGAGACAATTACCATAATCTAGATGGGATGGCCAACTTCTCTAGAAGGATCGGAAGAATGGACCCCACTGGCCTACATTCCCAGTCCTCAGCTGCTGCACCACCCTGGACCTTCCCCCAGCCCATACCACCTGCTCCGGGAAAACGGACAACATAGCTAAGGGAAAAGCACAGGCTCTGAGGTCAAGCTCCCTCCGTCATGACCCTATGACCTTGGGCAAGCTCTGAATGTTCTCACTCCCCAATTTGGAAAATTGGGGTCATAGTGGTATCTACTTCACAGAATCCTTGTAATCAATATGTGATAATTCATTAAAGGTCATGATCACAGTTGTTTGGAACATAATAAAAACCCAATAAAT